>NC_059331.1:168316226-169671226 GCF_018350155.1 Leopardus geoffroyi
CCCCCGAAGGCACGGAGTTCCGACCCTGGCCAGAATGGGATCGTGCTCCGCGAGCAGTGAGTGAGTGAAACACACCCTCGGTTCCGTCCGAAAGAAAGTCCGAAAGAAAAGAGCACAGACCTGGATACAAGTACCTGCCCCCGGGCACCGGGCAGGGGACACAGAGGGGACTGGTTGTGACGCAGAGGGTGTGGCCCAACCCCACGGCGCGAGGGAGCGCAGCCAGCCTCCCCAGCTTCCCTTCGGGGTGAGGGGCGCGCCTGGGAAACGAGCCTCCAGCCACGGGCCGCGAGGGGCCCGTGGCTGAGCCAGCTTCCTCGGGGACACACCGGAGCCCCGTGGGGGCTTTGCTACCCGGTGACCCCGGGAAAAGGTGAATGTTCTCATCCATAAAGTGGGAGTGAACTGGGAGCGCCAGGAGCCCCGGTGAGGACCACGCAGTCCCGGACGGGCCTCCTTGTGTGTTTGGTGGCCCGCATGGTGCCTGCTGAGTCCGGGTGTGGGGGGGGGGGGCGGTCTGGGGGCGGCGAGCCAGACAGGCTGGTGTCCGGGAGGCGTGGCAGTTCCGACGGGCCCCTGGCACTGGCTGCTTGCCCGCAGGGTTCGCTTGGAGACTCACTGCCGAGCGCCCTTCTGTCCGAGCTAGGCCCCGGCTGACCAGCGCTCTACCCAGTGAGCTGCCCTTTGGGAAATGGGGTCTGAGGCCAAGTGACAAGCCCTCGGTCAAGGCATGTGTAGTGAGTGTAGCTCAGGTAGGCGGGATTCTAGTACATTTCTGGGTGACATTTTCTCCCCTTTCCCAGATGTCACCTAGGAAAGTCACATAGCCCCTTTGGGTCCTGACGTTTTCATCTGTGCACAGGTGTGTGTGCATGTGTGGGTGTGTGTACACGGGTAGGCGCACCATGTGTATACAGTCGTGTGCATGTGTGCATGTGCGTGTGTGTATGTGCGTGCACACACATGTTGCAGAGGGAGGGGTGGGCATACACGGCCTGGGAAACATCTCCCAGAGCTAACAGTGTCTCCCTCATCATCCTTTTCCATCAACAGATATGGGCCACCTGCCTCTCCTGTCCCGACGCGGCTCTGGGAGGGTCTCCACCGAGCTTTGCTCTGCAACCGCAGACTTCTGCTTTCTCTCAGCCCCATTTGCTGCCTCCCCCCTGCTGGCTCATCCCCATTTCCTCCCCCTCCCCGACTCACCTCTGCACCGGGCGCCCTGCCCTGCGTCCAGTGCTCTGCAGGGCTGCTCCTGGCGCGTCCCTCCAGCAGACTGTCACTTGAAGGTGACAAGAAGGTGACAGCAGCAGAGCCAGCTCGAGCGCAATCGCTCCGCACACTGACCCTCAGGATCAGGATGCGGGAAATGGTGTAGACAGTGATAGACGGACGTTCCCGCCGGGGAAGCCACTCTTCCACCTCTCCCATCTCCCGGGGTCTGCCTTCCACCTTGGAACGTTTAGAGATCCGTCTTTTGTAAGCCACGTGGAAGCCGGCTGTTTGCTGAGGTGACTGGAGGGCACCCGGCAACGCTACACCTTGCGTTCCATCTCAAGCCGCCACACCTTCGTCCTGCTCTGGAAAATTGGCGCGTGGATCGCCGTGCGTTCAGGGCTGACCTCCAGGAACAGCGGCACATTTGTTCTCATTATTCACAGCCCTCACCACGGTCCAGTGCCTTACAGATGATCAGAGATTCCACGTATTTCGTCCATTTGTTAACTGATGTGGTTTGCTGCCGAGCCAGGACTCGAGAAGGGGCTGACCCTGCATAGGATTGTTGGGGGATTAGAGGCATGTCCTAAACCACCACTGTGCCGTCGTTGCTGGAAGCACATCCCTGAGCCTTCTGGGGGATCGATCCCTTTGCAACAGTAGCTCCCACTGAGTGAGATGGTTGGGGAGTGGGCGTCTTTGGTTAAACGGGCATTTTGGGTAATTGCGAGCGCTTACGTCTACCATCCATGGAGTATGCGTTTCCAAAGAATTAAAATGCATACGGTGCTTCTGGGGCTATATCCTTGTGAACACAGAGGCAAAAATCCTCAACAAGAGACTGGCAAACCAGATTCAACAGTCAACACGACCACTCACTGCAGCCGAGCGGGGTTTATTCCAGGGATGCAAGGATGGTTCGACAGCCATGCAGCCACCAACGGGATTCACCGTGTTGACCAGGTGAAGGATAAAAATCACGAGAACACCTGCAGATGCAGAAAAAGCATCTGATAAAATTCAACATCCATTTGTGAAAGAAGTCTCAAGGAAGCAGGTATGGAGAGAACATATCTCACCCTAATAAAGGCCGTATATGACACCCCACAGCTAGCATCATCTTCGACGGTGAGAAGCTGGAAGCTGTCCTCTAGGATCGGAAACAAGGCCAAGACGCCCAGACTCACCACTTCTAGTCAACTGGAGGTCCTTCCGGAACAATTGGGCAAGAAAGAGAAGGGCACTGAAATGGAAAGGCAGGGCAAGACTGTCACTATTTGCAGATGCCATGATGCCCTACGGAGAGGACTCTGAAGGCCCTATAGAAAAACCTGTGAGAGGGGCGCCTGGGTGGCGCAGTCGGTTGGGCGTCCAACTTCAGCCAGGACACGATCTCACGGTCCGTGAGTTCGAGCCCCGCGTCAGGCTCTGGGCTGATGGCTCAGAGCCTGGAGCCTGTTTCCGATTCTGTGTCTCCCTCTCTCTCTCTCTGCCCCTCCCCCATTCATGCTCTGTCTCTCTCTGTCCCAAAAATAAATAAACGTTGAAAAAAAATTTTCAAAAAAAAAAAAAAAATAGCTTGAATTTGAATTTATTTAGTTTAAATAATTTGAGTAAAAATTGTAAAAATGTAGATGGTGCCTTATTCCCAGGTAGGAAGCGTTATTTGAAATTTAGAATGTATTTTGCACGAAGAGTCGTCAATGTTGTTGAGATTCCCAGGCCGGCTTGCAAAAACCTTTAGCAGTAGAATAGAAAACAGTACTGCTGAAATAGCAATTAGACAAAACAGAATACAATCGCACAGGTTAAGGTCTTTAGAAATGATTTGGAGCCCCGCTGGTGAAAACGAAGGATGTTCGATTGCAGGGTTTGTGGGGCGAAAGCCATGGCGGTTCTGAGGGGAAGTCTGAACCCTTCAGGGGCTTTCGAGGTGAAGGGTGCTGGTTCCTTAATATCTCTGGTTGCACTTTCCGATTTATGGCTTAACTTTGTTTTGTATAAATATATCATTTTTATTCTTAGGTTTCTCAGCAACTATCAAGTTTTTAATTTTCAAAGAGGAAAAGAAAAAGTAAATGGCAAGAAACTGTCTAGATGGGCGCTTTCCTGAAGCACCAAGGTCAGATCGCAAGAGGCAGGGAGAGAGGAGTCTCCTTTCCTCAGCTGAGCTCACCACGCGGGACTAGCGAGGCCTCCTGCCTCGCCTGGAGTTTGGCTGGGCCGTGACCGGCCTCTGGCTTCTAGAAAGTGGCAGAGGCCCTGTAAGCTGTCCCAGGCCTGGCCCTAGAGGCGAGCGAGCTCCCCTGGGTCTCCCACCACGTTGGCCAGGGCCACGGCAGAGGAGCAGTGCGGGGTTGTTGCGTCCCTCTATACAGCGGGTCCTTTTCACTAGATGTGGTCGAGACTTTCTGGCAGTTTGTTATACACGGAGCCACTTTCTCTTCGTATTTTTTCTGTTCGGGGCTTGGCGGTTTCTTCAAACTATGCAATTAGGTCTTTCGTTAAACTCGGGACTTTTTTGAGTGTTACTTGTTCGAGTATTTTCGGCCCGTTCTCCCTCCTCTTCCTCTGGGACTCCTGTCCCGTGAAGGTGCGACCCCGGCCGGGGACGTGCAGGCTCAACAGCTCAGACCGAATCCGCCACACGTGCCAGACTCCACGACGATGGTGATAGCGTCGTGGCTGCACGGTCCCTTGGGGGGGGGGGGGCGCCGTGGGGACAGCGTGTCCTTCCGCGACGTCCAGCGCCGGCTAGAATCCTGGAGGCCGGGCCCGGGCTCACCTGGAGGCGCCCGGTAGTGAGAGACGGCGAGGGCCCGGCCGGCGCGGCGCCCTACGGGGGCTCCCAGGCGGGCGGAGGCGGAGGGAGAGGGCAGGCAGGGGTCCCCGTGCCCAGACAGCTCCCCCGGGCTGACGCACCAGGGACATTCTGCTGGCCTCTTGTTGGTTGAGGCCGCGAGGCACGTCTGCCCGGGCCCGGCCGCGTCCCACTTGTGCGTTCCGGCAGGCGGTGACCCTGGTGGCCTTCCACGGCGACCTCTGCTTCGGGGGCGCGGCGTCCCGGGCCGGGCCGTAACCTCCTCTGGGAGGTCTCAGCCAACCTCACTCCCGGGTCGGGGCCTCATGTGCCCTTCCGGTCCTGGGACTTACCTTTCGTCCAGCGCTTCCTGTCGGGCCGCCTGGGAGTAGGCAGGTGTTTGGAGCGGGTGGCCCGGACACCTGTCCCCGGCAAATGGCCGTGTGATCTTGGCCAGGCCCATCCCTCTGTGCCTCAGTGTCCCGCTCGGTAGCGGGTCGGTAATAACCACACCTGCCCTGGGGGACAGTCGCGAGGGTTCAGCGAACTTGCGCGTGACGAGCAGAGGGCGGGTGAGCGCTCACGACTGTTGGCTCAGTGCTCCTCCCTCACCCGTCTCGGGGCTGAAGTCGGGGCTGTCGTCCACACGGCTGCCTGGCCTGGGGCTGTCGTCCACACGGCTGCCTGGCCCAGGGCTGTCACACACGGCGGCTGTGTGCTCCGGGGGTAGAGCCCGGGCCCCTCACGGCCCACCCCTGCAGGTGCCTCCACGGGCTATGAGGGGCCCGGGCGGGTCCAGGGGGCAGGCTTGGCTGCGTCCACACACAGCAGAGCCGGTGACACGGTGGAGAAGTCTGATTTACCCCTGCACAAATGTGACAAGTTTTATTTTTCCTAATAAAACAGATTACTTATCATCTGGCAGGAGTTGAAAATTACTCAGTCTAAAAACGTCCGGTGAACAAAGGCTTAATTTCAGCAAACGGTTCTAAATCGAGCGCTTACGCAAGGCAGCTTTCGCTCCCAACCCGAAAGTTCACCCTCCCGCTTCCACATAAAAAGAGAACTTGCTCCCGAGTGACTCTGCTGGACAGACCACCTCCCCGCGTGGGAGTCACTGCGTCTCCGGGCCTTTCAGGGCTGGGGCGCCCCGCAGGGTGGAGGCTGGGGGTCCCGAAGGCACGAGATGGGCTGTAACTTCCTAGCGGAAAACAAGGAACGTGTGTGTGGGAGACAGAGGTAAAGAGAGAGACAGAGACAAAGAAAGACAGACAGAGACAGAGGGACAGAGACAAGGAGGGACACTTAAAGAGTGACAGAGACAGAGATAGGGAGACAGGGAGAGACAGAGACAGAAACAGGCAAGGAGACACAGAGAGACAGAGAGAGTTAGAGACAGAGATAGACAGAAACAGAGAGAGACAAAGACATATAGTCAGAGACAGAAAGAGAGACAGAGATAAAGATACAGAAGCAGAGACAGACAGGCAGAGATAGAGACAGACAGAGATACTGTGAGATAGACACAAGCAGAGATGCAGAGACAGAGACAGATACAGAGACAGAGAGACAGACATAGGCAGAGATACAGAGACAGAGATCCACAGAGAGACAGGAGGGACGGTCAGACAGAGAGACAGAGAGGGAACCATCAGCATCACTCAAGCTCTACATAAAGGGACCGCCAGGAGGGGCCGCTGAGTTTTGGTCCCTTTATGTAGAGCTCCAACGGGCGTCGTCACTGTCCCCTGTGGGGAGGGGCCTCCCGGGAGGACTCGAGATCGGGCTGGGGCAGGCCTGATGCTAAGTGGGGGTGTCAGGCAGGAAGGGTAGGTGCTCGGGGTGGGGGTGGGGGCCTGGGAGGGCAGAGCCAGGCCAGCCCGAGACTGAGAGGCAGTGTCCTTGCTGTGTCCCCGAGTGCTGTGGTCTGGTCGGCCGGGGCGAAGCGAAGTTCCCATCGCCTCACAGCCCAGGACCCGCGGCGGGAGGCGGGGGGCGGGGGCGCCTGGTCTCCAGCGGATGACACCCCCGCCCGCTTCCAAACCAGCCCAGGGGCTCCCAGTGGTGGCTGCCCCCCCACGTGCCGGCCCCGGGGCGTCTCGCTGTGACCTCGCACCTGCTTCTCTGCTTCTGTCCTCGCGTCAGCTGCCCGCCGGCTGCAGACGCGTCCCTGGACTCTTCCTCGCAGGAGGGCAGCGGGCCCGGGGTCCACACGACCGTGAGCTGGCCTTCCCGGGCGTGAAGTCCGGGGGGGGGGGGGACGGTCACACAGAGGGCCACCCGCACGCCAGCCGGGGCCCACGCACGTCCTCTGCTGAGGCTAGTGCCGGCTGCCCTGTGCAGTGAGCCTGTGGTCCCTCCCCGAGGAGGCACAGGTGCGGGGAGACGGGCCTGCGTCCGCGGCCCTCGGCTCCGGCCGGCAGAACGTGGCAGGACGGACGCTCGGCCGCCCGGTCCGGACTACTGGGAACGGGCCGGCTTTTCTTCTCTCCTTTAGGAAGGCCGTCTGCCGGAGCCGGATGTGCGGGCGCAGCCGCTCAGGCTAGTGGGGCAGGGGAGAGGCTCAGAGACACGCAGCCAGGGTCCCCGCGGGCCCGCCGTCCCCGGCCAGCACTGGACAGGAGGCCGAGCCCGTCCCGCGTGTCCCGGCCTTGCCTCCGTACGGCCGCGGCCCCGCGACGGACCCCACGTTACGCCCGTGGTTGAGTCCAGCCAGCGCGGAATCATGAGAGCGGAAAGGTGGTTGCCTGAAGCCACCGAGCCTGGGGTGTTTGTCACACAGCGGGGGATGCTGACGGTGCTTGGTGGGGGAGAGGGGGAGGAGGAGGGAAGGGAAGGGGAGGGGAGGGCGGTTCCAGCGAGGTCCCAGGCATTTACTCCCCACGAGGGACGAGCCCGCCTCGTCCTAAGGAAGGTGCTTATGAGCCTAGTGTGTGAGAGGCAGTCCCCAGCGTGGCCACAGACGTCCGCATGTCCGGAGAACCTGTGTCTCAACGTGAGGAAACAGAAGTCACATCTTTGTGCCGTTTCTCAAGAACAAAATTAAGATTTAAAAATGTATATCATTTTATTAGTTGTATTTACAGAGCAACGATTTGTGTGTGTGTGTGTCTAATGGTGACCAGTGCCAATTTAGAAGGATCTGTGTCAAGTCCTTCAAGTGACCCATGTCGGAGGGAGACAGGCCACCCTCGCGTCTCACTCACATTGCTGTCCGGTCAGAGCACAGAGGCGGGGGGCTGCAGGGACGGTCAGGGGTGAGGCCTTGCTTCCCCGTAGTTCTGGGGCCCACAGCAGGGGGGGAGTGTGGGGAGTGTGCGGGACTCACGTCCAAGTTCACTCAGGCCCTTTGCTGGGCGCCCCCTGCAAGGCTCCAGCCCCACCTCCCCGGGCCCCCCTCCCCCACAGGCACCTAGCACGCACCCCAGTTGCGCACGCCCCACCCAGTCCCCTCCAGTTCCAGCTCTGGGCGCCGCGGCTCCCCCGTAGCAGGCCGGATCCGCCTTGCCCACCTCCGCTGCAGGGGTGAGCTTGTTTGGGAAAGAAGGGGTGGGGCACAGGTGACAGGGTTTAATGGGGCCACCCTGGCTGCTGACTGGGGAGCAGAGAAAGACGTGCACGATAGCCCGGGCCAGAGGCGGCAGCTTGAACTTGTAGGGGGCTGGGCTCTGGGGGGGGGGGGGGGAGCGTCTGTGAGCCTGCGGAAAGGGGAAGGTGGGGGGAGGGCCTCCGGACGTTTGGGGCCCCGAGCACGCGGGTGGCTTGTGGGGGGGAGTTTGCAGTCCAGGAGGCCTAGCGGAGGAGGGGACCGGCTGGACGGCCCGGGGGGGCTCCCGCGGGCTGTGCAACCAGGACTCAAACCACACCCGTCCGACGCCTACCATCTGATTATCAGCCTCTAGGGGTTTGGGTTTGGGGACGGGACTGGATGCAAAGTCTGGGTGAGGAAGTCACATTTGGACAGTGGAGCAGGCACTGGGAGTCACATGGTCCCTGGAGCCCACGTTCTCCGTGGACGTGGTTGGTGCTTCAAAGCAGTTATTTCTGCCTTTAATCTTGTCGCAAGACGGGATCTGAAGCGCTTCACAAAGAGGAACACAGGGCAGGGCGTCAGAGAAGGATCAGCGCAGAGCGGAGGACTTGTGCCCGGACAGCCTCTTGGCCGCGCTCGTGGAGCCCTAGGTTAAGTGTCCCCCGGAGTCGCGGACCCCCATGCTCCCCCGGGGGGCCTGTTAACCCAGATTCCCACCCCCCACCCCCCAAGGAGACCTTGACCCAGTAGGCCTTGAGCCCAAACCTCCCCATGGCCTTACAGCTGGACAGGGCCCCCCAGTGGCCCCAAGCTTGGGCAGATGGTGAGTCTTGGTGCCCGCACTGCCCGGCCACATCCTCGTGCCTATTCAGGGCTGTTCAGCCTCATATTCAGGCCCGGCAGCCTCTGTTCTTCCCACTTGAGTCCAGTTGTACGTGTCGTACACTGCACAAGAGCCTCTGGTTGAGGGGACAAGTTGGGGCTGAAATCCAGCCCTGGCCTTGTGGGCCCCATGCAGGACGCTGCAGGGTTAGCAGCTGCTGTGAATAGAGAGATCCTGATGCCCCAAGTGCCCTGGCCTCAGACGCCTCCTCCTCGGGGCGTCCTGAGACTTTGAACACGATGGGCCAGTCCTCTCCGGGCACAGCTAGCACCGAGGCTGGGCTCCCTCTGAGCACCGTCTGGGGGTACAGAGCGCCGGGGCCAATCCCACCTCCTCTGCCCCTCACTGCGCTCGGCTCTGTGAGGCGGTGTTGCCACGCCGGTCAGGGAAAGAGCTGGCACCTCCACCCTCCCGCCCTGGCCGCCCCGGGGCCTGGGAGGGGACCTCTCTGCCCCGCCTCTCCTGCTGCCCTCGCACATGCACGCACCTGTGCGCACACGTGCACGCACACACAGACGCGCGGATGCGCACAGGCACCCTCCTTGTCTGCCGCCCCGCTGTGCCCACCCCCCTCCCACCTTCCGCGCCGTCCTCCCCACCCGCCTCCCCCCTCCCTGGAGCCCCTGGGGTGGGGGTGGGGGGCTCTCGGCCCCTCTGGCAGCCTGCAGAAAAGGCTCACGGCAGGCCAGGCACCCGGCACCCTGCGTCCCCTCCCGTCCCACACCCCGGACCTGGTTGCTGAACCCCTGCAGCCACGGAGGGGTCAGGGCTCCCGTGCCTTCCACCGCGTCCCGTGTGATCCTGATCTCGGAATTTGGGGGTTTATCAAAACAGCCTGGTTTCTTGCTCAGTACTCTTGAGATTTTCATGGTTTCTCCGTGATCGTGTTTTCCGATAATAACGCACCTTTGAACTTAGGAGACGTAGTTACAGGAACACCGCGGAGCGAGGTGACAGCCGCCGTGGGGGCCTCCAAGGCAAGACTGGGGCGGCACCAGAGCTGCTGGGCCCCGCTGGCTGAGGTGACCCGCCTGGCAGGGACGACGGTGCCATCACGCGTGCCCTGTGTGGGGTGTGTGTCTGTGTGGGGGTGTATGGGAGGTGGGTGCCGGGTGCGGGGTGCGGGTGGGGGTGTCTCTGTGTGCGCGTGGGTGTGTGCGTGGGGTGTGTGGGTCTACACAGGGTGTGTACGTGGGGGGGTGTGTGGCATGTGGGGGGTGTGGGTCTATGCGGGGTGCGGTGGGTGCGGAGCCCCGTCCTCAGGGCCTTTTTGGAAAGGTGGCCTTGACTGCTCACACACACCCCCCCCCCCCCGCCGACCCCGCCCTCTGCCGGTCCGGGTGTCTGGGTCCAGCACGCAGGGCAGAGCGGAGCCGCGCCGTCAGCAGCCCCTGCCTCTGGGTGAACCCCGTTGCCCTCTTCGGGTTCCTCCGGGAAACGACCACAGCCCGCGGGGGCGTCCCCGTCCCCGTCCGTGAGGGAGCCCCCTGGCCCCGATAGCGCACGCCCCGCGGTGCTCCACCCGGGCGGTCACGGCCGGTGCCGGGTGGGCGCCCCGAGCCTGGGGAGCCTGCTGGGGTGGGGGCGGGGGGCGGCCAGAGCTCCGCGCCGGGTTTTATCGGCGAGCCCGGCGGGCTGACTGCTCAGAGTCTGACCTTTCCGATTGGAGAAGAAAAGGGGAGAGAAAAGGAGAACGTGTGAGGCACACGGAGGCAGGAGTGAGCAGTCTGCGGAGTCGATAAACCCAAGTCGAGGCGGGCGGAGGGTCACAGAGGACCGCGCGACCCGGGCGAGGCGGGAGGCGTGGTGGGCGTGGCCGGAGGCGTGGTGGGCGTGGCCGGCCGGGGCGGCGCGGTAGGCGGGGCCTTACCGAGTGGTGGGCGGGGTCTTCGCGGTGCGGCGGGCGGGGTACGGAGTGGTGGGCGGGGCCCCTGGAGCTCAGTATTCCGCCCGAGCCCCATCCTCGTTCAAGGCCAAATTTTGGCTCCCGCCTTTGCCTTTGATTGATTTCTTTTCTTCTTCTTCTTTTAATTTTTTATGTTTATTTTATTTTTGAGAGACAGTGTGAGCAGGGGAGGGGCAGAGAGAGAGAGAGAGAGAGGGAGACACAGAATCTGAAGCCGGCTCTGAGCTGTCAGCGCGGAGCCCCACGTGGGTCTGGAACAGCTCACGAACAGTGAGATCCTGACCGGAGCGGAAGTTGACGCCTAACCAGCTGAGCCACCCAGGCGTCCTGCCCCCTTTGGTGCATTTCTTGCTCAGAACCTGGGTGGATCCCAAGTGTCGTTGACAGGGTCCTTCCGCAGAGCGCAGGGCCGTCAGCCACGACGCTGGATGAGAAACGGCTGGGTACAGTGGGGCTGGCATCCACCCGATTCGGGCCCCTGTGTGGTTCTCGCCCCAAAGTCGAGTGTGGAGCCCATTTTACAGACGGGGAAGCTGAGGCAGAGAGGGTGAGCATCACGGGCTGAATGCGGGGCCGAGGGTGTGGCTGGGCCCCTGTGGACGCTGCGGGAAGCTGCTGCTCAGCCGCTCCCCTGCCCCAACCTGGATGTGGGGACAGAGGGGCTGCGGGGAGGACACAGAGGCTGTGGCCTTGCCCCGGGGTCCCCCACAAGTGGACGGCGATGGCCGTGTGCCCTGGTGTGGTGCGCAGGAGGGCAAGGAAAGCAAGCCTCAGGATCGTGGCCACGTTCACCAAGAAGCCGGTGTGGGGGCTGGGGCTGACCAAATAGTGGCCCGAGGAAGGGAGAGCTGTTTCCAGAGACCTGATCAATCAAGTCATTCCTGTACTGTGATTATAATTGTGTCAGGACATGACAGAGACACGAGAGGGTGGCTCAGATCTGAACCGGGAGCTGGGCTGTTTGCAAGGGGACAGCTGGGCCTTGTGGGGCCACAGGCTCTAGCCTCGGGGTCCACAGGAGCAGGGCACTCACAGGTGTCCCTCTGCAGACGGGGGAGTAGGCCTGACCTTCGGCCGGGTCTCGGGCTGGGTGCCATTGGCCGTGGGGATGGTCGGCACCCGAGGGGCAGGATCCCTCTCAGGAAAACCCCACGGCCGGTGGGCGGATGGCCCTGGATCCTCGGGGAGGCTTTGGGACTGGAGCCCCTGGGGAGGCATCCCTGGGTGGTGCTCAGTGTCACCTGCTTCAGATGGATTTTAAAGCAAAGGGATCGATCAGTCTCTAGATTCCGGATATTTGTCATCCCAGGAAGTCCTGCCCCCTGTGCACCTGTGAGCATACGGGGGTGTGTGTGTGCGTGCATGACCACATGTAGTAACACACGCGTGTTTGTTGTGGCGCCTGGGTCAGGTGTGACGCAGATGGTGGCAGCTTGTGGCTCTCAGGCCACTACTGCGGCACGTGAGGGAGGGCAGCATGGCTGTTTTCACCGAGGCCCCAGCCCCACAGGCAGCCCCCCAGAGCGGCCCCAGTTGGGCCTCTGCACCCACTTGGACCCCTGATGGGATGTGGTCAGCCGCGGAGGGGGCTCTGGCTCCTGTGGGTCCTGGCATGAGCCAGCCTCGGGGTCCAGTGCCCTACAGGGGGTCAGCCAGGCCCGCGGCACCTGCCACGTGGGCCACGGGCACAATCTGCATCGTCTCTTGACTCCTTCGTCGGCCTCCACCCCACAGGAAGCATGCGGTCCTAAAACAGCAGGACAGCCCCACACTCGTGGGTCTACTTTTTAAAAAATCCAAACCAGAAGACACGTGTAAGTTATTCCTTCAAAGTAGACGCCCCAGGAGGGAGAAGAGAGAGACTGAGAAACAGACAGCGAGAGCAGGGTGGAGAGCGGGAAGAGGGAGGTGAGGGCCTTGAAAGTGACATTTCAGATGGGATAGCAGAGCTGAGGGCTCCTTCCTGCCTTCTGTCTCCTTTATCCTGAGAGCCCACCCCCTCCTGCCTGAGACCCGGGCTGCTTTCAGAGCCAGAAGCAACCCCGGGAGCCCTCGGCGTCCCTGGAGCAGGTGCAGGACGGATTCTGGAAGCTTCCAGGCGGTGGAGTGTCTCCACAGATCCGCTGAGCCCTGCAGCGTCCGCGGCCCAGCCCAGCCCGCTGTACCCGGCTGTTCCCCAAACCTACCGCGGCTGGACGCAAGCAGCTTCTCCCCGAGTGGGGACGGTGCTTGTGAGTGGCTGTGTGGGGAAGCACCGGGGCCACACTGCACACTCTGAAGGGCTGGGGACCTGCTGCCCTTGTCTAGCCCCCCCCAGCCCCGGGGCACTGGGCCACTCGTCCCTCCCCCGGCCAGAGCACCAGGCTGGGAGACGCTGACCCCTAGTCCAGAAAGACAAGGACACTCTTTCCCACCTGCAGCCACTGTAGAAAGCAAGTGATTGGGGCGCCTGGGTGGCGCAGTCGGTTAAGCGTCCGACTTCAGCCAGGTCACGATCTCGCGGTCCGGGAGTTCGAGCCCCGCGTCGGGCTCTGGGCTGATGGCTCAGAGCCTGGAGCCTGTTTCCGATTCTGTGTCTCCCTCTCTCTCTGCCCCTCCCCCGTTCATGCTCTGTCTCTCTCTGTCCCAAAAATAAATAAATGTTGGAAAAAGAAAAAAAAATAAAATAAAAGAAAGCAAGTGACATTCAGCACTTGTCTAAGAAGCAGCTAAGGCCAGTTCCTGAACACATACCCTGAATAGAAGGAAACCAGCCACGGTTTAGGAACGGAGGTATAATCAAATTCTCATTTTCTATTCCAATAAGCATCTTTGAATTAATGTCTATTCCACTAATTAGGAAGGTTTTATTAGCGTTCTACTCGGTTAACAAAGCACACAACACAGACCACGGATAATATCGCGGTCATTTCTCCACGGAGGGAACAGCAGAGGGAGAGTGAGCGAGCCAGCTGACAGAGCGGAGGGCACGCTAGCCAGCCCTTTGCAAGTATGGAGGTAACGGTCTGGGAAAAACACAGCCTCGTCGGTGGGCCCTGTTCGCACCACCCAAACCTTGGGCCCCAGCTGGTGCAGGCGAGCCTGGTTCGGGGCGCAGCACTGGGACCCGCGTGTCCACCTGGGACACGGGAGGCCGATACCCCTGCCCCGACGCCCGGGCGCTGTGCTCGGGCCTCCGGGGGCTCGGCCGAGGACAGGCGCGGTGGCAGGCGGGCTCGGTGTCAGTGGACAGGGCTGTGCTGGTCTCCGTGACCCTGGGGGCTTCGGAGGAGGATGGCAAAGTGTCTCGGCGCTGACCCCGTCCCAGCCACCTGGGGTCGGGGCTAAGTGGGTCCGAGTAAGGGCAGTTGCAGCTGGCCCTGGGAGGGGGGGAGGGGTGAGGGCGGGGCGGGGGCAGCGCGGAGCACGGCAGGAGGGGCCGGGCTGGAACCCCAGAACCCTCACATTCCCAGGACTTTACCAGAAGGTGTGTGTGTGAGCACACGCGTGTGTATTTCCAAGGGAGCACGATGAACAGAGTTCCAATACACGGAGATTTACTGTGTCACTGTTACGAGCCGTTGTGTGTTTCCCGAATTTAATCAGGTTCTAGAATTGCATGCGGAAGGTGGCA
Organism: Leopardus geoffroyi; assembly: GCF_018350155.1. Taxonomy (NCBI): domain Eukaryota; kingdom Metazoa; phylum Chordata; class Mammalia; order Carnivora; family Felidae; genus Leopardus; species Leopardus geoffroyi. Next base: position 168,330,179 of record NC_059331.1, read on the forward strand.
CTTTCGTTTTCTTTCTGTGAGATGACATCTAACATCTAAAAAAAAAACCAAAAACAACCCGTGGTCTCAAGCGACCATTTCATAAAAACGCATCCCCGAATCACTTGGCGGTGAAGCCCCCAGTGTTGACAAGTGGCGTTAGGACCACCCCAGACACGGTCTGAGGAGGCCACTGGGGGAGGGGTGGGCGTCCCGGTGGGTGAATTCAGAGCCTCCTGGAAGGTGGGGCCTTCCCTCGCCCCTCACTGCGCGCGAGGGAACCCTCCCAGATGTTCTGTTCTTTAGTGCACGTTGGGCCCTGCAAACATGGTGTGGAATTCTGGGAAGGGCCCCCGCCTGCTCTCGGCAACCTGCGTGCCCTCACGTCCGGAGCCGGAGCGAGGGAGGTGGCTCCCTCCTCCCCAAATAAAGACCATTCAAATGTGAAATCAAAAGTTTAATCTGACACCGTTAAATATATTTATATATCTCGCACGGGAGGATTTCTCTTGAAACATAAGAGTTAGAAATTACAAGTAGGTATATGCTTTCTATATTCAGATAAATTGATTTCTATTCATTATTGAGATTCCAGACAGGCAAACACATCACGGATCTACTGCAGTGGACGACAGGATGGGACCACTTACAGACACAACGGTGTTGGCGTCTTCCTCCCCAGCCAGAGGCGGCTCTCCCAGGGCGACCGTTTCTGGGATGCAGTGTCCATTGGGACGGAAAGGGCGGTGTGCGCGAAGCAGGGCGTGGGGGGGCCCGGGGATGCGCTCACACCGAATCCTAGATGGAGCCCAACAGTGTGGAGCTGTCTGCGCCCCTTCTTGGATTCCATCGTTCCAAGTTCAGCGAGATGAGCCCCGTTTCCGGGGGCGGGCGGTGGCAGACCTCACGGTCAAGTGCTATTCCGGCAAGTCCGGATGGCCTCTGGACGCCCGTGTGTGTCACACGAGGGTCCGACCTAGGCGACGGGGGGCTGACGACCAGGGGGCCTGCGGCCAGCACGGCCACTGTGCTCCCTGCTGCTACGAGCTCACGCAGATCAAAATGCCCGTCTCCCCGCAAGTCCTTCTAGGAACGAGTGCTCGGGTGCTCTCCGGATGCCGGCAGGGCCCAGGACATCCCCTGAGAGGGGGGAACGGGGGCCTGCTGGGGGGCTAGAGCGCTCCTCGGGGACCGGGCGCTTGGGACCTGCCAGGCCGTTCCCAGATTCCGGCTGTCCCGGGGGAGAGTGCTCTTTAGCTGCACCTGCTGTTGCGACGTGTGAATCCGTATTTTGAAGTTGAAAGTGTGGCTCCCCAGGCGGGAAGGCGGTTGCCCCTGGAGGCCCCTGCCGGCCCCTGGGGGTGGGTGGTAGAGATGGGCCGTGGACCCTGGAGTGGGGGCGGGGGGGCGCCAAGCAGCCCGGGTGGGAACAGAACCGAGATGCGGTGACGATTTTCCTATGATTTGCCCCAAAGCTGCTGAATGTTAGTAACTGTTGCTCTGACTCCCGAAGAAGCCAGTGGCTCCTCTAGGTGACAGCGTCTCAGAGACAAACGCCACGTGTGTCTGCCATGCCTGCTGCCCTGCCCACGTCGCCTGGGCCCCCTCCCTGCAGAGCCGGCCGCCCTCCAGACTCACAGGTCACAAGCCAGCCCTCAGAGGCCGTGCGGAGTGCGAAGCCTGCTGCATCGTTAGGATGACGCTGTTTGCAATTAAGAATGTGAACGTGTGCTTCAAGGAAAAGGGTTTTCTTTCAGGAAAGTGAAACCGGATAAAGTGATTGCCCCCTGTAATCGCGTGATTCCACCGATCTCTGCTTACTGTGATTTGGTTGAAGGAAAATGCGCATTTTAACCGGTAAACTGCCCCGACCAGGCAGTTGTGTCGTTCGGGGTGCGGGCGCCTCCCGGCCCGGGGCCCCTCCGTCCCCGCGGCTCACTGCGGGAGGGCCCTGAGGATAGCGTTGACCTCCTCCGCCACGGCCGTCAGCGCAAACTCGAACTGGCCCTGGGAGGACAAAAGCGGGGGAAGCCGTGAGTGGGGCCGCTCTCCTCTGGACTCCAGCCCTCAGCTCTGGTGTTATTCTGCAGGAAGGTCGCATCTGTGCATAGAAAGGAGAGGTGTGCGGGATCCTGACGCCGGCCTCGGCTGCCCGGCCTCGATCGCCGCACGGTGCTTACGGAAGGTGCTGGCAGGGGGAGCCGAGTGGGGGCACACGGGAATTTCTATTTCTGCAAGCGTTCTGCAGATCTGAAATCATTTCAGAATTTCAGATAAAAAAAACCCCTAGGAAAACGAAGTGTGCTGTGACTGATAAGGTCTCTTCACGCTGATCACATGAGGGTCTCGTCACGTTCCCGGGGGCCACAGAGGGACGGGGGCCGAGCGTGCATGGTGCTGGCACCTGGGTGGAGGTCCCCGGCTGGGGCAGGTGCCGCTGGGGGGCGGGGGGCACGGCCGGGGCAGTTCGGGAGTCTTTACGAGGCTCCTGGTTCCGTGGAGGGCAGGTTTGTGGTTCTGTAGGAGCATTAAGCTACATTTGCCTCAGTGCTTGGGGTTGACTTTGGCCATGAAGAACCAGCCAGGTGGCCCTGTTGAGGTATTTTAAGAAATCCTCTAGCTCACAATGTGTTCAGCTTAGTCTTACAGCCTCGTGGCTTCTCGGTTCTCCCCAGAGCGCTTGGGATTTAGAGCCTCTCCCCCACCCAGGGCCTCTCCCCCACCCAGCTCAGACCTTGTGTCACGTTTGATTTCCACAGTAACATTCAGACAGAACAGGGGCTTGGGGACTTCTGGCACTTTCTGGGGGAAACGGCGGGACCCCAGGAGGCAGGGGAAACTCCCTGCAGTCCCGGAACCGTCACCCCAAGGCACAGAGCACACTCCTCTGGGCCTCGGGCCACCTCCATTTCATGAGTGCCGTTTACAACTTCAAGTCCTCTTGGGTGCAAAGAAGCAGTTTTGCAAGGGCATCTTTTACGGACTCTGGGTCTTTGGTGGAGGCTCGTAGCCTCTGAGAGTGAGGACGACCTTGGCAAAGAGGAGATTCTGTACTTGGCAACTTCAGGGCTCCCACGGAACAGGCGTGGGAGCTCCTGCTGCTGCCGGACACGGGTGTCTCCGAGCGCCAACGGAACGGACCGTCGTCTTCACCGCACTTCCAACTCGGGAGCAGCCCTGTCTTTCTGCCTTTTGCTGCAGACGTGGCCTTTTCGGTAAGTGTGCAAATCAGCCACGCTGAGGCGCTGGAGGACCCCAGCGCACCCGGGAGACATGTGACGACCACACAACAGAGCCGTGGTTCTGAGGGCCGGAAGCAGGGGAGTCTGGCAGAATGTTTAGTGAATCTAGAACATTCTCCTGCAAGGGTGCTGGGGTCTATCATTGACATCTTTTTATAAAAATGTGATGTTCTCCCCTTCCCCTGCATCTGGTGCATGGAGGGCTCCAAACACTGGAGAGCTGCCTGCATCGTTTTCTGTTGAGATTCGGCGGTCGCTGGGACCCCGACTGACCCTCCTGGGAGGAGGGGCCCCTGTCCCGCCTGGGACCGGCCTGGGAGACGTCCAGTCCCCTTCCCCTCTGCCCTCGCTCGGAAACAACCGCGGAAAGACGCCCGAGGGCTGGCCCACAGTACCTTTGTCTGGACCATGCCCGGTCTCTGGTCCCTCAAGTGCTCCAGGGTCGCGGCGATATCAATCTCCTTAGCGCCTGCAAGAAACAACAAACACAAATCGGGCTGAGTTCAGACGAGATGAGCCGCGCTCCGCGGTCACTCTCCTGCATCAGGCCCTTCGGGCTCAGAGGCCAATTGAAAATGATTACACTCATTCCTCAGCAGGCCTGGCAGGCAGCTGCGATTTCGGTGCTCAGAGAAAAATAAGGCAAGGCGGTTTTCATTAGCATTGATTCAAGAAAGCCGGGCTAAAAAATTGCTGTCGGAAGCCCAGAAAGATACTTGCAACAGCCACATCACTATTAGAAACTAAAATGTGATTTTTGTGTGTGGCATTTTAAAGAATGTTTTAGAAATAGAAAGTATATAAGCTTTAATTTCAATTGCATAGGATCTTTTTTATTTCACGTAACGAAAGATGAGACTAATAAATCCCATCCATCTGAATATTGGCTTTTATATGTGGAGCTCCCAGCGAGGGTTCCAAACGGTGAGAAAAGGCAGAGACGGCCCTGGCTGTATTCACTGGCCGGACTTTCGCGGAGAGGCCCCTCCCCACAGACAGCATCTGTCTCGAGCCAGGTGATCCGGGCTTCACAGAAATAATACCGTTGGAGTTTGAAATTTTGACCTTATTGTTGTTGTTGTTTTTTGATGTTTATTTATTCTTGAGAGAGAGAGACAGAGCATGAACAGGGGAGGGGCAGAGAGAGAGGGAGACACAGAATCTGAAGCAGCTCCAGGCTCCAAGCCATCAGCACAGAGCCTGACGTGGGGCTCGAACTCATGAACCGAAAGCCGAAGTCGGACGCTCAACTGACTGAGCCACCCAGGCGCCCGACATTATTGTTAATTGTTAATTCAACATGTATTCTTGTTTTTCTACTTCTAGTAGATAGAGAACAGTGCCGGCTCTCAGGCCCGCAAGCTTCTTAACGGTTTAAGAAGCATTTTACACAAATGCAAACCGTGGGCAGGGGAGCAGCCGTCACCTCCCAGGTGGCCTCGGAGCCACGCGCCGAACCCCAAGCAGGTGCGATGTTGCCAGCAGCACCTCGTCACCAGGGCCCCCGCCACGCGACAGCTCATGCCCGGTCGCACGGAGCAGGTGGCCACGACCGTCGGCAGCCAGATGGCATCGGGCGGATGGGCCGAGAGGCCCCGCGTCTCCAGGCCCTTCTCTGTCTGCACCCCCCAAGTGTGCACATCAGTCCCCTGAGGCACAGAGCCAGGAGAACGAGTTTGAAAGCTTCTAAGATTGTTAGAATGTTTCGAGTCCTGTGGTTCTGTGGCTTACGGACAGCAGGAGCGATGGGCATCGAGGGAGAAAGATGGGCAGGGGAGGGGCTGGGAGGAAACACGTCCAAAGCAAACGTAGCTGCACACAGGGGAGCAGCAGGAAGTCTGGACAACCCGGCCGTGTGTCCCCCAGACCAGGAGCCCGGGGGCTGGGGGCACCGCTCGGCCGGCACTGAGGCCGGCCACGTCCATGACCCCAGTCTCCCCTTCCCTGTCCTTGAGCAGACACGACAGGAATGTTCACATCTCTCTCTCTCTCTCTGTTTTTAATGTTTATGTATTTTTGAGAGAGAGAGAGAGAGAAAGAGAGAGTGGGGGAGGGGCAGAGCGCGAGGGAGACACAGAATCCGAAGCAGGCCTCAGGCTCCGAGCTGTCAGCACAGGACCCGACTCGGGACTCGAACCCATGAACCGTGAGATCATGACCTGAGCTGAAGTCGGATGCTTATCGGACTGAGCCACCCAGGTGCCCCATGATCTCTAGGGCTGGAGGGACAGTGCTGGGCGCGTCGGGAGCTCCTAGTCAATGCGGCCGCCTTATGGGAACCAAGCTGCCAGGTGAGGACCGTCCTATTGGGACACTGTGAGCTCCCCCATGTCTTAAATCAGGGCCTTTATAGGAAGGGGAAGAAATTCCCCTTCTGGACCAGCCAGACGTCCCCCAGGGAGCTCGGCAGTCGGGTCCACTGAGAAACCCACTCAAGGACAAGACAGGGGTCAAGTTCTGGGCGTGCTGGTCAGCTGGCCTCGAGGGTTATAGTTTTTGGAAGCCGACGAGGCCACAACAAACAGTCTTGGTTTAAAGGGAATCCGTGAGTCTGAGACCCTCTGAAACAAAGGAGGAGTCTGCCCTGCTACCGAAAGGGGGGAAGGAGGAGAGAGGAAGTGGGGGGGGGGGCCCGGCCACGGCCACGGTGTGTGGTGGCTCCCGGTCGCCGGGGCTCCAGGAGCCGCTGCCTCTCGTCGCCTCCCCACTGGAGCGCCCTGCCCTCAGGGCCCGCTCGCGAGTCACAGGGACAGCCGCGCACAGAAACTGGCTTCTTCAAGAAACAAGCTTGCCCTCAGAAGGTTAAACCCGACGCGGGGGGGGCGAGTGAGGGGGAGACGAATGTGTCCCGCCCCACGCGTGGCACGTCCGTCCTCCCGCCGGGCGGGTCGGCAGCAGAGCCCGGTGCTCAGGGCTGTGCCGGGATGGGTCCCACAGGTGCGGCCACGGCCCGGGCACTCGCTGCGTTCCCCTTCCCCAGTCCGGGGCTCCCTGCCGGTGTGGGTGGGGTCTCAGGCTGGCACAGAGCGCTGGGGGGGGGGGGGGGTGCCCTGCGGGGTCCGGCCACGTCGTAACTCACAGGAGCCACGGCACTCCAGACGCGCGCGAATGGTGCTTCGCAGATCCCGGGCGCTCCGGGAGACAAGTACTTCTGCTCGGTGATATCCCACGCTGGCCTCCAGGCTCGCGCAGGGCCCCTCCCTTCTGCAACCGCTCGCCTTCTGACCACGGGTCCTGGATTTCAGAAGCATCCGGTGCGGGGGGCAGGTCCTTCCGAAATGAAATCCCAGGGCTTCGTGTAGGATCCAGACTTAGATAAAAAGTGTCTTTTTAGGGCACTTTCTTTTAGTCCTTCAGGCTGGTTGGAAAACCTCTTTCAACAGCTGTTTTATTCTGAGGCTGCATGGAGGCCGTCCCTGCCTGGAAGCCGCCGGCACGGGCTGGGGACACGCGACGTGGCCCAGTGCTGCCTCTGGTCGCACGTGCGGCCCTCCCTCCCGGGCGGCTGTCCCAAGCCTGCAGGATCCCTGGATGGATGTACGAATAAACTTTCTAGTTTTATTACATCGTGACGCCCTCTGGACCACTGTTCGTGAGAGAACGTGAGAGAACGTGGCTGTCCCCGGAGGGGTTCGAGATGAGGAAGCGGCCAGGGACTGGCTCAGGAGCCCACTTTTCCTGGAGCCAGAGTTGGACAGTGAGGAAATCAAACCGATACTTAAAAACGTCCAGAACGAAATTCAGGCAAGTGATGGATTTACTAAGTGAAGCCAGCTGGGCGATGCGGACGTCCCCTCGCTTGTTAGGATAAGGCTATTAGTTATTGGCAACGTGAGCAGAGGGAGAAGTTTGCAGAACTCACGTCCGTGGTCCGTCCTGAGCAGTGGAGACACAAGGGGACGCGGTGGGAGCAGCCGCCACGCCCTGTCCAGTGGCTCCCACGTGCAGTGGGGCCTCGCGGTGCACGGAACACAGAATCTGCATTTATAAACAGATCCGTGAGGGTCAGAGGGTGGAGAGGGTGTGTGGGTCCTTTGCTACTTTATGAAAGGCTTTACTGAAGGCTAAGAGGTTTATTTAAATCCTCCCAAATCAGGGAAGCTCCCTCTAGTGCATTGAAAAGGGGACCCTCTGTTTAAACATTTCATTTTGCTGACAACATGTTACATTCTAGGGGAACAGACTATTGGGTGTGGTGCTCACGTCCAAAAGCCTATAATTAGTCAAAGAATCATAACCTACAAAAAGAATCGCACACCCAAGACAAGACCGGCAGGGATGCAGACTGGTTTCCAGTGTTTTCTGTCTGAAAGCATCATGACCCCAACACCGGGGTGCTCCCTGAAGACCCCATTCAAGGCGGCTCTGCAGGTGCACCGCCCCCCCCCCCTGCCCGCCCCGGGACCCAGGGCCACCCCCCACTCCCTGTCCGGACCGTCTTCCCTGCGGCCCTGCATGGTCCACTGACTCCCCCAGGGCACCGTCCAGTAAATACTGATCTCTGCCAGTTTCCAGTTCACTCAGGGGCCACTGGTTTCCAAGTTTACATATCAGCTAAATCCATTTTTAAAAGTATTTAAAATTTTTCTTAATGCTTATTCATTTTTTGATAGAGACAGAGTGTGAGTCAGGGAGGGGCAGAGAGAGGGGGAGACGCAGAATCCGAAGCAGCTCCGGGCTCTGAGCTGTCAGCCCAGAGCCCGACGTGGGGCTTGAACCGTGAGATCGTGAGATCATGACCTGAGCTGAAGTCGGACGCTTTACCGACTGAGCCACCCGGGCGCCCTTCAGCTAACTCCATTTTTAAGACAGGAAAGGGTTTCTAGCTCTAGATAAAAGACATTAACCGTTAAACATTTTATTGAAGTGTGGAAACTGATTTTTGCAGGGAAGGAATCAACCTGAGGTTAAAGGAAACCAAGTTGGTGGCGGGGTGCTTTGCTCTCTCCTGGCGTTTGCTCCCTGGTCCAGGGGGTCGTGTGGCCCGCCCACTTGTGCCAGCGTCGGGTGCACACGCCTGGGCGCGGGCCGTGCTGTGTGCAGACACGGTTTTCGGCCCCCTGCTACCTAGTGAGGCGGAATACGTGTGAATGAGTTTTGCTACAGAGTCTTTACCCAGAAGGTTTGCAACCTGCCGGGGTCCAGTGTGTTTTCTTCCAGGTAGAAGAGACCACGTGTGTCACGTGTGCAAGGGGGAAAAACTGTTACTTTGCACGAGGAAGTGCTCTTGCTTCCGCTCCAGGGGGGTCTGAGCAAAGGAGCCAAGTGGTGAGATGCTGCCCCAGGAGGCAGAGCTCCTGGTGAGGTGGGGCTGGGGGGCTGGGGCTGGGGTTGGGGGTGGGGGTGAGGCGGGGGTGGGGGGGCCGGGGTGGGGGGTGGGGGTGAGGTGGGGTGGGGGGCCAGGGTGTGGGTGGCAGGTGAGGAGGGGTGGGGGGTAACATAAGGGTGGGGGGTGAGGCAGGGGTGGGGTGGGGGTTGGAGGTGAGGCGGGGGTGGGGGGCTGGGGTGAGGGGTGGGGGGCCAGGGTGTGGGTGGCAGGTGAGGAGGGGTGGGGGGTAACATAAGGGTGGGGGGTGAGGCAGGGGTGGGGTGGGGGTTGGAGGTGAGGCGGGGGTGGGGGGCTGGGGTGAGGGGTGGGGGTGAGGTGGGGTGGGGGGCCAGGGTGTGGGTGGCAGGTGAGGAGGGGTGGGGGGTAACATAAGGGTGGGGGGTGAGGCAGGGGTGGGGGGCCAGGGTGTGGGTGGCAGGTGAGGAGGGGTGGGGGGTGGCAGAGGGGTTGGGGGTGAGGCAGGGGTGGGGTGGGGGTTGGAGGTGAGGCGGGGTTGGGGGGCCAGGGTGGGGGTTGGGGGTGAGGCGGGGGTGGGGGGCCTGGGTGGGGTTTGGGGGTGAGTCCGGGTAGGGTGTGGGTTGGGGGTGAGGCGGGGATGGGCCGGGGTCGGAGGGGGGTGAGGCAGGGGTGGGGGGGCTGGGGTGTGGATGGCAGGCAAGGAGGGGTGGGGGGTGATGTAGGGGTGGGGGGGGTGAGGCGGGGGTGGGCTGGGGTGGGGAGTGGGGGTGAGGCAGGGGTGGGGGGGCCGGGGTGTGGATGGCAGGCAAGGAGGGGTGGGGAGTGAGGTGGGGGTGACGTAGGGGTGGGGGGTGAGGCGGGCGTGGGGTGGGTGTTGGGGTGAGGCGGGGGTGGGCCGGGTTGGGGGGTGTGGGTGAGGCAGGGGTGGGGGGGCCGGGGTGTGGGTGGCAGGTGAGGAGGGGTGGTAGGTGACATAGGGGTTGGAGGTGAGGCAGGGGTGGGGGGGCCAGGGTGGGGGGTGTGGGTGAGGCGGGGTTGGGGGGCCAGGGTGGGGGTTGGGGGTGAGGCGGGGGTGGGGGTCCAGGGTGGGGGGTGTGGTTGAGGCAGGGGTGGGGGGGCCGGGGTGTGGGTGGCAGGTGAGGAGGGGTGGTAGGTGACATAGGGGTTGGAGGTGAGGCAGGGGTGGGGTGGGGGTTGGAGGTGAGGCGGGGGTGGGGGGCTGGCGTGAGGGGTGGGGGTGAGGCGGGGGTGGGGGGCCGGGGTGTGGGTGGCAGGTGAGGAGGGGTGGTAGGTGACATAGGGGTTGGAGTTGAGGCGGGGGTGGGGGGGCCAGGGTGGGGGGTGTGGGTGAGGCGGGGTTGGGGGGCCAGGGTGGGGGTTGGGGGTGAGGCGGGGATGGGCCGGTGTCGGGGGGGGGGTGAGGCGGGGATGGGCCGGGGTCGGGGGGGGGGGTGAGGCTGGGGTGGGGGGCCGGGGTGGGGGTTGGGGGTGAGGCGGGGATGGGCCGGGGTCGGGGGGGGGTGAGGTGGGGATGGCCGGGGTCGGGGGGGGTGAGGCTGGGGTGGGGGGCCGGGGTGGGGGGTGTGGGTGAGGCGGGGTTGGGGGGCCAGGGTGGGGGTTGGGGGTGAGGCAGGGATGGGCCGGGGTCGGGGGGGGGGGGGTGAGGCGGGGATGGGCCGGGGTCGGGGGGGGGTGAGGCTGGGGTGGGGGGCGGGGGTGGGGGGTGTGGGTGAGGCGGGGTTGGGGGGCCAGGGTGGGGGTTGGGGGTGAGGCGGGTATGGGCCGGGGTCGGGGGGGGGGTGAGGCGGGGATGGGCCGGGGTCGGGGGGTGGTGAGGCGGGGATGGGCCGGGGTCGGGGGGGGGGGTGAGGCTGGGGTGGGGGGCCGGGGTGGGGGGTGTGGGTGAGGCGGGGTGGGGGGCCGGGGTGTGGATGGCAGGCAAGGAGGGGTGGGGGGTGAGGTGGGGGGTGATGTAGGGGTGGGGGGGTGAGGCGGTGGGGGGGGTGAAAATCGGGGAGGATTTCTGCTGACTTTGGAGGGGAATTGCCAGATCAAAGGAGCCGAATCTGCATCCTATTCACCTGAGAATCAAGTATGCCAGAACCCACCCCCAAAATATTTTTCATGTGTTTTATTTCTATTTAGTTTTGTTTTTGAGGAAGAGAGAGAGCGAGCGAGCGAGCATAAGCAGGGTAGGGGCAGAGAGAGAGGGAGACACCGAACCTGAAGCAGGCCCCAGGCTCCGAGCTGTCAGCACAGAGCCCCATGCGGGGCTCGAACCCACAAACTGAGAGATTATGTATGACCTGAGCCTAAGTCAGACGCCCAACCGGCTGAGCCACCCAGGCACCCCTTTCTCGTGTTTTTTAAAAAGCAAATTCCGAGTCATTTTTCAGGAGAAACAGATCCTTCCACATTTTTATAAAAACTGTAAGTCAGACAGAACCAGGGCTCGGTCGCGTGCAAGGTCACTGCAAGGCCACCGCCCTTTGTACTGCTGGAGGTCGTGGGGCTCCCAGTGGGGCACGCGGGCCGGGCACCCGGGTGGAGGTGAGCGTGCTGGTCGTTAGGCGTGAACAGGGACGGGTGGGGGGACGGCCCAGCGCCCCGGGGATCCCAGGGACCCTGCCCTGCCAGGTCCCGCTGCCTCTCACACCCGCCCCAGGAGCAGGTACCGTGGGCTCAGGGCAGGAAGGAGATGCAGAGGCAGCGGGGGACGCGGGAGCCCCCTGGACGAGGTCCCACGCGGCCCAGAGAAAGGCCCATGTGGTGACTCCGTGGGGGTGGGTCCTAGGACGGCAGCGGGACCCCCAAGCCCCGCCCCGCCGAGGCACCAGAGTCGCCGCGGGCTCGTGTTCCTGAGTCCGTGGCTCCAAGCGGGTCCTCCTGACCTTCTGTGAGGTTGGGACACAGAGGCCAGCCAGGCTGCCCCCGAACGGAGGAACGAGTCCTTTAGGCGACTGGCCCTCCGCGGCTCACAAGTGGGCCTGGCAGCCGCCGCTCAGCCCTCAGGGCGATTTCTGCTCAGAGAGTCGGCCACGCGGCAGGCCCTGCCCTGGAGCCCGAGGCCTGGCTGGGCTCCCGCTGACGGCGAAGCATCGGGACCCTCTTCCGTGGACTCCCCTGGGCCTCATGGAAAGGGGACCGCGAGGGGTCTGTTCCACCGGCAACGCTCAGCACAGCGGGTCCTGTCCGACTCAGTCCGGGTGACCGTGGGACTCTGAGAGTGACAGAGTCCCAGCCCCTGCCCCGCTGCCCCGGCCAGACGGCACCCGCTCCTGCCAAAGGCCTGACACCACATGTTCTCCCCTTGGATTAGCCTGGCCTACGGTGTGTGCGGATGGGGTCGCAGCCCCGAGACCTGCGACCGGACGGGGCCCCCGCCTGTCTGGGCTGCAGCTCTGTGCACGGCCTCCGACCCTGTGCCACCCCATGTGCCCGGTGCCGCCCACGCGAGGCCCCCGCCACCCCGTTCCGACGCGTCTTTCAGCCTGAGATTGTCACGAAGCTGGAGATGAGGCGTTTGCCCCGTGAAGACACGCTGAGGCCACGCTGTCGGTGAAATTCGTTTTCTACCAGCTCTTCACGTTTTCATGCTTCAAACGTAAGACAAACACGTTCCCCTCGATACACGCCATTGTCTGTGGCCTTGTCTGTGGCCACGTGCATGCCCACGGCGAGGGTGGGCTCAGCCCTCCCACACGCCTCCTCCCCTCTCCTCCAGCCAATCCTGTCACTTCCTAGTCAGTGACCCTGCCCTTCCAGGCCCTGAACAGACCCTTCCCCGCTCCCCCGCTCCCCAGGCCCACCACCCTGTCTCCGCAGGCCTGACTCGGAGGGTCCTGCTGCCCTCTGTCGTCTAAGCCTCCTGGGCTCTGCCGTTTGCAGAAAGACCAGGGATCTGTGTCGCCCCGGCCAGCCGGAGGGGTTCTGGAAGTCGCCAAACCTCTGAAATCTGCTTCCTCGATTTACAACAAGGTGTCAGAACGTACGGGCCTCAGGTCCCCTTCTGTTCCGGGGGCCACAGTCCGTAGATCTGGTCAAGGCTCTGCCCGGGGGGGGGGGGGCGGGGGAGGGAGGCACACCCCTAAGCTGCATCCCAGGCGAGGGTCCTCGTGGCGCTCGCCACCCCTACGAGCTGAACACGCCGTCTGTCTCTCTCCACGGAGGATGAGCTCGGGGACGGTGACCTGGTTTTCCTGCCTTGTTCACCGTGCATCCCAGACAGTGTGCCTGGCAGGGTGTTCAGTAAATACCAGGTTGAAATGAGGCTTCCGTGGCTCTGCCACGAGAGGGACACTGTGGCCTGGTGGCAGTGACCGTGGGGCATCCAGCACCCGTGACAGAAAGGGGCCGGGGAGCCGTGGTGCAGCAGCGGGGGGCAGCCCGAGCCTCGCGGTCACAGAGGCCGCTCGGCCCCAGAAGGGCAGCGGCGAGACGGGAGAGCTCAGCAGGGCCTCTGAGGTCCCGCTGCTTGAGATGCCACGCGGGCGCCTCGTGGAGAAGACACAGAGGCAGAAGCGCGCGGGGCCGGGAGAGACAGGGTGGGAGGCACCCGGGGATGCCCACCAGTGCCGTTCCCCAGAGCCGCGTGGCCCGGCGGGACTCCCCGCGATGACGGAGGTGCTCTGTGTCGTCCGCCACGGCAGCCACGAGTCGCGTGTGGCGTTGGGCACGTGATGTGTGGCCAGCCTGACAGAGGCACTGATTTTCGAATTTTAATTCACTAAGTAGGCACATGTGGTTAGTGGAGGGCTGCTGGGTTTAAAAAAGTTCAAGGAGCCACAGGATATTATTTAAGAAAGGTATTTTGATAGTCGACAACACTATCACGTAGTTGAAAGTTGCCGGAAGAGTCGACCTTAAATGTTCTCACCACAAAAAGCATCGTAACCACGAGGGGCGATGGAGGTGCTAACTAACCTTACTTTGGTAATCGTTTTGTAACAAATACATTTATCAATTCACCACGTTGTATACCAGAAACTTACACAACGTTCGATTGCAACTATATCTCAGTAAGGTTGGGAAAAACTTTTAAAGGCATTTTGATATTGTTACTTGTGACAGATACTGAGTCCTGATGCACAGGCACTCGTGCGGGCGGTATTATTCAACTAGCCTGGCTGAGCTTTGTGATCTGTCGTGTCTCTTGGTCTCCAAACCTAGTATCCCGTCTACTACTCTGACCTGCTGTTAAAAGTTTGCATGTCTGGAGGCGCCTGAGTGGCTCAGTCAGTTAAGTGTCTGACTCTTGATTTTGGCTCAGGTCGTGATCTCACAGTCCGTGAGTTCGAGCCCCACATAGGGCCCTGTGCTGACATCTCAGAGCCTGGAGCCTGCTTGGGATTCTCTCTCTCTCTCTCTCTGCCCCTCCACTGCTTGCACTGTCTGTGTCTCTCTCTCAAAATGAATAAACTTAGAAAAAGTTAACATAGGAGAAAACCTTTTTTTTTTTTTTTTTTAAATAACAGCCATTGTAATGGGTGTATTCCTTATACCAGACAATTCATGGCAGACTTTAAAAAAGGGGCGGGTCTGTTTGCGGGCAGGGAAGAGGCAACCATAGGGCATCGTTATCAAGGACACGGGCTGTCAGACGAGCCTGGGTTCATGTCCCGGCTAGGTCACGTGGCGGCTGCGTGACCCCGGGTGGGGGAAGCCCAAACGTCTTTACCTGACAAATGGTAATGAAAGTGTTAAGTCCGCAGGGCCGTTGTGGGATAACCACTCTCAGTGTCGATCCGTAAGAAACAAAGTTGGGGACAGATCTTTTAAAAAACACTCTGTGTGTTTCCCACACGGATTACGTATCGCTTTCGGGAGAACGTAGTTGTCACCGGCCGGATGAACGCAAAGGGTGTGTGCTCACACACGAGGCCCAGGGGGACACACAGCGAAGAGTTAAGAGTCGTCCACACCTGCCGAGTGTGCCGCACTCGGGCTTCCCCGCACACACGCGGGCACGGCGGGCGGGAGGGCCGTGGTGTTCACTCAGGGCCGTGCGGCGGGGCACTCGGGGGGTGGGGTCGGTCACGGCCCCGCACGAGTGACACAGCCGGCCGCCGCCACCTCACGGTGACCCGGCAAATACGGCCGTGGGGAGGCACCGTCCGCCTGGCGCTTACAATGCCTCTAAAAGATCGCAAGAAAAAAAACCCAAACGTGGCCGAGACGTCACTGACGCGCGGAGAAGGCGCAGCTTCGGAAAACGTCTCGGCTGCACGCGAGCCGGGGTCTCCCGAGCGGGAGGAGCGCGCTCCCTGGGCTATGCTGATGCGAGACGGACGGACAGACGGACGGACGGAGCCGGAAGCGCCCTGGCAGCGCGGCAGGGACGCGACGAAGGTGTTTACGGGTCGGGGGTGGGGGGAGGCCGGGGGCCGCTCGCTTTGATTCCAAAGGGCATCGTCGTCCGCCTGCTAACAAACCAGACGGCGGAGAAAGCACGTGAATCGAGCCTTGCTCATTCTCCAAGGCCCCTGAAGAGGACAAGGGCCTTAATCTCCGAGGGCCCCGTGTGAACGCGCGGGGCTCCGCTCCGGGCCGCACGCGCCCCCGGGCCCTGCCGTCCGGATCCAGGGGCTCCGGTGTCAGCGTGGCGCACTCGGCAAGGCTTGGGAAAGGCGTTCTTTGGTCCCCATGCGATTCATTCCTTGGAAGAAAAGGAAATGGGAAGAAAGGTTTCGTGTCCGGGCTTTGGGCCTTTGATCATTTGACGAGCGAGGTCTGTGGCGCGGCCTCCGGCTCTCAGGCCAGACAAAGGCAGCCCGGGCGCGACAGGCCGGGCCAGCTTGTCCCAGAACAAAACCGGGGGCGGGGGCGCAGTGTGGCGGCCTGGGAAAGACCCACTTGGCCGGCGAGGGGCCGTCCTGCCCTTTGATCTCTCCTGAGACCGAGGCCCAGGCCCCAGGTCAGGGGATTTCACACCGCACGCCCCCTCCCCGGGCAGAGGGGAGCAGGTCAAGAACAGAACGGGGAGGGGGGGTGACCGATGGGCCAGGGCCTGGGGCGGCCCTCTCTGGCCGGTTCCCCATGGCTGGGCTCCATTGTCGACGGCCGCCCACACTTGACGTGGGATTTGACGTTACATGGCACAGCAGAGCGGGTCAATGCGGGCTGGGGCTCGGACAATGCCGGCACCCCGCCCCCGGCCGGCTCGTCAGGCAGGAACATTCTCGTCCACAGCTGTCTCTCGCGAAGCAGCGACTGCACCTCGCAGCATCCGGCTGTGCCGCACCCCCTTGCAAGACACCCCGGTGACCCCCCCAGCACTGGGAAAGTGTGGCATCCGCCCCGTGCCTCTGGGCGAGCGGGGGTCCACCCTGGCGCGAACCCACACGGGAGGCATCTCGAACACGAGCGCCGGTCGGGCTCCTTCAGGAGGAATTCTGATTTAACACGAGGCAAGCATTACGTGTGCAGCAGGCCGAGAAGGGAGGGCAGGTACCAGGGAGGAAACAGAAATTCTGCTAGAGCTCCGAGCTCCCCATAGTTGCAAGTTTGCAAACGAAAGGATGTGTTTGATAAGACACAGTAGCATTAGCGGACAGGAAACTTTTAACTAAAAAGATTAGGATCACGTTACGCTCTAAAACCAAAATACGTCTTCACCAGTGTCAGACCTTTTGTGTTTTTTGCGTCAGTCTCTTTGTTTGCGCGTGGCCAGCACTCAGCTAATTTCGGGCGCTTGAAATAATATCTGGCGGCACAAAGCCGATCTCGTTCTCCCTCCGGCGTCCGGCCAGGAAGCCGTGGACGTCCGGCAGGGTGTGGGGTGTGCAGCCGGGTTCAGTCCTGGTCCTCCGGGAGCAGGTTGTACCAGCAGAGATGCCTCACGCGCTAGTCTCTACGTGTGAAACAGCGGCCTGTGGGCTCATCCACACACCCGTATCCTTGGTCTGGAGACGGGCTCCGTTTCTCTTTTTTTTAACCACAAGAAAGTGGAGTAAGGAAAATGCTTATTTTAGAGTTGCCAGCATCGGCGTGAAAATGTATTGAAATTGTTTTCTTTTTTTGAATTATTAAAAAGCTGTTTGGATGTTTGTTCATTTTTGGGAGAGAGACAGAGTGTGAGCAGGGGAGGGGCGAGAGGGAGACACAGAATCCGAAGCGGGCTCCAGGCTCCGAGCCGTCAGCTCGGAGCCCAACGTGGGGGCTCGAACTCACGAACCGCGAGATCACGACCTGAGCTGAAGTCGGACACTTAACAGACTGAGCCCCCCAGGCGCCACTGAACCTCATTTCTACAATCTGCTCCTGCTTCTGGGCAAAGGACGTTCTGGAAGGCGGGGCCTGTCTGCGAGGACACACGTGCGAGTGTGTGTGTAGACGGAGGGACCGTTTGGTTCACGGGTGAGAGAGACGGGAGGCGTCCCCACCTCCTTCCGGGACCCGTGGGTCGTGCATGGGCACCACGGGGAAAGCGGTGTTTTCTCAGAGCAGCTTGGGCCGTGCGGCAGGATCCTGGGTTGCCATGGCGACTTGCGAGTGACTGTCCAAGAGGTGGGTCCGACACGGGGGTTTCCCCGAACGTGACTGTGGAGCTCGCTCCCTGGTCCCTAAGGAGACCCCTCATGGGTTTCTTCCCGAGACTACGTTGTGGGTGCTGCAGACCAGCTCAGCGCCCACACGTCCACGGGAGCCAAGGGGCCGGGGCTTACGTCCTGCTCCCGTGGTCCGCCCAGTCCCAAGGGGGGGGGGGGCGCTCTCCCCATGGCCCCTGCTCTCGGGCACTGTTGGTGCCCCTGTGCCTTGTCGCCGTGGGGCGCTCGGGGTGCAAGTCCGGTGCCGCATTTGGAGGAAGAGAGCAGGAGGAGAGGCCGCGTAGGTGCAGGTACGTCGAACAAGGGGCGTTCCGGGTTTTATCTGAGATGAGACGGGGTCGGGCGACCGCAGTCACCCCCAGAGGCGTAGCGGAGTCTGGAGTGACCGACGCTGTACTCTGCAGGTACGGTTTATGCCAACACTTGAAGGATACTACGAACTGCGTTTAAAGGTCCAAGCGGCGTCTTCGCCTCGATCGCGCTCATCATAGCACGTTCAGCAGGCGCTTACCCGGCACCCGCCGTGCGCCCAGCCCCGCGCCCGACACCGGCGGCAAGGGAAGAGCCACAGAAACACCGTGCGCGCTGCAGACAGCTTTCACGTGATCCGGGGAAGGGACAACGAGCGGCTAATTTCCTCCGAGGCCGCCGAGAGCATTACCCTGAGGTTGCCACGGCAACGCCGGCCCGCCTCGGCCCCAACAAAGCAGCCCGCTCGCTCGCTCGCTCGGAACCTCACCTTTGGCCATCTTGTTGAGAACCATGTCGATCAGGACGTAGGTGCCGCTCCTGCCCGCGCCGTCGCTGCCAACGGAAGGGGAGAGGTGAGAACGCGGCCGGGGCCACGTGAACCCCGCGCCCACCAAAGCCAGCAGACAGCCGATTGCCCTCTGCGTTTAAGGGGAGTCGTGTGGGGAGAGGGAGGCTGTGAATTTGAGAGAAAGCGGAAGAAAGCGGGGTGAGGAGGCATCGCTGGGTGGAAGAGGGGAGGGGGGGAGGGGCAGGGGAGGAGGGAGGGAGGAGGAGGGGGGAGGAAGGGATGGGGGAGGGGAGAAAGGATAAGGAGGAGAGTAGGAGAGGAGGGAGGAGGAGGAGGGGGGAGGGAGGAGGGAAAGGAGGGGGAGGGAAGGGAGGAGGAGGAGGAAAAGGAGGGCGGGAGCCCCCCCACCCTCGTAGCAGGGATTAGCTAAGGTGCCTGCGTGGATTTGCTCCCGTCTTCCTCTTTCCTCCCAGAGCCGAGGGGCCACGGCCGCCCTGACACCGACAGGCGCCTTCCAAGCCGTCCACCCGCCGCCCGGGACACCCGTGCCTCCGGGCCGTTCCCTTCCGCTCTCTGACGGACCCACGGCGCAGCCCCCACTGGTCCCGCACAGACCCGCGCGGAAGCACGCGGACCCGTGCAGCTACCGGGCACCCGACGCAGACACACACGGTTACACGCGCGTGGTTACGCAGCACACACACTGACACACGGTCAGACACCCACACGGAGGCGTGCACACTTGTCGGCCGATCAGACCGTCTGGGCGTCTGATCTTTGGAGACGTATTTCCATTTTGGCCCAGCAGAAAGGAACGTTCTACGCAACAGAGCACGGCTCTTCGCCAGACCCGGGTGGATGTGAAGCCCAGGGCGCGAGGGCGCCCTCACACGGGCGTCTGAGTGCCTCTACTTACCAGGGTGAGTGCAGCCCGTCTGGGTTTTGCCCACAGGCCAGACTCACGTAACCAACTGGGGGCGGCCGTCCCTCCGGTCACGACGGAGTCTGTCCCTGCTCCTAACGGGCCCCAAGCGTTTCTCAGCAGCTTGGCTCCACACCTCGTGAACTGGTGGCCAAGACAAGGCCACGGACCACAGACACCGCCTCGGGGTTTGTGCGAGAGCCACGAGGGCTGAAGAAAAACTAGGGCGGCGGGGCCCAGGCCGCCGGAGACCGGGTGCGGGACGCCCGGCGGCTCGCGGGGAAGAGCGGGCCACGTGCGGCTCGCTCGGGTGGCAGTGCGAGAAACACACGGCAGCATTTAGCTCGAGGGCCTAGAGGGTTCAGTTTGTATCTCTGGCTCCCTTCAGGAGCGCCAGTTAGATGTACTTATCGTGCAGATAGAGAGTTCCCCTTGCACGCCTCACTGTGGCTGCCTTCTGAGGTGGCGAGCGCGTGTCATCCACGTGAGAACTTGTACTTGCCTGCAGTGAACAATTATTGGACAAGAACGGCCCCTGTAGCACTTGTTTACTTTTCTGAAACAAAAAGAGACAGAAATCACGGTTACGCACCACGACTCCCGTCTCCCGCCTCGCAAAGTAACTCCCAAGCCGGAGTCACGGGGCCCATCTTTGGCACCGTTTACCACGGCCTGTGTCACCAAGTCAGAATCACACACACGTTTTCAGAGATTCATTTTCCTTGTCGGTGTTAAGTTATGAACCAGAGCTTTAAGAACAACTCTCACATTGTCACCTGGACAAGCCAGACCCCGGGGGGCTCGGCCTTTGGCCTGCCCCGCCCCCACCCCGCCCCCACGTCTGCCGCTCCGCTCAGCCTGACTCTTTGTTGTGACGCGGGCATCTAGACTCTGCTAGAACCGCCGAGGTCTGCGATGTATTGCTCCAAGTTCCTTACGTCCTAGATGTCCTATCGGAATGTGATAGGAGTATTGTCTCAAAAGAGCAGCTTAAGGTCCCTTCTGGTCCGTCCGGTGGGTCCGGGCTTCTTCCTTCCACAGAAACCTGAGCTTACATCAGAGACAAGTCCTTCCTTTGTACACATTTGAACATGCTGACAAACGACTTCGCTGTGCAGATTCTAGGCCAGGATTTATGAAAATTAACAAGGAGCTTAGATTATCTCGTGACCCAGCCCCTAAATCGAAACAGAGGGCTGATTTAAAATTCACTGTGTAAGCTCCAAACGTGTTGGAAGTCAGTGAAACCACTAAACTTGCTTACAAAGTACGTGAAACTTCTCAGTAAAATAGTTCTGAATAGAGCAAAGTAAATGAGCCAAACGCGTCAGGGGGCTGTGCTCGAAACTGCTCTGTGTGAATTTCTACAATGTATGACACGGGCAAAATTAAAAAAAGAGAGAGAAAAGAAAACCGGTGCAAAAAAAGCATCTTTTCCCTCGCACCGGAAACAGGAAAACGCCGCATTTCTCTGCGGAGGCCGGCCTGCCCGGCACAGAGACGGTCGGTGGGAAGTGCGTGTTCTCTCAGCGGATGGCCTGGCTTCAAACCCCTGGACGTGGAGACGGAGGGGGCGCTGGGGGCAGGCGGCTGGCCCGGGCGCCCGGCGGTACCTTCCCCCCAAGCACAAAGCTGGTCCTCTCCATCTCCTCTACGAGTGAACGGAGTGAGGCCCACACGCCCCGCCGAACAGCACGAGGGGAGCCCAGGCGTCAGGTGATGTGCCCTGCGACGGGGCCACCCCCACGCCCCTCGGGCCGCCTCCGGCAGCATTTGAAGTTGGCAGGCCACCGGAAGTCTTAAAAACGAGAAGACCCACCAACACGGGTGAAACAGGCTGCGCGGTGGCCACCTCTGCTGGAGCTCCGGCTCGCTCTCGAGGCGCGCGTTAACGCCGGGGTGGAGCGGGACGGTGAAGGAAGCACACGTGAGCTCATCGAGATCGAGCAAGTGTGCCACGGTGCCCTCAGAGTTCGTGGGCCCTTGAGAATAAAACAGATTGAAAAATAGACCCACTACCTTCTCCTACTAAAACTTTCCATTCTCGGGGCGCCCGCCCGGCTCAGGCGGTGGAGCGAGAGGCTCCTGGTCTTGGGTGGTCAGTTCCGGCCAAGACCGTAAGTGTCTCATAAACTCAACGTGGTCGAGATGAACACCCAGCATCACGTTCATTAAAGTGGTAACTTAAAACCGGAAGTGGAGGTGGTCTGCATCTTAAAACTCCCATCCTTGACTTGGGTCGTAAGGTCAACAGAGCTTTAGGTTTGACAAAGTACATGCCAGACCCCAAGATGTGCCTCAAATGTGAGCAACGTGAGGTCTGCCAGCTCATCTGAGGCTGTGTGTGTGCACGTGCCCTGCGTGTGCATGAGCGTATGCACTGTGTGTGCATGTGTGTGCACCCGCCCTGCATGCATGCGTGTGTGCGTGTGCCCTGTGTGCACCTGTGTGTACACACTGTGTGTGTGCACGGGCCCTGCGCGTGCATGTGTGTGTAAGCATTATGTGAGCATGTGTGTGCACCCACCCTACGTGCATGTGTGTGCACGTACTGTGCACGAGCGCCTTGCATGTACATGTGTGTACGCACTATGTATGTGCATGTGCCCTGTGTGTGCGTGTGCACCTGCCCTGTGTGTGGGGCGAGACCTTCATGTGTATGTGTGTGTACACACTCTGTTCATGTGTGTGAGCTCTGCATGTGCATATGTGTGTACACACTGTGTGTGTGTGTGTGCGGGCACGTGCCCTGCGTGTGCATGTGTGTGTATGCACTGTGTGCGTGTGTGCACATGTGCCTTGCATGTGTGTGTATGCATTGTGCACATGCGTCCTGCGTGTGCATGTGTGTACGCTCTGTGCATGTGTGTATGTACCCTGTGTGTGCCTGTGTGTGCGTGCTCTGTGCACGTGTGTGTGCATGTGTGTGTATGCACTGTGTGCATGTGCGCCCTGTGTGTGCATGTGTGTACACACTGTGTGCGTGTGTGTGCCCTGCGTGTGCATGTGTGAACATACTGTGTGTGCATGTGCCCTGCGTGTGCATGTGTGTATGCACTGTGTGTGAGCATGTGTGTGTGCCCTGCATGTGCAAGTGTGTACATACTGTGTGTGCATGTGCCCTGCATATGCACCGTGTGCATGTGTGTGTATGCACTATGTGCACATGCGCCCTGCGTGTGCAAGTGTGTGTATGCTCTGTGAGTGTGTATGCACTGTGTGCATGTGTGTGTGTGCCCTGCGTGTGCATGTGTGCACAGTGTGTACTCTGTGTGTGTGTGTGTGTGTATATGTGTGTACATGTGTAGAATGTAGCAAGCTCAGAGTCAGATTAGATCTAGGACGGCTTTATTTTTGTAGGCCTTTTCCTAGAAATCTCTCGGTCGCTGAATCTCTTTAGATGTGAACCTCCAACATTCTGTTATACTTCGTACTGGGCTGTCCAGTCTGTGCTTGTAAAGACTAACCCAACGTCTGCACGTTCACACCCTGGTCAATCACAGGTTTTGGTCATCTTTCCTGAGGGGGCCAAGTACAAAAATAGTACATTAAAGAAAGAAAGAAACAGTAAGCGTACTGGTTTCAGAAAACCATCACCGGAAGGAATCGCGGGACCGGAGTGTCCCACTCGCAGCTGGTCAGCCTCGCTTCCGGCAGAGCGCAGTAAGCACGGCCCCCTCGGCAAAGAAAAGTGGCGAAAAAGGAATTCCCGGCACCTACGAGGGCAGCTTGCTTCCGAATTCCCGCAGTCTCCGTTCTGACTTCACAGAGTATTTAAAACATTTCTCTCTCCAGCGCGCTGCGACCGGCCGCCTGGTGTGGCCCACGAAGGCTTCGCTGTCATTGTAGTCTCCACGTTTAGCCCCGCCCCCTGCCAAACCTATCCACAAAGGGCCACGGGCAATCGAGGAGACGCGCGGTGTGCAAACAATGTGCCCGCGTGGCTGAGAATTTCGTTGACAGAGAGTCACGTGCTTGTACCGTCACAACGTAAAACATCACAAATAGAAGGGCAGGAGCATCACATCGTCAACAAAAGTGTTCACCTGGTTGACCCAAGATACAGATGCAGATTATTCATGAAGGTGGGCAACACACAGCTGTCCTGTGTCACTCGATTAGAACAAATCATCAGCAAGCCAACGGTTGCAAATATGGAGAAAAATGGAGGTTAGATATATTTCAACAGGAGCATTCACTGAGAAAGAACGATTAGTAATACAAACCGACCCACGGGTCGCTGAGTGACAAGGAGCCGCATGCAACCCACAGCGAGCAAAGGTCAGAGGTCGTGAGAGGCTCAGGAAGGGGGCCCCCCACACTGCCCAGCAGCAGAGTCACAGCCTCCAATGATCACTTTTGTGACTATGCAACTGGGCTCATATTACTAGCTGCAACATCACAAAAATGACACTGGCCACCGCTCATTAGCTGGCAAAGTAAGGGTCTGAGTGCCGCTGCACACAGCAAGAAGTGAGAGAGTCAGAGAGAGAGACAGACAGAGAGAGAGAGAGAGATAATTTTTAAAAGCAAAGCCCTCACACGTGATGCTAACGATCTCAGCTCTGGCAGCTTCTCTTTAAAGTGTAAATGCGCTCCCTCTGGGCTCCAGAAGGAAGTAATTACACATCCCAGTGCCTGCTGCACACACTGGCCAGAGCGAGGGAAGGCTGGGCGAATGTTCGGGGCGGGGCGGGAGGAGACCTGTGCGTAAGGTGACCAGTGTCTTCAGAAGCCGTCGCCCCTGGCCGAGGGCTGAACTTTGGGTGGCTCTTTTACCCAGAAAACCGCAAAGCGGCAGTCCGTGCCTGAGCGCGGCCCTCCCGAGACCGTGGCCGCTCACGCCCTTTGTCTGGTTGGTCCGCGACAGGCGGGCTGGTGCCACATGAGGCAAGCCCGCGGAGCTTGATGTTTGAACAGACTTGCAAATTTCAAGTTAACAGAAACTTTCTGGAGCCGTGTCTCCTAAGCCTCTGGGGGAAAGGGAACTTGGGGACTCGGTGTCTCTTCATGACAGGTGATAAGCACAGAGGTTGCTTGTGTATTGGTCAGTCCCACGTATGGATATGGACGCGCACGTGCGCCCACATGCATATATGTACAAACGCACCGCATGAGCATAAAGACGGGGGTCAAGATGAACGGCTAGCTTTGTAGCCACATCCACGTTGCCAGTAACGCCTCTTGTTTGAAGACTCTATCTTAGGAAGTGTGCCCTAGGTAAGATTTTTAGGTAGCACGTCTTCAGAAATAAATTTGTATTACGACAACGAATGAAATAGCCAGGAAACTGGGATGGGCTGGGAAGGAGCTGTGTGGAACCAGGGCTTTGGGGCTGTGTTCAGGACTGGGTGCGGGGTGCGCGCTCCGCCTCTCTGGGCAAGGTGACGGAGCAGGGACGGGTCCCCGCGTGTGCACCGTGGCCGTGACGCCTAGGGTTTGTCTCTCCTCGAGGTTTCACATGCTCTTTGATCCAAAGAACCATTCAAATAAAAATCTGTTTTGCTTTTCAAAGGCAAAAGAAATAGCATCATAATAACCTTGAGAATGTCTCACACAGAAATTCAAGAAACGCAGAGATGAGCCTGAAACCCCGCTCTCTCGAGTGACACAGTGTGCGTTCAAGGATGAATACCGTTCAGACACAAACCGCTTCACGACTGTGTACGAGGCTGGGTCAAGGCACATCTTGTTTCCTAAGGCCTTGTTCTGGACATTTGTCTGCTTTTGGTATCAGGTGGTTTCCCCATCAGTGACCCGTAAGAGAGGCTCTGGGAAACCGAGAGCGCGGTCAGCCTGTTGCTCAGCACCTGCCTGTCCTTGGCGGATGTGTACGTACCGCCACACGACAGCCAATGCTGACCAACCGTCATCACCGAATCCAATGGACAATCAAAGCCTCCGTCTGACATTTTCCCTTTTTTGCCTCGTCAATTTCTTCCTGGAAGATGGCTCCCAGCATTCATCCCAACAGGTCAATAAACACACTTGAAAACAACACCCCCCTGGGCGACCGGCTGACTGCGGCGGGAACAAAGACTGGATGTTTCCAGACCGTCAGCTTCAAACTGCACTAAAATACACATGGTCACGTGCTAATTCCAGCCAGGCTCCCCCGCCAAGGTCCAAGGTCATCCGGGGCAGAGTCTGGGCCCACCCTTGCCACATCTCATCATCGTGTGCAACCAGAGAGTCTCCAAGATAAGCCTGTCCTTTCCTCATCCGTGCCCCGCGAGGCACAGACTTGAGGACTCGACCACTTAGAGAATCTGGTCAGAAATAACCACCTTATTTCCATAATTCTAAGGTATCTTCGTCCCCCATTTTGACTCCTCTAAAACCAGAAAACATCTTGCGGTTAATACGTACCATTAACATAATTTCCCTCCCCTCCCCTCTCCTATATATCCTATAAATACAGTTGATCCTGGAACAGCATGGCCTTGAACTGTGCGGGTCCACTGACGCGTGGATTTTTTTCGATAAATACAAGGCAGCACTGAACACGTACTGTCTCTTCCTGGCGATTTTCTCAATAACGTTTTCTTTTCTCCAGCGCACTGCATTGTAAGAACGCCATGCGTGACACACAGGATATACAAAATATGCGTTAACTGACTTTTTTAGGTCACCGGTAAGGCTTCCGGTATACAGCAGGCTGTCAGCAGGTAAGTTTCAGGGGAGTCAAAAGTTAAATGTGATTTTCAACTGTGTGTGAGGCTCGGTGCCTCAAACCCGTGTTGTTCTAGGATCGATCGTATATTTATAATCTACGCAAATATATAACAGGTGGCGTATCTCACGGCAAACGGCCTCTTGGAGGCAGGGGACCGGTTATCACACGGCGTCCCCTCCTCCCTGACGCCCGCACTGTGAGAGCGTTAACCCGCCGGTGCACCGTCGGTCGTACCTGCGGAAATCCAGGAGGGACCTCGCGGAGGAGGGCACCCCGCGGTCGCGCCAGCTCAGGAAGTGGAACTGGGTCATGGTGCGCGTCTCGTTGGTCTGCAGGTTCTTCAGGTAGAAGCTTCTCACGAGGAAGTCCTCACACCAGATGTGCTCGGAG
Organism: Leopardus geoffroyi; assembly: GCF_018350155.1. Classification (NCBI taxonomy): domain Eukaryota; kingdom Metazoa; phylum Chordata; class Mammalia; order Carnivora; family Felidae; genus Leopardus; species Leopardus geoffroyi. The sequence goes on from NC_059331.1 coordinate 168,355,981, forward strand.
ACCAGGTTCACCTGGATGGGGCGGGCGGGGGGGGGGGGGGCATTGGGAACGTGAAGCATCATCGTCTGAACACGGAGGGATTTGCAGGAGCCAAGGGCGAACACCAGGGGGGCAGCTCGCGGGCCGACAGCGGGCTGCACGGCCCCTCCCACCGACTCAATTGTGACAGGGTTTACGCAAAAGATAACTCTAGACGCATCAGTCAAATTAGAAAACTGTGTTTGGATTCAAAACTATTCCAGCTTCTGTCTTTTGTATTTCTGAGCCGTGTAAACCTTCAAGGACAACTGTACTTTCGGGCAAGACACCAACGGGTTCCACCGGAGCTGACATTTCACCGCGGTGGTGTCACCGACAGGCGGAGAGGAGCCCAGAGGGTTCACACGGAAACCGTGACCCGGCACTTCTCAGGGTCAAGCCCATTCTCAGCCCCCTAAAAGCCACGGCCGCGTGATTCAGGGTTAATTTTCACACTTCCGCCGTGGGGCTTTGGCGCTCCAATTTTAACGCAAAACCATGCACGCGCATAGCAGTAGTTGCTCCGCCCGCGTTCACTTGGTTCGTCGTTGACGTGGGTAGAAAGTCCAGCAAAAGAAAGAAGCTCGTGGCCAGGCGGCCCTCAAGGAAGGTCGAATCTCATACACAAGCCCCTGAACGCCAGGCGGGGACCACTGAGCCGTGAGAACAGCAGGGGAGTGTTTCCTAAAACAACCCCCACCCCCCGCCCTGCCCGCCGTTCCTCGTTCCTCGGGGCCTGGCTCAACGGGCCTCCCCGGGAGGTAACTCTTTGGTCCTCTCTGTCTGGGTTTGGAATCACGAAACTTTAAAGGCGAAGACCGGGCCGTCTACGCCAGAACCCGCGGGGCCACGGCCGTTGGGAGGGGCTGGGTATCTGGGGACCACGGGGCCCTGGGGACGCCTGGCCCACCCACCAGCCTTCCCAAGGGGGAGCTCCCACCGGGCGGCGACTCATGCTCCTCTGGGCCCTGCGGGCAGGCGCTTGGGGGAGTACCTCGTACACGTGGTAGAGGCTGGAGCCTTCATCTGGCCAGTAGTGGCAGCATTGGCAGATGCCGTTCTCCGAGAGGGAGGTCAGCATGACGATGACCACGCAGCCGCTCTCCCACACCATCTGCACACAGAGAAAGGCCCACGGCCACAGTGTGACCAGCGATCCCCCACGCAACGCTCGCGCCGCTCAGATACACGGGCCAGATGCGCCCTGTGCGCAGACTGGACACTTTTACACCATCTCTAAATGGCCCCGTGGTTTCCACGTTCCGTGAATTATTTAAAAAAAAAAAACCCCAAACAACCAGTGACTCATTCCATGCCTCTTAAAACCTCTTCAAATCCACGTTCAGCTGTCTGGCCTCCCAACTTTTGATCTGTAACGGGAACTTCCCATAACGCAACACGAAACAGACACCATGGCGTCTGAAGGCCCCCCCCCCCCCACCCCCCAGGAGCAGGCGGACGCACACCTCTCTGGAAACGTCCGCTCCTCTGTGTGGTGCACACTGAGATTGGCTGACACAGTCGGGTTTTGTCATGATTCTGCGTGACATTCTTCCCCTGTCCCACCAGAAGCCAGCTCTGCGCATTACAGAAAGCGGTCACCGGGATTTCATTTACTTACACAAAATACGGCAGTGCGGCTCAACGAAAACAAAACTGATTTAATAATTCATGACAGCCACACGACAAGGCGTCTCTGAGACAGAGTGAAGCGATGAATGGACCCTGAAACGTGGACAACTGGCAGAGGACTTCTCAAACACAGCTCCTGACTTTGTGGCTGTGGCCCTGTGTGTTAATACTTGGAGCGTAATTACCAAACCATTAATCCCACGGGGTACGCTGAGGCAGCACTGCAGACTTTAAAAAAAACATTTTTTTTTAACATTTATTTTTGAGACAGAGAGAGAGAGAGAGACAGAGCATGAACAGGGGAGGGTCAGAGAGAGAGGGAGACACAGGATCCGAAGCAGGCTCCGGGCTCCGAGCTGTCGGCACAGAGCCCGACGTTGGGCTCGAACCCACAGACCATGAGCTATGACCCGAGCCAAAGTCAGACGCTTAACCGACTGAGCCACCCAGGCGCCCAGCACTGCAGACTTTGATGAGCATTAAATTACGGAGTGGAGAGGAGTCTGCTTTTCCTGCTGGGGGTTGTGTTAACGTCACAGAGACATTTGTAAGCGACTGCATTTGGATGTAGGTTCAGTAGATAAGAGAACTCCTATTTCTTTTATTTAAAAAATTTTGTTTAATGTTTAATTTTGAGAGAGAGAGAGAGTGTGAGACAAGAAGGGGCAGAGAGGGAGGGAGACACAGAATCCGAAGCAGGATCCAGGCTCCGAGCCGTCAGCACAGAGCCCGACGCGGGGCTCGAACTTACGAACCGTGAGATCGTGACCTGAGCTGAAGTCGGACGCTCAACTGACTGAGCTCCCCCAGGCGCCCCTTTAAATTGCATTTTAAAAACAGACATGTCTACGATATTTTCTTCTTTCAACACGGATTAAATTCCCGCATGGTAAGACTCGTGGATCCCGCTTAAGGCCCTTCATCGTGTATCGTTTATGTTAGCATTTAACGGAAGCTGCTGAAGAGTTCACGAGAACGCCCACAGAGAAGTATGAATTGTGCCCAAGCCCGTACACTTTCAACGTCTTTGGTGCAAATCCCACGACGAGGCGAGAACTCAAGCCGTGTGTGTTTCTCGCAGCCGTCAGGCTCCCAGACCTGCCCGCCGGATCGGTCCTTCTGGCACATGACAACTTAATGTGTCTTTAGAAGGTGGAGAAGCTCATCGAGGCCATTACGAAAATGAGGAGGAACACAGATTTTATGAGTGTAATAAAACTACAATGATCTAGACCATAAACTAATCACCTAACACTCCACTTGTGCCACCCAAGTGTGACATTGGGAAGCCCTCATTTGGAGAGGGGCCTCCCCTCCGCGCGGCCCCCGCTCATTGGGCCGCACTCGGCACTTCCATTCAGGGGCCCGCCCGGCTCTCCGAAGACTTGCTTAAGATTAAATCCAAATGAAACTTAATTTAAACAAACAATCCCAAAGGCGCTCTTGGGGATCATATTTCTTTTTAGGTCACCGTGTGTAAGAGCAGGGAGGGGAATTTACTAAATCGAGCAAACAGGCGGCCCGCTCGGGCGCCAACATCACGAGGCCGTGGCGGCTCCGAGCCTGCCAGCTTGGGGGGCCTGCACCTGTCTGTGCGCGGGGGTCGGGCACGGCCGAGTCCAAGCGGCTGGCCCTCACTGCACGCTGCGGAAAGTTCACGTGGACTCCGCCGGGAGACAAGGCACCAGGGGAAGTTCCAGCTAACTCAGGTTCCGCTTATAACCAGGGACAGCTTCCACCATTTCCCCTCCCTTGGCCTGGTTTTCGTGGGGGCAGCGCCCAACTCCAGGGGGAGTTTCTCCTCCAGGAAGCTGCCGTCGGCTCAGGGGCCCCACCGAGTCTTGGAGGCGTCCTGAAACAGGCAGTTTGCCGAGCGAGTGAGCTGACCGGGTCAGGGCCACACGCGGTGATTTCTAGCACTCTTCTGTTAAGCGTCCAAGAACAGGACAGGCTCTAATCCACCATGACAGGGTCCTTATAAGAAGAGAGAAACCCCACGTGAGAGCAGACACAGCAGATAGCAGGGGAAGCCACGTCACGAAGGAGGCGGAGACCGAGTGACGTGGCCACAGGTCCCGGACGGCGCGGGGCCGCGAGACGCTGCAAGGAGGACGCCCCTCTCGCCACTCAGCACGGCCCCAGGGCTCCCAGAGAATACACCTGTTGTCAGCCCCCCAGCTTGCGGTCACTTGTTGCCGTAGGCCAGACACGGATACGTTAGCCCCTGAACAACTTCACTACCGAGCGTCTCACCGATAACATAAGCGGCTGGTTAGCACATATTTCATATGCCGTATATGTTATTTGCTACGTTCTCATAATAAGCTGGAGGAAAAAAAAATGCTACTAACAAAGTCATAAGGACGAGACTACCTTTATAGCGCTGTCCTGTACTCCGCGTGGAGCGGGCCTCCGGCAGCTCAGACCCGAGCCCCAGGCTCCGCTTTGTGCTTGCCGTGCGTGGCCTTCCCGGGGTTGGGCACGCCAGCTCTAAGCTGCATACACTAACCTAGCTAGAGCACGTGCAAAGAAACCGTAGCGTCCCTTCATCCGAAGTCTTTTTCGGGTACTAACCATTCAGCAAACCAAACTCTTTCGAAGCCCCGCCGAGACCTGATTAGACAGTGGCCCGCCCCAAACAGCAGACGCCCAGGCCGCGCCGTCTGCCAGGGACCCCGTTCCTCCAGACTCAACTTTCTCCTTCCTCTACCTAGATCTCTTGTGATGTGTCCCTCTCCACCCTGTATCACCCTTATCACGAGCTCCCGTCCTTCTCCCACCAGACTGGCATCTGCGAGGAGCCTAGACACTGGGCTGCCTGACGCCCCTACCCTCCGCAGCGGCTGGGACGGTGATGTGTTAGAGCGGATGCTTGGTGGAAAACAATACGTGTGTATAAAAGACGTCATTTGAGTATTTCTGTGAAAAGAGATAACTCAAAGAAGAATGCTGTCAAAGCCATGCCTGTCCCAGGACCCGCTTAACATACAAAAGAGCTCCTTTATTTTTTATTTTTTTTACAGCCCATAGACCGTTTGCACTCATGTCGGAGCAGCTGGTACGAAGTAGACGGCTCTCCCCGGAGTGGGCTCCACACCCCTGCAATCCTGACCGCGCGGTTCGTTTCGGCGGTACTTGCTTTCGTGGGTGGAACGGAGGTAATCTTAAGTCTGGCAACGAGGAAGGAGGCTGACTCACATTTTTAAATAATAAGGAGTCAGTTTTTGAGGCTTAGCAGCACGTGCATTTCACTCCTTGTGAGCTCACGGACGTCAGCTCTGCTGTGGTCTCAAATAGATCAAACAAGAAAGAACCCCCAAGTGTCCGTAACACCTCTGGCAGAGGAGACCCCCCTGCCCAGAACCCAGGCCTCAGCGACGTGGTGTTAAGCCTTCCAGTTCTGTTTCTGCCCTGCAGTCCCGGGCTCGGTGTCGAAGCGTGCACTTTGGAGACGGTGATCTGGGCAGGTGACGGGTAGTACCGTTATGTCTTCTGCACGACTCACAGCACCCCCAGCTGACCTGCCTCTTAGTAAACAAATGTGTCCGCGTGGGCTTCCCTTTGAGATAAAGCGGCGGGGCAGCGGAAGGCGACGCTGCCCGCGGTGCTGGCGGTGGCCGCGGAACGCGGCAGGGGCAGGTGGGCAGGAAGCGTGCCTGGCGGCCGTGAAGGCGGGTCCTGAGCCCAAACCAGTCACGGCCACCACGCGATCTTCTGTACACAGCAGCCCCCGCCTCCGGAATAGTTTTGCCCCGGCAAGAAAGAGCCCTCTTCAGAAGACGCGGCGGCCCGTTTCGTCGTCCAGCAGATGGGACGCGGCTGGGTGTGAGCGCCTGTCATTCGGCAGTTTCCAGAGCTCCGCATGGGACGTTTTAATCCAACCTGTGAGCAGTCCCTGTGGCGGTATTCACCACAGGGATCTGCCTGCATAGGACGTTACCGCACCTCAGGGACCTGTCACCGCTTAGGACCGTTCACAGTCCCCAGCCTGCTTCACCTTTCAGGTTAAATATGCACCTGACATATTGTATCCTAGGTAAAAACGCCCTGCTCTGGTGGCCATTTTTCTTTTCAAGATGGGAACCTGATATCAATGCATCAGATCCAGTTGTGCATCCCAGAGGAGGAGGAGGAAGGGAAGGGGGGGTGAAGGCAGATGAGGAGAAGGAAGGAAGGAAGGAAGAAAGAAAGAAGGGAGGAAGGAAGAAGGAAGAAAGAAGGAAGGAAGGACAAGAAAGGAGGGAAGGAAGAAGGAAGGAAGGAAGGAAGGAAAAGAAAGAAGGAAGAAGGAAGGAGGAAAGAAAGAAGGGAAGAAGGAAGAGAGGAAGGAAGGAAGGAAAAGAAAGGAGGGAAGGACGAAGGAAGGAAGGAGACAGGAAGGGAGGGAGGAAGGAAGGGGACAAGGGAACCAGTAAGACACTTACGAGCGCAATAGCGAGCACGTTTTCTGCTGTGATCCATGATATCAGCTGAGAAAGAAACTCAGGTTGTGTGTTTTTCACCGAGGCCTGAGTTCGAAGTTTGGCAAGAGGACACCCACACTCTCCGTGGCGGTGCTCCCCAAGCATAACCGCGGACTCCCCTGCAGAGCAGGGATTTCCACCCCAACTTTAAGTACGGCAGCATGACAAAAGTTTTCTTCTATCTTTAAAGGGTTATGAGTTTAGGTGCAGGAAATTCAACAAGACTGAATATTTGAGGGGCGCCTGGGGGCTCAGTCGGTTAAGTGGCTGACTCTCGATAGTGGCTCACGTCATGATCTCACGGTGTGTGGGATCGAGCCCCACGTCAGGCTCTGTGCTGACGGTGTGCAGCCCGCTTGGGATTCTCTCTGTCCCTCTCCCTGTCCCTCTGCCCCTCCCCTGCTCGCGCTCTGTCTCTCAGAACAATGATGGGACCACCTGCCCTCTCACCCCCGCCAGACCTGGGCCGCGAGAGCAGGGCAGACACACAGCAGACTCGGTCCTTGGCCCATCCAGCCTCCGGGCTTTGTCCGACTCTTCTTCCGGTGTTCTTGTCCTGCCCCCGCCCGCCCCCATGCACAACGAACTTGGAAGGGAGAACGTGTGCGTTCTTTGGCTCCCCTCTCGGAGCTGGCTCAGGGTTTTTTCTTGGCCACCGTAAGAACCGTGATCGAGAGACACCCAAAGATAAAAACACTATTTAAACCCAGCCCATCGCTTCTGGAAAGGAGAAGGCGTGCTTCCCCAGCTAAGACTTTACAGCAGAAAGTCTTCAGAGAGCGGACGACCCAACGGGACCGCAGGCTGTTTTTCTTGCTGAAATGGTAACGGCAAGCGTGTTGACGCTCACCGGGCACCCGCTGAACTCCCGCTGCCCCGAGCGGGTCCCGCCGGCCTCGGCTTCCCTCTGAAGGGGCTCGCTTGTCAGGCAGGGCGGGCACGGCTAGAAACGCACGAGCGTCCTCTCGGCGGGGCCGCCCCGTGGTGAACGGGGAGCGAGAGCAGTCCACCTACCACGGGGACCATCCCGACTCCTGGGGCGGGGGCGCTGCCGCGACCCGCGTCCGGGGGCTTTGCGCATGCTGGAGTACGTTCACACCGGGAAACGGTCCTCACGTGCCCGAACTCCTGGCGGACGACCACCACGCCTCCCAGGCACCCCACACCAGGGCGGGGGGTGGGCACACGCGGAAGCTGCCTCGCGGACAGCACGCGGCTCTGCCAGCGTCCCCCCAAGACACGAGACGAGAGATGGCGGGCAGCCGCCTCCTCCCCTGAGGACAGGGTGGCGGTGAGGGGCCGCGTCGGGGCCAGCCGGAGCGGGGACGCCGCTTCGGAGAGAGAGCAGCCGCCCGTGGCCAGGATGACAAGGACTGGCCAAATTCCCCGGGGGCGCCCTTCCTCCTGCTGCCCGGCCAGGCCCACGACTCCCCAGCTCACGTCTCAGAGATGTCCCTTCTCCAGGAAAGCTGCCCTGATGCTCCTTTGGAGATGGCTGGCGCGGTGGTCGCCACCCCGGCAGGTGCGGAGCTCACTTCCCTGCAGGGAAACCCCGCGCCCGGCGAGCTCTGGGACACACCTACACGTGTGTGAGGAACACCAGCTTCGCGGACTCGGCCTGGGGAAGAGTGGCACAACGGCTCCGAGCAGGGCGTTTACTCTGTGAACGCGGAGTCTCCACGGTCAGACTGCTTTCCCTTCTTTTCTATTTACGGACCGCGATGAGTAACGCCCTCCCCGCCCCTGCACCTTCTTCTTTGTAAGGAGCGCGGGTCGTAAGAAGCGTCCGAATCTCACAGCTCTGGGTTAACACGTGCCCGGCCTCCGGCTGGCCGTGTGGATTTGGGGAGGTCATGTAGACCCCCCCCACCCCGGACATCAGCCTTCTGGTAGGATGGGGGTCACGACTTTCTCTGTGGTGAAATACAACACACGACGTACCTTCGTAGACATTTTAGGCGCACGGTTAAGGGGCGTTGGGCACACTCACGTTCCTGTGCGACCGTCACGTCACCGGCCCCAGAACGGGCCATCTTCCCAAACCCAAACTATCCCCAGTGAACTCCAACCACCCTCACGCTGCCCTGCTGCCCACCCTCCCTGGACCTGACCCCCTCCAACCTCACATGAGGGGGACGCCAGGGGCTCAAGTTCGTCCTTGGTCGATAGGGGCGTTGACTGAAGTCACATCTGAAGCACCTGCCCAGGGTCTAGCAAACAGTAAGCGCTCAATTAGTGTTATTCTCTCTTCCCACTCCTTTCCTTACGTTAACTTGGACTTAAACGTTCCCTTTGCACACGTGTGTGTGTGTGTGTGTGTGTGTGTGTGTGTGTGTGTGTGTCTTTCTCTCAGAGCAGCCGTGTAGGCCCTGTTACACGTAGGGGGACGTCCTCCCAGGTGAAGACACGCGTTCCCACCTCAGGGGCCAGACCTATGGACGATGGGCCTTCATCGCCTTCTCCTTCCCTGCCCTCCTGACCCCATGTCTCTCCCGGCACGGATCACAGACACCAGAGCAGCCGGGTGCCTGCGGGCCGTCAAAGGCTGTGCCCACTCCAGGTGTTGGCTCCTTCCCAGACGTTGATGTAGACGCACCAGAAGCCTCCACGTTTCTGGGCGTGCTGGAACTGGCTCTCGTCCCCCGATGACGACCTGCCCTTGCCCTCACTGCCCTTCCCGCCCACCCTCCTCCTCTGCCCCACCCGCCCGGCGGCCTCTCTCTGGATTCCCTCGGTGGCCGTGTGTCTGTCACAGCAGCTCGGTACCTGGTGCTCGACTGATGCCGCTGTCACGGGTGGAACCGTGTCCCCCAAAGGTCACACACACCTGTGCGTGTGAACAGCCTGTGTGAACGTGACCTTCTCTGGAAACCGGGCCTCTGCAGAGGCGGCCACACCGGTCAGAATGGACCCTGAGTCTAACGACCGCGACCTTCTAGGAGGGAAGTTTGCTCACAGAACAGACACCCCGTGGGCAGTCACCGTGCGGATGCAGGCAGAGGCGGGAGCGGTGCGTCCACCGGCCGTCCACACCGAGCGGTATGCCCGCGAGCCTCCGCGGCGGGAGCGGTGCGTCCATGAGCAGTGCCGCGACCGGAAGCCAGCCGCGGAGGCGCAAGCCCGGATTCGGACCTCCGGCCTCGGGAGCTTCTGTGCCACCTCGTTACAGCAGCCAGAGCGGCCACGGAAAAGTTGTGCCGACACCCTTCCCTCTGCTGCTTCCTCAAGACCACGGCGTCGCGGTCAAGGGCGTTCGGATGGGACAGAGCGAAACCGGCTTCTTCAGGACAGGATTTGTCAGCGGCTTCGACGTGCGGTTGCGGCCAACAGTCCCCGGAGGGGCGAGCCCGTCGGCCACAAAGCCTGCCTGTCCTGGGAGACCTGGTACCACTTTGAGGGACGCTGGGGTTTCCTCGGACAGAGCGATCGTGGCGGCCGCCGTGTGTCTCGGGTGGTCTCATGCTTAGTTTCCTGGCGTTACTTCACTTAGAGAAGTTTTCTTCCATCTCACGAACGTATCTCTTGGGTGTCGGGCCCCCACACGCTCTCGAGAACTTAGGGGCTGCAGATACTCATGGAACGAGTCACCCCAACGACCACAGCCTTCTGTGAGAAGCGCCACTCCCACGCCACGTGGCCGCGGGCGAAGTACGAGCCTCTGAGTCCTGCGGACCACAAAGATTATGTGTCCAGACACACGGCTGGTAGCACCCGGCCTGGTCCGTGGGAGGTGGCCGGTGGCCTTGAGCAATGACTCCCGCCATGAAGTGCCACAAGCACTCGGGGGCCATTCTGTTCACAAGAGCTGTGTCACACGTGCGAGGTAACGGCCGGGAGAAAGGAAACAGCCTGTGTCTGGGGAAAGACGCACGTTTCGGAGAACGGTTAAGGCAAAGTGGAGCTTCTGCAGAGACACGGGAATTCCGCCGGCAGCCTCAGAACCTTCCAGGTCCTTTTCTCCGGAGCGGAAGAAGCTGGGGACCTCACGCAGCGCAACAGCACCGAGTGGGTTCTCCTTGGAGCGTCAGCCACGCCGGAAGAGCAGAGCCGGGACCCACGGGCTCATGCGGCCCCCGTGGCCCCGGCGCGAAGTTCCTGCCTGAGCGCTTGTGCCGGGACCTGGCGGCCTGCGGGCACTGAGCTCCCCGTGCAGGGAGGCACCCTGCTCAGGCTGCGTGACCGCTGTCGGGGTGACGTGGAGGAAATCCAGCATCTCGTGGGTGGTGGGACCGGTTCCTGGGCCCCCTCCCAACGCTGCAGTTCGAGGGCTCTGTGCCGCGGTTACAAGTTTGGGCGCCACGACTCTGAGGTCCGGTGTGTTTTATTTTTTCCAGTAGCGTGAAGGTCGCTAGGGCGGGGCCGTGCAGACGTGCTCCAATCTGGGTTTCCGCTTGCTGGGGCGGGGAGGCCGTGGTACCCGTGCAGCGACACGCTCACAGGGCAGGGGCCGCCGGCCGGCCCCCTGCGGGCCCTGGACCCGTCCCGACTTTGCAGAAAGCCGCTGCTGAGACGGGTCCCTCCTTCGGGTGGAGAGGCCGGAGAGGGCTGACGGGCAAGTCGGGACGGGAGCGGGAGCCTCCGAGGAGCAGAGGACACGTGCGGCACGGGTCAGCTGAGTGACCCTCAGCCCGGTGACGCGTTTGCCCTCAGGAGCTGCTGCCACCACCGGGATCCGAAACAGCCCAGGCTTCGCGCGTCGCCATGCTGCTGTGGGGGGGACGGCTTGCCGCCCTGGGCCTACGAGCCGCTGCGTCCACGTACGTGCCGCAGCGCTGGTGGAACCGCCCTCCCGACCGCGTCCTCCGCCGGACGGGAGCCCTGCGGCCCGGCCGGTGCCCGGGGAGGACGCCTGCTCTCGGGTCCTGCTCTCACTGGCTCCGGCTCTCAGCGGTTCTCAGCGCCTGGGCCTGGCTGGGTGTCAGGATCGTGCGGAAGGAGACAGACCAGCCTGGCCTTTCAAATGCATTAGAGGGAGACAAACTATGATTTGAACACCATTTTCTACCCTCATCAGAGGAGAACGATAGAAGAAGGCACATTGAACACCTTATAACAATTTAAATGCTTACTAATTCCATTTCTTCATGTTTCATAAGATACAACTGTACGGGGGTTAACAAAGTAAGAGTCTTTAAAGCATTCAGTCCCTCAAAGGGAATTTTGTATCCTCAAGTTTTGAAACCAGAAGACTGATAATAAAACATTAAAAGACTCATTTAAATTCTGAAAGCAGGTAACACTTGATGAACGCCTCTAAACTCGTTTAAGTGTGCTTCGTGGGATCCAGGGCATTGCGCACCATCGACACGTAAGATCTGGTTTTCAGAAGGAAGGCTTAATGAAACGAGACTCACCTGCCAGAAGTCGGCCACGGTGGCGGGCAGGGGTCCCTGGGTGGCGATGTAGGCAGGGTTCCTGGGGTCATGGTCCATCTGCAGAGATAGGATTACAGTAACAAAGGTTAGCTACCAAGCTAGCAAAAAACCCAGGAAGTAAGGCACCGGCTACGGAGGAGGCGAAGGCGGCCCGTCCCGCGCCCAGGGCCGCATCGACACACGGCGTGTGCGGAGGCGAGAGAAGCAGGCTGGTCTTCCTTGGGTCCCCCGGGACGCCCCAGCGCTTGGAGTTTAGGGGGAGCCCTTGCGGCCCGTGCTCGGAGCCTGGGGATGGTGTGGGGATGCCTTCCGTACGCCTGATACGCAGGTAATGGGAGAGCAGCACGAGCCCGAACGAGGACGGCGGATCAGAGAGGCCGGAGGCCAGCGGTGGGCGCACAGCGTGGGGTGTCACCACCGCAGCGTCTCCACGGATGCCACCGTGGCAGAGCAGCTCAGCCACGTGTCGCCCGAGCGGCCTCCACCCCGGCCACCTGCCAGCGGGAGCAGCCTGCACACCCACCGGAGGCCACGTGCAGGGCTCACAGCATGCCCTCTGTGAGAGCCACAGGTGCGGGGCTGGGAGTGGGGAGGCCCAGGCTCTGGGTGGGCGGGGAGCCCGCGAACCACCCCCCCCCCCCCGCCCCGGGTCCAGCAAGAACTGATGAACAGGTGCACCTTGCCCCCCAGGAAGAGTCGGCTCCTCTCGTGGGGAGCTCGTTTTTGTGGCCCCGAAAGGGCTCCGGCACACTGAGTCGTCCGGGGGGTCTGCGAGCACCGCGGGCAGACCCGCCCCGGGACACGCAGCCCAGCCTTCCAGCCGCTCATTTCCGATTCTATTCCTACTGTGCCAGGCAAGGGGCTGACACCAAACAAACAGCAGAATGCGGTGGTGGGTCTTCTGGCCGGCGGATTCGTCCGAGTGCAGCCTGCTGGCCTCAACAGAGGGAGTCTGGCTCAAAGTACCTTAATTACAACATTTAATTCAAAGACCGAGCAGAAGAAAAGAAGGGGCAGAGGGTCGAGGAACAAAGCCCGGCGGAGGGCTGTTGTGCGGACGGCCCTTTCCCCTTGGGGTCGCGCCTGGCCCCAGAGCACGGGGGCATCAGCGTCGTGTCCCCAAGGACTGCCCTGCCCGCCACGCCCTCCAGAAGGAACCTGGGAGACCCCCCCGGAGGCCCGGACGGGCCGTTCACCTCCAGACGCGCTCGGTGCCTGATTCTTTCCCATCAGGCACTAGAGTTTACTATTGTGATGCCAGGGTTTGATCAGGGATTCGAAATTCTCTGCAGTCGAAGACAGTTATTAAGGATACGCTTCCCAATACAGCGAGAAAGGAAGTTTCAACCACACGTCGTCTGTGGCAACGCGCGAGGACGTCAGCGTGCGGGCCAGAGCCACCTTGAGACACGGCCCTGTGCCGGGCTCGGAGAGCAGCCCGCGGGAGGCGCGGTCCCCGGAACCCCGGTCCGGGGAATCCGCGCCTCCAGCCTTTCAGGAATGACGGCCGTTGGCACGAGAGAGCGCACGCGCACCGAATAATTACGCGCGCGTGGAAGGGGGGGGCGTGAGTCATTCCCACGTGACAACAGTGGGACGCTGGCTGAGGTTGGGGAGCAGGAAAGTCTTTCTCTGCCTCCAGTTGAGTGATTCCCAGTCACAGCCGGACCTCGTTTTCAAATTCACCACGACACACACAATACAGGTAAATTACGTTACTCTCTCCGCAAGCCCCAATGAAAACGTTTCAGTAGAAAAGCTTAGCAGAAATAAGGAGTGTTGATTTTTTCAAAATATGCACTTGTGGGGGTGACAGCTATTTACAAAAACCCCATCCCTTCCCAGCAAACGATTCTGCAAGAAAAGTAAAACCCACCTCCTTTTCAAACGCGCTTTTTTGCCCACAGCAATTTAGAGAGCGTCTCGTTTAAAAGTCGTTACTATGTTCAAACTAGTGGCTTAGCTGCTTTCAAAGTGAGAGATTTGTGACGAGGAGTAAAAACCTGAGCAGGGCTTCAGCAGCGTAAACGAGGCATCCTACCACGGCAGGTCTCCGTGGTCCACCCCGCCGCTCAGGCGCCCGGACGAGGGACGACGCGGCTCGGGCCGCGGAGGCGGTCACGTAGCCGCCACTCGGGAGGCAGTAAATAGCATAATGATCCCAGAGCGGCGACATGTGTCATCAGCGCAACAATGACTCAAAGACAATTACAGTGACTTCATCCCGTGCACATTCTGTTGAACGGAAAATGCTTCTGGGCAGAAGCACGTCGCTCATGTTGTGCGCGTGGCAAATACCAGGCGACAGAACGCCTGATGGTCGTGGGCGGTCTTTAACTGAGGAACGCAAAGCAAATATTTCACCAAGTGAACAGAAGCTTTATATTTAAGATTTCCAAGGCAGGTTAAGTGTGAGCAGAGGCAGTCAAGTAAGTTTCTACTAACACTGCCTTTTCCATCAGGAACTCGGGCCGCGACCCCAACACGTGGACGTGGACGCGTGTCTGCCGCCACCGTTCCCAGCGCGCGAGTGAACGTGGCGCCTGCCGCTTCCTACGGTCTGTGCCGTGTCTCCTCCCCATCCTCTCTCATTATCCTCCTTTCCTTTGTCGTGTACTGTTTCCTTGTACGTCTGTGATGTTCACCAACACGAGCCCCGGGACCGTGGAGAGTCAGCTCCCGTCTCTTGGCCTCCGTCCCGGCGTCTGGGGAATGGGGGGGGGGGAGGGGCGGGTGGAGGGCTGTCTGCACCAGGGCTTCCACGTGCCCGTTCCTTCCGGGATTCCACGTGCGTGCCTGTGTGGGTGTCCTGGCGGCCACCTGAGACGATCAGTGAGAGCCCGTGCGTGTATGCCCCACGCCCCCGGGTGGCCTTCTCCTTCGTGGACCGCCTGACAGAAGCGTCCAATCAAACGTGACTTAACGCCGAGTGACTGCATGTTAAGTGAGGGCCACAGGGTGCCAGGTCCCAAGTATAATCAACAGCACGATTTTGCTTTTCCTGTCTGTTTTTTTCCCCAGAGAGAGGAAAACCGTTTGTTTGTGTTGAATCCCTTATCCACGTGGCTGGCTGATTCTTACGAAGACACCAAAGGAGGCGGGGAGCCGGAAGGGTGTATCGCTATGAATTTCTATATGCACAGGTACGACGTACCAGAAAACACACCTCGCCACCTGCCAGAAGCCGCGGAATGGCAGTTTTTAACAAGGTGTGAGTCGTTTTCAAAACTCTAACGTGCATTAAAAACTCAGCAATAATTCCTCCAGTAGTGCAAGCAGAACAGATTGTTAAACCCAAGCATTCAGCCTGTCAAGACCAGGGGCCCACGTCCTGAAGCCTCCAAGAGCACCGGGGAAGAAACCGGCCGTCTGCACGCCGATGTGTCTTTCAGTTGGGGGGTGGGGGGGCGCCAGCCCTGCTCCTGCGCCCACGGGGCCTTGCCTTCACCCTGACCCCACGACCCGGGAGGGGTGCGGGGCCGCGCCTCTACTCTGAGATCTCGGAGAGTATGCACGCGTGTTTTCTTTCTGAATGCCTACCCACCTGCCCCTGCATCTGTTCTGACACTTCGAGCAAACTTCACAGAACATTTTCTTAGAAACAAGCAGATATCAAACCTGAGTTTTCGAGCCACTTTTCCCGACACTTAGCGTTCATGGGAGAATTTACCGAGAAACGGGAGCTTCGGAAATCGATGTGAGGGAGGCTGACTTAGGAGCTGAAGTTATTTTCATATTTTATTTGTCTGAGTTGAGATTTAAGTAAATTATAGGCTACAACAGACACACATGGATGTTTGCTCGTGGGTATTTTCTGAGAGCCAGACAGCTGGCTCCCACATTTGGCCGATTTCTTATGACATTCAGGACATCTGACCAGCCCTCCTTTCCCGAGGCGTCCGTGCGTACCTGTATTCGTTCTGTGCATTCTGAATTAAAACTTGAACAGGTTTTTTCTCCCTCGATAAAGAGTGGAATGAAAGCAAGTTTAGCTTCAAGTTTGGGGAATTGCAGACCCGTTCCCGTAAAGAAGTTTGCGTGCAGTTTCGAGCAAACGGGCGTTACTGCCCAGAGTCAGTCCGCGTCCCAGGCGCAGCCACGCGGCGCTCTCAGGCGGGGCTGGTGGGCGTCCCTCCGCCGTGCTGAGCAGGAAAACAGGGTTCCCGTTTACTTTCCTGACCTCTGATCTCAAAGCGAAGACTGCACGTTATTTACGAGCCGAGGACTTCCCTGGCATTTGACGAGGCCAAGCACAGACGTGACAGATGCAGTTCTGCTACTTCTCTTCCGCACGGCCAGGGTCTTCTGGGGCTGGGACTGTTAGCTTTGCATCCAACCGCTGCTCAGAAGCTCATTGTCACCGTCCTCCGGCTGCTTCAGGAAGAAGAGGTTCCCTGCTTCTTTCTTAGCGCCCGAGTTAGAAAAAGAGAAAGAATTGTGGCACGAGATAAAAGGGAAACATAAACGAGGCCTTAAATCCCTCTCTCTCGGGCGTCGCCTTCGGACCAGGCCCCGCCCGGTAGGCCCGGGGAGGCCGGAACGCGGGAGCGCTGCTGCAGGTGTCCAGGGGGCAGCGGGTTCCCGCAACCCGCTTCAGCTTCAAGTACGCACACATCGGGAAGCTGGAAACCGTCGAAGTGGGGGGAGCTGGGCACGCCCCAACTCTGGACTCGCATCGTTCAGACCTGAAAAGAATTGCGTTATTTCTCTTCCTGGCCCCGTGACGTGGTTTGCGCCCGGGACACGGAGCCCATCAGGAGGACGCGGCTCTCCAGGCAGATCTGAGCCGCCGTCACCACGGGCCCCCGCGAGGGCACCACGTCCAGGCACTTAGAGTCCCCAACCTCACCAGAAACGATTCTCTGTCTACAGAATGAGAGACTGGAAACCGATGGGGCTCTGGCTTGATTTTGGAATCAAAAGCCAGGCTGAGCATCGATTAGTCTGTCCTCGCTCGCCCCCCCACCCCCGCACTGTTCCCACAGCGTCTGTGACGGGAGAGGCCCACACCAGGTGTGGGCTTCCGGGACTCTCCCTGAGCTGGAGAGCCTGCCTGTCGGGGGTCTCCCCCAGGGGCTTCTGTGGTCTCAGAGGCAGAGAGCGCGGCCCTCGGAGGCGCAGCCCCGCACTCGCTCCCCGTCCTCAGGGGTAGATCCGCCCTGGAAACACCCACGGAGACCAGCCTGCGCACACACCTGCCCGGCGCCCTCCGTCATTTTATCAAGGGGCCGGTGGGTCTAATGTTGTCCATTCCCCCTGAATAAACAGGGAACAAGCGGGTCTGGGAGAGAGGGGCACAACCGACTGTAGATCTTCCTGAAATTCACGCTTCTCGTCAGTAAGCCAGCGGACCCAGGACCGCTCTCTCCCGGCGAGGACCCAGCCCAGGCTGGCTGGTGATGAGTCACCTGGCTCACCAGTCATCCGGTGGAGACTAAGTACCTAGTTGGCTAGTACCCGGAGGAGACGAGCCGACCGGCCGGCTGAGGCCGTATCCGCTCGTGACCGGGGGTGGGGGCGCACGTGGGGAGGTACTCACGATGGGGCTGGCGTTGATGTAGTCCGACCTGCTGTGGCTGTTCTCCGATCTCAGCAGGACCCTGGAGTGATCGTCTGCAAATAAGCCCAAAGGCATAACGTTAGATGTGCACGCGGGCCTGTGTCTGTAAGGGGCTGTGCGAGGAAACAGCGGCACCGGGTGCCCGTGCAGGTGACGTCCCCTCCTGGGCTCTGCTTAGGCCACTTACTGTCACTTCCTTCTCCAGGAGAAGGGTATGTGGGCACCTGACTCTAGGTTTCACCCGGTAGAATTTAGATATTTTCGTGTTTTTCTTACACAGATTCAAATCCCAGGATGAGTGTTCCTCTGCAAGATTATAGTTAAGGCCTCCCTTTATTTATTATTATTCTTTAAGTTTTTAAAAGTTTATTTAGTTTGAGAGAGAAAGAGACAGCACAAGTAGGGGAGGGGCAGAGAGAGAGGGAGAGAGACCCAAGCAGGGTCCGTGCTGTCAGCCCAGAGCCCGATGTGGGGCTCGATCCATGAAGCCACGAGATCATGACCTGAGCCGAAATCGGACGCCTAACTGACTGAGCCACCCAGGTGCCCCTATGGGTTTCCCTTTAAGTAGGAGACATATTTGGCCACATATAGGAAACACGTATCAACGTGAATATTGAGATATTAGGCAACTGTTCTGTATATAAAATTCTGTGATCTGGGAACGGCTAAATCCTGGGATGACAGGAATTTCGTTTTAAAGGGAGAATGGGAGAAAAAGCAAACAGTTACAGAAGGAACAGAGATTTGTGCAAGCGGGGTCCCCTGACGACACAGCCAAGTGCCTTAAACATGCACAGCAACCTGACTGATTTCGCAACCAGACATATCAGTGGGGATTAGAGACGTGATTGTCAAAGCTTAGTGTGTTTGATACACGAATCATTCTTTTTTTTTTTATTTTTTTATTTTTTTAACATCTATTTATTGTTGAGAGAGCATGAGCAGGGAAGGGGCAGAAAGAGAGGGAGACACAGAATTCGAAGCAGGTGCCAGGCTCCGAGCTGTCAGCATAGAGCCCGACGTGGGGCTCGAACTCCCAAACCGCAAGATCATGACCTGAGCTGAAGTCAGATGCTTAACCCACTGAGCCACCCACGTGCCCCTGAATTACTCTTTTTTTAAAAAGTTTATTTATCTTTGAGAGAGAAAGCACGAGAGGGGGAGGGACAGAGAGAGAGGGAGAGAGCGGACCACAGGCAGGTCCATGCCGCCAGCACAGAGCCCGACGTGGGGCTGGATCCCATGAACTGAGAGATCATGACCTCAGCCAAAATCAAGAGTTGGACGCTTAACCGACTGCGCCGCCCAGGCGCCCCTGACACGTGAATGATTCTTAACTCTGGTTCTGGAATAACCACCTTCCTGTGTATGGTGATGCCCCTCTTTGCCTGTTTTCAGGAACTTTCAAAGCTGCGCCCTCGGTCGGGTGCGGAGGAGGCGGCACAGGAGCGGGGCAAGGCCACTCCCCGGCGGGGAGCAGGCTCGGGGAGGGACGCCCACGAGGGTCCCTCTTTCCTCCCACCGTCCCCGGGCGGGCGGCCACCGTGTCCGTCCTCTGCGAGGAGCAGCTGAGAACTGCAAGCCGCCGAGAATGGCGGTGTGCTCGACCCCGCCATGTCTGCTCCAGCGAATGGCTTCGGGTGTCGTGCACAACCCCGACTTCTTTTCTTCTGAGAAAACAGAGACAACCTGGCCGGAGCCTAGGAAGCCAGGGATTTGGGGGGTGGTGAGTGGTTCACCCCGGTCCTGAATTTCAGCGGCGTCTCCCAGGTCCCGGCTCCCGGCCTTGAAAGCAGCTTGGGCAGTGGGGGAGGGAAAGCGCGGGGACTCTGCTTCGGTTTCACGTCTCCAGGACGTTTTACTTAATTTCTTTTAACAACAACTCTGGGGCCTGGGAAACTTGGTGGGTCTACGGGACCGGATGTCATCCCACCGGTCCTACCGAGGTATCGACGTTGGCTTTTTTGCAGTAGAGACGAGACAGATGAGAAACCTCTAGAATTGCGGATGAGCCCGGACGTTGCATGGTTTGCTTGGAGGCCATCTGCACCCAAAGGTTGTGGAAACGCTGCGAAGGCATGTAGCTGCGGAGACGTCCCCCTGAGGCGTGAAAAATAATACAAAAACCCCACGTGCTCAATGGTTTTGGGTTCCTGCACAGATTTATTCTTGAGAGACTGAAAATTGGCACTGGCAGGAAACGGAGGTACAAATTACCAGAAAAGCTGGTGACCTGTGTCATCGTACCACACTGCAGACACTACCACGCTGGGAAAACCTGGTGCGTCTGACTCCACGTTGCTCCATTTCCTTGGCTGCCGTGACCCGGGGCCTGGAAACCCGCGCTCAGCCCTGCGCGTGAGCGTGCTAGTTGTTGAAGGAATGTCGCGGACGGCCGAGACTCGTACAAACCGCCCGACCGGAACCCCACGTTCCCCTGAGCAGATACGGAAGCACGTATAGAAATAACGTCGCTGTGTCCAAGACTCATAGGACCATGGTGACAGGATTCCTATCTGCAAAGATCGAGTGACCAAGGACAAAGGAGTTTCACGGTCCCTCTCAGACCCCTTCTGGCTCCCGGATGTTTGCGGTCATCGGCCACCTTTGGACTCCAGCCCCTCCTGCCGCCCCTTCTCTCGACACAAAGGAAGCCTGCATTTGTGCGAGGCAAGATGGTTCTCCGGGATGACGGTCCGCCATCTTGGTCTGCTGGCTTCCCGGGCAGGGTCACTTTCCTGACCCCAACACCTGGCCTCTTGGCTTACTGGCCTGTCACACAGCAAGTGGAACAAACTCAGACTTGGTTACAGTGACCCCCAAACCAAGTTCAAAAAGCCCAGTTTCACTGTGGGGCTCTTCATGGACGCATCAAGCTGGAGGCGGTGATGTGTCGTTCAGAAGCAGGCACCTTTTCTGAAAGCTGTACCTAGTCTATTGTTGCAGCCTACGTACAGTTCTGGAATACAGAAGCAGAGCTTCGAGCTGCTTGCGGAGGGTTCCAGAGGGCCTCCCAGGAGCCCCGCCCAATGAGAAATCGTCTCAACACAGCCAACTTCAGACACTGCCGATAGTGGCAGTGAGGACCCCTCCTGCCCGAGAACCTTTCACAAAGAGCAGGGTCACGGCGAGAGGGAGGGGAGGGGTACAGGGGGCAAGAACCGGACCCTGCATCTCTGGCTTCAGAGGGCATGCTGTGAGGGTTCCAAACGTGGCCCGGCCGGACAGGTGCGGGCCTGAGGGCTGCTGGGTGCCCTTCACCTCCAAGGGGACAGCGCTGCCCTGTCCTGTGAGCGAGCAGCTCGGTGAACGCACGCCAGCTGAGTCTTCTAGTCAGGAAATGGAGAAGATGCTTCACAGGTTCGGGAGTCTCGGCGAAATACAGACACAATCTAGGAGCCGGGTGCTCTGAAGGACAAGGGGACAAGCTGCTGGGAGCCGCTGAGCCGAAGCCCGGCTGTGAGGCCAGCCCTGCCGTCACGCCGTCTGCGAAGCACCGCGTCGGCCGCGTCACTTCCCGCAGGCCACCCTTTTACAGGCACCACTGAGGTCGGGACAAGGGCTTCAGAAGCTCCCAAGCCGTGCCACCTTACGGTCGCATAACTGAGTTTGCGGTGACACGGCGATTTCAAAGTGAACGGTGAACTTGCTTTGTTTTTAACACTGGGCCGTCTGAACCTCCATGTGGGACATCTGAGCCACCCGGGAAGGACCAGAGCCCCAGACAGGGCGCCGTGGAGGTACGGTCACGCGGCGGGGACGACCCGGGGGGTGTTTCGATTGCTTGGGTGAATGCCAACTCTTTTGTGGTTCACTTTCCCTGTTCTTCTTTCTAAAAGGGCCGCTAGGGGAGACGATGAGCTGGCATCAGTTGGGAGTGGCTGCCTCCGCCCTTTGTAAGGGCAACGGCTGAGATTCACTCTAGCTCAGCCAGCAAGTTGGAGGTGAGGCCGGTGGGGCAGGGGGGCGGGGCGCTCAGGAGCACACCCTCGTGTCCCCGGCCCACGCCCCGCGGATGGAGTACGACTCCTCGGGAGGGTGTGCGAGCACAGGCTCCCACCCCGGGAGCAAACACGACACAGCGGTCGCAACCACGGAGCAAAGTTCTACAGCCACCTGGGTGCTTAGGCTTCGGCTGAGAAGGGGGCGTGTTCTTTAGGGTTGGAGAGCTCACCCGGAAGCCAGAAAGGGGAAACTCCGTGCCTTCCGCTCTGTCTCTGGCCCTAAGACGCAGCCGTTTTCCCTTACAAGACCCCCAACGGTAAGTCTTATCAAGGAGGGAAGGAGAAAATCGCCCCGCAGGTGGAAGTCGGGAGGCGTGTGGCGCACGCTGCTTTTCCCACCTCCTTGTCCCGAGCTTCTCCAATATTCTGTCTCTTCTAAAAGTAGTTCCACAGATGCTACCTTTCTTCTTCCTGGAACTGTGCCCTACGTAGAACAGGGGCTACGCCCCCATTGTAGATGGAAGAAGCCAAGGCCCAGGAAGGCGCGATGTTTGCCTTGGCAAAGGCCACACGGCCCGCGGCTAAGAGCCCAGGGCTTGAGTCCCGGCCCTGCCACCTGCTAGCCAGGTGACATTTGGGTAAATTATTCAGTATTTTAAAGGCCAGATCTGTCATCCAAAACGTGGGCTGGCGCTCTCACAGGGTCGTCGTGATGAACGCACACGTGAAGCACTGGCTGGGGCGCCTCGTGCACGGCAAGGGGCGGAGGCGCAAGTCCAAGGCCACAGGCGGACGGACGGACACAGACCTAACTGATGAAAGGTCAGTTAACTTGGCAAGAGTTATTTACGGTGCACCGTGTTATCAGTGAATACGAAAGGATTTCCACGGACGCCGGAAGAAACAAGTTCTAGACGGTCTTCTTGATTGCTGGCAGGGCAAAGAGCACTTGAAGGCAGCCTGGGGCACTTCGGGAGGGCTGCGGCCGAGCCATCAGCTAGCACGAGCACGTCCCCGTGAACCCGTCGAAAGAAGGTGCTCGGAGGCTTCCTGTGCCTCTGACCCGTCCTGCAACACTGAGGATAGTGTTTTCCTAGGCGCCTCGGTTACGTCATTCACGCCAAGTGAACTGATGCGTGTGAGTCAATAATCTTCCCGCCAGGAGCGGATGAATTCCCTGATGTCGAGTGTCTCCAGCTCAGGCGCGTGGGTGTGGGGGGGGTCACTGGTGCACACTGGCCTCGCACAAGGGAATTTTCGTCACCCAAGCAGTCGGCCAGTGTCCCCGTGGGGCTTTCCGGCAGCGTCTTTCCGTTACGCCGTTTCCTTTACTTTGACGGCGTGGCCAGTGGGGACGCGGGGCGTGTGTGGTGACCCGCCAGCGTTCTGTGCTGGAGGATCGGGGCTCTGAGACCCGAGTGGAGACCGGTGCGCCCGGAGAAGCGACGGCATCAGCAACCACCGGCATCTTCTCTGGTCTCGTGGGTCCACAGAGGGTTTAGTGCACGCGGCCCGAAGCTCTCCGCTGCCGTAGGTCTACCAGCTGTCAAAGCTGGTCTAACGACTGTCGCCAATCACACACGGTAACGTCTTTCCGCTAGGACTTGTCATAGCTGAGCGAGGCAATAAATTTCTGTATTCTGTTTGTTTCGAGACTGCCTGGCGTGTTTCTTTGCAGATCTAGGAACCGGATGACCACAGCGTGATCGTGAAACATGCTTGCTCTGGGGTGGTAAGTCCTCTCTAGAGAGGTTGGCTCAAGCTTCTGTCCGGGGCTTCCCTTCCTCAGTAAGTAAGCAGGTCTTCTGCTCTTAGTTGAGCTTGCTGAAAACTCTTAGTTCAACCTATAAAGATCACCGAACATCCCAGATGAAAAAGCTCCACCCAGAGGCTCCTTGGATGGGCACACAGCGCATTTGGGTGGCCCGGATGGGGAGGTCCCAGATTCACAGCACCCTCCCGCGCCCGGAGGTGGTGACAGAACGAGGCCGGTCTGGTGCCCCGGCCGTCACGCGCCACAGAGGCTCACGTCGACTTCCCGTCCCCGACTCAGAAACAGGTCTCGAGTCACATGGCGGCCGGCAGTCCCTGGTCACGGGGGCTGGTCTGCTTTCTAGCTGCTTCAATAGTTTCACCAGCCTCTCTGCCGACGTCTCAACAAGAAATCCCAAATAGGACTGCCAGCCTGCTCTGTGTGTGAATGACAGCGCAGTGGGTCACAAAGGCCCGGACCACAGCGGGACACCCACCCCGGAGGCAGTTCCAGATGCGTGCGGGCCTCGCCCACCGCTGTGGGCCTGCCCGGGAAAGGCGCGCTCTGGGCACCGATGCTGGTGTTGCCGGTGTCTGCGTCCTGGCATTGCCCACCCAGCCCCCCAGGGCTCTGGAGGCACGTGGGGCCAAAAGTTGAGCTGAGTAACGCTTGTCTCCACAACACAAGATATGTCAGCATCCCGAACCCCCGGTACCACAGACGCGCCCCAGGTGGAGATGTCTGGTGTCCTTGTGGGAAGGGGGACTTGGAACACAGAGGCAGACGCAGAAAGGTGATGACATGTGGGCAGCGAGGGCACAGACAGCCAGCTGCGGCCCGCAGAGAGCCTGGACGGCACCAGCCCTGCCCACGCCCGGGGCTCTGACATCTCGCCTCCGGGACTGAGAATTAACTCCTGTCGTTCGGCTGCTGCCCCGGACGCCACACCCAGAGGCGGGGTTCTGTCCTGCTCTGGCTCGCTCACGGTCCCCAGGCACGCGCACCTCCTCCGTGGCAATCGCACACGCTCAGCACAGGAGATCAGCTTGTGTTCTTAGGAGAACACAGCTGCCCCAGAGAACAATGGGGAGACTGGAGACCGGCTGTCTTTTCAAGTCTTCCAGTAACAGTTGCAACATCTGAAGGGCACCCAGGCAGACACAGCGACCCCAGGGGCCCTCTGTAATGCTGTCTGAGACAACATTACTACCCCAGGCCTTGCCAGTAGGATGCTTCTGGAAAAGCGAAGAGAGCTCGGCAGGGTACACGTTCACGCAGGTAACGAAGATTTAGAACAAAGGCGCGTGGGGAGGAACGCCCAAATGGCCCCGGAACAAGCCCTTTCCCGGGAGAAGGGGTGTGACCCTGGGGAGGGGGGGCAGGGGGCAGACTCGGAGCGGCTTCTGGCTTCCCCGGTCCCTGCGACCAGGCCCGAGCGGCCACGCCCGCACCCAGGGGCCCAGCTCCGCAGGGAGGGCTGCGCCCCGCACCCACAGGCCCAGCACCCAACGGCCCAGCTCCGCGGGGAGGGTGAGCTGCTGGCGAGGAGGCGGCCGTCGCGGAGGGACCACGAGACCATGTCCCGGGGGACGACGGACACCCAGGGAGCGCCCCCTGGGGAGACGCGGTGCCTCCCGCATCCCAAGGGAGGCACCCGTGCGCTCGGCCAGTGTCGCAGCATATAACCCCACCTCGGGCGCAGAGGAGTTCCCCAAATCCGCTGTGCCTGAGACCCCGGGGCGGCCCGTCTGGTGGGGCGACGCCGGCGTCTGGGCCAAGAGGCCGGTGGTGTAGACGGTGCCACGTCTTCGTACCCATCAGAGACCCACACGGAAGCCGGTCCCACGGTCCCTGCGACAGCGGTGGAGCCGACCCAGAGGGCGCAGGCGCGGACGGGGTGGGTCCCCTGTGGCCGCCGTAAGGAGGGCCACCCTCGGTGGCTGGGGGCACCACCCACGAATCACAGCCCCGAGTCTCCGTCCTCACCGAGGTGCCCGCACGCGTGTTCTGAGGGTCCAGGCACAGCGCGCCGCCCTGCCTTCGCCGGCTGTTCCCCGCTCGCGACCCCTCCCCACGCACGTCGGAGCCCCTCCCGCTTCCCGGCTCCGCCCCCGCCACACCTCCCGGCGTCCCCTCGCGCCCCACCCCGCGCTCCTCCTCCCTCCTCTACGCACCCCACCCCACCCCTCACCGCCCTCCCCCACGCCCCCACCCTCCTCCTCCATGCACCCTCGCAGCCCCCACTCCTCCCTCTTCCCCACGCCCCCCGCCCTCCACCACACACCCCTGCACCCCCCGCTCCTCCCACTGCCCTCTTCTACGTGCCCCCCACCCCTCACCGCCCTCCCCCACGCCCCCACCCCGCACCCCCTCCTCTACACACCCCACCCCACCCCACCGCCCTCCCCCACGCCCCCACCCTCCTCCTCCATGCACCCTCGCACCCCCCACTCCTCCTTCTTCCCCACGCCCCCCGCCCTCCACCACATACCCCTGCACCCCCCGCTCCTCCCACTGCCCTCTTCTACGTGCCCCCCACCCCTCACCGCCCTCCCCCACCCCTCACCGCCCTCCCCCACGCCCCCACCCCCTCCTCCCTCCTCTACACACCCCACCTCACCGCCCTCCCCCACCCCACCCCGCACCCCCTCCTCTACACACCCCACCTCACCGCCCTCCCCCACCCCACCCCGCACCCCCTCCTCTACACACCCCACCCCACCGCCCTCCCCCACGCCCCCACCCCCTCCTCCCTCCTCTATGCACCCCACCCCACCCTCCCCCACGCCCTCACCCCCCTCCTCCATGCACCCCCGCACCCCCCACTCCTCCCTCTTCCCCACACCCCCGCCCTCCACTACACGCCCTTGCACTCCCCCACTCCTCC
Source organism: Leopardus geoffroyi (assembly GCF_018350155.1). NCBI lineage: Eukaryota > Metazoa > Chordata > Mammalia > Carnivora > Felidae > Leopardus > Leopardus geoffroyi. The sequence continues at coordinate 168,381,616 of NC_059331.1, forward strand.
CACTGCCCTCTTCTACGTGCCCCCCACCCCTCACTGCCCTCCCCCACGCGCCCCGCACTGCCCGCCCCACGTGTGCCGCCCATTTCCTTCCAACCCCCCATACCCCCTCCGCCCCCACGGCTCCCTCTTCCCTCCCCCACACGTCCCCTACTCCTCTTCCCCCTGCACCACCCTCCTCCACTCGCCCCTGCCCCGCAGTTCTAGGGAACCGCCCTACGTCAACACAGCTGATCAGCAAACCTTCCTTCCATCTGCCACGTAAATCCCATCACGTGAGGTGACATATTCACAGGTGCGGAGGGTTGGGACGTGAGCATCTTCGGGCCATTACTCTGCTGCCACACTCAGCAAAGTGACAGATGTAATCCTTTGGAGACTTGGCTTCTCTCGAGAGAAAATGGGCTCTGCGACCCCAGGTTCCCGCCGCGGGTTAGGGACCCTGCGTCCGGGTGGGCGGTTCTCGCCAGGTTCCCCCCAGGGGTTAGGGACGCTGCGGCCACGTGGGTGGGCGGTTCTCTCCGGTTTCCGCTGCAGGTTAGGGGTGCTGCGGTCACGTGGGTTGGCGGCTCTCTCCAGGTTCCCACCACGGGTTAGGGACGCTGTGGCCACGTGGGCGGTTCTCTCTGGGTTCCTGCCGAGGGTTAGGGACCCTGCGACCACGTGGGTGTCGCTCTCCAGGTTCCCACCGCAGGTTAGGGACGCTGCGGCCACGTGGGTGGGCGGTTCTCTCCGGGTTTCCGCTGCAGGTTAGGGGTGCTGCAGTCACGTGGGTTGGCGGCTCTCTCCAGGTTCCTGCTGCGGGTTAGAGACCCTGCGGCCGGGTGGGTGGGTGGCTCTCTCCTGACCCAGTGCAGAAGAAGGCACCAGGCGGCTGAGGTCAGCCTCCCTGCTGAGGGAGGGCCGGAGTCAACTGAAGTGTTTCGGAAACCTCACTGGTGGAACAGGGCCTCTAGGCAAGTGGGAATTCAGGGGTCACCGGGGGGCGGAGGGAGGACGGTTAGGAAGGGAGGTGCACCTGTACATCGCAACTTCCTGCTAGAACCCACCTCCTGGAAGCCCACACCAGTACCAAGGCTTGCTTCTCGCCCGCACTGAATTTTAATAAGGAAAAAATGTCTACGTTGGTGTTAACCTCCAGAGAAAAGCGGCCAGATGATCTTAAAGTGTTTATTTGCCAAGAGAGGAAACACCTGTTGGACACTGAACGTGCAACCAGAGGAGAGAACTTTGTTCCGGAGACTCTAGAAGGGAACCCAGCCAAAGAGACACAGGGCACCCTAAGCGCTGGAGCCCCGGGGGGCACAGGTGCACGTATCCCAAGTGAGAAGGGAGAAACAACAGCTACAGAAGCAGGGGCTTCAAAATTCAGGAGGCCACGCGCGGAGGAGGAGAGGGGACGTAAACCAAGGATGGGGACGAACGAGGACGCAAACCTCACGGGACACACGTCCCGGAGGCTGACGTCCTGTGGGCTGAGGGAGCACGCACGGGGGCAGAGGAGTCTGACCGCCGCATCTGTTCAGACCAGAAGAGTCTAACAGCCGCATCTTTTTATCGGGATGAGACAGACCTGTCTGGTGCAGATGAAACCACGTAACCAGGTAATTTAGAGGAAATGCACTCAATCACGACTCTGCCTCAACCACCTGTGTCAAAGAGAACACTTTTTCAGACCAGGAAGGGCAGAGAAGAGACACTTAGGGGGTGGACAGACGGTGGGCTGAGTGGACAGAGGGGACAGAGTGGTGGGGTGCCCACTCGCTGTCGGGGTCCCGGGCGCCGGCCAGGTGAGCGAGGGCAGGGCGTTGCCAGTGTTCCGGGTGAGGCCACAGGAGCACGCCGCTCCCGTTCACGGAAGCCGCGCGGGGACGTGGACCCGCACCGCCACTCTGGATCTCGCGGTGGCCCCGGGCCTCTGCGCCCTGACCGCGTGACCAGAACGGGGCGAAACGGCAGGTCTGCAGACCAGCAGGCGAGTTTCCCGCCGACCCAGCAGGATGGGCAGGCTGCGAACTGCGTACTTCGTGACGCTCTGAACGGGAATATGGTCAGCGGGGACAAGTCACGTCAGAGAACAAAGGGGGTTGTTTTAAAGTTAAAAAGAGCCGGAGACGTCAAACTCCAAGTGCAGGGGTGACCCTTAACGAAGGTTCATGGTAAACAAACATGGACGGGAATTAGACGGCGCTGGGGTGTTACTGTTGGTTTTCTTAGTTGTGACAGTGCAGTTGTCGTAAGTGGGAGAATGTCCCCCGCTTAGGAGGCACCGGGGAAAGCAGTTAAGTAGACGTCCCGATGGCTGAGACTCACTTCGAAATAGTTCAGCCAAAAAATAAGTAAAGCGCACACACACGCTGGGCAGATCGGCGGAGTACTGACCGGCAGGTGTCGAGCGTGGGTGTGGGATGCCAACACCAAGTTGTCATTTCAGCCCGAGTGTCTCCAGACTCTTGCGGTAAATCGTGTGCGGGAAAATCACACCAGGCTGGTCACATTTCGTCTTCGCGAGGGGCTCCTGGGCGGGCCTGCGCGGGAGCCCCTCCGGTGGGATCTCACTGCTGGCCTGTCCTCCCCAGGGTCAGGAGGGTGGCCTGAGCCTAACCGCTTGGCCTTAAGGGTTGGCTCTTCTACGGGCGACGGGGAAGACAGAACCCGAGTCTGTCAGGGTGAACAGAGATACGGCATCTGTGGCATCTGCCCCCGGGTCTGGCACGAAAACGCTCGACAGGCATCTGGAGGTGACCAGGGCCGAGAGGACGCCCTCCCGACCCGGGCCGTGCAGCAGGGCTGTTGGCCAAGCCTCAGCTGACAAACAGCCACCGATGTCCCCGCACGGGTCTGTGCCCATGTGCAGGAGGCTCGGGGGAACAGGGCCCCCGCAACGACCCTGTCGGATGTATTTCTCTGGAAAACTTGAAGACGCAGAAGTCCCGTTCATAAAAGGTACAGGTGGCTTGGTGACAGAGGCGCTACATTGAACCAGGAGTCCAGATCTTCATGACTTCGAATGAGGACGGACGTGAAGCACCTCTCAGGCACCTGTGTGAGGGCGTGGGGACCAGGATCCCGGGGGACAGAAGGGGCCCCCGGACTTCAGCTGATGGCGACCCCAAGACGAGCGGACCTCGTGGCTTGTGACGGGCCTGCCGCGCAGTGAATGTGAGATTGCGGCAGACGGCGGCGTGCCCAGGGCGGGGAGGGGTGCGCCCACGCCCTCTGAAGGGCCACCGGATCGCTCTGGCCAAAGAGACCGGAGCCCGTGTAGAGGGGTCAGGCCCAGCGGCCGGCGGCCTCAGGGCCCCCACGGCGTCAAGGGTCGTGAGTAGCCCCGCGAAGGGAATGCTGGGGCGGACACAGCCACGCCGTAGGGGGTCTCCCGAATCTGTGGCCCAGCTGGTGGAAAGGGGTAAAGATGACAGAACATCTGAGCCCCGAGTGGCTAAATTGTGCCAGCAGTCAACGCCCTTGGAACCCCGAGGGGCTGGTGGCGGGGTCTGTGCCGTGACTTCCAGGCGCCCTCGGGACGTGGCCCGTCGAGAAGGACTCCTGCTCCTGAAACGCCACGTTTGCCTCTTCCCGACTTCCCGTAGAAACACCACCTCCCCTCCGGTCTCAGGCAGCACGGCCGTGGGGACAGCTTCTGCGTGGTGCAGCCACGAGAAAGCCCACACAGAATTCGCTGGGATACTTCCTTGTCGACATCAACAAACCCACGGCCTCCCCGCATCTGGAGGCAGAGATCCGGACGGCTCCGACCCCGAAACACGGCAGCCACGCCCGGTGCTTCTCTGGACCCATAACTTCCTCGTGGAGGTGAGACGCGTGCAGACCCTTCTCACACCAGAGGAGGACAGATCCCGCTTGCTTACCAGATTTAGGAGTCTCACCCAGGACCAGTGCTTACGGGCAGATCGGGGCAGGTCTGGGTGGCTCAGAAGTGGCCAGCCCAGAGTATTCTTCTATGGGGAGCCTGCTTAGAGTTCAGAAAAACCAATTGAAACCAAACATGTGTTTGGAAAGAAATTATTTTCTGTGTGTTGTTTGAAGGACAGCAACGCTTAGCCAAAGTACCACAGTTCTTGTATGTATTTCAAATATTCATCTCTGGGGACGTTTGAAATTTGGGTCCATTTTTCTGACACAGAAAATGTCAGGCTCGTGCACAAGCATCTGTGGGCAGTCCCACCAGCAGAGGGTATGGGTTTGAGCCCCAGCGCCCTCATCTGGCAAGTGCAGGGCTGGTTTCCGGGGGGCTAGAGGCGATGGGGCGGGGGGGGGGGGGCAGCTTCATGTGATCAGCTGTGGCCTGGTGCCACCAGGTGCCCTGACGGTGGGGGGACAGCCAGGCAAGGTCAGCCGTCACCCCCACCTGGCCAGGTCCGCGAGGCAAGGCAGGGGCGCCCGCGGCTGCACCCTGGCTCCGGAGCTGAGCTGTGATCTCTTTCACGACAAAGCCCCAAAAAGCCAGACTGTGAGAATGTTCCATTGAGGGCCTTTCGCTCGGTCTCTGGGTATCTGGGTCCTGGGCTGTTCTCTCTGGTTTCACCTCTAAGTGTTCTTTGTCTCCATCTAATCTCTCCCTTGTTTTTGTGACACAGAATCGAAAACATTTTTTTTTGTTTAAGACGGTATGCCAAAATAGCATCATATTCCTGTTCTTAATTTAAAAAGCAGATGAGCAGAATATTGCATAATTCCTCCTAAAAATACAAATACATTTAGGAAGCATATTAAATTCTTCAAACTTGTAAGATGACGGAGCACAGACAAAGCCGGTTCATCTGTTCCTAAATCGTCCTCGGAAACACAGCTCCAGGCTGTCAGGGATGGAAAATGGGTATCGGAGCCACTTTTGAATTTCCCACGGGACCTGCCAGCCTCCGCTAGAAGCCCCGGTGTGGGAGCAGGGGACGCCCTCAGACGGGCCGCAGACGAGTAAGGGCGCGCAGGAGGGCGGAGGGCAGAGGGCGCAGGGAGTGTGGGCATGACAGGCCCTGGGAAGCCCCGGAGTCCAGCTGGTAAGCCCCGTGGGCGCGGGACTGGTGCGCATCACGGACGTCACGAGTCCCGTCTCCCGGGTGGAGGACTGTCTGTGTGGACGGGAGGCCTGGGCCGCGGGGTCCCGCCAGGCGCACCCAGGAACCCGTCAAACCAGGCAACGGGGGAGCGGGGTGGGAGACACCGGGGAAGCCGGCCGAGGCTCCCACCTGCCGCCGCAGGCCCAGAGCATTGCGCATGCCGGGGAGGGTGCCTTCTGCGCTCACGGGCGCCGGCCGCCTTTTCACAGACACTACCAGCCACTTGCCCAGCACCTTGCGGTTCCGCCACGGGGCCGATTCTGTGCCGTGCGGGCCGTGCACGCTCACCAACAGGACACGGGCTGCTCGTCTCTGGTGGAGTCTGGAAGGACCGAGGAGAGCGTAAGCCGTGCTGTCCCCATCCTGCTCAGGGAGGGACGAGGGCCGAAATCTGCTGGTAGGATTTCCCTCTACACGTGAAGGAGGCCGCAAGTGTGGGGGACAGTGGGGTCCCCGGGTCACCCACGAAAATGCTCCTGTGGCAGCGTGCTTGCCCTGCCCTGCCATCCGTGACCAGCACAGCTGCCCCTTCGTGACCCCAGACAGCCAAGAGCACCCGGCCAGGCTGCTGGGGCAGGGGCACCGGCCGCCTGCCCCCCAGCGCCTGATCCAAGAAGGCGGACATCAGGGGCACCAGGGCCTTGGGACAGGACGTGCTACCATCACTAAGGTCCTGGCCTGTGGCCACAGGGACAGCGTGGGGCACCTACCATGGTCCGGAGGGGTGCTGGAGGGAGATGCTTTGGATTTAGCATTTACCACAAGGGACCTGATAGTCCACGTAAGCGACCAGACCCAGGGACGTGTTCCGTCCCAGTTGGCTGAGTGTCGGCCCCAAACAGCTAAGTGTTCCAGGTACAGGCAGAAGCCTCCAGGACTCCCCATCTAGGCCCTGAGCACAGCGGCCACGTTAGATCCTCGCGTGGCCCCATATCTAGCAGCAGCCTGGCACGCAGTAGGTACTTAATAAATGTGTTAGTCAACGGCTTTTTTTTTTTTTTTTTTTTTTTGCTTTTCTTCTAAATATAAAACACATAGATGACGACAGCTCATCTACTATTAAAGCCCTTCAGGGAAAAACTCCTCAGACCTCACGGAGACAGAGGGCCTAGCCTGAGCCCTCACTGACCTGTTAGAAAACATCACACCCAGAAGCACGTTCAGATTTCAACGGTCTGTGATGCTGTCGTCAGTGTCTAAGGCGACACGGGATGCCAGCTTTTAATCTTTCTGACCCGTAAACTCGGATCAGATCACTGCCATTTACATCTGAGCATCTCCTGAGGCATCTACTCCCGAGGCATCTACTGGGCCAGGCGAGGGGGCCCGGCAGGAAATGGCCCGTGGCCACGCCACCAGGCTGCGTCACGGGCTCCAAAGGGCTGGGACCCGAGGTCTGGGACACCGTGGATGCCGATTTTGCTGAGGGTGTGATTTGCTGAGGGTGTGGCTTTGCTGTGCCCTCAAAAACGTCAGCCGACAACATTTTATCATGTTGGCCGTACGTGCAAGGACCCCTCGTCCGCACATACTAAGATAGTAACTCCGTGCACACGTTTGCTCTTCACGGATCAGCGTTCAGTGAGGGTCCGTTCGTGTCAGGCACTTTGGTCACAAACGCATCCCCGATCCCTCTCCTCTCTCCTCCATGCAGGGCGGGTTCATACGTGAATCAAAGCGCAACCCTGGCCTGGAACGTGCTAGAACACAGGAGGTTGACGCACCTGTTAAGTGACGCAAGAAAAGGAGCCCCGCCAGGCGGGTTTGTTTGATCACGTCCTCTGCGGCCTCTCCTTCTGTAGGTCACTGCTAACACACTCAACCCCTGACGTAACTTTGTCTCCTACTCGGCGCAAATTGCTTTGCAGAACTGGTCTCTTTGTGTCGCTGCTTTCTGGCGGTGATTCCCGGCCAGAGTCGGCCCTCGGCGACGCCTGTTGACCCGAGTGTCAGGCGGGAAGACTGCCGTGGCACTGACCAGCGCTCACGCCCTGCCCACGACGTGGCAGGCGCTACGCTAACCGCCCTCGGGGCTTGGCGATTCCAAGGAAGACAGTACGACCCCGATTACAGACGAGGAAGAGGTTCGCAGCAGCTAAGAAACGAGTCTCAAGTTGCACGGGAACAGCCAACAGAGCAAGTACCGGTCGGGGCACAGCCGTCCCCAACCCGGGACTGTGCCGCTGGGGCACAAAGGAAGGAGCCGACCCCGCTTTCAGGCTAGGGGCGGCTTCCCAGGGGTGGTGAGTTCGCCGGCCGGGCACCGGGGGTGGGGACAGCAGGAAAATGAGGAGACGGCAGGCGGGGGCAGCCCAGCCCACCCATCACTGAGGGCCGCCCTCCCCTGGCTGGGGCCCCCGGGCGGCTACGTACAGGTCAGCACTGCCGGAGAGCGGTTCTTGTGTGCGTTCTCCGCCCTCTGGGCCACGAGCGAGCTGTTGGGCTCCGCCTGGTAGGCACACAGCGCCTCCCACTCCTTCTCCAGGCGGTTCTTGTTCTTCAGGTGGTCCTCCATGTAGGCCTGGAGCGGAAAACACAGAGTCAGGGAGGCGTCGTGACACCCAAGGGGCCGATGGACAGCGCAGCCCACACGTCCCCTGCGGGCACGCGTGAAGAAGCCGGTTCCTACCGGATCCAGTAAGAACACGTGTTCTGCTGGTCGGTTCCCGGGGGCTCAAAATGTGCTCGCTCCGGGCGCGGAGCCTGGGCATCAGGGACACTTGGATCGTGACGGGGGGCCCTGTCCGCGATTATGAACTGACCGGGGAGAAAGAAGTGGACACGTAGGGCCAGACCTGGTCACCTGACCAAAAGCTGGCGTAGACAGCGTGTCCGGACAGAAGCCATTTTCCTTGTAACCGGCCCACTGTTCTGGATCCAGCGGGCGTGATACTGAAGATACTGGCTGCTCTGATGCGTGAAACGTCACAGAGCTTGTGGCGGTAAAAACACAGAAAACGACCCAGAGCCTGCAGCGGGAAAAACACAGACCCGAAGCGATGGAAGCAGACATCTTGACCTTCGGCTGCTTGGCTCTAAGTTTTCCGGGCACCTGCTTGTCGCCAGCGATCGCGAGACGTGGACGGGGAAATGCCTCCGGAACATTCCCTCCCACAAAGACAACCGCAGGGGCCGGCATCTCACCAATCTCGGTATTTTGAGGAAAAACATTGCAAATGACCGAACCCCAGCTGCTTTGTCGTGCCCGAAGGAAAGAGGGTCGCACCCGTAACATCTTGTTGGTGGCTCTTCAGTGTGTTGTGTGTGGACACACGTGTTCAGCTAGTCCCACCAACAAAATAAAACACGAGCACGCAGGTCCGGGTCTCTAGTGGTCAGGCACCCCAACGTCTCCCCAAGGATTGGCACCCTGCCAGCCCCCACCGGCCTGTCACCCCAAGTGAGCAGCCAGCTCAGGCCCCCACAAGGACCAGGACGGGCCTGCCCCATGTCTCCTCCCCGGCCAGCTGCTCGGGGCTCAAGGGGCCCGGGGACAAGGAAGGGAGCTCAAGCCAGTCCTGCTGGGTCCTCCTTCCTCTTATCGCAGTTTGGACTAGCGTGGACTCGAGTCGTTTTGTTATTCACTCAACAGGCACCTACTGTGTCCATGTTGGTCTACAAACCGTGGAAAGCCGGTGCCTCGGTGGGTGCTGTGGGAGGGAAGGCATCACCTTCAGGGTCTGCCTGGCCCGGGGGGGGGGGGGAGTGGCGGGCAGCGGTGGGCTGTGACCAGAAGCTGGGACCTGGGTTATGACTGTCACATATCTTTCATGGCCCCTGCTGAGGCCACCGAGGGAACCAGCTGACAGCCTTCGTGCAGATGACGGAGAACCACACGAACCACACAGTGGGTGCTTTTTCTGTGACACGCCCTGGACCCTGCTTGCCAGGGCCTGACTCTGGGACCCCCACCCAGTCCCCCCAGTTTCCTCGCATGGGGAGGAGGCGAATTTAAGTGGCCCAATCCAGAAAACGTCAACTGCCAACTGCTTTTTTTGGAGACAATCATTATGGAATATCGGATGCATATTTTTGTGCCAAAGTTGTCCTAATAAGGACGTTTCAGCATGATACAATATTTAAGTTTTGCGAAATAGTCCTCTAAGAGCTAAAATATGGTGTGGTGGGGGGAGGAGTAGCTCTGGCTCACGTGTGTGCTTTCAGTGCTTCCGAACTTTCCTCAAGATCAGGTATCGTCTGCGAAACAGGCACGGGATGTTATCTCCGACCCTGCACCTGCGGCTCTTTATGGGTTTACAGTCACCCCAACTATGGGGCGTGAAGGCTGCAAGGTCAGTTCGATTTCTAAACTTATGGCGAGAAATACACACCAGACTCCAGGAGGGAAGCTTGGTGGTAAGACGGAGGAGGGAGCAAAGACATGGTTTTTCTGAGAACAAAGTCTTCTAAAGTGATAACTTGATCCTATGAAAGTTGAGATAACTTTCCAGCCTCTCGGCCTATGTTGCTTCCATAGACACTCCTGTGTCTGCCCGGTTCGGGGCATTTCAAGTCGATCTGTTCTGTTAATGTTTTTATGCAACATCACTTATATTAAACTGATGTAATTTCCCCTTTCACGGTCTAGGAGACTTTCCTCTCTCATGTTTGGGGACAAGATGCTATTCACCTGTGACAGGAGAGGATATTTCCATGTTGTCTGTAAAATAATGTGTTTTAAACAACGGCAAAGACAAACTGCCTGTGGGGTCCTGTCTCTCAAGGGTGTGGGACGTATGAACTAGAACAGGTACAGTAACCCTCCTCAGACACAGTTGCTTTTGGGAATAACTGGGTAAATTAACATGTAATTGAAACACTGCTCATGTTCTTTCCCCCAGAGTGAGTGTGTAGCTGGAGTTGTTTTAAAAACTGACATTCTAATACTTTTGTTTTATCTGTGTGTGTGTGTCTGTACATTTTTATTACACATGTAGCATTCATAGAAAAGAAAGATAGTGAAGGTCAGCAGAATGAAAACAAATGCCACTAATAACTCCACCACCCAGAGCTAACCATAAGGCTTCGATAAGCCCCACCCTTGTTGGCATGTGCTTTGGCCGCTTTTTTTCCCCCTTATCACCATCGCTTCAGCTTTGGACAACATTTTTATTACAGGACTTTCTTACCTGAATTGAAAAGAAGCAGAGATGAAGCTTTCCTCTTATATTCGAGGAAGCTGAGGCCTAGATTTGTGAAACCATGAGCCCGAAGTCCCCAGCAGTCAGGGGCAGCACCTAAGCTTGGGTCTGCCATCTGGGATGCTGCTGTTTTGTCTTGGCTCACTGCTGCATCCTTCTCCCCGCACCCTGACCTTCACATCCACAGAACTTCTGGTCCCAGATACCATCCATTTCAGAAATCACTAATGGAGCCTAGACTAGCACTGTCCTTTGTCTAAACTTCATTTTACTAACCTGTGCCTTTCTATCTCAATAAGACTATTTCCCAGTGTTTTGATGTCCCACCCCATGTCGCCATCACTCTCTATGCTTTTTCATGCGGAGTATTCTGTAATGAATCTATCCAGACTTTACGGTCAGTGCAAATGCTCCTGTCTCCTTTGTGAGTCTGAGATGTGCCTACTGCCAGCCTCTCTGATCCTCCTTTCCTACAACTCCACCCTCTTCGTCACTTACTATTTTAAAAACTACATCCTGTGACATTAATCACATTCTGCTCTGTGCTACAGCCTGGTGGGGGGGGGGGATGTCAGGATCTTCTTCCTCTCATGAGATCAATATTTTTGAAAATGGGGCCCATGTCTCATTCACTTGGCATGTGCTTTGGGCACAGAGTCAATATTTGCTGGATGATTGCTCATAACCTGGAAATTTCTAGAAGTAATTTGTGTTACAAATAAACATTTTACGTCAATGACAGCATCCAAAAAAAATGCATTAGAGTCTTCTGGAAGTTGGGAGAATTGCTCTTAAAGGTAACATAAGGGCTTTGGAATGGTTCATTATATGTTTCCTCACCGCCTTCTTCCTTTCTGGGTTACCCAAGCAGCATGTCTATGATCCATACCCAGTAGGCGTGGTGGCCATTGCAATGTAATGGCAGCCTTAGGAGCCTGGAGACACAGCAACGGCTGAGAAAGCTCTTCTCCCTGAGCCCCTCCTCTTCCTTCTGAGTCCAGACCCTGTGTCATCTCCCCGAGTCCTTCTTTGTCATTGTGTGAGAACTCCTATGCTCGGGATACAACAGTGCCATCACTGGTGAGATGGGGGTGTTTCTAGAACCTGCCGTCCCAGCTGCGAGCAGCTGCTGGTCAGGGACCCGTCTCACGCACATCACTTGACACAGCCCCCGTTCCTGGCCCTCGTGAGTACCTCCGAATCGAAGCTTTGAGAAAGAAGCCCTGGGATACACAAAGTACTCGTTAATGGTACTAGACGGGAGCCAGGCACATGCAGGTGGGGTCGCCCACGACGGGCAGTCTGGAGAGCCAGTGCTCGGCGTTAGTTGGTTCAATTTGAAGAGCTTAGAAACATGAATTTTGATGGCTCCTGTGGTTCGTCAGGAATGTTTGGAAGCAGGTCTTTGATCTTTCCGAGCTGCTCACTGCACCCTTAGTACTTGTGGGTGACGGAGGGAGAGGTTCTGAAAGGGTTCTTGGCCGGAAGAACTCGGCATCGCATCTCCATATTCTTGACCTCCATCGGGATTTTATTCCAGCTGATTTTAGGTGAGACCTGAGTGGGGAGCTGTCTGAACCTTCTTGAATTCTGATACTTTCCTGGGATCCAGGCTTAATGTGCTCGCGGAAAGGATGATTCCCGGATCCCACCGCTTGTGGGAAAAGGCCCGCAGGTTCCAGAACGTGGTTTCCCGAGTCATAACCGGCACACACTGGCTGGCACCGGCCTCGGGCCACGTGGCCAGGTGACGGTGCTCCAGCATTTCCCTTGAGTTTTTTGCGAGGTGAGAAGGACCCCAGCTTTCATAAGCCCTATTTTGTGAGACGCTCACCCCATCAGAGGTTCTCCTGTTTAATCTTCCTCTCGCGAGCCCAGCTCCCCATCTTACACCTTCTTTTTTCTCGCTCACACTATTAGACCACGGGGAGGAAGATTACAAACACTTTCTGGGTCACAAGGACTATGTGCCATCAGAGGACTTTTCAAACGGCTCCCTGTGTCAGACAAACTGGCCTCCACGTTTAATGGGGTAACTTCACACGGAATCCGAAACCTCTGGGACAAAAATGTCCTTGGAGACATGTCCACGGTGTGTCAAGATAGCTTAAATATTTTCTGCAGTGTTTTCTCATCGAATTGTCAACGCCGTGAGCTCAGGAAAGTGATTTCTAGAAATAGAGATCATCTGGGATGCTCTGCAACATAATGGGGTTTTGCTAATAACCACAAGAGCACTTCGTGTCTTCGGGAGATGATTTTGGCTACCATCCACAAAGCCTTTAGGAAAGCCTGGAGGAGCTTTTGCTGAACTGGGAGGCAGTAAAATGGAACAGGCACCGGACTTGATTTTGAAAGACTTCTTAACAACGTAACAAACAACAAGGATTGGTCCTCACGTAGCTGCTTCTTGGTTGTACTTCTGGGCAAACCACCCAATCTCACCCACCTTTAATTCACTACTACGTAAACTGGGAATCACAGTACGTATTTCTGAAGGTGGTTCTGAGGGTTGACTGGGTCAGTATGTGACATACACTTCGTGAACTATAAAGTGTGAACAGGCAGAAAGGATGGTGATCATGGTGGGTATCAGCTTTTCACTAGAAAAAGAGGGACTCTCTTGCGGGGCGCCTGGGTGGCTCAGTTGGTTGAATGTCTGGTTTCGGCTCAGGTCACGATCTCAAGTTCGTGGCTTTGAGCCCCGCGTCGGGCTCTGTGCTGACAGCTCGGAGCCTGGAACCTGCTTGGGATTCTGTGTCTCCCTCTCTCTCTCTGCCCCTCCCCTGCTCCCACTGTATCCCTCTCTTTCTCAAAAACAAATAAACATTACAAAAAATTAGAGAAAGAGGGAATCTCTTTAATTCCCTTCCAGATTCCGTGGCTGTACCGCAGTTCTGGGGACACTGCCATTACCTGATCAGCCATGACACAGTACATCTCCACCAATACCAGCCACTGACCGCAGCTTGGATGCAGAATTCAAGGGGCGATCGCGGCGGCACCTTTACTGGGGACACACCATTGCTGCAAGCGAGTGTAGTGACACCGTCACAAATGCCACCAGAGACACGACTAAGAGGAAGCACCGTCAAACACGCGGTTCGTGGTTTCCAAGTTGTGTCCTTTCACGGGGGTCGGTGGTCTTCCGAAAGCACTCGGCTTCTGCGTCGTGTGGATAGAACCGACACGTGCTCAGGCTGCCATGAAATCAGGGATGGTCCCAGAACCCAGCCCCTTCCTGTCTACGGGCTGCCTTCCGTTGACTCCTGTAGGGAGCGAGAAGTTTGATGGCCAGTCTTGAGAAGAGGAGTCACTGGAAAAGGCCAGCGCAGAGAAGGTGAGACATCCGGTGGCTACTTAGAAAGATGTTTTCTGGCGTGGGGAGAGGAAGGTCACAGCCTGCGGTGCTGCTGGCTCAGCGCCCTCGGCCCGAGCCATGACCGGAGAGGTTTCAGCGCTTTGGTTTAGTGTCAACATCAAGGGCAGTTTCCAGGATCACCAGGGAGATGGTCCCACTTCTTACAACTACTGTTTCACCACATTCAACAGGCCAACGTCCACCCTTCGATGCCGGCAGGAAGTGTTGCCGCCTGCCTCCCGACGCCGGGACGATGGAGCGTGCGGACTCATCCAGGGCCGTGTGGACCCGGGCCACAGAGCTGGGGTCCCCGCAGTTGGCTCGTCCAGTGCCTCCTGGATCCCAGCTGCCGCAGGCGCCCCGCCAAATCCACGTGGAGGGGCTGGCTGGAGCCCAGGGGGACCGCGAGTTTAGCTCGGTGAAGCGTCCGAGACACCGCGTGTTCCTTCGCGCTCTTACCGCCAGCGATGAAGGGCGGGAGGCTGGGTGGTGCGGGCAGCTGCATTAGTATCAAAGCGAGCAGTGGAGATGAACCCCCAGCGCCAAATGCTAACATTCAGACGGATCGGGACCACGGACCAGTCAGCGAGACACTCAGCATGATGCCCCCTCAGTCACCGTCTACGGGCGCCGTTAATGTCGCGGCGTCCTCACGGGTGTCTGGAGACCTCCACCGCTTTGCGGTACGATATGAACCGAGTAGAAAGCGTCCTGGCGGAACTTCGTTTTACCCTAGGAGCAAACGTCCTCCCGCTGAGGCTGAGGCGTATGAAGGAAGGCTGGGGTTTGGAAAGGCCCAGTTTCTGCGCGTGAAGCTTTGTTTCCACTCCTTTCTTTACCCTGGTGCCTCTCACCACGTTACTTGACCGACATGATCATCAAGCCTTCCGCGAGAGCGCACACCCGCTGTCCGTCCCCGTGACGGGCCTGCGGCTGGTGTCGTGAGGTCGGCCGGGAGAGGACAGCCTTTAAGAGCAAGGAGAAAGCTGTTTCTGCTTCCTTTTGGGGAAATGGGGACCTATTCTCTCTTTGAAAATAAACACCTCATTAACGCAGTGGAGGGAATGTTTCTGTTGAATGCCTGAATTCCAAGCACAAAGTACGATAAATGAAGGCAGAGGCTCGACGGGGTCAGGGGTGCCGCTCGGCTCATGCGGCCACGGCCACGGCCACGGCTTCATCAGGAGGGGCTGTGCACCTGTCTCTGCAGAGCGCTGCGCCCGACACACTTGCACGTAATTTACCGTGCAGCGGGCACGTTAAGATATTCGAAGTTCAAAATCAGAAATCCGGAATAGTTACAGCTCCCAGGACAGATCTGGCTAAACGATCCGAGGACAGTTTTGTCATTTCTCAGCGTAGACAAGAGGTGCTGGGAGCCGGACTCCCGAGCCCCACGGCTGTATCCCCACTGCCAGCAGACGCACACAACAGGAGCACACAATGCGGCCCCGCACCGGGGCAGCCCCCCCCCCCCCCCGGCCCACGCGACCGCTCTGGGACGGCTGGTCTCACGGCAGGCTAACGCTCGTGCCGTGCCCCTCTAAACGCACGGCGGAGACACGCACGTTGTCCTTAAAAACAGCCCCGCCTGCAGACCCAGAAAGGGCTCGAAGCCTGTGCTGTCAGTGTGCAGCTTCCTGGGGAAAAGCAAACAGGGTTTGGGGCGTGTGCATGAAAAGCCTGAACAAGCCTGCACGAGGAATGAACGAAGGGCCACGCGGTTCCCCTCCTTTTTATACAGTTAAAAAATCGCCTCCACGGAAATCCGTTTGAGGAGGGAACATTCCATGCGTCGCTCGCCCTGGGCAGCCCGGCCTGCAGGGGCTTTGCATGGGCAGCAGGAGCGGTTTTCCCACAAGTGTGAGCCAGCGTCGTTGCCCCCAAAGTCTTCCCCCGAAAGCTCTGAGGACCAGCCCAGGGGCCCCTGGAAACTTCTCAGGGCTGTCTGCACGTGACCCAGAAATGCTCTGCCCCCCGCGACCCGGCAGCCTGCAGTGGTAGAAATGTGCTTGTTAACGTGGTGGAGAAACCCTCAAATGCTGCCAAATGGAGCCTTCATCAGAGGAAGCCCCAGCTTACACTCCGTTCAGGCACAGAGGGGAGTCAACACGGTGACAGAATGCAGCCCGGAAGGGACAGAAAAGCAAGCGTGCTGGTTTTGAGGCTGTGACACGGAATTCCCTGTGTCATTTAAAACCCTTTTCGTGGGGCGCCTGGGTGGCACAGTCGGTTAAGCGTCCGACTTTAGCCAGGTCACAATCTCGCGGTCCGTGAGTTCGAGCCCCGCGTCGGGCTCTGGGCTGATGGCTCGGAGCCTGGAGCCTGTTTCCGATTCTGTGTCTCCCTCTCTCTCTGCCCCTCCCCCGTTCATGCTCTGTCTCTCTCTGTCCCAAAAATAAATAAACGTTGAAAAAAAAAAAATAAAACCCTTTTCGTAATCGAAAAATAAAACACAAAAATGCAAGAACTAGAAAGACAAACAAAAGCTCTAAAGAAAACATCATGTTTTTCCAAGAACTTCTGGGAAGCCCCCTCCACCCCGACCGACGTGCTTCTGGAGGGGCAGAGGGACAGCAAGGCGCGGGGACCGGCGAGGGGACACAAACACAAGTCTTGATGACGTAGCACTTAACCAATGGGGGGCTTCACTATAATTTTACCATGGTTTTGGTCTTGGTATTCTGCATCTAGCACCAAGTCCAGAATCGCAAGAAACCATATGGACGAAAGAGAGGTCTTGAACAGGGACGGAAGCCTGCAGGGCGTTTCCCGGAATCGGGAAATAATTAACCCGGCCGTAGGGTCATCTTTAGCGGGTGCTGGACAGAGACGGGGGCACGCTGAGACACCTGTGCGGGCGCTGGAGACACAGGCTCGTCAAATAAGTCTGTGGCTTCCGCTAACCTTTACCTGACAGATTTGCAGAAGAAGAAAGTCGCAATTTTATGAAGACTTACGACGAAAACCTGGATGGAAAGTATTGATAATGAACACATTCTGTCCCGGAAAGGTTCTAATTCATCAACTGGGAGAAGTAAGCAGTCCTGTCCTCCTTACCTCTGACTAAACAGGAGGAGGGGAGGCAGTTTGTTTTCTGCGGGGCGTCGTCTAGCCCGACCTGGTGCTCGGGTGTGCGCGTGGGGCCCCAGACGTGGTCTTTGCGGGGGGACAAAGACGGGAGCCGCGTGCAACGGCTCTGTTTCAGGCGGTCATTCTTCAGGCAGCTCGGCGAGCTTAAGTAAACGGTTTTAGGAATCTTATGCCTTATTTAACATCTTAAAAATCAAGGTTATGTGAGCACAGGTTAAGGTACAAAGATGAAACCTTACAAGCGATGGAAAATAATTGAGAGAATTACAGCATCTTTTCTATACGTGTACAGCCGTCAGTGTTTAAATTTAGGGCAGAGAAGTCATGAGTGAAAGCTGGATTTCTCCTCTAATCGTGGGGGAGGGAGGCCACACCTGCACGCCTACTTCAGAGCCCTGCCCCTGTGTTGGCCGTGCAGCTATGTATTCACTCATCACTGACATTGTTACCAGCATATCAGACCAGCCGGGGCATTTGTGTGTTCTGACCCAGCAAAGAGTCTGTCCTCATGGGGCTGGTTTCTTCTGCCGGAGAACGGGCCACATCCAAATAAACAAATGTCACTAGAAAGGAAACTTCAGATAAGTGGAAAGCAGTAAGAACACAGGACACCTACTTCATGGATCAATGAGAAATAGCAGTTGTAAAGCACCTAGAATGTGCCTGCAGCATGTAAACATTCAAATACCTTAGGGAAAAAAAAAGAATACGGACATGAAAAGTGCTGAGAGGCGGGAGGCAGGGGTCCAGACCCCCCGGAAGGGAGGCCCCTCTGAAAAACTGGTTCCCAAGTGCATCCCGCAAGCTGGGAAGGGCTCATCATACACAAATCGAGGGGTAATACAGGGAGACAGAACAGCCAGGGTGAGGGCCCAGGGTGGGAAGGGGTCCGGCATGGTCCAGGGACAGAGAGAAGCCCAGGGCGGCCAGAGCAAAGGGAGCGAGGTGGGATGGTGCCCGGGGCTGGATCCCGAGGGCGCCAGGTGGCCGTGGGCGAGCCTGAGGTCTGCGGTAAGAGTCGTGGGAAGCCACCGGCGCGTTTTAGGCAAAGGAGGTGCACGATGGTAAAGATGTATTTAAAACGTCGCTCTCACTACAGGCGGGGACCAAGTGCACAAGACGGGCCGTCTGCACTGGAGATTACAGGGGCTGACGTTCGGGGACAACAGCGGCGGCAGAGGGCACAGAGAAACGGGCAGACGCGTCCTGTATTCTGGAGGCGGAGCTGCCGAGATTCACTGACAGAGCAAATGAGAGGATTTTAGTCTGCTCATCTGATCGTCCAACCTGTTCATCCTCATACTCCTACGTTTCTGCAACCCTTCACTTTGTACAATATTCTGGAATTCGTTCAGCCCTTTGTCATACGACCACAGCGGAGAAAGGTCCCGCTGTGTTGGTCTGAGAAACGAGGTCATAGCCTTACTTTACCCAAAGTCAAAAGTCTAGGTAAAATCCGAAAAAGTCCATCAACATTCCCGATATTTCCAACAACCTTCGTGCTCTGGCTGCGTGGACAAAATGTTCAGATATTTGACAGCACTGCTTGGTTTTCGTCTTTGCAGGACAAAATCTCACTGAAGTCTGCCCAAAGCATCACGGAAAATTAACGGCCAAGAGCTTCACCCAAAATTTAAAATGTAAAACCAACCGAACAACTAAACTAACCTGGAACCCTTCGGTATCTGTATATGCAAATGAGGCCATTCTAAAACGCAGACAAAGGTATTCGAGTGTGTGCGCACCCACAAACACGAGCGCAGCTATGTTAGGAGCCCGTGATCACCAGCCGTCACCCTAGTGAGCAAATTATGCCCTGGTAGGTTGGAAATACCGTGCTGCCTCCTTCAGACCACCCGGGCTCCAGCTATTAAATTACTGCTACAATCATGAGCTGGTTCCCAGATGCCACAAAAAATTCCATGAGACATTCACAGTCTGGAGCGGAGCGATAGGACCGGTGCATTAAAATACATTTTTTTTTATATTTTAAAGAACGAAAGCAAGAAGACATCAGGTTTGAGCAAACAAGAATTTTTAAGAGAACACATCTGTACCGCACGGGGCGGAGGGGGGCAGCTCAGAACTTCCAAAGAAACACAACAGAGCCCGAGTCCCGCCTGTCCACCAGCCAGCGCAGGGCTCTAGAATGACCTTCAGCCCAGAACATATGTGGGATTTGCCGCAGGCCCTAGGAGGGACCGTCCCTCCCACACCAACCTTCCAGAGCGTCTAGAAGCCTGAACGTTGGCTTTCTCCTGTTCATAGCGACATGAGTTCTAACCAGATGGCGCTATAAACTTAGTGTTTTAGTCCCGCCATCAAGTCAGCGGGAAAAATCAGGACAACGAAATAAATGTAAGATACATTTTAGGAACTCCCAATAGGCCAATTATTTTTACCCCTTACAGTCTCTCCACTGTCTGGCGTGGAGCCTGGCACAGCCTTGGTGGTCAATAAATATTTGTCGTATGAATCCCGTCTTGAGAATGTGCGACAGCTCCACGGTCTCTAGCTCAGAGCCCCGTGCGGGGGCGGGGGGGGGGGGGACCCGTGAATTTACGGTGTTGCAGCCACGCAGCGTCTCCAATGAGATCTTTTGGGACAAACGGGCACCAGGGCTTCATTTAACAGTTTTCTCTAACAATATTTACTGTTCGTGATCTTAAATCAAAGGGGCACCCAGAAGTGGGGGAAGGCACAGCTCTACACTACTAAACAAATTTCCATTTCTTTTTTTTTTTTTTTTAATTTTTTTTCAACGTTTATTTATTTTTGGGACAGAGAGAGACAGAGCATGACCGGGGGAGGGGCAGAGAGAGAGGGAGACACAGAATCGGAAACAGGCTCCAGGCTCCGAGCCATCAGCCCAGAGCCCGACGCGGGGCTCGAACTCACGGACCGCGAGATCGTGACCTGGCTGAAGTCGGACGCTTCACCGACTGCGCCACCCAGGCGCCCCAAAATTTCCATTTCTTTTAGAATATGCTCCTAGACTTTAATTTTTCCAGCATTGGCTCTTTTCTCTGGCTGGCTTTCGGACTCCCTCACCTCTGCCGGGGTATTTGGGAATATTGCGTAATCCATTGCTGGAATGCATGAGCACCTCTGGATCCTATAGAATATTCATTCACTTTCAAAAATATTTGCACCCTGCTGTCAACGGGGACAAATTCATACGGAGTAGCAGAAAATGGCGATTTTAATGGCAAATGCTTTCCTCAGACCTCTCCTTCCACTAAAACATTTTCTTCAAAATTATTTTCATACGGAAGATTAACAATTTCAACATTAGCTGCTAATCCCCTTTCATTTAAAACTCTGCTGATAAAATCCTTTGCTTGTCATTCAAAGAGTAAGTAATAATTATAGATTTGAGGGTTCCATCTCTGGCTTCATTAATGGTGAATTGCGTGGAAGTCTGAGGCGTAAGTCCGCTTTGATACATCTCAAAATGCAATTTCCACAGCTTCCCTGGGCTATGTACAATTAATTATACAGTTAATAAGGGAACTATGTTAATGAAAGGCACATTATTCATCCAGACCACCTGCCTTTACCAAATATCTTTTGTGTGTTTCCCTTCTTTCTGTAATTTTGGTCTACAGACGGTAACAGCAACAACCCCCTCCCCCAGCCCCACAACTGACGATGCAGCGATTTAAAACATCGGCCTATGGGGCGCCTGGGTGGCGCAGTCGGTGAAGCGTCCGACTTCAGCCAGGTCACGATCTCGCGGTCCGTGAGTTCGAGCCCCGCGTCGGGCTCTGGGCTGATGGCTCAGAGCCTGGAGCCTGTTTCCGATTCTGTGTCTCCCTCTCTCTCTGCCCCTCCCCCGTTCATGCTCTGTCTCTCTCTGTCCCAAAAATAAATAAAACGTTGAAAAAAAAAATTAAAAAAAAAAAAAAAACAAAACATCGGTCTGCTGGTCTGCAGCTTCTTCAATTAACACAAGTCTAAAGAAAAACACCATTCCATTTTAACCTATTTCTACTAATTTCCGCCTTCTAAACGTTTAAATAAAATGTCTGCCCGTGGCATTTGAAACTCTTGAAAGAGCTGTCTTCTAAGCAAGCACTCACTCCTAAGGTGTCTGACTTTCATCAACGGGACATCGCCTGCCTTTCCGAAAGATGGAAAGTCAGGAGGACGCGCACGGGAACGAGAGCCCCCGACGGTCCCCCTCGCTCTCGCCTCACCGGCCTGAAGCCTCCGTGTTTGGCAATAAGTAAATCATTCCATCTGTAAAATCGAAGTTTGACTACAGTTTAGCGCAGGAAACCGGCGTTACCTTCTACAAAGCAAGTTAATGTCCCTGAGCCTTTGATGTGGAGTAGAAATCCGAATAGTGGAACTGGAAAAGGAAGCTGTCTGATAAAGCTACATCTCTATTTATTTCCCACCAATTACCCGGACAAGAGGAAAGAATGTGTTTGCAAATAGTTTTACAAGTTTCCATCCATATAAATTAATACACGGTCTTTATTAAATGAGAAGATAAGAATTTGATTCCAGCCGCAACCGTGTCCCTTTGACGGACGAAAAACACTTCAAGCCGTAAGTTATTTAGGCATCCCATCAATGCACAAAATTCGTCTGGAAAGCGACCTTGGATTCCAAAGCGCTGATGGGAAAGTCAGGGCTACGAGAGGGAAGACGAGTCACGGAAGTGCAGGCCTAAGAAACCCAAACCCTGAAAAGGCCTCCCGTTCACCAGTCCTAGCAGGAACACAGGCTGTCTCAAATCAGCAACATCCACTGTCCCCTCTGGCACTGTGGGGAGCTGATGGGTGACACCCGGCGGACGTGCTGTCGTGGAGAAATCAGGGTGGCTCGTGGGTTGTGTCTCCACCGGTGTTCCGTGACTCAGGCTGGCTCCTCAAAGTGCTTCCGAAGCGGTTTCTGAAGAGCTGTTTTTCCCGGCCGCGTGCCAGCGGACGCACGTGTCTGGGTGGCCGTCCCCCGCCTCCCCAAAGGGATGATCAATCCAAATGGCCAATTCCAAGTCCTGGTCACAGGAGCAGACTCTCTCCTCCAAGACCCAACACCGCTACCCTCCCCCACCTGACATGAGAGTGCCCGAGGGGGCCGTTTTCGTTTTCGCTGGGAGTGGACAAGAGCGGCTGCAGAGGGGGGGCCCCAGGAGAGGAGAAGGAGGGACCCTGTCTCCCAGCAGCCCAGACAGCCCCGCCCTGGAGCAGTGGGCCTCCCCTAAGAAGCACTTTGTTCTCCTTAGGCCTTGACGACTGTCTGATGGGGTGCTGAGGGAGAATGGAGAATTCCAGTGAGTCAGTGGAGGGCACCCCGGAGAACCTCACAGACGGAACGTTCTCTCCGTATCCAGGTGGGAGGCGCTGGGTCCTCAGCATTTACGAGAAAACACCTGCAGAAATTCTGAAGTGCTCACGGACACCAGAACCGTTTGGTTTTTAATTTCCTAAAGCAACAGGCTACCTGCTGTGAGCAATAAACGGGGAGGGGGGGCAGGAAACACAACGCTTGTCTTCCCTTGGCTCGTGGGGGGATGAGGCCTGAGTCCCCGGCGCTCCCCCACCCTGTGGACGTGGACGGAAGCGGGGGCTCGGGCCTCAGCCTCCGTGACCAGCACTTGGCTGGCAAGCATTCTTTTCTCGGTGCCTCTGAAAGGAGGAGCTCCAAGTAGAAAAGAGAAGTGAGCCCATCTCCCAGAAATTACCTTCCCCTTGTAGCGTGAAAAGCTAGAGATGAGACTATCAACCATACTTTTCACCTTTTTCCAGCTCAACTGCCGATCGTGTGGGGACTGCCTGCCTTATACGCCCCCAGGTTCTCGGGGTTTGACGGGGGAAGGGAGTGTGCTGTCGGCTGTCACCCGCCTGCTCTCTGTCCCCGCGCAGCACAGCCACGGAGCCCGGAGCCACCCCTGCCACCAGCTGCCTTCATCGCCGCCGCCACACGCGTGCCACCTGGGACTCCTCCACGGCCACCAGCCGTCAGCAAGCAGGGTCCGCTGGGCTGTCCGCCCCACCCGCCGGCCGGGGCTCCCTGCAGCGCACACCCACAGACGGGCGTGCAAGCGTTTCTGGAGCGAGGTCGCCCCTTTGCCAGCAGACAGGAAAGTGGGGGAACCGGCCTGCGTGAGGTCACTGCCTGGCTTCTTTTGACACCAGGTTGCCACCTTTAGATGTCTTTCCTTATTACCAGGACATAAAGCTGGTTCTCAGGTGCGATTGTCGAGGTGACGTGAAGTCAAATGGCAGTGCACCATTCGCTCTGAGTGCCCTTTGTTTCACCCGCATTAAGTCTTCTGGCCCCAGAGACATGAAGGGTGAGTTGACCCGAAGAGCCTCCCCTACAAGACGTGCAGAAATGTCGGATAGACGGCAGAGTCAGCCTTTCACAAGGTTAAGGGAAACCCTCGGACATCCAGAATGAAGAGCAGGTCAAGTGGGAAGCTCATGACCTTGAGGGAGAGCAGGGCAGACGATTTCCTGGACCTAAAACCCAGGGTCTTGGGTTTTTCTGTCTGTTTGGGGTCTTGGGGAAACCCTGCCAGGCAGGAGGGAAGGAGGTGGATGTGGGAGCCCCCCCGCCCCCAGGAACCCCAGAAGACCCCATTCCCAGGGGAAGGGCCTGCTCATGCCACAACGAAGCCTATCTGTTCCCACCTGGATTCAGAATGGGAAGGCGTTTGGACCACAGGCCTCATCTAGGACTGAGGCTGGAAGTTACAGTATGTGGGTGGTCTGAAAATCTCCACGTAAGGAATTGATATAAAGATGGTCCTGGTTTAACGGTAGTCCAGAGTGTCTGGCCAAGTGACCTCAGAATCTCTCTCGAGTTAAACACCCCCAGCGCGGCTATACAAAATTATGAGAGATAGAAATTATAGAACCCACCAGACAAGAAACCCTCATAAGCAAGTTAGCAAACACATCAAAGAGCCGGATCAGATTCATAAGAACCTGGATGATAGAAGCATTAGATAGAAACAACCAAGGGGCAGCTGGGTGGCTCAGTCGGTTGAGCGTCCAGCTTCGGCTCGGGTCATGATCTTGCGGTCTGTGAGTTTGAGCCCCGCGTCGGGCTCTGTGCTGACAGCTCAGAGCCTGGAGCCTGCTTCGGATTCTGTGTCCCCTTCTCTTTCTGCCCCTCCCCCACTCATGCTCTGTCTCTCTCTGTCTCAGAAATACACATTAAACAAAATTTACAAAAAAAAGAAACAATCAAATAATGCATTTATAATGACTGAAGATATTGCAGTGAGGATCGACAGTGTAAGAACAGATTCAAAAAAGAATAAATAGAACAAGTACAAATGAAAACTATACTCCTTGTAATTATTAATGCAGTGGATGGGTCACATGTCGATTAGACACTGTGGAAGAGAAACACTGCAAATCGGATAAGAGACCTGAGGAAGTCGCCTGGGGGGCAGGACGGAGGGACAACGAGAGGAAATGTGGAAGAGACGGGAGGCCACAGGACACCCTATGTGCTCCCACCAGAGGACAGAACACAGATGGTCACGTGTAAATTGTGAATGGCTGGTCATTTCTGAGAACTGATGTAAGATCGGGACTGTCCAATGTAGGCACACAGTAAAGCCAGAGCAAAATAAGAATAAAATAGGTCTGCACCCAGACAGGGCCCAGGGAGATCCCGGAACAACAAAGCTGTAGGGTTCAGGAAGAAAGTAGAGTGAACCCCAAAGGAACGGCCATCGGGTCAGTCGCAAATAGCCTTCTCAACAGCTGTAGTGTCAAAGAAAACAGCATTTTTAAAGTAATGAGAAAAAATTAACTAGAATTTGACCGTTGGCTAATCTATTATGCAAGTGTGAAAGCTAATTAAAATCATTTTCAGGCAAACACATCAGAGAACACTGGTCTTGACCCTGTCGGTCCCCGGCTCGCTGGCCCACACGTTCTCTCACCTTCCGGCAAGCGGACACAAGGAAGAGAAGAAATGAATACATGGCCATCGCTTTTCCTGTTCAAGAAACGGTAGCGGTTGCATAAGGATCAAGCACAAACCTGCATGCGGTGTGTGGCCCGTGTGTGTGTGCTAGCCTCCTCTGTCACCCACTGTTGGCTCCAGTCCTGGGCACTGACTCGGGGACTCTGACAAGGGGTCCCCTTGCCCACTCTGTCTCCCGCCCGCCCCAGAGCGCTGCTCCCCCCTTGACCAAGACGGCGCCCAGAACCCCTCGGGGCCAGCGCCCCTCCTCAGTCTCCCCCACCACCCCACACCTTCACGAAGGATGAAAAGACTTCTGGCGAAAGAGCACGATTTGACATTTGGCCACGCCCAGTGCTTCCTAGATATTAACCCCTTTCCGCTTCAGATAGATGGTAAACTTCTCAGGGGCGAGACATGTAGCATCTGCTTCACTTGGGCATTCGGACCATTTAATTCACGGCCTGGTGTATGTGAGAGCTGAGCTAGATGCCGAGGACACACAGGTGGGCAAAAGTCAGTGAATGCTCGCCCACGTGTGACTTATTTGTGGAACCACGGGTTTCGTGCAATTTCAAAAACTGCTTCTTATATATTGTTGATTTTGCACACCGATTTGTACATAACAACCCCATGGCTCCATCCTGGGCCTGCAGGGCTCCTGCCGCCTTTCCACTCCCCTGACCCTGTCACCTGGAAGGTCTACGGGCAGCTGAAGGGGCCGGAAGGACACATCTCTTCTTGTGGCTTTTCCCGTCAGGTTGATCTGGGGGAAGACCGAGGAGGTCACTGCACGCTCAGGAAATATTTCCCGCGAACACATACATGAATAAACACGTTCCACACCCTACTTTGGGTATCAGTTTTAATTTCTTCGCCTCACAGACTTACTAATTATCAAATTTAGCATTTGATTATTTAATTCAACAAATATAATTGGACACCTGACTTTACTCACGACGTTTTACCCAATTTACTCATGACAAGAAATTCTAACAAGCTGGGAAAACGTTCTAGCATCATCCTAGCATTTTAAACAGTAAAGCAGATTTTTAAAAATAACAAGGCAAATCACACACCCCCCCCATCAAAAGTACAATAAATAACCCACTCCCCACAATAAAGACTGAACAACAGAAGTGACAGTCCCTGTCTTGTGTCAAAACCAAGCTACTGAGAGTGGCCAGTGTCCCAGCTGCCGAAGGAGCCTCTGGGCACCTCAGGAGCTGGCCATGGGGTGGGGGGCGAGCACTGTTTCAGCCATGCAGACATGGAGCCCTGTCCCCCCCACTCCAGCAGTGAGGGAACCTCGGGAGGGGACACAGGTGATCTCTCTGACACAGAGCACTTGGCCCTGGGGGCCCAGCACCCTGAACACCTGGCTGAGTCATGCCCCACCCTGTGAGACCCTTCCACAGAGTGGGTGGTCATGACCTGCCCCTCCCATGCTGAGCACCTGTCCCCAGGGCCAGTTCTTGGGTAGAAACCGGTCAGGCCTGATGTCAGAACTGTCATGTGCGGTTTGTAAATGCATGAACACTCCCTGGCCACCTCCCTTCCCAGGGAGCCTCTTGGGGACCTGCCTCCTCTCACAGTGACGGGGACGGGCAGGAGGGTGAGGCTCGGACAGGGGAACAGAGCCGTGCCTGGAAGCCGGTGGAGACGGGAACGGTTTGCGCGTCTCTCCCTCAGGTCCCGGGCCAGTGCTGGGGCCGGTGGGGGTGGGGGTGTGACAGTATTTCCACTCGCTCAGTCCCCACGGTGCACGGAGGACGCGACGGGAGAGACAGGGGCCTGTCATTGCTTCAAGCTGCAGGACACGGGGTAGTTCAAGCACCAGCCCTTGTCATGGGCTCACTGCGCCCCCCACATTCCTGTGCAGAAGCCCCAACCCCCTGACTCAGGACGCAGCCGTATTGGAAATGAGGCCTTAATACGGCGATTCGAGTAAAGCGAGGTCGGCGGGAGGGCCCCGATCTGGTGTGACTCGTGTCCTGATAAGAAGAGGGGGTGAGGACACAGACACACAGAGGGACGGCCGGTGAGGACACGGGAGAAGACGACGTCCGCGCGTGGGGAGGGAGGCCCCGGCGGGCAGCCAGCCCCGCCCACGCCGTGATCTCCGACTCCCAGCCTCGGGGACTATGTGCTGGTACCAGTGTGTTGCTGACCCCAGGACAGGTCCCTTGAGGCCCAAAGACCCCACGGCAGCCAGGCCCTCGTGCCCCTTCAGGCTCCTCTTACTGATGTCACCACACAGGACGCCCCCTGGCCGGCTCACAGCACTGGCCCTCGATTCTCACGCACGGGAAACACCGTCCCGAGGCATTGAGCCTGCCCACTCGGTAGCTCAGTGTGACTTTTCAGACGGTTCTTTTCCGTTCTCACTGAAACGTATCCACGTCGGGCGTAATCAGCGTGCCTCTCTCTCGGAGGGCCTCGTCGGCGCACAGAGGAGGGACGAGGGTGACGCGGTGTCACCACGAGGTCGAGTCCGGTGAACTCTCGCTGGTGTCCGTGGTTCGTACCATGAAAACGTGCGGCACGTCTACGCGGCGGGCGGTGGCAGCCCTCGAGGGACACTTCTGGAAGGAAGGGCGCGTAGCTCCCAGACGTAGGAAAGGTTGCCGTATCTCACGCACAACAAGAGAAGTGGAAATTAAAGCCGCTTTTGAGTAGCCTTCCCATGCAGCGGTGGGAAAGATGAAGGCCGGCCAGTGCCCAAGGCCGGGGGCGTCCGGGGACACAGGCACCGTGCTCGTCATGGTTGGTGGGACGGTCCATCGGTCAGACGTTTTGGCAGGAAGTCTGCCAACATCTCTCGAGATAAACGGGAGGCATCCTGGGTGACCCAGGGTCTTGCAGGAATTGAGCCTACGCTTCCTTTCACGCGGGCTGTGTGCTTGAAACATTCGCGTGTGAAAGCTGCCCGCTACCCTCAGCAGGATAAAACAGAGAAACTACTGGACATCGAGTCACAAAAAACTACGGGACTGTACTAGTGGTGGCTCCGGGGAGGGGCCGGCCACCGTCACCGTGAGGACAGTGGCCACCGAGCCGCAGGTGCTGGCCCGGGGCTCCAAGAGCAGGGCCACGGGAGGAGGGCCGCCAGGAGCCACAGAACCAGGTCCTTTTAGGAAGACCGGCGGGTGCCGGTTCTCCAGATGAAGGTGCCCGAGGCCCTGCTCCATCCCGCCGGCTCCCCATGCGCGCATCCCGGGTAGGCAGCGGCGACACCCTTGGCTGGTGGGAGGCAGCGGGTCAGAGGGGAGTCCGGAGTGGATGCGGGCATACAGGGGGCGGTGCAGGTGGAGTGCTGGGTGCGGCGGGAGATGCGGGGGGGCACCCACCTCCCGCCTCTCCCCTGCGCACGTGTCCCTTCTCCCCTGTGCACATCTCCCCTCTCCCCTGCGCACACATGTCCCTTCTCCCCTGCACACACATCTCCCCTCTCCCCTGCACACCCCCCCGCCCCTGCGCATCTCCCCCCTCCCCTGTGCACACATCTCCCCTCTCCCCTGCGCACCTCCCCCCTCCCCCGTGCACACATCTCCCCTCTCCCCTGCGCACACATCTCCCCTCTCCCCTGCGTGCACATCTCCCCTCTCCCCTGCGCACCTCCCCCCCCCCCGTGCATACATCTCCCCTCCCCCCTGCGCACCTCCCCCCTCCCCTGTGCACACATCTCCCCTCTCCCCTGCGCACCTCCCCCCTCCCCTGTGCACACATCTCCCCTCTCCCCTGCGCACCTCCCCCCTCCCCTGTGCACACCTCCCCCCTCTCCCCTGCGCACCTCCCCCCTCCCCCATGCACACATCTCCCCTCTCCCCTGCCCACCTCCCCCCTCCCCTGTGCACACATCTCCCCTCTCCCTGCCCACCTCCCCCCTCCCCTGTGCACACATCTCCCCTCTCCCCTGCGTGCACATCTCCCCTCTCCCCTGCGTACCTCCCCCCTCCCCTGTGCACACATCTCCCCTCTCCCCTGCGCACCTCCCCACCCCCCGTGCATACATCTCCCCTCCCCCCTGCGCACCTCCCCCCTCCCCTGTGCATACATCTCCCCTCTCCCCTGCGCACCTCCCCCCCGCATACATCTCCCCTCCCCCCTGCGCACCTCCCCCTTCCCCTGCGCACACATCTCCCCTCTCCCCTGCGTGCACATCTCCCCTCTCCCCTACGCACCTCCCCCCCTCCCCTGTGCATACATCTCCCCTCTCCCCTGAGCACATCTCCCTTCTCCCCTGTGCACACATCTCCCCTCTCCCCTGCCCACCTCCCCCCTCCCCTGTGCACACCTCCCCCCTCTCCCCTGCGCACCTCCCCCCTCCCCCATGCACACATCTCCCCTCTCCCCTGCCCCCTCCCCCCTCCCCTGTGCACACATCTCCCCTCTCCCCTGCCCACCTCCCCCCTCCCCTGTGCACACATCTCCCCTCTCCCCTGTGCACACATCTCCCCTCTCCCCTGCGTGCACATCTCCCCTCTCCCCTGCGCACCTCCCCCCCCCGTGCATACATCTCCCCTCCCCCCTGCGCACCTCCCCCCTCCCCTGTGCACACATCTCCCCTCTCCCCTGCGCACCTCCCCCCCCCGTGCATACATCTCCCCTCCCCCCTGCGCACCTCCCCCCTCCCCTGTGCATACATCTCCCCTCTCCCCTGCGCCCCTCCCCCCCGTGCATACATCTCCCCTCCCCCCTGCGCACCTCCCCCTTCCCCTGCGCACACATCTCCCCTCTCCCCTGCGTGCACATCTCCCCTCTCCCCTGCGCATCTCCCCCCCTCCCCTGTGCATACATCTCCCCTCTACCCTGTGCACATCTCCCCTCTCCCCTGCACACATCTCCCCTCTCCCCTGCACACGCATCTCTCCTCTCCCCTGAGCACATCTCCCTTCTCCCCTGTGCACACATCTCCCCTCTCTCCTGTGCACACGTGTCCCTTCTCCCCTGTGCACACATCTCCCCTCTCCCCTGCGCACCTCCCCCCTCTCCCCTGCGCACACGCCCTTCTGCAGCCACCAAACCTACAGCAGGTTGCTCCTCCCTTCTCCCTGGCAGGAAGCCTGCAGTCCCTCCCCGTGTTGGGACGTGCATTTTTGTGCACTCATCCCAGCACTCGGTCTCGTCGCCCTCACCTGGGAAACGGGGCTGACGTCGGCTCCCCCCTCACGGGGTCTGAGCAGCGGCTGCTGTGTGAATGTTCAGTGATGCCCATTCCTGCCTCGTACTCCGAGGGCGAAGGAAATCACACTGCAGATTCACCTTCAACGTGGGCGGAGATGTATTTTTAAGAGACCATCCAGCACCGTTTTCCTGAATTCGGTTTTCTATTCCTTCGGTCGTAATGGGGACAGCACCAAGCCAACTTTCCCTCCGTGTCCCCGCTCCCTGTGCACCAGTCCCCAGCTTTCCAGCCTGTACAAAACGGCACTGAGGCTGGGGTAGACGCGTCCTGGCCGCTCCTTGCACACTCTCGCGTGTGTGCGTCCTCTGTTACACCTGCTTCACGGAGGCACCTGTGTCCTGGGGACTCTGGGGACAGTGACCTGTTCTTGGCACCTACTGCGCAGCCATGCTCCAGCTTCCGAGAGCAAACGTGATATGGAAAGGGTCCTTTTTAACAGCTAAGTTCAAAGGCGATGCCTTCCCTCACAGCGTCTCCCCTGTCTCTCCTCACACGTTCAAGACACGGTGATGTTTACAGTAGTTCTCTGACTTCCCAGGTCACTTGTTTTTCAGAGCCCTGCACGTAGCCCTGAGGGCACACCGCCCTGCTCCCCTGCAGACACTCAGAAGCCCGCCAGGCTCCTCCCTTCCTGTCTCCCTCCTCCCGGATGCCCCTTCCTTCTGCGAATATCACGAATATCACCGCGCCCTGACTGGCCACCCGGCCAGCCGTGGCTCAAGCTTGTGGGACCCAGACCCAGCACCGCCTCCCTCGGCGCCACAAAGCCTGGGGTCCACAGACGGGCCTCCCAGGACCCCTTTCTTGAGCCGACCCTTCGGTGCCCCAGCAGGGCAGTTCTGATGCCCCTGGTCTGAGCAGGAAGACCAGCTCGTTGGGTGGAGTGTTTATTTCTAGAGTTCTCTTCCTATGGCTTCCAGGCAGGAGATCACAGCGCCTTGCACAGGCAGCCCTGGATGCTACAGCAGAAAGTGACCAGGAGACCAAGAGGGGACTCCTTCCCCAGCTGAGCCTGAGTCCCCCAGGCGAGCCTCACCCTAGGCCGACTTGCTTCCCAGGCGAGCCCCGCCCTCACGTGGGCCCCGCCCTCAGCTGGCCCCGCCCCCAGGCGAGCCCCGCCCCCAGGTCCGCTGCTCCTGAAGGTGCTCTGACGCGAGGATCCACATTTGGCTTGACTTCCCGTGGCACTTACGCCTTCAAACGTGCGTCCCATCCTTTGCTGAAGAAAACGTTCCGATTTTGCACACTGGCCGCAGGTTGTAGTGACGAGTATGCTCTCCAGATAACCTGGCCCTTCTTACCTTGTGGGGGTGCTCCTTGCTCCCACCTTGTGCAAACGTAAACAGCCCTGCTGTGGATTCCATTCTACCCGTAAGGCAGAATGTCACAACTGCCTGAGGTGCGGGGAGCAGCAGAATATCGGAACGGTTGGCTCCTGGGATTTGCCTGGACCCTGCATAATTTATCTGATGGTCTTTGAATCCTTCGCGTGTAGTTCAGGAAGATCATCGTGTAGCTGTCTGATAAACACTGAAGTTTCCTTACGGAGGGTCGAGTTGACTGATCACCGCAGAATTATCTTTCTTGTAGGCTTAATGAGTTAGAAGGTCAGGCGTTCCGGCGCCTTCCTGAGGTTCTGACACACGCAGGTTTCTACAGGTTGTGCTTGGGAGGGGGAGGGCCATTTGTGAACCAATAATGGAGCTCCAGTTACTGTTGGCCATGACTCTGGTCCAGCCAGACTGTGCTCCGTGGCCTTCCCCATTCCCTACAAGAACGGACTACGGTTTCAGCGCCTAAAAGAGGAATCATTTTACCTGCTTTTAGTGAGTGAGAAGTTTTGTAAAAATGCTAAGTGGTTCACTTATGCCAATGGCCCCAGGCCTCTGGGCTCTGCACAGGGGAAGTGCTTGGGATGAAGATAAGTGTGTGTGTGTGTGGGGAGGAACGATGACACAGGGCCTGAACCCATGTGTCAAGCTGGGTCAAGGCAGAAGGAAGGACGACACAGGGCCTGAACCCACGTGTCAAGCCGGGTCAAAGGACAGTCAGGACTCCTGCATGAGGCAGCAAGTGCTGAGAGCCCCATGCACAAGCAGGTGGACTGAGCACAGACCGTGTTTCCACCAAGGGTCAGGACGTGAGAGGAAAGGCTGGGCAGGAACCAGGAGCGGGGATGTGGGAGGGGCGGCTGGCTACCGGAGCCCCTCCCAGGAGGCGGGTCGTCGTGGAAGAAGGTTCTGGTTAGGAAGGGGAAGGGACCTCCCCAGTTACCCAACTGCAGTTCCTTGATCTTGGACGTCCAACCCCCAGGATCCTGGGAGACACATTTCTGTTGTTATGGCCCCCAGTTTGCGGTATTTTGTTGTGGCAGCCGGAGCGGACCAAGCTGCCGGCTTTCTGGGGGTCTCACCAGCCTATATTATCGATGAACAGACAAGGAAACTTTCCGCAAAATTAAGTGTTTAAAGACAGCCAACACAACTTTCGGGGCCCGTCCCACGCTGACACTGGGGACGTAGACCAGACCACGAAAACCACTGCCCTGATCTGGGGGTGTGTCGGCCGCCGCACAGGGCTCTGCTTCTCATTGCCCGAATCTGAATCCGGGAGGAGAACAATGGCTAGCGGCTTAGGGCGTCAGCTCTACAAGCAGGAAACAGGAGGCGGCGGCCCACCTTCAGAAGAAAGCCATTACGTAAGAGGGGCTGAATCAGGAACAGTTCGCGTAGACTCAGACACAGCCTCTCCGCGCACTGGCCTCGAGGACGACAGACACTCGGTTTGGGAAGAGACAGGACAGGGACAGATCCGTCCCCCGACACACAGGAGGGAGGGTCCCACGGTGGGGGCTTCCGCTCCAGGGTCTCCAGAGCTGGGCTCTGAGCCCCCGCCTCTGCCCCCAGGCACTTTTAATCAGAAGCAGGAGGGGAGGGACATTTGTCTACCCAAGCCAGACGCTGGTCTGGACGACAGCAGTGCACACAGTAGGCACCCACTGAAAGCAAGACAACCAGCATGGAATCCCGACTAGGTGTGTGGGGGGCACGCGGTCTAGGCAGAAGACTGGGAAGACCCCGGCATCCGCACATCCTCATCCTGCCCTAAACGAGGAGGACTGACTGGGTCAGCGGAGCCCGGACATCCTGGGTCTTCGTCTCCGGCTGGCCAGCTGCCCGACACGGTCAGGTTTGTTGCTGACGGTTCTGAAGCGGCCGGGTGTGTGACGGATGGGACGCAGGGGCGTCGTAAGCCCCGCCCTCCCCGCCCCCACTCGCTCCCCTCCTTGCGGACGTGGGCACGGCCCTTCCCGACAGCACGGACGGTGGGCCTTACCAGGACCATGTGGCCGGTGGAGATGTCCATGTGGGGCTGCACCGGCTCCTCCGACCAGGATGACGTGCTGCTCCGGGCGGAAGGGCTGGGCATCGGCCCGTCGCTGAACTGGGACGAGACGCTGTTGATGCGGGTCGTGTGCGGGCCCTCCGGGCGCTCCGACGTGCGCGTGGCCATGCGCTGCCGGCACAGCTCCTGGGGGACGGTGAGGGCAGGTTAGTGTGGCCTCCCCCCCCCCCCCCCCACCGAGCCCTGCCCGACCCGAGAGCCGAGGGGCACGTGGGGCTCTCCCCTGCAGCCATGCACACGCACACACAGATCACACACACGGATGCGCACGCCCGGCCACACACGCACAGACACATAAATACTCAATACGCAGACATGTACACAGACAGATACACACATATAGGTGGGTACACATGCCCACAAGACACAGATACACACACAGATTCAGGCAAAAGGGCCCCTGGACCGAGCCCGCGGCGACACTGGACCACCCGCGGAACCATGCCACGTGCAGGCTGAGCCAGGCGTCTTTCTTTCCTCCTCAGAAGATGGGTCACAGAGGCAGAGAAGGGTGTGAACTGTGCTCTCAGCTTGGTACCATGGTCAGGCGTTGGGGGGAACCGCCTCTGTGTGGTTCTTCCCGTTTTTCCCCAAACGATGCCCAAACGGATAAGAGCCCCCACAGGAGGTAATAAACGAAATCACACACGAAAAGGGAAGTACGCGGTTCACGGAAAAGGGTTTGCTTCCTTGACCAGACCCCCAAAGACAGAGTTTCCAGATCTAAAGGAAAATCTCGGCACAACGGCCAAACGGAGCTTCTGTCTGGCCACCGCAGGGTCCTCGCCATCGCCACGCGAGGCAGACACAGCGCTCAGAGACGGGGGCGCCTGGTGGAGTCGCTCGCTAGCTGCTGGCTGTCATCGGACAGTCGGCCGGGACGCCCCCCACTTCTCACTAGCAAAATGACCGTGCAAGGGCTCTGGCGTCATGATCTCACGAATTCCATCCTTTGCTCCCTGAAAATATCACTGTCACTTGAGCCATCAAATAAAATGATATCGAGAGAAAGTCTGTAAGGGAATCTGAGCCCAAGAGGGGAATTAAACACGCATTCACGGGACAAGATGCCGGGGAGCTGCAGGGCTCCCGCGTGCTCCTCCCTTCCCGGTGCTGGTGCCCAGCCGTCCCTACCAGCCCCACGCACCAGGGCAGTGGCTGATGCCCACAGAACGCTCACACGTTTTCCTGAACCTTCCACGTGGCTGCCATCTCCCTCAGTGTTGGAGAGCTTCAGAAGGCCGCCGCCACCGCAGAGAAGAGACCTCTCTGGGCACAGCTCCCCGGGGGAGGCACGGCACATGGGCCCGGAGCTGGGTGGCCGCACCGCTGGGACAGGTGCGCTGAGGGGAGCCCCACGGGCCACACCGCACGAGCCCTCTGCCGGCCAGAGCCGTGGGTCTCGGGGAGCAGGGCCGTGGGGGTCCCGAGGAGCGGGGGTAACGTCAGGCACGAGGCCACCGTGAGGACAGCAGAAGGATGGCAGGGGAGCCACTGTGCGTCCCCTGCGTCTGCCCACACGTGGTTTTTACACGATGAGTCTGTTTAAAAACCCAGCCAGATTTTCTCACAATCTTGAAAACAAACAAACAAGCCCCAGACACAACGGGTTATTTTAATAAGGTAGATGGTGTCAGTAACCCCTTCTTTCCCGTGGGTGAAGTTCACCTGCAAGAGTGAGCGGGACGTCCGACCGAACCTCAAGGCCACGCCACCGTAGGCCAGGAGGGCGCCAAACACTCCTCCAGGAAGGAGCGGCCCTGGGGAGGAAGGTTCGCGATGGCTGCGGTTTGGTCACTAAGAGACAAACGTCACAGCAGCTAGGTGACCCCCCAGGACTGTGTGGGGATCGGGGACGACCACTCTCTCTCTCTGCTCGAGGGAGACCGCGCAACCTCGGGCGGACGGGCACATCACGCGAGGTCTCCGGCGCGAGTGTTTCCACTTTAAAAACGGAAGTGTTCATCTTGTTACCGTGAGAGGCCCGTGCGGCGGCCGCCGGAGAAAGTCTTTGGTCATTCCTCAGCAGGTGGTGCAGATGTCAGTGCCACAGAAACGAACGGTCCCAAGGGCCCAGCGAGTTCAAAGGTATTTCTAAAGAAACCGCAGAATTTTGGAGTCGGAAGAGGCAGCAGATCGCGGGTGAGACCTCCTCTCTTGGCAGGCGACTCCGCGGCTGGCTGGAGGCTCCGGGGGGCCGCTGGGGGCTGCGACCTGGGCCCAGCTCGCTGCAGCGCTACTCAGTGCTGGCGCTCCTTGTAGGTCTTTCTTGAAAACAACGCGATTCTCACAGGCAGAGGGAAGGCTCCAAGAAGAGGTGGTCCCAGCCTGCGTCCCAGGGCAGTGCACATCTGCCCTCCGGGCACCTTGGTTGGACAGTGGTCACCCCAAGAGCGAGGGAGCGGCTCTGGCTGGACCTGGGGGGGGGGGCACCACCTGGGGGGCCCACTGCCAGGTTGGCGGGGGAGTGCCGGGGGCCCAGGCTGCTCCCATCACATTCTGTAGATACAGGTGAAGACATAGGCCACCTGCTCTGATGGGACTTTGATTTTGAACTGACCGCTGTCCAGTTTCTGTATGATGAACCGAGCCAGCCGCTAAGACCACGCGCCTCTGGTGGCAGGGGAGGGGAGGGTCACGTCGGAAGTGGGTTCTTGGGTTTGAAGCCACCGCACACCCGAGGGCCTTGAGGCCTCCACTCCGTGGGGGCCCATCTGACCCTGACGGGCTGACAGGTGGCTGTGGGGGCCCGTCTGACCTTGACCTGGGATGACGGGCGGCCGCAGGCAGCTGTGCTCCCCTTGCGCCCCCAGCCGGGGTGGGACAGACACCAGGAGAGTTCGCCCTTGGGACGCAAACAGCCGGGTGTTCGGCGCTGTCTCGGGAGGGATTCCACCTGGAATCCAGGGCCCAGGAAACGGCTTCTCCAGAGGAATGGAGACCCGGGCTGTAACGTGTGTTGACCCGTGATTCTTCTCCTCGGGCTCCAAGAAATCGCTCCCCCGTTCACAGCACCTGAGCGACAATGTCTACTTCCCGTCCTCGCCTCAGCACTCACTGGCTGTGTGACCTCAGGCAAACCGCCTAGCCTCCCCGTGTCCCACTTTCCTCACCTGTGAAACCAACCTCATGGTTCTAGTGGGGACTCGACGAGGTCTCATGCTCAGAACCAGCCTTCAGCACGGCCTGGCACATTATTAGCTATTAGTATTTATCCAGCATCTGGCGGTCCACACGTGCCGTTCCTAGAGGCCGGGAATGACCGCTGAGTACGACGAGCCGGGCCCTGACCTCCCCGTGCCCATGGTCCGGCCCAGAGCCGTTGGGTGTTTCGGGGAATGGGAGCCACCGGGCAGGGGCCTCCCCGGTGAGATGCTCCAGATCTGACGGCACCTTTCGCCGGGCCTTGTGAGGGAAAGCGCAGGCCCAGAGGGGCTAACGCTTCCAAGCGGACAGAGCCCCCGGCAGGACAGAGGGGAAAAGTCGGAAAGATGGCCCTGGCCCGAAGCTCTCCGGCGGCGTTCTGCAGGTACGTGCATTTCGAACCTTCGATGTGCCTGCCGCCACCGGCGTTCTGCCTCGGAAGCAAGCGGTGCGAGGCTGGGCGGTCTGTGCCGGCAGAGACGCCAGTCAGAGGCCGAGGTCCCGAGGGAAGCCGCCATTCACCTGCGGCCACCTTCACCTCTCCTTCACCTCTCGTCACACCGCCCCGCAAGCCCATCGTTGCTGAGACGCGGGCGTCGTGACTGAGGTTCTCACGGGACCCACCCAGGGGCCGGCTGTTGCAGACGCATCCCCGGGGTTTGCGCGGTGGCTTCTGCCGGGCTGGGGTCCGAGCTCTGCCCTGGGAAGGACGCGGCCGCCAGGGGCCGATGCTCCCTGTGCCACTCCTATGACCTTGGCAAACCGCTAACCTTCTCCCGCCGCATCTTCCTACCGTGAGACCCGGGAAAGCACCACATGCTGGCCCCCCCCCCCCCCCCGCCCCGTCACAGGGCTGCCGCGTGTGCATCACGGTAACAGAGGGTGGGCACACACCCGGCGAGGGCCCTGGGACAGCGTGCCGCACGTGGTCCATGGACTGCGAGGGGCGAGCCCCAGCCTCTGGCGCTCCCCGCGGTGCCCGTCTGTTTGAACCGTTGGGTCGGATGGACACGCCCACCAGGAGGGGACACAGGTCAGGCTGTTCCGGAACCCCGACTGTGAGCCCCCACAGGTGCAAACCGTGTCCCCCTCTCCCCCTGCTGCCAGGTCAGCTCCATGCGGTCCCAGGAAGCTCCGGATGCCCCCCGGGAGGCTTCTCTGCCCACGGGAGAACTCTCCGGGGGACTCACCGTGTGCCCGTCTAATTAGTGCTTTAGGTTGCTTATGGCTTGAAAATTAATAATAGAAATGCTGTATTCTGCCCAGACTCTACTCTTACCTTATTTTATAATATTTTTATTTTTGAGAGAGAGAGAGAGGGAGAGAGAGAAAGGGTGGAGGAGAGGCAGAGAGGGAGGGAGAGCGAGAATCCCAAGCAGGCTCTGCGCTGTCAGCACGGAGCCTGATGCGGGGCTCGATCCCGTGAACCGTGGGAGATCGTGACCTGAGCCAAGATCGAGTTGGACGCTCAACTGACTAAGTCACCCAGGAGCCCCTCCTTACTGTTACTTTAAAACCCAAATTTCCTAAGGGCGCCTGAGCTTCTCTTTAAGACACAAGATGCGGACTATGACCTGACTCACGTGATGTGGCCGGGGCCAGGCCCAGGACCCCCAGCAGTGTACACAGCAAGCTCTCCGCACAGCCGTCTGGCCCCCACGCCCTCCCCAGACCGGCCTCTGAGTGACACTGTTCACCTGAAGGTCTCATCTACACCAAGAAGGGTGATCCAGGTGACACAGAGGCCCGTGGAGGCGTGAGCCCCCGACCCCTGAGGCAGCGGTCCAGCCGTGGGCATGGGGGGTGGGGGGGGGGGGCACAAGCCTTTATTTAAAATGTACCGTGAGGTTGACCGCACTAGTTTCCGCTACACGGAGCCGGGTCAGACCAGAGCACTTCCCGGCTGTTAGCGGCCTCCGTTTACTCTCAGACTCATGTGGGGCCCGCGTAGGACAAACAGACACTCAGACAAACACCAGTCACAGGAACACTCCGTGAGTACCGTTCTACTGAGGGTAAAATACAGGCCTGGGGCTGTCTGTGGGGGGCACCGTCCGCGCCCAGGGTGCCAACGATGCCCAGGGCAGGCTGCAGGCGCGCTCCGGAAGCAGCCGGGGGCCCGGCCCAATGTGGCTCTGATGTCTCTCATTTACGACCTGGCAAGTTCCCCGGGTCAGGCTGCGGAGGCCACAAAAGGGAAGCGGGCAGAGACGCAGGCTCATGGACGACGTCGGCAACAGTGCAAACTCCGCGATGTCACGATACCTTCGCCCTCCGGAACGCGGCACCCACTCAGGGACCCGGGCATTCCTGCGCCCAGCACGGCCCTGCCCTGAGCACAGGAGGTGTTTCTCCCAAACGCGTCTTCGCTGGAAAAGGTTGTGCCGCGCCTTCCAGACCCTTCGTCAGAAAGTAAAACCCTCACGATGTTTAAGATCCAGACCCACTCCACTTCGGGTTTTAAATTACCACTTTAATGAACACGATCCTGGGTGTTCGTCTCGACCACCGTGAGTTTATAAGACAATTACAGTCTTCCTGGAGGAGTTCATGTGATTCAGCGGCCAAGAGGCAGTGAATTATGAAGGAAAAAGAAGGGCAGGTCTAATCAAATGAATCTCTTGGTCATAGACCCACACGTGGGGCCACCCAGCAGGTCATCACATGACTCCCTCCAGACGGCTCCTTACTCGGCCGTCCTCGGCCCGCTCACGCCGCCCAGCGCCGTGTGCCCGCGACCCGGGCCTGCCCAGAGCTGCGTCCTCTGCACGCGTGGTGTGCACCCTCTCGACCCAGACGGCTCCCTGAAGGTCCACGGATCACCCCCGGGAGCTTCACCAAGTCTGTTTTCTTTTCTCATCCGATGCCTACTTTTTAGCAGAGAAGAAAACGCCAATGCCAGCGTGAGTTAAAGACTTGTCTTCCGGGGAGCAAAGGGGGAAGTCACTCATTCGGGACCGCGATGCTCCGCATTTTCAGGACATCCACCTCTGGAGAGGGGTCCTTCCGGAGAGATCTACTCAGTCGGCATATCTGCCCTGTACCTCCTTAGCAGTCTGCCCTCCGAACCTAGGCGTGCGGAACGTTCTCAGGGAAAACAGATGTAAACCAGTTCACCTTCCTGAGGGGAAGGAGGCCCACGGTAGTGAGAAGACAACAGACACGGCTTCGCAGGTGATCTCCACAGTGGTCGCTGTAGATGGGCAGTGGGCCTCTGCCCTTGGGAAGCACGACACTAGACCACCAGTGTCGCAGGGGAAGTCCCACGGCAGAAAGACAAACCCATCGGCGCTGGAGAACACGGGCCCGGGGCGAACGAACCCCAGTGTGCCGTCGCAACCGGGGGCCGACGGCAAGGTCCACGGGCCCGGATCACCGCAGCCTGAATCTGGGGTAACGACAGGGCAGCACAGAGCTGGCAGGGCTGACGGAGGGAGCACGCGGACGAGGCACTGGCACGGACCGGACGCGGGGCC
The DNA here is from genome assembly GCF_018350155.1 of Leopardus geoffroyi. Lineage (NCBI taxonomy): Eukaryota > Metazoa > Chordata > Mammalia > Carnivora > Felidae > Leopardus > Leopardus geoffroyi. The sequence goes on from NC_059331.1 coordinate 168,421,440, forward strand.
ACACGGCTCCCTGCAGAGGCCCCTTCTCGGGGGGGCAGAGGAGGTCAGGACACCAGGTCAGGCCCCCAACGCCACCCCGGCCGGACCACGGCACCACGGGCCACGTGGAACCCAGTGTGACGACCGACCACCGTCTTTGGCAAGGGGCACCCTTGCCGGAGCAACCAGAGTAACGCGACTCCTAAAAAAGAAGAGCGTCTCAGTCCCCTGAATTTAAGCGCTCGATCCCAAAGTCAACACGAGAAGCCTGTGCCACACTGTTTAAAACATCCGAAAGGTTCCTGGTTTGTCAGGAAAGGCAGAGCACGAGGGCCCGCACCCCCGTGCTCACAAACTCTTCAGATTCAAAACCTCGGCGTCTGTGGCGTGGGGCTGTCCCCAGCGTGTCCTGAGCCCACAGACACAGTGTCGTGGGGTGGTCCCGCCACTCATGCGCACCCGAGGGCCCCCGGACCCCTCGAGCAGAGTCAGCACGGGGTTTGCTCGAGCCCAGAGAGCTCTACATGTCAGAGTGGATCCTTGGGGTGCAGGGTGCCGGCTGAGGAGTCCCTGGGGTGTAGGGTGCGGGCTGAGGAACAGGCCTACACGGCGCGGGCCGACCCCGCGGCCATCGCCTCCTGGCCGCTACCCTTGTAGCTGAGGCCCTGGGCTACCTCTGTAGAGCCTCAAACTGTTTTATACGTCTTTGTAACACAATTTGCAAGATAAGTTGAATAGGATTCTGGGGGCAGAAATCCATCCATACACATAACAATGCAAATGTCTCACTTCTCAAATCTTCATCTGATGGGGGAAAATTGCAGAGTGGGAATCACTCCGAGAGAAAGGACCTGTCATTCCCAAATCCCGCCGAAAGAAAGACCAAGACGACAAAGGCTTAAGAAAAACCTCTTTGGACCTTTCAAGGAACAATGGGAACAAAGCCTGAGTGTGTATACAGAAGACGGCCGGAGTCTTAGGGGTATTTGCAGAGCGGCATTTGTGGTAACAGGGCAGAACCGAGGAGGGGCGCACAAAGCCGCCGGGAAGGAGGGGCGTTCATTAGGGTGGGCCGCGGAGGGAGAGAGGCCAATTACCCCGGCCTGGATAAAACACTGAGAGAGCACGCTGAAAAGGGACCGGCCTCTCTGGGGAGGCGCCCGATCTCCAGCTCGGAGGGCACCGCAGACCCGACCAACAGCAAAAACAAGGCGCACAAAGCACCCCCAAGGCGGCCTCGCGGGGACGGCGGCGGCGGGGGGCGGGGGGGACGGGGCGGCTGCGAGCGGCCGGTTTCACCGGAAGGCCGCAGAGCCCGCGGGACAGGGAGGTCTTTATCGCAGACCCTCCGATCTGGAAGCAAAGCCAGGGAGAACCCGGGAGGGCAGGACGCACGGAGACAGGCCCCCCGCCTGCCGGGGGAGAACGGGAGGTTTTTGTTTCGTTTTTCATTTTGCTCTTTTTCTCCCCCAAATGAAGCACGTATGACTTTTGTAACGAGAAAAGCCAGAACAAGGTGTGTTTTAAAAGACGTCCAGCTCTCCACTCGATACGACGAAGCTAAGTGAAACGTTTAGAAAGTACGAGTGGGGAAGAGCACGGGAGGCAACATCCCAGGTTGTCAGCGCGGCTGTAATGCGTCACTAAGGAAAAACAGCACGTAAAGCAAGACCACGTCTCGTGGAGCCACCTCTGTCGTGGGCTGCTGGTCCATCATAAGGCCGGATGTGACCTAGGAGGAGCTGCCTAGGCCTACATTCTGGGCCAGCCAGGCCGCCCGCAGACACGGCAACGCCGGACCTGGTTTGTGAGAGCTGTTTTTACATAAATGTTCTCGCCATAAATGGCATATCTGATTAGCACTGCGGGGGAGAGAGACACGGGCACCGTGCTCCCCCCGACATCCCGGGGCCCCCTGAGCCCCCTTGCAGCTGCGGGGGGGACCGAGGGCCACGGCCGTCTCTGGGGGAGAACCGGAACCCCCTCCCCGCCCCCCCTCCGCAGAGTCAGAGCCAAGGCACATACCCCGTGGCCCTGTCCCTCGTCTCGGCCAGAGCCACACCGGTTCCCTGGATGGCGTGCCCGGTCCACAGCCCAGTCCACGTTACCTGGCGTGTGACACGTGGCTTGTCTTGGGGCACGGCCCCGCCCCCTCCGGCGGACTGCTCGGGGATTTCGATGGGGGAGGGGGCATCACGCACACAGCCCGTCACACCCCACGGGAGGGACGTTTCTCCAGGGCAGACCCTAGGTCGGGCCCCAGGACTTCTGCAGGGCATCACTGACCCCGACCTCTAACTGGAGAGCGGGGTCCCCGTCCCCCCACCCCCACCGCTGATGCTCACCCCGACCTCTGACCGGGCATCTGGGACCCCATCCCCCACCCCCACCACTGACGCTCACCCTGACCTCTGACCGGGCATCGGGGACCCCGTCCCCCCACCCCCACCGCTGACGCTCACCCTGACCTCTGACCGGGCATCGGGGACCCCGTCTTGGGCACGGCCCTGCCCCTTCCGGTGGACTGCTTGGGGATTTCGACGGGGGGGGGGGGGGTGGCCCATCACGCACACAGCCCGTCACACCCCATGGGAGGGATGTTTCTCCAGGGCAGACCCTAGGTCGGGCCCCAGGACTTCTGCAGGGCATCACTGACCCCGACCTCTGACCGGGCATCTGGGACCTCGTCCCCCCACCCCCACCGCTGACGCTCACCCTGACCTCTGACTGGGCATCTGGGACCCCGTCCCCCACCCCCACCGCCTTCACCCCAATAACCACGTGGGCTGCAGACCACGGCCCTCTGGCTGGACGTGCAGCTGTGTTACTTTAGGCGCCACTTTCCACAACAGTCGTAACGTAACCCCAACAGCTCCCTGGTACGCAGTGTTTACCGAGGAAAACTGAGTGATTTTACCCCATTTTGCAAGATGTTTTCTCGAAATAAAACTTAAAGATACAGACACATGTTAACTCACAAGAGCGAAAATACTCTTCGACATGCTTCTGAATCCAGAAGGGTCTTGCAGGAGTCTGATGCAGGAAGGAAAACGGCCGCTTCCCTCCGCCGTCCGCCCCCTCCCCTGCTCCTCGAGGCGCACGGCACACCCCACACGTGGGCTCTGAGCAGTGGTGCCCCGTGCTACTCTCCCCCTGGGTGTCGAGCACAGGCGGGGAGGCCGCAGCAAACGCTCGCCCACTGGGGCGCCCCGTCGGGGTCCGCTGCCCTGGGCCGCCCAGGAGCCGGAACTGGGTGCTGCTGCAGGAAGGGGGAGGCTGTGTGCTGGCCCTTGGAAGGCCCCAGAGAGAGCCCAAGAGCCTCATCCAGTTGGGGGACTCCTCCGGTCTCAGAAGCCGCAGGTGGCATGCAGACAGGTGCGGCCCCACACGCTCAACTTCGTCCAGACGTACGTGATGTGCCCAAATCCAAGCAGGCCGCACCCCCCTTCTCAGGGGCTGCCCCTCCAAGGCACTCTCTCCCCTCGCTCGGCTCTTGATAAACATCAGACTGAAGTCAGGGAAGAGCCACGAAGATAAAAACAGAGGAAGGAAACACATCATTTCAATAAACGTCCCTGTACAGCCCAGTTAACCACGGTTCGCGCCGTGGCCGGGGGCTGGAACCCGGGACGTGGGAGACGGTCTGTCTGACGTGCGGTTCCCACACAACTGGCCGCCACTGTGGCCCAGAACAGCCCGCCAGGCCGCATCTGCATGGCAGATCAAACGGCAGACACGAGCCCCAAACTTGTTGGGCCCCTGGAGCCGGTGACCCACCCGCCACTAAGTTTCACCGGTTCCCGCGAGGCCAGCGACGGCTCCGGAGCTCACAGGTTCCGCCCGACCTCCGTGCACAGAGCCAGTCTCCAGCGCCCTGAACACATGCTTCAAACGCAGACGATCTAGGGGCGCCTGGGTGGCTCAGTCGGTTAAGCGGCCGACTTCGGCTCAGGTCATGATCTCGCGGTCCGTGAGTTCGAGCCCCGCGTCGGGCTCTGTGCTGACAGCTCAGAGCCTGGAGTCTGTTTCGGATTCTGTGTCTCCCTCTCTCTGACCCTCCCCCGTTCATGCTATGTCTCTCTCTGTCTCAAAAAATAAATAAACGTTAAAGAAAAAAAATTCAAATGCAGACGATCTGAAGTCTCCAAGTCTGTCAAAACTAAACCCCAGGCCTCTTCGGAGTGGCCTGGGCCCACGTGGCCTAAGGGGTGAGCGGCCGTTTCCCACAAGAAACTCCTGGCACTTTCTCGTTCCCAAGGTGATGAATTCTCGTCACTGGTTCATCGCCCTCCCCGCGTGGCTCCGTCCCGGGTGCTCCCCGTGGGGGCTCTATTCTGGATGCCGCCGTCACTGGCAATGGTCTGGGGCGCAGTCCACACGCTTCCCCCCCGCCGGCCGCTTCCACGCCGGGGCCCTGTGTCGGCTGGATCTCACGGAGCACCAAACACCCCCCTGCAAGGTGAGGTGCGTTCACGACACGGATCTGGCAATCCAGGAGACCCGGGTGCTCCCCACATTCTCGGGAGGACCCGACCCGGAAGGAACCGCCCGCACCGATGGGGAGGGAACTCCAGATGTGCGGACCAGTGACGACGGACTAGCCGCACACCCGGGGCCACGTCAGGGTGAAAGAAAGGGTCCGATGAAAGGGTCCCGCCATTGAAAGCACACAGGCCATCCTGGGCCGGGCGGGAAGGCTCGGTGAGGGTGTGGGGTCTGAGCAGGCTGACAGATGGGAATGATCTGGAAGGATAAAGCCGAGTGGGAGGGCTTTCAGCGTGAGGGGGGGCGGTCTGCACAAAGGTCCAGAGACAGAAAAGCACAGGGGATATTCCAGGGGCTGCGAGGAGCCGGCCGGGGACACAAAAGGTATTCACTCCGTCTTTTCTGCAGCGTCGCCTAATTAAGCCAAAGGGCAGGGCCCGGGGGGCGGGGGCAGGAGCGGTCACCCACGCAGCTGCCTCTGCACTTCGTCCTGGGGCCCAATTATTCCCTCTGAAGCTGCTCTGAATGGCGACCTCGCCGGGCGAGGCCAGAGGCGAGAGCTCCGAGGAGCCGGGGTCTGGTGGCTTTGCCGCGGCAGGCTGGGCCACCACCGCGAGCCCCGTCCTGTGTTGGCTTCACGTCTGTTTCCTCGGCCTCTGAGGCCCTGTGAGAGCGTCCGAGAGTCTGTCGTCCCCCACACGGGGACAGGTGCTGACCTCTGGAGGAACTCAACACTTCCAATGGCCCTCGTGTGACACCGGTGAGGGTCCGTGACTCCGGAGCGAGGGCTGTGGGGCGGGCTCTGCAGTGGGCAGGAGGTGCTGGCAGGGTCCGGGGCACCGGGCCCTCGGGAGGCTGCCCGCCACACACGGGGGGCCCCGCTCCGCCTTGCTGCCTGGTGTGGAGACCATCTGGGATCTGCAGACGTGGCCCGAAAACCCCTGGGCGCAGAGGCAGGGAGGCCACCGTCCGGAAGCACGGGACCTGAGGCCAGAAGACGACGGCTTCAAGCAGCCGAGAATCTGAGGTTTGGTCCCGGTTTCCCCTCACGTCTCGGTGTCAAAGTTTGGGGCCACTGAACTCAGGGTTTTCGTTCTTCTTGAACGTGGGAGAGGGTGGCAGCACCGAGGAGGGGAGACGGTCCCGAAACACGGAAACAGGGCAGACGTCCCTTCCAACCTGTTATTTGGTGTCATAAACCTGTGTTTTGTTTCCCCTACTCAGGAAATCTTGGTTTCTGGTTAGAGCATAAGATTTTCGGATTTGTGGAAGGTGCGATCCTAGGAATACTCCGTTTTGGTTATTCTTCTGGTTCACCGTCTTCCCAGAGAATGAAAAGAATAAAATGCTATACTTACACAGCAAATCCAAATGTTTAACTTTAATTAGAGAAGTTCAGTCCAGCTACGTTTGGTGCTGACTGCCTGTGCGGGTTTATCACCCAAACTCCTTAAACTGATTTCTGTCGAACGCCACGAGGTCAGTCCACGTTTAAAGCTGTGTTTCGTGTTCACATTCTTCACACCCTGTACGGAATTACACGTGTTAAAACCTTGGCCTGACCGCTAATAGATTCACCTCTGCATCTTCCATTTCCTGTTTTCCGAATACTTGTGTGCAGGGGCACACACACCTACACCCAGATGCTTTTCCCTGGTTGCTTTATTTTCAAAAATTGAAGAAAATTTTTTTAATGTTTATTTTTGAGTGAGCAAGAGAGAGAGAGAGAGAGAGAGAGAGAGAGAGAGAGAGAAAGACAGAGCATGAGCAGGGGAGGGGCAGAGACACAGGGAGACACAGAACCCAAAGCCCGCTCCAGGCTCTGAGCTGTCAGCAGAGAGCCTGACATGGGGCTCAAACCCACGAACTGTGAGATCATGACCTGAGCCGAAGCCGGACGCTCAACCGACTGAGCCACCCAGGTGACCCTATTTTCAAATTTTAAATTAAAAATGTTTTGGGGGCGCCTGGGTGGCTCAGTCGGTTGAGCGTCCGACTTCGGCTCAGGTCATGATCTCACGGCTCGTGAATTCCATTCCCGCATCGGACTCCGTGCTGTTAGCTCAGAGCCTGGAACCTGCTTCAGATTCTGTGTCTCCCCCTCTCTCTCTCTGCCCTTCCTCCATTCATGTTCTCTCTCTCTCTCTCTCTCTCTCTTAAAAATAAACAAACATTAAAAAATGTTTTACATTTTCTTTAAGAAAGGCAGACGGCCAGCAGCATGTTGTTTGGACATGTCTGGAGTCTTGGAACTGCACTGCCCCACGTGCTCCTGTAAATAGACCTTAGAGCTCGTCTGGAGGTCCCCACAGGGGGCACAGCCACTCATGTGCCTTGGACTCTTCATGTGCAGCTTCAGGAGGGACGCACGTGGAATGGTGAGGGAGGAAAGGGACGCCTGCCTCCGCAGCCAGGTCGGCCGGGTCAACCTTGGTGATCCACGGGGTGGCCGATGTCGCGGCCCAAGCGCCCTCATGTCTTTATTTTTTACAACCAAAAATCTTGAGTGAATACTTTTCCCACCAGTCACCTTCCTAACTAGAGACCATTTGTGTGAATATGTCGTCCTTCCTTCCTAACAGAGAAGATTCCATTCTTAATTATCAGCAGTTCTCCCAAAGCAGAGAACCCCGATGGAGACTGAAATATTTTGAGCAATGAAGTTTAAGAATGACTAATTCGATGGAGAAGAGAAACCCAGTTATGTAGCTTTTCCGACGTAAGAGAGAACGTTGTTACCGTTAGCTTCCGTAGGAAATGGCTGTGATGCTGCCCAGACTTCAGCCGGGGTGGGAGGAGGGGAGCAGAGGGGCCTCGGTTGGAGGGGAGTGATGCTAACATAACATGGCGTCCTGCCCCCTGGCAGGACAGGCAGCTGAACCCGCAGGACCCTCGCCTCCGGGGGCTCTGCTGGCCGAGTAGTTTTCCTCTCGTGATCTTGAATGTTCCTCGTTTGACATTTGGAGATGACAGTCATCTGCCTGAGTCTCCTGGGTCTGATCGTGCATCTGCTGTTTGCAAAGCTCTCCCTGCTCGTAAATACACATCCTGTGTGCCTCTGAAGGCTCCAGTTAGCCTTCCCCGCCCCGCCCCCTGTGTAACTTCTTACCTTCCTCGTTGTCGGTGTGTGTGTGTGTGTGTGTGTGTGTGTGTGTGTATAAGAGCCGGGCTTGGCGACTTTTGACAGGCTCATGCACTGCACTGCACCTAATGCCCTCAGTGCGGGGCACACTCCCTAAGGCCACCAAGGGCTTGGTCCCCTCGGGGCCAACACCAGCCTCCCGGTGCGGGCTCCGCTCAGCGCGCACCAGGCCGTTCCCAGGACAGACTTCCCACAGGCGGAGAGCCTGGCTCTGGTGGGAAAACGGCTTCCCAGAGCCGCCCCAGGCCTCTTCCCCCGCATCCACACACACCGTCCCTCCTGGAGGGGAGGCAGGGAGGCATCGGGAGACCAGCCTCTCAGCTCTGGGCCTGCTGCTCTTCATGGTGGGGTCTCTCTCCCGCACCTGCCGTCCGCCTCCCGCACCTGCCCTCCGGAATGCCTTCCCCACCTCCTGCCATTTTGGTCTAGATCTCTGTTAAGTCCATCCTGCACACACCCCTTTCCTCTCGCAAGCTTCTCCTGCTGGCGCCCACCTCACTCAGGGTAGCTCGGCATCCTCTCTGAGGACCTGGAGCGCGCATCTCCGGGCACATGTGGCCCCGCGCACAGCAGACAGCTCCCTGACGGAGGGTCCGCCACGCTGGCGTGTGGGGCGTGAGGCGGCCGGGAGGAGGGCAGTCCCCTTGGACCAGTCCACCCCGCGCTGGCTCATAGCTGAGGGAGGACTTGATCGCTCTCTGGTCCGGGAAGATGAGCGGAGAAGCCCTTCACAGAGGCCAGTGGGACCCTCCCTTCGCACCTGCGCGTCCTCTAACCGACTTCACGGAATGTGCTGAGGCTTACAGAAATCTGCACCTCGCCAGGCGCGCATGCTTTGTTTGCAGATCGGGTGTCTTAGGTTTTGGTTGAGACGATGTGCCCGCTTGGGGCGCCTAGGGGCTCAGCCGGTCGAGCATCGGACTTCGGCTCAGGCCACGATCTTGTGGTTCGTGAGTTCGAGCCCCGCGTTGGGCTCTGTGCTAGCGGCGAGGAACCTGCTTTGGATCCTCTGCCCCCACCCCTGCTTGTGCGCTCTCTCAAAAATAAATAACGTTAAAAAAATAAAAAGAAAAGAAACTGGGCGCACCTGGGTGAATCGGGGCCTGGAGGAGGGGGCAGCCCGTGCACAGGAACGTGTGTGATGAATACACGTCTGGAAAGGGAGGGATGCACCAGAAGCGGGCGGTTCAGCCGGGCCCACGGCCACCAGCAGACCTGTGTCAGCGCCTACGATCACAAAGAGCTTCCCCTCCATGGAACTGAGATGCATTTGTACTTCCGTGACCTTCTCTGACCTTCAACGGCCCAGTGAGGAGCAGACAGCTCCTTCTAGCCCATTCTGTGGGTGAGGTGCCAAGAGGTACGAGGCCAGAGGAATGGAAGTATTGTGGTCTCTATTTTCCGTGTTCAAATATTGGGAAGGAGAGATTTTTAACACCGGGGGTGGGCCGTGAGCCACGGGAGTGGGAGGGCACGCTGCACACAGCTCCCCCCACCCCTCTGGGGCTGCCCTCGACACAGGGAGGCTGGCCTGGCCCCCTGAGGACACACGTGTCCCCAGAGTAAGCTCGTGGGCACTGGCCCTGTCTCCAGCGTGGTCACTAAGGATGACCCCTGCTCTACAGGCCTGAACCTGTGTGGTCTGTCAGCACAGTGACGGGGACACCCCGGGCCCGGCTCGTTCTCTCTCGAGGACATGCTCCCCCATCCGTCCATGCATCCGGCCTTCATGAGCCTGACCTCAGCGTCATGACCTGTGGCCTTGTCACTACGATTGCTTCCTGTGGTTTTAGGACAAACTCCTTGTCTAGGAGAAGTCGGGAACTGAGCAGAGAAGTGAGTTTGACCACTCCTGAAGCCGCCGGGCGCCTCACACCACGAAGAGAGGGGCAGGGGCTCTGGAAGCTTCTGCCCTGTCCTGCGAGCGAGTGCTCCCTGGCCCCAGGACCTACTCCGTGCCGCGGGAGTACTTGCCTGGGGCCTCAGTGCTACAAATCGCCCTCACCTGGCCCTTCCACCACCAGCCACGGGACCTGGGACAGGGCACAGCTCGCCTGACGCTGACTTTCCCGACGTGGCCGCACAGAGTGACCTGGGGGTCCCGTGTGGCTTTCAGAGCACCTCCGTGGGCACTGCCGGGTGACTGGCTGGTGGCCGGTGGCCGACGGGGGATGACCGGGGAGCCTCCCAAGCGCGCAGGGGGCCCCTGCCGTGCGGAAGCACGCTCTCTGACAGGAAGCCACGTTCAAGCAGATCGGAGGTGCCGTTGGCGGCCGCCACCCAGACCGGCCCTCGCTCGGCAGCCACGCAAGGAGCCACGCAAGGACACGCACCCTCCCCTGCAGGCCTCCGAGGCACGCCCTTCCGTGGCGGCCGCGGACGGAACAACGGCACCCAGCAGATCCGCGGTGGCCGGGCGGAACGGGACACGGCAGAGGCGAAGCCAACGCTCCCGCCCCTCCCTCGTCCTTCCTCCCTTAAGAGACAGTTATCCAAGTAACACCCAGATTGACTACCAGGCTACAAGCATGAAAATAAAACACAGCAACACAGTTACGAGAAGAAGCCGTGGAACCCAGGCCCCGGGACCCCCAGCCTCAGCCAGCCCGAGCCTTCGCCTTCCAGCATCTCACTGAGTGGTCTGTTCTTTTCAATTAAGTCTGATCTAATTATCGTTTGATCAAGGGAGGTGGCTTGCTGCGTTAGGACAGCAACATGCCTCACTTTTGTGTTTAGCTGTGTTTTTGGCAATCTTTCCAGCCTTCCGCCTCCTCTAGATTTATTTCCAAATCTCAGGAGCTATTTTTGAGGAAACGCGTTGCACAGAAACTGGAGAATGGGCACGTAGCCGCGGCTTCTGGGAACCGCATGTTTGAAAATTCAAGGCCGAAGAGAAAAACGCACTACAAAGTCACGCCTTACTGAACCACGTTCAGACCCAGAGTGGAAAGTATCTGCAAGATCTAAGCCGAGCTCGTCGGCCCGCGTACTGATCGTTTGAAATCTAGCACACGTACAAGTAGACGCACGTTCTCGAAAGGCTCAGGACGGACAGATTTCTTTGCTCTCGGCAGGGCAGAAGCCTGCGGGTTTTCCTAGGTCTGTGGCATGGCTGTGTCGGGAGGCAGGTGACATTTGGTGCTTTTGGGAAACAATACAGCACCTGCGGTGAAGCCTGGGCCTGTTCCTGGGGCCGGGGAGCACAGCACGCCGGGACAAGGCCTCACCCTCCCACCGCACGAAACGCCAACTCAGTACGTACAGAGCTTCTGGAGAATTCTACCTACAGACACGGGTGCAGATAGCTGCTTCCTGCAAGGGCAAACTTCGCAAAACTCCAATTCTCAGGCTCGACTGATTAGGAGAAATGTGAGGTCTTTAACATGATTTTAGGGAACTCGCCCATTTCTGAAGCAGGATAGATTTCACCTGCTGGGAAGTCGCAAAAAAAAGTTATACTGATGTGAAAAGTTAAACGTAGAGCCAAGAAAAGCCGTGCTAAGAGACATCGTTGACGGAACAGGCGACTTTAGGAGCTCATGGTGGGGACCAGGCAAACGTCAGGGGACTCACTGTTGTCTACCTGAATCGGAAAATGCTTCTCTAGCTGGTGAGTGCCGATTACGAAAGATTAAACCACCGTGGAAAAAGAAAGACCCCCCCCCAATTCAAAGCCCGGGAGAATACACCACAACCCCTCTGTGAGCGCCTGGCTCTCCCTTGTCCAGAGGTGGGAACTTAGGACGCGTCCGGGCCACGGGCCCCTCAGCCTGAGCGGAGGGAGTCCCCCGACAGCAGGGGCCACAACGCACCTCATGTCACACTCCCATAACCACCCGCGAGTGGGATGCGCCCCCGGGGCTGTGTCCGGGCCGCCCACACCCAAGTGCACTCTTGCCCCTGGCTCCAAAGGCCTCCAAGTAACAAGGAAACCTGGGTGTTGTGAAATAAACCATCAAAAGAGGCTTGCGGAAAACTCCGCCGGGGTCCGTGCCCTCGAGTGGGGTGGGAGCGTGGGCCGGTGGGCTGCCGAACTGGCTGCTCCAAGGTGATCAGAGCCTCAGAGAAATGGACGCGACACTCAAAGACGCTCAGAGGGAAAAAGCCGGGGAACGTCTACGTATCACCTAAAGACTTCTCTCTGCACAGTGTTGCCCAAGTGCCTTCCACGGAAACAGGACACCCATGGGAGGAGGGGCCCCAGCGCCGTGGGTGCCACCTCTTTCCATGTGAACCGGGCGCTGCTACCCTGAGTGACCACGTGTCGTGAGTGGGTGCACAGGCATTCCCGCCATGTGTATGTTACATGTTGACGGGCCAACGTGGGGAAAGAAAGAACAAAAGTAAAGAAATTACCTTTCCAGATAACAAAGCACAGACTTAATCCAAACATACTACGGTTTCCGCATCTAGGAGAACAAGTAACATCTACTAAAACAACCGGGAAAAGTTTGGTGACCACTAAAAAAATGACCTTCCCAAACAGATTTCAGTTACTCTGGAAGTTCTTCCAAGTTTGAGGAAATTAAAGTTTGACAGATTGTTTGGTAAGACTGATCTCTTGGTAAGTGTGGAAGCGTGAGAGCCTATCAAGAAATATTTGATTTTCCAATGGGTAAAGCAAACAAAAATCTCACCCACATACACATCTGTAAACTGAGCTTTAAGATGCTGACTCCATCTACGAAATACTTCTATTCCGAGGAAGAAAAGGAAAAATGTTTAAACGTGTCTGCATTAGGATCTAAGAATGCAAAGCACTCACTGTTTGAAACAGTGTGAAGAAAAGCCCACTGATGAGTCAGGAACACTCCACGAACACACTGTAACCCAAAGCCCCGAATCATGAGTTATGAGCGCACAGGTCTCTGCACGGACCGCCAGCAGCCTGGGAGGGCAGACGGCACAACGGTGAGTCGTGAGGGCTCGCGTGGACCACGGCTGCGTGGGGGCCTTCCCGCTCCAGGTGAGCTGTGACGAGGCCACTGCCGTGCCGTGTAACTGGGGACACGTGGATTCTCCTCTCAGGCTCTCCGGGAAGAAGGAATCCCAGTCCAGAGGCCACCAGTGCCTCGGCTGGAGCAGACCCCCCAAACCCCATCCTTCACTGCTGGCCGAAGGCTCCCTGCGTTCTGACGAGGACACTGACTTCGTCCATCGGAAGGGTCACGTCACCCTGTGTTCTGACGAGGACACCGACTCCGTCCGTCGGAAGGGTCATGTCATATTCCAACGCTGATAAAACTTGCTACGTTGCCACCCGCCACTCCTCATTCCCAGGTCAGCCACTTCTAACCTCACGCACACTTTCTTCCGGAAAAATTATAACAATGATTATTTTCATCGTCCCCAAGAGATAAGGTATGATATCAAATCTCTCGGTTTTCCTCGTCCAGTGATGGGACTTAGGGGAGGTTTATCCAAACTTCCCTTCCACTGTAGGGTTAACCGCGTGCAGAAGGCCAACGATGCAAAAATAAAAAAGCATCAAGGCAGCTTTTCCTGAAATCGTTTTATGTTGGCGAGACTTTGGACAACTTCTCAGACAGACGTTTGCGTTCAAAGGGGGTCTCAGGGGTCGCTCTAGAAAACCCAGGTTTAGTGTGGACGCATTAATGAGCTAACTCTTGCCTCCTTTACAAATGTAAACCCCCTCTATTGGTAGCTATGCTTTTAAGAGCTGATGATACATGAGTCAGCTAAATCTAGAGGGAAAAGTCCTGAAACCCCATCCCCGTGTGCTGAGTCCTGCCCTGCTGACCACAAACCACAACAACATAGCTGCTCACACAGCAGCACCTTCCCCCCGGCGAACAGGCCACTTCGGGACGATGTCCACATTTAATCAGAGCCCTTCCCTAAAACGTATACTGGAGCGACAACACAACCAAGCCCATCAGAAAATCTTTACAATCATTTCATTTCCAAATTTCCCTAGATCCCATTTTTAAAGGAAAAGTTTTTTCCCCTTTTTATTAATCTGGATTGAAGAAAAGTACACATTTCATTTATTGTCTGGATTACAGATTCTTATTAAACAAACCAGAGCTCATTATAAAATCAATATCAACTTAACCACCATGTCCCCAGGAGGAACAACAAAAAGGTCACTCCAAGAAATTCAAACAATTTTCCTGCTGGAAGGGCATGATTTTAATTACAGATACTATTAATTAGAGCTGTCACGGGCAAGATTTTTTTTTCTGTTAATTATCGGAAACTCAGTTCTCAGTGTGCAATTTCAGCCTGCGTTTTTGCCAAACTTAGTCATTTCTGCATGCAAGCCCAACCTTTCCATTCTATCAATATTTTATATTTGAATTTCAAAGTGTATCAAAGGATGCCGTGCTTTCTAAAAATCCACCCCTGTGTGATCTCCCGTCTCTTGCACACAGAACAGAACTGGTGTGATAATTTATTTATGTCCCGGCACAGACCTGGCCATCCTACACCGATGGTCTTGCTCAATAGAATTTCTGGATAAATTCTTACTAGTTTATGTGACATTTTTTCCTAGGCTTCTTCTTCAAACGTGGTTTTTCTTTTGCTTTGAAGCAGAGCCGTGTGCTGGGGCTGAAATGTCACCTCCCACACATTTGAAGTTGCCATTTCTTTATAAGAGACGATCACGCTGACCAGCCTTGTGACCTCCTCCAGAAAACCGGAGCGTTTCTCCTCCGTTCAGGGACAACACCAAGAATTTTGAAATGGTGGTGGGGCGGGGGGTGGGGGAGAGGTGGGACGCTATCTCCTGGTCTCTTTTAAGCATAGTGGTTTTAGAAACTCATCCCAGCTCCTTCCATGCGCCAGCGTCAGGGCAGCCCGAGGAGCAAAATCAGGCAGCACAGGCCAGTCCTAGAGGGCACCCAGGGGGCCAGCTTGGGCGGGGGAGGGTGGTTCTAGAAAGAGCAGGAGAGCCCCCCGTCTGACTGTCATGACAGGAGAGTAACATTCACCTTATACACGATTGTAAATAGGATGCGTCGTACAGAAGACAGACATATTCCACGGCACAATCATGTCACTAGACAAAACAAAGCATCTCGTCCAGTGGGAGGGAATCTTCCACAAATACATATCGAATGAATTTTTAAAAGGATGATTAAATGTTTTACCTTCCCAAATGGGAAAACATACTTAGAGTTAAATGCCATTTTACGTTAAAAGGAATCCAACGCCCCAACTAGTTCCTACCGTGGGCTCGTATGCTGTTACAACCGAAGGCACATTTTCATTACAGGACATTACTGAATATGAAGCGTATGCTACGGCACGTCCAAACATTCTGGGAATTTTCTACCAGCCCGTGTGGTCTGAACCTGCCTTCCTGACATTCTCTTTGGCTTCTGACTTGTCTCCAGGTGGGTCTGGGACGTCCCGTGTTACCCGCGGGAGGCCGCCGCCCTGGCTCTCAAGGGGACGTCCTTGGTTTACTTCCCACTTATCGGCATTAGATTTCACTTTATCCAAATAATAGCAGAGGGCAGCAACGGTTCAGGTCAAAGGATCCTTTCATAGGAGACCCCGAGAAGTCGACAATTTAAGAGACGTCTTCAAAAACCCACACAGCCAACGTATCTCGCAACTTTGGCATTTTTTCATTAATAGCGGCCAAACTAAGAAAGATAAAGAAAGATACGTAATTCACGTTTCTTACTTCTTCCACATTTCCATTGAGCAACCTGCTTTCACAGCTAACTGAGACCAGCCGAGAACAGAGTAAGATTAACACGAAGCAGTAAAACCGTGGTTACAAGGGACTTGTGTGAACGCTAGTGAGGAGTTTCCAACCGTCCTCCTAAAAGAACCCAAACTATGGGTAAGAGAGCCGCTGGGCGTGGGGAAGGGCCTCAGGCAGTTAACTGATCTGTGTGTCCAGTGGGTGAATGGAGCCCCTACCTGGTAGGCGGCCGTGGCGTCTGGGCCCGGGTGGTCCCCTGGTCCCGACAGCTTGTCCTGCAGTCTGGCGCGGGAGGTGTGGCGGAGACAGTAGATGACGCCGGAGGCCAGGAGGACCCCCACCATGGCCACCACGGAGACCAGCGTGAGCACAATGAACGGTGTCGAGTCCCCTTGCTTTGCCCGGCGTGGAGGGAGCTTTAGTTTGCTTTTCTGCAGGACAGGAGAGAAGGAGTGTGTTAGTGGCCAGCAAATAGGACCTCCTGGAAACCACCCTTTCCCAGCGGATCCAAAACGTGACAGTGACAGCTCAGCGCAGCGGGCTGTGGGCCCTGCCCCAGCGGGAGGGCCTTCCAGAACAGCACCCCCAAGCAAGGAGGGAAGTTATGTCTAATTCGCATCTTAAGGATCTCAGCGTTTTCAAAAGGAAACTCAGAGGCATCACTTTTATTCTTAAAGCCACCGATTTTCAACACGTAAGGACGTAAACTCTTTGGCCCGCATCCCTTGTCCAGACAAGGGTGAGAGAAATCGTTTATCCAGAGCACGCACCACAAATGTTTCCGGCGGGGGCGGGGGGGGGGGGTTTCCTGGGGCACAGAGACGTCAAACAACCCTACAGCGCACAGCACAAAAGAGGGGCAGGATCTCTGAAAGTTTCACCTCAACCTTCCCGGAGACACAGCAGGGGCGGTGCCTCCGAGGACACTTGGCGAGGCATCCCCACCGACCTGGGACCCTCCGTGCGCGCCCGTGGGACACAGACCCGCCGCCGCGCACCTCACGCTTTTCCTGGGAAGGAGCTGCGGGGCGCTGGGGAGGCCAGGGTCCAGGAGGCCGCCTCCCGGCGGTGTGGAAAATGGGGAGACAAAGCATCAGACTCCCACTGTCTGGGGGGCAGGCTTTGGGCGCATCTCTCCGGAGTCCCCTCCGGGCTCAAGGAGCGTGGTGCTGGCGGGGCAGCCTCGTCCTCAGTCAGGTGCAGTGGCCGCGGTGAGAAGCGGCTCCGGCCAGCACGCCCCCCACCACCACCCGGGCAATGAATGGAAACGCACGCCCCCGCCTCGGTCCCGGTTGCTACAAGATGAGAACAATTAGCAAACTCCTTTCCACCACCTAATTTCGCGTGGTAACAAAATGGATTTTTCCCCATGAATGCCTGGCCGGCCTATTCATTATCTCTCTTCTATTAGTAATTTTCTGCTCCGTATTCAGCCTCCCACCTCCTCATTTCCTCCCGTCTCCGAGTGTACACAGGGCCTCTTATGTCAGGCCGGGCCATTTTTATCTTGTAATCATAAAGGCCACCAAAGCAATTATCGCCGGTCTTGACTGGAAAAGCTGGTCATTAATTAGCCTCCTTTTGCCTTCGGTGCCTCGGATTAGCTGGTGCCGGGACTGAGTTAATGGAAACGCGGGTTAAATGAGAAAAGACGCCGAATTTTCTTGCCTGGACGCCCGGCTCCGAGGAGGACGGCGAGGCTGGCAACCGGCGGGGAGGCCCACGGAGGGTGGGGAGGGCGGGGAGGGGGCCGGGGAGGGGAGAGCGCGCAGGGGGAGGGACCCGGAGGGGCGGGGGCGCAGGAGGGGCGCGCGAGGGGCCGGAGCGGCGGTCCCGCGGTCTCCTCTCCCCCCACCCCCCCCCTCCCCGGCGCGGACCCCTCCCCTCCGTCCCGCTCGCCCCTCCCTCCGCGGCGGCACTGCTGCCTCCGGAAGGCTCTCGCTCCTGGAGCAGCGGACCCACCCCCGCCGCCCGCGCTCCCTCCGCACCCCTGTCCCCGCCCCGCGCGGGGCGAGAGCCGCAGCCTCATAAATAAACCGGAGGACCCCACCCGGCGCGGCGCGGCCCAGCGGGGCGGGAGGGACCGCGACCTCCCCGGCGTGGCGCGCAGGTCAGCGCCCCTGGGCGCCCGCGAGGCTCCGGGCCGGGGTCTCCGTCCCCTGGCTGCGTCCCGCGGCTGGGGCGGCCTCCCCCTCGCGGCGGACCCTCCGCCCCCCGAAAGAGGCCTGGCCCGCACCTCGGTGGGGGGCGTTTCCAGGAGGACCGCTCGCTCCCCCCGCGCCCCCCGCGGGACCGCCTCGCCTCGGCAGACCGAGCCGGGACAACAAAGGAGGCGGCGCGGCCGGAGGAGGGGCGTCCGGCCGTCCCCCCGCCCGGGCCCGGCCCGCCCGGCCTTCACTACGCGTCCCCCAACCCCGCCCTCCGTGCCGGCGACTGTGGGTCCCCGCGTCCCCGCTTAGTCCAAGCTCCAGCGCGGGGGAATCCCGCCCAGGCCTCGGGAGGACCCCTCGCGCCCACGTGGTTGACGGCGCCCGGGAACGGGGACTTCCTGAACCTTCCTGCCTGGCGGCGTGAAGCGCACACGCGTGTGGTGGCCAGCTGGCTCCAGAGGACGCGCCGCGCCTCGAAGTGTGGCGCGCGCGTCGGTGCGCACCAGACGGACGGTCGCACGCGCGCCAGGGGCCAAGGCCCGGACTGTGGGTGCCGGGCGGTCGGGGACGCGAGGTCCCGCTGCGCAGGGCGCTCGCCGGGGAACCGGCGCAGAGGCGGCCCGGTTGTCACTCGGTTCCAGGTGAGAGGCCATGCAGGCAGGCGCGGCGCCCACACGTTCTCCTGGCCCAGGCCTCGGGCGAGGGAGAGGTCGCACCGAAGCTCTTTTCAAGGAGGCAGAGTGGCCCGAACACCGCCGCCCCCGGCCGGCTGGGTTCCTGCCCCAGGAAACCGACGGTCACCGTGACCCACGATGCGCTCGGCACGCGCGGGTAGTGGGACAGTGCCTCTTTCGCGGCGCGCGTGGAGTGGACTCAAAGGTCAAAGAAAAATGTCAAGGAGAGTGACTGCCCCCAGAGCTGAGGTCCCTCCTCTCCGGATCCCGCTCTCCCTCCTCCCAGCTGCCCAGCCCCCGCTGGGTCCCAGGTGCTGCTGGAGGAGAAGGGATGCAGGGGAGGGAAAAGGACGTGACCCGGTGCCCACTGAGTCCCATTTTCTATGGTCTCTTCTGGTTCCAAGCCGCGTTGGAACCTTCTTCCGCGGAGAAGGGCCACCGCGGTCCCAGGCTGGGAGGGAGGCGCCCAGACGTACCTCCCGCAGCCTATCCGCAATCCCAATCCTGCAGCCAGGGGAGGGGTGGGTGAGGCTGAGGACTCCCGAGCATGGGCGTGGGGGAGAAGAGGGTGTGACCCAGAGGAGGACTGCGGTGGTAGGGCCGACGGACCCGCCGCGCTTCTGACGCTGAGGTCGCCGGACCCTAGAGCTGGGCTGGGAACGTCCCTCCAGCCGGCCCGGGGGGGGGGGGGTGTGCATCTCAGCCAGAGCCCGAAAAATCACTCTTCCTCGCTCCCCCCGCCCCCAGTGGTTCCGACCTACCCAGCGCCGGGCGGGAGGGTCGAGCGGGAGGAAAAACTGTTGCTGGCTGCAAGTCAGGTCTTAAGAAACCCGGAAGAAACTAAAATTTATGGAAATTAAAAAAAAAAAAATTAGAGCAGGTGAATTCCTTCTTTGGCATAGTGACTGGGGTTTAAAATCTTCGTGATTATTTTATTTTCTTTCTTTTTGTGGAATTAAGAAAACAAACAAAACTTCCGATCCCTGCTAAGCAAGAGCTTTAAGAGAAAAAAATGAGCGTGGTGTCCGCTTAAAAGTGAGTTTGGGCCAGGGCCCCGCTGCAGGTGTGACCAGGGCGGGTGGGCCTCAGCCCCTCCCCTCCTGGGTCCCTGCTCCCCAAGGCCGAGCGACTTGAACCCGTCTGCGATCCCCCAATTTTGTCCTGGGCCCCGCCGATAGCCCGCGACTAATTAGAGGCATCCTGTCAGTCTGGACTGGAAATTGAAAGAAAATAATGTTTAAATATTTATGACTTGGACAGACACGTACAGTCAGGCATCTTTTAGAAGCAGAGCCCCTCCTTCCGGATGGCGGCAGAGAGAGGCGCACAAGGGGCGGGGAGGGCTGTGGGCCCTGGGATGCGGGGTCACACACACAAACGCTGAATGCGGAGTTTCAGGTGCAGGAGAAGTACGAGGTTTAAAAAAATACTCAGGAATAATTAAGTCAACTTTACATCAGGTTAGATGTGTCTTGACTGCACAACCATTTCCACCTGCAGCTCCTTGAATTTGGAATGTAAAATATTGCAAACGCTGTGATTTGAAAGAAATGCGACCAGAGGCAATTTGTGGGTCGCTCTTGGAAATCGGAATCTACAGACGTTGTCCTGACCTACTTAAACTATTTTGATCTGCGCTTGTGAGTGGAGGTGCATGGGGCTTCCTTTGCATGATCTTCTGAGCCATTTATGGCAAAATATCTTCAAAACTTTTTTTCTTTAGCTGTCCATGTGGTGAGCTTAAAAGAAAAGAAGAGAAAAAAAAAGAGAACATTTTATACCCAAACTTGGTTGTGAGAACTAAGGCAGCCGCACAATTACGGAAGTTTATGCTAACAAGTATTTGTTGACAGGTAGCACCAAAATTGAAAATCTGAGTATTTTTCCAAGACTGTGCGTCGTAAACAGCTGACAATAGCAGTCTGTTACCTAAGCCACTGACTTCGATTTGAAAATACACTTGTACCCCAAATTTATGGGCACGGGCATTTAAGTTTATTAGTAGGAAACTTCTGATATGTGGATGCTTTCGTCCGAATCGTTCCTAAAGAATCTGTTTTGGAAACGCTGTCCCCCTGCACTCTTACGTCACTGTAATTGTCAACATCCCTTTCCCTGGAAAATTTAGAAATTGATTTTAGAGACTACTAATGAGTTGCTATAACAAATCTGTCTTTGGTTTCCCAGATGAATAATTTTAGAATTATTTGAGAGTTTCATGCTAGATTTGCTAAAATGCATTCACTAAAACATATGATCACTTTAAGGCAGATCAAAAATTTTAATGGTTTTCAGGCCATGGGAATGACCGAACTTAAAAATATGGGGGGGGGGGGGGGGGAGGTGTCTCAAAATATTTTAAAAGTATTTTTTAAAGCTGTTAACTGAACTATTTTTAATTTGGAATTTGCCACAGAATTCTCATAAATGAGAGAAGTCAGGCGGAAATAATCATGTATTAATTCTCTGCATTACAAAATCTTTTCAGAAGCTATTATCAGAGCAAGAGGCTTTTCGGTCTGAATCCAGGGTGGGAGAAATCCTTTGTGCAAGTGAAAGCCATTGTTCCTCGTGCAGATGAAATTGTACTTGCAAATCTGCCATTCAAGTAGCCAAAAAAAAAAAAAAAAAAAAAAAAAAAAAAAGCCTAGATAGGCAAGAGAAAAGAATGTCCAAGAAATAATTACTCTTAAATAAAAATAAATGGGGATACCTTGTTTTAAAATAAGCCATTTGTTTATTTTTTCAGGCATAGACAAAAATAAATATGCAAAAGATAACTGTCTATTTGCCGCTTTTGAGCGCTCCCAAAACATCAGTTTTGGGGAACTACTCTGTTTTAAGACATCAGGGAAGATTTACGATATTTATGTTTAAAGGGGGAGGACTACCCTTGTGTGAACTAATTTTTAGCAGAGCTTCATACACAGCAAATTGTCTCCGGGAGAACAGAGAGCGACCAGCTGAGAACAGAGCGAAGAAGATGGGCCCCCCCAGGAATCGCGCCCCCGGCCGTCTTTCAGATTCACCGCTGGCGTCTCTTACACCCCGACTCCTACTCGGCCGCTGCACTGATGCGCCCGCTCCCGACCCGTGTTCTGCGCGCGCAGTCGGGTCCCCGAGGCCTGATCTGACGCGCACACACACGCGCTTCCTCGGGTAGGTGACGCCGTGGTCGTGAAGCAGGAGTTTTCCCCGCAAGAACCAACCCCCCTTCGGGATGCCCTTCCTCTTCCTCCGAGGCTCAGAAGCCCCATCCTGGCCTGGCCTGGCCCGGCGTCGCGGGTCGGGACCCCGACGAGGCGCTCCTTGGAGCGCAGGCCTGTGTCGGGCCCCCTGTCCGGCTGCAGGGGCCTCGGGCCTTCCTCGAAGCCTCCCGGTCCCGGTCCCTCCTGCTCAGTTACTTACAGCAGCCCACGGAGGTCCGAAAGGTCAGGCCGCAGCGCCGGACACAAAGGGGCCAGTGCTCCTGGGAGCCGACAGTACTCGCGGCAGGGCTTTCCAGGAGGTCCCGGCCCCCTCCTCTAAGGGGACAATGCCCTGGCCCGGCCTCCCCGCCACAAAGCGCAGGCCGCGGGCCGCGCGCGCACGTCCCCAACGACGCCCGCATCCACCCATCCGGGAGCGGCGAGGGCCCACCGCGCACATCTCTGCTGCGCTACCCCCACCACGGCCACCCCCTTCTCGGGAGCCAAGTGGGTGAACTTGGTTGGGTGGGGGGCGTTTCCTCTTGGGTTGATAAAAAGAAATGCGCTTCCCTCCCCCTCGCGCACACAGACCTTCACCTCGCATTTTCGCTCTCGTCTAAATTCGGGGAAGGGTGGCTGGGCAGAGACCACGTGGACGAGCTGCGCTCCGGGCCCCAGGCGGGAAGGCTCCGGGCTCCGCGCAGGGGCCTCTGTCAGCGGACTTAGCTCGGGAAATGGACCCCAGAGTCGGCCGACGCACAGGTGCAGGCGGCAGGCGGCAAGGCCCGAACAGCAGGGCCGGCCCCGCAGGGACCAACGCGGACAGGGTCCTCACTGCCCTCTGGGCGCGCGTTTCGGGGCCCTGGCGGCAGTGACAGAGTCATTCCCCCCCCCCCCCCCCCCCACCGTCCAGCGTGGAGCGCGGCCCGTTCTGCGCACTGGTGACACAAAAGGGCGGGAGAGTCTGCTGAGGGTTTTACCCCCTAATTTTGGGGTCCACCTGACTGTCTCCAGACTTCTCTAGAACCTCAAAGCAGGCTGCAGCTCAGAACCGTACAGGTAGTTAAGGAAGGCAGGAAATGAAGTCCCTCCTTCAGAAGTTTCTCTCCGCGAGCACGCGGCCGCCTCACCTCGGGGGTCCGCGAAAGCGCAGGTTCCCTTTGGGGGAGGGGAGGTGGCCACAGCGAGGCATTTCTCTAACTGGTGGGGGGAGGGCGCGGGGGGGGGGCGCTCAGAGCACCCTGCGGCCTCACCCACGGCCCCACCTGCCCCTCGCTCGCCCCTCCTTGCGTGCCCATCCCAGGTCCTCTACCCGAAAGGCCCCGACGGCACAACGTGTGCTCCGGGACCGAGAGAGAACAGTGAAGAGCGCCCCAAGACGCGCTGGGAGGAAGATGCCCCGGCGGTGGGCCCCCCTCCGTCCTGGCTGCTCATCCCCATGCTTCCTCTCCTGTTCCCACACTGCTGCCCCCACACCCCCCTCTCTCCCTGAGGGTCTGAACTGCCGGGGTGGCTCCGGACAAGTCCAAGAACGAGGGCCCAAGCCCAGTCCTGCCAGTCTCCAAGGGGCCCTGGGGGGTGGGACAGTTGCCACCAACGCGGTCACCCTGGGATGTCCAAACCTGACCCACTGGGGGGATGACCTCAGACCTCCCCCGCCAGCCAGAGCCTTTGACAGGTGTCCTGCTTCGAGTCTGAGTTAGCCCCCCGCACTGGGCTCTCTGACGCCCAGGTTGCCCAGCCCAGCCCCCGCGCGCACCCTCCACCCTCCTCAGCCTCTGGTTCCGTGCCCTGCCACCTACCCGCTCGGCGGTGCCCTCCGTAGGTCCCTCCTGCTTTCTCCCTCCCCCACCCCAGCCTCTCTCCTTTCTCCTACAAACCCGCGGGTGCCCGCGCCCCCGGCCCCCGAGCTCCTGGTTACCTGCGGAGGGGCTGGCGCCCGGAGCCCGAGCCGGAGGAGGGGGGGGCGTGCGCCGGGCCGAGCAGCCTCGGGGCGCGGCGGCCGCGGGCAGCGGCGGCGCCATCACCACAGCCAGCCGTTTCCCTGCTCCCGATCCACAGTCGAGCGGGGCCATCCTGCTTCTGACCACAAACTTCTCGGGAGGCCGGCGTAGACAAAGGTGCCGTGCGCGGTGGCCCCAGTGGCGGCTGCGGCACCGGCTCCGAGCCCGCGGGCGCCCGCAGCTCTGCGCCGCCGCTCCGCCGGGCTGTGTGCACGCCGCTCCGGCCGGGCCCCGGGGCGAGGCGCTCGGGGCCGGGGCGCGGCGAGGACGGGCGCGGGGCCGGCGCGGGACAGTCCCCGCAGGGCCACCGGTCGCGCGCGCAGCTCCATCCAGAGCGGCCGCCGCGCCCCGCCTTATATCCGGCCCGGCGCGCACCCGGCCGGCGGCGGCGCGGCTCGCGGCCCAGCCACCGGTTGCTATAGCGATGTCCCCCCCCCCCCCACATGTTGCTGACAGCAATTGGCTAAGGGGCCGCGGCTCTCCGAACACCCTCTCCCGCCCGAGACTATGAATGGACATCGGCTTTGTCAGTCATTCGTACAACGCCCGGGCCTTCGCCGGCTCTTTCTTTCCAGCCGTGTTCCCTTCCACAGCTCCCGCGCACTTCAAACTGGGCAAGTTCAGGGCAGCGCTCAGGGGAGAGGGGACTCGGCCAGAACCATCGACCAGCATGGCCTTACTATGACCTCTGCGGTGGGAAGGGTGGGGGTGTGGAAACTCTTCGCGAGAGAAAAATTCAGGGCAAATTATTGTTTCTAGTTAGTTTTTCCACTTTTGCCATGGGGGGCTCTTTGCTCTTCAAATTGAAGCAGACCGAATTACCCCGGTAAAAACGAGCGAGGAAATGCCCTCCCCACCCCGCCCTTTACTCGCGAGTGTTCAGGTCTGGAGTTCCAGTACAAAGCGCCTCGCCCGACGTGGAAAGGAGAACTTTGCCACCAGAGCCGGCCTGAGGCAGCGGTGCAAACGGCGTCTCAGCCTCCATCCTCGCCTCCCTCAGGGGAAAGGCCGGGCCTGGACCACTGCCTCCGGGCAAGGAGCGCAGGGGCGCCGCAGGGCTGAGCTCCCAGTCGAACGCTCCTCCCGAGCTCCTTGACCCGGCAGGAATCTGGGGGGCGACCAGGCCTCCCTCGGCCAATCGGCCACCCCATCACGCGCCCCCCTGGCCCCTTCCCCCACATTCTTTCTCCCCAAGCCCTGGACCCCCGGTCTCAGCTACAGGTTGGGGCACCCCGGTGCGCGACGCCCCGGGCGAGCAGCCGAGAGCCGGGCGCTGAAACCCAACGTCTGTGTGGACAATGCCCTCTCCGAGGCCCACAGCTGCAGGAACAAGAGGAAGAAAGGAACCGGGAGAGACCTTGTCACATGCAGATGACAGTCTGCGCTGGGCTCTGTGGTTTCTCCTTTTCTGGAAACCCTGGCGCCCTCCTCCCAGTCCCCCTCTCCCACTGCCTCACCATTGTTCCTGCGCTCGGGACAGCTGGAGACGGCGGCCCTTCCTAACCCGACGCCCCCCCCCCCCCCCTGCCCCACAGCCGGCCCCTCCAGGGCCCACTGCACCGCACCTCCCCCCCCCCCCCCCCCCAGTCCCCGCCAGCCAGCCCAGGAGGAGACTGCACGTTTCCCCTCTCCTCCCCACCCCTCCCCTGCCCGGGCTCTTCCCTCCAGGAAGTGCGGGGGCCAGGGCTCAGGGCAAGGGGTCTCCACAGACCTGAGTCGAGTGCCTGCGAAGTGCTTGCCTCTGTCTAAAAGTGTCCTAAAAACTCGCTTCCACTGACCCAAGGCCTAGGCCGAGTTCTGCTTTGATTCGGTGTTTACAGCTGCCGGGAGCCCAGCGCGCCGCAGAGCCCCGGGCACAGAGGTGGCGCCCCCATCATCAGCTCCCGAAGGAGCTCCTCGCGGGCTAGACTTCCCAGGCCTCGAGAAGCGCAGGTCCAGCGGAGGCCAAACGCGGAAACTGTGCTGGATTATACACCCGCAGTGCACGCACCGCGACCCCCTCAAACATCCAGCAGGCCCGAGGTGGGACGCCCCCGGGCTCCCGCAGCCCCGAGCCTGGCAGGGCCTGCGGAACCCCACCCCCCACCCCCCCGCAAACTCGCCTCGGGCCGGCGCTCGGCCGCCCGCTGGGCCTCCCGGTCGTCCAGCCCCAGAGACCCGCGCCTCTAGCCGCTCTCTGAGGGTCCTCCTCGGGCAAAGCCCTGAGTGGTGGTGGTTCCTGTCCCTCCTGCTGCCCTCTTCGGGGCTTGTCCCCCTCCCCGGGAGCCCGGGGCCTCGGCATACTTCTCCAGCCTCTGGGGCGACCCCAGGCGCGGCCCTGGGAGGGGAGAGAGGAGAGGAGGGGTTGCAGGCTGGGGCCGCGGAGGAGGCGGGAAGGGCCCCGGAAGCTCCAGCGGGGCGAGGGGGGAGGTCGGCGGAGAGGGGGCGCAGGCAGGGAAGGGAGGCCTGGAGGAGGGGACGTGTCGCCCTCAGCCTCGTTGGTAACCGGGCTCTCCATAGCAACGGCCTGCGCGCGCGCGCCTGTGTGTGTGTGTGTGTGTGTGTGTGTGCGCGCGCGCGCGCGCGTGTGCAGAGTTCCTGCGCCTCTCCAGTCCTGGGTGGGGGACTCAGCACCGGGGGGCGGATGAAGGGAAGGCCCCTCCAGGACGCGAGGGCCGGCCTCCAAGGTGCTGGGGATGCCGTGGGGGTCCCGGGAGACCGCGCGGGGCGCCGGGCGGGGCGCGGGGGTGGGGGACGCTCCCGGGGCCCGCGCCCGGCCGGAGGGGCACCGGGGACGTCAGGGGAGTGCGCTGACCGCGCGTCTCCGCCGAGACCCCGCGCGGCGCCTCGGGAGGCGCGGCGGGTGGGGGCCCCGGGCCCGGGCGGCCGCTCAGGCTGCGCCTCTTTCCTAGGCCGCCGGGACCCGCGCTCAGGAGGGACCCGGTGCCGGAGGGGACCCCGCGCCAGCCCCCAGCCCGCCGCGACGCGCGGCGTTGCTCCCGGGGCGGGCCGGCCCGGTCCCCAAGACGCGGCCTCGGCCGCCACCCTCCGCGCGGGCACGCCCCTCTCGCTCTTCTCACCGCGACCGCCAGGAACCGCGAGCAGGCGTGAGGATCCCGGGGCGTCCAGCTCCTCGGTCACCAAGGTGGCTGGGACCCCACGCGGCCGCCCCGGGCTCTCCCGCAGCGAGAGGAGGTGCCCGGCCGCGTGATCCAGGGGTCCGGGGATGGTGGCAGAGTGTCGGCGACCCCAGGGGACGCTGGAGCGCAGGACAGGGCGCGCAGCTCAAAGCCAGATAGACTATTTTGTTTCCTTACAAACCTGATATGACATAATAAAGAAGTAAGTAAACAGATAAATTTATTTTCTTTAGGTAGTGTTTCATTGGTCCCAAAGGGTTCATTTCCAACATCAAAGCGCCACATTCCCAATTTAATCTGAATTGAACGAGCTACCTGGGTTTCTCTGCTTTCAGGAAGAATGCGGGGTGGGGGGCGGTGGTGCGGGGGTGATACCACTGGAGTTCGCTTTTGGTCACTTTTTAAATGGTTAGATGGGCCTTAAACTCTTAACGCAGGTATTTGTAAGTACAAAGTGCATTTCCTCGCTGACACCTTGGTGGACATAGAGCATATGTCCTTTTTGGCTGGGTCACCCCCCCCCCCCCCCCCACCCCGCGCCGTTTGGTCCACGTCGACGCCTGTTTAACCCTCCAGCTCGGAGCTTAAAGATAAACGGATTGCCCAGGGAATTCATTAAAAGAACGCGTTTGTATTTTAGGTGCTGATCCGTTTAGTCCCCTGTTTCAGAAACTGATAAATTAATCCACCAGATTTCCATTCTATTTTCCTTTATTTTCAAATCCTTTATTTCCAGGGCAGGAAAAATGTGTCTTTTAATTCTTGAAAAGACTTTAGCAAAGTGTCTTTTCAACAATGTAAGACTAGATTCAGCTAATATCTTGAAGAGTGAATGATATTAGGTGGTGGGGTTTTTGTTTTGTTTTTGTCATGAGAGCTCAGACCTCATTGAATAATAAATTTCAATTTTCGATTTCAGTGACATTTACAGAGAAAACTTTTAAACATGATGCAAAATGCTGTAGAGAGGCACGTTGATGGAAGTCATTTATATGTGATAAATGAGTACATTATTCATACGAACTTAGGACTGTTTGACTGATGAATAAAAAATATGGAGGATGTAAAATCCCCCAAGATCTACAAAATATTTAAACAATATAAATAGTTTGAAAGGATGTGTTGATCCTGCTAATAATTCTTCCAAAGAGCAGTTCACATTCGTTATGTGTAAAACCTAATGTTCTGTGATAAGAATCTCATTTTCAATTTGAGAAACACCAAACTATTATATATCACATATTTAAGTGATTAGGATAAATTTCCAATGTTCTAAATTATTATCAGAGAAAACGTATTTTTAAACAAAATGGAGAAAGACTGTCATGGGAAGCATGGTTATTATTAAGCAAAACAGCACCTAAAATTTCAGGAATTTTAAATAATATGGTTAGATAGAAAATGATTTAAAAAAAAAACACCTCTGGGACACCTGCTTGATTTCAGAAAACCTAAACCAATTTTGTTTTAAAAATAAAGTACTAATTTGTAATCATGGTGCACAAATTCTATTTAAAATCCTTTTGATTTGTAAATCATTTATAAAAATGACTTTAAATTATCGCAATGAAATTAGGTGCTCTTGAATATTGTAGTTATATGTATGCGGTATTTCCATGCATAGTTAAATGTTGAAGACAATAACATTTCAAAAACATCAACGAGTGAATTTTGAAAAGCAAAGATGTTTTAATCGGTCAGCTTCTTAGTGAGATAGTAATTGGTGCCGTGATCGTTTTCAATAGAAGACACGTGCACAGGTTAGGTCTAGATGGCTCTAAGTTGGAGTCCATTAATTGTCAATAAATAGCTGTTTTCAAGGACAGTGTTTGCAAAAGCATCCGAGACTGGTGACAAGTCCTTATCCACCATGAAAGAAGACACGTCCACCGTGGGGCACGGGGCCTACGTTTCAGGAGACTGGGCACCCACTCTCTCTCCTGCTTGGCAGTGAGGACAGATTCACTGACTGGGGAGAATCGTCAGGGTGGTTTTCCTGCATTTCTTATGCCACCGGCTGTAAGATATTCCTATTGAATTGTTATCCTCACTTTAAAATGGAAAGGAATGGAGAAGTGGCAAAATTATTGGCTCCAATATCTTCCTTTATTTCAAGAAAAAAATGTGAATTCTGTACCCTAAACAGAAAAATACAAGTCATTTTTTTTTTGGTTTTGAAAAACAATTACCGACATTATTCAGCCTTTATTACTGTTCTCACGTTGGCTCATGTTCAGATTGACCTACAAGTTTTAAAGTCCAGAAATAGGAACTTTTTTTTTTTTTTTTTTTTTTTTTTTTTTTTTTTTACAAAATAGAGTTGATATCCTCTCCAACGGCCTAACATGAAACCATGTTATGAAAAACAAACAAAAAAAAATGTATTTCAGCAAAAGTTTATTCCTGAAAGATTGGTTCACAAACATGTAGGGATTTTTATCTGTCCTTTTCAAACTTTGAAATCGCAATTCCTATAAGAACAAGAAAAGCAAAGACTTAGTGTGGCCTTCCTGCCCTCCTTGGCTCCTCTGGAGAGGTAGCATTCCGAAACGTTGCTGCTCGCACGGACAGATGTCTGCAGACAGACAGTCTCCCTCCAGGCTAACCCTCCAGGTTCTAGAATCTAGACGGTAGAGCCCTTTCGGTCTGCTTCTTTGTAACGATCTAACCTTAGTTATTTGCAAAATAGTGCTAAAAAATACATATTTAATAGTTGGTGCTCAGTATAGTGTGTGTGTATATAATATGTTCATGATGAGATTTTATTCTTTACAAAATTGAGCTAAAATTCCTTAGGAAGGACTGACTTCGTGAGCAAGAATCTAACTTTTTTTTGCCATCGCCTCCAGATGACGGGAAACAAAATACTGCTGTGGAGAACAGCCAGGTTTTCTCCATTTTTCCGCCGGAAG
The DNA here is from genome assembly GCF_018350155.1 of Leopardus geoffroyi. Lineage (NCBI taxonomy): Eukaryota > Metazoa > Chordata > Mammalia > Carnivora > Felidae > Leopardus > Leopardus geoffroyi. The sequence continues at coordinate 168,450,773 of NC_059331.1, forward strand.
GTGTTCATACGTTCTGTCAGTTGCATGCCACAGGTCCATGTGATTGTTTGGAAACAGTTTTTTTCCTTAGGTTGGGTTGGAATTAAAAGTAGAACAACAGTTGACATCGTGTTTATTTCACGGTGATATAATTCAGCGTGGTGCCGTTTACGTATACTTTCAAGGAACACTCTGATGCCTGCCGTTCTGTGTGAGAACCGGCCGGTTAAATGCAAGCACAGGCCGACAGAGCCCTGGGGTCTGGAGTCGCCACGGAGTGTTTTCCGATTCTGTACTGCAAATATGTGTGCATGCGCTTAGATCTAACAGGGACACAAGTGCTGGAAACGGCTAGTCGCCTGTCATTCTGACACACGTGGGCCATCCTGGAAAGTGCAGGGTCAGCGATCGCTCTGGAAAATTCGGCGGTGGCGCTTTGGCATTCCGTATGAATGCACCCAGAGCTACCAAGTAGCCAACTGAATGAAAAATAGTCAGATCTGCTCTGTCGATGCGGCATGATGTGCGTTGGCATTTTAGCACGTATGGCACAAAATCAGCATCGGTTACATAGGATGCTCTGGTGTACTGGGACTGCTTTTAAAATCCAGGATGTATCTATCCGGGTATCTCTCAATTCAGACGCTTTGCGGAGTTTTTATATGTTCACTTCAGCCTTTCTCCGTCATGTCTAAAATTCCCATTTAGAATGATCTGGAATATGCTCAAACAAAACTAGAATCTCGTCTTACACCTTCTCATGCTTTCTGACTTCTGGTTCCCCCAAAACCTTAGTTAACCTGATTACCTCCCATTTCCTCATCCTTATCTCCGATGGCCCTTGCGCATTTTAAAAACTGAAATCAACCTTTAAAGAAAGATCACTTCCTACCATTAGGAATATATCTTGAAAGGCGGTTTCACAAGACTGAGGCCCCAAATATGGTAAAGTCATGACGCCGTGGTGGCGCGGAGTGGGCGGCTTCTCCAGGGGACAAGGCAGGAGAAGAAACCTCACCGGGTCTCAGCTCCGAAGAGCGCCAGTTCCCTTTCCTCCGTGGGGGCTTCTCGGTTTCCATGACAACAGGCTCTCTGACCTGCACGGGCACGGTTCGGGTGGGGCTGGAGGCTTCTCCACCCTGCCTTCCAGCAGTCAACTCCTGTTCCTTTGGAGCCCTGACTTGGCCCTTACTCCTGGTCCCCGCAGGTGCTGACAGTGGTGGCCCTCACTCCTCAGAGTCCCCACCTCTGTCCATGAGATTCACTTCCACCACCGCTTCCTGATCGGCTGCAGGCCGGTTCCCCTCTCCCCAGCCGGCCAGCCACGCGGTCCTGCTTCCTGAGCGCCCGGGGCCTCTTGGCTCCGCACAGGGTCTGCCCTGGAGGTGGGGGGACACGGCCCCCGTGCCTCTCACCTCCGCCTTTCACTCACCCGAACCCAACACTGAGTCCCTCGCCTTCAGGGTATTTGAACGCCCAGATTTGTTGTCCTGTCACACATATGCACACACGCCATCACACAGGCACACATGCGCCAGCACGCATGCACACACATATATATGCACACGCACCAGCACACACACGCCAGCACACAGGCGCACACACATATGCACATGCGCCAGCACACCGGCACACACACGTATATGCACACACACGAGCACACAGGCACACACACGTATATGCACACACGCCAGCACACAGGCGCACACACACATATATGCACACGCACGAGCACACAGGCACACACACGTATATGCACACACGCCAGCACACAGGCACACACACGTATATGCACATGTGCCAGAACACAGGCACACACACACCAGCACACAGGCGCACACACATATGCACACGCGCCAGCACACAGGCACACACACGTATATGCACACACGCCAGCACACAGGCACACACACGTATATGCACACACGCCAGCACACAGGCACACACACGTATATATGCACACGCACCAGCACACAGGCACACACACGTATATGCACACGCGCCAGCACACAGGCACACACACGTATATGCACACACGCCAGCACACAGGCACACACATGTATATGCACACGCGCCAGCACACAGGCACACACATGTATATGCACACGCACCAGCACACAGGCACACACACGTATATGCACCCGTGCCAGCACACAGGCACACACACATATGCACAGAGGCACACACACGTATATGCACACACGCCAGCACACAGGTGCACACACGTATATGCACACGCACCAGCACACAGGCACACACACGTATATGCACACGTGCCAGCACACAGGCACACACACATATGCACAGAGGCACACACACGTATATGCACACGCGCCAGCACACAGGTACACACACATATGCACACGCGCCAGCACACAGGCACACACACGTATATGCACACACCAGCACACAGGGACACACATGTATATGCACACACCAGCACACAGGGACACACACGTATATGCACACACACCAGCACACAGGCACACACACACGTATATGCACACGCATCAGCACACAGGCACACACATGCATATGCACACACGCCAGCACACAGGCACACTGACGTACATGCATACGCGCCAGCACACACGCACACACATATCCAAACATGCCAGCACACAGGCATACACACCGTCTACACACATGTAAACATGACCACACACACGAACTGCATCACACATGAACGTACACCATCTCGCAGGATCCTCCCACGCACATGTATGCACGTGCCACACAGATCACCTACCATCTCACACACACACGTAAGACATGCACACACAGCATGTCACACACGTGTATTCTTTCGCACGTGTGGATCACGACTTACTGAACGTGCATATGCACGCCGAGCCACGCGTGCTGTTTGTCACTCTTCCGTGGACGGCCTAGTAGAACTCCCACAGATACCCCATGGCTTGTGCACGGTCACTGCCGGTTTCACAGATGAGGAAACCGGTTTGAGAGGCAAACCGGTTTGCCCAGGCTGGTCAGCGCTATGACCTCGATCAACACTCACCCCACCTTACCGGGGGGAGTTCCGTTTCTGGCCCCGGCCCCGCCTTCTTCCCAGGGGCTCCGTGTGGCCGCTCTCCCTTCATCGTCATGAGACCCCCAAGCACCCCACGCAATATGATAGCTATTCTTATTAGAGTAACGCTTCAGTAACAGTAATTGTGTTTGAAAAAACACAGTTGGCTTTTATTCTTTTTATCAGTTCTACACACCTATGGCTTTAAAGATTGATTTATGTTAAATGACTGCAATATACACAACCAGAAAAGTATAATTGTGCCGTCCGATCCATGTCACTGGCCCCCCACCCCCCTTCTCCGTGGCCCTGGCCCCCTCAGCCAGCCTGCAGGGTGACCGCCGCTGGGTCCCTGTCTCTCCAGAAGGCGTGCTTGCCTACGAGCCAAGGATGGGGTGTCCACAGGAAATCTGGAGGGACCCTGACACCTCAAGCTGCTCAAATAACTTTTTAAGCCGCTATTTTGGAACAGGACTGGTCCTGGGAGAGGGCTGGCGATGGCAGTGTTCGTGCAAGACCTTAAACTAAAATAAAGGAAAAGAATATAACTGCTTTTACATTCCAAATCTGTCACAGGAAGCCTGCGACATGGGGGAGTACAAAATAGTTGTAAGTCTGAATGGCTGGGTGGCCGGCAGCCTGAGGTGGGCCGGACGGGGTGACGGGTCTAAGGGACGGAAGGCGGTCAGGTGACGAGACGTCTCAAACCCTTCCTGCTCCCAGGGAAGCCGGCACCACCATGAAAGCTGCTCTTGGACAGAGCCTCTCATGGGGCCCGTGGCCACACGCTCGAGGCCACCGGCCACTTGGAGCAGACCCCCACCTGCAGCCTCATCGGAGGCCTTGTACGGGAACTCCAGCTCGCCCGGGGGCCAGGCCCCCGGCCCAGACACTGGGAGACCCCCGGCGAAAAATGTCCGCTGTTTTCCCTGTTCGGTTTTGGGACGTTTGCTGTGCAGCAAAGGAATGACCCCGAGCACACCCACGCCGTGCAGCGAGGACCCGTCAGAAGCCCCAGATGCCTTCACTCTCAGCTGAGCGAGGCCAGCTCTGGGCTGTTCCCGCAGGGTCGGCCGGGTGCACCTGCACGGCTCCCCACGGCCTCGTCCTCCACCCTGCCCCGGACGCTGGACTGCCGCCAACCAATACGGGGAGGCCAGGCCAGCCACCGGTGGTGTTTCAACACACAGGCGCATGCACACACACACACACACACACACACACACACACGAGCACTCGGCTGCTGGCCAGGACCATCTTCTCGAAGCCACGTTTCCTGTCACCAGATAAGTGACGTAGCTGAATGCAGCAGCTCTCCCGAACGCATCTTCACCAGGGGGCTGGGGCTCCCCTGATGACTTCCCCCGGTGTGAGGCCCCGCGGTGACTTTTCCCGGTGGAATTTCTCCCGCCGGCCTGCGTGGGGCTAAGGTGACCGGCGTGCTCATTTTTCTTGCATTTTCAATGCTGCACGTGGAGAAAGTCCTCACGCTCTGCCCGCGGCATGGGGCAGAGACCGGAGGCGACTCGGCGCGGTGCTTCGTCTGAAGGGTTCGGGCCCAGTTCTGCCCGACTGCGTGGCCTCCGTGGCTCACGACAGTGGCCAGTCGCGCCCGGTCCGCTTCCTCACCTGGAAGTGGGCGCAACATGGCGGAAACGTCCCGGGTCTACCGGAAGGGCCGAGGGGCCGACCGGCGCAGGCGCGGGTGGCGGGTCGCCATTTGTTCCTGTCGCTGTCTCTGCCACGTGTGCTCCAGCTTCCTGTCCTTGGGAGCAAAAGGAAGCGTGGCTTTCAGGTGAAGGCCGAAGCTGGACCTGAGGCTCTAAGGTTCAGTATAAAATATACGGGGACGACGACCCCCGACGAAGCGGCCTCCGTCCACACGTTCGCGTTTAGGCAGCGTCCGCAGGCTGCACCTGCGGGGCCCCGCCCCGCTCTGGGGAGGGCGGGGCCCCGGCTGCTCCCCGCCGGGTGCTGGTCCACAGCCCGCTAGAGGGGCCCCTACGGGGGCGGGGCGAGAGGGAGAGGGCGAGGTCCCCCTCCCCGCGTGTTAGCACCTCCCGGGACAGCGCGGGCGGCAGCGTCTGGAGCCTGGCGCCGCGGGGCCGCTTCGGATTTCCGGCGTGCTCGTCCCAGAGCAGAGTCGCGTCAGCTTGGAACCGAGGCACAGCTTCATTTCCCCAGACTGAGTGCGTCCGCGGGCCTGGGAGTCCCCGCGGTGGCCAGCGTCCCGGCCACGCGCCGTCACGCGGGGGCCCCCTCCCGGCCGCGCGCCGGGGTCACGCGGAGCCCTCCCCGACGCTGACGGTTGTCTGGTGGTGGCAGTGTTAGCATCTCTGCTCCAGGACGAGGGACGGGAGGCGCAGGGACAGGAAGCGGTGAGGGCTGGCGCTGTGGCCGCGGGCACCGCTGCCCCCTCGCTGAGTCCGCACCCCCCCCCCCCCCCCACGATGGCACGCGTCTGGCGACTCTCGTGCCTTCGCACGTCCGGACGCGTGGCCTTGCGCAGCCTCGCCCGGCACCGCGAGCCGTCCTTCTGCGCTCGCGGGGACAGAGCCTCCCTCCCCTGCGTGGACGCGGCATTGATTAACGCTGCAGACTCCTCGGAAGACGCGCCCACTGCACACGTCCGGGGCGGCAATTACAGAGCCGCAGGGAACAGGAACTAAGGAAGGCACGGCGGGTCTCGCGGGCGTCAGCCGCGGCCGCGGGCCGGTCTTCCTCCAGCCCGATCAAGGAGGCAGACGCCCGTGCGGCTTCCAAGCAAAAGTACGGGCAGGTCTGATGCCTTTACCTTGTATTCTCAACAGCAAAAATCCGGGAGGCGTCCAGTTTCAGCAAGTGTCCCCCAGGAGGTGGTGGGAGCTAGAGTCCCTGGGAAACCCACATCTGCTCCAGCGGCCTGGGGAGGGGCGGGTGGCGGGCTAGGAGGGCTCCCGGGAAGAAGGCTGCCTTCAGATGGCCGGGAGCTGGCGTGTGCCCGACGTCAGGCACTCGGGACACTGGTTTCCTGAACTTCACTCCTGGTGCAGAAATGCACGTTCCCGGTCGAGCGATACTCCCTCTCCCTTCCTTAAGAGCGCGGTCTGCCTTCTGTCGGAGGCGGCGCTGGCCTGGAGAGACCCAGCTCCCCTCCCCACGCGGGTCCAGACCACCACTGAGGTTGTTTAAACCACCGGGATGCGGCCACGGTTCCCGGAAGATGGCTTGTGGATCAAAGCAGAGCGACCCTCCCCCGCCCAGGCGGTTCTTAGCTGAGCCCGAGAAGGGCTGTCACTGTCAGTCCCCATCTGAAATGACCGGAGCCAGGACATACGTCACGTGTGCCCAGAGTTTCAGGAAACTGCAGAAGCGTAGTCCAAAGTGAGCGCTCTTTTACACGTTTTCAAGCAATTTAGCCTTCTACATTCAACGTCAGCCAGGAAGGTGGCTTGTGATGGGTAACTCCCTCCGTGGGACTTCGAGGCTCATAAACCAAAGAGTGCAATATAATCACCCGTAGGCATATCATCTCTTTATCCTTTATATCAGACGTAATACGGGTCGTAGTCACGATTTAATAACAAACCAAGCAGGGCTCAAAAAAAGTTATCATTAAGATGGAAACATCCTTCCATTAGTTTTGCTCTGCCAGAGCCTGGCTGTCACACATTGTCTGAATAGAGATTAATTGTCACCCACGAATGACACCCCTTCCAGGGCACCGAGAGTCTACCTGGGGCCGGACGCTCAGACCTGGTGCCCCCGCAGCAGATGCCTGCCCGCGAGCGTCGCACAGGACACGCTCCTGCAGCGGCCACACGCGGGGGTGGCAGAGCCCAGGCTCCACGGGGAAGTATGACGCACTTCCATGCGCGTCCTGCTCTGGAGTTCCTGGCGGGCGTGTGGGCTGCTTACTTTCATCTCCGAGAAAACCGCAAAGATGATCTTACCCTCTGACCGTCCTTTCAGCCACTGCCCCCTCCCCTCCCCTCCCCTCCCCTCCCTGCAGTAACGAAAGCCTGGGCCACGTGAGGAAGTGTGCACCCCGGGAAAGTGTCCGCAGGAGACGCTGCAGCCGGGCCGTCAGCCCTCCAGGAGATGCGGGGCCACGGAGGCCACGGGACCCTCTTGCTTCGAGTGTTTTCATCGGCGGTGCTATAGCCGTGTGCTCTAGGGAGCCCAGGGTTCAATGGACCTGCTCCGTTAGAGAGCCAGGCGGCACCCCCGTGCTGCTCAGATTCACCCCGACGTGCGGGGGCTTCACAAGTCCCAGAGGCCAGGACACGGCCATCTCTCATGGGGCCAGGACATTCTGAAGAGCTAGAATTCAGGGACGGACCTGGAGACCCAGAGGGGCCGTCACCACAAATGGGCCGCACCGTGCCCAGCGGGACTCCCAGCTTCAGCATCGGGGCCCGGTACGTCCCTGCCATCTGAGATGTGGGGCCGCGGGGGCCGGCGCTTGGGGCGGCTGGGGAGCCAGCGCCGGGCCCACGCCAATGTGGGGCCACATCGTGAGAGGCGGTGGTGGTGCGCAGAGGAGGAGGGAGAGAGCTTGCCCGCGAGGTAAGCTTTGCTCTGGGTCCCAGAGGAGGCCAGGGAGGGGAAGGCTGGAATCCAGGCTTGGCAGCCGCAGCCACACGGACGGGACGAGCCCAAACCGTGAGGACGCCGAGCATCCACGTGCTGGGGTCCAGACAGCGTCTTGGCGGTGGGCACTGGGGGAGTCTTCCCATAGCGAGCTAAAATGTCAGCTTTCTGTCCTTTCCCCACCGCGGCTTTCTGGGGCGCTCAGAATAAGCCCCGTGGAACACCACCCGACCTTTTAAACCTTTAAGGACACGATCACGTGCACAGCAAATCTTACTTTCCCTGCTGGGCACAGACTTACAGCCCTCTCCCCGAGTGCTCCGGGCTCTGTCCCATGTCCCAGGACTCTGTCTGCCACGTCCCCAGGCCATGGGGTGAGTGCCTTCAGCGAGTCCTGCCTGACACCTCACTGCTGGTCTCCCTCTGAGTACAGGTAGGACTGAAGAGGCGGGGAGTGGGGAGGGGGAAGGGGGGAGAGAGGACTGGGCCGTTGTGGGATGGGGGGGCAGGGCTCAGGACATTTCGTGCTGAGGACCCTTGACAACTGGCCCTGGGGGGAGTCTGAGGCAGGCAGCCGGAAGCATCCGGAAGTCTGCTCTCCGGCAGAAGCCCAAGCCCACTGGGAAGCTGAGATCCCAGAGAAGGGAGACGCCCACCGACCTTTCTTCAGGGGGTCGAGGCCAATGCTCTACCACTAAATTTCCAAATGGGGTCAAGAAACAAGACTCAGTTTTAGCCACATTCCTGCATTGACTAGATTAAGCTCTCTTTTTCCCGGCACGTTGGTTAAAGACTTCTGTGGGACTAGTAAACGCTGGTAATCCACGTCCCCCAAAGCATTAGACTAAGGGTATTTTCTTCTACTTGACTTCTATCATACTGGTGCTGTGTGTTGACATTCTGTCCACCATTTCTCTTGGGTAAGAAGAGAGTCGTCTTAAACACAACCGAACAGTGAAAGTGCTTTGCACTGTTCACATCTCCTGCTATTTCCGCTTCGCAGATGAATTACAGCTGCGCTAGCAGGGGCTGGGGTCCAGACACGGGCCTGACTCCGAATTCCGCGAGGCCAGTGGTCCACGACCCAGTGCTTGAGTCAGGTGGGAGGGCCGGGTCCTTCTGGAGCCGCACGGGGCAGAGCGCGGGTGCCCGTGCGCGTGTGATTCAGCCTCTCCCCTCAGGGGCGTTAGTCCCGTGCAAGAACGGTTTCGGCAGCACGGCTGGAGGGGAGATGCTCCAGGCGTCCACCGGGTGGAGGCAGGGGTGCTGTTACCACCCTGCAGTGCCCAGGCCCCCCCACGGATACTCACTCGGCCCCCAGGGCCCTAGGGTCAAGGCTGAGAACCTGGCGTCACCAAACGGGGACCTGGGAGGTGCCACCCCATCTTCCACATGCAATTTCGGGTCTCCCAGGCTTCTGTTCCCTCCCATGACCTCACGGACCCACTGGATCTTGTCTCTTCTGCTTAGCCCTCCCCTCTGTGCCAACGCTATCCGTGTTGCCCTGGCCACTCGGCCTGGCCACGTCCAGGGAGGGGCCTCCCAAGGCAGCCGTGTTATTACCGGGAAGCTCCAAATGCTAGAGAGCCTGTGTTTGTGGCCCCGAGATAAGGCTTTTTTATTTGTGCTCGTAGGCCTTCTTCTGCTCTCTGGAGCAGCCAGGAGCCTCTCCCCTTGGACGCGAGTGGCCATGGGTGACGCGAAGACGCCAATCTCTTGCCTTTACCTTGGCTTCCCCTTCCTGGGGCGCACACGGCCCCCTGCAGGTCCTCCCGTCTGTTCTCCTCCAGTTCTGATTCTCTCCTGGCTTTCAGGCAGAGCCCAGAACTGAGGGAGGCCCCGCAGGTGGCCGGGTCAGCCGTGTCGCAGGGCCCGGGTCTCTGTCACCGGGACACTGCAGCTGTGCTAGGCTGCTTGGGTGCCCAGTGCATTTATGACTCCCGAGGGCACAGTTTTCTACTTCTTTTGCTCTGTCACCCTCACTTGGGGGCACACAATCCTTTTAAGAGAGGCCTCAAGTCCTTCCTGGGGCTGAGCAGGGTGGCGACCGGGGGCTGTGGCCGCCAAGCTCCCGGGGGCCGGGCCGGCGCCATCGGGGATGAGGCAGGACGAGGCCGGGCCAGCGGGGCAGTGCGCGCCCCCCTGAGGGGCCCCCACCCCTGCTCGGCACATCGGCCAGGAGGGAAGCAGGCCTGCGGGTGCCCAAAACTTTAGATATTTTTTTAAGTAAAAGTCGGCCATCTGGATTATTTATGTAGAATTTCTCAATTGTGAAAACACGAAATGGGAAGTTATGGGTTGAAGTCAACATTCGGGGACGTCACGGGTGCCCCTCAGATTCACATGTGGGGGTCCTGACCCTCAGTACGTCCCACTGCGACCGTGTGTGGGGGTGGGTCTTTTCAGAGGTGATCAGTGAACACGAGGTGCTAGTCAAGGTGACTTGTGTCCTGACAACAGGGGAGATTTGGAGACACACACGTGCCAGAGAGAAGGTGATGGGCAGGCAGGGGGTGGGGCGAGGGTTGGGGCAAAGCGTCTACAAGTCAGGGGCCACCAAGGGTTGCGGAGCCACTGGAGGGTGGGAGCCGTCCCCGCGCCACCTGGATCTGGGGCTTCCGGCCCCTAGGACTGAAGGCAGTAGCTGGGCGTGGGGGAAGCTGGTGCCGGGACATCTGTGGTCTGCATCAGCCTGGTAGGGGCCAGTCCACATCCTCTGGTGTGAACGGTCCATACGGGGACTCACTCAGAGCTGAAAATTCCTGAAGCCATTTCGGCAGAATCACTGCGGGTCCCAAGTGACACCTGGCTGTCACCCGTCTTGCCCTACTCCTACCGCCCTCCAGCCTGCATCGTTCAGACGTGGAACACACCTGATGACACGTCTTTAATTATCCTGGCCAAAAATGTTGCCCGGAACGGAACTGAGGTGGCGTGGCCCGTGAGTTTTCCTCAGTTAAGTGTTCATCTAGTTGACAGCCTGCAAGAATGGGCTACTTTTCGTGGCCATAAATCTATATCCAGGTACAACCAGTCTGCTCCCTCATTCTTTGCCTCTGGAGATTCTGTTAAAAGCCAATCCCCCCGGAAGCCTACGCGTGACGTCAACGGCACACCCCCATCTCCAACAAGTCACACCCTCAAGGAAGGTGGCCACCGTCCTCGCCCCCTCGGGTGCTCAGAGGCCACCTGCTAATGGCAGCTCCCGAGCAGGGCTCAGAACAGGCACGCTGGCATGGGTTCCCGGGACCACCGCCTGCTCTCCCGGGGACCCCGAGATGCAGGTACGAGCCAGACGCTGACACGGGACCTCACCCCGGAGAGCGCACGTCCCCACCGGCAGGCACCACTGGCCAGGCCCGCCCGCTCGAGGGACACGGCCTTTCACGACGGACACAGAAGGAGCACTGGTGCCACACGGCCTGCCCCAAGCTACCATTGGTGACTGTGTACTAAAGAAAAGAACTACATAAATGATAAAATGCCACATTCTGAGGTGCCCAAGTCCCAGAAGTCACCAGAGACCGTCTTGTGTGCCCGCTCCTCGCGACCAGACGGCGGCCTTCCTTAGGTGAGCCAGCGGGCTTGTGTCATTGTTTCCGAGTCATTGCACAAGTGACATTACAATGCTACGAAAGATAAAAACGGATGGCGATACTTTAAAAACCTATGTTCGTGACTGAGTTTGCCGGAGACGCTCCGGATGCCACATCAGGCGTCTTTCACGACCGGTGTAAAACGATCGGTTACACACGCTCAAATTTTCATTCATCCTCGGGACTGAGGCCGGGACGGCCAGGCAGTCCCTCCTCTGCCGCACGGGGCTGGGCTGTGACCACAGGCGGCCCTGGGGACCGAGCCGGCGGTCCCGAGACGAGTGTCCCCTCGCCTGGAGGCTACGAGCAGGAGGCTCAGCAAGAAACAAACAGAAAAACCCATGAACTCAGGCCTTGTGCCGCACGGCTGCCACCGAGCAGAACTTCAAACTGTTTTCTTGCTCTGCAAATGGGTATCCGACCACCTGGAGGAAGCCCGCCTTGGCTGGCACAGGGGCGCTGGCAGGCAGGAGCCGCGTGTGAGCGCTGGGAGCCGGTTTCCCATGGAAACATCCGCGGTGCTGGGCGTGTTCCTCCTAAAAATATTCTGCGTCTCCAGCTTTCCCATGATACGGATCTGGTGTCTTTTGTGTCACCTTCATCCCCAATGACTGAAGGTTCACCGTGCTTGAAGTGATGTTTCTCAAGAAAAGCCTCACGTGCAGGTGGGGAGAGGAACGCGTCCAGTGGGAGGAGCTGGGGGCGGCGGGCCAGTGCCACGAGCCATCGTGGGAACACGCGATGGGGCAGGGTCACACGGAGTGGCCCTGGTGATGCGGGAGCCCCTCCCTTGGAAGCCCCCCGCAGCCCAACCAGCCGAGACAGGAGGCCCCGGGGAGGCCGGGAGGAAGCAGCGGGGCTGCTGTCTGGGGGCTCTGCTCGCTCACGGCCCTCCTTCTGGTAGTCGTTCTCAGCTCCACCGACTGTGGGTTTGATCGGAACCCGCGGCCCCTCCTTGGACACTGCGGGGTATGGTTCCGGTCCGGGATCGCCCCCCGGCCCCGACCGTCCAGAATCTAAGCCGCCCCAGAAATGGGCCAGCCCTGGCCCAGCAGAAGGTTCATGGGTGACTTCCAGCAAATCCGTCAGGAGCTGGGATGGCCGGGAGAGAAGGCGGGCTCTGCCGCCTCGGTGGAGCCAGCGGAGGACACGCCCCCGCTCTGCAGACGTGGTGCCCCAGCACTCGGGAGAAGTACTTCTCCTCCACCCCTGCCACGGTGGAGGGAGACAGGCGCCCCGTCCCCGGTGTGCCGAGATCACGTTCCCAAGGGACATGACGGGTGGGTTCCGAGAAGACTAAGCCCCTGGCAGGGGGTGTGCGTGGAGCCTGGAGGGCCGACTTAGCCTGAAAGGGCGGGCTTCGTGCACTTTGTGGCTAAAGATTTAGCTTAGCCTGTTTTTCAACCCAAACCAAACTGAGACACCAGCGTCCCTGACAACTAGGGATGAGAACCGAACCCCCCGAGCCTGCACGGACTCAATCAACAGCCCTGGGAGCCCACAGGCTGGGGGGTGACAGCGGTGGCCCCCAAGGTACCCCCAGGCCTCCCGCTGGGAGGGCACCAACGATGAATGGACACATGGGCCGAATGCACCTGCTCCTATCGCGGGCCTGGAAATCAGAGCCTTCGTTCGTGGGGATCACTCATGTGCCATCAAAACGGAGTCATGACACTTTTCGCTCAAGTATCCGTAAAAATATGTGGTTTGCTCGACGATGTCACCCACTTGCAATCCTGAACCCCGCTGCGGGGGACAGGAGGGTGGCCAGTGACCAGTGATGGGACAGCCTGTGCTCCGGCTCTGGGCTCTCGGCCCACGTTCCGGAGACGTGTGAGCGCAGCGTGTGCGGTGTGGAGCCTCTCCCGGGAGCGGGGCACAGCTCCTGGGCGTCTGCGATCTCTTCCAGTAGAGGGCACCCGTGGGTGTCCCCACACGGACACAGATTTGTGCTTCCCTGCAGGTGTTCACACCGCTAAGGTCCACTCCTCACTCGAAGGCGATTAAGTGCCCTGCCACCGCTCGGCTCTAGGACGTTGATACGAAGCCGTCTGTCAGCGCTCCTCCCAGTGACCGGAAGGCACATGAGCACGTCATTTATCTCCACGCTGGCGGCCACGGGGCCGCTCCGACCTCCTCAGAAACCCGCACCCCACCTCTGGTCACGGGCCGCGGTGCCCCGACTTTTCTGTGGGTGACGTCTCCTTTGTAACTGCTTATCAATGACCTTTTGTAATCTCTCCTAAGCCATGACGCAGGGAGGGAGGGGGCCGCCGCCAACAATAAATCAATCTGCAATAAAGGTGGGATTCGGGAAGGGTGATAAGATCAGAGTAATTTGAATGAACTTGGCAAACAAGTTCAGAGTTTCTGAACTATCAGCTAATTCTACAAATAGTCACTTGTAGAGAGAGAGGCTATTTTAAAAACAACCCATTTTCTCTGCTTTCACGCACGCTACATAAAACAAGAGATTAATGGAAGCGTTCTTTCCGTGCTCGCTTTCCCAGAATGCACAGACCAGGCTAGAAGCTCATGGCTATTTAAGGTGGCTCCACGGGCGTGTGCGGAAAACCCTGGAACTTTGGCGCCCCTCCCCCCGGAGCCTGCCCTGCGGATTCTTCTCGACTACCCTCTGGTGACCACGGCAGGCAGTCTGGCCCGCGGTGTCCGACGGGCGTCTCCAACACATGGGCCTCCACACCCACGCAGCCCTCCAGGCCCCTTCCCCCTCCCACGCCTCAGCTCCCCTGCCCTGGCTTCTGACCTGCGGGTGGCTGCCCCGAGGCCTCGTCCTCCTGCGGAACGTCCGACCCCTGGGGCGCCCCCGGACACGTTCACCCGCCGTTCACGAGCCCCTCCGCTTCCAGCCACACCGCGGGTCCAAACCCGGGTGCCACGTGCGTGCGCGAAGCTCTGGGGCTGATCGGGCTGGGTTTTCTGCAGATGGGTGTCTCTGCCAGGTCCACTCCAGCTGACTTTCCAGGGGACCCCTGAGCCCCACTCTCGAGGCTGGGGGCGGGGAGCCTTCCCAGTGCAAGTGGGAGGAACACGCAGGAACGTGACCCTGGGCCGCACAGAGGGGCTGTCCTCTGCCTCCTGCAAGAGTTGTGCCCAGCACCTCCACTGCCAGCCCTGCGTGGCGGCCGGCCCCTTGCCCCGGGACGCAGGAGGACTTCCCGCTTCCTGCTGGTTCTCAGCATCCAGGAGCTTCCGCTGAAACGGGGGGCCAGGAGAACACGACGCTGACAGGCTGTGCAGGCTTCAGGGAGGAGAGCCCCTCTCTGGGGGCACGGCCCCTCCCCTCCAAGGGGCTCCGGCAGTCAGGGCGGGCTCCAGGAGGGAGGTGTGGGGCTGAGTGGGAAGCTGTTTACAGGATGGGAATTCAGGGCACTCAAGTCCTATTTAGGTTTTTAGCTGTTTTTGTCTCTTCTGTCACAGTGGAGGGCAGCGTGGTCTCTGGGGTGAACGTGTCCCACGGTGTCACTGTGTGGTGGTGTGTGGGCCGGCTTCCCCCAGTCCCTCCTCTGATGGGGCCGAGGCCTGGCAGAGGCCAACCGGGTGGGGCAGGGAGAGCGTCACAAACTTCCTTTCCCGTGGAAACCTTCTTCAGGGTCTTGACTTCTGCACCTCTCCTGCTATTTCCCTCACTCTGCAAAGGCCTCGTCAGTTTGCAGTCGGACTGGGCCGAGAGGCGCGTTGGACGTGCCACCAGGAAGGCAGCCACGAGGGGCGCCTGGGTGGCTCCGTCGGTTGAGCGTCCGACTTTGGCTCAGGTCATGATCTCCCGGTTTGTGGGTTCGAGTCCCATCTCAGGCTCTGTGCTGACAGCTCGGGGCCCGGAGCCTGCTTCAGATTCTGTGTCTCCCTCTCTCTCTGCCCGTCCTCTGCTCACGCTCTGTCTCTTTCTCAAAAATAAAATAAACATTAAAAATTTTTTAAAAAAGAAAGAAGGCAGCCATGAGATAGCCAGTTCACTGGCGCCTAGTATCAGACCTTTACTGAGTCCTTATTTTTTAAGTGTGAGGCCCCACGATGGCACCGTGAGAGCCGTGCAGGTGGGAAAGACATGAGGTCTGTTTCTAAGGACCTTTCCCTCCAGGGAGGCAGGCATAGACCCTGATAAATGGGAAGATGTGATAAATGCCGTAATAAACAGAATTCCTTTGGGTTTAGAGGAAAGAATAACACCTTTGGCTGGGGGCAGATATCCATTCACATAATGACTTCTGATCAGCCTCGCCATACGGCCAGGGGTCACTCCCAGACCCCTTTGGTGTCCAGCAGGCCGAGCGGTCCACCTTGGACCATCTGAGCTCCAGAGCGGGGCGCAGGCTGGGGGGCAGGGGCAGTGCCGGTGAGTGTTGGAAGCTACCTCCCCACCCATTTGGAAACAATACTAAGATATCAGAATGTATTCATGAATTTTTCTCCCTCCTACAAGACCAGACAGCAAGTGCCCTTAGCTGAGTTATGGGTTGAGTCGTGTCGCCTCCAAGGAAAGAGACAGATCGAAGTCCTAACTCCCATGTTACGGGCTGAGTTTGTGTCCCCACAGGATTCATGTGTTGAAACCCTCACACGCAGGGTGGTGGCATTAGGAGGTGGGTCCTTTGGGAGGTGGTTAGGTCATGAGGTGGGAGCCTCATGAAGGGATTAGTGTTCTTCTCAAAGACGCCCCTTCCCCTGGGTAGAGACGCAGTGAGAAGATGTCGTCACGAACCAGAAAGTGTGCCCTCAGCGGACACCGAGTCAGCTGGTGTCTCGATCTTGGACTTCCAGCTTCCAGAAGTGTGGGACGTAAATGTCTGTTGTTGAAGCCCTAAGTCTGTGGTGTTTTTGTTACAGCCGCCCAAACAGACTCAGACGCCCCAGCGCCTTAGAATGTGACCTCATTTGGAATAAGGTGGTTGCCGATGGAACTAGTTAACATCAAGTCATAGGATGGGCCCCAACCCACTACGACTAATATCCTCATAAGAAGACAGAGAGTCGCAGGGACAGCCCCACGTGAGGGGGCAGGGCCTGCAGCTACACGCCGAGGAACACCAGGGACCGAACCTGGCAGAGACAAGGAGGGTCCTTCCGAACAGACACTTCTCCAGAGAAGACGTCCGGATGGCCAACAGACACGGGAAAAGATGCTCAACGTCACTCACCATCAGGGAAACACAAATCAAACCCACAATGAGACACCACCTCACGCCTGTCAGGGTGGCTAAAATCAAAGACACAGGAAACAACAGGTGTTGGTGGGGATGCGGAGAAAGGGGAGCCCTCGTGCACCGCGGGTGGGCATGCAAACTGGTGCAGCCACCGCGGACAACAGTGCAGAGGGTCCTCGGAAACTTAGAAGCACAACTAGCATGTGACCCAGGAATCGCACTTCTGGGTACTTCTCTGAAGGAACTGGAACCAGCATCTCGAAGAGATACCCGCACGGCCATGTTCACGGCAACATCATTCACAGCAGCCGAGATATGCAAACGACCTCGGTGTCCGCTGATGGCTGAGGTGCATGTATTCAGTGGAATATTACTCAGCCATAAAAAAGGAGGAAATCTTGCCATTTGCATCAACGCGTACGGAGCCTGAGGGCGTTATGCTCAGCGAAATAGGTCCTACGTGGAAAGAGAAATGCCGTTGATCTCTTTATACGTAGAATCTAAAAAAGTCAGACTCACAGAAACAGAGTAGGACGGTGGTCGCCAGGGGCTGGCGGGAGGGTGTGGGGTGGGGGACGTTGGTCAAAGTTATGAAATCTCAGTTAGAAGACGAGTAGGTCCTCGGGTGTCCTGCACGGCCTGGTGACCGTCATCAACGATACTGTACTTTATACTTGGAAGTTGCTAAGAGAGTCGATCTCAAATGTTGTCACCATAAAAACAAACGGAAAACCCCAAACGATCATCCAGAACTTTGAAAGAGAGCGCGGCCCTGCTGACACCTTGCTTTCAAACCTCCAGCCTCCAGATGGAGGAGTGCACGTCTGTGGCCCCCCGCCCCCCCGCCTTGTGTGGTGGCCGGTGCAGCCCCGGCCCTGATGCGGGCGGAGGACCCCTCATCGGCACGTGCCCACTTGCCAAGTCATTTTGTGGTGCACACTTGTATTTACAGCCAGTTGAAAATCCAAAGGAATAGTCACCCGAAATTCTTAAACCGGACGGTGCTGGCATCCCCAAACGAAAAGGAGGTACGGGGTGGAGGGTGGCGGGACCTGGGGTCTGTTCCTCCTCTGCTCTAGTGTGCGACCTGCACGTGATGGTGGGCCAGACGCACTTTTCCAGCTCGACAGGCCCCTGCTGGGCGCTCGGCAAACAGCCACCAAGTCCAGGCTCTGCATGCGTGCAATGCACACGTACGCACACGCACACAGGCACACACCTCCCGCTTCTGTGTCTACTAGACCAGACACACGTCACACCCCAGCTGCACCGCAGAGCGTGACCCTCAGATCTCCGTTAACCCGGATTTTCTCTAAGTCAGACGACCACCTAGCTCTGGTTAACGAGCGGAGATTTGCTGAAGTTCAAAATTGAATGAAGCGATGTTCAGAAATCCTCTTTCAAGGAGAGCTCACTCAATCAGGCTGGAGACCGGACTTCTGGGAGTTGGGACTGTGCCAGGACAAAGGGGTCCCAGCCGCCGCCCGCTCGCTGTCCCGGTGCTTGGGCGCCTGACCACCCGTGAGCCACAGTGCGCCCTACGCCAGGCTGGCTGGACGCCTCCCCCAGTGTCCCGGGCACGTCTCGGGACGCGCGTCCCGCTGGCCCCGCCACCCAAACCAGCACTCAGAGGCCCCGAGGTCACCACACCTAGACACCTTCTCCCTCCTCCGTTCCCGCTACCCCAAGTTCAGGCCTCCGCGTCTCTTGCCTTGAAAACGGGGGCAGCCTGATCCCTGGCCCCTCCCCCCCCCACTTGGATGGCTCATCCCGGTGCCAAATGATGCCGACAGCGAGGGTTTGACGTACAATGGGCGCTGACTTGCCGTTTTGACACTTGGGGCAAGTAATGACTCCGCTCTCGGAGGAGAACTGCCCGTGGCGGGGGATGGAAAGACGGTGGCACGAAGCAAGCTCGTGGGACCCCGAGCGGCCAGACATAATGCACACGCACCAGAGTGGCCTCCATCCAAAATGACTCTCATGCTTCAAAAACAGTGCTCCAAATGGAAAAGTTAAGGGTGACTATATCCCAATGGGCTTCTAATTGATGAAGAATTTAGATTACCCGCGACTGAAATGTGTTCATCTGCAGAGGCTTGCTTACAAGGAATAGGCTGAAACTTTTCATTTTATCTTGTAATTCATAAATAAAACACAGAAATTACAAAGATAACAATTTCCCATTTGAAAAAGTCAGAACTTTCAAATATCAGGTCATTGAAGTATCTTTTGTCTATCAGAGCCATAACCCCTAAATTTCAATTTACATTGTAATATGTATTCAGTTCCCAAGTAAACATGACATATTATAGAGTTTACTTTTCATGAATTATGCTTTTTCTTACATTATTCATCTAAAACAAATTAAAAAGTACTCATCGTATGTTAAATGGGGCAAAGTCAATATTTGGCTTTATAGATTATCAATATTTTAAAGATCATATAAAATGAACTTTATAACAATTTTTAAAAATAGAGTCTAAAATAAAACTCTTTTACTTAAAAATTACCTGTTTTTTCCATATACTATATAAATATAAACTGACGTTTTTTTTTTTATTATTTTTTTTATTTTAGAGAGAGTGAGCATGCTCGCACAAGTGGGGGAGGGCAGAGGGAGAGAGAGTCCCAAGCAGGCTCCACATGTAGCATGGACCCTATGTGGGGCTCGAACTCACAACCGTGGGATCAGGACCCGAGCTGAAATCAAGAGTTGGATGCTCAACCGACGGAGCCGCCCAGGCGACCAAACAATAAATTGTCTTTAAAAGAACTTTTCAGCGGGAGAACAGTCTTCTCCAGAAACGGTGCCAGGACACCCGCACGTCCACACGCAGAAGAATGAGGCCGGACCCCTACCTCACGCTAGGTACAGAAATGAACTCAAACTAGATCAAATACCCAAAGGTCAGAGAAAAACTATGAACGTCTTAGAAGAGCACATAGGTAGGGGCATGAGTTCTTGGATATGACACAAAAACACAGGCAATAAAAGAAAGAAATAGACAAATTAGACTTGATCGAACTTAAAAACTTCACCGCTACCCCAAGTTCAGGCCTCCACATCTCTTGCCTTTTGTGCAAGAGACTTTTGTGCAAAGAACATCATCAAGAGACTGAAAAGGCACCCCACTGAATGGGAGACAGTAATTGTAAGCCATGTCTCTACTAAAGGATTAACGTCCAGAACACATAAGGCATCCTTACGACAAACCACCCAGCTCAGAAACGGGCCGAGGACCCGCATGGACATTTCTCCAAAGATGAACAGATGGACAGAGAGCGCAGGAGAAGATGCCCAGTGTCACGGTCATTAGGGAAGTGCAGACCAGAGAGAGACACCGCTTACAGCTGCCGGGATGGATGCTATGAAATAAAAACAGAGAAGGACACGCTTTGGGGAGGACGCAGAGAAACCGCACTGTCCGTGCATTGCCAGCGGCAACGGAAGCAGGGGCGGCCACCGTGGTGATTCTGGAGAAAAACGCATACCACGCCCAGCAGTCCGCTTCTCGGTGTGTACCTGAAATGATCGAAGACGGGTCCTGGAACGGATACTCGTGTGACAATATTCACAGCGGCATCCTTCACGATGACCCAAAGGCAGAAGCAGCCGAGCATCCGTCGGCAGGTGATGGTAAAGAAAACGTGCTACATACAGGCGATGGGAGGTACCGCCTCGGGAAGGAGGGAAATGCCGACCCCCGCCGCAGCACGGACCGACCTGGAGGACGTCGTGCTCAGTGAGCCACGCCGGTCACAAAGGGACAACTGCCCTGTGATTCCACTTCTAGAGGTCCGGGAGCCGTCATGTCCACAGTCAGAGCAGAAGGGGGGCCGCTGGGTGCAGGGGCGGAGTCTCAGTTGGGGACAATGAAAACGTTCTGGACGCGGAGGGTGGTGACGGGTGCAGAAGAGTGTGGGTGTACTTAATGCACTGGGCTTTACCCTCAAAAATGGCTAAAATGGTACATTTTGGGTTATGTGTGTTTTACCACAACATAGATAAAAAAGAAAGAAAAGATATAATAGTGGGCAAAGCACCAAATGGGGGCTTCTTGGGATTAGGCATCGTTGAGAGAGGGTTTGACAGGCGGGAAAGCAGACGGTGGAACCAGGAGGTGCCGGGGGGCCTCAGGGCGGCCGTCCTGCCCCAGACCGTGCCCCGCCCTCCCGCCGGCACCCCGGGGTCAGAGCCCGGAGCCCTTCTGGCAGCTCAGCCCTCCTCCTCCCGCCGGGGCATCGCCCCGGGGACCCCGTGGGCCCGCGCTCCTTATGCCACGGACGGAGGCTTGGCGTGTGCCTGGCGTGTGCCCCGCACCGAGGTCCTTAGTGAGGGAGCGTGCCCGGTGAGCCCACTCCTCTGCTCCGCACCCCTGAACCGGGGCCCCGGTGGCAACAGCCCGCTTATCCCCACGGGTCTTCCCGATGAGGCCAAGGTCGTCCAGGTGTGCTTGACCTCATGGGTAGTTATTAAGCTCCCAGGCTCTGAGGCCCACGGGGAGGGAAGCTTACAGAACCCTTGTTGGAGAGAGACAAGCAGTGTGGCTTCCAGAAGTTGTGACATCGGCCTGGACGGTTCTCCTGGATGCGCCGGTCGGGGGTCAGGCGGGAGGAAGGAGGGAGACCGCACGACGCCCCCTATTACAGCCTCACACGGCATCTTTTGGTTCAGTAGACAAAACAGCTTTAAAGTTCAAGGCTAATTCAAATTGGATTTTAGAAACACAGAGTCTTACAACATCTGTACCAAACTCAGGGATCACACTCTTATCTTATCCCCAGAAAAGCTTTTGAAGACGTGGGAGAAATAAGGGAAGCTCCCATTTTCGATTGGGCCCTCAAAACTCGCCTGTCTGCAGCCCTCCCTCCGCCGGCTGCCTATTATCAGAAGGTAAAAGCCTTAGACTATTGAAAAAAGGATTTGCATAAATTGCTTTCACCTGCTTCTCATATGAGGTTAATGAAGTTGGAACAAAAAGGAACGAATCCCCAGCCCGGTGCAGACCTCAAGGCCCCAGAACAAACTTTCAGGAGCTTCCCCCCCACTGGCCCCGCTTGGAGAACTGCTTCAGAGAGGGTCCCGCGAGTGGGGGGCGCCTTCATCGTGGCTTTTCTACAGACCTCCCCCCCACCAAAGGGCCGAGGAAGGTCAGCCTGGCGGGGCCTGCGCTCACCCCAGGCGGGGCTCCACGCACAGCCGGGGCTCGGCCGACGGGTTCCGGGTGGTCACCAGATAATAACCCTGGGACAGGGAAGCAGACGGGGAGGAGCTCGAGAAACATGGCAACGTTGGTCATTACCTTGATGCGTGACTCTTCTTGGGGCAGAAGCTTCATTACATGCAATGCAGAGTATTTTCTTTTTCCACCTTCCCACCTTTGAATTCTCATATATTTATTTTTTAAAACACTTTTGTAACATTTTAATTTATTTTTGAGAAAGAGTGCCAGCGGGGAAGGGGCAGAGAGAGAGGGAGACACAGAATCCGAAGGAGGCTCCAGGCTCCGAACTGTCAGCACAGAGCCCGACGCGGGGCTCGAACCCATGAGCCGCGAGATCATGACCTGAGCCAAAGTCGGACGCTTCACCGACCGCGCCCCCCAGGCACCCCGAATTTTCATATATTTAAAAGAAGAAATTTGGGCCGCTGGTGTAGGTCGGGTTTGCTCAGGGGCCACGGGAACCCCAGGCACTGGTTCCGGGGCAGTGGCTAGAGTGTGCATGCCAGCCCGGGGTTCGGGCCGCCCCCTCCTTTAACGAGCCTGTGCTCCGAGTTCCTAGGAAGCTTCTCTTGAGGAGAGGTTTCTGCTGCTGAAACTGCGTGAAGACTGCCGTTAGCCACAAGGGCAGATTCAGAAAACCTGAGTGGGAAAGAGACCTCTCCCCCAGTGGCCTCTGTGGGTCCGGAGGGGCGCTGGCGGGGTGCGTGCGGGGGTGGGGGGTGACAACCTGGAGGGGGTTCTCTTTCGGGAGAAAACAAAATACGTGCCGTAAAGAGACAGTCTCCCAAAGGCGCGTGAAGCCCCGAGATAAACGTGTCCACCTTCCTCGAGGGTCGGGTTTATGGAAGATTGGGGGAAATTATTTTTGCTCTGCAACCGGGAATGGCCACCTCACGTAGCGGGACGTCACACGCACACACAACGTTAGCCAGGGCAGGGAGCGGTCAGGCAGTTGTGGGTTCTGGGGCCCCGCGTGTGGCACAGGGGGTGTGGACCCCGCGGGCACCGGCCCCGAAGCCAGGCCGCTCCTCAGGGGCTGTGTTTCCAGGTGACCGCGGCCGCCTTGGAGCTCACCTCACAGATCAAGTGCAGATCGGTCCCTGCGACCTGTGCCGAGCGTCTGGGAGGCCGGGCACGTAAACGTTCACAGGGCCACATCGAGCCCAGGCCCGGTGTCTCCCGGGCCCCCTTCCTGGGGTTTGAAGGCCCAGAGCGTCGCTGGAAGCAGGTCAGCCGTTCTCCTCCCTTTCGCCGTGGCTCTCTTACCGAGGATTAGAAAATCCCTCAACTTCTCTGAAATGCTGCGGGCCGCTTCTGATAAAGGGTATGACCGTGGGATTGCACAAAATGTAATTAGGTCTGGGGGGACCCACGAGGGTTCTTTGCAAAAGCGTGTGCAGCCTGCCTGGAAGCCTGAGCTGGCCGTCGAATCCCGCTCCCCAGGCAGAGCCCGCTCGGGGCGGCCCCTGGTCTCCGCGGGTCCCCAGCGGCCGTCTCCCAGCCGTGACTCCTCTCGGGGCATCTCTCCCCTTGGGGCCGCTCCCAGACTCCCCACCTTCCCCACGGTGGCCTCACCAGCCGCTCCCCGTCATCACTCCGTCCTCCCACGTGGTTTCCTCTGAGATGCACACCATGGCCCCTCGTCCACGTCTGTTCCAGGCCCCTGCCGGGCACCGGCCCCTGGCTCACAGCACACGAGCTCGTGGGCGAATGTCAGAACCGAACCAACCAGCACACGGAAGTCCAGGCACGAATCGGTCTTGGCCCCGGCCTGCCCCTGGAAGGCCATCCGAAGGCCGAAGACCTGCGGCCAGAAAGCAGGACCTCGCCGCGGGGGCGCCCTGCTGTGTCCGCACGCCCGGGATCGTTCTCGAGACTCTCGCTGTGGGAAGGCTTGGGATCCCGCCTGCCGCCCCGCGTGACTAGTAGGTCGGTGGTTAAGCGCGTCGTCCTTCCGTCTCGCCTGCTCCTCGTATCACGTTGGGAGCTGTGGCCGAGTCTCGTGTTGTCACCTCACATGACGTGTCTCTTACGCGCCCGCACCTCCCCTTTGTCCCGTGAGAAGCTCTGCCCGGTGCCGACCCGGTGCCGTGGGGACGTGGGGTGGCCTCGCGGCTTGCGCTCTCCGTGCCACGAGACCCTCTCTGAACTCTTCTACCAGCTGCATTGCTCTCACCGGTTTTGTCCTTCTCTTCTTGGTCGACACCCCAGCCCCTGACTGGCCTCCCTGTCCTCAGCCTCCTTCACCTCCAGCTATTTTCCAAGCTTTCCCCCAAGTTTTTCAAGTTTTTCCCCAAGATGTTCGTGTTACTTTTTGAGCAAAGAGCCCTTGGTGGACACGTCTCAGCTTCCCGACGTGGCCGGGACGACCACGAGCCCACCTGGCTGTTGTCTTCTAGCCCAGTCTCTTGGCGTCTTGTCTCAGTTGGGCGCGTTCCCCTGAAGGCAAGATCCTGCCCCCGCAGGCGCCTATGACTCTGCACGTGGCTCACCATCGCTTCCCCGCTCACCTACAAAGCTCCTGCCGGCAATGTCCCCCTGTTAAGTGACTCTAACATTCGAGACCCCGCCCACCTGCTGACTCTTCCTCCAAGTCTGCCCCGAACGCTCCAGGTCGACGCGGCCGCTTTCTGCCATTTCTGCGCCGTGTGGACAGCTCTACTGCCGTGAGATCACACTGTGTAGCAGCCGCCGGTTTGTAGCGTGAACCGTGCAGCCGCCAGCACGGCACCTGGCGCATAACAGGTGCTCAGTGGAACTCTCCTGAAGGAATGAATGCGTTAGTCATTGGGGTCTCCTTGGGGACAGACTCGATGTCCCTCATCTTTGTGTCTGCGGCATGTAGCACAGTGGGGGACAGTGAATGCTCTGGAAATGGGTTTTTCCGGGAAAACACAACTTAGTCTTGAAAACAGACTTCTACACGCACACTTTGATAGGAGTGCTGGGTCTTGAGAGTAGATTACCGCTGCCTGGGTCTGCGGCAGATAGAGGGGGAGCAAAGACACCGTTTCAACGTCTTCCAGTCCCAGAGATGTACAAATATTTTAACAACATCCCAGTGATTAAGCGGTGACTCAGCCAAGACTCCCTGAATAGATAATTTTCTCTTCCTGACTCTGCTCCCATCTTACTAAAACGTTACGGGGCTGGACTTACACTTGGAATTCAGCCATTTCCATTTGGCTTCGAGACGACGGCACGAAGCTGTCGCGATGACCTGGAACCACGTGGACCACTGGGGGTCGCCCATCCACCCACCCACATCGTGGATGCAGAACGCAGGGCCAAGTGGTCCTCCAGTCGGAGGCAAATGCAAGGAAGGACCCAGCTTGGCTCGAAGCCAGTACCTTCTCCCCACACCAGCGGTTCCCGCATCGGTGCTGGCACGGGGGCTGGCCACGCGGCGGTCGAGGTGACGGGCACATCTTGGGCTACCAGACAGAAGCCACGCGTGCCCCAAGGAAGAGTCGCCTCCCCAGGGAAGGCTCGGTCCCGGTACCGACTGTGCAGCCAGGGGCATGCTGATTTAGGGCCTCCAGGGTATCTACCTCGGTGGACGCTGGACAGAGCCGTGCCATAGCCGCGGCCCGGGGGCTGACCCCGGCCAGCCTCCAACTGTTAGCGGGCTTTGGACACAGGCATGCCTCTCACCCACGTCAAACCACCTCTTACAGACCGCTGCTCCCCGTGGCCCCATCACTGCAAGCCGTATGAGTAACTTGGCTCAAAATCACGATCTCACGACAAGACTGGCTGTCGGGACCGAACAGACAAGTCGAGCAACCCTTGACCGAGTTTGGCTGGAAAACCCATCACGCTTGTTAGCGGGCTGACACGTCAGTTGGGTAAAAGCGACCCCGGCTACGCTGGGGGCATCGGTGGGCCCTGGCCACAGCTGCCTGTGTGGCCGCCTGGTCACTGGTGTGGCTCAGGGAGGGTCCGCTGTTCCGGCGGTCTGCGTCTTACCCGGGAACCCGGTGCGTAAGGCTTTGAGTCCGCCCTTCGGAAATGATGAGGGCATTCGAAACAAAGTGAGCTCTTTAAAAGGAGCAAATGGAACTAGAATAAATGGAAGTCTAGTTTTAAAAATATTTTTGGAAAATACGAAGAGATCAAGTGACATCAAAACACTTGGAATTACAGAACACGATCCGACCCCTGGGTTGGTTCTAAACTCTCAGGGCGCGGGGCGGGCACTCTGTGGGCCGATCTCGACGTCTCCTGTGGGGAGGTGTGCAGCACGTGTGAGGGCTGGTGAGTCCCCTGTCCACACGTCTGTCCAGAGGCATCTGCCTCCCGCCACACGCCTGGGTCATGATGACTTTGGGGACACAACGGCACCCTGGACAGTCTTGATAATGACAGTGATAACGACCTGCGTGCACATCCGGCTGTCTTGAGACAAGACTGCTGTGAGTCCATCCAGGCTTCAGGGCAGGAAGTGAGGTAGGTTTGTCGGACACAGCTCAGGAGACAGTAGGAGATGCCTCGTGCCCGCGTTCCAACTCTGGAGGCCCGGCGCTGTGCCCGGGGCGGGGGTGACCCTGTGTCCTGGCTGCGCCGGGCGGGCCTGCTGCCTGTGGCCCCAGTGCGAATGTCAAGAGCCTCTGTGCACTGTCGGCGGGGGTGGGAGGTCTCTGGTGTATGGACTGAACTGTGTCCCCAAGTCCTCATGTTGATACTCTTAAGGCCTCACAGATCAGTATTTGAAAATGGGCCTTTAAGAGATAATTAAGGTTAAACGAGGTCATAAGGCTGGGCCCTCATTGTGACAGGAGTGGTGACCTAATAAGAGGAGGGAGGCCAGGGACACTCACGCAGAGGGACAGCCACATGTGGGCGGGGGAAGGTGGCCGTTCGCACGTCGAGGAGAGAGGCTGCGGGAGGAACCAACCCGCCCACGCCTTGACTTTGGACGTCACCCCACCCTCCCACCCCCGGACTCTGAGGAAAGGAATGTCAGCGTGTTTGTTACAAGGCTGCCCAAGCTGACTGAGACAGAGGGTGTCAGGGAACACGGTGTCCACCTTCAGACGGCAGAAGGCCCAGCATCTTCCTCGGGACCATCAGAGCCGCGATTTATGATGCCTCACGTTTTCGCGTCCTCTGTGCTTAGCGTGTTGTCTACTTCAGTGAGGTTCTCTCCACTTCTGGAGAAGAAACAAGAAAAGAGTATGATTTTACCGGGCCGGGCTGGGCGCGCGTGGGCTCTGAGCCAAGGGCTAGCACCTTCCGTCTACACGGCAGTTCCTTTCCATCCTGGCGAGACCGGAGGTGACACTTCTAAAGGGTAGACTGAATTTGCTGCGGCTCCAGCTGCCCTTTGCAGAGGCCGCGGGGGTGCTCCCCAGGCAGCGCGCCCCCAGCGGGAAGACGCCTCGGTGAGCAATGACACCAGGCATCCGGGACGGACGAGAGCGAGCTCAGGTCCTGGTTCCAGCCGCGTGAATCCCACACATTCATGAAGAAGTTAATTTGACAAGGGTCTCGTGAAGCCTTAACGCACATGTCAGGTCTGGCACTGATGTTTCCCCGTACGCATCTGCCCCCCAGCCCTGGATAGCCTGGCGGGATTCTCCCCCAGGGATGGGCTAGGAAACCCCATAAGGCCGGCACTGCCTGGTGGCCGGTAGGGTCTTGCGCTCGGAGAGCACGTGTGCACAAGGGCACGTGGGGCTCCGTGACCCTCAGCTCGCATCTGCAGGCCGTGCTTGAACTTGGTAGCTGGGGAGGGGCTCCAGACGACGGCCTGCCTTCGGCAGTTAGCTCCTCGACCACGGTCGAGTTACGAGGCCTCCTGACTTCCATCTCGGCACCCCGGGCATCTCTGTCCCGATTCCGTGGTCCCCAGTGACAGCAGGGCACAGAGCCCTCTTGTGACGGTCGTTACGTGCGGCACAAGTGGGACATTGACGTTCGTCTCGTGTCCTGGCCGAAGACCCAGCCGTGACGTCCAGAACTGCATTCTGAGTCCCGCGCAGGCTGCTTAGAGTCTGGGACAGGCACCTGCGGTGCACCAAGGACACTGCGTGCTGGTCACCAAATACCCCCACTGAGTCTGGAGTCCACAGCATCTGTGGCCGTGACGGGGGCGCTGAGAGGCGTTTAGGGGCGTGGGGCGCCTGCGGCTCCTGGGCCGGGCTAGGCCAGCAGCCTCAGGGGACGTGGCTCATGTGGACACACCGGTGAGAAAGGAGAGGCCCCGCCTCTCAGCTCGGGGCTCGGCCTGCGGTTAGGACCCTGCTTGCACGTGCCACATCGGGATCGGTTGCTGGAGGCCACCGCCCAGGCTCCTGGGTCTCCGGTGCCCCAAAGGGCCTCACTGTTCTCCTGGATTTTAGATTTTATTTCACCACAAATGCTTTCATTTTTAGGCAACCTTAAGCCCTCTTGGTATTGCACTGCTTTCAAAAGATCTACCTATTAATTGTTTATTGCTTCGATTAGAACCAGGCGGTCACAGCCAGCCGACTACGAAGCCGCGGGAACGTGGCTGTTCAGCAGTGGACCACACGCCACGCGCAGACGGTCCGCTCACGGCGCCGGGAAGGCTGCCGCGGCTTGGGCTCCAGTGTCTCTGGCGTCGGGAATTGCCGGCAGAGCCATGGAGCAGGAAGGACACGCGGATGTGGGGGGTGGGATTCTGTGGAGCCTCCGGATGCCAGTGTGTCCTCTGAGCCCAGACCCGAGACGGCGAGCCCGGCCGGGGGTGAGGGAGGGCTCAGTCTGCGGCGGCCCGGGGTCACCCAGGTGTGGCCGACGCTGCTCACGGAGACCCAGGAGGCCCAGCTCGTGCTCTGACACCCACACTTCGTTGTAAGTGAAATAACTTGGTGTTTGGTGCTTTAGGCGTCGAGGTCAGCACTGCGTCTTCTCGGGCAAGATGAGAACTCTGTGTCACTTCTACGCTCGTGCAGGGGGACCAGATCCTCAAGATGTTCACCAGGCAACACACGACTGGCCAGCGGCTGCCACCGCGGGTGGACCTCGGTGTGGAGGAAGTCGGGAGGCGGTGGGAGCGGAGGGGGGACGTGCAGGGAAGGGAACCGTCCTCGACCGTTGGAACGGGAGGGTTAATTCTGTACGAGGTGATTGTAGGCACTTCCTGTTTAGATGGCATCCTTTCGCCAAGGAGCTCCAGCCCTTCCCTCGTGAGTTTTTACTTCTTGTCCCCAATTCCCTGCGACCCAGGGACATGTTTTACCGGAAAACATTTCAGGGCCGAAGACCAGTGACTTTCGCGGGGCCACCCAGCTGACCCGCTGCTTACCTCGTCCTCGGGGTCCTCAGCCCGACTGAGGTTTCGTTTCTCCTCATTGTCCGAGTAACGGCAACTCAAGACAAGTAGAAAAGCCACAGCCGTAATGTTGGCCTGGGCCGGCCCCGGGGACGATTATAAAACTTGTGCCCGTGCCCCAGCCTCCTGTGCCGGGTCCCCCTTACTCTCCGACACCTGCCTCCAGAGCCTTACCCGCTCTGGAGACGGCCGTGTCGTGAGCCCTTTGCACCTAGGGCTGCGTTCCATCCCAGTCTCTCCTGAGCGGAGGACACAGGCTCTCCCTGTGGAAGAGTGGAAGGTATCAGCAGGAAGCTGAGGGCCGCATTTCGGAGTTTGGGGACGACAGCTCTTCCCGAGTTCTCTCTGCCGATGCAGCGGACGCTGTCGGCCCTGAGCTCTTTCTTCGCAAGTGCTGACCCCACAAGGTTGTTGCTGGATCAAATACTGAGTCCGGAAGATGCTCGTTTCAGTCACCGCACAAACACATCACCTCCGGTGCCGCCATATTGGTTTTTGTGGGAAAACCAAAGGTGGATGTGCCTTGGGCGTTGACCACAGAGAACAGGTGGACGCCTCGCAAAGTGATCGTTCCGAGGTCTGAGCTCTCACTTACGTGCACAGCCAATCTCTACATACTCGTCCGGACGGGCCACTCACCAGTGAGCGGGGACGCCTGCTGACGGGGCCCCCGCCAGAGAAAACGGTCTTCCCCACTGACCTCTGCCTCGTTCAAGAATGCAGAGCCAGCAAGCTCCCAGGCTGAGCTGCGGCAGCCCAAGGTCGCCTCTAGTGCAACCAGCATCGCTCCCTGCCGGAGACCCAGCTCAGGCTCCGGCACCCCGGCTTTGTCATTTCAAATGAAATAATGCGATATCTGGTGTTTTAAGCACCAGAATCACCCGCGTGAGTCATCGCAGGGGAGATCAGAGCTCTGCGCCACAACGCCCGTGGCCACGCGGGCTCCCACACTCGCACAGTTGAAAGTTTTTGTCATTGATTTTCACATTTGCATTTGTTTAAATGTGCATTTTAAGGGTGGTTTTTATTTTTTGCTGATTCGGCCAACAGGACCGCGTTATTCCACGTACCCTCTACCACTTCAGCTTCACCACATTGTGCACACAACACAACACGCTTTTTGAAACATCGTGACCTCCTTTAATTCCTGTTCCTGCAAGTGGATATATATAATTCACACATCTCCTAATTTAACGTCGTCTCCAAGACAAGAGGTTCTCACGGTGAGCCAGACACACACCTATCGGGTCGCTGTTAGCGACCGAGCTGCACACGTGCCGGGAGACAATCCTTCAGCCGTGCTTCTAGAAAGTGCCCCCTGCGCCCACTGCCCGGGGGACCCTGACACGGAGCCTGATGGCGCAGCCCCGCGGCCGCCACCCAGTGCCGGGTGTGGGCAATTCCCAGGGCAAACGAAAACGCAAGCCAACCGGGATGCCGTCACTTTCCCGTTCCGCTGGGCGGGGGCTGTCTCTGGAGAAGGCTCCGGCTCAGAGACTAGCTGAAAACTGTACCCCTCCCTCCACCCACCCAGAGGCATCAGCAGGGGAGTCGCTACTGCGCTGTCTTCAGTGTCCGCCTCTCTCGTGCTTAACGGAGATAAACATTTCCCGGTGGGTGAATTAGGTTCCTGGCGAGGACCTGGAAAAGACACTGAAGAAGTGCTACGTGTGTCTCGCTGGACCAAATGCGGTGGAAGCGACTTAGCCCCGCCACGTCATGTGCCTCCCCGTGGAAACTGAGGCAGCTCTGGAGCAAGCCAGGCCCCCGTCGCGTCTATTTCTTGTGGAAAGACTCAAACAGCTGTAAGAGAGCCAACGTCTGATGCCATCTGGATAATTTTTATGTTTGCCATTTTTGTGCCAAGTGCTTAATTCCACACGTATTTAGTGAACAGCTACGATGTGGTAGACGAGCTAATTCAACAAGTCTCCTCCACCAGAGCATAAACCCCTGAGCACGAGGTGGCCAGGCGGGTAAGGACAAACAGAGGTGCTGTGACAGAGGACGAGGGAGCATCCAGCTTACAGAGAGAGGTCAAAAAGCATCCCCAGACACTGAATTAGAGTCACAGAGTTGGGAATTCCAATAAATGGGAGATACTGGAACTCCTACCTCAGTGTAGGGAGACAGACCTATCCACCGCCCGTTCGGTCCATCACGTGGGAGCCATGATAAAAATGGAATCCGTTCTAGAAGTAACGAATGGCGCTTCTGTACACATGCCCAGAATCTCATTTTCATATTAAAAAGTTGAAACAAATTCCTTATTTAAGATGTAGACAGGGGCGCCTGGGTGGCTCGGTCGGTTAAGCGTCCGACTTCGGCTCAGGTCAGGATCTCACGGTCCGTGAGTTCGAGCCCCGCGTCGGGCTCTGTGCTGACCGCTCAGAGCGTGGAGCCTGTTTCGGATTCTGTGTCTCCCTCTCTCTCTGCCCCTCCCCTGTTCATGCTCTGTCTCTCACTGTCTCAAAAATAAATAAACGTTGAAAAAAAAAAAGAATTAAAAAAAAAAAGATGTAGACGGAGTGATAACATCGTAGCCATCTACAGCCAGTTGAAGATGTGAGATTGGGTCTGTTTTTGAGTTTTGAACAGTGAAGTTTGCCCTTTTCACATTTAGGTGTGTGAGGTACGTTGGAACACACCTATCAGAGGACGGTGAGAAAAGGCCGGAAGAACCCGGGTCTGCGGGGTCAGAGGACAGGGAGAACAGGCCTGGGACCACCCGGGTTTGTGCCTGATCAGGCTCCTCCCACGTCCTCCTCATCAGCTCAGTTTAGGAAAACAGACGGGAAAAGAGAACGGATTAAGGACCACAATGACCTGGGACTCTGCCCCGGGCCGCCCAGTGTGTCACCCACCCCTCTCCCGAGGGCCAAGCTCCCAGCCCGCGATCCTTCCGCTTCCACCCCTCGACACCCCAGGCCGTCCCAGCCCTCGCACCTGCTCCGGGAGGAGTTTCTCCCACCGCACTGGCCCCTCTAGAACCTGGACGCCTGCTCGGTACGCGGACGCGGGGTGCACAGCTCCAGTGCACGCGGAGTGATGGTCGGTGAGGAGGGGGCCCGGCAGCCAGGCAGAGGCTCCCAGCTTCGCCCCTTCTCGCCCCAGCTCATCTCCCCCTGCACAGCGGCTCCGTGGCTGCGGGGAGGGTGAGTGCGCCAGCGCCTGAGGCCCGGGCCCTCTGTGGGAGAACGTCGGCGGCTCCTTCGGCACCCACGGCCTTCCCAGGGCGCGAGTCGGTTTCGTGGCCCTTGGAAGCCCCTTCGGGAGGGGTCACACCCTCTGCTCCCTCCTACAGTCACCCCTGCGGTCCACGTGGCCGGGCCTCCCCAGGAGGGCTGTAGGA
The DNA here is from genome assembly GCF_018350155.1 of Leopardus geoffroyi. Lineage (NCBI taxonomy): Eukaryota > Metazoa > Chordata > Mammalia > Carnivora > Felidae > Leopardus > Leopardus geoffroyi. The sequence goes on from NC_059331.1 coordinate 168,482,996, forward strand.
GGGCCCCGGGAGCAGGTGCACGGGCCGGCAAGCCCGCGGGCCACGCCAGACACGGAGAGGGTGGCACCTGACCTTGTCGGCCTCAGGCTAAGGCGTTCTGTTGTGGCAGCCCGTGCCGTGCAGACCCCCACCACGGGACCCTCCTCCCAGACGGGTGTGGGAGACCACGGCGCGCCCCTCCCGGGTCCCAGGACCAGCCCCTAGCTCCCAGCTTCTCTGTGCCGCCTGGGACCCTCACATCCCAGGGTTGGTGGCCCCAGTGGCTTTTAGTCACGCACTAGGTGAGCACCGAGCTCCAGGACGAGGAGAAGCACTCCTGCCTCAAGGAACAGGGTCCTCCCCCCCTGTGGGTGGTGCCTCTCGAGTCAGAAGAGGAAACAGCTCAGCCTCGGGATGAGTGACACTTGTAAGTGAAGAGTCCCCTTGTGTCCCCACCCTGTGCCCCCCTGGCTCTGCTGCAGGGGTCTCCAGGGGCAGCCCCTGCACAGCAAGGGGACCCTCACCGCCCCAGCCACTGCAGCACATGCCATTGAATCTGGCATTTGTTGGAGTACGTTTTCGTTTCTTTTAAAAACAGGTTTGGCAGCTAAAAACGTTCTAAGCGTCAAAATCCTTTTGGTGTCTCCCTTCCCTTCAGCTCCACGGCCGGGTGTCTAACCAGCTGTTATGAGGAAGCACCTAAACGTACCAGGGGCGTGCAAGGCCTCAGTTTAGAAGCAGCTAGGGGCGCCTGGATGGCTCAGTTGGTTGAGCGACCAACTTCGCCTCAGGTCATGATCTCACAGTTTGTGAGTTCGAGCCCCGCGTCGGGCTCTGTGCTGGCAGCTCGGAGCCTGAAACCTGGTTCAGATTCTGTGTCTCCCTCTCTCTCTCTGCCTCTCCCCCACTCATGCTCTGCCTTCTCTCTGTCTCAAAAATAAATAAACATTAAAAAATTAAAAAAAAAAAAAAAAAAAAAAAGAAGCAGCTAGAACCCGCGTGTTCCAGAGCGTCTCTGAGACCACAGGAGAGAATGGAGCCTACTTCACAAAGACACATCTGCTTGTCACCAGAGTACGGCTGCTGCCCAGGCTTGGGGTGCTCAGGGGGCTTGGGGAGTTTGGGGGGCTCGGGGGGCTCAGGGGCACTCAGGGGGCTCGGGGGGCTCAGGGGCCCTTGGGGGGCTCGGGGGAAAGGGTATCTCCTGGTCCTGCTGGACAGGATGGGCCCTGTCCCCCCCAGGAGGGTGGGTCGTTCCGGGCCATGCCTTATGTCTGCATGGAAAGGGTCGCTGGACCAGAGCTTCCACGGTGATCGCTCTCGAACGAGCACCCTACCCCCGCTGGGCAGAGTCGCCCCGACACCACTGATCACGGAGGCGTGCGGGGCGCTCGCGTTCCACATGCCCATTAGCGGGCTTGGGGGCTTTCGCGCGGCAGCAATCCCGGGGAATTGATTTCTGTCTCGGCTACAAATTGCAGATGGAGACACCCTGATGCCCAGAGGGAGGCCCTGGGATAGGGCTGCGCGGGGGCGACGTCCAGCGTGAAGACACGGCCACAGCCCCACTTGTGTGCGCTGGGCCAGGGGAGGGTGGGGTCACCGAGGGAGAGGGGGCAGGAGGAAAAATCCATACACGGAGGGCCCTGAGCGCACGGCAGGGCTGGTTCTGAATGAAGGCGCCGAGCATTTAAATGAAACGTCAGATACAATTTAGCAGGGAGGCATCACGCGGCCGAGGGGCCGTGCGCGGCACACAGCCCTTCCGAGGGGTGGGCCGCCGCGCCCCGGGTGCCCATCGCCCAGCCCCGCTCGGGAGGTGAGCTCTCCGCCCGCTTCCAGGGGAGGCTTTTGGCAGAGGGCAGAAGCGGGCGCGGCGGCCGGAGCCCCCGGGAGGCGGCCGTTCGGGGGCCCGGCTGTCGGGGCAGGTGGTGTGGGGCCGGAAAGGCCGCCCTCGCTCGGAGCGGAAGCGCCATAGCAGCAAGGCGCCCTTTGTTCCCACCGTCGCCCCAAACAGGGAGGGATGAGAAAGTCGTCCAGCACTCCTGAGAGGAGAGGGGCTGGCGAGGCGGAAGGGGAGGGACGCGCGCGCACACAAACACACACACACACACGCACCCCTCTGTGGCGGCATGCACACAGACACACGTGGGGCTCAAATCCGTGGGGAAAACCCGGCCCTGCGAGATTTCCAATCCGATTTGGACGCGTTCAGATAAAGTCCGGCTTCCAGGCTCCACGCTGTTGGGTGCTCATGCACAGAGCCTGTGTCTGCGCTCTCGGGGCCCCCAGCACTCACTCGGACCCCCCCCAATTGCACCTGCTCTCGGGGCCCCCCGGCACTCACTCGGACCCCCCCCCACGTGCACCTGCTCTCGGGGCCCCCCGGCACTCACTCGGACCCCCCCAATTGCACCTGCTCTTGGGGCCCCCCGGCACTCACTCGGACCCCCTACACGTGCACCTGCTTCCAGAGCAGACACACCAGAGTGGGGCCCGTGCACTAAGGAGGCTGGGCATCACTGGTGTGGGGAGGCGGTGTGGAGGGGGCCCCGGGGCTGCCCAGGAGCGTTGTGACTCCCCTGAACCTGATCCACTGCCTTCCACGGGAGGCAAGGCGGCGGGCGTGTGTCCACGAGTCGGCCGGCCTCGGCGCTCTCCCCTGGGGGCCGTGCTGGGCCCTGCTCCCACACCTGCCCCCAGGCTTTGGGCCCCCACATGCAGTTCCCGCCCGTTCACACCCACCTTGACCAGCAGCGCACCCACCCCAGGTGCAGTCATGCTGCGTGCTCCCACCTTCCCCGGACTCTGGCCCCTGCTCTCTGGCCTCAAGTTCCAGCTCAACCCTGTTTCTGCGACGCTTTGGGACAGAAGAACAGTCAAAGGCAGCCGTCCTTCGGCCCTGGAACCGTGGTCACCGGAGGTGGGCGGTTCTGTGGCAGGGCAGCGGGGGCAGTGGAGGGGCCCGGCCGTCACCCAGACCCGCTCCAGTGCAGGGTGACCGGACACAGTGCCCAGCGGCTCCTCTGGGGCTGACAGCGTTGGGAGCGGACGGCAGGGCTGGGCTCCTGGGTGCTCGCGGGCGCCCCTCCCGGGCCAGGCCAGACGGGCTCTGTGTACAGCCTGAGCCCCGTGTCCTCAAGAAAGAAGGCGGCGCGTGCTGAGTGGACCCCTATGGAGAGGAAACGCCTCGGAGGCTGTCTTGAAAACTCGCGCCATTAACATCGAAATATGAATAGTTTGCTGCTTATCAATGCTGCACATCCTATGCCATCAGAGTATCTATCGCTCTACAAAAAGCCCACCATTCGGACGATCAATACACCAACTACTCCTTTCCCACAAAATCCGGGTTGAGATTCTAGTCCCAGGCCCTTACACACCCCGAGCCTGCACCCCTGGGAAACCTGGTCTCCGCCCTCAGCTGACAGCACAGGAACCTGCCCCTTGGCCCTCCTGGCCTTCTGCTCTGGGAATTCTCCCACTTTTGGTCCAGCCAGGTTCTCTCTCGTGTGTCCCCTGGGTCACTGCTCGATAACTGCTGACGCCACATATCTGCGTCACTGCTCGGGTCTCCATTCAGTACGTTGTGCCCGCGGGTCCGCTCTGGCCAAGCTCTTGGCCCAGCCCCGCTGCCCACCCTCCCTCGGGGACCCGACGTCTTGACCCGCATTCTTGGAAAGCCTGGCTGCCGCTGCCCCTGCCCCACGTCCGCCCCGCCCGTGGTGGGTGATGTGAGGGGACAGGAGAATCGGGCCACTCAGCAAGGAGTCTGCAAACCCTGGGTGCTAAGCAGGGTGATGTTGAAAGTGAACGTGTGCTCGAGGCTCGGCCTCCAAGTGCCTGAGGACAGAGCCCGGGGATGGTCGTACTCCCCAGGCGGAGTTTAAGGATCACGGGTCCCTGAACAAGCGCGGCAGAACTGGCACCTGGAGGTCAGGCAGGTGTGGGAAATGCCACCGTCCCCGCCGAGGGCTCCCGAGGCCCACCGTCACAGATAAAACTCAGAACAACCATCACCCAGGTGACGGAGTCTGCAGCCGTGGAAGCAAGTCTAACGTTACCTGGTTTCGCTTTACAATTCTTTACGGAAGTCTGGATTACGCAAGCTAGAAAGACAATCGCCTGGGAGCGTGGCGTCTTCCAGTTGTTGGGGACATGGGGAAAGCTGGAACTGACCTCCGACAGCTCAGTTATTTGTGAGCGGTTTGGTACTAGGGTACCGAGGCGAGTATTCTAGACCAGCTTTCTTTGGGAAACTTATAGGACCTCTGGGCCTCACGTTCACAGCTTTCCCTCCCGGGGTGGGTTCTGTACACGCCGAATCTTTTCTGTTTGGCAGGGAAACGGGAGCATTTTCAACTTGCTGGAAGCCGACCGCACGGCGGGGTTGGGGGCAGGGGCAGGCGAGGGCGGGTGTGGTGGGCGTGGGCAGCTGGCACTTACTGCTTGGACGTCTTACGGGCAAGATTCACACAGCCACATGAGAACGGTTTTAAGCAAAAATACACGTGTAACAATGGTAAAAACATAGTGGCAAGGTAAGCCTCATTTACGGTAAAAATAGTCACACGAGTGTATTTTTTAAGTGGATCCTCTAACGTGGTATTTCCACAAGGCATTTCCATAGTGAGTGAACTTTGGAGATAGGTGATAATTTCGGCTGTGGGTGGGGCTTTCGGCTCTCTCCTGTGTTATGGGGGCAGCGTGAACGGCAACTGTACTGTGGTCAACGCAAGGTGTCTCCAGAGCCTGGGGGGGGGTCAGATGTGGGCAGAGGTGGCCATCAGCACAGTGACCACAGGCACCAGCGACAGCTTCAGCTTTGCGAGGTCCAGGGAGAGTTCGTCGGGGCGAGGAGGGCAGGGCACGCACAGACCGTCCTGTTGCTGAGGGAGGAGACACGCTTGCGAGAAGGAAGCAATCACTTCCCACCCCGCTGCTCCTGTGCCAACGCCCGAGGGACCGAGGCGTGCACATCGTGGCTTCACCGACGGGTCAAAGGCAGAAATCCACCAGGGCTTAGAGGTCGGGGGGGTGGGGCAAGGGCCCACCAGACAGGAGGACTGAGGCTGCTGGCAGGAAATGGGGGACCTCCATCAGGGGAGGTGGAGACACCTGAGGGGTGATGGGGGCGAAAGGAGACTGACACTGAATTCTCCAGGTGGGGACGGCCTCCTGATGGGACGGCGTCCCACCCATGGCTGGGCCTCGTGACACAGCAAAGCCAGGCCCGGGAGGAAAGACCCTTGGGGGGGGGGCATGGAACCTCCCGGAAGCTGGGAACGTCCCCCCAAAGCCGAGGCCAGGGCACTCGTGTCCCTAAGGCGACCGCTGGCAGGAGCAGGCAGGGCTGAGCTCTGGACGAGTCCCAGGCAAACTTGCAAAGGCCGGGAGAAGGAAGAGTGTTCCGGATGGGACAGAGGTCTCAAGACGAACGGCATTTAGGGAGGCCGTCCGCCACGAGACCCCTTCTATTTCAAGGATGTACACCTCCACCTGTTATTAAACTCGTGCTTTGTGCTGCTCACAAGAGGAAACTGCAGACGTCGAACATCTCACTTTCACTGATTAGATTGTTTCCCAAATAAAAGTTTTTTTAAGACCCCCTCCCACCATCATTATCTCATGATACCAAAACACGTAGGCCTGCAAACAGGGTTCCCCGAAGGAGCTGGGCGCGGTGCTGACGCCCATGACCTGGGAGCGGCAGGCAGTGTGCCCCGTGGCGGGCCCCGTGACCCCCCTGGTGCCTTTAGATTCGACCCCGCTAAGGTGGCCGCCTGCCAGGTGCGAGGTGCGTGCGCTGCCCGGGGTGGCCCCTCCAGCCCAGCAGGGGGGCTAGCGCGTGTGGGAGGTGACTTCACGGCTCCCTGTCACGCAGTGGGCTGCTGCAGGGAAGAAAGGCCCCACCCCGATAATGTGGCGAATGTACGTGAATGAAAACTACGTCTAAGTGTGGATTCTAAAGAACACAATGGCTAGAGCAGAGTCCGAGTCTCCCCAGAGAACACACTGGCGGGTGGCGGGTTTGCCCGAGGCCATTCACCGGTCCGCCTGGCCGAGCGGGGACCGTGGCACCTCTGCCCCTGCAGGCGTGGGTCCGGGAAGGCCAGAGGAGCCCGGCATCCCTTCCCGCAGGCCGTCCCGGCTCGCTGGGCGCCCCCTGGAGTCCCGGGCTGGCATCCACGAGCCAGGTGGTCTACAGCTTTCGGGCCGGCGTCCCTTCCTGGCTGCCCGTCCTGCTGACCTGCAGGGCCTGGGGACCCTCCATCAGACGCACAGGCGGCAGCAGCCTCAAACGCTCCTTCTCGGGTCCCCTGGCCCTGGAGTAGCGACTTCTAAGTCACATGACCGTGGATCCCTATTCCAAACCCCCGCGTCACGTCCCGCCCAGTCGGTTTGCTTCCCAAACGGAACCCCAGCTGTGCCAGCTTTTCAGCCCTGGAACATGGTCCCCCCGCTCTGAGCCAGCTCCCACGTCAATTGACTGAGGTTGTTGTGGAATAATTAAGGGAACGAAATCGTTCCTTGATTTTTATACTTAGGAGTACGTCTCACTTTCAAAGTTATACGACTCACGCTGACTAATTTTGACATTTCAGGGAAAAGGCGAGTAACTATTCCTCTCTCTCTTTGGGTCTGAAAAATCACCTGAACCTTTTCGGACTAACTCGGGGCTCCCTCGCCCCCTCTTGGGGGCCTGGCCGCGGCCTCATCGGGTAGGTTTGGCCGAAATGACGTCCTCTCTGCTCAACTCTTGACAGCTCCTGAGAAGGAGTCACGGCTGTGTTGTTTTCCTGCGTGCCTCTGTTTCAGGGTGATTTCTTAAAGAAAATGATCAAAAGACTGAATTTACACGAGCAAGAGGGAAATTTCTCCTGCACGTATTTCTTTAGTTAATTCGTGTAAGTCAGCCCTCAGTGAGAACTGGCTTCAGCCCACCTTTGAGAAAGCGGTCCAACCCAGCGGCCCCCCGCGTCTGCCCGGACCCAGCGGACCCCCGTGTGTGGCCGGCTTTGCTGAGAGCAGGGGACGGTTGGAGAGGTTGGCGAGACCCCCCGCCATCCCGTGGGGTAAACCGCGGCCCTCACGTGCCCCGGGCTGTCGGACGTCCGTACACATGCTGGTGTGCCTTCCTTTGTCCTGAGCCACAGCAATGGCAGAAACCACACACAGCCAGCCTTTGATGTCCGAGCGGAAACTAGGAAATCTGGACAAAATCTGAACTTCCTTCTCTGCGTGGAACCCAGATCTGGGGCTTGAATCGCTGATTTTCACCTGGGTGTTTGATGGCAGATGGCCCGCCAGCCAGGGTCGTTCTGGTCTTTCCTTCTCCTGCACTGATTTCGGGTTTAAATTGCGTTTAAAGACGTGTGGCTGCATATAATTTGGCCAGATTATTTATCAATATTTTAAAAAATCTTTATTTTTGAGAGAGGGTGAGAAAGGTAGAGAGAGAGGAACCCCAAGAAGGCTTCACGTTCAGCGCAGAGCCCGACGGGGGCTTGAACTCACACACCGTGAGATCATGACCTGAGCAGAAATCAAGGGTTGGATGCTTAACCGACGGAGCCACCGGGCGCCCATAAATGTTTTTAAGTCAAAGAACTTTCAGAAAGGCCCAGGTCCTTTGAGTGGTCATCTCAGGGCGGGGAGGGTGCACAGGCCGAATGCTGCCCTGCTCACCGCGTACTACGTGGTGGGAAAGCCAGGTGCAGGGGGGCTACCACCCCAAGCCCTGGGGCCCCAGCCGCACGGGCGCCAGCGTGCCGACCACCCCGCGGAAGCAGCGCTTTCGGCCTGGCGGGGCCTGAGGAGGCTTCTGGGTCAGACACGTCCTCGTCTTACATTTTGACTCGTCTGTTAGTTCTCTACCGATACGGCTCCTGAGACAGAATGTGGGTGCCCGCTGCCCATCCAGAAGATGGGGCGCTCCCTGCTGCCCCCAGGACACCGCGAGGGCGTGGGGAGGTTGAGGGCGATGGCCTGGCGTGGGACCGGTCCTGCACGCGGGAAGGCGGCCCCTCACGGAGTGTGTCCCGCGGTGCCCCCGCTGCAAGCTCCCGTGGGGACGGCAGAGGCTCACATCACCGCTAAACTGAAAGCCACGCTTCAGACAAACGGTCCCCTTTCAGATGCCTCCTTCCGGGGGGAGCCGGGCCGGCCCAGCGCTTGGTGGGGCTCCCTGGGCATGGCCCCTGTCAGCTCCTCGCCTTCAACCTGTGTTTACTTGTCGATGACTTTCACCCTCAGACCTGAATATTCTGGTCTCGTGACTCAGGTTTAAAAAAAACACTGTTTAGGGGCGCCTGGGTGGCGCAGTCGGTTAAGCGTCCGACTTCAGCCAGGTCACGATCTCGCGGTCCGTGAGTTCGAGCCCCGCGTCGGGCTCTGGGCTGATGGCTCGGAGCCTGGAGCCTGCTTCCGATTCTGTGTCTCCCTCTCTCTCTGCCCCTCCCCCGTTCACGCTCTGTCTCTCTCTGTCCCAAAAATAAATAAACGTTAAAAAAAAAAAATTAAAAAAAAAAAAACACTGTTTAAATCCGTGCACGCCGAGATAGGCACCTGGGCAGCCACTGGGGCCCAGGGCCGGCGTGTCCTTCAGAAGGCGGCAACTTCAGACCCCGCCCGGGAGCACCTGTCCTGACCGGCCCCCTGCCCCCCCCCCTCCCCCCCGGCCTGGATGCGCCAGTCAGACAGGCCCCGTGTGAGCTGTGTGCACCGAAGTGCCCGTGGGCACCGTGGTGGGCACCCCCTGTGCCGGAGAGGCTGTGCCCCGTGCAGTGGACCCGCGCGGCTGTGGGGAGCACGGTCCCGCCCTCCAGAGACCGGGCGCGGGCGACGCTGACGCCTTCTGTTCCGGGTGCCCCCACACTGTCCACTGATGCCCGTGGCCTCCCTACAAACAGCGGTCGCCTCCCCACTTGCCCGCTCTCCCCCTCTGCCGTGGTGCACACAGGGGGCCCTTCTAGGCCTGCCCCATACGTGGGGCACGTGGAGCACGTGCTCTTCCAGAGAAACAAACCGGGCACAGCTTCCTCGTTCCTGGGGGCCGTACGCTCTCCTTGACGCACGTGACCCTCAACCTCTTGGACGCTCCCAACGGGAATGAAACCACCGCCGTCTGCCCTTGACCCGACCGCTTCCTGGGCAGGGGCAGACTCAAAACAGCTGTGAAGGAGGCAGATAAGGAGGGCGCCTCGGCCGTCTCCTGGCCTCACCCCGCTGCCCCTTTCATTCAGGGGTCAGCCCCCACGGGACCTCCCGGGACACCTGCCTTTGAACAAGGCATCTGGAATGCAGGAAAAGCGAAGGCCGGAGCCGTCGGCCTCACTCTGTTCCGTGTCGCGCACACAAAGGCCAGAGTGGAGACGAGCCTTCGCCATCCCGGTCCCCCTCCCGTTCTCAGAGAGAGCACCTACTGTGTGCTGAGCGCCTGCTGCTGGGCACAGATATCAGGGGGCAGCCGAACGCTGAGCTCCCGGGAAGCCCCGGGACTTGGGGGGGAGACCCCAGCAGCGGGCACTGTGGCCGTGCCTGTGGCCCGGTCGCAGCTCCTGCTGTGTGCGGGTGGCCCGGCTGGGCGGGTCTGGACCCTCGGGGGCTGGCTCTCACCGGCAGCGGTACATCCCGGCCCCCCCTCCCCGAAACCTCCTCTCTGCCCGTCCAGAAGGTGGGCGGGAGCAGCGGACCCCCGCGCCCATCTGGAGGGTCAGCGCCCCCACCAACCCTGCGACGGCTATCTGCCACCAGATTAAAATCCGCTTCGGGTCTTAGCGGCCGTCACTGGTTGCTTCTCCTTCATTAGGAACTAATTTTTCACCTGGACGGTGGGGGGTGGGGCACGTTCTCTCCTCCCCCCGCCCGGACTCACATTCGAGAGAGTTGGCCGAGGGCAGGAGTCGCAGGGGCCTCACCTGGGGAGGGAAGAAGGCCGCTTGCTGGGGGGTGGGGCGGCGCCTGCTGAGGGACCTCGAGGGTCCACGTTGGGCATGTCCCCTGACATTCTCATGTCCCTGTCGTGCTTGCCCGGGGCTGGCTACACCTGGCCCAACCCTGTGGCTCAAACCTCAGAAAAACCACAACACCTCATATTTCCTCTAACACATAACCTTCTCCTGAGTTCTTCTGTGTTCAGCGGACCTTCACGGCGTCCTCCAGCATCGCGTGGCTTCAGCTGTAACCACGTGAGACGAAGGAAGGCTGTCATCGGGAGACGAAAGATAGGAGACGACAGGGGCTGGCGAGGACGCGGGGAGGGGGCCTCAGAAAGCTACAACAGAACCACCCGGCGATCCAGTGATCACACAACTGGGTAATTACCCCAAAGAACGGAAAGCAGGGACTCAAACAGGTATTCGCACACCCATGTTCACGGCAGCCTCATTCACGGAAGTCAGGTGGTAGAAACGACCCAAATGTCCATCGCCAGATGGATGGATGAACAAATGTAGTATAGACGTACAACAGAGAATCATTCTGCCTTGGAAAGGAGGGAAATCCTGACACCTGCTACAGGATGGCCGAACCCGAAGGACAGGATGCTCATTATGTGAGCAAAGCCAGTCACAGAAGGACAACTGCCCTGTAATTCTACTTCTATGAGGTCCCTGGAGCCGCCAGATCCATAGAGACAGAGAGGAGAGGGTAGGCGCTGGGGAAGGGGGATGGGGAGTTAGGGTCTAATGGGGACAGAGTCTCCGTTTGGGAAGATGGAAAGTTCTGGAGACGGTGGTGGGGCCCCCAAGACTGTGTGAATGAGCGGTACACTTGTAAAGGGGTAAGTCACAAATGTCACGTTATGTATTTTAGCAGAGTAGGAAGGCAGGAGGGAGAGACGAGACGGTGGTGGCTGACTGGGAGCCCGGGTGTCCTGCTCTCGAGCCACAACATCTCGGGGCTGCAGGGACACCTGGGAGGGGGCCTCTGGCTCAGCAGTCCCGGGCTCGTGGGCTCTGCACCCCGGAAGCCACCAGCCGAGGGGACTCGCTTTGGTGCCGTTGGAACCTGGGCTCCAGGAGGCTCTGTCCCCTGCGTCCGGGAAGCTATGCCCGAGTCCCTACGCCTGAGCTGCACCGTGTGTGGGTGAGGCTGGTCTCGGGCCTCATTTCTGGAGAACGCAGCCACTCTGATCCCCAAGGGCCACAGGGCTCGAGCTGTGCCCAAGCAAGCTGTTCCCAGAAGGGTCCGACGGCCTCGATCCCACTGCGGGCGGGTGCAAGCCCTTAGGGGCGCCGCTGGGTGAAGGGCGGGAACAGAGTGCTCCCAGCACCCTCCGGACAGCCAGGCTCATCCGTGGGCCATGGTCCCCGGAGAGGCAGCGGCCGTTTGTTCCCCGGAAGCCACTCGTTCCGCCAGCCCGTCAGCATCTTCACGGCAGATGCAGCAGCTTCTCAGGGAGCTTCCGCTCCGGGGACAGGTGTTGTCACCGCAGAGCGTGTCTGTGCCCGGGGCCCCCGCGGGACAGGGTGGCCCGCACAGGCCCTGGTGCTCACCACACCGTGCGGAGGGAAGCCGGCCCGGCCGGAGAGCCGTTCGCTCGAGACCCCTCAGCATTTGACCGAGACACGGGTTCATGGAGGCCAGGAAGCGGAGCCCCCAAAGGCTCAGTGACTCACAGGACATTCTGCCCAGACCCTCCAGACTCACCCCGAGCCCCCCTCCCAGCTTCCTCGGAGGGCTCATCGAGGAGCCACCCAAAGCACCCTGAACTTTGGCTTGCCTCATTCATCCTCTCACAGGGTCGACTGCACCAGAATCCCCGTGTCTGGGTTTATGCCCCACGTCGTGCGTGGGGGGTCCTGTCTGCCCCGCGGTCGGAGGCGCCTCTCTGACCTCAGAACCCGAGTACATCTGGCGGCGACACCAGGCGCTGGCTTCCCTGCTTTCCTCTTTGGTGACCGGCCAGGGCCTGGCACACGGCACTGGAATCCTTGCCAGTCCCCCTTGTAGACGTGGGGCTCCGGGGAAGCGACGGCCCCCGCGTATTCACGGCACAGGCCCACCGGCACCCGACCCTGCTCCGCGCAGTGGGGCCAGGATGGCGGCAGGGGGACACGCGGCACCCAGCGAGCACCTGACAGTCTAAACATCACCTTTATTCATCTACATGGACCGTCACGGGCGTAGCCGGGACACCGAAGTTGGAGCGACCAAAGGGCGGGCTTCCGTTTCCTTCGTGGCGTCTTGTCTGTGAGCACGAGGCTGGCCCTCCGCAGCGTCCGCCCTCGGAGGTGAGTGCCTTCCCCGCGGGGGCCGACACGTCCTGGTTAGGGCGCTCCTGCACACGAGTGACGGAGAAGTGCCCCCGGCAGCCACCTGTGACGCACCTGGGGACTCGCTGGTGCCCCGTCTACCTGCTAAGCAAGGGGGCCGATCGGTGACTGAGCCGGGCTCAACCCCGCCCCTCAAGTTCAAGAGGAGCGTTCCTGCACCATTGCACGTTAGCGCTCTGTGAGCAAGCCTGGTCCGGGCCTCGGGGTGCCGAGGGAGCTCCTGGCCCTTGCACGCTCCTGCTCCTTCAGAAAGACGGCAGCGGGACGAGGGGCCGTGCCCAGAGCAGGGATGCCCCGCGCCGAAGCCGCGGCATCTAGCGACGTGTCCCTCGTGGCCGGCTTTTCGTACGCGGGAGGTAGGGAGGACGTGACAAGGGAGCTCAGCCGAGGGGCACCCAGGACCCGAAGACGTGGAACGTGAAGGACACACAAACCCCGCTGAGGGCGGGAGCTGCGCCGGGACGGACGGCGGCTGCGCGATTCGTGGACTGCAGTGTGGCCGCCGCGCTGCCCTTCCCAAAACACCCGCGAACAGAAGTATCCGAAGGGCCGGCCCCAGCTTCAAGTGCAAGTGTGCGAGCGCCTTCGTTCACCAGAAGCAGCAGCTGCAAACCCCACGTGTAAGGCTACCGCCTACACTCGCAGCGAGTGTTCACGTAAGCTCCTGTTGGCAGACAGGGTGACATCAGCGGTGATTCGACACTTGCACACGTCACCCGGCGCTCGTCACGACCGGTGCATCCCGAGTCCCCATCGCCTGCTTCCCGCCCCCCCCCCCCTCTGGTGCCCAGGAGTGTGTTTCCTGCTTTGCGTCTCTCTCTTTTTTGCCCCTTTGCTCCTTTGTTTTCGTCTTAAATTCCACACGCGAGTGAACGCATAGGGTGTTTGTTTTTCTCTGACGCTTCGCTTAGTGTTATACTCCCGCTCCGCCCACGGTGTGGCAAAGACTTCACTCTTTTTTATGGCTGAGGCCAATTCCACTGCGCACACACCACTTCTTTCTCTAGTCACCGGTGGCTGGACGCCTGGGCCGCCGTGGATACAGGCGCACCCCTGCTTACGGCTACAGCCTACGTTTGCGAATGTCCGCGACCTCCCCGAGTCACCGGGACTTCAAGTCCCGCCCCTGCAGACGTGCAGAGTGGCTCAGCAGGTTCATTTGGCAGCAAATCGATCGTCACCTGCTCCCCTGCCCGGCTCGTTCGTGTCACGGGTGTATCTCAGCGCGTCCACTCAAGCGTGGCACGCACGCGCAGGGCCCACATGTGCTCTTAATTAGGGGCCACCAGGTGACCCCAGCCGGTGACAGCGTGGCTGTGGCCCGGACACCCACCGCCCTGGCCACGCGGGCACGCGGGCAACAGCGTCGCCGTGCTCGTCTCCCCGGGCGACGCGACTGCGCACAAAGGGCTCTCTCCCGGGCTCACGGGGTGCTAAGGGGGCCGACGCACTGAGAGGGGCAACCACCGCCCCCCGCCCCAGATGCAGCCCTAATGCTTCCGTCGAGAGAGGAAAGCCATTAAAAAAACTTGCAAACACCACCCCACAAGAAAAACCCTTTGGAAATGAAACCGATTTCCTTGAAACTTTAAAAAGAGTTTAAGTCCTCTCGTTCCCCCTCATTCTCCCCAGGGGCGCAGTGTTTGCTTTAATTGTGGTCTTTTGTCCCGCAAACGAGGAGCAGGGGCTGGAGGTGCTGCTGGGCACCCACAGTCCGACGCCGCCTACCGAGGGTTCGAGGAACAAAGAGCTCGCTGGGAGGAACGGGCTCAGCTGAGTCAACGCGCGCACCTCTGAGTCGGACGTTTCCCGGCATCTCTGCCCCATTTGTCAAAGCACAATTACTGTCACCACTGTGTGGTGCCACTGGGCGTGAGGTTACGTGTGCCAGTCAGCGTGCAAGAAATGGCCGTGATGTTGGCATGATTTTTCACGATCGTCTTCATTAACCATAGCTCGCGGGAGGAAGTTTGCCCGCGCCCCGTCATCGTCATGACAACGCTTCCAAAGCTCGCCTGCCCAGTGTCCACCCGTGAGGAGGCCTGAATGTCCTCATTATTCCGCCTCCCGCGTGCCTTGCCCGTGCCAAGGCGGAGACGCGGGGCACGGGCCGGTGATTTATCCCCCGCGATTCCTCTTGACAGCCTGGTGTGGTGTCTGGGCTTAAGGCGCTGGTCTGATTTCACAGTTTAATTACCGCCGATCTGAAGGGGGGGAGGTGCTAATGAGCTGCCCACAATCCCAGCAACAATGGCACCACTCGCCCCGCTGGCTCCCCAGACGCCCCTTCCTCCGACCACCCCACCCCCGAGCAGCTCCGTTCTGGTTCCAGGAAGTTGTTCGTGTTGATTTTTAGGCGTGAGGGATGACGAAGGCTGTAAGACCGTAAAGTCAAAGACGCATCAGGACAGCAGCAGGAAGTGAACGTGATTGCAGGCGACTGGAACATCTGCTACTATGAGCCTCACTGGGGCCCACACGGGGCAGTGTGGGTCCTGGGGGACCCGAATCTTCAGCAGATGTTGGACAGAAGCATGGTTTAGCCACGCGCGCCGCTCCTGCGTAGCCAGCATCCCCCGGGGTAACCGGCAGTAAAACAGACTCACGGCCACCTCCTCTGAGCGGGACCTCGCCCAGGGGTCCGTGTCCCGGATGCCGAGGGTCATTCCTGGCTTCCCCAACTGCCCCCTGCACCACACCGCTTCTCTCTCCAGCTCCTGCGAGACCCCCGACGGGCCTCCCTCCCTCCACTCTGCCCCCTCCTCGTCCACTCCGACTTGTTCTTCCTGGGACCCACGGATAGTTCATCAGCACACAACAGATCATGTGGCTCAACTGCTGTTTGTGGATGAAGACCCCCCGATCCCCAGCACGGCCCATCAGGACCGCACTTTGACCTACAAAGACCCGTGGGCTCCAGCGCTCGGCGAGCTTCGTGACTTCTGGGCCCCGAGCTCCGGAAGAGCCGCGTGTCCCTCTGCCATGGCCTGTGCAAATGCGTTTCCTCTTCTAGAATTCTCCCACCGCCTCCTTGTCACCATTTGGATCTCAGCTCCTTCCAGGCCAGTCTTGGTCAAGAGCACCGAGTCTCACACCGAAGATGGTCTTTCCCGCTAGATGGGAAGCTGGGACCGGGCCCGTTGTCACCAGGGCCTGGCACCTCCGGAGTAGACAATGGTTATTTGTTGAGCGAGTAAGTCCCTCGTATGCTTCCCACATTGCCTTAATTAAATGCCCTCACCAAAACACGCTAAAGGCACAACGGGTACCTGACACCCCAGACCCCTCGTACAAGCGCTGCCAACATCTGGTGTCCTTTCTTATTTATCAGTTCATTCATGCACTAAAACTCACTCACTCCTTTTCCCAGTCTACAAAGACCACTTAGAAGAATACATATATTTTATTAAATGGAAAAGCATGTAAGTGAAAAACCAGGTCCAGGGGGAACTATTGACAAAAATAAGAAACTTAACAGAAGACCATGGGGGAGGGGAAGGAAAAAAAAAAGAGGTTAGAGAGGAAGGGAGCCAAGCCATAAGAGACTCTTATATACTGGGAACAAACGGAGGGTTGATGGGGGTGGGGGAGAGGGGAGTGGGTGATGGGCGTCGAGGAGGGCGCTTGTTGGGATGAGCACTGGGTGTTGTATGAAACCGGTTTGACAATAAGTTTCATATTAAAAAGAAAAAGTCCAGCTGATGGCTTAGGCTGCAAGCCCGTCCCGTCCAGCTGCCAAAACTGAGCTGAGAATTTGATCCCGAGCTTCTGGCGAAAAGGACAAACAACCAGCACGCGAGTCACAGGATGGGTAAAACTATGCTCCCCGGTCAGCTGTGACTCAACGGTGAAGCCATCAGTGCTCGTCCAGCAACAAATGGAGGGGCGGGCCCCACAAGGCCCCTCAAGCAGGAGCCCAGGAAACGGGGACACCGCAGTCACGCGTGGGAGCGGTGGCGGGGCCGGCGTCAGAGGCGTGGCGGGACGGAGCCCGCTTCGTGTACATCCCGCACCAGGTGACCTGCTAGGGGTCTCGTGCCAAATGTGGCTCCAGGCCGTGGTTATCTGGGGGGAAAGTGCCTTTCAGTCCCACGATGTGTGATTTAGATACGAAACTCTGGCATCCTCCATTCTATTTGTTTAATCCAGTGAATTTAATTTCGGAAACGTATTAGAGCTGTGCTTGGCTTTGGAGCAGAGTTTATAGAGACGGAACTGGAGGCTTCTGCTGGCTAAATGTATCCGTCACAGAATGCATAATGTCATTATAACGAACTATTACTGCTTAGTGATAATGCTAATTAAGTATTCTTAACAGCAACATGTAGAGAGACCAAATTTTCAATTAAGCATTTTCTGTGTTGAAGGTCTTAGCAGCTTTTTCCTCTCTTTCTTTACGTTGAATGGTGAGGTTCTAATCGTTAGGCTCTGTGCTTCCAAAGAATGTGGGAATTGTGAATGCGTGAAGCTCATTTCTTTTCATTCTCCTTCGATGGTGCCGTGAGCTTTCCGAAGGCGCGACTCTCTCCTCTGGGGAGACGCTTTTGTGACAAAGTTATGAAGCCCTGGTGGGGGCGCTTTTGGATGACAGGACAGCGGGAAAGAAGGTTCTCCAGAATTCCGCCTTCGTGTCCTCCGGCTCGTCACCCCAGAGCAGCCACGCCAAGCTGGCGCGCGTGGAGAGAGCCGCTCGGCCACTCTGAGTCCGAGCCGGACCTCCGTCCTCCCCGAGCACCAGCAGTGTCCGCGCCTCAAGAGGCCTCGCGGTCCGCCCCTTGGACACCTGCCCCCAGACACTCCCGCCACCCCGGCAGGGACCCCCGCGGCCCACGGAGGCGGCCCCACGGACCAGCCCTGTAGGCGAGCCGTCCAGCCCCGGCCGGCGCGAGGGGCCGTCCCCACCACCCCTGCCCAAATTGCAGATCCGTGAGCAACATGGGCCGTTACATCAGCCTCTGGGCTTCAGGATATGTGTTATGCGGTGTAGACAGGTTACCGGCCACCACCTTCCCTGTCTCATTCCTCTGCACTAACACTACCTGTGACCCCACAGCGGATCCGGCCTCCCATGCTTCCTCCCCGTTCCACCAAGATGCATAGCGTAGTCCCACGTCAAAGTCTGTACACGGGGGGTCCACGGGTGAGCAAGGCACGGTCCTGCCCTCGAGGAGCCACGGAGTGGAAGAGACACGAGCATGACGCCTCGGGTGCTAATAAAGCAAAAGGTAGAGGCAGAGACAGAGAGATAGGGACAGACAGAGACAGAGAGAGAAACAGAGGGATAGAGAGAGACACGCAGAGACAGAGGCAGAGAGAGATACAGAGAGAGACAGAAACAGAGGCAGAGACAGAGAGACAGAGGCAGAGACAGAGAGATAGGGACAGACAGAGACAGAGAGAGAAACAGAGGGATAGAGAGAGACATGCAGAGACAGAGACAGAGAGAGATACAGAGAGACAGAGACAGAGAGGCAGAGACAGAGAGACAGAGGCAGAGGGACAGAGAGGGGAATTCACCTGAGGGACAGGAGAAGGCTTCATGCCTTGGAGAGGAGTCGGGTCTGGACAGACAGACAGGGACAAGGTGGGGACTGCTGGACGCCCCGGCCTGGCACGCGGCTGAGCACGTACAGGTGGTCCCAATACTGTCCTGAAGCAGCTCCTTCCACCAGCCCCAGGCTAGACGAGGAGGCTGAGGCCTGCTGCCGCGCCCGCCCAGCCCGGGGGGAGGAGGGCCACACACGTGGGGACACCCCGGAGAGGGAGGGAGGCGCGGCCAGCGAGCCCGGGACACTCTTGGACAGGGGCCCGAGCCTGCCTGTGCTGACGAGGCTTGCTCTGCCCGCGGGCTGGGGACGGTGTGGGGACGGCGGCGGCGGGAGGGCCCCTGACGTGTTCCCAGGGCCACCAGGCTCCGCTGTCTGTCCCCGTGGACGGCGTTCGCTCAGACCTCCCACGTCGACAGCAGGTGCCCACCCTCCCCAGGCGGGCTGTCCCTGCCAAGCCCCAAACGAGAGGGACAAACAGGACAAGAGATAGCTGATGGCACAGAGGACTCCTTCAGGCCCTCCTGGCACACGCCGGCCGAGGGTCCTGGGACTAAGGGCTGGGAGGGGACAGCGGTGTGCTTCCCGACAAGCACACAGGCCAGCCCCCACCGACGAGCTCCCTCCAGGAGAAGCAGCTGGAAACCAGGGCAAGGGCAGCCGGAAAGGACAACACGTGTTGAGGATACGGGTTCCCGGTCCCAGGAGCGGCTGGCTGTCCCTTCAGACAGATCTGTGAGTCATTGGCCACTTTCTTGCATCAGCTCTTGGGACTTCTTCCTCTGGCCTCCACTCTCCGGCTGGCTGCTTCCGAGGCCCTGTGCATTTGGGGGGGGGCAGCATGGCGCCCCCCCATCAAGGCAGCCCCCCACCAGGGGACGTGCATCACAGGCCGCGGGACACAGGGCGCCATCCCTGGGGTCACGGAGCGGACATGAGTTCGGGCTCGGCCGGAAGCTCTGTGTCGGATGCCGGGTCTCAGTCCAGGTGTTTCTAGAAGAACAAGAAGGGCGCTGGTTCCCTCTTCTCGGACTCTTGGATCTTCAGCGCACACGCACCTTGGTCACGCTCCAAGGCGGTCTTCCGGGATGTTCTGGCTCCACGTTAGCATCAGGAGCACGCACCGTGTGGAGCGCTGTCTGCAGAGGGTCCACTAGGTGACACGCAGGACAGACGGCTCCCACTGCCAGGAGGTGGCGCTCTGGTCCCCCCGGGCCCTGCTGCCTGCTTCCCCAGCGTGGCCCACGTCCTCACTCAGGGGACAAGGCGTCCGCTCGCCCTGAGCGCCCGACACCCAGCACAGGCGACGGCAGGGGCCCACGGCAGGCGTGGCCTTCCTCCCCGTGGTGCCGGTAGCGTGGCACCATCCGCACCTCCGCCGCCGGCCGGCGGAGCCAGGGCCATCCCGTCCTGGCGACAATAACAGCAAAGGCTAGGCTGGTCTGGGCAAAAGTCGACTGGTCGATGGACAGACGAACCCCGACGCAGAGCGCCACGCGGCTCTCCCCAAGTGCCACACGGTGCTTTATCCCTCGCGAAGGTAACGAAAGAGATCGAAAGAGACGCGTGTGTTCCAGGAAAGCAGAAGCGATGTGTCAACGGTGGGTGAAATGAAGATCAAGCGGAACGCCAAGCAGCTCGGGAGACGAGCACCCGCAGATCGGACGGGCCTCCCGGCGGCCACTGGGAAGAGGGCAACGTGCTTTGCCACGCTTCTGTGCCAAAAACGCACTCAAGTATTTTTTGAAAATCACAACTATTCCGGGATTTTAAAAGGAAATATTGCAGGGGTGCTCAAGAGACGGAGGAAATTGAAAGGGAGCAGAGAGGGTCCTCACTGGCATCCTGACAGGACGGCGGTGGGTTTTGGGCTCGCTGTCCTCCCGCCACGCAGTGGAGCAGCTCGGTGCCCACAGAGGCCTGGGAGTTGACCAGGGGCCGCCCCGCTTCCTCAGGCTCCGCTGCCCCAGGGTGACTCTGAGCTGGGGAAGCTGTGCATCCAGCAGGACTGCACGCCCTCCGGTCCCTGGGTCAGCATACTCTGCAGGGCTGGAGGAGGCGAGCAGCTGGGCTGATGGGGGCTCATGGGGGCCGGGGAGGCTGGGGGGGCTGACAGGGGGCTGAAGGAGGGTTGAGGGGGCTGCTGGGGGCTGAGGGGGGCTGCTGGGGGCTGCTGGGGACTGACGGGGGCTGAGGGGGGCTGAGGGAGAGCTGGGGGTCTGGAGGCGGCTGAGGGGGGCTGAGAGAGGGCTGTGTAGGGCTGCGGGGGCTGAGGGGGGCTGACAGGGGACTGAGGGGGCTGAGGTGGGGCTGGGGAGGCTGATGGGGGCTGAGGGGGGCTGAGGGAGAGCTGGGGGTCTGGAGGTGGCCGAGAGAGGGCTGTGTAGGGCTGCGGGGGCTGAGGGGCGCTGCTGGGGACTGAGGGGGGCTGACAGGGGACTGAGGGGGCTGAGGGGGGGCTGGGGAGGCTGACGGGGGCTGAGGGGAGGTGAGGGAGAGCTGGGGGGCTGGAGGGGGCTGAGGGAGCCTGAGGGGGGCTGACAGAGGGCTGTGTATGGCTGCGGGGGCTGAGGGGGGCTGATGGGGACTGAGGGGGGCTAAGAGGGGACTGACAGGGGCTGATGGGGGCTGAGGGGAGCTGAGGGAGAGCTGGGGGGCTGATAGGGGACTGATGGGGGCTGGGGAGGTTGGGGGGGGCTGACAGGGGGCCGAAGGAGGGTTGAGGGGACTGACGGGGGCTGAGGGGGGCTGAGGGAGAGCTGGGGGCCTGGAGGGGGCTGAGGGGGGGCTGGGGAGGCTGACGGGGGCTGAGGGGGGCTGAGGGGGGCTGAAGGGGACATGCCGCCCTCAGTGGAACCGGCCAGCACCGGGCTGTGTCTCCTTGGGTGGGGCAGTCGCCGGGGGCACACTGACTGCTAAGCTGGAGGCAGCGAGGACCACCAGCGGAGGCACCGCGGCACCCTCTCGAGCGTCACGGCCCCTCAGTCCTGGAAAGACGCCCGCGGAAGCGTCGAATGGCCTCCAAGCGCTTCACTCTGTAATGACTGACGTCCTAGCGGTGACTCAGGGCTGGGTGGTGTCAGGGCTCCCGTCGCCAGCGGCTGGTGGGAGCAGGACAGTCTCGAGACGGAAACTCAGACGTTCTGCCCCTTCCGGCGGCATCTGAGCTGTTCGCCTCCGCCAGCCTGGACGCCGGCTTGTCCTTCCCGCTGACATGACGGGGGGCCCCGGAGCCGACCTGTCCCGGGGGCGCCAGCGAGTCCAGCAGTCCCAGGGACCGAGCACGTGCGGGTTTCTGTAGGGCCATTAGTGTTTGAGGAATCCGTTTATGCACAGACGCTAGACTGCTCTGCTTTCTGGGACGTCAGCGCAGAGCCAACTGCCTAATGGGGGCCTCGCTGGGGGACAACACAGTCCTACAGGGGCAGAAGGTGACCGCTTCATCCACCCTGCCCTGCGTGGACTGTACAGATCATTCCTGAAAGGAGCAGGGGTAGAGGGGAAGAAGAGGAGAAGAGGGAGAGGGGGAAGGGAGGAAGGGAAGGGGGGAAGGAGGAGGAGGAGGGGAGGGAGGAGGGGAGGACAGGGAGGGGAGGAGGGAAAGGAGGGGAGGAGGGGGAGGAGGGGAGGGGGAGGGAAGAAGAGGTGAGGAAGGGGGAAGGGGAAGACGTGGAGGGGGAGGAAGGGGAGGGGAGAAGAGGGGGAGGGGAGGAGGGGAGGACAAGGAGGGGAGGACAGAGAGGGGAGGAGGGAAAGGAAGGTGGAGGGGGGACATAAGGAGAGGCGGGGAAGGGGGAAGGGGAAGAGGTGGACGGGGAGGAAGGGGAGGGGAGAGGAGGGGGAGGGGAAGAGGGAAAGGAGGGGAGGAGGGGGAGGAGGGGAGGGGGAGGGAGGGAGAGACAAGGAAGGGGGAAGGGGAAGAGGTGGAGGGGGAGGAAGGGGAGGGGACAGGAGGGGGAGGGGAGGAGGGAAAGGAGGGGAGGAGGGGGAGGAGGGGAGGGGGAGGGAAGGAGAGACAAGGAAGGGGGAAGGGGAAGAGGTGGAGGGGGAGGAAGGGGAGGGGACAGGAGGGGGAGGGGAGGAGGGAAAGGAGGGGAGGAGGGGGAGGAGGGGAGGAGGGGGAGGAGGGGGAGGAGGGGAGGAGGGGGAGGAGGGGGAGGAGGGGAGGGGGGAGGAGGGGGAGGGGAGGAGGGAAAGGAGGGGGGAGGGGGAGATAAGGAGAGGCGAGGAAGCGGGAAGGGGGAGAGGTGGAGGGGGAGAAGGGGGAGGGGGAGGGGAGGAGGGGAAGAGAGGTGCCAAGCACCCCTGCCCACCTGTGGCCTCCAGGACACATCCCTGCAGCCCATCTCCCACAGCAGGGTGAGGCCAGCACCCTGAGGCCGAGGGCCGTGGGGGCGTCCGGTGGGCCGGCTCTCAGGGGGGTCCAAGGACCTGAGTGGGGCCAGGCCGCTGTCCTGCGGGGCACGGCCCCCGGGCCTGTGCCCTCTCCCAGCCTGTAATTCCCCGGACGGCAGGCAGCTCACTCACGAGTCCTGATGCTACTCAAGCTGTACCTTCTGGACTGTTGGAGCAGCGCTGACGAATACCCTACGGCGCAGCCTCGGTGACCTGGGGGCCGGGCGTGCACCTGCCTCGCGGTGGGCTCCTTCCCTCCCAAATGAAGACACCAGAGGTGTGCGGGGGGCCTGGGGGCTCGGAGGCACGGCCAGGGACGGCCGGAGGCGGAAAGGAGGCCAGCTCCAAGCTGGCCTGGGGGCACCCACGCCCCCTGGAGCCCCGTGCCCCAAGGCATCCCAAACCATGGACTAGGGGTAAACTGAGGCCTGTGTGCCCCCAGGCAAAGAAAGCTTCCAAATCGTCAGAACTGGCTCTCAGAGCTCCACGCACAGAGGCAGTAAAGTCACCAGCAGAAGGTATTTGAACCAAATTCTCACGGGCTCCAATTACGGGACTCGCTGAGGCCAGGGCGCTTTCTGCCGAGCCCCGATACCCCAACCTTGACCCAAGCGAGGGGCACCGGCTTCATCATGCCCGAGGGTGGGCAGGGTTCCTCTCTGACCTTCGGGATCCCTCCCACGTGCCTGGCCCTGTCCCGTGTGGGTGCCGGTGCTGGAGGGCTGGGGGCCGCGGGGCTTTCGCCCCTTCTCACGCGTGGCGACTCTGGCCGGGCCCGCCCTGGGCTGCGCACACGGTTCTCTCGTCTGTGAAGCGGGGACGATGCCCTCGCCTCTGTCACGGCAGCCCCGATCACTGCGATTACTGGTACAGGCTCTCCGTTTCCCTTGCCCGGCCGTGGCTCCGATCTGATGCTCAGAGTTGTACGGGGTCTGCGATGAAAAGCGCCATTTGGCCCAAGTCGACTTCCAAAGAAGTTACAAGCACGTAATCTCGTTGTTCGTTCCTGCACAGCTGTGGCCCAGGCACCTCTGGTTCCGGGTCTCTCCGCGGACCCCCACGCCGCTCTCTGCCCCGCCGCCTGGTCTGCACCTGCCGGGCCCCCCGTGTCCCGTGGTCGGTCTGGTTCCAGGCTGTGTGGGCAGCGCTTCTCTGGGGGCTAACATGTGGTAGGGGGGAGGTGTGACCGTCTGGTCGGGCGGCTCGGGGCCAGCAGGGGCGCTGCCTGCACGTCACAGGGGAGCCAGTGGCTCCCTGCCTCCTCCCCAGAGGGACGAGCCCAACAGGAGAGGTTTGCGGCGACCTCTGACATCTCGGAAGACCAGGGGCCGAGCGCCCGGGACGTGGAGGGCCCCGGCACCGATTTGCCCCCCGCACCATAGAGGGCAGGCAGTTCTTAGATCGGGGTGGGGTGGGGGTGGAGAAGGAGGAGGTCCCCTCAAGAGGCTTCCTCAAGCTGCACGTACCCACTCCCTCTGCTCCCGCACCCCCACCCTCTTCCACCTGCTTCCTCTCCCTCTTGGTTGGTATCACCACGTTTCGAGCTGCACACGCGTCAGCAATTCTGCGCTGAGAGAGATCCAAGGGAAAAGGGGTTTCTCCTAGGCTAGCAGCCTGTTTCCTTCACGTCGTTTTAACTTGAGCCCGCATGTACTCTGCTGGCTGGGTAATCAGTCTTTTCTCCGTTGCAATTCCACCATTAGAGATGCATTCCTTTGGGTGTTCCCCTCTTACAACATCCCTCCTCTAGACAGGTGCTCCTGCCCTGAGGTCACAGCGTAGGAGGGAGAGACAAAATACAAGAAATCACAAGTGATACGGTGCTCTCAGGGTGACGGGGCCGTGGGTGACGGGTTTGGGGGTGGTGGGGGCTGGGGTGCAGGCTCTCATTCTCGTGTGACCACGGCTGTGCGGGAGGGAGGCAGGGGGGCCTGGGGCGTGTGGGCACCCGGCCCGGGGCCTGCAAGTGGGAGCCCCGTGGAAGGAGGGGGCAGGTGAGGAGGCCGGGCCGGTGGACGGGGTGGGGTTGGTCGTCTTGTGGGCAAGAGCGAGGCAGGGGCGGGTGTGCCGCGCAGCACCCCATACCTCCTGCTCCGAGACGCAGCAAAGAAAGCAAGCTGGGGGGCCCTGAAGTTGCAGGATACGCTCATTCCCTCGACACGGCAAACGGACAAGGATTCGGGATAAGGATCAGGGTAATTCCAAAGAGCTTTGTCTCCGGTATAAAATTAACAGGATGACGGGAAACCGCCCACAGCGCGTCAGCCGGAGTACCGGCGCCCTCGCACCTGTGCCCCCGGTCGCACGGCCCGACCCCTGCTCTCAAAACACCTCTGACGCTGCCCTGGTCTTGAACAGCATCCAGGGGGCCGCGGACGAAGCCACTCGCTGGCTAGAACGTGCCCGCGCCCGCAGTTCCGCTCTGTTTACGGACACAGAGGCAGACGTCTGGTTCATCTGGAGTTCTGGGTCTTGCTCCTGTCTGGAATCCATACGACGAAAACAGAACTCGGGGCCGTTTTCATTGCGCACTCATGGGGGCTGGGGCTGAGCCTCGGCCGCCTTTGCACACGGGCCTCTTCTCCCCCAGACGCGGGGGTCCCAGACGACACCTGCACCGGCCCCGCCCCTGCTTCTCCTCCCGCTACAGCACAGGCCCAGCGCCCCCACAGAACTGCATCCAGACACCCCCCGCTGATCAGCCGGGTCTGGCCCTCCTGGGGCCACCCCTGGGGCTGGCTCCTGGGGCCACCCTGCAGCTTATGAGCTAGCACCAAAGCCCTAAACTCACCCTGGGGAGATAGCTTAACACTTTTGTTTCCCCACTGAGCTCCTGTCCTAAAGGGATTCTGTCCCGAAAGGACTCAAGGTACGGAAGACGCTTGGAAACACGTGCTAAACTGCATCAGTTTGTGACTCAGCAGGGCACAGACACAGTAAAATACACGTAACTTGCCGCTTTAGGACTTGTGTTTCTGGTTTCAAGGTGCCCGCGGTGGCACGGCCACAGTCCCGGGGTATTCAGAGCACGATGAGACTCTGCTTCGTGGCCTGGAGACCGTGTGCAGAGCAGGAACGTCATGGGCCCGGCCGGGCGCCCTGTGTGACCCCGGATGCGGAGGGGGGTTCAAGGCGGCTGAAGCCTCTGGGGCGACACCCATCGCGTGGCCACACGTCTCCAGAGTCCCTCGTTCACCCAGCCACCATGTACTAAGCACCCGCTGTGCGCACACTCTGTTCTGGGGGCTCACGTCAGCGAACATCGGGGAGGTGCCACGCTCCCCACGACCCACGCGTGCTCCGTAAGAGCGAGAGCATCTGTCCTGCACGAGCGGTAACGAGGCTGATTCCCTTCGCCCCGCGGTCTCAGCACCTTATCCGGGTAAGCCGGGCTTGATTACAGAAGGAAACACACCAACTGACGGCTCCTAACCCGCAGAATAACGGTGGGGCCGGACGAGATGCTGTTTCCTCACAAGTTCTCCAGCACGGCCTTCGGGGCGAAGAGGCCAGCGGGGAGCCGCCCTGTTGAGCCCGAGAACGCGACGAGTCCCGCTTTCTGCCTCGGTCTCCCCTCTGGGGAGGCAGCGGCAGCTGGGGACGGAGGGCCGTCCGCGTCCTCTCCTGGCCCGGCTCCTGCCCGCCGCCCGCTCCCGGCGGGGTGTGTCGGCCGGGGACGTGGCTCTCTGATGGGGTGTCTGTGCAGGAAGTTGCAGGCCTGAGGCGATCCTCGGCTGGCATCTGGGAACTTGGCTCAGGACAGTCCCTGCACTGATAAAGCACTGATGGGCTGTTCCTCTGGGAATCTGGAATTTCCACAGGTGGGGCTGGTCGCTGTGCCTGTGTGACCAGCTGCCCGCGAGACCGTGGGCTCTGAGTCTCGGGGGGCACTTCAACACGGCCCACGGGGTGCTGCATTTTGCCGCGGGGAGGCGTGCGGGGCTCAGGGAGAGCCTGGGCGTCTGGACACAGATGCCTCCGGACTCGCCCGACGGGGCCTTTCTCTTTGCGACCGCGCTGTGAGTCCTGCCCACAGACCCTCCGCACGCCCCCTCCCAGGTTCTCAGGGATGTCGCCCTGCCGTGGTCCGGCTGCGTGGAGGGTGCCCCGGGGTTCGGCCTCCTCAGCTGTTCTGGGTTGCGTCTGGAGACAGGGGCCAGCTGCGGGGCTGCTGGGCAGGGCTGGGTGCCCACACGGTAGACACGGGGGTAGAGCACCGGGCTTGCAGCCTCTACAGGGACCAGGGTGAGCCAGAGAGCTCGCCCTGATCCCGGCCCCTCGGATTTACGGGCCGAGTTCACGGACACGAGGAGCAGCAGCTGTGCCGCGACCTGGTGGGAGAGGACCCCAAGCCGCATCCCCTCCCCGGCCACGGGGCCGCCTAGGGAGCCACACAGGAGGGGGCCGTCGCAGGCAGCGAGCACGTTCCTTAAGAAAGCGCGGACACCCACGTGGCCGGGACGAGAACGAATTCTTCTTTTGTTGGGCTGTTGTCCTGCTGTCCAGCGGGGAGGCGGGGGGAGCAGGGGGCCTCCTCTGTCTGCACACGGACCCTGAAGTGTGAGGCCTCTGGGCCCCGGTACACACGGCCGTCGTGATGACACAACGCCCACCGAGGAACCCCGAGCCCCGAGAGGCAGACGCAAGTCTGGACCGTCACCGCTCACACGTCCCTGGTGCCTCTGTCCCACCTCCCTGGAGGGGAGCGGAGCTGTGAGCCTCTCCCGCTGGCCACATGGGCTTCCATTTCTGCTTGGTCTTTATTAATATTTCTCTCAACCCTGCGCTCCCCGGAGGAACGGACCGAGCTGGTGTGTGGGCTCCAGACCTCTGGAGTAGCTCCCGGGTGTGACGCCGGCTGGGCTCTGAGGACGCGATCCGTCTGTCCCTCCGGGCATTTTCATGTCCGGAAGCCCTGCTCCCGGCTCCAGCCGGGACCCATGTGGGGCAGGTGTGGGTCGAGTATTACCGGGGCCAGACGGGAGGGGATGCCCGCCACCAGGGGTTCACAGATAGCACAGGCTCTGGTGCTTCTTGCGGCCCCTGCTTTATTTAGTTCGCCAAAATACCCCATTTCCTTCCCTTTGCCGCCATAAAGCGGCAGCTTTCTTCCCCTCCAGGCTGGCGTAAACACCTCTTCAAAGCAGGCACCACCGCGCACACGAACACGTCAACGTCTCTTCCTCCTCCGGGGTTTTCTGACTCGGCAGGTGCGTCGGGCCGAAGAGGAGGCTCCCGGCCTGGGCTGAGGTCTGACGCCTGTTCAGATGCAGGCGCTTCTCGGCGGAGGTGCGCGGTGGGGTTGCTGGCTGGCACCGGGTGCTCTGAGAGCAGGTTGGGCGGGGAGAGCCTTGACGGGACGGTTTCCAGAAGGAGGCGGCAGGGGCCGCGAAAGGAGGGGCCGGAGGGGCAACCGCGTCCGGACGGGCTTTCTGCGGCTGACCTTTCGCGGCCAGGGCACCGGCCGGGTCACACCCTGCCTCCGGGGGAACCACCGGCCCGACTCACATGTCCCACCCTTCCCTGGGTGGGTGGGGGGAGGGGGGGGTCTAACGGTGCCCCCGGCGGTCAGGAGGACTGAACAAAAATGCCTTTAAAAAGCAAGTTATTTGTTTCTCGTTCAGAAAGAGATACACTCAATGAGGAAAAACGGAAAAACACAGGCGAGTACGATAAAAATAAATGATGCGCATGTGCCCCCTACCAGGTGGTTTCCCGCTCGTGCCCCACAGGCTCGCCACACGCACCCGTCTCCGGGCCGCGTCCTCGTGCGTAAGCGACGAGGACAGTGACTGTGAGTCCCTCACGAACCTTGTCTGTTTCTTCCTTGGTCCTGCCTGGGCAATTCCCGCCCTGGGAAGGAAACCCCACGGAAGACACGGGGCCGCGCACGCTCCGGACACACGGTGGGAATGTCTCACGACGTCGACGTGTCTATTCGTGTCCTTGTGACTGGGTTCAGGCCGCGGGATGTTCGGGAGACACAGGGCACCTCCTCACACGAGCCCGGAGTGACCGGAGGGTGACGCTCTCCACCCCCACCCCCTACAGCTCCCGCCAGCCCTGCCGGGCCCGGTCACAGTCACGGTGCTGCCGGAGGGACCGCACGCCTCACGTGGAAGGAGACTTGTGTAAAGACGCAGGGAAGAAAAGACACTGAAGTTAAAGCAGGGAGAGGCGTGCGAGGTCTATGTCACTTGGTCCCGGAGAGGGGACCCAGGCCCCCGACAGGCCGGGCCGGCAGTGAGCGGCGCACCCCCCAGCGCCTGGGGGACCCCTCCCGCCCAGACGGAGGCGGGTCTGGCATCTGCACCCACCCGCTGCCGCTCCCTCTGCTTCCCCCTTTCCCTCTTTCTCTTTCTGGCATTTTCTCCCCAACATCTTCCTCTCCTGCCACACGCAGTACGGCCCACGGCGGGGTGTGGGATTTACTCGGCGGGCTCCTCGGTGCCGCAGGACGAGTCACGCCCCCCGACGGGTGAGTCCAAGGACGTGGCCAGACCCTGGCAAAAGCCAGGGATCTGCCTGGGATCCAAAACCCAAGGATCCAGCCCAGTCCCCCCGAGACGCCGACACAGGGAGGTCCCCACATGAGGGCTGGATGCGATCTCCAGAACGGTGGACGTGGCCGTGCACGCCATTATCCTCTGCTGGGCCACTGCTGCCGTCCCAGCGCGGGGCACACTCTGTTCATTAACGGACAGTAACCCTGGGTACCAACGCCAGGGCGACGCCTACCGCTAGACCCCGAAATAGAAGCGAAAATTCATTTACTGTTCTTTACTTTTACTCTTTAGCTTCGGTGTGTAATGTAGAAACAGCGAAAGACCTAAAGAATAAAATGTTTCCCTAAAAGTCGGTTCCTTCCAAGCGCCGCGGAGGAAAATGTTTTAGTCGATAACATTGACGCACAGGTGACTTTTACAGTGTTAAAGCACCTTTAGACAAATCTTTACGGCACAGTGCAGCGTGCCCAAATTCAATCCGAACCAGAATAAAAATAAACTCGGACGAGAGGACAAGCGCCACCAAGGGAATGGAAAGTCACGGAACGAGAGCTCAGGGTGGACGGGCCAGCGCCTCCCAGGCATGGCGCAGATTTTGAGTATCCTTCTGAGGAACGGCTGACGTGGCTGATCAAACACGTCCAAACCAAGCCTCCAAGCCTCTGTTTGGTTCAGGATGAACTGACACTCACATTTGAACGTGGGCGCCAACTTCCCCGAAGGGACAGCCACCGGGGGGCGACTCGGTGCCTCTGCTGTGCCCCGTCGCTCTTCCAGCCACCACAGTGGACCGACAATTCCAGCCACCACAGTGAAGCCCATGACTCAGTTTCCCCTTCGTTACCCCAACTCCTCTTCCTGGAAACGGACCAAAGCACCTGCTTCCGGCGAGCCTCGCGGAGGGCACGCCGTCTGCCTCGTCAGGGGTCCCCGGACCACCCCTCCCTGGGGTCTCGGGACCCTCAAGCAGGTACCACTTAGAAGCAACACTTCCTTTTCCCGGTCGCCAGGATGCAGGTCTCCACGGTGAAGCCGTGTATCCAAGCTGGAGAGAGTAGGTGCCCACGCGGAGAGTGCCGGAACGCGCGGCCTAGACTCGCAGAGACCTGAGACCCTGACACCCCGCCCCTGTCCCTCCCAGAGGCCTCGAGCAGCCCTTCTCCCTCCGGGCGGCCGAGACAGGAAGCACCTGGTCCCACGTGCTCACCCAGCCTGTTCCTCACGTGACCGGAACGGGAAGGATCCGGTTGTGTGGGGGCGGGGGACCCCGCAGGTGCCGGAGTAACTCCCCTCTCTGCTCCTTACTCGCTGCCCGCGTTCCCATCACGCCGGGCGGGGACACCCACGCCCAAGCCCCCCTCTGACCAGGCTTTGGTGCCACTGGCAGGGAGGAGGTGGGCAGCGGGCTGTCCTGGCACCTGCCTCCTCCAACAACCCGCCCCTCTTGCTCTGCCTCTACTCCCGGAGTCTCAGGAGCTCAAAGACCAACCCCAGACTTGAATCGCAGATGTGGGGGGTCAGGAGACCCCGGCCTGCAGGACATTGTCAGCGGTCCCCACTCCGGCAGCTCCCGGTTCACAGCAGATGAAGGTTTCAGCCTGATTACAGACGGGGCCGTAAAGTCACCTCTGACTTTGCCTCTGGGGTCACCTCCGAGATCGTTCCACCAGCAGGGGGTCACTTCCAAGACTGCTTCGCCCATGGGGTCACCTCTGAGGTCACTCCGCCCGCGGGGTCACCTCTGACATCGCTCTGCCTGTGGACATTCACCGCTGACTTTATTCTCCGCGGTTAAAAGTGACCCACGTACACCGTCAGCGGGAGGCTCGAACGTCATGAGGAAATAGCCTGAAGTGGCTCCTTCGATCTGCCCCCAAATATGCGGGTCGGCGGGCAAATGCGGGGGGCCGGGGGCCCGGACGACCCCGCAGCCTGGATTTGCGTGGCGCTCGGCGTTCCCCCCCACCGGAGCCTCAGCCGTCGGCAAGCGGGCCGTGCCGGCCGCGAGCCTGAGGACGGTGCTGGGGGCCCACGGAGAGGGCACGGTGTGGCGGAGGTGATGACCAAACTACACTCCCCGTTTCCAGACATCCTCCCACACAGATGCTGTTAGTGGTCGTGGGTCCTCCCGGGCGTGGACAGCAGAGGGACGCTGGGTTTTAAGTGAGGAGCCGCTTTGTTGAATTGATGTTAGTTAAAACCATCAATACTGTCTCTGAAAAGAGCTTTCAAGGCATGGAGAAATGTTCCCCACCGTGGTGTCCGTCCCTGGCCCGGGCGTCAGGACCCCGTGGGAGCAGGGGTCTGCCGGCCTGTCCCGGAGCCCAGCGCCTCGGCCACCGCCCGCCTCGGGGAAGGCAGATGGAATAATGTTCAGTTCACATCCGACCGCCTTAGGTCCCGATGGGGGGCTCCTGGTCCCCCGGGGGACAGCGCTCACCCCCGCTCGACCCTCCCGTACACCTAGAGCAGGATGAGGGGACACAGAGTGCTCGCCCAAAATGGAGTTTTCAGGTGGGGTTGGAACCCCACCTTGGCTGGGGGCCCGGGGGGGGGCCGCCAGGGAGAGACAGGGCTCCAGCCTGACCCCTGAGGGGCCAGCACACCGCCGCGCTCACACAGGCAAATGGGGGCAGGTGACCCCTGTGAGTGTGGACGCTGCCCCCGTACACAGGGTCCAATCCTGCTCTGCTGTTCCAGCCAGGGAGACCCGGGCCAGGGCCCGGCCCCCTCTGTGCCTGTGTCCTCACTGTTACGTCTCACAGGCCGTCATGAGAGCTTCACGGGTCAGGATGTGTGACAGAAACACAGGGACAGGGCCCAGCATGTCACCCGCCCCTGACAGTGCTGAGGGGTAACTGAGCCTGAATCCCCAGGAAACACTGAAGGTTAAGAAACCTCTCACCCTGTGTTCTGAGAAGCCCCCGGCGACCGTGACGTGGGGAAGATTCGGGCGCCCCCTGTTCACTTAGGACAAGGCCAGGCCGTGGCCCTGCAGACCCCCACCATTAGTGACTGATTTGTGCCTGTCCCATCGACCGACCAGAACAAAATACCTGCTCACCCACTGGCTAAGACTGGCCCCTCCCTCCAGGTCCCGAGCAGAGGGCAGCCCGGCCTCGGTTGGCCCGGTCATACCAGCTGGCCACCCCTGTCTCCAAGGGGCTCTTCTGGCCTCGTTCACAGACACCGAGTCTGCCGGCAGTAGGTGGGCCTTGAGGCACCAGCCTGCCCATCGAAGCCGCCCCTGCAAGCCAGGGGTCCTTCTGAATTCAAGTCCCTCCTTCCTGAGTCCCGATGGTGTTTAGGAGGCACACTGCACAAGAACTGGTTTCACAGTCACATGATCACAGCAGACCCTCGGCCCGCCAGTCCGGCCAGATTCGCAAACGTTTCTGCACCGGTTCCCGATGTCAAACCCTTTGAAGAGGGAGTCCTGACAAACACGAAGCTTTCATGCTTAGCCCGGGTTAGCACAGCAGACACGGCCTCACCAGGCCTGGCCCTCGCCTGAGATCAACGGTGTTACTTCACGTGGTCTGAGGCTTCGAGGCAAGATGAATTTGCACCACCCTGAGCAGTGATCTCGCTTCTTCCACGGAATCCCAGATGCCCTCTTGTTTACTGTCATGGTTCCTGTCACAAAGATCAGGGTACAGACGTAGAAGCCGCCTGGGCAGTGCGGGCGGGGGGCTCATTCCTAAGTCGGCTTGCTCCCAGGCTGATTCCTCCCCCTTGGTGAAATCATCACTTTTACCCTTCTTATGAAGTCATCTGACTCCACAGCACTCAGAATATCCCGTGTTGCTTCAGCCTCAGTAGCCGACGCCAGCCTCCGGCCGGCCCCGAACGCGTTCCTGTTCACGCCTAACTTCCGCCGCCATTTTCTCAGCTGTAGGAAATGGCCCCTGAGTACCCACGAGAGTGGCCTCAGAGCGCGTCCCTGCAGACCTCACAAGGGTCTTGCCTTTTCAGCCGCTCCTGCCCTCCAGGCTTGGCATAGACGGACCTGGATTTCTGGGTAGAGGGGAACAGATCCGCCCTGAACACATCGTACTCCCGTGTTCTTTCCTGCACGGGGAATCGGCCTTGGCTAGCTTTCCAGCCACGCAGGCCGACTCACCAACCACCTGGTCCAGCCCTGAGCAGGCCCGGAGGCTCCCGCTGGGGAGCAGGGTTGGAGGGAGGGAGGGGGGCTGGAGGACCGGAGCTCGGAACCAGAAAGTAACTCTCGGGTTCATGACAGAATTAAACCCGGGACCCAGAGCTCCCACCAGCTGAGCTAAGCCGGCGAGGCTCGCTCCAGGGGCTGGAAAGGCAGTGAATCACCAAGAAGGCGGCACAGTCACGAGGCTGTGGCTCCAGGACCCCGTGCTGACCCCCCAGGCACGGACAGCTGTGAGGGTCAGACACCCAGGCTGGACAGCAGAAGCAACTGGGAGGGAGACTCTCACATTGTGACGTCCCAACGGCTGCCGGCCGTCCCTCTGAGAGAGAGGCACCAGTTCCGTCCCCAGAGAAACCATTTGGGAAACGAGGATCCAAGAAACGATCTCCCAACAGCTCGTCAACGTTCAGCCCCTTTCCGGCACGAGAATGTCCAGTTCAGAGAGAAGAATCAGAGGAAAACGCGATGAGGAGAAATGCTTCGTCCTCTTTCCTTAGAGAGCGGAGGGGCCAGGTGGCGGAACGTGCCGGTTCCTTCAACAGGACGCCGTGTGCGCGGCGGTGTCGGCCCGTGTGGAGTTGGTGGAGCGCACGGGTTTGCCGTTTGTTACGAGACCGTGGTAGCAGGAAGTGTTACAATGGAAACTTCCCGTGAGACGCAGGAAAGCCTGGGAGCACTGTCGGCAAACGGCCCGGGCGCTCTGACCGCGGGTACCCCGAGGGACGCGTCACATGCACATCCGGACTTGCTGTGACTCAGGACGGGCCTGGCCTGAGTCGAGTGGCCGGGTTACATCGTGTTTCCATAACTGAGCAGGAAACAGTCTCGACGGCGAGAACTCCGCGAGTTCGGAACACGCGGTATCCCACAGACAAATAAGGTTCCGGCACCCGCTAACCGCAGGGAACGCGCCTGGCAACATCACGCCGCGCCCACGCGCACCCACGGCCCGGACCCCTGCTTCCGCGTCTCTTCCACGTCTGAGTGGAGAAGCGTTCCTGCCCGCTGGTCTTGAGCGGCGCTGGAAGGAGCTGCCCTCGGAGGGCATCCTCTGCCCGGCCCGCGTTCCTCCAGGTAGAAAAGCGCGGCCGAGGAGACGGCGTCTTGCGGCGGAGGGGGGGCCGGGCCACGGGGCGCGTCTGCTCTCTCACCCCGTCGCGGAGCGAACGCCCCAAGCGGAAGACACATAAATGCAGAGGAGGAGAAAGAGGTGGGGGTGGGCATTTGTAGTCCTTCTTTCAAGGAATATTCCTAAATTCTGCTTTCAGGGCAGGACACAGGGCGGCACCTCACACGTTCCGTGGCTTCTGGCCCCGAGTGGCTCTTCCTCTCATAAGCTCTCGACAGACGAGGGAAAGGCGGCCCGGGGCACAAGAGGCACAGGACCAGATGTCGGGGCAGGCACCCACCCCCACCCCCACCCCCACCCCCCACCCCCAGGGAGTCTCGATGCCCTGCCAGTAAGAGGCTGGGGGTGGGCGACAGGCCTTAAGGGCTCTGCATTTCCCCCTGTCCACCCCTCGCCTCTCTGCACAGCAGGATAAGCCCCCGAACGATGCCAAGCCCGGCTCAGTGCCACGAAAGGCGGCACACAGGGAGCTGAGCCCCGCCTCGCCGAACAAAGACCCCTGACCACGCCGAGCAGCCTCAGCTGGCTGACACGGACCCCAGGAACCGGTGGGCAGAGAGGGAGCCCGATGGGGCCACACACGGGGTCCCAGCACAGGGAGGGAGCGCACGGGCGTCTTGGCATTTGGGAGCAAGCCCGCCAGGCCGGTGCCCGGCTGTATGCAGAGCTAACAAACCTGTGGCGTGCGGGCTCAGCGCGCAGAGTGGCCAGACCAGTGACGGGGTCAGGATATTTCCCAGAGTCCGTCAAATTGATAGGTGACCGTTTTCCAGGGGAAACTCTTGCCTCCCCAGACATGAAATCAACCAACTGAGCTTGTGAAAAGGCGTCGGTGGACAGGCAGGCAGCAGGGTTGCGGAGCGAGCGCGGAGGTGCAGACAGAAGAAACGCAGTCTGACCCGGGCACCGGGGTGGGGGTGGGGTGGGGACCGGGGTGACCTTGGGTGAGCAGGATCGGGGACAGCGCGGAAGGGACCTCCTGTCTACGTGCAGGGGTGGAGGGTAGGGTCAGCACGCGTGTGTGTGCACACTGCCCGTGCCCTGGGGACTTTCGAGGGTAATTGTCTTAGTCGGCGCCGAAGTTTCTGGGTGGATGCTTCACCGTCAGGGAGGGGGCTCGGCACACGGTCTGGCTCGCAGGCGGGAGGCAGGAGGCAGGAGCGGGGAGCAGACAGGCCTGCTGGAGGGAGTCATGGGGTGGGGGCTCCCCACCCGCCCACCTCCAGAGCCTGTTTCTGTCCCTGAGGGCGCGCCCCACGCGCCCACCCCTACCCCCACCCCCAGGCGAGCGTGTGCTCTGCAAGCATGGGCTTCGAAGCACCAGGAGCCAGGGCTCCGCGTGGACACATGTGTCCACGTCACGGACCTGCCACGACCGATGCGTGATCTTGGCAGGCTCCCTGATCCCTTTCCATTTCTGTTTCTGTGTTTACGACCGAGCAATGGTAATCGTTCTTTCATAATGGTCTCGTAGGAGCTAAATAAAATCACATATATGAAAGCTTGGCACAGCGCCAGGAAGAGCCGCGTAAACATTGGAAAAGCGGTGGGAATAGCGGTGGGAAAAAGAGGTCTGTTGTGCTGAGTTGGGCGGATGTTCGGAGACGATGCTCCAGGCGCTGCCTCGTCTGTAACTGCGCCTTCACAGAGGTACCGGGTGACCCTGCCCACTCAGGGCGTCCGGGAGCTGCCCCGGCCCTGAGCGCGCATCCCCACCCCATCACCCATGACACCCACCCCCCACCCCCGGCAGACGGCAGAGATGGCGAGCAGGTGCTCCCTGAGGCCGGAACGCACGCCCCTCCGCCCCCGCCCGGCCCCAGGCACGCCTGGGTACTGAGCCACGGTCAACAAGCACCCATGTCACTGCCACAGCCATGGCACCCACGTGAGGCGGGGGGCAGACGGCAAGGGGTCGCAGACGGCCCCCACACAGCCCGCCGAGGGGCCCGTCCCGGGAGACCGGGGTGCAGGGGCGAGGGCCAGCCTGGCGAGGGGAAGCCTCGGAGACCCCCGTCCCGGAGCCGAAGATGCCGGCTGCGGGGGGGGCCACCTCGTCCATCAGGGGACAGGTCGGTGCAGACAGGGCGTCTGGTGCCCGGCTCCAGCCCCGAGGCCAAGACCAGGGACCGGTGAGGCGACAAGACGCAGGTCCAAGGCCCAGCGGGCACCTGGCCCTGCAAGCCGGGGTGGGAACCAGGCAGGGGCGCTGCCGGCCCTCGGCCCCCACGCGCCCCCGCCCCCAGGCCCACGACCCTGCGCCACCCCCACCCCCAGCCCCACGCCGGGTCCCGCAGCCCGCGCTCAGCTCCCCCTGGACTCAGGTTTCCGACATGCGTGTCGAGCAGCCCCTCCAAACGTACCAGGTTTACAGATTATCCCCGGACTTGGGGAACGACGGTCTGTGTCATCACCGGCCACAGGTGGCGGAATCGCTCAGCTTCTGCTTCTTTCTGCTGCCTCCCGACTTGTGCGAGGACCGGGATTTCCTCCTTCCCCAGACTTTTGCTCTTCACGGGGTCAGTAGTCACTGCCACGAGCTATTGATTGGATTTGGATCCCCCACCTCGGTCACCTGGGCCTCCGTCACCTGGGCCTCTGTCACCTGGGCCCTCTGTCACCTGGGTCTGTCACCTGGCCCCTCAGTCACCTGGGCCTCTGTCACCTGGCACCTGATCATCTGGGCCCTCGGTCACCTGGGTCTCTGTCACCTGGCCCCTGATCACCTGGGTCTCTGTCACCTGGCCCCTCAGTCACCTGGGCCTCCGTCACCTGGGCCTCTGTCACCTGGGCCCTCGGTCACCTGGGCCTGTCACCTGGCCCCTCGGTCACCTGGGCCTGTCACCTGGGCCTCTGTCACCTGGGCCCTCGGTCACCTGGGCCTGTCACCTGGCCCCTCGGTCACCTGGGCCCTCGGTCACCTGGGCCTGTCACCTGGGCCTCTGTCACCTGGGCCCTCGGTCACCTGGGCCTGTCACCTGGCCCCTCAGTCACCTGGGCCTCCGTCACCTGGGCCTCTGTCACCTGGGCTCTCGGTCACCTGGGCCTGTCACCTGGCCCCTCGGTCACCTGGGCCCTCGGTCACCTGGGCCTCTGTCGCCTGGGCCTGTCATCTGGCCCCTCAGTCACCTGGGCCTCTGTCACCTGGGCCCTCAGTCACCTGGGCCCTTGGTTACCTGGGCCTCTGTCACCTGGGCCCTTGGTCACCTGGGCCTCTGTTACCTGGCCCCTGATTACCTGGGCCTCTGTCACCTGGGCCCGTGGTCACCTGGCCCCTTGGTCACCTGGGCCCGTGGTCACCTGGGCCTGTTACTTGCCCCCTTGGTCACCTGGGCCTCTGTCACCTGGGCCCTTGGTCACCTAGGCCTCTGTCACCTGGCCCCTCGGTCACCTGGGCCCTCGGTCACCTGGGCCTCTGTCACCTGGCACCTGATCATCTGGCCCCTCGGTCACCTGGGCCTCTGTCACCTGGCCCCTTGGTCACCTGGGCCTCTGTCACCTGGCACCTGATCATCTGGCCCCTCGGTCACCTGGGCCTCTGTCACCTGGCCCCTTGGTCACCTGGGCCTCTGTCACCTGGCACCTGATCATCTGGCCCCTCGGTCACCTGGGCCCTCGGTCACCTGGGCCTCTGTCACCTGGGCCTGTCATCTGGCCCCTCTGTCACCTGGGCCTGTCACCTGGCCCCTCGGTCACCTGGGCCTCTGTCACCTGGGCCCTTGGTCACCTGACCCCTCCAACGGGGAGGCCG
Source organism: Leopardus geoffroyi (assembly GCF_018350155.1). NCBI lineage: Eukaryota > Metazoa > Chordata > Mammalia > Carnivora > Felidae > Leopardus > Leopardus geoffroyi. The sequence continues at coordinate 168,520,748 of NC_059331.1, forward strand.
TGGAAGCCTTTGGTGGGCTCAGCTCTTCTCCCCGGGAAGCAGCCCCTGGACGCCAGGCTCCTCTGTTCCCGCCCCTGCCGCCCCCTCCCCGGCAGGAGGCCAGGGCAGCCGGGCGAGGAGGGCTCCAGGTACGGCGGCTGGGGTGTGCGACATTAGCAGGACAAGCACGTACGCCAGACAAGCCCCAACCTCCTGCCTCCTGGTGCTTCTTGCTGATTTTTCTCACCAATTTAATACCAGTCCAGTATCATTTAAATAAACACGGTTTTGAAAAGCCGCCTAAATATCTAACTTGCCATAAAGTTTGAGGACCGCACGGTTTAAGCATGGGGCTGGCTTACTGTGACTCTGGGGTCAGTCCCAGGGCACGGGCTAACTGCTTCTGTGCCCTGAGCAGAGCGCTGATGCTGGCGTGTGCGTTGATCAGAGACCCTCGGTGGCGGCAGGGGCACTCATGCCCTCGGTGCGGTTTATGGGACCGTGAGCAGACAGCTGGAAACTATCGGGCCCCCTGGGCTGGGCAGGTGTCCAGACCGCGCTTCGCCAGCCCCCTGGGAGCCGTGACAGGGGCACGGGGGCCGCCCGCTCCATGGCCGCACGCCTGCCGTTTCCGAAACAAAAGCAGCCCCTCGCTTCCAGAGACTTGGAAACAGGAACTCGCACGGCAGAAGCACACTTAGAAGAGATGCCCACATCCACAATGGCAAGGGTGCCCAGGACCTGAGCCCGCGTTTCCTCCCGCTCGGCCGTGGGAGCCGCCAGGAGCAGAACACACGTCCCGGGGCTCGTCGGGACCCACTGGGGCGCAGGCGGCAGCGAGGTCCTCTGCTGGCCCCGCACACGATAGCACGAGACCGCGGGGACCTGGGGCCGCCGCTCAGAACCAGCCTCGTCTACGAACGGGTGACACGATTCACACCCAGGACTGGGGTAGGAGCGAGGCTTCTCCCGTCGTGCCCCCTGCCGCCGGTCCTGCAGGGGCTAAGCCAGGGAAGGTGGCAATTCCCTGAGAGCTGGGGGGCCCTGACTTGGGGGCGCTGGGGGCGCCAGTGGCCGAGTTCCCCCGGGAACCTAGCAGACTGGATCTTGAGGTCAGGACCGCCACGTCTTCTCTGCCACGAAGAAAGACACTCCGACTAGACCCCACGCCTCCCGCTCCTGGGGGCATCACGTGGTCAGATCACCCTGCCAGGATCTGACCCGGTTGGGGGCGCTCACCACAGGTCCCCAGGAACTGCTCACAGACACGACGTCCCCTGCAGCGTCCCCAGCACGGAGGGCCCCTCCGTGGACGGCAGCCACACACGGAGGCACACCCCCACGCGCACACGCAGGCACATCCATACGCGAGAGCCCACACGCACACACTGCGGGGCCCCTTCCCCGCGCTTGGCTTCCTGCCTCTGTTTTCCCTGCTGGTGTGTGAAAATTGTAGATTTGAGTAGAGTTGGTGGGAACCTGGAAACAGTACAGATTCTAGGAGGTCAGCGACTTCTAAGTAACGCCTGCCTTTGATGGGGAACAAAATCACCATTTTCTGGCGAGCTGATCCTGTTTGGTGATATGAAGTCAAAAGGCCCTGAGACTGATTTTGTTACCCCTGAGTGACTCTGAAAGATAATGGAATGGTGGGGGGCCTGGGTGGCTCAGCCGGTCGAGTGACCGACTCTTGATTTCGGGACAGGTCGTGATCTCACGGTTCGTGGGTTCGAGCCCCATGTCGGGCTCTGTGCTGACAGTGTGGAGCCTGCTTGGGATTCTCTCTCTCCTGATCTCTCTACCCCCACTCCCAAAGTAAACTTTAAAAAATAAAATGAAGTAAAACCAAACCAAACCAAAATAAAACAAAATAAAGGGACAGAACTGGCCAGGCCAAGTCCTCGGCGGCCTCTCCGGGAGCGGAGTCGTGGAGGAAGTTCTTCCTGGAAGCCGACCCGTGGCCACCAGGACCTTCAGCCCTGCTGGCAGGAGGGTGGAGACACGGGGTCAGAGGATAAGGAAACATGGTTTATGTGTCCCTGAGCCCTGGGTGCGGATGCCCTCACCATGGCCCAAGGGGGCCGGACCGGGCCACGTCTGTATTTCAGGCCCTCCTGTCCTTCGCACCACGAGTGCATTGCAGGTAGGACGCAGTCTGGGATGAAGGACCGGAACCCAAAGCGTGGAGACAAACGGGACAAAGTAAGTCGGGACCCATGGCTCAGCAGGCCAGCTGCCCACACCGTGGGTGCGGCTTGCTTTAGTGGACGGAAGCTCAGGGGCACCGTGGCCGCCTGGGGTGAGGGCGAGTGGACGCGCCTTCCCGCCTTGCATCGGAAGGTGAGGGCCGCGCAGGGCTCTGCGTCGCGGGGTCCCGAGTGGAATGCTTATGCCACGGGCTCTCCTCTGCCTGCCCTGTGCCCTTGCTGGATGCTGGACACCTGTCACCACGACCTAACCGCCACCTCCATTCTCCCTCTCTTCCCACGGCCACTGGAGGATCTTTCTGGAGCACACCCCTGACCATATCATTTTTACCTGCAACCTTATAGTATTTGTAGGACCTTAAGCAAAAGGTTCACGCGCCTGAGTGGACACGGCCGGCGGGAGGAGGTTCCCGCCCCCTTGCCTTTGCTCCGGCTGTCCCTGTCCACAAGCCCACGCAGGCACACCTCCCTCCGAGGCCCGGCCTGGCCACCCCTCCTCCAGGCCCACTGCACAGACCACACTGCATTGGAGCCTCTGTCTCTATAGCAGGCTCTGAGCTTGGGGGTGGGGGGGGGGCAGTGCATCTTAGCCTGTGACACTCGGAGCCCTGGGTACAGATGATGGAGGAGGAGCTCAGCGCTGCGCCTCAGTGCGTGCCACCCGCCCACCGAGGTGCCGTGATGACAGGGACGAAGGGGGGCCGACCCTGGCTTCTCCACTGTGTCCTGAAGGCTGTGGGATGGGCCTGGATCCCGGGAATGGCTCTGGTGCCCCGGTGCCAGCTGGCACCCACCGCAGGTGTACGTGCTGTCTGATCCCTGGTGCTGGGGTGGACCGGGGCTAGAAGTTCCTTCCATCCGTGCCCCGTGGCCGCCCTCCCATCCGGGCTGTTACAGAAGGGACGGATGCGGCAGCCCGTGCTGGAACGAGGCCCTTCCCAGGACAGCCCGGGGCCGGATGCTGTGTGCCAAACAGACAGCCCTTGGGGCCGTCTCACCGTGGCTGAGAGCTGCCCCCCCACCCCCCGCAGGGATTTCAGGCCACCAGGCAAGGCCACCTGGACCGACGCGCTTGCTGATGCTGAAGCATCTTTAATACACAGCAACGCCCGTGTCCCCCGGTAAGGAAGGTGGTCGAGGCTGAAGGGCCGCGTGATGGTAAATTTTATGTACAAATGTGACTAGTACTTAGGTACTCGGTAAACCTCAGTTGAGATGTTGCCGTGAAGGTATTTTTAGATGAGAGGAACACTTCAATCAGGGAACCTAGAATAAGGTAGGTTGCCTTCCACACTGTTGGGGGCAGGGCGCGGGGCTGACCTTAGCCGGGGAAACCCTGAACAGAGAAAAGACGGGCCACCCAAAGAAGAGGGAGTTTTGTCTCCAGGCGGCCTCTGGACTCGGCTGCAGACCAACTCTTTTTGGAGTCTCCAGCCTGCTGGCCAGCTCGGCCGATTTCAGACTTGCTGGCCCCCACGACTGCGTGAGCCAATGCCTTAAAATACCCACCCCTCCCTGGCATCCATGACTGGTCTTGTTTCTCTGGAGAGCTTGGGCTCATGTGGCCAGTTTTCTCAGGACAGGTGGCCACGCCCACAGAAAGTGGCATCAGGGACAGGGCTGCTTCTGGATCCCTTCCCGAGGAGGGGGCCTCGGGCATCTGTAGTGATACCACAGGGAGGGAATAACACAGAAAGTGCCCCAGGCCAGGGCACAGAGAGGGACCGCGCGCACCCCCAGTTTGCCCAGGGCTCGTGCTGAGTGACCTGGAAGTTACTGGAACACACTTGGTAACGCACCAGGTTGGATTTCAGTGGTTCTACTGACACATCAGGAAAACAACTGCCAACCCAACCGTCCCGAGAATCGGCCTAGCGGAAATGCAGGATTTCTGCAGACTTCTGTTACGAGGACCCACAGGGCAGCCGATGTGCCGGCGGTGGGCGGCCACATCTGGTCCTTCAACGATAACGTATCTAGGAACACGTCTAGCTGGAAAGGTAGAGATGTCTACAAAGAAAGCCACAAAACTGTATCAAAGCCCAAAACAGGTTGTGTATAAATGGGACAATTAATCACGCTTCTGCATCAAAAGACTTTCAATTGTGAAAGGCCAGTCCATTCTACAGTAACTTCTTAATTTTAATAATTAAAATACGTTTCTAGTGAGACTCCTACTCGGGTGTGTTTTGTGTGTGTGAGTGTGAGAGCACGTGTGTGTGTGTGTGTGTGTGTGTGTGTGTGACTTGATAATCTGGTTCTGAAGATCATTGGATTCCAGCTCTGGAGGAATAAACGTTTAGAAATGGCCAAGAAATCGCGGAAAGCTGAGCGAACAATCTGCACTATTAGAGCGGGTGGTGAGATATGAAGGTGATGTCAGGCCGACATGAGACTATGCATTCAGGTCAGTGGAATAGATCGTCCAGAAGGAGACCCGATTACACAAAGGGATTGAGAGACAAAAGTGCCATTTCACACTGATAAGTAAGGAACGAATTACCCAGGAAATGCAGTTGGGACAATGAGATACCCTTTTGCAAAAAAATAAAGTGTAACTCCTACCATGGTCCGCGTAAAACAGATCAAAATATAAATGTAAAAAACAATTAACTACAAAATGATTAGAAGAAAATATAAAATACTCGTTTACCTTGGGGCTAGCTTATCATAATACTTGAGCTATTTTTAAAATTTTTTTACTATAATTTATTGCCAGGTTGGCTAACACACAGCATATACAGAGTGCTATTGGTTTTGGGGGTAGAGTCCCGCGATCCATCACTTACATACAACACCCAGTAACACCTGAGCTATTTTTAAAAATCCAGGAGAGTCTTGGGGCCCCTGGGTGGCTCAGTCAAGGAAGCATCTGGTTCTTAGTTTCGGCTCAGGTAGTGATCTCCCTGTTTTGTAAGTTCAGGCCCCACATCAGGCTCCGCACTGGCAGCACGGAGCCTGCTTGGGATGCTCTCTCTCTCCTCTCTCTCTCTCTCTCTCTGTCCCTCCCCCACTCAAGCAGTTTCTGTCTCTTTAAAATTAAATAAATAGGGGCGCCTGCGTGGCTCATTCAGTTAAGCATCCAACTTCAGCTCAGGTCAGGATCTCACGGTTTACGGGTTCGAGCCCCGCGTTGGGCTCTGTGCTGACGGCTCGGAGCCTGGAGCCTGCTTCGGATTCTGTGTCTCCCTCTCTCTCTGCCCCTCTTCTACTCCTACTCTCTCACAAATAAATAAATAAACTTAAATTTTTTTTAATAAAAATTTTAAAAAATCCAGGAGTCTTGAAAGGTTAATATCTCTGACTTACAAACGGCTCCTATAACTCAGTAAGGAGAAAAATAAACGTGAGCACAGACTGCGATCAGGTCAATCACAGGAGAGGACACACAACCAGAAATAAGTGCACAGAAAGGTGTTTAACTTTGTAATAATTAAAAAAAATTAAACGGTATTTTGCCCATCACATTGGGAATAGTTAAAAAGTCTGATAATACGTCTTTTTTCATATACCGCTATCACGTGCATAAACTGGTAAAGCCCTCTTACAGGGTAATTTTGCAGTAAAAACGCACAACTCTATGAGCAAAAACCCTGTGCCTCAGAGCCTAATTTATAAATACGGTACGCATGCGTGTACCCGTACAAGAACAACAGCCGTCTGCAGCCGCACAGAAGAAGCTGTGATGTCACCAGAAGGGACACCTGCGTCCAGGCTCCGATGGGAAGAGAGCTCCACGTTCCACTGCTTCTGGTCAAGGGTCTTAAGCAAACATGGAACAATAGCCACCAGCCGATTTCCTTTGGAAAACAAAACAAAATCCAACGAGAAATAACAATCCGATCCCAAGGCCCCTGGGGCAGGGCCTTGGGGACCTGAGGTGCCCACTGCGCGTGCGTTTCACGCTTGGGATTAATGTGGGGGGGGGGGCTTCGGGCTGCGGTGGGCTGGGGGCTCGTGGGGTGAGACCTCGGTGCTTGAGACTCAGAGAACGGCGTGCTGGGGGCTGGGACCATCTACCTTCTCTGCTTGTGCTCTTCTAGAGTTTTTGAGGGAGAGGCCTGGCCCAGGGCAGCGAGACACTGGGGGGAAGTGCGCGGTGGGGACACGGCCGTGAGGTCAGGGCTTGCGTGGCCAGAGGCGAGCTCGTCACGTGCTGCTCTTCAAGGCACATGCCCCCGTGCAGGGGAGGCGGCCCCAGGGCTGCCCACCGAAGTCATCCTCCCGCTGCTTGGGGACCTCCTCCCCCAGCACTGGCCACAGCTCACAGGCTCAAAACGAAGGCAGCCCCTCAGGCTTGCTTATTTTCCCCAAATCGCCCTTTTAACCAAGAGCTTCCTCTTGGCTTTAAAAACAAAAATTTTTTTTAATGTTTATTTGTTTTTGTGAGAGAGAGAGAGAGAGAGAGAGAGGAGGGGAGGGGTAGAGAGAGGGAGACACAAAATCTGAAGCAGCTCCAGGCTCTGAGCTGTCAGCACAGAGCCCGACGTGGGGCTCGAACCCACGAGATCATGACCTGAGCCGCAGCTGGCCGCTCAACCGACTGAGCCCCCCAGGCGCCCCTCCTCTTGGCTTTTACGGTAATTTGGTAAGAGAAGGAGTTTCAGCTCCAACTTTGCTCAGAACTTACACCACTCTTGCTTCTGCTCCGCGGAAAACACAGATGACTACTGTCGGCATTTTCTGCCGCTGGGCCATCTTTCTCAGGGGCCTGCTCTTCCCCAAGAAGCCTGGCATCCGCGCGGCCCTCCATCTGTCACCTTCCCAGTTGGGCATTTTCCGGCCTTCAGGGGCCCTTATTCCCCGTCCTCAATGGAGTGGCTCCTGGCAATGGCTTGCTCCTCTCTTGACTTCTGCAGGGCCTGGAGATTGGCACCAAGACCCCTCCCCCTGCCCCCACCCAGGGCCCCGAGCTGAGGAGGGGGCTCAGAAGTGCCCTGCAAGGGACCAGATCTGGCGAAGAGTCCTCGGCTACTCCCTTGACCTTCACCTACCCAGAGATCGGTGACGTCCCCTCCCTCGGGGCTGCGTGTAGATGGGGAGAGCGAGGGACGAGAGGGCTGTCGTGTGCAGACCAGGAGCAGACCATCCTCCCCGGGGGCCCAGCCCGGGTAGCTGTGAGGTCTCTGTGTCCCTCCCCGCCCTGGCCACCAGCTGGGGCAGGGCCTCGGGGACCTGAGGCGCTCACCGAGCGGTGTTCACATGGATGGATACACATCTCTCCCGGGAGCCACGGGGCAGTGAGACCTCTCTGCCCCACGTCGGGTGTGCTGTGGCTCCCGTGGCAGGGTGCTCCCTGCCAGCACAGGGTGTGACCTCCCAGCAAGGAGAGCCAGAGGGTCTGGAGACCACTGGGCCCTGTGCCTTCACAAAACGGCACAAGCTGGGGCACTTATTCATGCGCTCTATGTTTTAGGGCATCGCCAGTGATGTCACGTAAGGAATCAACGCACGCTCAGCTCCAACCGCAGAGCCCCGCTGGGGCGGACGGATTTCTCTGCCGCGCTCACACGGCCACGGACGCAGTTTTAAAACCCACCTCTTTTTTCTAAAGCTGAGGCTAGGGACCTGGGTTTAGGATTAATCAACAGTGATGAGGCAGATAAACGGGATAAACTTTCTACATATGCTGCGGGGTTTCCCCTCCACTTTAACGGAGCCCCTCTGCGGCGTGCTGCTTGGGGGGTAGTGCTGTCTGTGACCCGCTCTCCGGGTGGGTGAGGGGACAGCCATCCAGCTGTGAGTCTCTGGAATCTGAAAACAGCAAACACGCTATTCTCCCTAAGAGTGAACGTCACGGATGAAAATCAACTGCCAGGTTTTCCGGAGAAGTGTAATCGCTACTTTACATGAGATTGCAGACATCAGCGTCCACGTCAAGAATGGTGGTTGATGCCATGTTATTTTGGGGGGCTCTGTGGGCTCCCCTGAGGTGCCAGCATGAGATAGCTGTGTTTCTGGAGGTGTGGTCTCACTCTTGAGATTGTTCAGAGGGACGAGGATCAGAGAAGCACAGAAATCTCGGGCAGGACGGGATCGAGGGGTTGCCCAGCCATGGTCGGATTGTGCGTGTTCTTGGGAGCGCCCCTCCCGGCTGAAATGGGCCACAGATCACAGTCATGTCTGGAGGGGGAGCAGAGACCCCCCCCCCCCCGCGGGGGCCTGCCCTCAGGGCCCTCCCACCGAGTGACACCACCAGGGGACTGACAGCTTGTGGCACGGTCAGTGGGGAGGGGACAGGCTGGCAGTGTCTAGGGCCCTCACCAAATGAGCTCACACCTCCCTGCCCGTGAATTACCCCCCTCCCCCGTGCACCCACGCCCCCAACCCCCTGCCCGGCACCAGCTTCCCAGGCACAGTGGCAGTGAGGTCTCTCCCCCGACGAGCCCGCTGCACCCTGCCCTGCTCTGTGAGGCCCCGCGGCTCTGCTCAAGTGTGGAGACGGGCTCCCCTCTCTCTGAGCGCAAGGCACAACGACACAATGGGACCAGGGCTCCAGCCGTCTCCCTGCCCTGTTTATACGTTGGGATTTCACGTCCTCCCTGCTTGTACGAACACACAGTGAAACCACAAACGGGCAAAAGTGACGCCCGAAGCTTTTTATATTTTTTATCATGCGATTTCCTCCAAAGCAGCCCAGGGAGCCTGAAGACACCCTGCCCGAAAACAGGAGACTTGTGGTGACTCCTGCTTCTGCCTCACCAGCGCAGTATCACCTCACCTTTCTTCCTCTGTGACCTTTTCCAGCACAAACGGCTCTGAGACATCACAGGGAGACTGACGTCACACACACACCCCGCCGTCTTCCTATGGAGCATTTCCAGGCCGGCGGGCGGATGTGGACGGTGCTGCGGGGCCCGAGGCCTGGAGCCCCAGCGACGCCCAGGCCGGAGCGCGAGGCGGCCAGCTCCAGGGGCCCGACCGGCCTGTCCCCGGCCCTGCTCGGGCAGTTCTAACCACAGCCCAGGCGGCCAGAGCGTGGCCGCCTCTCTCTGTGCGGGATAATCAGAGGAAACAGAATCCTCCCCTCGCTCCAGAAAGGGGGGGTCCTCGTCCAGGGACAGGAAGCTGTCACCTGTGCATTTTCCTACAAGAGACCACAGCTTCCATCCACAGCAGGCGTCTCTGGCCTCCCTTCTCCCAAATTAAGACTCAACCAGTCAGGAGCTCAGTGTCTGCTTCCCACAGCCCCGGGGCTGAGGCACAAGTTACGTGAGAATGATCGTTCTTCCTCAGGTGGGAAGAGCTGCCCCTCTCTGGTCCAGGCTCCTTCCAGGGCTTTCCACCAAGGCCAGGTGCCCTGACCCACCCCCTCCCTCTGATCAGCACGCACGCCGTTGGACAGCCGGGTGCCAGGCTCCCTCGGCCGCCGAGTCAACGCGTCCCTGCCCTGGTGGCTGCCTGATCCCTCAGGAGTCGGTGAGGGCTCCCAGGGGTGAGGATCCGGGGATCCCTCGGGGAGAGAGGCTCAGTCTTACGCAGGCCCTGCCCACCCAGCTGGCGACCAGGTCGAGGGACTGGAACTATCAGCCGTCCCAGTCACAAGGGCGAGAGGCCCAGAGGCCCCTGGCATTGCCCCTGAGAAACCAGTGAGACCTGACTGGGCAAGGCTTCCGGACGACTCACCTGCCCAGGGCAAAGGGCAAAGGGCAAAGGACATGCAGCTCTCAGCAGGGTTGTTGCTGATGCTCAAACAGCCAAGATGCAGGGACACAAAGAAGGCAGGGCTGGAGGCGGAAGCTGGGGCGGAGGCCAGGGGTGGGGGCCGGGGGCGGAGGCTGGAGGCGGAGGCCGGCCTCTCCATGAAGGTCCCCTGCCCTTTTGCCCTCCTGAAAACTGCCCATGTGCCTACAGGAGGGGGGAGTGCTTGGAGGCACAATGGCTTTGAACGGAGCAGAGTGCCTGGATGCTGGAAGGTCTGCTGCCTCGTGTGACAGCTTGGTGACAGAGGGTAGACTGCAAAGGGGCGGCTCTGGATGAAGCCGCGCGGGCCCACACCCCAGCCGGCCTGGCTGGAGAAAAGTTCCCAACACAGCGCAAGAGGAAATAAATGCATACATCCCGGGCCTGTGGATAAAGCTTCCATGCAAATCAGGGGGCCTGGCAAACCCCATCGATTTTCCACCAAAATGACATAAACACGCACATTAGGTTCGGGGCGGAGCGAGAGCTGACGGCAAGGGTCACGGCTCTTCTCTTCCCCACGGACTTTCCTATCGACGGGCGCCCCAAGCGGATCGTTCTATTTGCCGACGGCGCCCGCGCTTTACCGGGACAGCAGCACCACCTGTAGAACATCAGCCAAGGCCGTTCGCGCTCACTCACTCACAGTGCCGCTGCCCTACGAGGGAACACGGGACCCAGCCCCGGTGGCCCCGAGTCAGTTGGGATGGTTTATCAAACACTCAGATGTGGAAGTCACTGTCCCTGCTCCCGGAAGGGCAGAGAAGCGTCAGACGTAATCTTGCTCCCAAAAGGAAAAAACTATACGTGAACGGACACTTTTCTAAAGAAGACATCCGGGTGGTCAACGGACACACGAAAAGACGCTCAACATCACTCAGCGTCAGCGAAAGACAAATCAAAACCACAGTGAGATACCACCCCACACCTGTCAGAATGGCTAATACCAGAACCACAAGAACCAACAGGTGTTGGCGAGGAGGAGAAAGGGGAGCCCCCGTGCGCCGTTGGTGGGCACGCAAACTGGTGCAGCCACCGCGGACGACAGCGTGGAGGGTCCTCAAGAAGTTAAAAGTAGAACGACCCTACGGCCCAGCAATTGCACTAACTAGGTATTTATCCAAAGAACATGAAAACACTAATTCAAAAAGATATATGCACCCGTATGTTTATTGCAGCATTGACAACTGTCAAACTATGGAAATAGCCCAAGTGTCCACTGAGTGATAAGTGGATACAGAGGATGTGGCTTCTATACGGTGGATTTTTACTCCGCCATAAAGAATGGAATGAAATCTTGCCATTTGCAATGACGTGGAAGGATCCGGAGTGTATTGTACTAAGTGAATCAAGTCAGTCAGAGAAAGACAAACGCCGTATGATTTCACTCGTGTGGAATTTAAGAAACAAAACAAATGGACAAACAAGGGAAAAAAGAGACAAACACCAGACTCTTAACTCTAGAGAAACAAACTGCCGGTCACCAGAGGGGAGGTGGGAGGGGCAGCGGGTGAAACAGGTGATGGGGACTAAGGAGGGCACTCGTCCGAGATGAGCACCGGGTGATGTGCGGACGTGTTGAATCACCAATTTGTACACCTGAAACTAACGTAACACTGTAACACCGCATGGTGATTATACCGCAATTTAAAAAACGACGAAGAATCTAATCGGAGTAGGGACGCGGTCAAACTGGAATGATCTTGCGGAGTAAGAAGCGACCCAGAGGATGTCGTGGCCACGGTCCAGACGAATCTTTAGATCAGTGACAGGACACGTCATGGGAGGGGGATTGACAAGGGGCTATTGCTCGAGTCAACGTGCTTGGGGTGTAAGAACACCCAAATCCCAACCCTCACCGCCGGCCGTGGCTGTACCGCCGTGGACTCGTAATAACAATAAAAGAAAAAAACCCCAAAGAGTGTCCCATCCTACAGTTTCTGTGGAATATGAGGATCAGTGAAGCCTTCGGAATGAAATTAAATGTGTGACACTGAATTAGCCAATGTGAAAAACCTAAAATCAGCCCCAAAGAGCGTCTTACTGCAGACTCATAGCCAACGTTAAGCCTTGCTGCTAACAAGGTGACCGTGTGTGATGCCCCCTGCGCGGGGACAGGCTGCCGGGCCATCAGCTAACGGCACCGTGGCGTGGGATCGTCCCCTGTGGGACAAGCGACTCTATGGACGGAGTCGCTCCACGGTCCAGGCAGGAGGGGGCAACAGAGAGCAGCCGGAGGTGCCGTGGGACGTGGGGTGAGCGAGGCTGGGCTTCGGGGCGGGAAGTATGCGGCCAGTCGGGCACACCGGACAGCGGACACCGGCCGGGCGGGGGCCAGGGAGGGGGCACTGGGAGAGCGCCTTTGGTTTCGGTTCCTTGGTTCAGGGCCTTCCGAGAGTCTGATTTCACGTCTCTTTTCTTAAGAGGATTGGCCGACGGTGCATACTTCCTACATTTTCATCTGTGTCCCTGATACAATGGTTACAGAGGCCGCCCTGGCACGCCCACGGGAAGCCCAACTGCTGACGTCAGCCCCTGCCTGGGACCCTCCCGCTGCTCCCCATCCGCGAGTCTGCGTAGCCGTACCCGTGACTCTGCTTCCCTCCAGAATATGACAGATCCGGAGAGCGTCTTCTGAACGCCCAAGGTGGGAGGGGGATCATCTGAACTTGAGAACGAGGGAATGAGCCTAGCGTGACTTAGACCCGGTGAACCCGCGTGGGCGCCTCTTCTCACCCGCTTCTTTCCAGGGCCTCGCCCGCCCCCTTGAGACGCCCGGTTTCACCGCTCGCCTGTTGGCTCGAGGACTTCAGGTGTGGTTTTCCAAACTCCGTGCTCTTGAAAACAGCCCTCACCGGTGTCTGTCTCTGAGCAGCACCCGCCCTCTCCCGTCTCTGAAACATCACCGAGAACAGTTCCCATATTTTGTCAGGGGGTTGTCTCAGTCCTGCGAGTCCTGCTCCCGGGGGACAGGAGCCCTGGGCTCGTCCGTCCACCTGCCTGTCCACAGACGTCCGTGACCTGTCGCCGTGCTCTGCCCTCTGCGATCCTCGTTTTCCTGGCAGAAGGGAGGGAGCCGAGTCGTGCCGTCTCCCCGGGCGCGTGTCGCGTGCACGCCTCTGGGGGCAGGCGTCTCTCTGCCCCTTTCTTGCTCTGACCACCGAGTTTTGGTGCTTCCACGCGGCTCTCAAGTGCACTCGGGCGTCCACCCGTGGGCAGGTGCAGCAGGATCGACCTCGCTCCTCACTCTCAGGAGAGGGACCCTGGCCCCATCCCAGGGACGCTGACCCCAGACCCGGCTTGCATCACAGAGGAGGGTCCCTGTAAGACGGAGCAGAGGCTTTTCAGGGCAGGCGTGCACGGAGCTGTCTCCCTTCCTCACCCCTTCCAGTGCCCGTTGCCTCCCACCCCATCCCCACGAGGCCGTGCCAGACAGTCCTGCTGGAATCGTGGGGAGGGGAGCCTGTGGGATGGGCTTCCGGGCCCTGACCCGGAACAGGGGCGCTGCCCGCAGCTGGACCCTCAGCTGTGCCGGACTCGGTGGCAGGGGGTTTCCATCCGGCAGTGCCCCCCCCAGACCCCCACTCCAGGAGCACAGCCAGGGGAGCCAGCCACGCCGGCTTATTGCCTTTACTTAGAAACGTTTCTACGTGTCCCTGCTTCTTTGGTTCTTTTGTCTCCACCCTCACTGGTGTCCTCCGTGCTGCCATATTGAGAACACCATTCTGGGGACCCCCCAAACCTTCAGGGCCACCCCAGCTCCCACGCCGAGACCTTGGGACTGTGCCTGTCTTTCCTGGGACCCGAGGTCTGTCCTCCCTGCCTGTTCTTAAGAATTACCTTCCTGTCTTTGGAATGGGAAGTTGCCTCTGAGATAAACTTGTGACCTGTCACCTCCAGGAGGCAGACTCTCGTGCCCTCGGACTAAATATGTGGCCACCACGCTGGCTCTCCCGTGTCCCGTCTCTGCGACGCGGTCGGTGGTGCCTCCTCACACGCCCGCACACACGCACATCACTTCTGGTTCCATCTCCTTGCAAAGTCCGTCGTCGCTCCTCTTAGTGACGCTGCGCAGAGACATCTGCCCCTGTAATTAGAACTCCACGCTCACTGTGTTGATTACGTCCTTCCTGATTGCTGAGATGGAAACGATCGGGCGACGAAGTATGACAGATGCCGGGGCACCTCGGTGGCTCAGCCGGTTGAGCGTCCGACTCTGTCTCGGCTCCGGTCACGATCTCATGGTTTGTGGGTTCGAGCCCCATGTGGGGCTCCACGCTGACAGTGTAGAGCCTGCTTGGGATTCTCTCTCCCTCTCTCTCTGCCCCTCGTCCTCTCACTCCCTCTTTCTCTCTCTCAAGAATAAATAAATAAACTTATATAAAAATAAGTATGACAGACGCTTCTCTGCTCTGTGCTCCTGCAGACGGGGAGTCTGGTCAGCGGACTGTCAGGGGCTGAGTGCTGGGCGCTGTCACCCTGCTGCCCTCTGGGCACGTCTGCTCCTCGGTGGGGTCGCGTCTTCCTACTGTGTGCGTCCCTGTTTCGAGTCCCTCTCCTGAGAATGCAGCCGTCCAGGACGTCCACGCGGCTGAGGTCATGCCCCACACCCTCCCCCCGGCCCCGATGTCCAGAGATGCGACCACACCGTGACCTCCAGTCCTTCTGGTCCTTCAGCCCGTGACCGCCCCCTGCCGTTCGTCCGGTCCCACGTCTCAGACAGTGGGTTTCCGTGGCCGGCTCGCCAGCTCCTCTGTGAAATGCCGTTCGGGGACATGGGCCGGGTCTGCCCGGCTGGGGCCCGACGAGGTGACTGCCTGGGGCTCCTCTGCCGGCCCCACTCGGCTCTCCCCCTGCTCCCTTCTCTGCGCACACCCCCTTCCCTGCCCACGCGTCCCGGGACGGTGCCGCCCTGGCCCTGGAGCTCCGGCGCCTTCCCCTCCTTCTCCGACACGGGACCGGCCCTTCAGGTGTGGCTCATCGGGCATTGTCGCCAGCATCCCGAGCGTGGTTCCTGTGGGGAAGCTGGATGCCCGTCCCCACCTCGAGGCCTGTGGTGGCTCGATGCACACGGCCGGCCGATGGCGTGGGAGACGCGCGGGGAGTCCAGCATGGGACGTGCGCTGTGGGAGAGGGGGCAGCCGGGGTCCCGTTCGGCGTCCTGGTCCTGCGCGGGTGGGGGTGGGCTCCCGGGGCCGTGAACGCTGCACAGACACAGACTCGTGCCTGCCCCTCCCTGGGCAGGGACACAGCCTCACAGCGCGTCCTGAGGGAGCC
This sequence comes from Leopardus geoffroyi, assembly GCF_018350155.1. Lineage (NCBI taxonomy): Eukaryota > Metazoa > Chordata > Mammalia > Carnivora > Felidae > Leopardus > Leopardus geoffroyi. The sequence goes on from NC_059331.1 coordinate 168,535,894, forward strand.
AAAGAGGCCTCCGTGGGGCGGGGAACCTGGGGGCCTGGACGCCCTCTGCACGTGTGCCCTCAGAGGTCTTCTAGTTGTCGCCTGCACCCCCGGGGCCACCGCACCTGCTCCGGGGGACTGTGGAGAGCAGGTCTGTGGGGGCAGCAGGAGGGTCAGGGGCTGTGGACCAGCCCGCAAGGACGGCCCAACAGGGAGAGGCGTCCCGTGGAGGGCCGGGTGTCAGGAGCCACCCCCGGGTCAGAGGGCTCACACCCCAGGTGTCGCCAAGGCTGCTCCTGGCGCCTGATGCCTGGGTTTCAGTCTCTCCCTCACCGTCTCGAGACCACCTCCCCGACCCACCCCACCCCGATGCACATGACCTCCACGCGGACACCTCCAGCCTGAGTCCCTCCACCAGGCCCAGAGTTTCTGAGAACATCCCGAATGTGCCTGGCCAGGCCCTTCCAGAACCACCCGGGGGCTTCCGGTTCTCCTGCCCCTGGGCCGACCTCCACACTCCACGCACACATGTACTCGTCCCCCACATCTGTGCACAACACCGCCCTGGGGCCACGGTCACCGCCGCCCGTCTCCCCGCGGGCCTCCTGCTTCCCGCAGCCCCTCCCCTGCAGCGATCGCAGGGACCATCTGAAATCATCATCTCAGGCTCGCCCTCTGCGGCCCGAACACCCCTGTCGGCTCTCCGTGTTGCGAGTTGCACAGTCCGAGGCCCTCTGGTGCCCGCCGCTCCTGGCTGCTCTTCACCCTGGTCGCCAGCCACGCCCCCCACCCCGGGCCCCAACTCAGCTCTGCGTTCTCTCCCCCCACCTTTCCCCAGCGGGCTTCCTCTCCTCACCCCTGCGCAGCTTGGAGCCGCCTGCGGCCGGCACCTTCCTTCACGCCCCCTCTGAGCCTGGTCTGCTTCCTCGCAACCTGAGCCCCACGACGAGACGGGGCTCGCCGGGAGCGTCCCCTGCCCTCAGCACAGACGTGCAGAGCCGCTCACGCGGGAGCCCCGGGTGGAGACCTCTGTGGAAACAGATTTTCCTTCTTCAGCTCGTACGCCTTGTTCACCTAGAGCTCAGTCGATGCCTTGGTAAAGACAGAGGGACGTTCAACGTTTGAACAGCCGGTTCGCGGTTTGCTCCTCGAAGGGGTGCTCACCGGCTGTCAGAACGCAGTCCGTGCACCTGACCTGTCTGAGCTCCGGGAGCTCTCGGTCCACACGGGTCCTGAGCCGAGAGCGGGGCCGTTCTGCCCAGCACCTCCTCGGGGACCCTCGGACCGTCCCGTTCGGGGCGACGGCGGTGCATCGGAACGACCGCCGTTGCTTACGGGACACCGTTCCGTCTCAGAAAGAACTGCGGTGACTTCTTCGTCAGGCTTTTTCCGCCGTGAGGACGTGTCATGAGAGTTATTCACTGATCCACTTGAGGGAGAAGTTATGCCCGCCTGTGGGTGCAGCGGCACAGAGTTTATTTATTTAAAAAAAAAATTTTTTTTTTTAACGTTTATTTATTTTTGAGACAGAGAGAGACAGAGCATGAACAGGGGAGGGGCAGAGAGAGAGGGAGACACAGAACTGGAAGCAGGCTCCAGGCTCCGAGCCATCAGCCCAGAGCCTGACGCGGGGCTCGAACCCACGGACTGTGAGATCGTGACCTGAGCTGAAGTCGGACGCTTAACCGACTGAGCCACCCAGGCGCCCCGGCACAGAGTTTTTTAAATGCCAAACTCCACATGAAAACAGAGCACAAACCCCGTTTCTGCCGCACTGGGCTGAGAATCTGCGGGGGGTAGGGCGTCATAAGAAACCAGCATTTTTTAGGCTGCTTGAAAACAAATCTCATCTTGGAAGAAGGAGGGCAACCGTCTTACAGAAGAGCCCACAGTTACTCTGGGGAGCATCCGATGGAGCTGATACTCTATCGCTCGTGATGTTTGGGGACTGTCACTGGAGGTGTGGGGCTGCCGAACAGCTCGAGAAGCACGCATCTGCGTCACCTGGGGCAGAAAGGAAACCACCGGCCTAGGCAGGAAGCAGAGACGCGGGGGAGCATTCGGTCCGGGGCCTCATGGGATCCCTCCACACCCGTGTGGCCTCGGCGGAACTTGTACCATTTTTTCTGTGGCTAAAAATAAGCCAAATTTGCTCTCGTATCGCTTTGGAGGGGGGAGGGACAAAACGGATCTGCCGGGCCGCGGCACGCACCCCCTCAGCCTCCAGGGGTGGTCTCTCGGTCTGTGGCTCGCGTCTCCACCTCCAGGCAGGCGGCGTGGTTTCCTCTGTCTGCTCTCGTCCCCCGGCTCTTGTGTGTGGCAAGGGCCCTCAGCCCTCAGCCTGCCCTCGTGCTGCACGTGTCCGTGCCGTCTCATCTGGGCTCCAGCGTCCAGGCCCGGGTCCGGTGCTTACTTGGCCTGCCCAACCGGGCTCCGCGCCCCGCACCTGGTGCCTCCTCACATCCCCCTCCTCCGCCGTCGTGCTCTCCGCTCCGCCGAGCCGGACGACTTCAGATGCCTCTCATGTGAGCGGGCTCGGGCAGCCGTGTCCCCGGACCGGCTCACTTCACTCGGCACATGTCGTCACACGCTGCAGGGTTCCATCCCTTTTTGTGGCGGAACAGCGTGCCGTCGTGTGCACGGGCCACGTCCTCTTTGTCCACTCGTCCACGGATGGACGCCGACGTCTCCACATCGTGGCTCGGGCAAGCAGCGCTGCAGCGAACGTGGGAGACGAGACGGCTCTTCCGGATCCCGACTTCAATTCTTCTGGGTACACACCCCCAAGTGGGATGGCTACATCATAGGACAGTTCTAATGCGGTTTCTTGAGAAATCTCCGTAGTTTGCACCATTCTGCACTCTGGCCAGCGCTGCACGCGGCTCCCTTTCCTCCACATCCTCGCCAACGCCTGTCGTGTGCCGCCCTTCACACCAGCCACCCCAACCGGGTGCGTCTCCTGATGAAGAGTGAGGCCGAGCACCTTTTCATTGGCCTGCTGGCCACTGGGACGTTTGCTCGGACGAAGTATCTCCCCAAGTCCTGAGTCTCTTCACCGTTTTAAAATCAGCTTACTCTTTTTGTGTGTGTGCTTGTGAGTTGTAGGAGGTCCTTATGTACTTTGGACGTTAACCGCTTGTCTGATGTTGCTTCGTGAATCTCTCCTCCCATCCTGGAGGCTGCCTTCCGCTCCCCAGACTGCTTCCTTTCCGCTGGCCTTTTCCTCCCCAGATGGCTTCCTTTCCGCTGGCCTTTTCCTCCCCAGACCACTTCCTTTCCTCTGGCCTTTTCCTCCCCAGACCGCTTCCTTTCTGCTGGCCTTCCGCTCCCCAGACCGCTTCCTTTCCTCTGGCCTTTCGCCCCCCAGACCGCTTCCTTTCCTCTGGCTTTTCGCCCCCCAGACCGCTTCCTTTCCTCTGGCCTTCCGCTCCCCAGACCGCTTCCTTTCCACTGGCCTTCTGCTCCCCAGACCGCTTCCTTTCCTCTGGCCTTCCGCTCCCCAGACCGCTTCCTTTCCACTGGCCTTCCGCTCCCCAGACCGCTTCCTTTCCTCTGGCTTTTCGCCCCCCAGACCGCTTCCTTTCCTCTGGCCTTCCGCTCCCCAGACCGCTTCCTTTCCGCTGGCCTTTTCCTCCCCAGACCGCTTCCTTTCCGCTGGACTTCCGCTCCCCAGACCGCTTCCTTTCCAGCTGGCCGTGCCATGCCACGTGCCTGTTTCTGTTTTCAATCCTTGCACTTCTGGCGTCATATCCAAGAAATCATCACCAGACTGGGAGTCATGAAGATCTTTCCCTATGTTTTCGTCTAGGAATGTTATAGACTCAGGTCTCATATTTAAATCTTGACCCATTTTGAGCTGGTTTTCGTGTGTGGGGTAAGATAAGGTCTTGCCACCAATTCCTGAAGGCACTGTCCTCCTATGGCGTGTTCCTGGCTCTCTTATGGAAGATGGGGTGGCCATATCCATGTGGGGTTATTTCTGGGCTCTCTCTTGTGCTCCACCGGCCTACGTGTCTGTGTCTATCCCAGTACCACACTGTCTTAGTTACTGTAGGCTTGTAATACGTTTTGAAATCAGGAGGTGTTGCGTGATTAATTGGCATTCTGGGCAGGCCTTTCGTGACAGCAAAACATGCCAACTTTTCCTTTCGGTGTAACGTCTTTACTGCCAACTCACATTTTCCTTAGACAGTAAAATGAGAATTTTCTAAAAGCCCCTTGAGAGATGCTGTGGAAATCACTTGGTATAAATATGTGCGAGAATGGGTGGTAAGTGTAGCCTGAACATGCTCAGGTTTGAAAGAAAAGATCTCACTAATGGACACAGAGAAATCGTGAAGCCTGGAGTTCGCTAAGAAATAGGTGTAGCCCTTGGTTTCTATGGCGCATACGACCCTTTACCGTGTGTAGACCGGCCCCCAAAGAGGGTGCTCCCACGTGCTACAGTCTCGTAGTGCTAAAACACTGAATATCCCAATTCACAAAACAATTTCATGACGTTGGAAATCGCTCCCGGAGAGAATCTATGGTTCCTCGCTCAAGTGCTCTTGACGAGGCCTCGCTGCACACGGGTGAGTACGCAGGCACACAGGCACACGCACTCACACGCCCCTCGCCCCTTGGCTCCCCCTCCGCCCCTTCTCACTACGTAGGTGGCCAGGAGGTGACGGTGGAGACCGACGGCCCATCACTCTATCAGAATTTGAAGACCCGACTCTTTACGGTGGTATTTTTTGCACACAGGTCTGATGCCACCTTTCTCCCTGACCCTTGTCCCCATTCCCACCTCCAGCGCCCAGGTCTGAGCCTACCCAGGGGTGAGGACTCACTTTTCTCCCTACTGCGTGAGCCTGGCCAGGTCCCACCCAGAGACTTACTGTGATTCACGCCCCCTGTTGTCATACTGGTTTCCACTGTCCTGGGCTCTCAGAGGGACCAAAGGGTCCTACCAGGGAGGTGGGGGGGGGGTCTTGAAGTGCTAACTGGACCCCTCCCCACAGTTCTTGAAGACAACCACAAAAGTCACAGGAAACAGCAGCTGAATCAATGCTCTCAGATACGTTTTCCACTAGCACCAGAAAACTGCAAATTCTGGTAAGAAGAAAGAGCTTTCGTTCTCCAATAATAAAATTATTAATCCCCCTCCCCTACAGTACTTTTCATAGCGTGCATTTGGAAGGTCTTTTTAGACCTTACTGTTTCTTTAAGAAACAAAGGAAAAAAAATCAGCAATTCAAGATTTGAAGAAAAGGAAACGGATGTGAGCTTATCAAGAAGAAAAGGTAGCTTGTTCTCCGATACCTTAGTTAAAAGTTCAAAGCACATTTTTCTTACAAATTAGGCCAGGGTACAATTCAGGAAAATGGGAAAGGAGGAAAAAAGATTTTAGAACACGCCAAGAACTTAAATGGCTGACAGGGAGGAAAGTCAGATTCACGGACCACTTAGCGGACATGTGACCCTTGGCATGTCAGGTGCATGACAATTATTTTCGGTGCTGGTGAGCGGCGTCCTGGCCTTATTTACTAGTCTAGTCAAGGGGGGAGGCGGGAGCAGGATTCGGTGTTTGAGTCAGAGTAGATCTTAATTCGCTCAACGATGTAACTTCAGGGAAGAGACGGCATTTTGCAAAGAGAGCAGAAGCCACTGCACATGGAGAGAAGCAGCCAAGTGAGAGACGCGGGGCGGTCCCACTCTGGGCAACCACACACAGAGGACCCGGGAGCCCGGCTTTGTGCAAAATGGCAGCGAGGGCCCCGCGCGTCTAGCGTGCTCCATCCAGCTCCGCCATTCTGTGAGGACACCAGGGGCTCCCACGCTCGGGTTCCGCGGGCTCTCAGATGGCGAAGCCTCAACACTAATCGAGAGCCTTCCCCACGCACGCCGAGACCCTAGCGCACGGCCCAGGCAGCCGGCGAAGCCCACGCGGTTTCGTGTCCTTTACTGATGCCGCCCCAGGCACACGAGAGACCCGCTCAGCTCTCTACGTGAAGAGGAGGAGAAAAACGCACACATTGGAAAGCAGAGTGTTGGATGCCATTAAAAAATGTGTATCTGGAGGCGCCTGGGTGGCTCGGTCGGTTAAGTGTCCAACTTTGATCTCAGCTCAGGTCTTGATCTTGGGGTCCTGAGTTCAAGTCCCACGTTGAAACACACAAGTGTATCTGTGCATGCCTGCATGCACATTTGTGTATGTATGTACATGCTTCTGTGTGTATATTGGCACATATGTGTGTATACAAATGTACATATGCACGTGCATGTATGTGTATGTACACACATACACATGTGCATAAATGTCCATGTTTGTGTGTGTACGTGCACACACACGTGCAGATGTGTGTGTATAGACAGATGTATGCATGTGAGCATACGTGTGTACAAACGTACGTATATGCGTTTACATGTGAATGCAGACATGTTCGCGTGTGTATAGGCGTATCTACGTGTGTGTGTGTGTGTGTGTAAATATAAAATGCTCTCGGTTTTAGCACCGGAAGTCCCCCATCTGGGAACCCGTTCAGCCCCAGGCCGGCCAGGACGGCTGGTGCCAGAGAACTCCAGCAGTGGCTCCAGCGGCCAGGCGGCCCGTGGCGGTCGCGGGGCCCGAGCTGCTTGGACAGGACTCGGCGCCTGGCTGGCCCCCGAGTCCTCCGTGTTCCGCGTCAGCCGCCCGGACGCTGTGCGGGACGCACTCAGAGTACCGCAGGTGATAAATGCTCACGTGTCGCCGAGTCCCAGAGCTCTGTGTGCAAACAAGCATTTCACGTGCTCTGGAATGGCTACGAATCGGAGAGAAGGCAGCAGGTGAGTCTGACTTCTGGCCAGGCCCCGTCTGGACAGCGTCCCGAGGGCAGTCACAGCACGGGACCTTAGCGGGTGGCCCGGGTCCACTTTCCAAGCCCATCTTCTCCTCTTGCCTGAGGCACGTCCTGTCTCGGATTCAGGCCCAGTTTAACGCACTAAGTTGGACGTGGCCGGCGGGGCCGACAGACCCCTGTGGGTCATGGGATGCACAAGACTGGTCTCAAGGACTGGGCGCGCGCGATGGAAGGTTCTGAGCGTATCGCACGGTAGCAGGCGGGTCCCGCGTTCGGGACCCCACGAGCACAGACCCGCACGCACTTCAGGCACAGCAAACCCAGCCCCGACGGGCCCTGACGGGCTCCTTCCGTGAGTGTGGCAGCATCAGCGGACACGGTGGTTGGACGAATATGGGGCCAGAGGTTCTCCACTCACCAGCAAAGCCCCCTTCTGGTGGAACCCAGGGCGCCCCCTTATCCCCGGTCAGTGTCTCCACCACGTGTGGAATCATCAGCAAAGCCGTTCCCGTGCCCTCCCTGCCCGGCCCTGACCGAGCCGACAGCAAACCCCGGGACCCTGGGTCTCAAACCCCCTGCTGCTCCTACCCCAGCAGGGGGCATTCCCTCATTGGACGCTGCTCTGCCCCCTGCAGGCCGCTCCCCGTGGCCCAGCCTGGCCTTTCCCCTGGGCTCCGCGGCCCCCCAGGTGCTGAAGCCTTCGTCCGTCCGGCCCTCCCCGGCGCCCAGGCCCACAGGAAGCGGATGCACGCGGCTTCCCAACCCACTTTCTCGCTCAAAGGAGAAAGGCCCGGGGACCCTTCCTCTGACTCCTGGGAGGGGGCAGGGATGTGCTTCCCAGAGGGACACGGGACCTGGGATGCGCCCCCTGGTGGGACAAGGGACCTGACGAGGGACGAGGACAGCCCTCTGCACAGGACGTGGTGGCCAACAAGACCAGAGTCTGAGTTCCAGAGACTTCGTTGGCCACCACGAGAAACAAGAGCGCTCTCCACACGCCCTGACGCCCTGTGCACGGTATTAACGAGAAGCCGAGTGGCGGTATCTGGAGTTTTCCCGATTTGTGAGAGGAGAGAAGTTGCCGGGAAACTGAGGACAACACCGTGGCGGGAAACTTGCAAGCAGAGGGACGGAGGGACAGCAGGCCGCTCCGGGCCGTCGTCCTCTGCTCCAGCATCGCCCCGTGATACTGCACATGTGGCCAATTCCCCTGAGACTTACGGCAAGGGGGGCCTTAATTCCATCCACCTGACCTCCAAGCGAAAGAGGCAGGGGGTCATGGGGAGAGACTGAGCTCGCGGAAAAGGGGCCCAAGGTCCCTGCCCTGGTGCCGTCCCTGTGTTGACATTTCCCCGTGGAACCGGCGTCGTGGACCGGGTCCCCCCTGACCCGCTGGGACCCAGCGAACCTTCATCTCACTCAGAAGTCACCAGACCCTGCCCACTCTCCAGCCTCTACCCGGCTGTTCAAAGGGGGCGCCCACCTCTGAGTGAACTGTAATTTTGAGGGCCGTCTAACAGGAGGTGACGGCAGCGTCCACGGGGCACTGCCACGTGCCAGGTGCCACCGTGCCTACGACTTACAGGGAGTCTTCGGAAGCCAGGATGGGAGAGCCCCACACGCGGCCGCGAGAGTCGTCCAGGAGGAGGCGGTGACAGGTCCCAGCACCCCGCGGGCTGGTGAGATGGGGAACTTCAGGGGGCCCAGCCCCGCCAGTGGTGCCCCGGCCGCCACGCCCCCCTCCAGCCCGGGATGTGGCAGCCGTGTGTCCGGCACAGCATTTTTGGTTCATGTTCGGAAAGCAGACGTCAGCCCGGGCCTGAGCGGCCCCTGGGGCACTTCCCACTGGAGGCCACGCCGGATCCCGAGACCAGGCCTGGAGGTCAGAAGCCCAGGTCGGAGCGCCCCGGGAGGTCGCCTCTGGGTCTGGGGCACGGTGCGCCCTCCCCTTCTCAGCCCTGCGGAGGGGAGAGGCCGTCCTCCGGGCCCGGGGCCAGGTGGGCCGTCGCGGGGCCTTCCGCCGACCACACCTGGTGGAGGCCAGACGGGACCCGAGTGCGAAGCCGGGGTCTGCGGGTTTGGCTGGCAGGCGACCTGAGCGTCCGGGCGCCGGGGGCATGGCCGTGCCCTGTGGCCCGCGAGGGGATGCAGACCCTCCCAGCACGGCCCGGAACGGAGAGGGACTCCGGCCCTCTACTCCGCCTCGTCGTCCCCGGCGACCTGGACACCTAGGCCGAGGGAGCGAGGAGATGTGGAGCTGAAACTCGCCCACGGAGGGGCTGCGGTCGGTCGGCAGAGACCGGCTGCCTGGGGTGGGGGCTGGTCTGGAACACAGAGGGGCCGCCGCCGCCCAGAGCAGCAGACACAGACCTGCCAAGGCCGCGCCGCAGGAGGCCACGGGAGGCCACGGGGGTCCCGGTTTGGAAGAGGCGTGCAGGGGAGAGGGCGTGGGTGGGCAGAGGAGGCCCGGGGTGGGGACACTGAACTTGGGAAACGAAGAGACGCAGAGACGTGAGGCCACAGCCCGGAGTCACCGGGTCACAGCAGGAAGACGGTGCTTCTCACCACCTTCCTCGGCCGCGAGCCGACTCCTGAGCAGGAGGGGCCTGCCGGGGACTGTCCCGTCCCCCTTCCTCGTCCCACAGGGGCAGAAGTTCAAGTGAACTTCCGCGCGCCGCACGCAGCGGTCGAGGCCCGTCGGGCAAAGCAAGGCTCCGCTTCACCGTGCCTGGCGTGTGGCCCCACGCCCCAGGCTCCGAAGCCTTGGTGTCCCACCGTCACCCGAGGGCACCGGACAGTGTGCAGATTTGGTGCTTGGCCTCTGACTTCTCGGGCTGCCCGTCACACGCTGAAGCGAAGGTCCTCCTGCCACTGCGAGTTGGAAAACACGACCAACGTCCCTATTTGCAGAGATGTTGGGTCCCAGCCCATGGTGACACGTCCCAGCAGGCGGGAGCCCTTTGTGCCGTGGCCGCTCTGGCATCCAGACCCTTGGAGCCAGGGTTGGGGTGTGGACGTGGGCAAGGACAGCGGGGAGGGCTGGGAGGTCCGCAGAGCCTGGCCCGGGAGCCAGAGGGCGTCCGGAGCGTCCCAGGCTGCCGGCCACCAGGCTTTCTGCCCCGAGGGGATACGTTGTTTTTAAACAAAAATTTGCTTTACAAGCAAATACAACGGACTTCGGCTGTTCCGGAACAGGATCAGCTCCTTTTCAATTAAGTCTAATTTGCAGATGACCAAATTTACACATTTTGACCGAACGCTCCCAAGCTGTGACCTGGAGGCTGTGCCTCTCCCTGTGTGACGGGAATGCCGCCGACACCAAAGACGCTACGCCAGACGTCCCGCGATCGGTCTGTGCTCACGGAGCACGAGTTCGGAGTCCAGCCTGCACGCGCGTGTTGGCGACCGTGCGACCACCTGCTGTTCAGGACGCGCTCGGACGCCGGGCGGGCGGACGGGCCGACACGATGGGTTTGCCGTGTGCGGAGGATGGCGGACACGGAAGGCCTGTGTCCGAGCACGCACGCGCGAGAGGCGGGCGCCGGGTCTCCCGCGTGCAGAGAGGTGCCATCGACCGAGAATGATCTGGGAGGTGATGCCGACTCTCCAGACCCGGCAGGACCGGGGCCTCGTGCGCTGCTGCCTCCACAGGGCCCTCTGCGTGGAGAGGCCAGCACAGAGCACAGCTCCCCGACGGCGCCTCTAGCGGGTGGCCGCGGACCGCAACGGAAGCAGGTGGTTAGACCCCCGGCTGCGGGACTGCCCGGATCCCAGCACTGCGGGTTTGGGGGACGCGGCCCCCCTCCCTGCTGACCGACCCGCTGGGTCACCTGTTCTGTGAGGCGACAGGCCGTGGGCACGTCTCGCTCGGGTCCAGAAGCGTTAACGGATACAGTAGGTGACAGGGAAACATCCGTGAGCCTGGAACCTAACTAGGCGAATCAGCACAGGCTGGTGACCTGGGTGTGAACGTCACCCTGGAAGGCGGGACGATGAGAGGCCTGCGAGGGAGCGGCGGGGGCCTGGGCGCGGGGCCGGCCAGGCACAGCGGGCGCTTCGAGAGGGGCGTGTGGACCCCAGACGGAGACCGTGCTCTCTGAGAGGAGTGCCCCGGCAGGGCGGGCACGGACTCGTCTCCTGCAGTGACAGCACCGCCTGCCAGGCCCGCCCGTGTGGCCGTCTACGCCCCTCGAGCATGCTCTCCAGCGGTTCTGACACCCGAGCAGGTCAGTCGTGGGGGTTTGTGAAACGGCCCCGAGTCGTCAGGTCCGGGGAGGGCCCAGAAGCTGAGCTGCCACCAATTCCCGGGGCGCCGGTGGTGCCGGCCCGGGGACCCTCTTCGAGAACCAGCACACAAGCACTGGCCTCTTGAGAGGCCGCGTCGGACCCCATATCCGGCCTCGGTTCCGCTCGAGTCGGGGAGACTGTGCCTTCTGACGCCATTTCCAACCCCAAACCTCCTGTCTGCCCCCAGATGCTTGAAGCCCTTTGTGTGCGTGTGAGAGGATGCGGCCACCCCTCCGATGGGACCTGGGCTGACCCCAGATCACACTGAGAGCACCTGGTCAGGACGCTTTCCACAGGGCTGAATCGTGTCCTCTTGAAAGACGTGGGATCCCTAAGCCCCAGGCCCCGTGAGCGAGCGAGACCTTATTCACAAACAGGGTCTCTGCCGACGATGCACTTAGGTTGAGCTCATCAAGGTGGGTCCAAATCCAGTGTCACTGTGTCCCCATGGGGGGAAATCTGGACGGAAACACACCCGCAGAGGGGGCGGGACGTGAAGACACAGGGGAAGACACCTACGTGCGAGGACCATCTGAGGCCACCAGAAGCCGCACGGAGGCCCGGAAGGCAGGCTCCCTCCCGGGACTGGCCTCAACTTCGGCCTCCGGGACCCAGAGGCGTCACCTGCCCGGTGACATTCAAGCGAAGGGTCAGGCCGGCCGTCCGCACCGGAGCCATGACGGGGGCCTACTCACACAGCGATTCTGAGTCTCGTTTTCTCCCATTTCACAATAAATGTTGCAAGGGCTACTTGGCCTACCCGAGAATGCCGGGGGAGGGAAAACGTGCCCCTTGGTGTGGCATGAGGACATGGGAGGCACAAGCCCGCGCCTGGCGCCCCGGGAGCACTGGGCTGCCGTGCGCGCGCGTCAGGAAGCACAGGTGTGAGCAGGCTTCCCGCTGATGGCTGCAGACAGCATCCCGCTTCAGGGAGGGCCCGACTGCTCACGTGTGCACACACACGCTCACTCGTCCACCAGTGCGTGGTGTGAACACATCCTCTTGCTCGCGCACATATGAACACGCACTTGCCTGCACACGTATGAACACACACTCGCCTACACGCGCGTGAACACGCACATTCTTGCCCGGTACACACGTACGGACGTGCATGTGCTCTTTCGTGACCCTTGCTCACGGCAGCACCCCAGGGGCCTTCTCTTCTCCGTGGGGAGAATCACAGGCACGCAGTGCTGGTGGGTGTGGTGCCCACCCCCCAGACAAGAGCTCTGGCACGACCGGTAGCTCACACGGCATCTGCCTCGTTCCTGGGCCACCGCCACCTCGTGCACAGGGTGCCGGCCCCTGGCCCGTGAGCAGAGGCCGTCCCGCCCCCGGTCCGGCCATCACCCTCCCCGTGCACGTTCTCCACCCCGACGCGAGCTCCGGTGGCAAGGGCAAGCTTGGGAGCCCCAGGACAGCGGCGCCCGTGCTGGGCTGGGTCTCAGAAAATCAACTGGGTTTTACGGGAGCAACAGAACAGCGGTTACGGGCTGAGTCCCGGAGACCCTGGGGCTGCCTCCTGCGGGGCGGGGTTCTCTTCGCCACACTGACTCTGCGGGAAGCCGTCAATGCCCGCGCCTGAGTGCCATCCGTGGTGGGCGGCTCCCCAGCGTCCCAGGCACAGGGGGGCCCGGGACCCTGCCCTGTGGCTGGCTGTCTTTTGTTCTGGTAGATGGCACTCTGCTTTGCTTGCTAGCTGTCCGTGTCCTTCCCCAGCAACACAGAGTGTCGTGACTACCTGTGGTCTGTCCCCTCCCTGCCGCCCCTCCCCTTCTCTACACTCAGGAATACCGCCCCTTCATCCTGAGATGGGGGGATGGGGTCTTCCAAGATCTGTGACAGACACTCAGGGCATGCCAAGGGCCTGCTGGCTGTGACCTTGGGCGGCTGCCACTCCCCGAGACCACAGGGTGCACAGAACCCCCAGGGCATTAACGCAACCGTGAAGACAAGTGTGAAGGTGTCGCCTGGCACCTGGGGTGAACTCTGGGGACATGCCAGGCTCCTCTTCCTCCCAGATGCAAGGGCCACCGGTAGATGTCATTTCAACTCGAATCCCTGCAGGTAACACTGTCCCCTTGCGGGTGCCCGAGAGAAAGGCACGTTGGGTCTCTGCGGTTTTGTCCCTTCTGTTACCTGTTGACAAGGGACACGTCCAGCCTCAGGAGCTCCTCACCGTCGGGGTCGTAAACGTGGTGAGGTTGACGTGGCAGCCCCACAGCCAGGGTGTGGGTGTGTGCGCACACGTGCGTGTGCCTGTGTCCGCGCGCGTGTGTGCGTGTGGGGGGGGCTCGGGTCAGTTCGGCAAACACAGTCCGCATAGACTTCGCACGGAGCCAGCCGGCAGGGCGCCGAGCTCACATCCCAGTTGGAGGGGAAGCAACAGGTGATGGTCCCTAAAATGAGGTTGGTGTCACAGGAGGCCGGGCGTGAAGTGCGCGGGGCAGGGAGGAGGGGAGGCGGGGAGCGAGCCTGCGCGGCCGGGCCTCGGGGAGACCTCTTGGAGGGGACGGTTCCACAACGAGACAGGCAGGTGGGTCCGTGGCGGGGTGGCCTGGGCTGACCACTGCAGGGAGCAGCTTCCAGAACGCGGAGCCACCGCAGGCCGGCAGGCACCGCGTCCTCGGGGCGCCAAGATAACTTCCCCGTCCCTGAAGTGAAGCGAACACAGCACTTACCCCTCAGGGAATCGCTGGGAAGATTAAATGTCAGTTTTATTGAAAACCGCGAAGCATCATGCAAACGCTTTCGTTACTTAATCGGTCAGATGTGTGTGGACAGTCCACCACATCCCGGGCACCCCACGGTCAGCCCCGGCCGGGATGGGCTGGCCGCGGCCTTGTGTCTGTTCGGGTGGCATCGGGCGCCCTCACCTCAGAGGCCCGGGCTGCTCCCCTGGGGGCCGCACCCCTGCCTCTCTGTCTGCTCCTGGGGCTGGGCCTTCCGAGCAGGGCCTTGGAGCCTCGTTAGCAAACCCTGACGCCTGCTGGGGGCGTGAGCCGGGCTTCCCAAGGGTGAAGCAGATTTCTGCCTGTGGCTCTGAGCCCATCAGTCAGTGTCAAGGCCGTGGCCTGGCTGTGGGCCCCGTCCGGGTTGCAGCCCATCTGCACAGCTCAGGGCCTGTGAGGAGAGGTGGCCCAGGGCCCCTGACGCGCTGACACCCAAAAGGCACCTGGAGAAGCTGAGCTTCAGGCTGGTCAGAAATGCTTTCCATCTGCTGTTCCCGCAACACAGACGTGAGTCAGAGCGGGAAGGAGGCGGGGTTCCCTGGACACGCGGGCTCACACACACACGCAGGCGTGCACATACATTTACCTGTGCACACACTCACATACGTGCACCTGCACATGCGTGCACACATGCACCTGCACACACATACTTGCACCCGCACGTACAATGCACATAGCTGCACGCATGCACGCACACACATGCACCTGCACACACATACATGCATATGCACACACATGCACCTGTATACATGCACATGTATACACCCATGTACCTGTGTGCACGTGCACACACATGCACACACACACACACACACACACGCACTGGCATACACACGTGCAGACCTGGAGCCAGGCCAACGTGAAGGGAGCGGAGGTGCTCATGGAGATCCTGCAGGGTACTCCACACTTGGGGTTTCTGATCGGAGATCCCTGGGCTGTCTTGGCATTCGTGGTCATTCCACGTGATACCAGGAAAGGTGAAAGCAAACTCGTGTTTGGAACAACCCCGTGCAAGGGCAGCGGCACCGGATGCGGCCTCCCAGGGCCGTGCAGGAAGAGCGGGCCAGCGTGCAGCCCATTGGAGCCGCGCGACACCGTGGGACATAAGCGAAGGCGGCTCGGAGGCGGCAGACGGCTCTCCCGAGGCCAGGAGGAAGGCGGGGGGACCCAGGCTCCATCCACTGTCACCCGCCATCCTGGAGGATCTCCGCGGCTCGGGCGTGGACAGGACGCCCTCTTGTGCACGTGCCTCCTACAGGTGAGAGGGTGGACGTAATCCTGTCCTCAAGGCCCCAGGTGCTGGCAGCTAAGGACGACACCACGACAGTTACGATGTGCCCCATTTACTCGAGCACCTGCCGTCCTATTCTCAGCACGCACGTTCTGCTGCCCACCTTCCAGGTGAGAGCCTCAGCCGTGTGTGCAGAACCTCTGTGCAGAGCCAGAATAGTGAGCCCGACGCAGCAGGGGCGGGACCCGGGCAGCCGGCTGACAGGGTGGGGCTCGGCAGTAGGAAGCCTCAAGACTGTGGGACGACGCAGTGAGCAGAGGCTGGCTTTCCGGAAGCTACGTGGCCGCGTACGCCCCTCACGCATGTGTTTAAGAAACACGCGACCCCACAGGCAGCAGAGGACTCTGTTGCCCCGCTCCGTGCATGGGCCTCGCTGAGTGTTTTAATGATGGGATGTGTCTCCAGCATCTCCCCAAGGATGCTGCACAGACCATGCTCTCAGAACAGGCATCTGGGCTCAACCAGGTACTGCCACCTTGGCGTCCTGAAGTCCCCGTGCTTTCTGATCATGCTGGCCGGCTCTGTGGTTTTGCGTCTAAATGTCACCGCAAACCCAACTCTAACACCTGTATCAACATTTCTAAAAAGTAAAAAGTGATAGGAACCCCTACATCAGTGGTGTTCAAGGATTCCAGGACTGTGTGCAGTCACCTTTCCCCAGAGAGTTTCAATAACACCCAGAATTTGGGCCCCCCGTCCGCCCGCCTCGTGCTCCCATAGTGCTCCCCATGCCCTTCCGGTAGACTCGAGGAGGAGTGCCACTGCCGGGTGAGGGCGGGCAGATGTCACAACACACCCAGACTCAGGGCCATTTGGTGGCAAAGCCGGGTCCACACCCCACGGCGCCGAGAAAGGGCTCAGATCTGGGCTCCCCCACCCCCCCCCGCCCCATGACATTCTGGAGCCTGCGATCCCCGCCACTGGCCATGATGCTCTGGTTTGGGATTACTGCCTCCTCACTATTTTCAGGGGATCAGTGGGTGCCTTGTTTGGACGGCACTCTTTGTTCACTTTCCTAAAAAGCTTAGACCAAAGAAACCCCTTGTGGGTGGGTGCAGCCCAGGGAGGGTCGCCCAGGGGTATCTGCCGCTGGTTTGGGATGCATGTACACAGGGTGATCTGAGAAGCCTCAACCAGAACTCACGGGCATGGCCAGGCAGGTCATGCCCTCCCAGTGCCCAGCACGAGTGCCTCAGTTTACCTGTCTGTGAACAGGGCTGCACTGGATGTGCCCAGTTCCCTGGGAGGCTGGGACTCGGCACCTGGGGTGTCAGCCCACAAAGTGTCTGCACCCGCCCATGTCCTGAGCACGGCCTGCCTGGAGATGAGCGCACATCCAGGGCCAGGAACCTGCCTCCTAGACCCTCGGTGCCCACAGAGACCCAGGCGATGTGCAAATGCGGTGAGCGGGGGGAGGAACGGGCGGGCAGTTTTCCTGGAAGGCGACGCTGCACGCCGGGGAGGGGGAGACTGCTCCGAGCAGCACAAGCAACGGACGCCCGCAACAGAGCTCATGCGTGCCGGGCTCCGCGGTCAGAGCTCTCGCGCTGCGGTCTGCTGTCCCTTAGCAGCCGCGTGCGCCTTGGGTGCCGGCCAACCCTCGTGGTCCCCAGGTCCCTCTTCTGTAATGCGGAGTGAAAACAGCGACCTGGTGGGTGTGTGGTGAGCGTACGGTGAAATAACCCGCGAGACGTGGCTGCGGTGCGCACACGACGGTGTGACGGCTCCCGGCGCCTCCGGGGCCGAGACCCTCTGCTTGTCGCTTGGGGCACCTGCTGTGCGGTGCTGGGGCCCCTGCGCCCCGCCCCCCCTCCGCCCGGGGAGCCCGCTGCTGGGTATCCAGGCCCCGCGCAAGCCGCCTGGTAGAACGCGGATGCCCTGAAACTGGCCCGGCCGGCAATATTTACCCCGTGGAGAGAGGCGACGGTAGGTCGGGACTTACCGCAAAGGGTGGGTCTGCCAGCCCGGCCACCGGGCGTGTGCATCCTCGTGGGAGAGACGTGGAGAGTGGTAGGTGATCGAGCAGAGTGGGCTCCACTGGCAGAGGACATCTGCCGGCCCCTCCGGGCACCAGGGCCCGGCTGTGTCCTCTCTGCACCTCCCTCTATCCACACGTGCTCCGGCACACCCCCTGTCCCCCTGCCCTTCCTCTCGGGTCCTCCCTGCTCCCTCCCGTGGGTCACCTGGTGTGGGCCCCTCGGGGATAGAGCGGAGCCCCGGCCGGAGGAGCTCAGACTCATGGGAGGCTCAGGGCAGCGGCGACGCGTGCGGGGCGCACCGCGCGGGGCGCCAGGCGAGCAAGTGCGCGTGGTCTGTGCAGCCTCGCGGCCGGCGACGTCCCGTCAGGCAGGCCGAGGCTCCTCAGACACATCCCTGTACGGCCACAGCCTTGCCTCTCTGACCCGTCTGGACACCGCGGATTCCTTCTCTGTGTTTCAGACAGCGTCTCTTCGCACAGGACGCAGACCTGTGCGCCGTCACAGGCTGAGCAGTGCGGGAATCAAGCCGTCGAACAGGTAAACGGAGCCCACGGGCGCCCGGCCCGCCCGCTGCCGTGGCCGTCGGCGTGGTCAGGACCCAGAGGATGGGGCAGGGGAGGTGAGAAGGTGTCCCGGTGGCTCAGACTGTGATGGGGCTCTGGCCGTGGCGGGCACGGACGGTTAAATCAACGTCTGCTTGTGAGAAGGAAACAAAACCGGGCCAACATAAATCTAAGGCCAATGACCAACTTCCTGCAGGACAGGTGACAAATTACAGGGAACCTTCCGGGTCACCGGCTCCTGATTGCCCCGTTTGAACGGAGAGGCGGCCCTGGGTGGACGGCCGACTGATGGGTCCCGCTTTTACTTGCGTGGTTGCTACGAAAAATTGTCACCCGGGTGGGCTGCCTGAAGTCACGAATTCGGTAAAAAAGATTGCGTCACGGTCCTCGGACTGCGTTTCTTTATGCGTTCCGGTTTTTATTATTTTCTGAGGGAAATTGATCACATCCTCGTCTTGAAACTAAACACAATTTTAATTTCAAATGCACTTAGAGTGTTTCCTGTCGTGCTGTGTGTGCTGATGGCAGCATAAGATGCGACCAAGCACGGCGTGCTTGTGAGCCGAACTTTAATTTGAAATCTGTAATACGTTTCTAATAAGGACGGCGCGATTTGTTTCCTTAGAAACGTATTTTAAAGAGTCTGTAATAAACTGTCTCCTATAAACAGGAGCTATTTAAAGCGAAAATCAGGCATCCAAGGACCCCACTCCCCAGTAACTGTTTGGACGGTGTTACCTAAACACCAAATTTGTTGGCACACAGAAGAAAGACTGATTTCATCGGCGATTCACAAAGTTGTTGGGAAGTAAAAGCATTTAAAAATGACAAACAGGGGCGCCTGGGTGGCGCAGTCGGTTAAGCGTCCGACTTCAGCCAGGTCACGATCTCGCGGTCTGTGAGTTCGAGCCCCGCGTCAGGCTCTGGGCTGATGGCTCAGAGCCTGGAGCCTGTTTCCGATTCTGTGTCTCCCTCTCTCTCTGCCCCTCCCCCGTTCATGCTCTGTCTCTCTCTGTCCCAAAAATAAATAAACGTTGAAAAAAAATAAAATAAAATAAAATAAAAATGACAAACATGGGGAGCCTGGGTGGCTCAGGCGGTTGAGCGTCCGACTTCGGCTCAGGTCGTGATCTCGCGGTTCGTGGGTTCGAGCCCCGCGTCGGGCTCTGTGCTGACGGCTCGGAGCCCGGAGCCTGCTTCGGACTCTGTGTCTCCCTCTCTCTGCCCCTCCTCTGCTTACACCATCTCTGTCTCTCTCCCTCTCTCTCAAAAATGAATAAACATTAAACACAATTAAAAAATAAAAATAAACGTGGCAAACACAGGTCTCCCACCTCAAACAGGTCACGATCTGGGGAAAAGGTCATACGTGTGACCAGGTGAGTTTGAAAACTGCTCGCCAATCTGGGCTCGATGGGTTGTCGCTAAAGGCAGGTTACGTAAAAATGCCAGGAAAGCTCTATTTTTAGAGGCTCCAGCAAGATTGACGAGGAAAGTCTGGTGGTAAGTGACTTCATGGAGGACTCGTTAAAAAGTGCAAACAGTAGCGTAAGTTGGAGAGCGACAGCGTCTCTACGGCAGTGCGAAGAACGGCGTCGGCCGCACTTGTCGCCGCCGCGTGTGCCCAGCACAGGCCCTGCCACGTGCTGGCCGGGAACGCTGGTCTGGGGGTCAGTGCACCGGGCCTGGGGCTAATGCGGCCCCACCCGGACATGGGTCCCCGGAGCCGCCTCTCCCCTCCCCGGCAGGGTGCACCCCAATCCCTCGGCAGGGCTCTTCGAGAGACACCGTGTCCCAACGCCCCCGGAATCTCCGTCTGCACAGCCCGCTCTCCCAGCAGCAACGCCCTCCTGGTCCTCACCGTCCCTGTCTGCCTCCGCCCCGGCCCCGCGGCGAGCTCCCACCACCGGGGAGACCGGCTACCGGCTGCCCGGTGCCCGCACGTCCGCCGCGGGGCACCCCGGGGGCCTCTCAGGGGCCCGTGCAGGGTGGTGGCCTCGTCCGCGGAGCCAGAAGCTCCCGCCTGGCTTCCCCGCTCTGCCTGCTCTCCCAGCAGCTCCTTCCCAGCTGTTAAAGCAAGTGCACCCACAAAGGACCGGGGCACAGGATACTCTCACGGCCTCCAAGCCACGCACAGATTACTCGTCAACGGCCAGGGAAAACGTTGTCTGTGTGATGGAGTGAGGGGTCCACCGCCATCACCAGCTGGTACTTGGTACCGTCCAGACTGGGACACGGCGGGAAGGGATGCCATCGGACTCCCATCTGTGCAGGAACAGGCAGACCTAGATGGAGAAATGTGCCCCTTGACAACTGGCCGGGTGCACACGCTGCAGATTACGAAAGACCAAAAATGAAGCAAAACTAAAAGCCAGGGAGGGTATTCGAAAGTAAAGCAGGAGACACAACGACAAAAGCAGCTTGGCTTCTGGACTGGAGCCTGGATGAAAGTGAGAGCCGGCCACGAGACGCGTGGTCCGGACAGCGGGGACCCCGGCCATAAGACACATGATCAGGACAGCGGGGACCCCGGCCATAAGCCATCAGTTACACATGATCAGGACAGCGGGGGCCCCGGCCATAAGACACATGATCAGGACAGCGGGGACCCCGGCCATAAGCCATCAGTTACACATGATCAGGACAGTGGGGACCCTGGCCACGAGACGCGTGATCAGGACAGCAGGGACCCTGGCCACGAGACGTGTGATCAGGACAGTGGGGACCCCGGCCATGAGACACGTGATCAGGACAGAGGGGACCCTGGCTATAAGCCATCAGTTACACATGATCAGGACAGTGGGGACCCTGGCCATGAGACGCATCATCAGGACAGTGGGGACCCCGGCCATGAGACACGTGATCAGGACAGCGGGGACCCCGGCCATAAGACACATGATCAGGACAGCGGGGACCCTGGCTATAAGCCATCAGTTACACATGATCAGGACAGTGGGGACCCCGGCCATGAAACATGTGATCAGGACAGTGGGGACCCTGGCCATGAGCTGTCAGTTACACACGATCAAGATAGCGGGGACCCCGGCCACGAGATGCATGATCAGGACAGCGGGGACTCTGGCCATAAGCCATCAGTTACACATGATCAGGACAGTGGGGACCCTGGCCATGAGACGCATGATCAGGACAGTGGTGACCCCGGCCACGAGACGCGTGATCAGGACAGCGGGGACCCCAGCCATAAGCCATTAGTTACACATGATCAGGACAGTGGGGACCCTGGCCATGAGATGCATGATCAGGACAGCGGGGACCCTGGCCATAAGCCATCGTTTACACATGATCAGGACAGCAGGGACCCTGGCCATGAGATGCATCATCAAGACAGTGGGGACCCCGGCCATGAGACACGTGATCAGGACAGTGGGGACCCTGGCCATGAGATGCATGATCAGGACAGTGGGGACCCTGGCCATGAGCTGTCAGTTACACACGATCAAGATAGCGGGGACCCTGGCCATGGGACGCATGATCAGGACAGTGGGGACCCCGGCCACGAGACGCGTGATCAGGACAGCAGGGACCCTGGCCATGAGATGCGTAATCAGGACAGTGGGGACCCTGGCCATAAGCCATCAGTTACACGTGATCAGGACAGTGGGGACCCTGGCCATGAGACGCATGATCAGGACAGTGGGGACCCCGGCCACGAGACGTGTGATCAGGACAGCGGGGACCCCGGACACGAGCCATCGGGTTACAGAACACCACTTCACGGATGCTGTACTGTGGGGGCGATGCAGAACATCTTGGTTCTTAGAAAACACACTTGTAAGTAATTTCGTGGCACAGTTTCATAAGGTCTGGAACACACTTTTCAAAAGTTCCACCCAGAAAGACAAATGACAGAGTTTAAAACCATGGAACAGAAAGCAAACGGTGCCTCTGGATGAAGAGCAAAGCGTTGTTTCAATGTGTTGGAAAGTCTGGAATTTGCAAAATAAAGGGTGGGGGATAAAAGGAGAAACTCAGGAAGAAAGACCTTTCTGCCAGGAGCCCGGCTGGGGGAGGAGGGGCGAGCGGTGCTTGGGGCTGCCACACCCGCTAATGACCCCGGGGGACAGACATGAGGACAGCTGACTCAGTCCCAGAACTGACCGCTCTGTGGCCACTGTGCCCCGGGCTTCCTGCCAAGAGCAGTGACAGAGGCCTGTGGGCTCAGCCCTTTCTCTCCGGGCTTGGCCGTATCTCTCCCGGGCGCCTAGCTGATACGGGTTGACGTCTGCAGGGAAGAGCCAGGCATTTACGGCCACACCTGGCGAGGGCCGGAGAAGGTGCGGCAGCGACAGGGGGCTGGGGGGCGGGGCCTAGGCGGTATGTTGCAGACAGCCTGCGCCCGGTCAGATGCGGAAGACCCTGTCATGAAGCCACCTGCGCCAGGGTTCCGTGTCGAGGGCCTCTCGGCCCCAGGGGAGAACGGTGACCAAGGAAAGTACCTGAGCAGTCCCTGGGTGCAGGGAGTGACCCGAGGCGGCCGGATGTCCCTGCTTTGTGTCAGTGTAGCCCCGATCCTGTGACAGATGCCTCCACGTTGGAGCCCCCCGTATGTCCCACGAGGCGGGTCCCGTCACCCTTCAGAGGGAGCCGTCGGCAGAGCCGAAGCTGCGGGTCGCGGCTGATTCACCGCCGTCCTCCAACCGGCGGGGTCGCCCGAGTCCGGAGGGCCGTGCTTGCCGACAAAGCGGGAAGCAGCCGGTCTCCGGGCTCCTGCCCGTGTCTGCGTGAGTCGGGCCGGCTGCGGCCCAGGGCCGGCGGGATTACAAGAGGTGCCCTGCGCCGCTCACGGTATCTGGTGCCTCCGCTAATTCCCGGGGATGAAAACTGCTCCCGTGACCGTGGGATTAATTCTTCTCCCGTCGCTCCCAGACGGCACCAGGGAGCCGGAAGGGAGCGGTGAGGCTGCGCGCTGATGCCTGGCTGGCCCTCGGCTTGCCAGGGTGGCTGCCGCTTTAAACCGTGTCACCGGTGTAATTGGCGTCGGGCTCGGTGCTGCAGTTCATGTTCTGTTTTCTAAACAGGAGGATTATTTCAGATTGATCAGAGGCGACTGCATTTCGCAAATTACCTTGGGCCGCGACCGCCTCACACTCCGCTAAGTGGGCTCCACTGATGTAGAAGCTCTAATCCATTTGGGCTTGTTAAGGATGGCCGCCTTTTTGGAAACTGCAGACGGAATACTTTGTTTTTATTTTAAATAGAAATTTGAGGGGCAGGTGGGAGGCAAGAAAGTGGAGTGGCTCAGCTGAGCGGACAGATACACCCGCGACGTCAAAGTTCTATCCCGACTGACGGACGCTTTCAAGCTGTCCTCAGACCCAGAGATTTGCCGCACTTGTTCCCAGACACCGCACAATTAGCCATTAAGAAAGGAATAATGGTGGGAGGGAGGGAAAAAGGCACGGTCCGTCCCAGGTTTCGAGAGCGTATGTCTGGTGCAGGCATCGGGCGGATTTAAAGGCTGAGCAGGGAATGTTTTCTGCAGCTCCCTTCCTTCCACAGCAAAGGCAGGAAGAGACGCCGATTCAATCAGGGGCCCACTCGGAGGGCGGCAGGGAGAACCGTTATCAAGCCTCTCACCCAGTGGGAAAAACGGACAACTAGGCACAAGAGGGTTCATCACGCCTGGATTCTTTTTTTCTTTTTTTAATGTTTACTTATTTTTGAGAGAGAGAGAGAGAGAGACAGAGACAGGGCATGAGTGGGGGAGGCACAGAGAAAGAGGGAGACACAGAATCCAAAGCAGGCTCCAGACTCTGAGCTGTCAGCACAGAGCCCAGGATGGGGCTGGAACCCACGGACCACGAGATCGTGACCTGAGCTGGAGTCGGCACTGAACCCACTGAGCCACCCAGGTGCCCCCCCAGATTCTTTAGGAGGGACGAGAAGACACAGTTACCCAAGGCACCAAGAGGGAGGGACGCTAGGAGGGTTGCAAACGTCACTGAACATAAGCAGAGGGCAGTGCTAATGGCATCCTCTAATTTGGGCTCAGTGTCCAAACTGCCTAAGCTCTGAGTGTATTTAACGCACATACTTGGGGTTTCCTCCAGATGGAAATCAATGTTTTGCATTTCTCGTTGCATGGACATTTTAGGACCAACAAGTCACTGGCCCCTCTGCAGCCGCATGAGCCTGTGAGTCAAATCGGGGCAAAAAGCGGGTAGACTGAGCACACAAAGCCATCCTTAAGGGGACACAGAGCCAGCACTGAGCCTCCACCTCCTCAGCCTGCCCGCCGAGGTCCCTTAAATCTTTCCGTGACCCTGCTCCCCCCATCCATCCACCAATCAGCTCACTCCGTGCCCCCCCGGCCCACCAGCAGGGAGAGGGGGGCACAGCTCAGCCGCCCGGCACCGGGAGTCAGGTGTCGTCGGAGCCGCACGGCAGAGGGAAAGACACGCTGGGCGGCGTGTCCCAGAGCAGGGGAGGGGACGGGTGGAGCCTGCACTGAGCGCGAAGACCGCTACTGGAGGAAGGAGCCACGCAGGACACGAGCCCAAGCGTTCTGTGGCTGAGGCGCGCGGGAGCAGTTATGCACGCACCTGCGGCCCCCAGTGCCGAGGCCGAAGCCCAAGGGGCAAACGTGCATCAGCACATCTCTCGTGGCCGCCGTCTGGCTGGTGCCCGGTGAGGACGATGCGCGCAGACAGCCGGCCACGGGACTCGGGGCCACGCTCCCTGGGTGAAGGGGGTCTGCTCCGGCCGCGGAGGAAGGCGTGTCCCACACCCGCCCTGTTGTCCTTGCTCAGTGCACAACCCAAGGCTGTTCACGAGCCGCAGTAGCCCCTCAAGGAACCCGGCTGTCGGCGGAGGCGGGCTCAGCCTACCTGCCCTCAGAGCCTTCTCCACGTACCCGTGCCCGCCCCCACGTTCTGGCCCCGGGGCGGTTCAGAGCTGGGCAGGAGGCTCCGCCAGGGACCCGCAGGAAGCAAAGCGACAGCGTGGGGAACGTCCGTGGACCAGGATACGGTGCAGCCAGAAATGGGGAGGGCTTGGGGGGGGCCCTGATCTGCAGGAGTGCTTATCAAAACTCATCAGATCAGTGAATTTTATCATGAGTAAATTTCCCCTCATCAAAGCGGATAGCATACACTTTGGAACGTGGGGGCTTTCCTAGGAGCCATGAATATCCAGCTGTCCCTCCCACCCCAGCACAGCCCCCCCGGGGTAAGAACCAGCTAGCAAACCAACAGGCCACAGGGCGACACACTGCCTGTCCCCGGGCAGAAGACTTATCTTAGTTTGAAAATGGGCCAGAGCAAAGGGAAGGACCAGCAACTTGGGAGCTCTGAAAGAATGTTCTAGAACAGGAAGGGGTTCTGCATCCAGAGCCTCTGTGAGTGGACTTCCAAACACGACTAGTGGCGGCCAGAACACACGTCAGGCAGCGATGAACAACGGAGGACGATAGAGAACAAAACATTCTATGAGCAGCTGTGAGCGGACCACAGAGGCACACGTCAGGGCGTGGGCACATCCTAGGGGATACAGGTGTGTGGGGGGACGAGACCAGAGCCGTCAGTGCAAACTCCAGTAAGCGCCCACCTGAAGAAGGCATTTCAATGCTGAGAGAACGAGGGTATGAAAATCGAAAGGATTTAAAAAAAAAAAAAATCCAGCCTGATCTCTCCACCACGAAGCTTGTTTTAGGCAAAATTAGCGACAGGGCTGAAGGACACATGGCTAATCAAGGGGAGAGGACGGATATTCAACAAATGATCCATGTTTATCCCTCATTTCACGATATAGAACAGTGACAACCGAAAGTGACCCCAATGAATTAAAAGATTAAGTGGAACAACATGAACCATTAGAAAAAGAAACAGAAAAATTACTATTTGTCTGCTCAAGGGTGACCCAGGACTTTCTAAACACGAGAGCGGTTGGTGAGACCCAAAAGGAAATGACAAACACATCTGAACCAAAGCTTCACGTTCCCAACTTCGAACAGTGAAACTGGGGAGCTGGGAAGCAGACACGCCTGCCTGAACATTTGCCACGAGGAAGACAGGCGACAAAAATGCATGGACCGATTACTCCAGGAAGTAGGCGAGAAATGATCGAGCATAATAAATAAGTTTATGCCACATGAAAACCACAAATTCAAGCAATGATGAGACGCCACGATTTGCCTTGAAGAATGGCAGGAACTTTGGCCAAGGGCTAGCCCCTGGTGCTGTTGAGGGTGTGCTTACAGGCGTGTGTGGTCAGGGCGGAGGTGCGTGTGGTTGGGGCTGGGACACTGCCCGTGGTCAGGACAGACACTGACCCTGGTTGGGGCTGGAACACTGCCCACGGTTAGGACAGACGTGGTCTGTGGTCAGGGTGGATGCTGCCTGTGGTTGGGGCGGACACTGCCCGTGGTCAGGATGGACACAGCCCGTGGTCGGGGCTGGGACACTGCCCGTGGTCAGGACAGACATGATTCGTGGTCTGGGTGGACATCGCCTGTGGTTGGGGCAGACACTGCCCGTGGTCAGGACGGACATGGTCTGTGGTCGGGGCAGACACACCCCCAACTGGATACTCAGAATCAGAGACTTAAAAGAGCTTGAGCCTTCTAGCACAGTAGTTACATTTCTAGAAACGGATCTTAAGTAATAAGCCACGTGGGTCAAATCTACGTATGAGGGTATCAGGTCAGCAAGATTTGTAACAGTGAAATTCTGCAAATACCCTGAATATCAACAAGGGCAGACGGGTTACACGCATCAGATACAAAGAACAGTGTTTTGAAGACGAGTTGATAACGTCAAAGGTGCTGAGTGAAGACGCGAGATGAAACTGATCGTGTACTTATACGTATATTTATAAATACGTTACACTTTTATGTACGTGCAATACAGCACACATACATTTCTAAGAGAAATGCCAAGCAGTGAGTAAATTGGGGTGGCAGAATGATAGTGGTTTTCACTTTAACAATTTTATTATTCTGCTTTTTTTTAAGTCTTCTACATGAGTATTCAATAAAACAAAACGAGTATTTTAACAAAAATATGCATTTCCTGACTCTGAAAATGCAGAAGGCCGCCCGTGGTCCATGCTGTGACTCTTGTGCCGGCCTGGCCCATTCTTCTCTCTCCAGAAACTTTCCACTAGTGTCCCCACATCTACGTTTGTGTGGTTACCCCTTCACCCGTCCATCCGCCTGCCCAGCCGCCTGTCCACCCCCCGTGTCCTCATCCTCCCCCCTCCCTCCTCCCTCCCACCAGGTGAAGCTGTACTTGGGGTGTGCCACGCGCAGGCCGGGTTGAAGGATGGCTAAGAGGTCACCTGTGCCCTCCGGGAAGGCAGAGTCTAAGGGAGGGACGGCTGCGGTGAGCGTGCACAGGGGCCACGGGAGCACGGGGCCAGGGTCCCAGCTCAGGGAAGGTGCTCAGGTCGTCCCTACACACACTCGCCAGGCACACAGGTACCGCCCACCGTCCCCGGGCGCATCCCCAAGCCTTATGCCTTTCCTGCTTTTTGTCTGTGTCCTCAGTGCCCGACCTGGAAGGCAACTCACAGCAGCCACCGAGACCCAGCACGGACGGCCCCTCCGTGACCTGGCGGCATGCTGCCCTATGCATACGCGTGCGCTCCCGCATCGCCACGGGGACGCGACCCTGGGACCTTCTGACACAGGGGCTGGGGGGCCTGCACGCCTCGTACCCCCCCGCCTGACACAGAGGCCGCGAGCACCTCCTTGCGAGTCTGCCCGGCGAATGGATAGATCTCGTCCCTGAAACACGCCTCCTCCGCCACTGTGTCTGCTCACGCCCCTCTCATCTTTCTGGCAGCCACGGAAATTCTCATGTCTTCGTGGAGTTGCCTCTGGCCACCCCAGGCTTTTCTGGTCACACCTTCTCTAGAAGCCAATAACTCATATGCAGCACAGGCAGATTAGCACCTAATTGTTCTCCGATTATTCAATTTGTGTGTGGCCGTGGGAGTATGTGGACGAGTACGTGTGCACGTGTGTGCGTGTGTTGACCGGTTCTGGGTGCAGACGGCACACCTTCTTTATCACAGACTCACTTTAGTTCAGACAACCGCGGGTGTCTGTAAATATGTCCAGCAGGGTGGCAAGGAGGGGCAGTCCCCAGGTCCTCAGAGGGCAGGGCCCGAGCGCGAGGGCTGTTCCAGCTAAAGAGGTGACACTGTTCTGGACAAGCGTGATGCTCAAGGCCGCTACTCCTCTCCGAACCCCCACCACCAGTGCCGGGGTCAGCAAAGGAGTGCTGGCCGCTGGGAGGGCACAGGGCAGGGGTGTGGCCCTGGGAGGAGCCCGGTCTCAGCCCCCTCCCCCAAATCGGAATCTGTCCCCTCTCCTGATGCGGTGAGGGCTTGTGGTTGGCCCTCCTCAGTCCCTTGGGGAAGACGGGAGGCAGCCGGGGTGGATGTTGGCCGAGCGGCGGGCACAGCCAGACCTGGTCTGGGCTTCGGGGGGGAGCTGCTGCCCCGTCCATGTCTGTTCAGCCCTGCTCACCCCAGGGCCCCTTCACTCCCCAAAACGGCACAGGCCGGACCGGGGCTGACCGAGGGCTGCTGAAGGGTTAGCGACAGACAGCCTCTTGCAAAAAATGGCCCTGTCACCACGAATGCACAGGACGCTGGCTGGACAAGCAGGACAGGAACTTTTAGGCTCATTTAGGTACTTTCTGGAGTAGGTGACGGGGCCCCAAATTGCCCGCCACGTTGTCCCCTCTGCTCATCGCAACTGGCCGGGGGGTGACCAGCGGAAAGTGCCAGGTGGAGGACACTGTCCTCACACACACACCGCCGGCCCGGGGCCACGTCGAGGCCACGTCACGGGGCTGTCCTCTCTTTCCTGACAGCCTTTTTAACTTACAATCTTGTATTTGGATTTTAAATGAAACTCATGTGAAGGTCTCCCCCACCCACATGACAAATCTCTCCTAAAGAAACCCTAAAGTAGCCTTTAAACACACACACATATCGGGGAAACTGCCCATTATGAACCGTAACGGCCACCGAGGCTGCAGAGGAAGGGGCTCCCCGGGCCCCCAGCTCAGGGACCTTTGTGTTCCCTGGACTGACAGCGCCCTGCTCATACATTATTCAGGAGCGTGTGGGACAATAAATGAAGCAGGCTTTAACAAGGGAAAGGAAGTGTGGTTAAACAGGGGAGCGGGAGTTAATAAAGGATACTCAAGAAACCCTACGATTTCCCCCACAATTTATGAAAAAATTGGCAGGTTGTAGGGCGCCGGGCCACTCTCCCCGGTTGTCGCAGGCACACGTTCAGCCGGGCGTCTCTCTGCCCGGCTCAGGCTCAGGCTGCAGGGTCCCCGAGGCCGCTCAGGGCGCCAGTGGACGGTTCCCTCCCCCACCCCCTTCTTCAATGCAACGCTTTGTCAGGCTAATACTTTAAGGATCAACATCAAAATTGGAACTTTCTCTTTCTATAGCCACATCCAATTAAAAGTATCTTAGACCTCCCAGCGGCCACCCCTTCGGGGCGGCCTGGCTGTCAGAGCGCTGGAACCACACAGACATTTGAAATCAACGTGAGGGGCTCCAGCCCGTACACAGTATTATAAACGGCATTACTCACCGGCCCCTTTGTGTGCGGAGCTGGGAATCGATGCTGCTAAATCACACGATTAAACTACACCTCCTCCCGCACATTCTCAGTTTATGGAGTCATTTCTGGGCAATCCAATCAGGCGTCTTGTCCACCTGACCGTCTGTTGATTACAGATCTATTTGCCCTTATTTTTCCTGGGGGAAGAGGAGAGATTTCGGAGCGTGAAGGTGCAGCAGGGCTCGAAAGCCGTTGTGCGCGCAGCTGCAGGAGCCTGGACGTTTTAGCTCCGACCCCAGCTCACAGCCGCGCAGCGAACGGGGCCCCGCCAAGTCTCGCCCCGTCGTCAGCCGAGTGCGGAGCCTCCCTCCTGTCTGCAGGTGCAGCGGGCACGCGTGGAGGGGGGCAAAGTCACCTGCGGCTTCACATCCTCTTTGGGAAGAGGCGGCACGTAAAGAAATTAAGGGCAGGGTGAGTGCCAACGTCTTTTTCAGGGAAGGGGTGTGACCGGACCGTCCGAGCCGGCAGACCCGGGACCGGTGCATCTGGCCGGCACTCTTCTCTAAAACCACGCTCTGTGAACGTCGTCGCGACGGTGAAAAACAAGAATTTTCCCTGTAAAATTAAATGTCACTCTTGATAGCGTAATATCTGCAACATCACCTTCGCAGGTCCACGCCAATACCTTACACAGAAAATTAAACCCTCTCTGTTTATTGAGTGGATAATGTAGCCTTCCAATGTGTGAGAACCCCTGCTAGGTGAGAAATTAAAAAGCTGCACTATAAACCCTAATGGTTTGTATGAAATACAAAAAAAGGTAACTTAATTGGTAATCAGAAGAAATCATAAAACTAATCATGCAATTAATGTCTTCAAAAGCAAGCGTACGAGGTGTGTATAATTACAAGAAAACAGTGCAGTGGTGGTTTGGAGCATTAATGAATTAATCGTCCCGAGGGGGCTGTCGCGTGGGTTTTATAGGCTGGTTTTCAACTCGCGGGCACACTGCTTCCTTGCTTGGCGCCCCCACCGTCCCGCACCTGGAACGCAGACAAGGCAGAGCGGCCCCCGCCTCTGGCGAGTGGAGGGCCCGACCTCCCTCAGCGTCCACCTCCCCCGGCCCCCGGGTGTGGACATTCTCCAGGGGGGTCTGGTGCTGCTCGCTGAGCGCGGGAGTCGGGGAAGACGGACGGATGTGCGTTAACACACGTGCACACCTTTTGGGGTTTTTCCCCTAAGTGCTGCACACACAACAAGCTAACAAGTACAGTTCTTTGTTTCGTACACACAGTTTGAAAAGAAGCATCTGCTTGGGTGTGACCGGCCGTGGCTGAGGTCTCATGCATAGGACGGTCACATGCTGAGACCCAGGGGTCGGGGGCTCGCGGCATCCCTCCCAGACAACCCTCGTAATGGGTCCCCTGCATCAGGTCCCTTCTGACCTGACGCCGTTACCACAGCTGCCCGTCTGGCGGCACCGTGAGCCGTCCGCGGACCGGGAAGTGGCCCAGGAGAGGCTCTGGGCCTCCCGCGTGCGGGAGATGCTGCAGTGAGGTCTGCAGGGTAGACAGCGGGGCTGAGGGCTGGGCAGCCACACGGGCTCTTGGCAGAAGCCCCGGGTCCCCCGATGCCAGCTGCTCCCTCACTTGCCCGGTGGTCCCGGCCGAAGCCCCCGCCCCAGAGCAGAGGCACAGGGAGAAGAGCCCGCATTTGAGCCCAAAGCCTCGGGAGGGCTGTGGGCTTCGGGCCAAGGCCTGGACCCACCTGGGGTGCTTCGAGGGCAGGCATGAGTCAGGCCACCGGGGACGTGGGACCCCAAAGCAATTCCTAAGAAAGGGAATTGTTTCCACACCGTGAACGTAGCCAGATGAGAAAGGTACGCTGTTCGCACCGAATAAAACATTACTATTTTATCACCAGTCACAGGAGGGCTCTTCACTCTGTGGCTCGGTCCACGCTCCCGACCACGCACCATCAACCGCTTCCCGGCCCCGAGCTCCGGTGGTGGATCTGAGTTAACCGCTCTGCAGGGCTGGACCCACGCACACCTCCACGGTGCTCTGGTTACCCTGAGACCCCGGGGCCAAAGAGGGGGCATGTTTCCGGGTGCCGTTAAGGACCGCGTCTTCGTGGGTTCTCACAGCAGTCCGGCTGCTGGTCCCGTGGGGGCCTGGGCGCTTGGCTTTCTGGCCCACCCAATGGTGTGTCCTCTGAGACAGACGGACAGATGAGAAGCAGAGACAAGGGCCGCAAGGATGTGCCGTCCTGACCCTGCGGGGGCCTCGAGGGGAGGGGCTCATTGCCCGAGAGACAGAGGGAGACCGCAGATGAGGCCCCGTGTCCGTGGAAACTTGTGGATGGCAGTGGTGGGCCCGTGGGCCGGCAGGAAGAGGAAGGACCACTCAATACAGGTCCGTACACAACATCAGACTGGACCTCAGTTTCCCACGATACTTGAAAATTCATCCCAGGCAGATTAAAGCCTGAATATGGAAACAGAACTGGAAATGTTTCGGAGGAAATTTAGGAAAATATCTGAACACCGTCTCCACCGAGGAGACGAGAGGGGAAGGCGGACGAAATGTACTTAGATTACCCGGCAAACAGCACGGGGGATGGGGGGGCAGGCACGCATCGTACGTCGGGGGCCTGTGAGAACGAGGGCCGCTGTCCCCTTGTCCTTCGGCGACAAGACAGAGACACTCAGAAGGGGGAGCTGTGTGTGTGGCAGAGGAGGCCGGCGGCAGCCAGGACTAGAGCACTCCTGAAGTCCGTGATCTGGGAAACGGAGGAAGAGAAACCCAGACCCTCTTACTTCGAGTCCCCTGAGAAGAGTCCGTCCGTCCTTCAGGGACACCTGGCTGGAGGCCGTGCACGAAACGCTGGGAGCCCCCCAGGAAGGGACGGCCGAGAGGCGCCGCCAGTGTCTTAATCGGCAACTGGGGAACGCCCTGAGATTCCTTGGGGGACCCCTGGACAGGGTGGGCTTTCCCGCAGCCCTGGGGCCATAACAGGGAGGCAAGTCCTCACCTTCCGGAGCCGGCCCTCTGCCCATCGCCACCTCGTGGCCACGCAGCCGCGGGACACGCTTGTGGGGTGTCCACCAGATGCTCCGGTGACCTGGCTGCACCTGTGCCACAGCCCTGTGTGCGCCGGGCGTGGCGGCCCCACGCGACAGGCGGCAGAGTCCACCCCAGGCCTTCCGGCGCTCGAGTCCCGCCTCCCTCCCCCAACGGCGCCCGCTGCGGGGCTCTCACACTCCCGTTGCCCGGATCTGCGTGGTCCCGGGGTGCCGTCCACGCCTCTCCTTGGCTGGGCTCTTGCCACCTGGCTGGGTGTCCACAGCAAGGAGGCCAGAGGCCAGACGGCCCTCTTGGGACTCTGACCCCGACCCCAGCTCTGACCCGGCTCTTCGGGGTCACGTCGGCGGATGGGCCAGCCTCCGGTGGGGCCGGTTTCCACAAGTCTGCTCCGTGATGCCGGGCGTCGTGTCCCTGGACGGACAGTGGTCTCCGGGGCCTCGCAGCAGCGAGGCGGAACCTCATTCCCACGGGGCTGTGGGTGGGGTCGGGGCGTGTCCTCCTACGTGTTAGAGCCGGGGCCACTCGGAGGTCCGGGGAGATTACAACTCTGCTCGAGGGCACAAAGCTGAGTCCTCCAGAAGGCCAGGCCCCCACCCCAGCTGTGCCAAACGGCTTCCCTGCCTTTGGAATCCGGCTCGACCATGAGGACGGCCAGCCCGGGGGCGCTGGGATCTGGCGGAGAGAAGCAGGGAACATCGTTACAGGCGAACTCAGCTGCAGAAGCAGTAAAGCGCGAACGATGCTGCCCGTTCTCCCTCTCCCGCTCTGCCACACTCCTGGCTTCGGGCCTCCAGCCCCCGGCCTCTCAGATGGCCTCCGGAGGTCCGGGCGGCAAAGGGGAGCGACAGGCGAGCGTGGCCTGCAGTGAACCAGTCGCCCACCTAGACGGGAGCGCCCGCAGACCCTCGTGTTCCTGTAGTTGTGCGTGGGGCCCAGATCAGGGTTCTGTCACCAGGGAGGAGTGGGGGGCACGGACGGGGGCCATGTGGGCACGCTCCCCTGCACCTCGGACTAGACTCTTCCTGAGTCAAGCCGGGAGAACTTTCCTTGTTTTGGTTTTCAGCGCCTTCTGTTCCGATGCTCCCGTGTTAAATAAATGACCATATCACATGTGTTTAAGTGGGGGGGGGGGGGGGAACGTTCATAATAAACAGACGGACCATCTCCCTCCACCCAAAGAGCGGGAGCCGCAGGTGGTATTTCCAGGAGTTTTGAGAAAAGGCGAGGGGGGATCCGACAAAGCCACCCTGAGAATGTCTCATCCGGCTAAGGGTCCTGTCGCTGCACGGGAGCGTGGCTGGCGAGCGGCACGCTGGGTGTCCTCGCCCACGCTCCGCAGGAAGCCGTCGCCACGCCGCGTCCGGAACGCCCCTGCCCAGACCACGGAAGGACTTCATCACTTTCCTTCCACAGGCGTCCGCTGTGGGGGCCGCGAGAAACCCTGGCCCCCCAGCTTCCCGAGAGACCACACGGCCTGGACGCCACGGGCTGGCAGGTGTCTGGGGGGCCGGGGGGGCAGGCCCAGCCCGGGGCTCGGCAGAGCCTTCAAGGGTGGAGAGCAAATTGGCGGGCACGCTCACACCGTACCAGCCACGCGGCACCCGCGGGTGGCACACCGCACTTCTCTCTCGGGAAAGCGGCCGATAGCCTCTGAATGTGTTTTGCAAATCACGGCTTTGCAGCTCAGCAGTCCTCGTGGTCTGCCCCCAGCACGGTGAGTTGTCGCGGGGCCGGCGAGGGCCGAGGGCCAGGACTGCCAGCAGGCCTCTCCCCCCCCCCCCGCACCCCCACGCGTCCCAGCCCTCTCCCTTCCCTTCTGCCTAATGAACGTCACTGGCAATTACCTGCCCCTGGAAAGGGTTCTAAAAGAGTCCTTTCATCACCGTCTTAATGAGGCCATTTTGGGTCCCCCCTTCATGGGGTGGTCGCTGTGCTTCATAAGCACGCGCATTACTTATATAATACAAAGAGCATCGGCTGCGAATCTAAATTATCCCTTAACTTCCTAAAATAATCATCACATGTATCTGAAAATTCACACAAATACCGCTCATGAAGAAAAACCTGTACTGACAGAAAGGCCCCGAGAGCCCACCTTAGGGGCGCCCCCTCAGCCTCGAGCCCTCGTTCCATCCCCGGCCACAGATCCGGGAAGATAAACCTAGTCTGGGTTGCAAGCCACGATTTAGGTCCCACCGGAAGGGTAGCCCACACCCACGACGTGCCGCCTCTGTGGCCGCTCGCTCTGCCGTCGGCATTGGGGCCGACACCACGGAGGGGCTTGTGACGAGGCGCCTTCGGGCTCTGCTTTCTTCCGCTGCGGCTGGCACCGAACAGAACCCAGGAAGCAAGCAGGCTGTGTGGACGCAGAGGGTCCCCGGGAAGCAAGCAGGCTGTGGGGACGCAGAGAGCCCCTCAGGAGAGCCCGTGTCTCGCCAGCATCCTGAGGCGGCAGGATCTCACGCACAAAAAACAAGATACGCGTGCTGCAGACTTTCTTTCCTTTGGCACAAAACCTCCATGCTCCTGTATTTATAACTGAACACAATATTTTCTTTTCGTGCTGCTGGGACGCATGCCGGCCTCGCTCGGGACAACACGCACTTCCCTGGAGCCTGGCAGGTACCCTCGTTATCAGAAGTCTATTTTGAGTGTGATGCGTAACTGCTTGGTAAACAAACAAAACCCTCTGTGCTGAAAACTATACCCAAAAGTTATCAGATTTTAGAGTCAACTTTGCTCCGGGTGATGCCCATCTCTGGGTCTCGATCCTCAAAATAGGCCAAAAATATCTCAGGGTCACAGCAAATGGAACTGAGAAAAGCTGTGTTTATATGGTAATTATTTTGTACAACAATTCTCAAACGTTAGCAAATTCTTTGCCCGGTTATTTAAGCTTTCACCCCAAAGCACCAACATATTTTTAAAAAGTTAAATCTCAGTTGAAACAAGATGGCAACAGGTATGAAGCAGCCATGACCCTGGAACCCCAGACGGCTGGGCACAGACAGAGCTCCAGAAATCCTAGCTTTGTGATTTCTGAACCAAGCCTCCTTTCCCCTTCAAGTGATTACTTTTGTTTATTTTTATTTTCTTAATGTTTATTTATTATTGAGAGGGAGACAGAGAGAGACAGAGCACGAACAGAGGAGGGGCAGAGAGAAGGAGACACAGAATCCGAAGCAGGTTCCAGGCTCCGAGCCGTCAGCACAGAGCCCGACGCGGGGCTCGAACTCACAGACCGCGAGATCGTGACCTGAGCTGAAGTCGGACGCTCAACCGACTGAGCCACCCAGGCGCCCCCAATTGATTGCTTTTAAATTAAATGCTTAAATAACTTTATGTTAAAAAGTATCCTACCCAGGAGGGGTTAGGGGGTTCAAACAGGGTGGTTCAGATTTCTTCTCCTGCTTCCTCGATGATCACTGGTGACGTTTAATGACAGAGGAGCCGCCAACAGCAAGCCACTGACACTGTGAGGTTCAGGGTAGCTTATGCTGATCACTCGGTTTGCGGGGGGGGGGGGGACTCTTCCCGTGGCCGCCTTTTCTTTTCACTGGGAAAAGTGTTTACTTGGAATGCAGGTGTTTCTCTCACTGGGAGGACAAGGACGAGGGTGGTGACCAGCTTCCTCCTCAGGACCCCCTGGGAAGGCGTGAGGCAGAGAGTGGGGGTGCTAGTCCCCCGCAAGCACCCAGGGGCTGCCCCCCCCAAACCATCAGACTCATCTCGATTAGCCGCCGGGAGCAGGGCTGGGCTCTCCCGCGAGTGGGAGGGGGCTGCGTTTGTGGAGGGTGGCCCTGTGCTGGGTGCGGTACCAGAGGAACACAGCTCTCTTCTCCAGGACGATCCCCGCGTGAGAGGCTGACGGGAGGCCTCGGACGCCCCCTGACTGCCACGGTCCCAGAAGAGGCCGCCTGCTGAGGACCCCGCTCTGGAGAGAGGCAGCCGGCTGGTATGGGGGGGCTGGGCTGGACCCCGCTCTGGAGAGAGGCAGCCGGCTGGTATGGGGGGGCTGGGCTGGAAGCCTGGAAAGGGGAACTTGCTTTGTTTGGCCTCCTCTCTAGCCCCTAACACCTCAGTTCACAATTTTCTCTGTGTTTGACCTTTGTTTAAAGGCCGAAGTGGGAAATCCTGGAAATCCACACGTTCAGCCCCTTCCTGACTGGGTGGAGGTGGCCTTTTGTCCCCTCAGGAGATTCTCTACCAGGAACGGGCCTGGACCATCAGACGGGGCGGGAGCCCTGCGTGGGAACTGTCTCACATCACAGCTTCTGTCCCATCCATAGCAACACCTGCCTCCCACATGGGCAGGGGCCCAACCGTTGTTCCAGCTATGCGGGAGCCTCAACCCCTAGGACCTCAGAGTGTGACCTTATTTGGACGTGGGGTTTCTTCAGAGGTAGTCAGGTTAAAGTGAGTTCACAAAGGTGGTCCCAATGCCATATGGTTGGTGTCCTTGTCAGAGGAGGTGAGGACACAGCCCTGCACAGAGGGACAGCCACGTGAAAACACGGGGAGAAGACAGCATCCACACCCCAGGGAGACAGCCTCGGGAGGAACCATCCCTGTGACAACTCGGTCCAGACGTCTAGCCTCCAGGACGTGAGCGGATAAATGTCTGCTGTTTAAGACACCCCATTTGTGACGCTCGCGACAGCCGCAGAAACTCCTACGTGACGTCTTTCCGCCCTGTCTCCCCCGCTGGAGCCCACACCCAATGCTGCTCGCTGATCACTGGGACCGCGTCTGAGTCTGGCGTCAACCCCCAGCAGTGTCCAGGGGCCGGGAGGGCGCGGGCTCAGGTCGGGGGCCGGGGTTCGAGCTGCGGGAGGCGTCCCCACCCCAGTCGTGTTTCTCCAGCTCTGCCATGTACAACTCATGTCTGTTTAGCCCGTATGGGGGCCCAGGAGGCCGCTCAGCCCAGGAATAAAGACACAGAGCGACGGGACCGATTTCCCAATTGTGCGCAAGCAAGAACGTTAGCGTCTTTAAACCCAGCCGCCACCTTAGACACTGGAGGCACCGATGCCCAGCTCGCGGGCTTTGGAAGGACGAAGAGGTAACAGGGCGTGTCTCTGGGTGGGAAGGGAGCCCGAGGGACGCGGGGTGCAGGCATGCCCAGGTCTCCGCTGAGCCGCCGGGGGTGTCGGCTGGCCTGCCGTGGGGGTCACGGCCCCTGCGGTCACCACAGTCCGCGGGCCCCTGCGGTGGCCACGCCTGAGCTCCGCCTCTCCCGACGGCCACGGCGACACCACCCGCTCCTACACGTCGGGAGCCTGCCGTGTTGCTGTCCGCCAGGGGCTGCGGAACGAGGTGGACGCTCTGCTGGGGAAGCAGAGACGCAGACGTGGGGCCAGAAGAGGCACCGAGTCCTGCAGCGGGTTGGGAAGGGTGAGGCCGCTACTGGGACGGTCTCAGTGCGCGCTGACTGTCCAGGGGTCCGTGCGCATCAGGAGAGACGGGCGTCCTGCGGAGTCAGCAGGAGTGGCGGGGCTGAGGGCAGGAGAGGACGGGCATGCAGCCCGCTTCACGCTGTGCGGCCCGGGCCCCGAGTTCGGGCAGGATCTGAACGCCGTTGAGGGGGGCGGCCCTGCGTGTGCTGTGTGGTCCCTGATCCCGTCCCGAGCTACAGACACAGATACCCCGGCCACGTGGGTCCCCGGACCACCTAATGGCAGGCGCAGAAGTTCAGCCACTGCCACACCGGACACGGCAGCCGTGAGGGCATCTGTCGGAGCAGGAAATCCCCGAGTGTGTGGTGCTGCCTCCTGGGTCTGCTGTGAGGCTGGAGGGGACGTGGGGCCACAGCGGCCACTTGTCCAGCACCCCCAGAGGAATGAGGGCGGCGGGTGGCACTTGGTACAAAGAATTCTCCGGCGGGGTCTGCAGGGTCCCAGCCTGGCTCCCGGCGAGGCCAGGACATGGCTACAAATGCTGAGCCGAGGGGAAGCCACGCCTCTGGGGCCCGAGACCGCGGACGGAGTGGCCGGAAGGTGGGGGTTTGCCTCTGCCTCCCGCAGCAGTCTGGCTCAGAGCATCGGAAATAAATAGGACCGCACTTTTTGAGAAACGGCAGAGACATGAAGATGAACACGAAAAAAATCCCACCCCTGAAGTCACTATAAATCATCTGTCTGGCTCTGTTTTAAAACGCTTCCTACCTGTGATTTTTGAGCACATGCCAATATTCATTGATTCATCGACTGTGCATCTGTCTGCTCCTGTGCGCACCATACATGTTGCAGCACAGCTAGGAAACAACTTGTACGAGCGAGCCAGATGAAACGAGCATCGGTTAGGAATGTCAGTTTGTAAGGCACACACGTCATTTTGCTCTAACGAGCACTTTAACAGCCATTTTTGCGACAGTCCTATGGTTGCCCGTGACTCATTATTCTTGCTCAGGCTGGCTTTACAGTTGGTCCTTCAGAGGCCGGAAGGTCTGATCCTGAGACCGCATCACCCCGACGCCCTGCTCGGAGGCTCCGGTGGCCGCGGGGCCGTTGGCGAGGGCTCGCGGACCAAGTGGGAGAAGTCAGCTGTGCGTGCCGAGCCACGGCGTTCACTTCCACGTCCGAGCCGCCAGCCCCACAAAGCTCTTTCTCCTGCCCTGATGTCCACTGTTTTTCAAAAGCATTGGAACTTCTTCCATTTTCATGGTAGTTTTAACACAGAGTAAGCACACTGAGCACATCATTTGGGAAGATGCTGAGCCAGAAAATCCCCAGTTGTTGAGAAATGTAACTACGGAAACTTCAGGACGGGGCACAGTCCGTAACTGCCTCACGCGGTGAGGGAAGTACTTACGCTACCACAGGGAATGCTCACGACACTCACGCCACCCACGGGCCGGCACCCCCAGGCCCCAGGCCACGTGGCTCTTCAACTGGTAAATATTTGCCACGGACACCCGGCACACCTCTGTGTGGACACAGCTGTGTGGTTTCTTCCTATTTGGTTATAAAACGTATCGTAAAGGTTATTCAATAGTTTAAGAGTCTCATTTATAGTCTACAAAAGTTACAATATATTAAATGTACAAAGTCAACTTTTGGCCACATCGATTTGTACAGGATGGTTTGTACAACGGACTGGATGGATTTCGCGTGTGCTGCTCATTCTGTAACTTCAGCCAGAACCTTCCCTAGCACTTTTTCAGGGGCGGCAATCACTTCATCCATGATTACCCCGCCGTGAAGACACTCACTCTGCCCACAGAGTGCTGCCGTTACGGGAGAAGGCAGTCACTCTCGAGTATGTCTGGTCCTTTACATCTTTCCTTTGGAGCAGACGCGACGTGGAATCCGAGACTGACTTTATACGTCGAGGAAGGTCTGGAACGCCTGTGTAGTCAGACAACCATCTGGCAACCTCCACGGCTCATCATCTGTTTGAGAATTCATTCCTGCAGATTTTTCGTACCACCTTCTACACGTCTCCGAGTGTTTGCTGACACAGGGAGGTGGTCTGGACGACTATCGAAATGGCCCGTCTTCGGAGAAGGCAAGGCGGGCCGGTCGGTCCCCGGTGGTGGGAGAGGTGGGGAAGCCCACACCCGGACGTTGGCCACCGCGGGGGCGACAAGCTGAGGTCAGCGTCCCCTTGCTCTTCCCACCGCGGGGAGGCCACCCTGCGTCCATGCCACACCGAGACTCACAGTCACTGGTTTGCACACACGACGGGTGGGAGGAGAGGAAACGGGACTGGACCGTGGCGGCATCCGTCCCCTCCCCGGCCCTCCCCATCCTTCCCTGCGCCTCCCCGCTCCCCTCCCCGTAGGCCTGTAGTTCAGCCTCCTCAGAGCCCCCTGGCCACCTGCTCTGCTTTGGGGGAGCTTGCCCCAACGCGTGGGCCCTCGGCCACTCTGCCCCTACCTGTCCCAGCCCATTAGTGCCCCGCGGTCAACATGATGACCCCCCCCCCCCACCCACCGTAAGAGACATGCCACTGATCCTCTGGACTCCGACAGCGTTTCCTCCTGAACAAAGGCTTTGGTAGGGAGGGCACATTGCAAAGTAGTTTTCGTTGGCTCAGGGTTGGGAGCCATCTACTGGAGAAGCGTCCCAGCTTGGAGGGGTCTCTGTCTCACCGTGATCCAAACAAGGCCGCACCGAAGCCTTAGTTTTTGGTGGTGGTCTGTAGGACGGACAGCCGCTCTTCCCCGAGGGTTCCTCAGGTTGTGGTACCCGCCCCCTTGCTTTCCCTGTGAGTAAGGACTACCCACGCAGGCTCAGCACGTGCTTGGCACGTGTGGTAGGACAGCATCACATAGCTGTGTGCAGCTACGTGCGCAGTCGGGATGTGTACGGTGGGGATGGGCACAGTCGGACTGTATACAGTCAGGTTGTGTGCAGTCGGGCTGAACGCAGTCCCCCACGTCACATTCATCACCAAACACTTACTTCCTGAAGATCCACAACATCACATTTTTTTTAATGGCAGGGTTCATATTTTTTTGGGACACCGTCATGAATTTTTATCTTTGTTCTTGATACAGATGTTTGCAAGCTGGTCCTCTCGATACCTAATCGTGTGCTATGTGAGTGCATTTCTGGTTTGGAGTTAGATATCACTTTACACAAATCTCATTTCTGTGCTGTAATGATGCCTTTTAATATCTAATCTTCAGCTGTAATATCTCACTCGCTAATCGCGTCGAGATAATCAGGTGGCAGGAAGTAGACACTTACTCTGTGGGCCGAGCACACAGTTTCTCACATTTATATAAATACACATGCGTCGAATAAAATACAAGTTGACTGCACTCGTGGCCGTCGAAGCCAGGCAGCTTGAGAAATCATATGGCTGCACTGGCTGATCGATTCAATCAGCAACCGGCCGATTGGACTCATTTTCAGTTTTAGTTTTTCATGGAACTGACCGGGCAATTCAGTCAATAGCTGTCACAATTGGAGTCCGGGACAGGCACGGCTGGATCAGCCTAAAGTTAATGAAAAATCAGAGGAGGAGAAACGAGCGTGGCTCCTTCGAGGCAGCTGTGGGCAGAGGGGGACGCGTACCTCTTCTTCCTCGGGGGCGCGGGCGGGCTCAGCGCGGCCGCAGGAGCACGGGGCCCTGGGCCTCCCCGCCAGAGCCCGCTTCCAGGCAGCTGGGGGTGGGCCTTGCGGCTCCCCAG
The DNA here is from genome assembly GCF_018350155.1 of Leopardus geoffroyi. Taxonomy (NCBI): domain Eukaryota; kingdom Metazoa; phylum Chordata; class Mammalia; order Carnivora; family Felidae; genus Leopardus; species Leopardus geoffroyi. Next base: position 168,577,322 of record NC_059331.1, read on the forward strand.
CCCTGGGCATCCAGGTGTTGACAACTAAGTCTGGCAGGGACACACGTCCCGCCGCTGCACGCTGTCCCCGACCCTGCAGGTCCCTGCAGCCCACGTGTTTCTGATCCCGCAGCCACGGGGCTTCGTGGAGCAGGGCCTGCCGGCCTCCGGAACCCCACGTCCGCCACCTCCCCGAACGAGCCCCGGGCTCTGGGACGGGCCTCCTCGCCGGCTGGCCGGGCCCTGGTGGTTTCTAAGCACGGATTCCCGCCCTGTCCCCGCCTCTTCCAACGGGCAGCGACGTGGGGCCGCCTCCAGGGGCTGCCGTGACGAAGGCCCACAAAGAACAGAAACGTGTCCTTTCACTCCGGAGGCGGGACGTCTGAAATCAAGGTGTTGGCAGCGGGCGGCCGCCCCGTGAGGCCCCGGCGAGGCGCCTTCCTGCCTTTCCAGCTTCTGAGTGGCATCGACCACGCTGTCCTGGGTCTGAGACACATCAGCCGTCCGAGTCTCTTCGGGGTGCCCACGTCCCGACGTGGTGTTGTCCTCGTCCTGGTGAGGACGCAGGTCCGCAGGGTCAAGGGCCCGCCCCGCTCCGGCGTGAGCTCATCTCAGTGACATCTGGAGCCTCCTGTCTCCAAGGAAGGTCACATTCCGAGGTGCTGGGGCTGGGGCTTCAGCCCGTCTCTCTGGGGGCACAAGTTAACTCACAACGGCACGTAAGGAAGCCCCCGCCGCCAGGGGCCCCCTTCTGAAAACAAATTCTTGTTTATTCCACTTGTATACTAATTCACCTTACACTGCCGACCTAGTCTCAGATTGTACTTATTCTATTTCTTCCACTAGATTACAAGCTATTTGAGGGCAGGATCCATGACTTTTCACTTGTATTCTATATTCAGCTCTAGTTTTCGAACATAAATCGGCACCCAGGTGGTCAACAGGTATTTTTTGCCTTGAGAATGAAACGCCCAGCTTGCCTGTGGTTGGCCGAGAACCCGGTCCTATTCACCATGGTTCCTGAGATCAGCACGATGCCTATGGAATGAATGAGTGAATATTTAATACTCACAAACTGGGGGAAAAAAAGCCCAGAGCCTTCTATGCAACATAAATACTTTTTTTTTAGAGGAGGAGAGAGAGAGACAGAGAGAGAGTGTGTGCACATGCTTGGGGAGGGGGTAGAGGCAGAGGGAGTGGGAGAGAGACGCCCAGCCTGGAGCCCGACACAGGGCTCGATCACACGACCCTGGGATCATGACCTGAGCCGAAAGCAAGAGTCTGACACTCAACTGACTGGGCCCCCCAGGCACCTCCATAGAATGCTTTTAAAGAAAGCACTTTCCCACATGTGGGAAATGCCAAAATATGCCCCCTGACAACCTTTTCCTGCCTTGTCTGGGCGGGGACACATCATGGTGATCCTTGGCCAATCCTACCAGCGTCCGAACTTTGAACTAACGGTTGATGCCAACATCAGCTGGGCCAGATTTGTGTACAACGGGACTTTATACTGAGAGGTGGTTTTCAAAAGGAAAAAAAAAAAAATAATTTGAAACTCTGATAACATGAACACGATTCTTTAAAAGACAACCATCGGGGCAGAAGGTGATGTGGTTGGTCTTCTAGTTGGTCCTGTCCCCAGATTCACACGTTGCTACCCTGACCTCCAGCCCCACAGGACGTGGCTGTATTGAGGATGGGCCTTTCAGAGGTGATGGAGGGAGCACGAGGTCACTGGGGTAGACCCAGGTCTGGGCCTCAGGTCACAGAGCACAGCATTTGTGCTGTTTTGTTCCAAACCCACTGTGCCTGACGTCTCCCAGGCCTTGGGTCTCACACACGGGCAGCCCACTGGGGTGATGGGCCAGGAGCCTGGTCCCTGCACTCGCGCTGTGGCAGCAGAGATTGTCTTTGCTCCCCTTCTGGACACACGGCTAGAGGGTCCCAGCTCCCCAGGCAGGCAGCGTGGCCTGAGACCAACCTCTGGCTTTGGAATGAGGCAGCCACGTGCCCCCTGGGTCGGCCCCACACACCTCCTCCTGCTGGCCCCCGGAGCCCTTTGCATCTACGCCGCTTGGAGGCGGTGACTCCAGGGGAGCCAGGCGCCCTAGGAGGGGCCCCAGGGCCAGTGCAGTGAGCGAGAAGCCGCCTCTATTGTGTGTGGTAACACCTGAGTTCAAACCTCGGGGCACCACTAGCGAGAGGGCCGGTGGACGGGGGGCTCACCCCAGCCTCGGAAGCCTTCCAGGCGCAGGTCAGGGCTCCTGAGGCCCCGGAGCCGATGCAGGTCTCAATTTCTAGGAAGAAACATGGCCTGGGGTCCAGTGAAGTTTGGGGAAGCTGGCCCCCTGACCGCGCTTGTCAGGCGGACACCGAATGGGGCTCGAGCGTGGCACCCAGACGCTGCCAAAGCCACTCCGTAAACTCCACGGGTCTCTCTTGTGTTGCTGCTTTTCTGGTGGATGAGGGGTTCTGCGTCTCTACCTGTTTCTGCTGACGCCCCCACGTGCCAGGCCGGGGGGCGGGTGGGGGGTGGTCACACATGCTCCCTGCTCATGGCCGAGAGCCCAGCGGACCAGCCCCGTGGAGTGCACCGGGCTGGAGGGGCCTCTGAGGGAAGGCGGTGCGGGGGGAGCCACACGGAACGGAAGGCTCTGGGCCACACGACGGGGTGGGACCTGCGGCCTCCCGCCAGGCCCCTCGCCAGCCGGGCCGCATGACAGGGCCTCGTGCGTTCAGCGCCCTCCCCTTCTCGGTATCGACGCACCGGAGCCGGTGCGTTTCTGCCACTCTCATTTCCGTTCCTTTGCTTCAAACAGGCATTAGTGGGTGGGGGCTCGGGGCCGGCAGCTCCCCACACCCCTAAGAAGGAGCAGCCCGTGTGCCCAGAGACAGTCGTCACAACCCTGCTCGCAACACAGCGGGCACGACCTGGGTGTCCGCAGTGGGGGAAAGGACAGATACACTGTGACTTGTATTCAAATTGAAACTGACGGCCGGCGGAGGTAAGAATGAGCTAGACACACGTAAGTCAACGTGGAAAATCTCAAAAACAGAAAGCAGACGGACAGGCTGGCAAAGTCTGTTCGTCAGCACTCACGCCGGCTCGTGCACACATGCACACACGTGCTTACACTCACATGCACACACGTTCACAGGCTCGTGCACACATGCACACACGTGCTTACACGCACACACACACACATTCACAGGCTCATGCACACACATGCACACATGCTTACACTCACATGCACGCACACACGTGCTTACACTCACATGCACACACATTCACAGGCTCGTGCACACACGTGCTTACACTCACATGCACACACATATTCACAGGCTCATGCACACATGCACACACGTGCTTACACTCACATGCACACACACATTCACAGGCTCGTGCACACACATGATGCACACACATGCTTACACTCACACGCACACACGTTCACAGGCTCGTGCACACATGCACACACGTGCTTACATGCACGCACACACACATTCACAGGCTCATGCACACATGCTTACACTCACATGCACGCACGCACATACATGCTTACGCTCACATGCACACACATTCACAGGCTCGTGCACACACGTGCTTACACTCACACGCACACACATATTCACAGGCTCATGCACACATGCACACACGTGCTTACACTCACATGCACGCACACACATTCACAGGCTCGTGCACACACATGATGCACACACGTGCTTACACGCACACACATTCACAGGCTCATGCACACATGCACACACATGCTTGCACACACACATTCACAGGCTCACACACACATGACGCACACACACATTCACAGGTTTGTGCACACATGCGCACGCGTGCTTACACTCACACGTGCACACACACGTGCACAGATAGGTGGAAAAGTGCCGTGGGAATTCCTCTGCCGAGGGCAGGGTCCCTGCAAAATGAACAATCATCGACTTCACCCACTTTGGAGACGGGGAGCTTGGTTACGGGGCTTCCCGTGGGGGATCCCCGGTTCCTCAAACAAGGGGAAAGCGGAAGGTTCACAGGTCTCCTCGGGCCGGAGAGTGTCGTTGCGTCCTTCCCTTGGCTTCAAGCGTCTACAGCAGGAAATGGGAAGATCCGCGGCGGTCATTTCCGGGAACCCTGCCGGAGGCCAGGCACCATCCTTCCGGTGGGGGGCGATGGGGACTTGAACGGGAGGAGGGCTGCCCAGGAGTCCTGAAGGCGGGGCCGCCCAGACGGCCTTTCCCAGAGCCCGGAGGGGTGTCTTTCCTGTTCGCCGGCACCATCTGTCAGTCGTGGCAAACTCCCGCCAGCGTGTGGGGACCGGCCCCCCGGGGCCCCTGACACGGGGAGGAGAATGCAAGTGTGACCCCCGGTGGCTGCGGCGGGCCGGCAGTCTGGGCCGGCCCTGGGGGCCCCGCTTCCCCGCGGGGTCTGGCGGCAGACTGTGGGGAGTTCTCGCTGTTTCTCTGTCTGGGGAAGCACCGGCTCCAGAGCCGCTCGACAGATCCTGCTTCCGGAACAGGCCACTTGCACCCGCGCTTGCCTGCCTCCCGGATCCTCTTCCACAGCAGCTCCCGACGGGCCGGGCCACGTGGACAAGCGCCCACGTGAGCTCTAGGAAAGTCCTCGTCCGTGGCTCGCGGCAGCGGGAAACCCTCAGGCCGAGTCGGTGCTGGAGAAACACGGTCAGCACCACGGACGCTGGATTTACAAGCGTGGTCTTGGGACAGCCACGTGATGGGGCCGGGGTTGCGGGGTGGCCGGTCCACGCGACGAGGCCGGGGGTGGGGGTGGCTGGCGAAACGCTCCTGCCGGGCGTGTCCCTGTGGTGTCTCCAGAAGAGATGGCAACGAGGAGGCGGGGGAAGGTGGAGCTTGCCGTCTGCGTGACTGGGACACGCATCTCCTCCCGCCCGCGGTCCTCCCGCTGCCGGGCCTGGGCCCCGGGGGCTCAGGGCGGGGCTTCGGGCTCCCTGCACCTGCGGCTTGCAGATGGCGGCTGGGGGGGACTTTTCGGCGTCCACCGCTGGTGGTCGATTCGTAAGAACCGCCCCCGCCGCCACTTACCGGCCCCGCTCCTCTCAGAGCCCTCGCTGACACACGGGGATCACAGGTGTCGCACAGCACTCGGTGGCTTCAGACAAGGGGTTCAGCTCGCTCTTCACCTGCCACGGGCAGTGAAGGCCGGGGCCGCACTGGGAGGGTCGGACGCAGGGGCGGCGCCGGTCCCCGAGCGCGAGGAGAGGCTGGGGGGCGCCCACAGGCTTGCAGTGCGCACGCCGCCTCCCACGTTCTGTGTTCCAGGCGGAGGAACTTGTCGGGGTGGGGTCGGGGGCGGCCGTCAGGACGGCGGGCGCACAGGCACGTGCGGGAGCCTGCTCCAGCGACCCCGGGGGAGGACAGTGGGTGGCAGGGACACGCCCCACGCCCGACTTGTAGGAGGAACGCCTTCTCCTGAGAAAGACCCACTAATGCCCCGTCCGTGTAGGAAGTGATGTGGACCCAGCCCGGGGGGCCCAGGGGACCCGGCCGTGGCGAGCTCTTCTCTTGCCTCTCAGTCCCCGGCCCCCCTGCCAGTCTTAGGATGAAATATCTCTGGACCACGTCAAACCCGAGGTCTTGAAGGCGCACGGGAAGCCAGGGCCGCTGGGGAAACGGGACACAGCTCTTGTGAAGGCGAGACCTCCACGTCAGGGACACGCATGGAGCTCCAAGCAGCCCGCGTGGAAGGAAAGCTTTCCCTCCCTGCCCCGGCTTGGGCGGGGCTGCGGGAGGAGACCCGTCTCCAGAAAACCTTGTCCCGAGAAGCCACGTTTTCCACGGGCTTTTCCACAATAATCCGCTCTACTTGACTGAGGGGTAGAGTGAATGGAAAGTACGTGTTGGGGTCACAGTTTTAAGGTACACGTCAACGTAAATATTCTGCTCTTTCACATAATTACAGCGACCTAGGGAAAATCCTGCGTATGGAAGCGGAAGCATTTCTGATACGCCACGAGGCCACTTGGTTACTCGGCCTCTGGCGTGCCAAAGAGCGGTATCCGGTCCTTTGCCAAGGATGCAACGGCGTATCTCGTTCTTGCCCTCCAGGAATTTGTAAGTGTGGGCTGTGGAAGGTTCTGCTCCACTTGGGGGCCCGAGGTGTGAGGGAGACCCCTGAGGGCTGGGGGTGGGTCCTCAGTGGCCTGGACCACTCGCGGATGGTGAAGACAGGGTGCCTCGATGGGGCCAGAAACAGTGGGACCGGCCTGCATTGTGTTCACTGATGCGCGCCTGCTGGGTCCAGTGTTTTCAAATGCTTGTTGAAGCGGAGACAAAAGTGTAGCCTTCAAGAAAGTATCGGGAACACAGACACAGAGACAGACACACACACTCACTCACCCACAGACACACACACACACACTCACACACACAGACATATGCCGGGTCACAGGCACACACACACTCACCCACAGACACACACACAGACACACACACACACATACACTCACACGCACAGACACACATGCACAGACACACACACATCCACACACACCCACAGACATACACACAGACGTAAGCTCACACACACACTTACAGACATACACAGACACACACATACACAGAGATACACTCACACAGATAAACACACAGACACACACCCTCACACACACAGACACACACACACACAGACATACGCAAGGTCACGGGCACACACACACACCCACAGACACACACACACACAGATACACACACAGACACACATAGACAAACACACATACACTCACACCCACAGACACACACAGACACATACCCTCACACACACACTTACACAGACACACACACATCCACACACACCCACAGACATACACACAGAAGTAAGCTCACACACACACTTACAGACATACACAGACACACACATACACAGAGATACACTCACACAGATAAACACACAGACACACATCCTCACACACACAGACACACACCCTCACACACACACATAAAGCAGCATCCTGCAGCTACTATCTTGTCTGTTTTCAATCATGCATATTTCATTAAGCTTCATGCAGAGCGTCTTCTGATTTATGGTAATTGTCAACAAAAGCAAAAACACAGATGATTTTAACCCTGCGGTAGCTACGAGTTAACTGGCATGAAATTATGTTGTGTTTTTCTTAAAAAAGAGAGGGAGGGTCCACAGCACTCCATCTCGTTAGACACCCAGGACCCTGAGCGAAGCGAGATGCTGGGTTCCCACGCTGGCGGTGGCTGCGGTCTGCACCAGCCCCACCGCCGGAGCAGCACCTGATTCCACGGACGCCCCACCCCTGATCCTTCCGTGCTCCCAGCCTGGAGGACTCCAGTGAGACTAATTTCCATATCAAACCCAATTTAGATGAAACGTCTTGGTTAAAAAAAAAAAAAGCCAGCGCATCAATAGCCTCTTGATTAGATTTTCATCTCCTGAGCAGACAAATATGAATATTTATTACCATGAATGCAGACTTTCCTCTTTCCATGGCTCTGATCTTGAATATTATCCACTGCTAATTTTTATGAAAATTTGGGCAACATAATGTTTTCACATAAACTGACAGTTCTCGAGATAATCCCGTTATTGTCTGGTTGAAAATGACAGCTTCCGCTTATTCATGTGTTAACGAGGGATTAAATATTGTTTTTCATCCCCATAATCTAAGATGGACTGGAAATTAAAAATTGAACATTGTATATTAGCAGGGCTTTGAGGACCAGAATTTGTTTGCATTCACTTAGAGAAGATCTGTAAATTAGCAGTTTAACAATCAGTCCCTTTTATGTTGCTGCCGAAGGCAGCATCATGAAACATCACTGACATTTCTAAAATAAATTCGTTACCCTACCGGCTGCACACCAAAATGAAAAGGCTTCCATCAGTAAATAAGCCACAAAGAAACAGACGACCCTTCGCCAAAGAAATAAAATCGCAACACAATCGATACTGTTTCAACGTCAAGAGTTTTATCCAGGGGACCCCAGGCTGGAGGGGAGCCTCTGCCTCTGGCCCTGGCTGTCACTTCCCGCTGGAGGAAGGAGGCCCCTCGGGCCAGTCAACCGTGGCCAGCCCTCCCCTGCTGCTTAGGACGCCGGGTTTCCCACCTGAGCACCACCACTGGTGAGACCCCCTGATTCAGGCCACGTGGTAACTTTTACTCCCTCGCTGTGGCTGGATGTCCCAGATGATACCACGGGTTTGGTGGCTCTGTGCACAGAGGTGTCCCATTATCTTTCTAGAAATGCACACTGGTCTTTACCTTGTCTGTCGCTCACTGGCTTGGTATTACGTTTTACTCTTCTATCAACTGTTAATTGTGGTGTAGAACACGGCGCACACGTGTTTCTCAGAAGTTAGCTTATCTACACACTACCTTTGGGACTCTGACACAAACAGGCCAGGTTTGACCACGGGGCAGTGTCACGGGCTGAGTTGTGCCCCCCTCGTGTCCTGAACCCTTGCTCCCAGGACCTCAGAACGTGATTGTATTTGGTGGTGGGGTCTGTGCAGACCTGATTCAGTCAGAATGCGGCCCCCGCGATGGGCGCTGATCCGATCCGATCAGCGTCCTTCGAAGATATCAGGACACAGACACACACACACAGGAGGACCACAAGAGGACCACAAGTGGACAGAGGGAGACGGCCATCCACAGGGCAAAGGAGAGAGGCCTCGGAGGAAAGCAACCGAGACCACGCCTGGACCTCAGACTTGTGGCCCCAGCATGTGTGACCAGGAAGTGGGTGGCTCAGGTGCCCGACTGTGTGGCAGGAAACACAACCCCTCAGGTATGTCACACGTGTGATCGCCCGGTGGGTCCCCTCGCGTGACGGAGGAAACAAGCTTATGCTTTCAGTGCAGCATTAAATCCGAGTGTGGGTCAAGGGAAGAAAGTTCCTTGCTGAGAATTTTCTTTTTGCTTTACATTCCCCGTAAGAACAACAGCTCGAGTCCCATGAAAGGGTTGTGCACGCAGGAGCCTCACTAGCCAACCGTGACCTGGGGCCCCTGTCGCACAGAAATGACGCCCAGCGGCCTCGGTCTTCCTCCCTTCTGAGGGGTGTGGGGTCTGTCTGCACCTGCCGTTCTGAGGGTCCCCTGACACAGGATTATAAAGCATATCGTGTGGTGTGGACAGGAGGGGCCGCCCTCAGGCCGGGGCTGGGCCCGTGTTCGGTGCCCAGGGACGGGTGGTCCCGTGGCTGCAACAGGATGCACCCCTCCCTTCTCTCTCCCCAGTGACCAGACCGCAGTCAGTGCCCTGCAGGGTCCAGGTGGGGCTCGGACAGCAAAGGTCTGGTTGGCAGCGCAGACGCACCTGTGGGCTCCTGAAGCTGAGTTCTACCTGCTGACCCTCGACTACATGTCCAGAAAGTAGTCACCCGCTCGCCCCGACCCGGGGAGGAGGGTATAGCTTGTTCAGAATTTGGAAACGTGGGTTTTGCGCACAGCCTCATGGGTGGGAGTGTCGTGTGCCTAACCTACCCTCCGGCTGAAAACTACTTCATATCACAGAGACCTCCGGTGCTCACGTGTCTGAGGGCTTTGACTCTTAAGAATCCTGATGAGAAAAAATAACTTAATATAGCAATACAACAAGAATTAGCTAGTTTAATAAAAATAACAAAATTGGATTTCCTTTTCACATTTACCTGAAAACATGGAATCACGGAGAGGCCCACGAATGGGCCACGTCCACGCACTCTTTCCTCTCTCAGGTCTCACGGGACAGGTGTGAACCGTGATGACCCCAACCCTGGATGCTGACACCGGGTCTCCCCAGTTTTGTCAGCACCGGGCAGACAGGGGTGCGCGCACGGGCGTGTGTGTGGTCTGGGGGTCAAACTAGACCATTAAAGGGGAAACAGATCAGGCTGGAGAGGCCGACTTGGTCCATACAATCACGTGAGCAAAATACTGTATCCCCAAAAGGAGAAAAATTCAGTGGGAGGTCAGTCAGCCATCAATCCTGGGGTTTCAAGTCAGGAGGGGAGAGGACATCTGTGATTTCAGGGTCCTGTGGATCAGATTTGTGTCCCCAAAGAGGCACATGCAATTCCCAACCCTCGCTATCTGAGAGAGGCCTCATTTGGAAATAGGGTCTTTGGAGACGTGATCAGGTTAAGATGAGGTCACACCGGGGTAGGGTGGGCCTCGGTTCAAGGACAGACGCATGGGAGAAGCCAAATGGCCACAGAGGCAAGGCTGGAGAGATGGGTCGAGAAACCACAGGCCTCCAAGGATGGCCACAAGACCAGAAGCTGGCAGAGGCAGAGAGGCTGGAGGCCTCAGAGGGAGCACAGCCCTGCCCACACCTGGATTTGGGGCTCTGGCCTCCGCGACACAAGAGATCAATTCCTCCGTCTTAAGCCCCCAGTTTGTGGCCCTGTGTTACAGTGGCCCCAGGCCCCGACACCCAGGAGTGGTGGCCACCATCCAGACAGGAGACAGAAGGGCCACGGGACCCGTGCAGACCGGCTGTGGGGGCACCCCATCTGTGGCACGCGGGGTGCCAGGGCCTGCTAATGAGGCCCCGTCTTTGGGATGCGGAGACGTGGCAGGACCACGTGGCCCCTGATCTCAGGGCCTGGTGTGGACGGCCACCCTGAGCCTGGGAGCCCAGGTGAGGGAGAAGGAGGTGCGTCTTGCTGGCCCCGATGCCCCCCGGCAGGGACCTGTGACCCAGCTCCGGCCACAACCCCGACTTGCAAGCACCGTAGTTAGAGGCGGGTTCACGGCCGTGGCCGCTAATGCAGTGTCAGTGGCTCTGCTGGGTGTGAGGCAGGCTGAAGAACAGGCCCTGTTTCAGGGGCGTCAGGACGACGGACCCCCTTCTCGCCGCAGGGGGGTGTGGACACGTTTACCTGCACTATCCTGGACCACCACTGCGTGGGTCACGTGTCTGTTCTGACATGAGATTGCTTTAAGTTCAGCATTTGATGATATTTTCTGTTATATTGATTACTAATTATTTCATACGGATGGAAAGAGCCTTTTTTTTAAACCCCTGGATTAAGCAAAGAGGAGGTATTCAAATCAGCAATTAAGGTATTCAAATCAGTTGTCATGGGGACGCAGCCTAGGACTGCGGTGAGGAGCACGGTCCTCTGCTGTTTCAGCGACAGCAGACCCAGCCCACACAATGTGAAATATATTTTCTACGGGGGCTTCAGAGCCCCGGGAAAGGCAGTCTGAATGATCCATGAAAAAGCGAGCATAAAGGGACGGAACGTGCCAATAAGGGGCGTCTGCCCTGCAGCCAGGGTTCACGATTCAATTCGCTTCAACGAGTGTTTATTGAGTTCCTGCCATATGTCAGGCCTTGTGCCGAGCGCTGGAGACACCGGGGATGATTAAGACACACGTGGATTTTACTCCTGAGCGCACGGTTAAAGGGGGACAGACATGAAATCACATAGCTCGACTACGCTCTGACAGATGCCATGGGAGCCCTTCACGGGGAGGAGGAGGCTGCCGAGGGACGACGCGCCCCCTTGGCCCCGAGGACGGGGAGTCTGTTCGTCCCAGACAGCTCCTCCCCACTCCTGACTTCAGGACCCCTGGTAGGGAAGCAGCTTTCTAAACCCTGAGCGCTTGGGTGGGGTGGGGAGGGGAGATTGCCAGCATGTCCCCCTGGATGATATGTTGGGGTCATAACCCCCACTACTTGGAGGGAACTTATTTGGAGACCCGGTCTTGATAGGGATCCTGGTCCAATAGGAGAGGTGTCCTTATGAAACGGGGAAGTCTGGACATGAGCACAGACGTGCATGGGACAGCAGGTGCAGGGGGTCAGAGCCTGGAACTGATCCTTCGTCACGGCCACCGGGGAATGACCCGGGATGCCAGTCCGGAGCTGTGACACACACCTGTGCCGTCTGAGCCACTGGCGTGCGGTGCTTTGTCACAGCTGCCCGCAGACCACGCCGGGCCGTTCCACCTCTTGCCCAAAGCCCAGGCTGGCGCAGGGGGCTCAGGGCCGGCAGCCGCTGGGACTCTGTCGGAAGGGTCCCATAGGGGGCTGGATGTCCCCTGGAAGGCACCGTCACCGTGGATGCCGGGGCGGCACGATCTGGGGAGTAAGCCACAGGCTTGGCATCAGACCGTCCCGGCTGAAACGTGACCGCCGCCCCCATCACTGAGGCTCTGAGCCTCAGTTTCCTCGTCTGTGAGCTGCGTGTGGCTGGTGGCCAGGGCGGCTGTGTTGGGTTGGGCTGGGGATTACTCCCTCCAGGCTTCCTCACTTTCTTGCGAGCAATTCCAAGTCTGACCGCCTGAGCCTTCCAAGGGGTTTCTGAAACGTTACCCTCTGAGAGCTGTAGAGCTTAGTGTCTCTAGAGCTTAGCTCTTTCGCTGAAAACACCCTCCTGACACCCCACTAACTCAGAGGAAGCCACGGAGACAATACCCCACTTTATTGAGACGGACCCACAAGCCTTACGGGGACACCATCAAATCCCAGCCATAACAGCCTGCGAGGGAGACACGTACTGGGTACACTTCCCCCCAGAATGCAGGGGGAGGCGCTGGGAGCAGGGGCGGGCAGGGTGAGGTGCCCCAGGCGGACGCTCCTTATTTCATTTTACGTGACTGTTTGCTCTGATAGTGAATAAAAATTGAATCTGTCACTATAGCAACTGCCACATCACGTGGCACCTCTCCTGCCTCTAAGTCACAAAAAGTACTGAAAAGACATGCGTGGCCCACGTGACGTGGTACTTACTACAGCATTTCAGAAGGAAAAAATGCTGTTTCATAATAAACTCGTATTTGTCGATATGGCAAGTGCTGTTAATTACATTGAACACAGTTCTGTGTGATTTTCTTCACTTTTAAGAAATGAGAACACTGGGGCGCCTGGGTGGCGCAGTCGGTTAAGCGTCCGACTTCAGCCAGGTCACGATCTCGCGGTCCGGGAGTTCGAGCCCCGCATCGGGCTCTGGGCTGATGGCTCAGAGCCTGGAGCCTGTTTCCGATTCTGTGTCTCCCTCTCTCTCTGCCCCTCCCCCGTTCATGCTCTGTCTCTCTCTGTCCCAAAAATAAATAAACGTTGAAAAAAAAAAAAAAAAAAAAAAGAAATGAGAACACAGTGTGGAGAGCAGCAGTGGGGCCTGGTGGGCCGGGCGGCGGGGGTGGGGGGAGCTCCAGCAGAACTCAGAGCCCCTCAGCATCTCTCAGCTGACCTCTGACCCCCATCACCTCTGCCCAGCAGGCTGAGAACAGAACAGATCTGGGAAGGCCCTGCCAATACTTTAATGCAATTTCATGCAGATCGCTCTCATTTCAGACACAAATTAAGAATGTTTACAAGTAAACAGGCTTTTCTTAGGACTCATGCACTTTTTGCTTTTAGGAAGAACAAATTCCATTTTCTGGGTTCAGAAATGCACATTAGCATAACCCAAGGTGACTCCTGAACCAAAGGACAAATACGGGGAGCCCAGATCTCTCCGGAACCGCCCGAGCCCCAGCAGCCGGTCAGCCACGGCTCCCAGAAGCTTGTTGGGGGCCTGGGCACTGGGCGGGGACGCCGTGCATCCCTGGAACCACCCTGGCGTGCGTAGGAGTGTGTGTGTTTCTGCAGAGAGGTTCCAAGGTTTGCCCTGGGCTCTCGGGGCGCCTCTGGTCACGGAAGAGCCGTGGGCGAGCCGTGGGAGCTCGGGCATGTCCAGGGGAGGACGCCTCGTTTTTCTACAGGTAGCACGGACTCACGACAACACAACATTACCGTCTCTGCCCGAGAGACCCTGTCCACCCTGATGCCCCCATCTTGCCCACCCGGCAGACTTATCCTCCGCCCCGCCGTCCGTTCTCTCACGGACTCCACAACTCCGACGGCACCCATCCCCGAGCCCCCCCCGTCTCCACGTTAGGCTCCCACCACCTGCCCCCACCAACTGCCCACAGCCAGCGCCCCTCCCCTGGGATTCCCAAGTGCGCCTGGATCCCAGCAGCAGGGATGTTTTATATCACTTACGGCGTCCTCCCTGTGCGACACAGTGCCGAGGGAGATCCTTACAAACACATGATGACCTGAGTTATTTTTACCTTTCTCTTTCACATTTTGTGAGGTCGACAGGTGAGCAGGGGCTGGCGTGGCCACACGGAGCCCGGGGACGTGCACCGGCGTGTCTCCCATCGCGCCCTCACAAGTTTGTACACGTGAACGCGCACTCTGGTCTTTTCCTTATTAAAACCGTGAGAAGGGCATCAAAGGTAAAGGGACACAACTATGCACGTGCTGAGCGAACATCAGCCTCCTGGTCTGGGGGACACGAGGTGAAGGGCAAACAGGGCATCTCCAAGTCCCTGCGAATCTACAACACGTTCAAAATAAATAGTCAAAAATCGCATTAAAGACATTTCTGGGAAAGGAGAGAACTCGCTTAGCATCCCCCAGCCGTGTGAGGGACCACATGCGTGTATTTGCACGTTGCCTGTGCAAACAGGTGACGTGGCTGCCTCACCGTGAGAGGCCTCAGAACGATTTTTAATGAAATCATCACATTCTGTTTGATTCTTCCAGTGTAATTAGTTACCTTCCTCTGGCTTTGTATTTCATTCGGGTTTGATTTTTCCAAAGGTCCTCTACGATAAACCCCTGGGACGCGGTGGGGGAAGCTGTCTAGGCTGTGGGCAACCACCCTCATGAGCTCTCTACGAGCTGAGTGCGTGACTTTGAGCACATTTGATCTTTACTAAAGAAACCACACAACTGCCTGCAGACGGGACTCCAGATCACGCTCCAGGCCCCGTGAGACTGGCCCGTGACCCCGTCTCCCTGGTCGCCACGAGGCTGACTGGCCGGACGGTCCCCTGCCGGCAGGGCCGTGGTCATACTCCTCGTGCCAAGAGCCCCGTCAACTACCCTGTGAGTCCACCAGGCATGACGAAGGCAGGTCCCCGCGCCATCCACGACATGGAAGGGGACAGCCTCCCCCAAACCTGAGGTCAGGTGGCGCTCCTCCCCCGTCTCTGTTTTTGGGGACGCTCACCCTGATGGTCACGCTGGGCAAAGGTCCCTCTATGTCAAGGTCAAGTCATGTCCTTGTCCAACCGGACCCACCGAGCAGGGCATCTGGGGGTGGGCAGGGCCCCAGGGACTCAGCCCAAGTCTGCATGTGGTGCCCACGTGCACCTCAGCGGTCCCTGTGGGGTTCTGCGGAGGAAGGGGCTGTTTTCTCAAACATCCGTCACACTGCACGGTACCAGGTATCACGCGTGCACACACACCATGTGGTGAACGCACACTGATTCCTGGGGTCGACGCACGAGCACGGCGTCACGGACTTTGAAGGGACATTTGGGATCGGCACAGTCTTGGCCCCGGATTCCTTTGTTTGAACAAAATCGTGGCCCAGGAGCCCAAGAGGTGACAGAAGCGAGAGACGTGCACAGGTAAGCAGAGGGGGGTAGCGATGAGGGTGGGGTCCACCTCACCTCCCCCCGACGCCCCACACCCCACCACACCGGGACGGGGCTCAGGACACACTGCCCCAATACGGCGCCTCGACATGCAAATACCTCCACCCGAAGGAGGTCCCAACGGTGCCAGAGCAGGAAGGTTCCCCGGCCGCCCCTTCTCCCTGAAGCAGGTCACGGACCCTCACCAGAGAGGGTCCTCTGTGTCCAGAGGAAGGGACAGCCTGTATCTCTTAGACAGAGGGACACTGAGCAGATCCCTGCAGACAGGCCTCCCTCAGTCTCTCCCCCACTGCCCTTCCCACGCACCCCTCAACCTACCGTGCTCCCCACCACCGTCCACACAGGCCTCAACCTACCGTGCTCCCCATCACCGCCCTTCCCACACACCCCTCAACCTACCGTGCTCCCCACAACCGCCCTTCCCACCCACCCCTCAACCTACCGTGCTCCCCACGACCGCCCTTCCCATGCACCCCTCAACCTACCGTGCTCCCCACCACCGCCCTTCCCACACACCCCTCAACCCACCGTGCTCCCACCACCGCCCATACACCCCTCAACCTACTGTGCTCCCCACGACTGCCCGTCATGTCAAATCCCACAGGAAATACTCAGGTCTGCATTTCCTTATGCCCCCGT
This sequence comes from Leopardus geoffroyi, assembly GCF_018350155.1. Classification (NCBI taxonomy): domain Eukaryota; kingdom Metazoa; phylum Chordata; class Mammalia; order Carnivora; family Felidae; genus Leopardus; species Leopardus geoffroyi. The sequence continues at coordinate 168,593,388 of NC_059331.1, forward strand.
GCCGTGTGAAACTTGTACTGAACACATCTGTGTACCCTTCTCCTGCTCATCGGTCTTTGCCGGTGTAACTGTCCCCAGCCAGGGACCCTAGGAGGGTGAGGAAAACTTTCTCCTCCCTACACTAGATGGAAAGATTTCCTTTTTCAGAATCTGAACAGATGGCCGTCTCTCTTCTGCCTGAATCTGCTGGGTGACGGAGAGCTCATTACCATCCCGGGCTCCTTCCGTGGCAGGCCCTCAGCGCTCGGTCTGAACCAGGACCATTGTGTGGTGCGTGTGCTCTTCTGAGGCTCCCTTGCTGAGTTTCCGAGCCTCGGGAGCAATGCCGGGCTCGAGGGGCAGCCACTCTCCCGCTGAGATCACACCGTCACGAGATCAGAAAGTAACTCCGTATTTCACATGCACTTACGGGAGGCAGACGCATGGGTCTGCCCTCCCGGACCCCTCCCAGTGACAATCATCTAGATGGTTTTCCTTCTAAATGTTTGAATTTTTCTTGTAATATTATAATTTTCCCTTTGAAGAAACATGACTTTATTAATTTGAAGAAAATGCAAACACTTTCAAGATGTCAGAAATCAGATCCTGAGACACGACAAAATACCCCCGATCTATTAGGAATGTGTGTGTGTACTGTAATCTGTTCATTTCCTTTAAGTTTTGTTTCGAGGTATTTCCATTTGGCTTAAAGGGCTTTGGCTCTGCCATCACGTGTGTGAGTCTCGAGCACCAGGGAGAGAGACCGCGAGGCCTTTAGCAATCACCGTCCACCACTCACTCCAGACTCAGAATTAGCAGATGCACAGCAAATACATGAAAAAAACCCAACACAGAATCCTCAAAATCAGGCCTAATACTGCACGGCATGGTTAACGTCAGAGAAAGAGACGTTAGCTTTTTAAAAACACCTCCACTTTTGCCCCCTTTGTTCCCATTTTCACTTTCTAAAACCAGCTCCAAACCCACCGGCGCCCCTGCCTCCATCGGGGGCGGCCTCTGAATGTGCTCGGCTTTGGCAGGAGTCCGGGGAGGGGGCGGGGATCCTGGGCAGGAGAACCTGCCAAGAACGACCTCAGTCAACTTCAAGGTGAGGGAGCACTGTCTTCTGAGACCGCCAGGAGGACAAGGGCAGGCGAATGGAGAGCTGGTCTCCACACACGCGGTGCAGCAAGAAAGCCCTGGGGCTCCGGACGAGACAGGGCTTGGGGGGCAGCCAGGATGGCAGGGGAGTCTGCACGGCCGGGTCCCAGTCCCTGGGGGTGGTTGTTTCCACCCCTGAAGGTGGCGAGGTCAGGCTCTGGCCACTCAGGGACCAGAGGGAAACGAGTCAAGTGGGCGGAAAGGAAGGAGCCAGTGCTGTGTGTGTGTGTGGGGGGGGGGGGGCTCGCTGGCACCCCGCCCCCACCTAGCAGGACCTCCCCGCATGCCCGGGAGTCGGGTCAATCCAACGCCCAGACCGCACCACACGGCTGACAGTGACACCCTTTCTGTTTGTGGGACGCAGAAACTCGGGGACGGAGATGGGGTGGCAGGGAGCTCAGGTGTCCTGCTCTGCCCTCTGAGCTGAGATGGCTCGCCACACCTCCAGGTGCAGAGACGCAGGGGTGACTGGGGCACAGTGAGCGTGTCGGCCTGGGGAGGGGAGTCTGGGGTCACCATCCTACGGGTAACAACAAAGCCAAGGCCTGGACGCGATCCCTCGGGAGGCAGTGCAAGGAAGAAGACTGTGCCTTGGGGTCGTCAGAGCGGGGACCTCAGTGGTCAGTGAGACCTGCCTGGGGGACAAGAGACCTCGGTCTAGCAGCGGGCGGCTGGTGTGGCAGCCGTGAGTCAGAGGCGGCTGAATGCAGAACCTTCAACAACCGGGGAGACCGAGCGGTGACGGGGTGCAGGGAGCAGGCAGGGGAGGCTCCGTGTGTGGGAAATACGCACCGATGTTGAAGCGTTTGCTGGGAAGGCATCTCTGGCGTCGGGGTTTTACTTAACAGCGCGGGAAGCGCGGGAAACGCGGGAGCGGACTGCGTGCTGACAGCCACTAGCCGAGAGGGGGGGCTGATGTGCAAGTGCAGAGGGGGCAAGAGCGGAGGGGTCCCGACATTCGTCCCAGCTGGCAGCGTAGACACGGGCGGGATGCAGAGCTCTGGCGCAGGAGGCACGTGGCAGGGGCGTGGACGGAGGGGGGTGGGTGTGTGCGCACACCAGGGAGGGGAGAATCGCCAAGTGCGCGCACGGGGAACGGCCAGTGAAAGCGCTTGCAAATGACCGTCTGGCGGGTGCGGAGCCGTCACCCGAGATCCGTGCCGGTGAGTTTGTGCTCCCTCGGCAAGAGGGCGATGGGAAAGCCAGCGAGACACGCCCTTTGACCCCCAAGCCGCAGCCCCGCGGGGGCGGAGAAAGAAAACAAACACTCGTGCCGAAGCCCGGAGGCTCCCGACAGCGCCGCCGCTGGCAGACACGGGAACGGACGGCACAGGCGGCGACGCGGGTGGCGTCCGAGGAGGCGAGCGTGAACGTGTGTGCCGGTCGAGAGAAGGGCAGACGTCGAGGCCATGGGGCTCCCAAGCCCACGGGTGAGGAGGCCAGGCCAGGAGGGAGAGGGGGTGACGGCAGCGGTGAGGCTGTCCGGACGTGGACCTGATTCGTGGTCGCCACGCGGACCCGGCGTGAGGCTCGTGGCACGGAAACGCAGAGATGGTTTGTCCACGTGAGACAGAGAGACAAAACCAGTGGAGGTGACGCAGGGCTCTGTCTTGACAGGGGACAGCAAGCCCGGGCCCTCCAGGGCCCCGGCTCCCAGCGGGAGGGGAGCTCCACCAGGGGGAGGTCTGTCTGCTGCCCACCCCCCGTCCCCCACCGCAGACCCGGGTCCTTGGTGCCAGGCGCCCACAGGCATCCCGTGAGAATCTTTACAGCGAGCGAGCAAACGGGGCGCTGAGCCGAGCGGGGAGGGGGGCCCTCTCACTACAGACACAGAAACATGAAAGAACACACACCCACGGAAAACCACACAAAACCGAGGCCAAAGAGGGACGGGGAGCGTCCAGATTCCAAAATGAACGGAGAAAGGAAAAGCTGGGCACGACCGGGAGCCGCTCGCAGCCGCTCGCGGAATCTGGCAGCTCCACGTGGGTTCAAGGTGCGGGTCGGGCCACACGGGGACAGCACACACCGCCGGGGGCTGCGGGGGCTGGGGAAGCAGAGAATCTTCCTGTGAGGCTTCCCAGGGACCCAGCGAGGCGGATGCGTGATCACCTCCCGTGACAGGGCAGGAGGTGGAGTCGTGTGGGGGGAGCCGAGACCGGGAGACCCGACATTCAGGGAGAAGACAGACACGAAGCTTGGGTGACCCCCAAGCCACCGGAGGGCAGAGGGGCTCAAAGAGGGGAGCCGACCTAGGGGAGGCAGGGACCGGAGCAGAGTTTGGCCAAGATGCCGGGGAGGCGCGAGGACGCGAAGTCACCACGTCCAGAACCCCCCGGTCTGAGCAGCGTCCCCCAACAGGTGGAGGGCTGGGGTCCCACCGACAGTGCTGTTCGCCCTCTGCTGTTCAGCAGCCGGCCGGGAGGGCGCCTCTGAAACCTCGCTCGGCCGGAGCGAGCCGGGGGCGCAGCCCATCGCCGTGTCCCCTCTCTTTCCCGAAACTACAGGAGACCGTGTTTCCCTCAGGAAGAGGGCCCCCGGGTACCAGGCCCCGCACTGGGGTCTGGGGGGGGGGCGGCAGCCCCACGTCCTCACGCGGACCCTGGTGGGGGGGGGGCTCCTGGTGCCAGAGCTTTCCCGGCAGAAGCAGCGTGGACGTTCTCTCCAGTCACCTCCTGCGGCAACGACTCGACACGGAACAGGACCCCCCCCCCCCCTGCCGTGAGGATGAGGCAGGAAAGGAGGGCAGGGGCTCCCCGTCTTTGCTGCATCCCAGACCGGCAGCACGGTCGGAAGCTTCCATCGAGACTCCGACGCTCCAAGCCATCCTGGCCCTTTCTGCCACCGGCCCCACTCCTTCCCCGGGGGCTCGGCCCTTTCTGGACCCCCACGTCTCAGTCTCCGTCTCCTCCCCTCACTGCCTGCACGTGGGGTCGAGTGGGACGTCCTCCCTGACACACGCTCACCCTCGCGGCCCGAGCTGGGAGTGAAGGGACCAAGCACAGTGGGGTCTTTCGGTCCCGCGGAGCCTTCGCCGACGAGTTTCTGCCCGTCTCCTCCCCACTTTGCCCGTCACGCCAGCGGAACACGGGCGCGGGCGCTTTCTCTGCAAGGCCCTTCCTACCCGCCCACCACTCGGCAAGCGCGGAAAGGAGCCTGTTTGTGAGGAGCAACTAATTAAAATTCTCATTTCGAGAGCCAGGACTCCCAACTGCTGAACGGCAGATTTCCCCACGAGAGCGGCTAATCTTTGAGTGGCTCCGTGGAGGGCGTCTCCGCGGTTAGCGAGGAGCACTCATAAATCAGCCGCCCCCTAGCAGTTAATTATCTGTAACGGCCCGGGCCGTGAAATCTACAATTTCGACGCAATGGCACCGGTCGGTTTGGGTCCACGCTGCCTTACGAGTGGCAGGCTGCCACCCCGGCGAGGAACCACGTCGTCCCGCGTGCGACTCACGAAGCTGCCCCGAGACGGGGAAGCGGGCGCCAGCCAGGGGGCCCAGAGGTGGGCGCCATCAGCTGTGGCTGCCGCGGGAGTGCTTGGCCGAGCACCTCTTCCTGAAGCCAGCACGGCCACCCGGTCACAGCGCGGAGGCGCTCCCGCGTGCGTGGTGTCCCGGCCCAACGCGTGTCTCCACGTAACACGGCACAGGCTGCCACCCCCCCCCCCCCCACCGAGTCCCCGGAGGGTACAAGAAATGCCTCTGGCTGGGGCACGTCCACAAACGTAGCCACCACAAAACCTCTGAAGAAGGAAGTCTGTGTTTTCTGAAGATTCGGTGTTTTCCTACCCCGTGGCTGCGTTCTCAGGGGGACACCGAATCACAACTTCAAATGCCACCGAACACAGCGTCACGTTCACCAGGCTCCGTGGACCAGCGTCTTCAAGCAGCGGGAGGTAACAACTCCGGCCTCCCCCGGGTCCCCACACGGACGGGAGCGGCACCCCAACAGGCGCGTCTCAGAGGGCAGCCCCTCCTGTACTCACCGACCCGCTTCCCGCCTGAAGAATCTCCAGTCCAGATGCTTTTTCCAGTTTGTCCTTGTTGTCCACTGTTAGGAAAGATTAACAAGCACAGGGGTCAGCTTACAGAGCTCATCCTTCTCAAGACACTCTGAGCATTTTCCTCTACTGAAAAGCATTTCACGAAGTCACTGTGTGCAGACGGCCGAATTCAACAGCCCAGCTGTGAACGAGCCTGGAGCTGGTCCCGCTGGGCGCAAGGCCCCTTCGCCCCCCACCCCCCCCCCTCCGGGAGCAGACGCACAGGGCGAGCGTCATCACAGGGAGTTCACACGGCTGTTGCAAACACTGCACGAGGTGTCAAATGCAGACATTCTCTGCGTACTGTGAAGTCTCATTTTAGAACTATCTGATGGCCGTTCACTGAGCAATCATCAGGAGACACCCTAACCCTAGCCCCTTGACCAGGGTCCGAGCTCACGAAGAAGTCTCACTGGGAGGCGAGCCTGAGCACGGGCACTGACTCCAGCGGTGCCGGGGGCCGCCCCGTCCCTCATCCGCGCCCTAGTTTGCCCCTGACTTAGAACGAGGGGGACGGGCAGAGGACGATGACCCTCCATATGAGACCAAGGGAAGTGAGCTCTGGAACAATTAGCAGATGTAAATGAAAACCCGGCAATCCTAACGCCCGCACCGCAAACCCACCTGCCCCCACTCTGTCGGGAAGAAGTCGTGTCACGAAGCAATTGACCTTGGCTTACAAATCTGCAACAATGTTCTTTCGGGTAAAGCCCATGTCATTTTGGAAATGAATACCAGGAAAAACACAATTTTATTGCAGACCCTAAGAATGAAGAGTGTCTTGCAATTGTGGTTAATGCCGAACGAGAACGAGAAAACAGCGGTTACTTCCAACTCTTACTGTCCTGCACCCACGTTAATCTCGGGTAATGGGATTATATCTCGGAGAGGGTTACAAACGGGAGCCCGCTGTAGCCTGTCTGCCCACCTCGGGGCCTCTCGTCGTCTCGTACCAAGTTTTTCCCCGTGAACAAATGAACATTATTTTTTACACGCAGGTAATTATCCCCGCGCTGAGAGAACGAGGCAGACACAACCCCATCTGGGCTGGAGAGGCAAACGCTTTCAGACCCTTCAGCCGGTGCGGGGCCAGAGAGAGGGCAGGGGGAGGGGGTGTCCCAACGTAAGCCCCGAATGGAGGGGAGCAGTCTTGAAGAGCCAGAGTACAAAGCAATCGATCTTAATGTTCTTCTGCGAACAAAGGAAACACTTTACTGAATGTCAAGCTACTTTTGGGGGGAATAATAGTGAGCTCTTAAATAGGCTGAGAAGGAGAAAGCACATGAAAAGGGTATTTTAAAGGGACTGCACTTACTGCTACAGAGGAGTACCCGATATTTCAGGGTCGGGGATGAAAAAGCCGGTCTGACAATAATAACGCGGAGAACCCAGTCCGAGGGTCAGCAAACCTCCTAGAGAAGGCGGGGTGGTAGGTGTGCCGGGCGGGGCGGGCCAGGGGTCTGCGTGAAGGCACAGAGATCCTACCCAAGGGGACGTCCTGGTCGTGTCCCAACAAAACCTCCTCCACAAAGCCGGCGGCAGGTGATCTCCCCCCACCAAGCAGAGGGCCGGACGCCGGCCATCCTCCTGTTTGCAGGGCAAAGTTAGGACCCTTCCGCAGGCTTGCCGACCAGTCCCCTAGGCCCCAGGCCCTTTCCTGCACCAGAAATGCACGCTGGCCTCAGCTCGAGGGAAGCAGGATCGCCCTCCAGGCAGCCCAAGCCCCGGGTGCTGGGAGGCCTTCCCGGCAGCAACTCCTGCCCGTGTCCCCACAGGTTTCAGAGCCACGTGTGCGGGCTCACCACACCCCCAGGACACTCGGTTATCCAGCCTTCCCACTGCCCGGAAACGGCGACACCAATGACCTCCAGTGAGCAGACGACAGTAAAATGCGGTGACTGAACCATCCAGGGCTGAGTGGGTACCAAGTCCTTTGGGTTTTTTTGACTGTGTTCTGATAAAACTTCATGGACTTCACAGCTTGAATTTCATATGATTTTAATGTGTCACGAAATACTATTATTTTGATATTGCACTAATTTAAAATCCAGAAATTATTCTTAGCTCACAGGCCATACAAAAACAGGTGACAGGTTAGATTTGGCCCATGGGTCATAGTAACGGACCCCTATTGTAGATCCAGCAAAAGTCTTTTGTTTTCAACGGCTTTAAATGTGAGTGGGTAGAACGTCCTTCAGCTGCGTTGAATGTCTGGCTCCCAATATCCCTGAAAACAAGGAAAGGAGCCCCAGGGAGCACGGCAGCCCGCCCCCACCCCAGCTTCCAGGAACTCTTGCCCCGTTTACAGCCTGATGCGTCCTGTTTCCTGGACTCCCCCACGTCTGACCCGTCACGGTGCCGCGTGCACGCGTGGCCCGTGGACCGGCTGCTGCCCGCATGCCGTCCGTCACAGGCCTTCTGAGGAAGGGTCTGCGTTCCCCAGTTCCACCAGACAACTTGCCACTGGCACCTTCTGACCAACTCCAGAAAGTTCTGGAAGGGGCACTGGCTGCTTGGTAGGCTCTTTGGGAAACGCTGCGTCACCACCACCGATGGAGAAGCACAGGCCGTGTGTGGGAAAGCGGTGCCGTCACAGCCCGACCCACGGCTGCGCTCGCAGGTCGATGCGGCTGCTGGTTCTGACACAGGTCGTCGATAAACACGAAGTGATCTGGGGACCAGGGGGCATCACATTATGGTTTAATCGCTGGTCTCCGCTTTTTTAGTGGCACGCCAGACAAAATGATGGCCTCTGAGAGCTGGCGCAATGCGGCGCCCACGTGTGCCCCGGGTCCCCGTGATGTCCCGGAGGCCGCCGGGACGGTGCGTCCGCTTCTCAGGGCCCGGGCGGCGCTCGTGAGGCTCCGCCGGCCCAGAGCCTCCCAAAGCCGTCCTGGCCTTTTACAGAGGAGGTCACTCAGCTCCAACCAATCGGCCGCTGAGACACGCAGCCCGAGCCCGGGAGTAGCGGGCGCAGGGCCTGGTTCAGGCTCCTGAACGGATCAAAGTGAGACGGAAGCCAAAATCCACATATCAAGCCCCAAATTGCAACAGCAGCAAGGATGCCCCTGCCAGGCACCACGGAGCAGTCCGTAACCTCCGTTAGTCCTAAACCACCTGGGATTTGTATCACGTGGTCTCCTCCTCCGAAACGGGGAAGCCGAGGGAGCACGGTGTGTGGCCCGGAGCCATGGGCAGGGCCGTCTCGGGCGGTGTGGGCTTGTCAGGAATACGGCGGCCCCACGGCTTAAGGACGGACATCGACTTCCCACAGCGCTGGGGGCCACGCACCCCACGCGGAGCGGGTGGCGGGCTGCGTGTCTGGGGAGGACCCTCTTCCCCGCTGCAGGCCGCCGCCCCCCAAGGTGCCCACACGTGGTGGAGGTGCTCTCCCTTCCTCTTCTCACGTGGACCCCAATCCCGCCGGATTAGGGCCCCCTCCTCATGACCTCGTCTGACCCTTACTATCCCCGTGTCCGTAAATACAGTCGGCCTGGGGGTGGGGGCTCCACAGATGCATCTGGGGGCACGAGCCGGTCCCCAGCTCCAGGCCCGTCGGTAATTCTGTACAGCGACGCCCCCGGGCTGACCCGCCCAGACTCCACGTCCCGTCAGTGGCCAGGAAACCCCAGGCCGATGGGGCGGCTGCGGGGAAGGACCCGTCGTGAGACCCTCAGGAGTCTCAGGCGTGCTCGGGCGGGTGGGCACCAGGCTCTGGGCCCCAGGAGCGGCGGGCTTCCGCTCCCAGACTCCCCGCTGTCCAGATTCTCTGTCCTCTGTGCTCTGCAAATACCAACGGTCGCCGAGGGACCGCCATCCCGTGCCAGCCACCCTTTGTGGGCCACTCCTGGCCTCACCGCGCAGGGAGTTTCTGACGGCAAGCCGCGGGCACGCAGGAAGACCGGCTGTGGTCCTGCGCACGGTCCTCTGCCTCACCCAGCCTCGGTTTTGCCCTCAAGCTTGAGGACAACGTCTGTTTGCTCATTGCTCTAAGATGCCAACAACCTGTGGTCTCCGAGGCTATTGATGTGTTCATTGATGCTTCTCTGCTTCAGCGTCTGAATGCACCTGAGTGTCCCTCCGGGCTGCCTGCTGGGTGACCTGGGTTAAGGCCCAGCTTCCCCATCAGCATCACTGTGTCCGTGAACCCCCCGCTCTGAGCCCCACTCGCTCTGAGAGCCACGCAGCCACCCCTTCCACACAACGTGGCCGCTGGCCGGCACCTGCTCTTTGTCCTACAGACAGCTCTCCTGTTCTTTTCAGCACAAGTGGCCCTGGAACGGAAGCCATCCCAGCCATCTCCGGCACGTTCCGTGATGCCCAGGCCACTCGGACATCCTCCTCCGCGCGGCCCCACGCGTTTGCCGTTTCGGGGAATTTGCTCCGAGGGTGCCCCCAGCCAGGGGACCTCCTTCCAGAAATCCCTTCTGCCGGGTGCAACAGAGACACGAACACCCTCTGCCTCACCCTGGACCCCACGCGCACGGCGCCGCCCCCTCAAGTGTCTGGCCTGTGTCCACACCGCTCCCTGCATCGCTGTCTAAGCGAAGGACCACCTTCTAGGCACGCCACGGCAACGTGGCCATTTTGTTTGGTCTCTGGCTAAAGGATTTTAAGAAAAGACAAACCTACTAGCGTTCCATCAGATGTCAGTTCCACGCTATTTTTGTGGCCTCGCGTGGACTCTGACCTGGTGGGTCCGAGCTGGACGGCAGGGCCAGGGGGTGGAAACCCTGCGAGAAGCTGTTTTAATAAAGCCGAGAACAATGCATAAAGCCCGTTTTTATCTTCAAGGGAGACAAAAAGGAAGTCCTTTAAAATTAAATTCACCAGATGAAGGATATGCAAATTACCTGGAGAAGCGGAAGCCTACGATGTTCTCAAAATTCTGCAATAGCCTATTTAATTAGTGTTTTAATTTATCAGAAAAATTCCCCGCACTGGACAACTGGTGCAGCGTCCCTGTAATTAGGCATGCAGTGACAGCACAGCGCGGGTGCGTCCTCGGCCCCGCCACTTGCACTGAAAGGCGGGCAGAAGTCTCTTCCGAGAGCTAAACCGGGACGGGACAATTTAACGGCTGTGCTCCGTTAGAGGGAACACGGAGAGGGAGCAGGGGGGTGAGGCGGGGGGTGGAAGCTGGCCCCCTTCAGGGTGGCCCGTGGCCCCTGCGGGCACAGCCCACTGCCGGGGGCACAGAGCTGCACCTGCACACGTTTCCATGGAAAACCTCCTCCACTCTGACACCCACAGGGGCATCTGTGAAAGGGAGTGGAGCTTCTGGCTCATCGGGGGACCTCAGAGTGGACCCGCTGGCTCCCCCTTCGCCTGGGGGTGGGATGCCACACACTTTCCTTGGGGATGTCTCCCTGCTTGGACCCTGCCGGGCTGCAGCCAGTGCTGGGGAGGGGAGGGGCAGGCCTGAGAGGAAGCTGCACCTGCCAGGGCACCACCCAGGGGCTCCGCCAGCCCTGCCCACGTCCTCCTTTCCTTGGTGGGGTGAAGAAGTGTTACAGGGCGGGGGGATGAGCTGAGCACCCCCAGACCCCGCCCCGGGGCGAGGGCACCAGCTGAGCACCCCCAGACCCCACCCTGGGGCGAGGGACCAGCTGAGCACCCCCAGACCCCGCCCTGGGGCGAGGGACCAGCTGAGCACCCCCAGACCCCGCCGTGGGGCGAGGGCACCAGCTGAGCACCCCCAGACCCCACCCTGGGGCGAGGGCACCAGCTGAGCACCCCCAGACCCCGCCCTGGGGCGAGGGCACCAGCTGAGCACCCCAGACCCCGTCCTGGGGCGAGGGACCAGCTGAGCACCCCCAGACCCCGCCCTGGGGCGAGGGCACCAGCTGAGCACCCCAGACCCTGCCCTGGGGCGAGGGACCAGCTGAGCACCCCCAGACCCCGCCCTGGGGCGAGGGACCAGCTGAGCACCCCAGACCCCGCTGTGGGGCGAGGGCACCAGCTGAGCACCCCCAGACCCCACCCTGGGGCGAGGGCACCAGCTGAGCACCCCCAGACCCCGCTGTGGGGCGAGGGCACCAGCTGAGCACCCCAGACCCCGTCCTGGGGCGAGGGACCAGCTGAGCACCCCCAGACCCCGTCCTGGGGCGAGGGACCAGCTGAGCACCCCCAGTCCCCGCCCTGGGGCGAGGGCACCAGCTGAGCACCCCCAGACACCGCCGTGGGGCGAGGGCACCAGCTGAGCACCCCCAGACCCCGCCCTGGGGCGAGGGCACCAGCTGAGCACCCCCAGACCCCGCCCTGGGGCGAGGGACCAGCTGAGCACCCCAGACCCCGCCGTGGGGCGAGGGCACCAGCTGAGCACCCCCAGACCCCGCCCTGGGGCGAGGGCACCAGCTGAGCACCCCCAGACCCCGCCCTGGGGCGAGGGCACCAGCTGAGCACCCCAGACCCCGTCCTGGGGCGAGGGACCAGCTGAGCACCCCCAGACCCCGCCCTGGGGCGAGGGCACCAGCTGAGCACCCCAGACCCTGCCCTGGGGCGAGGGACCAGCTGAGCACCCCCAGACCCCGCCCTGGGGCGAGGGACCAGCTGAGCACCCCAGACCCCGCCGTGGGGCGAGGGCACCAGCTGAGCACCCCCAGACCCCACCCTGGGGCGAGGGCACCAGCTGAGCACCCCCAGACCCCGCCCTGGGGCGAGGGCACCAGCTGAGCACCCCAGACCCCGTCCTGGGGCGAGGGACCAGCTGAGCACCCCCAGACCCCGCCCTGGGGCGAGGGACCAGCTGAGCATCCCCAGTCCCCGCCCTGGGGCGAGGGCACCAGCTGAGAACCCCCAGACCCCGCCGTGGGGCGAGGGCACCAGCTGAGCACCCCCAGACCCTGCCCTGGGGCGAGGGACCAGCTGAGCACCCCAGACCCCATCCTAGAACCAACATTGCAGCCCAGTCTTCTCAGGGCAGGGGGTCATTACTGGAATTTAAACAACAACAAAAAGGAAATGTTCCTGCTTAATTTCAGTTCATTCTTTTTCCACACAAGCCTTTCCTAGGAGGCCAGAGTCAGAGGATGAGGCCCGTGGACATGACTCCTCTCCCACCTCAGGGTATCGGCTGAACGCCGGTCTGGGGAGTCACAGATGCCCCAAACCGTGTTCTCCTGGATGGTAACAGGTATCGGGCAAAATGGGGTCTCTGTTCACACAAGTGTGGGAAACGCAGAGCTAAATAAAGCCGAACACACGTAAACACACCCGTTAGCCTCCTCAGAGCCTTTAATGTGCTCTAGTGCCTTGTGGCCCCCCTGAAGGTACATGGGACTGATGGCCACGCCGGACGGGCTGGGGACCACGTCAGACCACGGGGAGGGGCCGGCGGGGGGAGGGGCGGGGAGCCGCTCATCCCCCTGGCCTGCGTCTCGGGCTCCTGATGCTGGGACCCTCTTGCGGGCGGACAGGCACCCACCCAACCCTGCAGAGACCTAGACGCTCACGCAGACAGAGAGGTGGCTTTGTGACACAGTGGGATCACTGGAGCGCCTGGAGCCCAAGAAAGCTGACAGGTGGTGAGGGGGCCGCTGTCACCTAGGGAAGGAGCAGCCACGTGCAAGCTCGTCACGGTCACTGTGGGAGCAAAGGGCCAGGGGGCCTTGGGGTGATGGGGGGCAGACGTCCCAACCATGGACAGTGGAGGGGGGTGCAGACACAGGTGCAAGGCCTGCGGGGTGTGGAAGGGGCGCCAACGGTGGACGCCAAGCCCAGGCCCCACGGCTGCCCACTTCCTGTGGGCGTCACGGGGCCCTGCCAGCAGGCGGTGTCCCGATGCTGGTACTACAAAGAATTCTTTGGGCTTATCATCTGGCCGTGGCTCCTTCAGAGTTTTGTGCTGCTCTGATCTGAGCGGTTGGCTGGAGGCTGGGCCCATCGCACCTAGAGAACGTGCTGGCCTCTCGCATCCGCTCTGCGGCAAGCCCCGTCCTCGAGAAGGGGGTCTTGGTCCTTTGCAAACAAGATGCCCTGGGGCGGGGGAGGCGCTGGGCTGGTGGCACTGCACCCCTCACCCGTGGGTCCCCCTGTGGCACGGGCCCAGAGTCCTGGGCCGGCCCTGTCTCTCCCCTGCCCCGCAGACGGCCCCGGGGCCGGGGCGGCCATGTGCCCTGCAAACCCCCCACGAGGGGCAGAGACACACGTGGGACCCCTGGCCCAGGGGGCCCGGCTCGCAGCCCGCGCCCGCGGCCTCTGTCCTCTGAAGGTGACACGCCACTGCTGCCCAGACACAGAGTGGCTTGTCAACCCTCTCCGAGCCAGAAAGCAAGATTCCTGCCTGAAGAAGCTTCATCTCCCCGCCACGCTCTTGTACCGCGTTTGTGGTTCTGGACTTTGCGTGGATGAGCGCCGGATCCCAGCAGTTGCACACGCTGTGATGCCGAGCGAGCCCTGTTCCCGACCCCCTGTGTCAGCCAGTCTAGACGAGCACGCAGGAACCACGTGCTGCCTCTTTCCACCGGCGACCAGGTGCCCACGGAAGCCAGAAACCCACAGGCTTTGTTTTTATAACCGTGACTACAAGCGCATCAAATTTGCAAAACACAGAATTAAAAACTCGTCTTCATTTGAACACTTGATTTAACGCTTTGTTATCTATTATTGTATTTTGTCTTCTAACCGTAATAGACCGTTTTGAGTATTCTTAAAGCAAAATAACCTTTTTGAAGATATAGACCTCATTTTAATTTTCAGTTTGATACATATTTTACATTTTTGATGAAAACACCTTTACGTTTTATACTCTGTGTGCAATTATACTTGGATCATTCCTGTCTAAATGCACAGATTTTATGAAAATCTTGGTAAACAACATAATTAGTGATTTTCTGAAATAAGGGGAAGAAAAGACACAAGTATGCAACAATTAGGAATTATATTCTTTAACTTATTACTCACGAAACTCTGCTAGTCCATCAAGAAAACAGCCAAACATACATGACAATGATTCAGTCCAGCTGTCTCTTATTATTTGCCTGATTTTCAGAAATAAAAACTATAGCTCTATGCATATTTAAACAAAATTTTTCATTATGAATATATATTTCAAAGTATGAAGATAAAATTTTAAAAAATTTAATGTTTATTTTTTGAGAGAGACAGAGCACAAGCACGGGAGGGGCAGAGAGAGAGGGAGACACAGAATCCGAAGCGGGCTCCAGGCTCCGAGCCATCAGCACAGAGCCCAACACGGGGCTCGAACTCATGGACCGTGAGATCATGACCTGAGCCGAAGTCACAGGCCTAACCGACTGAGCCATGCAGGTGCCCCCAACTGTTTTTTAATGTTTATTTACTTATCTTAAGTGAGAGAGAGAGAGAGAGAGAGAGAGAGAGAGAGAGAGAGAGAGAGAAAGAGAGAGAGGGCACTCACAGGCAGGGGAGCAGCAGAGAGAGACAGAAAGACAGAATCCCACGTGGGCTCCACAGTGTCAGCACAGAGCCTGACGTGGGGCTCGAACCCATGAGCTCATGACCTGAGCCGAAATCAAGTGATGGACCCTTAACCTACTGAGCCACTCAGGCGCCCCTCATGATCAATTTTTTTTTTAACAGCTTGTTAACGTGATGTAGACCCTTAAATCTTAGAAACTGGTGTGGGGTTGCTGTTCGCACTACGCCGCGGGCCCCTCCAGCGTTAGAGGCGGGCTGACGGCCAGCACGGCAGACTCGCGGTCCTGTGAGGACGCAGGTCATTCCAAAATTCCTCTCTGCAGAGCCCTCCTGGGGGGTCCCATCTGCACGGGGTCCCTGCCACAGGTGCAAGGCTTTCGCCAGCTGACCCTAGTCATCTGTGGCTCCTTCCCTCTTTGAACACCCCTCGGAGGTACACTCCTGCTTCAGGGCCTTTGCACATGCTGTCTGTTCCCGGGGCCCAGTATCCACAGGGCTCCCCTCCCTCACGTGTCAGTTTATTGCTGCCCAGTAGAAAACAGCCCCATTGCCTGGACTGCCCACCTGTCTCTGCTTTCTGCACCCCCCCCCCAACTAGGGTGCAAACCCAACAAACCCAGCAGGATTCGGTCCGCGTGGTAGGATTGCCCCGGGGCCCAGGACAGTGCCAGGCACACGGGAGGGCATCAGTGGCGACTTTCGCTTCATGGAATGAGGAAATGAGTTCAGCCCCCAGCGGGAGGGGGCACCGTGACCACGAGCACTTGTCACTGCTACTGTGGCTGCTGCCGGTGGACGATCTCACCCTCCCCACGCTAGTTTTCAAACCAAAGTGTGGCCCAGAGAGACGCCTGAGGATGCCTTGTTGTCACGACGCTCTTCTGACGGGACCTGCTGCTCCCTGAGCGCCGGTTCAAGGCTGCGTCTGAAAGCACATGCGTTCTCATGCACCTGCCAGAGCATCGGGTCTCCCGTCTCCCTCGCAGCCACACGGAACTGATTGTTGGCGCGGGAAGAGAGCCTCCTGGACAGCCGTGGGCGGCAGGCTCTCGTGCTGGCCTCGGCGAGCCACCGGCGGCAGGGCACGTCTCGGTAATGTGCCACAACAACGCGAACACAAGGAAATGTTTTGATGTGAGTCCTCTCAAGTCAAAAAGCAACTGCTGAAAGTCACGTGTCGCCACGATATTTGGACATTTAATTTTGTTAGCTGTCAGGAAGAATTAAAATGACCCCGGAACGCGACTGCTTTCCTGACAATCATTTACTACCAGAGAAGCCATTTAAAGCCTAATTCTAAGAGGGAAAACAGAAGGGGGGTGGGCGCTCTCTGTTCTTTCCCCGGCCTGGAAGTGGAGGTCTCATCAGCTTTGTCCTGCAAGGAAATGGGTCCTCTGTCTGCTCTGGTCTCCGGAGGCACTGGACGAAGGGAATGGAGACTCGCCCGTTCCGGGACAAGAAGAGTGACGGCAGGAGGAGCCCCCATCCCTGTGCCCGAGGCTGGTGCCCGACCGCAGGGCGGCGTGGGTGTGCCCTGCACAGACCTGCTCGCAGGGCCACCCCCCACGAGGAGTCTGCTCGCCGGCCAGTCTTTGCACACACCCGTGTGCAGTTGGAAAAGATGGCTGAAGCAACCCGCCAATGCTCGTTCCTTTTTTTTATTTTAATTTTTTTTTTGACATTTATTTATCTTTGAGAGAGAGAGAGAGAGAGCCCGAGACAGAGCGTGAGAGGGGTAGGGGCAGAGAGGGAGACACAGAATCTGAAGCAGGCTCCAGGCTCTGAGCTGTCAGCACAGAGCCCGATGCGGGGCTTGAACTCACAAGCTGTGAGATCATGACCTGAGCTGAAGTGGGATGCTTAACCCACTGAGCCACCCAGGCGCCCCCCAATGCTCGTTTCTACACACACAACCAGAGCCTCACTCTGCTGGCGAGGGAAACAGCGGGGTTCTTTTGGTCGATAAAATAAACGCATTTTTTATGTACGCACAGTATGTGTCGTTTTACTAAACACGTCACGGGATCCTGCAGACATGTCCCCAGCTTTCTCCCGACGACTTTCCCTTGAAGGTTAGAAACATTTTTTGTTAATTTGTAATTCAAAAATATCAACGTTTTATATTTATGTTTAATTAAATATTAGACACCAATGAACATTTATAAAGCACGTGTTGTGTATGAAGAACAGTGACAGCAAATGCCCGGGATACCTATGCCCCGAAAAGGACATGGAACCTTACAATCCCGCGGATGCTGCATGGTCACACCCCTCCTCCCCGTCAGACACGAGTTCCCTGGATTCGGGTGGATCCTTTCCTTTCCTGTAGACTTCTCCACACGTGTAGGTTGCTTAGTTTTGCTGGGGTTGAGGGCAGCATGGTGGGATGATGACGTGTATGTTCTCTAGGACTTGTCTCTGTGTCTGAGGCCGTGAGCTTCTGTGGCTCTGTGAGGCACCGTGGTATGTGCGTCCTCGCTGCCACGCAGCTACATCACGTGCATCCATGCAGACATCCAACCCGATGGGCGGCCCCGGCGTTCCACCCGCCCTCCCGCCACCTCCCGCCTGGGGCCGCCGGGCGCATCCTTGTCTGTGTCTCCGGCCCGCGGACAGACTTTTCTCCGGTGGAACCGCTGGAACACGCCTGTCCCACAGTGGTTGCCTGAATTCGCACGCGCGCCCCGGCAGTCAGCTTGTGAGAGTCTCTGTTGCTCCCATCAGCTTCCAGACTTCACACCGTTGCCGGTCTGGTGGCTGCAACGCGGTGCCTCACGGCGCTCTCCAGGGGCTTTCTTCTGGGTCCTGTCAGTGTCTCCCTGAGCCTCGCTCACACTCGTGCTTCCTCGGGTGTGAGATTCTTGTTCGTACCTCTTGCTCATTTTTCTGTTGGGTTACTTGTCTTTTTCTTATGGCTTCGTTGTTCTTCAAACACTCTGCACGCGAATACTTTGTCAGTTGTGTGGGTTATTCAGAGCTTAGCTCAGGTTGCGGTTTGGCTTTATACATTTCCTAATTTTAATACGCTCCGATGTATCATTTTCATTAAGATTTGCACTTTGGGCATCTTGTTTAAAAATTCTCCTCTACCCCAAGATCATAAAGGTATCATTTTATATTTTCCTTTAAAAGCTTTAAGTGTTGCCTTCACATGTGAGTCTTAGATCCAAGGACTGATTGTGTATGAGGAAAGCTTTCTGCCCCTATTGGACGCCCGGGATTCCCAGGACGGTTTACCGAAAAGGCCACCCTCTCTCTGACCTGCCATGCCAGCTCTGCCAGCTTCTGTCAGTTCCTCAGCAAGCTGGGCCTCCTCCGCCCCGGGTCCTGCCCCCGCCCCCGGCCCTTCAGGGTCACCCCCTTCACGGGAAGGCCGACCCCGACCCTGTTTCCTTCTGCCTGGGTGCCTGCGGCTCTGGCTCTTTGCACTTAGGCTTACGCTGAGCTGGTCAACTCTCCAAATAAATACAAAACAAATTTTTAAAAACCTGCTGGGATTTTTGTTAAAATGTTATTGAATCTGAAGGTTTGGGAGACTTAACATCGTTATTCTCAGCGAGTGATGTTGTAAACCCCACCGCATATGTGGGTCATCTTTCACAGCTTCTAATACGGTTTTATAATTTTCTCCATGAAAGTCTTGTGCATTTAAATAAATACTCCTGGCATCTTCTTTTTTTAACGGTAAACGATGATCATTTTTTGAAACTGTGCTTTTCGCTTTTTTCTAAGTACAGAAATGCAATTAGCTTTGGCCCATGATCTCACATACGGGGGCCCATCTCAGTGCCTCACGGTAGTAATTTATCTGGATTTTCCTTTGTGTTTTTGAATAAATAATGAGATCCGCCTGTAAATACTTATGGGTTTTTTTTCCTTCCCGATGATAACTTCTATTTCTTCTTCCTGCACGATGGCAGGACCCTCCTACAGGATACTTACTAAACACAGTGACAGCACACATCCTTAGCGTATTTCCACTGCTAGAGGGAATATATTCAGTGTTTCACTATGAAGGAAGATATTTCTGTAGGTTGTTTTTTTTTTTTTATTTATTTATTTATTTTTTCAATGTTTATTTATTTTTGGGACAGAGAGAGACAGAGCATGAACGGGGGAGGGGCAGAGAGAGAGGGAGACACAGAATCGGAAACCGGCTCCAGGCTCTGAGCCATCAGCCCAGAGCCCGACGCGGGGCTCGAACTCACGGACCGCGAGATCGTGACCTGGCTGAAGTCGGACGCTCAACCGACTGCGCCACCCAGGCGCCCCTCTGTAGGTTGTTTTTAACCAAGTTAACAAACCTGTTCTATTTTAAAGCATTTTCATTATGAATGAATGTTAATTTTTTTATCAAAATCTATTAGGAAAACAGTGATTTTTCTTCTTTAATCTATTAATGTGCTCAATTACATTACCTATCTTTCTAATGTTAGAACTTAAATTGTGCGTGATGTATTTAAATTTTTTTTTAATGTTCAATGTTTATTTATTTTTGACAGAAAGAGAGAGAGAGAGCGAGCATGAGTGGCAGAGGGGCAGAGAGAGGTAGACACAGAATCGGAAGCAGGCTCTAGGCTCTGAGCTGTCAGCACAGAGCCCGACGTGGGGCTCAAACCCATGAGCTGTGAGATCATGACCTGAGCCCAAGTCGGACGCTCAACTGACTGAGCCCCCCAGGAGCCCCTGGCCACCAGCTTTCTTAATGTTTATTTATTTTTGGGAGAGAGAGAGAGAGAGAGAGAGAGAGAGAGAGACAGAGCATGAACGGGGGAGGGGCAGAGACAGAGGTAGACACAGAACCCGAAGCAGGCTCCAGGCTCCGAGCCGTCAGCACGGAGACCGACGCGGGGCTCGAACTCACGGACCACGAGATCGTGACCTGAGCCGAAGTCGGACGCTCGACCGACTGAGCCACCCAGGCACCCCTATCGTGTATTTTTTAAATCAATTGCTAGATTTAATCTTTTGTATTTGGTTTAGTTTGCGCATCTATGTTTTTGAGGGACACTGCTCGTTTCTCTTCCCTGTACTATCTTTATTGAGTTTTGGGACCGGGGGGACTCAGCTCAGGAGTGGAGCAGTGGGGTGCTTAGTGTAACACTGGGTTTCTTTGGGTGTGTGAAACAAGATCTCACACAAATGTGGGGCTGGGATTTTCTTTGTGGGAAGACTTTTAACTACTAATTCAATTTCCTCCTCACTCGTAGGACTGTTACGGCTTTCTAGTTCTTTATTTTGGTCACGTTACCTAAATTTCTAAATACAGCACCCCTTGTTCACGCCACCCTCAATTCCCAATGTTATTTCTGTCTTTTCTCTTTTGTCCTGATCATGTACACCAGTGATGTTTCAATTCTATCCATTTTTTCAAAGGAGAAACTCTTACTTTGCTTTCCTCTTTGTTTGGTCCTTTATTTCTGCTTTTGTATTTATTCCCTTCCTTCTACTTCACTTGAGTTTATTCTGTTGTGTTTTTCCAAATTCTTGACTTTAAAACTTAATTAGTTTTATGTTGTTTCTTTTCTAATATAAACAGTCAATGTAATAATGTTCTCTCAACTTTCTACTCAGGGCAAACTCTTTCACGTACCGAAATAGAGTCCAACATTTCCATTATTGTTGACTTACATTTTTTACGCTTCTGTTTTGATTTTTTCTTTGACCCATTGCTTTTCAGAAAAAATTAAAACTTTCCAAACTCATGAGTGAGATTCTCCTACTCACTTCTGTGAGGCAGTATCATTGCTGTCTAAGAGTGTGGCTTGTGAGATACCAGTTCTCATAGATGTGCTGCCCGAAGAGAACACACGTGACCTGCACATGATGTGTGCCTTCTTCCTGCTCCTGGATCGTGCTCGACACCTGAGCGGCTGAGACCTCCCGTGCCCTTCTGACTTTTTGCTTGATTTTCCAGTTACCGCGGGAGGCATACAAAACCTCGCGCTGTGAGGGTGAACTTGGCGATGTCTCCTCGTAGTTCTATCAAATTTTGTTCATGTATATTCAGACTATGTTATCAGGACACGGATTTGAGATTTAAATATCCCATCATTATATAGTGATCCTTTTTTTCTCTGGAGGTTTTTTTCTTAAGATATGCTTTATGTGTGTTCAGTACAGTAGAGCAATATTCTTTGCTCAGCATTTGCTTTTGCCTTTCACAAACTTATTTATTTGTTTTCCAGTCTATGAATCTCTGTTTTTAATCGGAACTTACATTATTGTGATTTCCGATATATTTGAAGTTATCTCTAGCATCCTATGTTGTCTTTTTTTTTTTTAATTTACATCCAAGTCAACTAACATATAGCGTAATACAGGTTTCAGGAATAGAATTTAGCGATTCATCACTTACAACAACACCCAGTGCTCATCTCAACAAGTGCCCATCGCGCATTTAGCCCATCCCCCCACCCACTCCCCTCCAGCACCCCTGCGTGCTCTCTGTATTTAAGAGTCTCTTAGGGTTCGTCTCCCTCCCTCTTTTCATATTATTTTTGCTTCCCTTCCCTTATGTTCATCTGTTTTGGATCTTAAAGTCCAAAGTGAAGTCATATGATATTTGTCTTTCTCTGACTTATCTCGCTCAGCATAATACCCTCTGGTTCCACCCACAACCTGTGTTGTCTTTATGCCTGAAAGTTACATAGTCAATTTCTAACTCTTCATGGTTCCCAGAGACTTTAAAATCCACACGCACAAATTCTCATTAATTAATAAAGCTCTGGGCTTTTTCCCTAAAATTACAAAGACCTTGGAACACTTTCACTCAATCGTGCTCATCTCCGTGAAAATACTGTCGTTTTGTGTTTGCTCTTTTGATCTGTCTGGTTTTCAGCCTCACGGGACACTGTGATTTTACAGTTTATTGTGTTTACATGTACTCCCTTCTTTACTGTTTTCTTTGCTGGTTGTTCTCTGTATCCCAGGTCTTCCTTATGGGATCACTCTCTCTTGTCTGGGGTAAATCTTGTAGAATTAACTTAAATGAAGACCTGTTGGTGGCAGATTTTCATTTTTTTGAGAGTGTCTTTATTCAACCCTTCTTCTTTCCCTTCCTCTTTTCTTTCTTTCTTTTTTAACCTATCCTTGTTGAGATGGCCTCTGCCAGTGCGACTGCAGGCTGACAACTGTTTCCCCCCCGAAAACGGAGACCTTACTCCCCTGTCCCCGGTCACACGCCGGTGGCTGTTCCGTGGCCTCACCGTACGAGTCTGGGGCCGAATGCTTCCCGCTCCAACAGACTTCTTGAGCCTGAGGACCGGCATCTTCCTGCGGGAGGTCCTTACCCATCCCACTGTCAAATACGGGCTCCGCCCACTGTCCCCTCTGGGAATTCCCAGGAAACGTGCATTTGTCTCTCTGTGTTTTCCATTGAGTTCTCTCTCTCGGCTACATTCTCGGTAATTTCTCAGTTCTGTCTGTGGGTTCTGGTTCCCTCCTCAATTACATGTAACCTGTTACTAAACTCACTTCCTGAGTTCGGAATTTCTGTCTTTCGTTTTAAAAAATTCTATTGTTTGAGAAACGCTTCTTGGCTATTTGTGGGACTCATTTTATCTCCCTCTGGTGTTTCTTTTGCAGACTGACATGTGGGAGTTTATGTTCTGGGTCTACTGCTCACGCTGTCTGGAGCTTAATTTTGTTCATTCTTTTGGGTCACTTTGCTCGCGGTATCTCACTCCCTGGCACGTCCTGACCCCTACTTTATCGTGGACCCCTACTTCTTGGGATCTTAACTATGGGGATCCTTCTCACTTCCCTCTCTGGGAATCCGGAGGCCCTGCCAACTCGCGATCACTTTAAAAGAGACTCCTCGCTTGAGATTTCCCAGACCACGCAGGGGTTTGCCTGTGGAAGGCACGCTGCGGTGCGGGCTGCCTGTGGTCAGCGCCCTGAGGGGCACATGCCCTCCTCCCCACGCATGTCCAGGTCAGATGGAGGGCAGCTGGGGTTGCCACGCAGTCCCCGCTATTCTGAGGTGGTCCTATGTGACTTTCACTTGGGCGAGGGTCTCTAAGAATTTCAGTATCGCCAGATGCCTGATGTGATTACTAAGGTATCTGCATCTTTGCACTCGGCATCTTGGGCTCTTTTCTGAAGGAAAAGAAGGGTCAGCCCTGTGTCTGCTCCTCCAGTGCACCGGTGGGAAGAGGGACCCCCAGCAGTTCTCTGCGAAGCCCCCACCCCATCCTCAACCCCTCTGCTCACGGAGCAGTAACCAACCTACTCTACTTTGACGCAAAACCCTGGGAAACTAAACGTAAAGTGTGTAACACGTTAAATAATCTGGCAATTGTATATCATATGAAACAGAACTATAAACAGATGTGTATGAAATTGTCAATTACTCAATGTTTGTATGCAATTTGTGCAGGAACTCTTGCCGGGACGGTGGAATAGCCAAAACAATCTCTGCAGAGCACCTCGCATGCGGACACCCCACACCCCGAAGCTCCCACTTATCAGGCGGGCAGACTTATCTCCTCTGAACGTGGCACTGCCATGTTCTCAGTGTGGCTCAAGGACGTGGGCTAGAGGCCGCCTCCTGCCTCGCTCTCCCACGGATCATGAGGGGGCGCGTGTCTCACTGTGACACACCTCCCCTTTAAGTATCTTTTATTCATAAAACAGAGATGGGAGGACGGTTCTGGAAGCAGGTGTTTGAGAGGCACGAAAGGAGGAGCGTTAATGCCGCCACATTTGCACTCACCAAGTGCAGGGCTCCCTGACCCACTGTGTAGCCCCTGGGGGCGCACTTCTGACGTCCCTCCCGGACCCGCTGGCCAGTGGCCCCCAAGCGGGCAAGCTTGCACTTGACATTCTCTGCCCTTCCGAAGCCGCTGGTCTCTCTCTAACGCCCTGCATAAGGTGAAGGCACAGGGCATGGTCCAACCTCACTGGAACAGCGGGTCTGGCGTGCATTCTCTCCTTGCAAACTGAAAGGTCGATTTGTCAAATGCCTCAGGGCCCCAAGAAAGGGTCTCTAGCCCTTGTTTTCCAGCCATAACCGAGTAAATAAATGAGACTTTTATCTGCCGGTCTCCTGTGAAGTCTCTGGAGAGCGGGCAGGGCTTCCGTGAAAATGCAGCTTGGCTGTGCGGTAATAATAATGACAGGCTGGTAAAAGCTAATGTCAGCTTCAATTTCCAAGTCATTTTTCAAATTATTTTAATTAGATATTGTTTCA
This sequence comes from Leopardus geoffroyi, assembly GCF_018350155.1. Taxonomy (NCBI): domain Eukaryota; kingdom Metazoa; phylum Chordata; class Mammalia; order Carnivora; family Felidae; genus Leopardus; species Leopardus geoffroyi. Next base: position 168,617,165 of record NC_059331.1, read on the forward strand.
ATCTCACTTACATTAATTTAATATCTGATATCAACATTTCAGTTTTCAATTTGTTCAAATGATTTTTTCCAGTCTGCCTGGTTGCCTGCAGTAATTTAAAATACAATGTTTATCTTCAGCAATTTTCGGTGCGTGGGTCCTGGCGAACTGCTATGTTCAATATAAGTGACAGGGAGGGAGGGACCACGGCACTCTGGAAAGATGGAAATTCACCTCCTTCCCATTTCTCTCTCAACATTAGAGTAAGCAGGTAAAGCTAGAGGTAGGTGCCCATAATAAGATTTTCCACCAATTTCTCTGTGTAATTGGCTTTCCCAATGCAAATTTCAGTGAAATCTGATGAAGGTTTTATTATTATTATTATTATTATTATTATTATTATTATCAGTCCTCTGGACAAACAGCCATATCTCCTTATCAACACATTTGCTGACAATTTTCAGCCATAAGGCCTGGAGCCTGCCCCCCAAAGAGCCTTCTTTCCAGTCGCACTGTAGCGGTTTTAGGTTCTGAGTTTTGTTATACCTGTCCCTGCCCACATATTAGCACAGACTTTGGTAAAGACACCCTTTGATCACAGCAAACATGAGGTTAAACTCAGCCTCCATATTACCAAGTGAGAGGAGGCAGGGATCTGTAGGTGCCCAACTAAGACGAGAGAATTTGTTTTCTCCTGAAGTTGATAGTTAGAATATGCAGATCTAAGCTATGCTTGAAACGTCTGAAGCACTTACAACAGTGAGTGTACATTCCAGGTCACTTGAGAACAATATAAAACAAAACGTGATCCACACGAAAGAAATAGAAAGGAGGCACAGAAAGTGGAGAGCATGAAAGAAGGTAATGAATTAAAAACACATACAGTTACAACAATAAATGTAAATAGGTTAAATTTTACTCCCAGGACAAATTCTCCCACTTAGGCCAAAAGTGTTATCTACAAGAAAGACACCTAAAACAAACCAGATTAGAAATATTAAAAACTCAAAGGGTAGGGAAAAAATAAGGTAAATATAAACAGAAATGAAGGAAGGGCCATAGTATTCACATCAAGACAATATACGATTACATAAAAAGTTATTTTTAAGTGAAAGAGAGTAATTGTATGTTAATGTTTTAAAAATCCAAAATGAAGGTATGGTGTATGTGCCAAGAAATCAAACAAAAACACTGCACTTGGTAAAGGAGAATTGATGTGCCTCCCATGGCTTGACAGACAGAAGACCCAACAGGCACCTGCTTCCCATGCTCTGGGGACTGTGCCCAGTGCTTTCTCCACCTTATACTATGTGCCCCACAAGATAGGGCCTTTCACTTGTCTCCTTGCACTAGGGAGGAACACTGAGCTCGCTGCAGGAAATAAGTTCCCTTCCTAAAGTCGCACAGCTAATAAATGGCAGCCCAGCCTTGACGCTCTCCCCAACCCACATGGGGGACGTACAGAAGACAACTCAGTAGTGGCTGGTCAAATTCTATGGCCTGGAAACAAAAATATAGCCGATCAGATATTAGGTCAGGTGTTAGGTAAAGGAGGCCTTCACGATTTCCAAATAGTAAAAATTTACATAAATAATCTAATAAATTAAAAACTAGTAACCACATAAAACAAAACTGTCCCATCAGTTGGGTATTTAAAAATACATTTGCACCAATTCTTAGCTTAAAGAAGAAATCAAAGCTATGATTTCAGAATACTGAGCAAATAATGATACAAATACTGTAGATCTAAACCGTGTGAGGTAATCAAAGCTTTCATCGTGGTGGGTGTGGGGCAGTGATGTTTTCATTGCCACTTAAGAAACAAAGAAAACAAAAACTAAGTGTTCACATTATGGAGCCAGAACTTGAGGAGGGAACATGAATAAGAAATAAAATTATAATTAATAAACTATAAAAGAAAACCAGGACTGATGAATAAATCCAAAAGCAGGAGTTTAGGCAAAAAAAATACATAAACTCTTACCAGAAGTCTAAAACAGAAAAATAAGACACCTCCAACCCTAGGACTACCAAAAATTAACAATGAAACAGAAAACATAAGCAAAGGTACAGTGGAAATTTTAGAGTTACGAGGTAATACTACTACTTATGTATACATATTTGGAACTCTTAAGGAATTGAACTATCAGCAAAGAAAATATAAATTACTGAACTGGCAAAGACTGAAGAAAGAATCTGAATAGACAACTATGAAGAAACAGAAAACATTGTCAAATCTCCTTGAGGAAATGGATGAGCCCGAACGTGATGGAGCAAAGCTCATCGGGAAATTTGAGGGGTCAGTGACCGTGTGTGGGCACCTCACATGCCTGTGGTTGAGTGAGGAAGCCACAGGGCACACGGGGTCAACACCAAGGGCATGCCCACTGTGGACTGAGGGCAGTTTGGGGCCCTGCCAGGTTCCTCTTCCCTTTGAATGTCCAGGACCCGAAATGTTCAGAGCCTCTAAAGCCTCTTGGGAGAAATACCCTTCCTGCCACACCTTACGAAGCCGGAAGCTGAGTTGGCCAAACCTGTAGGCCAGCAGCTGGTCTTGGGTGGATGGGCAAAGACAAATCAGTGGGGGAGGGACAGTCTTCTCAGCAGGCAGCACTGGAGACACTTGGCGTCCCCATGCAGGGAACAGAGCTGGCACAGACCTCACAGCTTCCACGTTGAAACCCAAGTGTGAAATGCAAAAGTATGAAACTCCTAGGGGAGAGGACTGGAGAAAATCTAGATGAGCCAGGCTGGGGGTGACGTTAGATACAACACCAAAAGCATGATCCATATGAGAAAAAATTGACAAGGGGAACTTTGCTAAAATTAAAAACTTCTCCTCTGCAAAAGGCATGATTAAGAGAATAAAAAGACAAACTAGAAGCCGGGAGAAAACGTCTGCGGAGGACACATCTGACAAAGGACTTGTGTGTACACAGAATGTAAGCAAATCACACAACACGTATAAAAACTCTTAGAAGTCAACAGCAAGAAAACAAACAACCCACGAAAAAAAGAGGGCTTACGATCGGGACAGATGCCTCACCTATGAAGGCACACAGATGGCAGGGAGCGCGTGACAGGACGCCCCACACCCCGCGGCGTCAGGGAAACACACGATTACTGTGACGGGAAGAACAACTTCCGCTCTTCTGAGCTGCTGTCCGGGCCTCTCACAGCACGGCCAACTGCCCACACCCTGAGCGGGGCACTTAGATAAAGACTGAGTTCCTGCTCTGCTTTTCCTGGGGGCCTTTTCCAAATAGCCACTTAGGGCTGAGCCTCAAAGAGCAAGTGGCCCCCACGCCCACCACCTTGTGGGTAAAAGGCTGGCCAGCCTGCTCTCCATCTCTGGTCACTGGTGACCCGGGACGGGGACGCCGTCCCTCGCTCCCTGCAGCCCCGTTCTGAGATCTGCAAGAAACGATGGGTCTGTGTGGGTGTAGTGAAACCACGTCTTCGATCAAAGCGACCCTGCGGGTTTCACTTCCCAAAGTGGGAGCCAGGATGCTGAGGGAGCCACCTGCCTCCTCGTGGGGATGGCCGTGCCCTCGTGCAGCAGGTCAGGATCTGCACATTCCCGAGTCAGTCCACGAGCTACGGGCTCCCCGGCACTATCACACGCCGATCAGAGCGGCCCAAATCCAGAGCCCTGACGACAGCAAGAGCCGGCGACGATGTGGAGTGACAGGAGCTCTCGCACACTGCTGCTGGGAGTGCAAAGTGGTGCAGCCTGCTTGGGCCCAGTGTGGAGGCTTCTCACAGAAGTAAACACTCTCGCAGCACACGGTCCAGCATTTACCCAGAGGAGGTGAGAAGTTACATCCACGCCAACACCTGCGCATGGATGTTTCCAGCAGCTTTATTCATAATTGCCCAAACTCGGAAGCAACCACGATGCCCTTCAGTGGACGACGGGGGAGCACGCTGTGGTCCGTCCGGACAGCGGAGCATTATCGGTGCGGAGAAGAAATGAGCTGTCAAGTCATGGACAGACACGGAAGCACCTTAAACGCGTATTACAAAGTGAAAGAAGCCAATCTGAAAAGACAGCGCGTCGTGCGATTCCAACTCCATGACGTTCTGGAAAAGGCACAACCCTGGAGTCAGTACAAAGACCGGGGTTACCGGAGGTTACGGGGGAGGGATGACAGGTGGAGCACTGAGGATTTCTAGAGCCGTGAAGCCATGAAGGGAGACGCACGCCCTTGTCCATCTAGAGAAACCCACAGAACGCACAGCACAGGAAGAACCCCGAACGTACACCACGGACTTGAGTCGGCGGCAATGTGTCAATATTGGCTCATCAGGCGCAACCGACGTCCCACACCGACGTAACGTGTCCATAACGGGGCACCTGTGGCAGGTGGGAGCCACGTGGGAGCCCTCTCTACTTTCTACACGGCTTTTCTGTAAACATAAAGCTGCTCTAAAAATAAAGCCCATTGGAAAACCAAAGGTTAGGAGCCTGTTGTTGTTATTTGCAGTACAGATGACCCTGGGAACTTCAGGTAAAGGGCAGCCAACTGCACAAAGATTATTGCTGCAGATTATTACTGGTCAGCAGGGGTCTAAGCAGCAGTTACCACTGTCCAACCCAACTGACTGGCGCTCTGTGTCTATGATCGCATTATGGGATTTAAAAAAATTGTTTAAGTTTATTTATTTATGTTGAGAGACAGAGAGACAGCAAGTGGGGGAGAGGCAGAGGGAGAGAGGGAGGGAGAGAGAGAGTCTTAAGCAGACTCTGTGCCCAGCACAGAGCCGGACACGGGGCTCGACCCCTTCAATTCCGAGACCGTGACCTGAGCTGAGACCAAGAGTCAGACGCCCGACCAACCGAGCCACCCAGGCGTCCCAGGGCTCTTTGATTTCCAGACTCCAGGAGACAGGGCAGAGGAGGAGAGGGGCCCTGCAGGAGGGCGTAGCCCCGGCTGCCTCCCCTCTGCTGCGCCACGGGGCCCTGCACCGCACCCCAACATGCGGCAAGGGAGGAAGGGGACATCTGCCCACGGGCCGCGGTACCAGAGGCTGGCTCGAGGCCGGCGGCGGGTCCTGACTCTGCGGCACCGGGAATCCCTGGGAGACCGCATCCACTGCTAAGCGCCAAACTAAGCAAGATGAACGTTCTCCCAGCTGAAGACAAGCTAGCAAGTGTGATTTGCTTTGACCGCTTTGTCAACGTGAGCTTTCTCTCCGGGCGCGGCAGAAGCCGCACTGGGTAAGGTTAGGTCCCCTCCCTTCCCAACGGCGTGAGGCAAGCGGTCCTCACTATTCATTAGGAAAGGGACGTCGCGTCCTTCTGCGGCACACTGAAATCAGACTGAGTTGGGAAAACATTTTCAATATTTCAACTGACTGCTTCACTAAGTCACAAATAACACAGCTAATCCATAAGGTCACCGGCTCACAAAAACCTATTTGCTCTGCTTCAGAGCAGAGTGAAAATACACGATACAAATGATGGCACGGATACCAAGCCGGCTCTGGGACCCGCCATCCCCGTGGATGCCTATCGCCGCAGGTAACCAATTCCTCCTTCTCCTTAACGTCATTTTGATAAAGACCCCAGAGACTGCTTGCTCAGGTGAACACGTTTCTTTGCAACCAGGGTTTAATGTAAAGTTTAGCCTAAACCGTGTGTGTTTTCATACGGGTCTATAAAGAAAACATCGCTCTGGGTTTTTCATGTTTATCCTAACGCTGTAAGGTGCACAGTGTTATAGCCACCCCGGGGACGTTTTCCAACCCAGACTCGGAAAATCAGGTGAGTCACCAGGAGTCCGTGCAGGTCGGGCAGGAGCAGCCTCAGGGCCTCATCGCTGCTGTTGCCTGCGACCCAGATAAGACCGGGCTGGTGCGTCTGGGGCAGGACAAGATGGCCCTGGCTCTTCAGGGACCATCCAGACCTGGGGCTAACGCTGCCTGAGCCACAGGACACGCCAGGCGGAGCCCGGCTCATTCTTCACGAGAGGTGGGGGAGGGGGGCCGTCAAGCACACTCGGCTGGAAAAGATGCAGAGAACGTCGTCCGTATCCGCACGAGCCCGTTGGTCCAAACGGGGGCCCAAAGCCAACCTCCGAAGATCCTGCGCGAGTTCAACGGGCAAAGTCAATGATCCTCAAGCCTCTCAGGGTCTCACACCCCATCCCCTCACCCAACAGATAAGAAGCCAGGGACACGGAGAGGTCGGTTCTGCGAAACGACTCTGACAGGTAGAGCTGGGGATCCAAACAAACCAATGGAGGGTTTTCAAAGGATAATGTGAAATCTCTTCACGAAAACTACCTGGACATGGTTTTCAATTCGATGGCAGCTTGTTAAGGGCCCCCTGGCCCACGATGGCAGGTGGCAGGAGAGGAACACCAGGGATGGAGGGGTCTGGAAAGCCCATCCTAAAGGCTGGACTGGAAGGGGAGGGGCGTCGGGGGGCCCACAGTAGTGCATTTCCCATGCCCGGGGTGGGGGCAGTCGGGCCTCACGCAGAAGCCCAGCTCCAGGACAAGGGAGGGCAGGGACGTTGGGGGCGGTGGGCGGTCCCTGGGCCTTCTCAGGGTGGCTCCCGCTGGAACCCACGCACTGTGCACGTATAAGGAGGAACTCTCAGCTGAAGCATCGTCAGCAACAATCCTGGGTTTCGATCGCGGTCGCGGCTGACGAGGCCAGTAGGGTCTGGCAGAGGCAGCGCCTCCTCCTGGACGTTGTCTGAACCCCCGTCCCGGGATGGCCTCGGGGGCCCCAGGGTCGGTCCGGGGTCAGAGCTGGACACAGAGCAGCCACAGGTGGCTGTCCGCTCGTGGCACGAGGCTTTCCGAGCTCAGAAAGAGGATGGAAGTACAGAGCTCACGCGGTTATGGAGAAGGCGCCCTGGCTTGCTCTGGCGAGGCCCGCACAAGCACCCCCTGCGCCGGCCGGCCGAGGCCCGCCCTGCCAGACAGGCACTCGCCCCTGCACGCTCGCTGCCCAGCTCGCCCGAGTTTGCATGGTTCATGCTTGCGGTCCTCACCGTCTGCAGCCGACGGGAACAGCAGCTGACGCCGGGAAAGGCCAAGGCGGCCGTCCAAGTGCACTAAATGTCTCCTGCTTCCAGAATCTTGCAGAGTCCCGAGTCCGCGCGGCTGCCTCTGCTGGGCCCCCAGGGGCAGAGAGGGTCCCTGCGCGCCCAGGCCAGCTTGGCTCCACTCTGTCCAGCAGCTGACTCTCTGACTCCCCGCGGCTGGAGGCCGGCCCTGCCTGGGCGGGGGTGGGGGAGGCCGGCGGAAGCCAGGAGGTGCCTGGGATCTTGTGGAGGCGCCAGACTGTGACCTAGGGGCTGTGGCTGGGATCTGCATTTCTGGCACAGTCGGGCGAAGCCAGCGCTGCCGGTCAGGGCCAGTGAGGTGTCAGAGAGAAGGCGGCACCGGCAGTCACACCCTGGAACGGCCGGAAAAGCACGAAATGACCTTTGAAAAGGGAAACCTTGGAGGAAAGGCGGGCAGTCATTTGCAGCATTCTGCACCAGAAAACGTCCCCAGATTTCTCCTGTTGTGCGTAATTCTAAAACCTCTTCTCAGTTTTTAGGGGTCTCTTATGTTTTGGCTCCCTCCCTCTCTAACCATCTTTCTTTCTTCCCCTCCCCCATGGTCTTCTGTTAAGTTTCTCAGGATCCACCTAAGAATGAAAACATGTGGTATCTGTCTTTCTCTGTATGGCTTATTTCACTTAGCATCACACTCTCCGGTTCCATCCACGTTGCTACAAAGGGCCATATTTCATTCTTTCTCATTGCCACGTAGTACTCCATTGTGTACATAAACCACAATTTCTTTATCCATTCATCAGTTGATGGACATTTAGGCTTTTTCCTCAATTTGGCTATCGTTGACAGTGTTGCTATAAACATTGGGGTACAAGTGCCCCTATGCATTGGCACTCCTGTATCCCTTGGGTAAATTCCTCACAGTGCTATTGCTGGGTCATAGGGCAGTTCTATTTTTAATTTTTTGAGGAAGCTCCACGCTGTTTTCCAGAGCATCTGCACCAGTCTGCATTCCCACCAACAGTACAAGAGGGTTCCCGTTTCTCCACATCCTCTCCAGCATCTATAGTCGCCTGTTTTGTTCATTTTGGCCACTCTGAGTGTGGTTTTGATCTGTATTTCCCTGATGAGGAGTGACGTAGAGCATCTTTTCATGTGCCTGATGGCCATCCGGATGTCTTCTTTAGAGAAGTGTCTATTCATGCTTTCTGCCCATTTCTTCACTGGATTATTTGTTTTCGGGTATGGAGTTTGGTGAGCTCTTTATAGATTTTGGATACCGGCCCTTTGTCTGGTATGTCACTTGCAAATATCTTTTCCCATTCCGTTGGTTGCCTTTTAGTTTTGTTGATTGTTTCCTTTGCTGTGCAGAAGCTTTTTATCTTCATGAGGTTCCAATAGTTCATTTTTGCTTTTAATTCCCTTGCCTTTGGGGATGTGTCAAGTAAGAAATTGCTGCGGCTGAGGTCAGAGAGGTTTTTTCCTCTTTTCTCCTCTAGGGTTTTGATGGTTTCCTGTCTCACATTCAGGTCCTTTATCCATTTTGAGTTTATTTTTGTGAATGGTGTAAGAAAGTGGTCTAGTTTCATTCTTCTGCATGTTGCTGTCCAGTTCTCCCAGCACCATTTGTTAAAGAGACTGTCTTTTTTCCAATGGATATTCTTTCCTGCTTTGTCAAAGATTAGTTGGCCATACTTTTGTGGGTCTAGTTCTGGGGTTTCTATTCTATTCCATTGGTCTGTGTGTCTGTTTTTGTGCCAATACCATGCTGTCTTGATGATGACAGCTTTGTAGTAGAGGCTAAAGTCTGGGATTGTGATGCCTCCTGCTTTGGTCTTCTTCTTCAAAATTCCTTTGGCTATTCGGGGCCTTTTGTGGTTCCATACAAATTTTAGGATTGCTTGTTCTAGCTTCGAGAAGAATGCTGGTGCAATTTTGATTGGGATTGCATTGAATGTGTAGATAGCTCTGGGTAGTATTGACATTTTAACAATATGTATTCTTCCAATCCATGAGCAGGGAATGTTTTTCCATTTCTTTATATCTTCTTCAATTTCTTTCATAAACTGAGGATTTATGGGGGGTGGGAGGGAGGGGTGTGTGGGTGATGGGTATTGAGGAGGGCACCTATTGGGATGAGTACTGGGTGTTGTATGGAAACCAGTTTGACAATAAATTTCATAATAAAAAAAATTAACGAACAAAAAGCTTTCAGCACAGTATCTGGTATGGACCAGTACTCAATAAATGTAAACTGGAGATTGATGGTCAAAAAAAAATAAAAAAAAAAATAAAAAGGAAACATATATTCTCTAGGTAAATAGGAAAATAATTCAAGAGAATATTCTTACTCTCTTCCATGATGCATATCTGTAAGCTTTTCTACTTGATTCTCTGTAACCCTAGTGAAACCCAAAACTAGAATGTTCAGCAAAATCCCCAAACATCCTATTTTCAATATTTTTAGAATTCAAAATTCTGTTTAATAAGTAAATAATTAGTCATACATATTGGTGATATGAATAAAATTTCCTGAAATTACAAAAACAAAACAAAACAAAACACCTCTTCTCCCACAGATGAGAGCAGTATTTGCCTACAAAATGTCTCATGGTTTTGCCATGGCTTTCCGTACACACACCCTAACTAGGGCATGTTGGTACAGACTTTCTTGAGCTCTCGAGACATACGGATCCATCATCTGCCTGTCTGTATACTTCCTGTCCGTCTACCTATCATCTGCTTCCCACCACGGCAGCTACAGGAAGCTGGAGATGAGAAACCCCTTTGATCGAGCACAAGCCAGGTGCCATATTAGAGCTTTACGTATATTGCCACGAATTCTGAATTCAAGCGAGATAGTGACAGCTCAGTGGAAACAATGAGACAGCAAGAAGGGATCTTAGAAGTCGCCCAATTTAATCCTGATCCCATTAGGGAGCGGGCGGTGGAGGCTGGGCGGGCCTGGCTCCAGCCACGGGGTCTCTGAGCAGCAGCCTTGGGGGAGGTCTCCCGCGTCCACGCGCCCTCAATAATCGGGAGACACGTCTACTCAACGCCCACAGCTGACATAAAGGAGCCCTGAGTGAGTGCTAAGCCCTCAGCCCTGGGCAGGATGCTCTCTGCCTCCTGCCCCTGGAGGTCGTCTGCCCCGTCCGCTGGCGGGTGGCTGAACGCTGCTCCATCGTGTCTGGGACCCTGGCTGCAGGGGTCCCACCACCAGACTGTTCCCGGAGCAGAGTCCCAAAGACAGAAAACCCAGTGACACCGACCTCCGAGGGCAAAGGCCGGCTGCGTGGCGCGGGCGAGCATGGTGGGTGGGAGACGGGGTGTGAGGTGGGCCCTTGTGAAACGCAGATGCTTTTCTCAGGGCAGAATTAACATTTCGCACTCCGCTCTGCTGCGAAGTCCGTGGGTTGTGACGAGGCTGAGCGTTTACCGGTGTCTTCTGTGCAGGACGTGCGTCTGACTGGCTCCTCGTGAAGAATGGGGGGCAGCCGTTACCTTCACTTGGGAACTGGGGGACTGGAGCGTGAGCTCTTTGGGCAAGAGCCACCAGCCCAGCCAACACTTACCGGGTGCTTACGGTGGACACGCTGTGCCAGGGCGGCGTGGGCATCTCCCCATCTGAGTCCTACAGCGACCCAGGAGGGCACTGAGGCCTCCCGAGGTCACGAGCTGGTGGGGAACTCACACCCCAGGGCGGGGTCTGCACTGGAGTCCCCCCTCCAGCTGCCTGCAGGGAATGACTTCCCGCCTCCTGGGGGTCACTCACTCACCCCCGGATCATGCCCCGTGAGCCGGGAAAGAGGAGCTGGTCAAGTGCTGTGCCCGGAATTTGGGAGACCTAAACACGAAGGTCTGTGCTATGTAGGGGAGCCCCCTCCCCAGAAGCGCTCTCCCTCTCTGTCACCCCCACCCCGTGGCTGCCCAGGCCACACAGATCCGCCTTGGACCACCGGGGTCCCGAGCAGCTGGGGTGGGGTTCACATGCCCCGGGAATGGAATGGTCTCAGCCACACGCGCCCTCGGAGCACAGGCCGCCTCACCCCGATTAGCACGCCTTCCGCCCCTCCCACCTCCCTGCCCCGCGAGCCTCGAGGTGAGCCCTCCCCGTCACTCTCACCGACTCTGTGGGTCTCCCGGGTCAGGGACGACTCCCCACGTGCAGAAACCGTCCTGTTTGTTGAAGTGACTTGTGCCAGAGGCAAGCTTCGTCAGAGAGCTTCCCCCAGTACCTGGCGTCTCAGGGGGACTCCCCCCCACACCCTGCCCAGCACATCTCTGAATAGGAAGGCAGCCACCTGGGGCCAGGCCCGAGGTCAAGACATGCCACCCAGCCACGTGCCCCGGACACACACGAAACTGACAGTGCCCACCGTGAGCTGCGGGGGGAGAAGCAGGTGAATCATACCGCGAACACAATCCCTGGTTTGCCCCCAGGCCAGTCAGGATGCCCCGCAGAGAAAGCCGGGGCCCCGGGGGCGGGGATGCAGTCCAGGGCGCTGGGCAGACCCCAGGACAAGCTCTGGGCTTCCCCGCAAACAAGCCCAGTGTCACTTCCTTGCCACGTTTCCCTTGACCACAGCTCTGGACTATTCCGAGCGCACGTTGGTTAAGCGATCGCAATGACAGCGCGCTCGCACCTGTGACTATTTGGTCGCAAACGTCTCATCAGCCAGTGTCCCTGGCAGGCTCTCCTGCGTTGCCGCGTTTGGGGTGTAGCGCCCTGCTCTTTACCGCCTTTGTGGGTCAGCGTCCTTTCCCGAATGTCCGCGAGCTGTTCCCCGTAGGTGACCTCTGCAGACGGACGGGCTGTGAGCACCGCCAGCCTCCGCGTGCGAACGGGGCCGGGGTGGGGGGCGGGGGCGTCTGCTTCCTTTACTTCTCCTGCTTCCCACTGCCTGACGTGGTGCTGGAAATACCTTCCAACTCCACCCCTTCTAGAAGGGGCTTCCCTGGGCCAGACAGATCAAGGAGCAGACAAATGTCACCCGGGCAGGGCAGCCTCCGAGGAGGCCAACAAGTCGATGGAAACGCGGGGCTACCCACAGAGCAAGTGCTGTTTGGATGAACTGAATCTTTTCGTGGGAATCTAAAAAGTCTTCGTTCGTTGCCCCCAAAATCTGAATCGCCTTCCTGCTTCTTTCGGCAAGAGGCGGGAGCCCCGCCAAGGGTACAGGCGAGCGCGCAGACCCACGGAAGGCCTCCTTCCTTCCCTCACGCGAGGGGGCGGGCAGCACATGCCCTGACAGGGCCGGGGGTGGCGGAGAGGAATGGAGAGCCCCTTCCGTAGCTGCGGGGGTCGCGGCCAGATGGGGCTTCTCCGCACCGGCGCTCGGAAGGGCGGCCACGGCCGGGGGACGTGGCCGTCTTCCGAGCTGTCTGAGCCTGGGTCCCCGGCTCTGCCCGCCAGTCTCTGCACCAGCCAGCGGCTTTTCAGAGCTTCGCAGCTCAAAGCTGGCTCTGCCGCTTACCGGCAGGAATTCTGAGAGAAAGCAGAGGCCTGGGCTGAGGGAGGGGTCCCCAGAGGGTGGGGCTCAAAGGCCAGTGCCCTGGCACGAGAAAGGCGGGCCCAGGCACGCTCGTGTCCTCGCTCTGCTGAAAGGACACGCTGGTCCGGGGCCGGAGCGGGACCGCTGCGAGGGAGCCCCCTCTGCTCGTGCACACGATGGCCCGTGTGTTTCCAAATGAATGCTGGGAAGGCACTTCAGGAAGGGCAGTTCCAACGAGCCGGGCCATTAGCCTACAACCCCGTTTTCAGGAGGCGCGGCGTTGGCACAGAGCACGGATTCCTGAGCGATGCTCAGAGCCCTGCAGGCTCAGCGGCCTCTCCTGGGCTCGTGAATGAACCAAAAAGTACGAGTCCTCTTTGATTTATTTCGATGGCCAATTCTACATTTTTAAAAACGTTTCTTTATTTTTGAGAGACAGAGCACGAGCGGGGAGGGGCAGAGAGAGGGGGAGACACAGAATCCGAAGCGGGCTCCGGGCTCCGAGCCGTCGGCACACGGCCCGACGTGGGGCTCGAACTCACGGACCGCGAGATCGTGACCTGAGCCGAAGTCGGACGCTCAACCGACTGAGCCCCCCAGGTGCCCCTATGGGGTAATTCTATAGACTCTTTGGTTTTAAATATGATTAGAGATTGTTTACCGTAAGTTGTGAGACCGTTCAAAGTTTAAGCTTTAGGAAACTCAACTTCGCAAATGCCTAGAGTTTACTATTGATGAACTCCACGTGCCAGTGAGAACGGCTGCTGTGCACAGCACGTGTCAGAGCTCCTACTGTATACAAGTGCACCAACACTGGCAGGAAACCTTTCAGTGGGCCGTGGTTGTCTATTGCCATTTTAAACGGCCCTCCCCCCTTATTTTTTTTAAACATGTTATTTTGACATATATCAGAGTTACAGAAAAGTTGTAAGAATACCATGTGGGACCATGCATACCTTCCTCCAGATTCCCCAAATGTAACTTGTTTTTTCACTATGCTCTCCTCCAAATTCCCTCTGTAATTTACGCTTATATTTGAATTTCATTATTCTGAACCATTTGAGAGGCAGCTGTAGACACGTTATCCCCACAAAGGCATTCTCCCACATAATCACAGTACAGCTACTGAGGTCAGGAAATTGACATTTACTTGGTACTAATATCTAATCAAAAGAATTCATTCATATTTGTCCAATCGTTCCCACTACCATTTTTATAACAAAACCAAAGCCTAGATCATTGTCACGTCTCTGTCCTCCCATAATTAAAAATAATTTTCCAGTCTTTCTTTGTCTTTCGTAACATTGAAAGTTTGAAAGAGTGCCCATCAGGTATTTTGGGGAGTGTCCCTCACTTTGAGCTCTTCTACGGTTGCCTCGTATCAGATGCAGTTTTGCACTTTGGCAAGAGCAGCACAGGCGTGGTATGTGTCCCTCTCAGTGTGTCACGTCAAGAGGCACACGGCTGCCTCGTCCCACTGCAGGGGCCGTGCACTTGCTTCACGTTCAAAGCCGCCGTCCTCCGGGTCTGTCGCTGCGAATGTCGTCGTGTTCCCGCTGCAGCTGACACACGCCTTAGGTGAGACCCACCCTGATGTGCCTCACACTTTTACCCCCTCATTTCAGTATTATTGACGATCCTTGTCTCAACCAAATATTATGAATATTTATTTGATCTTAATATGAAGAATGTCAAACGTGAGAAGATTTCAAAGGCAGATATGAGACACTTACGTTCTTACTGCAACAGAGTAAGAGGGGAGGAGAGGGCGGGGGGAGTCTGAACAGGAGTCGATTCACGCACGTGCTGTCCTGCCATCATTTGCATGTGAGCAAACATTTGGGAGTCTCAGGCATACGGGATTCTTCTTCCGCTGAAGCAAAGTCTCCCTCTTGTTTTCGTCTTTTCAAGGAAGCGAAGCCGAGCTCCTTCCTGTTTCCCGCTCCTCGTGCACCGCCCCTCAGGCGGAAGCCTCCTGCCCCGCGCGGCCGACGGCTCCTGGGCGAACAGGGCACCACCCGCCCTGGCCGCCTTCGCTGCAGGCTCCCCTCACCTTCTTTGAGCATTCGTGTCTCTCCTGCTGGGCGGTTTTTAAGGGTTTCTGGCTTTGAGGCCTCGACAGCCTGGCTGGGATGTCCTTGACTCTTCTCTGCTTGCTCACATGGCTTGGGGCTCCCTGGGCTTCATCTTCCATTGGCGGGGGGGGGGTGGAGGGGGGCGCTACGCATCACCCTTCTTTCCCTGCTCCCCGGGACTCCTGTTATGCACGCGTTTGTCTGCTCGACACTCCTCAGGCCCCTGGGCTCTCTTGATTTTTTCAATATTCTTCTCTGTTCTTCAGGTTGGATGGCTTCTATCGATCTGACTTCGAATTAGCTGATCCTTTCTTCTGCCGTCAAGCCGATCCAGTGAACTTTTCGTTTTACAGAGGCTTTTCTCTTCTCAGATCTCTACGTGGTCTTTTGTACAGTCTAGTTCTCTGCGCAGGTTCCCACGTGCCCAATCGTACGATCGTATTTTCCTTTTAAATTCTTGGGCATATTTGTAATAGTTGTTTTAAACTCCAGAGTCTCTGTCTATTGACCACTCTCTTTTTTTCTCCATTATGGGTCACATTTTCCTGCTTCTCACACACTTAGTGACTTTTTTTTGTATGGTGGACAGACATTTTGATTGGAACAGTATAGGAACCTAGATACACCTTATTAATTACTTTTTTAAGTTAGAAATAACGGATTTATTTATTCATTAGTATCTACTTGTCTTTCTTTAGAGCCGTTTACTTATCTTTTTTTTTTTTTCCAACGTTTATTTATTTTTGGGACAGAGAGAGACAGAGCATGAACGGGGGAGGGGCAGAGAGAGAGGGAGACACAGAATCGGAAGCAGGCTCCAGGCTCTGAGCCATCAGCCCAGAGCCCGACGCGGGGCTCGAACTCACGGACCGCGAGATCGTGACCTGGCTGAAGTCGGGCGCTTAACCGACTGCGCCACCCAGGCGCCCCGAGCCATTTACTTATCTTTACGCTGTGCACCAATAGGTTTTGTAATCTGGAAGTTCCCGTTACTAAAGGAAATGCAAACACTTTGTCCTGCTTTATCTTACCCCACGTTTTTCTGAAACAGGGATGCTTAACGTCATTGGATTTTACTGCAGCTACTACACGGATGTGTGAAGATTCAAATGGAGAGGAAAGGTATTCTGCCTCAACTAATTTTAAAAAATGCTGGGAGTCACGGGGCTTAGCTCTCTGTTTTGCTGCGGAGATGACACACGACATCATGGGCTCTGTGGGTTTCACGGCCATCCATGTGACTTCTCAGACGAGAACCCGTTGGCCATGTGCTTTCCCTCTGCTGCACATCCAATCATCACCAGATCCTGCTGAGGGTCCCGTCAGTACCATCCGGTCACCCATCTTTGCCTCTCCTGCAAACAGAAGCCAGAGAGTGCCTAAAATGCAAGGCTGGTCACGTGAAGCCCCCAGAGGTGCTGCACACGTCTCATCAGACAGTCCTAAGCTTCCCGCCTGTCCTTCCGGGGCATCGACCACACCCTGCCAGGTGGCTTTTGGGGCTTTTTGCATACGTCTGCTTCTGGCAGAGGGCCCTCCCACCTCCCTCACCCATGCCAACCTTCCTCGCTTGGGGGGTTCCATCTCTTCATAAGTCACCTTGTGGGAAGCCCTTCTGGCACTTCTATGACCCTAGGGCAAAGACTGGTCTTTTGTGAAGGCCACCATGCAGGTCCCTAGCAGAAGTGGAACGTGGATTCAGAGTTACTCACATGTGAAGCCTGGAGGATTTTGGAGGGGGATGCGAGGTCTCTTGTCACCTGGGCATGAGGGGCCCCAAGGGTGTCAGTGAGGAAAGGAAAAGGTAAGAGAAGACGCTGATCCTTGATTTCTGGGGCAGATCGTGAGGGCTCTCATTCCATCCACATCATCCTAGTCCAGAGCCTGACAAAGAGCATTGATGGGAGAACAAAGCCATCCATGGAAGGGTCCCCAGTGGCTTAACACCTCCAAGTGTCACACTCTAGGGTGACTCGGGTGAGGAGGTCACACTGAGATCTTCATCTTTTATCCTCTGGAGAAGATGCTTAAAAAGCCCGAGAGGCGCTGGACCCATTAGTCCACAGGTCTTGCTCCCGTCACCAACTCCGTTCGTGGAAGAGAACGAGGTGTGCCCCCTGAGCTTCAGGGCGAGTCCTGGCTTGAAAGGGACTGACCGCCTTCAGCCCTTAAAGCTAGAAGATGCGAGCGATGCGTGTGGGAGGCTGTACCCCTTGAATCTTCTAGCTCTCCCTCGCCCCGTTCTCACGATCAGGGGACGTGAGCCTTGCGGCCATCTTGCTCAACGGCACCATTTTCAACCGCTGTGACTTGGGGCTTAATAAGTATTTGACACATGTTGTCTCTCACACTGGCACAGTCAGGCTGAAATTTGGACGTAGCGTGACGTGTGAAATCTTCCAGATCTGAGGCAAAAGGCATGGTGGGGCTATTTCGATATGTTTTCATGGTAACTTGAGCCCAGCTGTTCAAAGACAAGAGCCAGTCTCCGTGAGGACAGAGGAGGCGGCCGTGGAATGGGCCAGACACAGTAGGAAGTCAAGTGTGTGGCAGAGTCATGAGGGGTCTCCTCTGCCGGCCAGAGGTGGCAGTCTCAGGGCCGGAAATTCCTGCACTGACTAAGGTGAAAATGCAGGGAGTGCAGTGGCCGGATGGGGGCCATGATGGGAGGAAGGACACGTGAGCTGGGCAGGTGAGCACCGCCTGGGGCCGTTCCTGGGGACACTTGGCTCTGCCTGGCCTTGTTGCCACAAGTCTTGAGGTGACCACCCAGCCGTGTCGACACAGGAGGGGTGGGGGCAGATGTGAGACACATAGCATTGCATGAGCAGATGGCCGGGTGGCCCACCTTCCACGCGCTCCCGTGTGCCACGAGCTCAGGCCGGCAGGTGGGCCCAGGGAGGGCCTCTGTCTTCTCGATGCCACACGACAAAATGCAGAGTCAGGATCTGAACCCACAGCTTTCAATGTTGGAACTATCATCTCAGCACACCACACATTACATGTGCAAGGCGTGTCCAACTGATGGAATTGTGGGTAACCATCTTCCCAAAAGTTCTACTAACATCACGACACATCATCTTTCTGATACACTGAACGTGATAAGGTTTTTAAAAATTTTTTTTCTTTACTGTTTATTTTTGAGAAAGAGAGAGAGACAGAGCATGAGAGGGGGAGGGGAAGAAAAAGAGGGAGACACAGAATCCAAAGCAGCTCCAGGCTCCGAGCTGTCAGCACAGAGCCTGACACGGGGCCCAAACCCACGAACCGTGAGATCGTGACCTGAGCCGAAGTTGGACGCTCAACTGACTGAGCCACCCAGGTGCCCCTAAATGTGATAATGTTTTTAGTGAAAATAATCACCTTTTGGGGGGCTCAGTACTTATGCAGAATGGTTTCATTTCTGATGGTGAAACAGGGAGCTTTTACGTCTGTGGGTGTGGCCCAAGAGAAGAATGGCCACATCAGGACGGGCACAGGGCACTGAAGGCCAAGGAGCTGGGCTCTTCAAGGCCACCGACGCACCACGAGCACAACACGAGCTGCCCTGCTCACCGCTGTAGCCACGTGACTTCACATTAAGTGAAAGAAATCAAACAACCTGACAAATGTATCTCCTCAGTTACATCAGCAACATCCCACATGGCCGGTGGTTGTCACATTAGAGGCAAACATCTAGAGCATTCCCATCACCGTGGAAAGTTCTAGGCCAGTGCTGCCCGAGGCATTGGTGCTGGCCCCTCGCTAAGTGCTGAGTCTGGCGGGTGGAGCTCAGCAAGGGGTAGAAACCTCTGTGGGCCGAGCTGTATCTACAGTGAGCGCAGGGACATGAATCCAATTTGCCAGAACCCATGATCACAGAAGGGCGGAGCAGTCCAGAGGCCTTGCCCGTAACATCCAGCGTCTACCACAGCTCAGTGGGAGAAAGGGACACAGATTTTGACCTCCTGACTCCTTAGTCCTACATTCTCTCTGGTATAACCTGCAATTTATTTTTATAGCCAGGTGTTTAAAATGTGTATGTGTACCTCACACTGGTAAGTACGCAATTATCCAAAAAAAAAAAAAAAGACAAGTTTTGGCAAAGTGGAAAAATTGAGACCCTCGTGCCCTGCTGGCGGGAATGTGAGACAGCACGGCTGCTCTGGAAAACAGGATGAAAGGTCCTCAACACCGAAAATAAAATTACCATGTGATAGGAATTCACTCCCGGGCATGTACGAAAAGAACTGAGCTCAAGTTCTGGAAGGAACACTTGCACTCCTGCAGCAACGTCAGGACCAGCCCTGACTTGACTAAGCACGGAAGATGGACGACCGAAAACTGGCCTGTCTTCCGGGAAGTGGCTGGTAGCCTCTGACCGGGATTGGGTGGTCCTCTGCCTTCCGGACAGCCCTCCCGGAATCCCCCGCAAACAAGGTCATTTTCCGTGCTCGGAAGAGGTCTGTGGGAGTGTAAGAAGGAACAGTGGACCGAAAAACCTGGATGGGGTGGGGAACTGAATTCTCTGAAACGAGAAAGGGCTTAAAATCCTTCAAATCTCCAGCCTTATAGCAAATTGACTGCGAGGTGTTGTCTCCCCACCAAGGACTGTGGCCGGGCGCACCGGTCCCAGCCTGTCCCCATTCCCCACCAGAGCTGGGGAGGCCCCGTGAGCCTTTCCGCCTGCCACACTCAGGCCTCTGCCGGCCGGGCTCGGGGCTGGCCGTGCCTCCCTGTCCAGCGTCACTGTGCTCCCACCGGCAGAACCCAGATCCATGCCTGTAGGCAGCAGTCCTGGGGCATGTTGACTGGGGACCCCCAAACACAGACGGGGGCAGTGAAGGGATTGCACATACTGCTGGGTTCTGGGGTGACAGTCTCCCTGAGGCTCGTGCTGAAATGGCAACGTTCCGGTGGGAAGCAGAGGTGGCCTTCCCCCTGGTGCCCTGGGGGAAATGATGTGTGTGGAGTCCAGCTCCGGCTGGCATCCTGCGGGATTTGCCCATTTAGGTCCACGTAAGGACGAGACCCGCCTTCCCCACAGCAGAGCCGCCACACCTGCCCCGTGCCAGGCACCAGTTCAGCGCGTTCCAATCGCTGGTCGTTAACAAAGTGGTTTTCACTCTTCTTCCTTCCCTTTGACACACGTCTCAGCAGCCCCACCGTCTTCCCGAGGTTGCCCTCCCCCACAGGGACCGTGTTCTCTCCCAGAGGGCAAGCAGGCCGTGGCTCCTTGTGCCCGTTGTGCCCGCCCACCGCCCAGCCAGCGGGCGACGTACTCCCTGTTCGCTGCACCGTGCCAACTAGCTCCCCCTGAACGTCCGGACCACTGAGTCGCGGGAGCAGGTTGAGAAAACACAAAACGCAAAGACAAAAAGCAAAGGAGAGTGTCAGCGAAGAGTGAGCGGCCTGGGGCAGGGAGGAGGGGCCCATCAGCCCCCCGAGACGGGCTTGGCTGCGCTGAGAGGCCCTGCAGAAGACTCCTAGACCCCAGCCATGGCGCCTCCTACGCACCACCCTCACCCCATGCTATGCACAGTTCCTGACATGACGCCCTTTGAGGCGCACTTCTGGGGAGGAAAAGCAGAGAGCACCTCCCTGAAGGGAGCTGAAGCCACGTAAGAGCTAAAACAAGCGTAGGATGTGCTGGTCACTTCAGCAGTCTGCACAGATGCAGCAGGACGCCAGGCTGGCCAGCGGGGGAGAGTTCTGTGTCCTGCCCCCGTGGGCGGCTCCCCCTCTGCACGGACCCTGGTCCTATGTTGGGTCTACGTGCCCACACGCTGTACCCGCCCTGAGAGCACAGGAATTACTGCCTCTACCCCCGGCAGCAGCTCTAACACTTAGCACAAAACCCGAAGCACAGAGGTGTTCGGTGACGCGTGCAGGTGGACGAAGACCTCTGACGGTCAGTGCGATCCTTCTACAGAAAGGAGAAGGACCAGTCGCAGGGCCCGATTCCCTCAGTTCCACCCCCAAATGCTGACCCAGCTGTCAGGAACCACCACGTATAGGAAATGGTCCCCCGTCTATGCCCCAGGGCATCAGGGTCTGGGGGTCCCTGGAGAAGTGGGAGTCGGGACAGTGTGGTTTCACAGCACGTTTCAGGGCCCCCTGCCTCTGTTCTCACCGAGCTGACGTGAGCTTTCAGAAACGTAGCTCCCTCAGTGTAAGATGAAGGGCTTCATGAGACAATTCAAACAGCCTTTCGAGTCGAAGATTCCAGAAAGCAGTCTGCGCCACGTTTGGGTTCACGATGAGCTACCCTTCCAGGTGCATGCTGGCTGCCGGGGTCACCCGCCAGTGGCCAAGTGACACAGAGTCCCCAGAAACGGAGCAAATCGCCGGCAAGACCACGGCTCTGGCCAGCCCGCCGGCTCCCGCCGACCGGGCCTCATCAGGAGCCCTTTCCACGTGTTCTGACAGTGCTGGGCTCCGTGTCCCCTGGAGATAACTCAGGAAGGCTTTTGCTCTCTGCTCTGGGATTTCCAGGAAGCACATCACAATTAAAATGCAGAAGGGAACCCCATTTTCTCAGCGGTCCTCAAAGGCCCAGTGGATGGGCCTGAACTACATCGAGAACAGTCGTGACAGAGCCTCTGCAGAGCAACACGATGACACGCGGTGACTCCTCACACAGCCTGTCCCAGAGGCGGCTTCTCCCTGTCGCCCCAGCAAAGTCACTCCCGACGGCCCGCAGCTCCACTGTGCGGAGGGCACAGTGGGAGGCTGGACCGAGGCCGCGCGGGACCTCCACGTTCGCCCCTCCGCCCACTGTGCGCTCTGGCCTCGCCACCGCGGCCGCCGCTCCGGAGCGCACGTGGCGTTCCTGTCCCCGCCGAACGTGGGACAGGGGACCGGCAAAGCCCAGCGGCACCCGTGGATGGAGACGCCGGCGAGAGGACGGTGCCATGTCCCCGAGGGTCCGGCACACCCACCGGAGGCAGCTGTGATCTCGTAGCTCCGGACCCAGCGGCCACGAGGTGACCTGAGTATGGCCCCGGAGGTCCTGCCAAGTTTACCCGACCTCCAGCTCTCACTGTGCTTCCCCACGCCGTGCTCGCTCTTCGAACGTGGGGTTGTCACCCCAGCCTCAGGAAGGAACAAGAGAGTGACTCTCAGCTCCTCCCTCCTGGTCTCTGGTGGCCGCGCATCACCCACGCTTCCTCCTCTTGGACCCTGTCCTCCCTTTCCATTCCTTCTGGAATCACGGGGTCACTGCAGTCGTGGCGGGACTCCCAGTCTCCACCCTCCACTCCCCGAGTCGGAGCTGCCTCCACGGCCCCAGCACCCCAATTCCCGCAGCACACAAGCGCCCCTGAGCACCGCCGGGAGCCAGGCAGTGACGGGCAGCGGGACCCACACCGGGCGGCAGCTGCTTGTGCCCACAGTCTCACGCTGCGCCCTGCACACTCTCGAAGGCGTTGAGGCTCCCAGGAGCCTTGTTCCCGTGCGCCACGCTGACCACCGCGCACTGTTTCGGGAGCAGACTTTGCGGGCACTCACCTCACTGGCGGGCAAAGCCGTGAGGCCACCAGGCATCAGGAGGGGAGGCGGGGAAGGCGGGCGAACAGCCTGGCAGCCTCGCTCGGGCCGGAAGTGACGAGTCCAGACTCTGACCGGCCTCGGCCCCGGGGCGCCGACGGGGCTTCCAGACTGCCCAGCCCGAGGTCTGGCAGGCCGTCTGGCTCTGAACCCCGAGGCCTCCCATCACTGCGACGGGAACCCGAGGCCCTGTGAGGGTCTCTGCATCTGTTTTCATTGCCTATTGTTTTTTGTCGTGTTTCATCTTTTTATTCATTTTTAACCCAAATCCACTCAGATTACCTTATTCTTTCTCTGCCATCTTTAAAGGGTGCGTCAGGCTTCATCGGACATTTCTGGTAAGTACCTTAAATTGTTATCACTGTGCTTGACAGTTCGGGTCCGGAGCCTCAGGCCCCCGGGACAGCACGTCTGCTCTCCCGTTCGCACAAACGACCTCCACAGAGAAAGTCTAGCCTTCTCTTCTTGCCCGAGAGAACCCTGTATGGGCGCCCAGACAAAAGACTGCGTGGGGCACGGCGTCAGTAGCCTGCTGCTGTGGTCACACCCTGGGCTCAGCCCAGCCTGGCGCCTGCCCATTAGGCGCAGGTCCACCGCCCACGGGTGTCGCCGCCCAGCAGGCGCGGTCATCAGTCTGAGTCTGGACGCTGAGCGGCCCGAATAAGCCTTCCTCCGAGAGCCAGAAATTGTGACGAGAGGGTCTGCTGACAAATTTTCTTAAAGAAAAGGCCGATGCAAAACGACCCCTGCAGGCATATTCATAACGTTGTAAACCTACAATTGTTTGCAAAAACCTAACACGTAAATCAGAAGTAGAGCTCGACCGGTTGGCTAAGGAACAACCTAAAAAGGTCAGAATGTGTCAGGTGGAGCCTATGCCAGAAGGGGCGCGAGCATCCCGAAAGGAGACTGGGTGTCGAGGGACCCTCTCTCCGGGCAGTCGGCCAGCGTCATGCTGGCATGGCAGGTGCCTGGCCTCCCCTGGCGTCTTCGTGCAGCCTTCCCATGGGCCCACCGTCCTGGCCACACGTCCGTGCCCATGCTCCTCCCGGCGGGGAGGGGTCTGTGCACCTGCCCCGCCTGGGAGGTCCCCTGAACCCACCCGCCCCTGGGGGGGGGGCATCTTTGCACCTGCCCTGCCCAGAGGGCGTCTCCCCACACCCACCCTCCTGGGGGTCTACCAGGGCCCTGCCCAGGTGTCCAGGCCTCTGGGGCCACAGCTGCACATACTATGCCCAGTGACACAGCCGTACTCAGCGCTGCTGAGGGATACAGGCACGTTTAGGGAGTTAGTGTGAACTTTGAAGTAAACACTGCATTGAATGATCCTTCCAGCTCCCAGTTCTGTAATCCCCCCACACGTGGAAAGAAGGATGGTCACACATCTGTTCCAGATAACAATGGTTTGATTTTCCATCAGTTTTCACAATTCTCTCGAGTTAGGACTACAGGTTGGTGCCTCCCAGATGCTGGGCATGTGTTTTACGGTGGGAGGAATAAAGCGGATGGCCGGCTGCCAGCTGCCCAGAGACAGAGATGGGGTGACATCCACCCAGCATTGGTGGAGGCCCACGCCCCTCCCCCAGCGGCCCCTCCAGGCCACGCCCCTCTCCCTCTCCAACTTGTGGTTCCAGGACGCTGACCACACAAGCCGGTTCGACCAGCCTCGGCCCATCTCCCAGACGCCCCCCCTTCGTTCACGGCCACCACCTGCCTGTCGTGCACATAGCCCACATGGTCCCCCAGGGCCCCATGGGTCCCGAGACCACGCTCTTCTGTCCCGGCTCCTTCCCCGTCAGCACGTCTTGCCCACCCCAGGCATTTCAGGCTGCTCCCTCCCTCACCTCTAGTCACAGCCCTGCTGGAGCTCGCCCGGTCCCCACACCTGCCCTGCCGGCTGCCGCGGGACCGCTTTCTCGGGCCCACCCAAGGCGGCCCTCAGAAAGCAGGCGGCCACCGCGGCCTGGCTTCGGTGGCCCCACCTTCAGGGAACAGCTGTGGCGCAGCCTGACGATCCTCAGTGGGGCCCGGAGCCTCCGTCGTCGCTCTCCCCGAAACCCAACAGCACCAGGGCCAGACGGTGGGGCCGGGAGCCTGGGCCAAGCCCCCCGGGCTCTGCGGCCGAGGGACCGAGGGCACTGACCGCGGGGGGACACCGGGGCGGTGGCATCTGACACGCTCCTCCCCAGCTGGCTCCTGGTCCGCATCGGGAGGTCACCCACTGGCATGGACGGGAGCCACGGTAAGTGGACCCGGGACCTGGTTCGTTGTGCAAAGTAGACGGCTTACGGCAGGGATTTTGCGGTTGTTACGCCCACACCCACGCCCACACTGGCAGCTACACCCACACTCACACACTCACGCTCACACCCACACACCCACACTCAGGCAAGAACCCCAGACTGGCAGCATGGCGTCCCCTGAACCAGGGAGGAGGCAGCCCCCCGGGACAGGCCCCCACTGGGCAGGGGAGAAGCTTTCCGGGGGGAAACAGGTCAGCAGCGATTTCATCCGAGAGCAGAAAATCACAGCCGCAGAGCATGTCGGAGAGAACAGTGATGAGGAACATTGGAAAGCGTCCTTGCTCCCCTGGGTCCACCCGGTTCCACCCACGCGCCCAGTGAGCACGTGGGGGCCAGCGAGCTCTCCGTGCCCCAAACCTCTGTGAGGCTGGCCCTCAGGACCCAGGATGGGTGCGGGGCGTGACGGCAGGAGGAGGGCTCAGAGGCCGGCAGCGCCCACGGAGCAGCACTGGACACGGGAAGAGCCTTGCCACGTTCTAGAAGGTTCTGCGTTCTGTTTCTGGTATGCATCCCTGCTCTGAGCGCCAGCCCTGGGGGCCTTGAGGGTTGATCTACCGGGAGGGGGATTCCCAGTCTCCCCGCAGACCTGGGGGCCCCTGATGCCCCACCCCGGCCTCTAGCCTCGAGCTGGCAGAGAGCTGGTGCGAGGTTCTCTGTAGAAACAACGGCAGGTGCCATGCAGCGTCCCCCATTTCTCGAGTTCTAGGATCCTCGCTGCCTGAACATCTGGGCTCAGCTGGAGCTCTCACGGGCTCCACACTGATCTTTCTGCTCTCGGAGGCTCCTGTCAAGAAGAAGAATCACTAAGACACCAACTTCTGTCAAATCATAGCTGAACTGCCTGCTGCCGTGAGCCACCAGGAGAGCAACCAGCCAGAACTGGTTTCCGTGAGCCTCCAGCTGGCAGCTCCCGCGGCGAGGAATGTGGACACGGCCGGCGGAGGGTGTGAAAAGCAGTGTCCGTCAGCAGGAGAGAAAGCAGACGCCGGGGGGAGGGGGCCGTGAAGCCGGCAGAGGCGACGGATCCCCTACACAGAGTGCCCGTGCCGCCCGGGCATCTACTTCCCATGCCCAGGTGCACGTGCCGGGCCCGGGGCCCCACTCTGTTTGGCCCAAGACTTCTAGTCATGGCAGCCAGGTTACCAGGCTGCAGCAAAGCCACCGGGAAGGTCTGCTCGCAGGTGAGTGCTCTGCACTTGTCTGCCTTCACCGCCCACCGTGCCCGCGGCTGCTCCCCGCGTCCCGGTCCCTGAGTGGTGGGGCTCCGGGCAGGGCGTCGGTCCCCCAGCACAGAAGGGAAACTCAGAGCACAGCCCTGCCTGGGACCTGCGACAGCACGGACCTCACCTCCCAGCAAGAGGACAGAAGCCCAGAGGGAAGGGAGGACGGTCTCATCCGTTTCTGGGAGTGACGCGGAGAGGGAGCAGCTCTTCCCACCTCCAGGACCCAGGGGATGTGGGAAAACCCACTTTTCCGCTCTTGTTAAGTAACCAAACCAGCCAGCTGAAGTCTCTCCAGCTGGCTTATACCTCATGGGAGATTTTATAGATCTTTCTCCCAGGAAGACACTCAGAAAAAAAGATCTAGCCAGTCCTTAGGGAGAAAGATTACTTCAATCAGCAGGGAAAACATTGCTTATGCGATGAGTGAAGCTACAGACACTAAGAACACTTCAAGTTATTTTTTCCACACCATTTCACACATGCCTATTTTTGTCCTAAGGCAAGGATCCTGACATATCTGTACACAAATGAGAAGCTTTTAATTATTAACACATAACCCAGATGCCAAGGCCCACAGACAGCAACCAAGGGTTCACATCCTTGAGGAACAGGCACGGGCCGCCTGCTGCTGCCGCTGCTGCCCCAGGCCATTTGCACGAGGCCTGCTGCACCGAGCGCTGCTGGTGAAGATGACCCCACGAGCCACAGCCCCTGGGATGTCACCACCGGAGGACTGAACACGGACAGATGGAGGCAGGAGCTGCTGCAGTTTGGGTTTCCACGTGGTATGAGAACGTGGCTCTAAGCGGCTTCTCGGAGGCCATCCCGGGAAACACCCTGGTGGGGGCAGGGGCCGGGGGCCGGGAAGGGGTGCTGGTGAAGGCGTGTGGCGGGCAGTCAGGGGGCCCGTCCCGCCGCACGCTCTGTGAGACGGCTGCCTGTGCCTCACGCTGTTCTCGGAGGGCCTCTGTGAGGAAGCTGAGCCCTGAGCAGCCCGTCCTTGGGCACGGGCCACACGTCCTCGGTGAGCCCGACAGATGCCAGGACCCACCCAGGAGGGCTGCAGGCGGCCGGGCCAGTGAGTCTGACGCGGAGTTCTTCCAGGGCGGGCCGAAAGGCGCCATCAGCTCGATGTCACCGTGAACCCGTCCCCCCACTGAAGTGACAATGCAGGTGACGGAAGTGGACAGAGCCGACTCTCGAGAACACCGGCACCTCGTGAAAACAGCTCGCGGCGAGCAGAGGAGCGGTCGGGGAAGAACGCCACCACCGCGTTCGGTAGAAAGCACCGCTTACCTACCTGTCGTGCCCCCAAGCCGCCAGCTCGGCAGTGGCCCTGAGCGCAGTGGCCCGCGTTCCCGTGTGGCTCGCTGGGGTCAGGGGCAACACCGACCCTGCCCTCCGGAAAGTGGCAGTGGGTTTGACCCGCCGGCGGTTCCGGGAGGGACCCGCGCAGGGAGGGAGCCTTGTTCCGCATCGTTTGGGCCGGACGGGCTTCCCGGGAGGCGTCTGTGGGAAGAGATGTCTCGCTCCGCCCGGAGTGAGAGATGGCGGAAGAGGCAGAGAGACCCAAAAGCTGGGGAAGGAGGAGGCGGGGAGAAGGCTGGGGGCGAGAAGGGTTCCGAGGGGCTGCCGCACACCCCGGGGGGTTCAGAGTCAGACACGCGTGCCCAGGGCCGACACACGCTGAGGAGACCCGAGCGGATGCAGGCTGGTGCCTCTGGCTGGCCTCTGGGAAGCAGGAGGTGAGGGGAAGGCGGAGACGTGGGTGGCCCGGCGTGGTGCTGAAGGGGTGACCAGCCGGGGCCGGTGTGCAGAGGCCGGAAGAGCCCTTTCCCTGGCCCGGCTCCCAGCGCGTGGGGGACCCTCCGGCCACAGAGAGAACGGCCGGTACCATCTCAGATCTGATGACAGACGTAAGCACGGGCATCCACGGGGCTCAACAAGCCCAAGCGGGATCAAGTTAGAGATCCACTATAACAAGTTAGAGGCCCGCTATAACAAACTGTCCTAAGCCAAAGACGAAAGAGTCTGGAGGGCTGCCAGAGAGAGGCAGCTTGTCACCTGCAGGGGCCCAAGAGGATCGACGGCCGCTCCCTCACCAGAAGCCGCGAGGCCAGAGGCGGTGGGAGGGCGTATCTAAGGTGCCGCAAGAAAGACACTCCTCCAAGAATTCTGCGTCTGGCAAAACCGTCCTCCGAAAATGAAGGTGAAATGAAGACATTCCCAGACAAACGAAAACCGAGGCAATTTGTCGCAAGCAGCCTTGCTCTACAAGACGCGCTCCAGGGAATCACCGAGGCCGGTGCGAAGGCACCGGAGACGGGACCGTGGAGCCTCGGACAGGAACCCAGAACCCGGGGGCGGGGGGCAGCTCACGCGCACGTAAAGCAGGCAGGACTGCATTTAGTCAGTGCCTCTTTTTGTTTCCCAAACGGTCAGAAAGACAAACGCGTGACACGGTGACTATGCATCTAAGTGAGACAGCACGCAGCTTACAGAGAGCTCACGTGAGGCCGGCACGGGGAAGGACCCGTGCACGAGCGTTACAGGCTTTGAAGCCAGGTCGGTGTTGATTCCAACCGGGTCCCTACAGATCTGGGCGTAAGTCCCACGGTATCCACTGAGAAAGTGACTTCCTCAACTGCAGAGAGGGGGAGGCGGGGCGGGCTGAGGGGCAGTACAGGGGTGAGGCAGGGAGGATCCAGCAGGGAGCAAGCTCGCCTCACCTCACATGGAGGGGGTCACCTCCGCAGTGGACAGCCAGACTGGCAGGATCGATTCGAAGCACGACCGGCTCCGTGCGCTAAGACCCGCTTTAGACCCAGAGACATGGGCCGGCGGCGAGCGAAAGGGTGCGTTTGGGGGAGGAAGCATTTAGGGACCGGTGGTGGCTGCTGACGCCATGGAACCGTTCACCGCAAAGTGGTCCATGTCACGTGAAGCAAACTCGTCTCAGGGGTTTCTGAAGCTGCACTGGTTCAGCTGTGCTTTGCTGTGTCGTGTTTACGGACTCCCCCGGATTATGAGTGTTTCCGAATGCCCTCGGCTCGCGGTGGCAGCCCTTCGGTGCCCAGCACGGAGCACGTGTGCTGAAGGCACCGATGAACACGGAGCCTGACGTCGCCGGACGGCTCAGGCCGGCGGCTGGGGCATTTCCACCTCACAAGCCGCACGAGGGCTTGGCCGGGGCTCAGCACTGCCCGTGCCCGCAGCCGGCAGAGCGTGTGTGGGGCAGAAAGGCTCCCCGCACGGGCCTGCCCATCCCCCCCGCGCCCGTCTCCCGCACCAGCTCATCCGTGAGCCGCGGTCCCGCCAGTCGTGGCCCCAGAAAGGCACCATCGTCAGGAGGTTCCGGAATGCCCGTGTTCACGCCACACGTCTGTGAGCCCCGCGGGCTCTCATTTACCGGGCCGTCCCCACGGCACCCAGCACGGGGCGAAGCCTCTCCGTGACCCGGCCAATGAGCGGACGAGTGAACACACACGGTGCCGGGCTCGGCCCGTCCTCGCTCCGTCCTCTCTGTGCCGTGGGAGATTCCGAGTGGCCCCTGCTGTTATGACTGATCTTTGGTTGTAAAAACTAAACCGTAAAGGATCAAGTGTTCGGGAACCACCAGGAGGGCAAGCGGGCCTCCCTTCTCATAAACACGCCCACGCAAGGCAGATGTGGGGAGAGGGGCACCGTGCATATCTGGAAGCTGAAAAATCACGTAGTTTTCCCACAAATTATGTTCGTCCAACAAGACCGTCTTCACTCAGTCGATATACCAGCTTTCCTGGAAGCCACAGACACGTAGGGGATGGGATCATAGTCAAAACACTCAGCTTCTCTCCTAAAAATATTTCCTCATGACTGAGATTCATTCAGCCTTTTAAATCTTAATATTTAACTATAAGAAAATGACGGTCTTGCTCGCTATAGAAACGTGGCACCCGAAGAAAACAGAATACATGACATGTTTGACAGGTTCCCAAAAAGACTTGTTGTCATACAGACGTCTGGGAAGCAGGCCACAGGCCACAGGCCATGTGGACATCTGCGGAGGAGGCCACCAGGTAAGTATAAGGGAGACTTCGGGGCTTGCTGTGTTCCCAAATCACGGAGCCGGTGTGGCTGGAGAGGCGGGGGGGTCTGAGAAGTGGGGACATGTATCCATGGGCTTCAGTCACTGTAAGGAATTTGGCTTTGACTCTGAGTGTATTGGGAACCTCTGGGTGACGGTGAGGCCATGTCCCTAGGCTGCCCGGGTGGCTGTGTGATGGTCACTGTGTTGGGTTATGCGTGTGGCACAGAGACCAAACACGTATGCCTGATCTTGATGGAGCTTATGGTTTAGCGGGGAAACAAGACAGACAAGGGACAACACAAAACAGCAGAGAATGAATGGCGAGTGGGTTCAGACAGGGAGGGCACACGTCTCCCTGGAGTGGCCCGGGAGGGGTGCGGAAGGGAGGGGGTGGACCCGGTGGGGGCTGTGGGGTGGGCAGGGGTGCGGTGGGGGCTGTGGGGTGGGCAGGGGTGCGGAAGGGAGGGGGTGGCCCCGGTGGGGGCTGTGGTGTGGGCAGGGGTGTGGAAGGGAGGGGGTGGCCCCGGTGGGGCTGTGGGGTGGGCAGGGGTGTGGAAGGGAGGGGGTGGACCCAATGGGGGCTGTGGGGTGGGCAGGGGTGCAGAGGGAGGGGATGACCCGGTGGGGGCTGTGGGATGGGCAGGGGTGCGGAAGGGAGGGGGTGGGCCCGGTGGGGGCTGTGGGGTGGGCAGAGGTGAGGAAGGGAGGGGGTGGCCCCGGTGGAGGCTGTGGGGCGGCAGGGTTGTGGAATGGAGCGGATGGACCCGGTGGGGGCTGTGGGATGGGCAGGGGTGCGGAAGGGAGGGGGTGGCCCCTGTGGGGGCTGTGGGGTGGGCAGGGGTGAGGAAGGGTGGGGGTGGCCCCGGTGGGGGCTGTGGGGTGGGCAGGGGTGCGGATGGGAGGTGGTGGCCCTTGTGGGGGCCGTGGGGTGGGCAGGGCCATAGGGAGCTCTGTCGGGAGGTGGGCAGGAGACAGTCTAGGAGTCAACTCCTCCCCTCGTGGCACGGAGGTTAAGCCTCCAAGGGATAAATCTTCTTGCACCTTCCGGGTCCCGCCAGATCCAGCGCCCAGCTGGCTTTGCAGGGGCTGTCGGCGGTATCCAGGCGGCACCTGCAAAACTCAGGGCCCGGTGCTGCCGCAGCTGGAAACACGACGGAGCGGGGCGTCGTCACGTGGAGAGTGGACGCGGGGGGCCT
Source organism: Leopardus geoffroyi (assembly GCF_018350155.1). Taxonomy (NCBI): domain Eukaryota; kingdom Metazoa; phylum Chordata; class Mammalia; order Carnivora; family Felidae; genus Leopardus; species Leopardus geoffroyi. The sequence continues at coordinate 168,648,050 of NC_059331.1, forward strand.
CCCTCTGCTCCGCCTGCTGTTGTGGTCCCCCAGCCCCGTAAGTTAGTTCCGCCACCCGCAGCATTTGCACAGTGTGCGGCCCGGGGTGAGGGACGCGGCCCGCACTGATGCACGGTTTCGGTGCCACCGTGAGAGCCCACACGTCATCCTGGACCTCTCCCCGCCACACGCAGAGAAGCGGGCAGGACGGTCTCCGGGACCAGAGCTGAGAACCGTGGTTCCGCGTGGCCTCCCAGAGTGGGCCCGCGTCCGTGTCCGCAGACGGTGGTGTGCCCGAGACCAGACGGGGGAGCTCGGTCACAGCACCAGCTCTGTCACTCGTGGCTCAGATAGAACAGACTGAAGGGACAGATGGAAGGCGACAGGGAGACCGACCGCGGGAACAGAGACATGGGAGATGCGGAGTCATAGACAGGAGACTTGTCCTGAGAAGAGGGCCTTCCTGCGTCACCTCCCAAGTGAGACAGGGACACTGGGCAGCTCTGTCTGTGATGCCGTCACATCCGGGGAAGCGGCCCTGCCTGCCTGGCCTGGCCTGCGGGACGGCTTGGTGGAGAAGCATCGCGGCCCTGGCCTCCCGGGGACCAGCCGTGTCAGGCCGAGGCCCGGTTGCCAAGCCCTGAGAGCCTAGGTGGGAGCCCCGCTTTGTGGGGGGACGTGGCACCACCACCTGCATCAGGTTCGACCGGACTTGACACAGCCTGGTCCTTCGATGGGCCGACATGCTTCTGTGTGCTTTCGTTTTTTTTTTAATTTTTTTTTAATGCTTATTTATTTTTGACAGAGAGAGCATGAGCGGGGGAGGGGCAGAGAGAGAGGGAGACACAGAATCGGAAGCAGGTTCCAGGCTCTGAGCTGTCAGCGCAGAGCCTGACATGGGGCTCGAACTCACGGACCGCGAGATCATGACCCTAGCCGAAGCCGGCCACTCAACCGACCGAGCCACCCAGGCGCCCCTTCTGTGTGCTTTTTAAGATGATCTCGGGGGCGCCTGGGTGGCTCCGTCGGTTGAGTGGCCGGCTTCAGCTAGGGTCATGATCTCACGGTCCATGAGTTTGAGCCCCGCATCGGGTTCTGCGCTGACAGCTTGGAGCCTGGAGCCTTTTTCGGATTCTGTGTCTCCCTCTCTCTCTGACCCTCCTCCATTCATGCTCTGTCTCTCTCTGTCTCAAAAATAAATAAATGTTAAAAAAAAAATTAAAAAGACGATCTCGGACTCGACCTCAAGATGATAATGCGATCACGAGTGCCTGGATGGCTGGCTCGGGGTGCCCCACCTTCAGGGTGCTGGGTGTACAGGGGTGGGGTGGGCGGGGCCGCCTGGGCGGTACTATGACCGTGTGTCTGTCTCCGCCGTCCAACCGCCTGGGGGTAGGGGCCGAAGGGACCCCCTGCCAAGTGCTTCCGTCCCCGCTCCCCGGAGACGGGGGAGGCCAGGTTTTGCTGAGAGTCGTGGAGCAGCGCTTACGTTCACGTGGAAAATACCACTTGTACACACCAGCGCACGGCACGGAGAGAAGCCTTCAGAGTGGAAACCGGCCGGGAGAAGAAAGGATGCCGGTACCTTCTCTCCCGTGGCCTTCCCCCATTTAGGAAGGAAGGCCGGGGGTGAACCGCAGGAATGTCTTACAGCGCAGCTGCGGTGAGCCCCGGTGTCCGCAGCACCTGCTGGTGGGACGGGTGGACGGGGAGGGCCCTTCGGGGGCCATTCTGAGGGCGCCACGGGGGCACCGTGTCCCGGGGGAGGAGGCAGAAAGGGGGGCCCGAGGACAATTTCCAAGCGGATTTCTAGTGGTGCTGGGGCCAGGACCACCTTCGCTCTTCATCTAAATCTCAGAAAACCATCAACTAAGGGTTGTGTCCCACCTGCCGAGTATAAAATACGGCAGAAATGGGGCCCAGAGACCGCGGCTATGCCACACGCAGTTCTATCCTTTGAACTGGGGACCGCGGAAGAAATCCTAACAACCAGCCCCCCAGCAGGGGCCCCTTCCCTCAGGTCAACAACCCAGACGCACAGCCCTGGGGAGGGCGGCCCAGCCGGCCACGTTAACAAACCCCACACACCCGGAGCTCAGCGTGCCCATGTCAGGGGCCAGGCCTGTTCCCACAGGGTGGTGGCCAAAGCCATGTGACGTGGTGACAGACCCCATCCACGTTTGACGGGAGCGCCTCGGCAAAACAACACGCACGTGAGCTGTGCCAAGTGCCGGCAGCCGCGTGGCGAGGCCACGCTGTGTGCGTCCTGAACGGCGTCAACGGCGGCCCGTGTGGACCTCCTTACAGTAAGAGTGGGGGTGAACGGGGCCATCCCGAGCCCCCTGTGTCCCCAGCCTCCTACGCTGCTTTTCCCTGGGGGTTCCCTCCCTGCATTCAGGCACCCGCGATGTGGCTCCTCACCGGGCACGGCCTCCCCACGCGATGGCCACGCTCTGGGGACAATGGCCGCCCGTCGGCCAGGGCTTCTGGGAGGCATTCGTATCGTAATAAGCGTTTCGTCTTTGGCTGGGGAGTGAAAGATTTTGTTCTCTGCGCAAAGGATTTCTGGAAGTTCCCAGAAAAGGAGGAAACCATTTTGGTTCACGGTTTGGGGGAACCCCCAAACCACCAAGTCCTCGGGTGCCGCCCTGCCCTGTGCCAGGGACCCTGCACTAGGACGGCCGGGGGCCAGGGTCCTCTGCAGGAGGTCCTCTGCAGGAGCACTGACCAGGGGCCTCCTTCAGGCCCTGGGCTGCAATGCGCCGATGAGAGACCATGGCCCAGTCCCACATTCCCAGGTCCTCATGACCCCCCGCATCTGTCCTGTCATCACCGAGACGCCCCCACCTTCGGTGTAGTCTGTTTGAAGTCCCTGCTTTCTACCCCTTCCGCCGAGATGCCAGCCTGGTCTTCCTGATGTGGAGACCGTCACCTCCCCTCGTCTACAGAACCCTGTCAGAGCCTCTGCTGCCCGCGGCTCCTTGACCCGGGCCGCGTGGCCGTCCGTAGCAGGACTCCGGAGGACACGAGCTCCCCGGACTGTCTCCCAACAGGCCCGCGCAGAGTCAGTGTGGGGGGCAATAGGACCGTTCGCAGGACCCGGGGGGTGGCTGTGGCCTGGCTGCGGGACATGGGTGGGGACATGTACATCTGATCTTTCAGGGCCAGGGTCCCCTCTCCTCCCCGCTGCTCCCCCAGGGTGATGCGGACCCCCCCCCCAGCCCATATTCCATCAAGACTCTTAAACACAAACTGTATCATTTACATGTCAGCCCCCCCAGACCAGACGCTCCCCCTAAGCCCCCCAAACACTAAGGTTATGGAGTCCATGACCGCGGGACTAAGGATGCTTCCAGACTCTCCGGAGTCTGGTGGGCTGGGGTCTCCTCGAGAGTCCCATTAGGATTCCCACTCCTTCAAGCCCCACCAGCTACTTTCGGCTTCGTGACGAAGTTTAAGGCGGAACAAAAGTTTTAAAAGATTGAGTTAGAATCAGTCCTGATTCTTTCGTGTGTGGATCACCAAGTTTTTATATTTTACTGAGAAAAACTATAAGAAATTCCTCAAGTTTATACTTCAACAGATTAAATATTTAATGCTATGCTGTGCGTACGTCAAGCAAAGTGATTTCCTCCGTGCGTGGCCAGTGCGGGTCTGCTGGCCTCCCTGAGACTGGGAAGCCCCGTGGGGGAAGGGCCCAGCGCCCCAGCCTGTGACCTCCAGGCCCAGCCAACACCTGGCCCCGAGTGGTTCTGAATGTGCGCACGAGCACGGCTGCTGCTGGTGGAACGAAAGCCGGCCCCGTCTCGTCTCTCACATTCGTGTTTGGTTGTTTTGACAGCATTTAGTGGTACTTTTGGTCTGTGACCCCCCCCTTTCTTCAGTATCCCCTATGCTCCTGTTGTCTGTGATTTTATTTCTGATAATGCGCCAGCCTGCACCCCCTTCATTCACGGAGCTGCCTTTCCCCCAGAACTGCTTTCGCTCAGAGCCCTTTCTTTTCCAAATTCGATGCTAGAAATGACAGAGACAGTGTTGTGATGACAGTCTGTCCAGGAACTCCGGAGCGGAAACACATCAGGGCGCCTGCAATGTGGCCCGGGCGGCGGCAATCCTTGACCAGTCCCCCAGGTGGCCCCCTCTGCGTCCGTGTGACCATCTCCCACGATGGAAGGGCTCCTCGTGCATCAACAATAAAATAAAATAAAATAAAATAAAATAAAATAAAATAAAATAAAATATAAAACCAAAACTGTCCCATCTTCCTCCACGAAGCTAGTCTGGCAATTCTTCATTAGGAATATTCCTGGGTGCCTGACTTTCTGCCAGGTAGATTAATTTCACCCTACGCAGCTGTATTTTATGCCGTGGCCACTCTCCCACTTGGAGAGCACCTGTGGGTAACCGAAGACCCCCTAGGACAGAAGACCCTCCCGGGTCCTGCTCCCCAGACTGGCCAACCTCACATTCCAATTGCATTCTTTTTTTTTTTTTTTTAAGTTTATTTATTTATTTTGAGAGAGACAGGGACGGTGCAGATAGGGGAGGGGCAGAGAGAGAGAATCCCAAGCAGGTTCCACACTGTCGGCGCAGAGCCTGACCTGGGGCTCGAATCCACGAAGGAGCCGTGAGATCACGATCTGAACTGGAACCGAGAGTCGGATGCTTAACCAACTGAGCCACCAGGCGCCCCTCCAATCACTCTCTTTAATCCAGGGATGAATCACCCAGTTCAGGGAGGGTGGCCTGTTGTCTGAAACCACTACTGTAAAAGTTTTTTGATTAATCTTTCAGGAAACTAAAATTTTACTCCCAACGGTTAAGGTGTTACTGAGGATTTGTAAAATCAGCAAACAAAACCCACAGGCTCCCTCCCGGGGCAGTGCATGTTCTACGAGGACTGCTTTCCTCTCCTGAGCCGAGATCGTCCATGCTGGAGAACCATGACGGACATGCTCAGGAAGACAGGGACCCAGCCTGGCTCCTCACGACTACAGGTTCCACTCTGGTTCAATTACGGTCACACGAGCTGCTTCTAACGCCAGACAACAGACAGATGCACTTTAACACCATCTCAGCGAGGATTAAGACAGATATACTTTATTGTTATGTGACTCTTGTTCAATCAGAATTAAAAACGCCCACAGGCTGAGTCTGGTAGATATGATGGCCTCAGACGCTGTCCGTGACTCACAGCTGACTCTGTCCGTCCTGCTCGACCAGATGACATCTCAGGTTTGCCTTTGGCAGTCTCCCGTTTCCCGCTCTTTCCTGCCTATGGTCTCCCCCCGGTTCTCTCTGGTCCGCACACTCGTCCCCCAGCCCCGGGTGGAGTCAGAGTCTGGCACGGGAAGCCAACGGCACACAGCTCTTGATGAGATGCTGGCTGGAGTTGCTCCCATCTCCTCACAACCGACTTGCTCATAAATACTTGGCCAGCTCACCTCCCCGCCGCCGCTTTCATCCGGGCTATCTGTGGGGCTGATTAGATTTCTCCAGATGCCCCGTTTTACATTTTCCAGATTGGGTCTCGTTTTGTGATTTGCTGCCATATTTCTTCAAAGCTCAAGAGCCGGCTGCCATATGCCTGCTACCCTCGTTCTCCGTCAGCCTCAGCACGCCTTGCAGCGAGGCGAGGGTCACACCGAAAAACAAAAACCAAAGCCTGGGCAGGGAGTCAAGGCCGGCTGCACGTGGCGCCAGCAGGAGCCCGTCCGTGAAGCTCCCTCGGGGGATGTCTGCCGCCCAGACCTCGCTCTGCACCCGCAGCAGATCTGAGGCTGAATGCCTGGCCAGCAAAGCCTGGAGAGAGCGAGAGAACTGGAGGCGGCAGGGACGTGGGGGGCACGTGTGTGACGGGGTGGTGGGGGGAGGCAGTGACACCGACGCCGAAACGGAGTATCGGCAAGAAGCTACAACTGCCCATGCGTGAAAGATGATACTCAAAGCCAGATCCCTGCATGCTCTGAAAACATCTCCCCTCTCCCCGGGTTGGGTCACTTGTGTCTCCTGTGTCGACGATGCAGGCAGACCTGATGTTAGGTGCACAGCTGCCCCCCTTTAGGTACGTGAACGGATCTCCCGTCTGCGCGCTGCTGGATGTGACCGCCACCGACTGCCTCTCCGCCCCACGTACAAAGCCAGGGGAGGATGGGAGAGCAAGACAGGTCCCCTTCCGGAGCCGGCCGCCTGTTCGGGCCACAGGGAAGGCTGAGTGGGAACGCGTGGGCGTGAGCACGGGGCACGCACATCCCAATGCCCCCCCGCAAACGGCCTGTCCACCTCTCTGCAGATGGATTCCTTTGCGGGTCTTCCTACCTTCTGGGTTTACGTTGGCCCCCGCACCGCAACCCGGGGTCCCCGTCTGGCATCTGCAGGCCCCACTGCCCATGAGCCCCTTAGGACGTCCCAGGTACCCCTCCTGGATTCCTGTCCCCACAGGGCACACACCCAAGCTGGAAGGAAGACGAAGAATCGTCCTGCCCGTCCGATCTTGTATGTCTCCTGCGACGCCGCCCTCTGTGAACACCCCTGTGGGGCCCCTGGTCTCCCGGGGCAACGGACCCTTCCGCGTGCACAGCCCTGACCAGGACCGTCTCTCTCTGCACCAGCTGGTCCTCGTGGGTCTCTCTACCTCTGTGACTTCTCTGTTAGCTCTGCTGTTTTCTAGGCCACAGCAGGTCCTCAGAGGGGTGTCCCACATCCTCCAGGGTCCACCAGGATGGACGTACCGTCAGGGATACACAACACAGTAGGGGACACGGCAGTGGCCGGGCAGCTGTCCTCACACATGGCATCAGCCCAACGAGATTTACCGGTAGGAGGAGGAGCTAAAAGACAGGACTGGGAGGGGGCCGTGGCGTCACTGAGGGGCAGAGAGGAAAGCGGGGCTAGGGAAGTTTGGGAAGGCCGGCACTCTGAAGCGGAGATCACTGCTTTCCCTTGACGTGTGCACCCTTTGAGGACACAAGCATGTGAGACCAGTTTCATCTAGAGAAGCCTCTTAACAGGCAGTTCAAAGAGCTTTTCTTTTAAACGTCATATCAGCGCAAGCTCCAGCAACGGAGAACAAGTTTCGGTATCTGGGCCGAAAAGGGAACGTGACGACGTCGGTCTTAAACTGTTACTTTATTCCCAACTGCCGAAAGGACCTTTAGATAGCGGGGTCGGCAGGGAGGCGATATCACCAGAAATGAAGAGTTGGGGGCCCTGGTGCTGGGGGGACCCCATCCTGGCAGGTGCGACCGTCAGGGGGGCAGAGCAAAGGCGTCCTAGTCACCCTCGGGGTTGCTCGCAGAGAAACATCGAAATCCTTTCTCACATCTTTGGAACCAAGTCAGCCAATGTGTTTAAACACTCTGTATGCTTTTCAGTCATAATTCCGACCTATTTCTGCAACGCTGTCTTTTAAAATAAAGGAAAAGAATAATACGCCAAAGGAGTGGATTTACGATACAAAAATTTGAGAGTTTCTCCTGCTTCTCTCTCTGTTCATCCCGCACTCCGCGGTGGGGCGAGGTGACATGCTGTGGGCTCGTGGCAAGCAAGCCTCTTTCTTCAGTGAGAAGCCCACCCCCGATGGTATATTCCAGAAATGTTGATTTATTGCGGCCACTCTGGTGCATAAGAGTAGTGCACGTATAAATGCCGCTCTGTCGTGCAACTAGAAATGAGCTGGTGTGACTCGGTACACTCCAGAATTTTCTATCCAGGCACACGGCGTTACTGCTGATTAAACAACCTCTTTTTGCCACGGACACCCTAAACTTTCGCCAGATCGTAAGTGGTTTGGTGGGAAAAAGCAATTCTAAGTACAACGGCCAGAGGGATAGTTGGGTTTGTGATTCTTAAGATTCCTTGCAGCTGAGAACCTGTCGCGAAACATGAGACAGGCTCACGTCTTCCCTGGCGGGAGCTGCCAGTGCATGTGAGCAACGGACACGGAGGCCCTGCCGGTAATTCCTAAACCGTTTCAACTCCTCTAAAGGCAAAACTCGGGAAAGCACCAGTAGCCCAGCTCAGATCCCCTGAGGAAAAGAACTCTCGTCCTGCAGTGTCCCTGCTCCGGAAAGTACATGGCAAGGTGGGGAGGAGTCCCTGCTCTGCACGGTACATGGTGGGGTGGGGGGGTCCCTCCTCTGGATGGTACACAGCGGGGTGGGGGTGGGGGTGTCCCTGCTCCGGACAGGAATGGTGTTGGGATCAAATCCCTTGTTCAGACAACTCCTAATCATTGTTGTGTTAAGCACAGGGCCCAATACAGAAGGGAGGGCGAGGTCAGTGCTGAGCTCCGCTCGCTGGGGGGCTGATGAGGGGGGCTCCGCACGGTTCAGAATCCCAAATAGCACCTCTGAGACAATTTTTCGCAACTAAAAGTGGCCTTGGCACGTTTCTAAGGAGAGTCAGGGGTCCACAGGAACCCAGGAGACCAGAAAGGAAACGTGAGTTTTGACAAAAGTGTTCCCTGATCAGCACGCCAGCTGCCGGGTCACCTTGGCCCCTGTGCGTCGCCTCTAACGCCACCTCGCGTCTCCGGTGTTTCCTATGGCGCGATTCTCCCCACGCGCCGACACTCAGCGCACAGCTCTTGGCAGCTATTTTGTGAGAAACCTGGGGGGACCGCTGCGTGGCAAGCTACGGGCACTCGTCGGGTTCTCCGAGCGCGGGGAGCGGCTCCATGGAGTCACGGCCGCGCGCGATCGGCAGGAGCCGGGCGGACGTGGCCGCAGGCGGGGGCCGGACCGGCGCCGGGCACGGCAGCTCCCGTCCTCCCCGGGCTCGTGTGGCGAGTGGGCACCGCGGCCGCGAGAGGATGCTACCGGAAGTGCCGGAAGCAGGGCTGGCGGGCCCGCTGGGGCGGGCAGCGCGTGCCGCGAGGGGCTGGGGCCCTGCCCGAGAAACGGACGCCCACGGGGGCCGGTGCCGGCAGAGGCTGCCGACGGCGGCTCGTCGGGGCCGCCGGTGCCGCCGGTGCCCGTCGGGGCCGGCAGCCCGTGTCCAGCCACGGCCCAGCACGTGCCTGTGATGCACGAAAGCGGTGACGGGGCCCACGGCCCCGGGGGAAGGCGGAGCCGGACCGCCCCGCCCCCTGGCGAGGCCGTGAGAATTAAGGGCCCACGGCGGTCGCCAAGTGTCAGGGGTCACTGTTTCAGCGGTTCATAAAAGTCTTACCTTCCCAGAGGACACATTTTTATATATGGCGCCTGATTTATCCTGGCTCCTGGGCCTGCAGGTTGGAATTTGTGTCACGAATGCATGTCAGGAATTCACAAAAAGAACGTTTCGATCGCCACGAACTGAAAGGAGAATTTAAATATGCACCTGGCTGGCACACCTGACTCACCCCGCCATGGAAACCCGCACTTCTCTGTTCTGCTTTTCAATAAGGGTCCCTAGAGAACATGGGATGGACGATCCCGCCTGACGGAAGGGGGAGGTAAGCAAACAGCCACCCAGAACGCAGTGTCGGGAATTGTCATCTCGGGGGGCAAGAGGCCGGGGAGTCAGTAAGCAGCTTAGGGGGTGTCGTACCCTTGAGCCCACAGGACACTAGTGCGGGAGACGAGAACCATGCCAGGCATCTTTAGATCTCACGTCATCCGGCGTTCCCACACCAACTCCCGCTCACTTTGCACAGTGCAACAGAGCGTCCAAACCGTTCGCTCAAGAAATGCTTGCATTCGGCACCTGGGACTTGAGTATCAATCCATATGGATGAATCCTGTAACTAAAGACCGCGCAGGGAGTGGACGAGAAAGCCGAAGGGAAGTGTACTTACAGGACGAAAACGGGATCAGATTAGGGCGAAACAAAACAATCTCTAGAGAAAAATATTTATGCTCACAGATGAAAAATTGAAAACAATCAAATGGACTAAGTAATATTTTAAAATAGCAATATTTGATGCCTTTACAAGTATGGTAAAGAATAAGTGTCATAAGAGGATACTATGAACAAGCATATGCCAGCAAATTGGAAAACCTAGACGAAACGCACAAATTCCTAAAAACATACAGCCTTCCCAGACTAAATCATGAAGAGACAGAAAGTCTGAACAGACCGACAACTAGCAAGGAGATGGAATCAGTAATCAAAAACCTCTAAACAAACAACAAAATCCCTGAATCAGATGGTTGCATGGGTGAATCACACCATTTAATTTTTTTAAACATTTATTCATTTTTGAGAGACAGAGCAGAAGTGGGGGAGGGGCAGAGAGAGAGAGAGAGAGAGAGAGAGACAGAATCCGAAGCAGGTTCCAGGTTCCAAGCTGTCAGCACAGAGCCCAATATGGGGCTCGAACCCACGAACTGCAGTATCCTGACCTGAGCCAAAGTCAGCTTAAGTGACTGAGCCCCCCGGGAGCCCTTACCAAACATTTAAAGCAGAAGTAACATCAATCCTTCCCAAACTCTTCCAAAAACTGAGAAGGGGACACTTTCTAACTCATTCTATGAGGCCGACATTATCTTGATACCAAAGCCAGATAAAGACACTACAAAAAAAGAAAGTGTATGTCAGTGTCCTTTATGAATACTCATGTGAAATTCCTCAACAAAATACCAGCAGACAGAATTCAGCAGTTTATTAAAAGAACTATACATTATGACCAAGCGTGATTTATTCTCGGCAGGCCAACATGTGAAAGTTGATCAATGTGACAAAATGAAGAGGGGTAAGAAAAACTCGACATATCATTTCAATTAACGCAGAAAAAGTATTCAACAAATTCAACACCTTTTTCATGATTAAAAAAACTCAACAAACTAGGACGAGAAGGATACTGCCACATACTAAAGGTCACATATAATAAAGGTCACATAGAAAAACCCACAGCAGACATCATACTCAATGGGGAAAGACTGAGAGCTTTTCCTGCAAGGTCAGGAAAAAGACAAGAATGCCTGTGTTTGCCACTTCTATTCAACACAATATTCCAAGTATTAACCAGAGCAATTAAGCAAAAAAAAAAAAAAAAAAAAAAAAAAAAAAAAAAAAAAAAAAAGAGAGAGAGAGAGAAAAGAAAAAAAGGAAAAAGAAAAGAAAGAAAAAAGGCATCTAAATTGGAGAGCAAGAAGAAAATTATTTGTTTGCAGATGACATGATCCTATATGTAGAAAACCCTAAAAATTCCACACACAAAAAAAACTGTTAAAACCAGTGAATGGATTCAGCAAAATTTCAGGACACAAAATATATCCTACACAATTAGTTGTTTTTATATACTAACAATGAGCAATCTGAAAAGGAAATTAAGAAAATTCCATTTACAATAGCATCAAAAAGAATAAAATATTTAACAATAAACTTAGCCAAAGAAGTGAAATACTTGTACGTGGAAAGCTACAAAACATTGTTGAAAGAATAAAAGAAGACCCAAATAAATGGAAAGACGTCCCATGTTTATGGATAGTAACAGTCAATAGTATTAAGATGTCAATCCCACCCAAAGCAATCTACAGATTGAATGCAATCAATCCCTATCAAATCCCCAATGATGTTTTTGCAGTTCCTTCACTTTTTGCAGTGCTGCCATTTAGGAAAAAAATCCATCCTAAAATTCATATAAGATCTCAAAGAATCCTGAATGGTCAAAACAATCTTGGAAAAGAAGAACAAAGTTGAAATCACCAAAACCTACTAAAAAGTAACATTAATCAAAGCAGTCAGGTATTGATTGGCATAAAGACAGACATACAGTACAATGGAATATAATATAGTTCAGAAACAAATCCTCACATACATGTCAAATGATTTTGACAAGGTTGCCAAGATCACTCAATGAGGAAAGGGCAACCTTTTCAATAAATGGTGCAGGAATAACTGTGTATCCACATATAAAAGAATAAAGCTGGACCTATACCTTACACTATATTAAAAAACGAACCCCAAACGGATCAAAGACCCAAATGTAAGAGGCAAAATTATAACTCTGAAAAGAAAACATAGGAGGAAGCCTTCACGACACTGGATTGAGCAAGGATTCCTTGCATAGGACACCAAAAGCACAGGTAACAAAAGAAAAAATAAGTAAATTGGGCTTCATCAACTTTAAGATCTTCTGTGCATCAAAGAACATTATCAAGAAAGTGAAAAGGCAGCACTCAGAATGGGAGAAAATATTTTCAAGTCATGTGTCTTATAAAGGATTAGTATACAGAATATATAAAGACTCACAGACTCAACAACCAAAAAGACCAAACGATTCAATTTAAAAAACGGGCAAAGGATTTGAGTAGACATTTCTCCAAAGATGTACAAATGTCGAAAAACACAGGAGAAGATGCTCAACGTCAACAGTCATCGGGGAAATGCAAATCATAAGCACGATGAGATACCCCTTAGGACACATATTATTTTAAAAACCCTACAAAACCCAGAACAAAGCGAGCGTTGGCAAAGATGTGGAGAGACCGGACCCCCGGCGCACTGCTGGTGAGAGTGCAAAATGGTACAGCTGCTGTGGGAACAGGGTGGCAGCCCCCCACCCCCGCCAGATTAAACTCACTGCCATATGATCCAGCAACTTCCGAGTATATACTCGGAAGAACTGAAAGCACGGACTCAAAAAGATATTTGTACACACGTGTTCATAGCAGCACCGTTCACGACAGCCAAGTGGTGGAAGGAACCCAAGTGTTCATGAAAGACGAACGGATAAACTACCTGTGGTTGCTCCACACGTGCAGTGAAATACCTTGAGGACGACGTGCTGAGGGAACTAGACCAGATGCCAAAGGGCAACCACTGTATAATCCCACCGATACGAGGGACTGAGAGTCGTCCAGTCCACAGAGAGAGATGGTGGAACCGTGCAGCCAGGGGCTGCGAGGGAGGGGAATGCGGAGCTGGTGTTGAATGGGGACAGGCTTTCAGTGTTCAAGATGACAAAGTCCTAGAGACGATGTTGACGACTGCTGCGAAAGAAAAATTTTACCGTGACATTTGTTGAAACGGTAAGGAAGATCTTGTCTGGGACTACTGCGATAGATGCCAAGACCACCGCATTAGGGGAGAAAGGCCAGGGTGAACTCTGAAGGTGGCGAAGACATCTGGGGACTTATAGCCGCGGGCAGAGACGGGGTAAATGGGTAGAAAATCACTAAGGGGAGACACGAAGGGTAGGTTACGCCATTCTGGTTACGCCACCTTAACAGGCTTCTTGCTGAGGAACGGCCAGGGGGGCCAGACCTCACGGGGAGGCTTCCACTCACAGGGGCCGCTAGGCTGCGCCCTGCCCGCCCCCTCCGTTGCCAGGTTCACCGATTAAACCTGTGTCAGCATGGACACCCCGAGTACCGCCAAATCTGGGGCATCCCAGGTCCTGTGGAACGACGAATCCACAGGCGCCCCTTGTAATTGTACCTTCTTATTCCTGACAAAGAGGCCCTGGTGCCCTGTGGTGCACACACGTTGGGGCAGACACTGAGTGCTGGGATTCCAGAGCCTTCCGCCTGCCCCCGTAGGCACCCGACACACGGGAGGATTTTGTGAAACAGTTTAAATAAATTAAGGAGAAAAAAAAGCGGATCACTTACTTTAAAAAAAAACCACAAGGTCTTCTATTTTTCTTGGTACTTGAGAGGGAAACAACATGCTTGAAAATCTGTTTGTGGATCAGCATAAACAACCAAAAATATTTCTGTTTTCTGGTTGTGATGGGAAATCATGGTGTTAGTAGGATGAGATCTGAATTGAAATATACACATTTAGTAAGTTAGAGAAAGACAAATACCCTATGATTTCACTCACATGTGGAATTTAAGAAAAAAAAAACCAATGAGGAAAAGGAAAAAAAAAAAGAGAGAGAGACAAACCAAGAAATAGACTCTTCACTACAGAGAACACACTGAGGGCCACCAGAGGGAGGTGGGTAGGGGGTGGGGAAGCAGGTGATGGGGACTAACGATGCACTTGTGATGAGCCCGCGTGTCGTATGAAGTGTTGAGTCACTACGTTGCACACCTGAAACTAACATCAGGCTGTATGGAAACTATACCGCAGTTACATTTTTTTAAAGTACACATTTTGGTGTTGATTTTAATGCAGTAATGCTCAGGTGCACAGAGTAATGGTAGAATTTTTCAGCTCAGTCACCAGCAGGTTTATTTTCAATAATAAGTTTTGACATTTGAAATCAGAGGGCATGCTGATGAAATGTTGAAGCTCAGGGGTGTTTACTTTGTTTCGGGAAATATTTGATATGTGGATCATTTTATTTTTTTAAATTTTTTAAATGTGTATTCATTTTTGAGAGAAAGGGAGACAGAGCACGAGCAGGGGAGGAGCAGAGACAGAGGGAGACACAGAATCCGAAGCAGGCTCCAGGCTCTGAGCTGTCCGCACAGGGCCCGACGCGGGGCTCGAACCCACAAACCATGAGATCATGACCCTAGCTGAAGTCGGATGCTTAACCGACCGAACCACCCAGGCGCCCCTGATGTGTGGATTATTTTATGAATCTCAAGAGTAACAGCCCTGAATTCAGAGCCTTGCCTTTTGATTGAGCTCTGTGTGTCGGAGTCCAGTGTTGCCTGCACATCGTAGGAAGTCAACAGATATGTGCTGGCAGAGTGAAGAAAGGACCCTCTGGAAGGGTTTCGGAGGGCACTGGCTGCAGCGTTGACAGCTCCTGATACCTGTCCCCACTTACAGATGTCACGGGACAAGTTCGAGAGGAAGCAACAGGACTCATCCCAACCACAGCCCAAAAGGGTTTACGAGGGCCAAGCTCGTAGACCCTGTTTCTGGAGAATTTACTATTATCCAGTGTGGGGACGTATTGCATGGACTATGGAGTCACACAGACCTTCTGCTGTTCTTGGCCCCATGTCCCACCATTTGAAAGACCTTGGGCATTAGTGTGTGGCCCCTGAAATGGTGACAAGCAACCCTATTGGCCACGTGATGCTGATATATATTATTAAACTGTTCCTTCCACAGTTTTCCTGTCTCAAAGCTGGGGATGGCCTTCCCATGTCATAAGAAGGCATGGGGATAAATGAGTTAAATAGCAAACACTTGGTGCAGTGCTGGGCACACAGCGCTCAGTAAATACTCACCCTCACCTCCTACAGTCTCGGGAATGTGTCGTGTGACCACGTGGGCAGCGTGACCACCGACAGCATGCTGTTCCCGCTGTGCGGTCCAGTGGGGGAATCAGACGATTCCGTCATGTGGGAAGAGTTAATTCAGGGAGTATTGTCACTAGGGACAGAAGGTGTTTTAGTGAGCGCATCCCTGCGATCTAGGACTGAAATAATTAAGAACTGATTCAGTTTTATGATTTCTCTTTAAGCAGAAAATATGCTGTGGTTAAGACTCCGTTCTTAAACAGAGTTATAGCGGATATGTGTTATAGACACCAGTTCAGTCGCGAAATAGTCCATTAGCTTGGGTTTAATTACTGAACATTTTCTCTAGAACGTGTTCCGCAGACATAAAGGATCCCTGCGACACCGACGTGGCCCCGACAGAAACTGTCCACACTTGGAACACGAGTCCCGATAACGGAGACCTGGGTCAGGCCCACACTCGTCCCCAAAGCACAGCGACACCTCTCCACAGCTAGCCTACCTCACTTAGTTAGCACCATGGCACTTCTGTGCCAGCAGAGAAAGTCCAGACCGGAGACGCCAAACCAGTGCTGACACTAGTCACTAAGAGCATTTACCTTTCAAGTTTAAGAACGGTGACCATTACACGGATGAAACGTAATTTCTATCATTAAACCCCATCTTTATGTCACGCGCCCTGGTTAAGTTCAGACAACATATATTTTTTAGATGAAAACTATTCCCAACACATGTTACCTCTTACCTGTAAGAGGCTGTTGAGGGTGGACCTGTGGTCTTCTCTCCCCTGTGGGACTCAGCCTTGTGTGCCCCGCATACCGTGGGGGGCGCGGGGAGCAGCGCTGGGAGCTCAGCCTGGCTCCCCAGCCCCTGCGTCCAAGCTCGCGGGCCCTCGACATAACTCCTTTCTGTAAGGACACCAGACCAGACAGGGGCTCTTGTCCTGGGGCGCGTGGTTTCGGGGCACAGAGCCGGACACCCCCGCCGGGAGTCTGGTTTATTAGTCAGGGGCTGGGCCCTGGGTTCCAGTATTTTAAAAGTCCTCCCAGGTAATTCCTAAGCGTGGCAAGAGGTGGAACTGCTGGGTCGGGTGGCTACTGGGATACAAAGATGGTTTGGGGTCTAACATTTTGCTTCTCGGCCACTGGAAAAAGCCAACAGGATCACTTGAGTTGCTCAAGACAGTACAACTGGAGGACACTTTGAGCTTGAGAGGAACTCCTCCATTTGCATTTAAAGTGATGAAATCTGAAGCTTTCCACCGTAACGATCAGTTGATGTGGTCAAACGGTCCATCCGGTAACCCTGTGCAGGCCACGGTGCAGGGTGCAGGCACAGAATGGCCGTGGGCGTCCCGTCTCCAACACTGTCGCGGCCGTGAACAACAGCCCGAGGCAGAGCTGGCGGGCGACTGGGGCTCCTGCAGGCACGCAGTCCCCGGTCCCGTTCTTGCCCTCGAGGGGCTCCAGGGGCAACCGCGATCTGTATACCTACCCATCCTCCTCTCGCCCATTTCTCAGCCACATGGTGGGCGTGGGATTCGGTTTCCTGGCATCTGTTCGCCGCAAATAGGGCCACAATATCACGCACCTTCCAGAGACGGAAGCTTTGCGAGTGGACGCCAGCATAAGCCAGTGCTGCCCCAGGCAGACTGGGGCATACGGTGACCCCGTCTGCAGGTGACATTCCAGAAAGTGACGGGCACAGGGGGCGTGAGAACGGGTGAAGAGGGAGGTCTGTGTAACAGAGACCGGAAAGAGCTGGCATTCTGTGAGCCAACACTCGTTTCGCCTTCCGTGTGAGGCGGGCATTGCTATAGTCCACTGATCCCAAGACACACGGCTCTCCACATTTCAGCATCCCTGGAGTGAATGTGCATCACACTGCCAATGGCGAGACAGGATATGGCCATTGGAGCAATGTCTTTCTTGACGATAAATAAAGTAACGATCATCTCGCAATCGACCGTGGCCGGGACCGGGTGGGCTACAACGTGTACGGACACTTCACCGTGAAGAACCTGAAGAAAGTACCAGAAAGTACATGTGGCTTCCCCAAGTTCACACACTCGAAGTGCCGAAGCCGGCGTTCAGACCAAAGTCAGCCCCGACGGAAAGTTCTGGGTACTTTTCTACACACCCAACACCTACCCACCCTCAACCACCCTGTGGGCCAGGCACAGTCAGAGCCTGACAAGGGTCCTGGTCCCAGACAAGCATGGCTTCTCCATCTCCCTCTTCATCTTCCCAAATTACTGCCACTCTCTGCTTACACCCAACGCAGCGTCCCGATGCCCAAATAACGTAAGACTTTCCAAAGACCCCCTTGCTTTACAAACAGCCCCTGCCGTTACCGAACAGTTAGTGTGTTTCCCAGAATGTGTCTAAAGGAAGATCACTGACCGTCCATTAACCCCCGGGGCCCCCCAGAACCTCCCATTCCTCCCGTGTGCCCTAGGAGCCAGCCCTCACTGACCCATGCGTGGGGACACTGGCCCCGTGGTCTCACCCACGTGGGCACCCAGCCGGGGGGCTCGGGTCACACCCAGTCACAGGAGGACCACAGTTTACCCGACAGGGTCTGACTCCCGCCCTGGGGCTCTCCCGGCTAAGCTGCCACATCAGGAAGCGAGGTTTATGGTCTAGAAAACCTCCAGAAGGGACTCTGAACACAGGCTCTCTCCCAGCAGACCACTGTCCCTGGCTTCCATGCCTTCCCACGGAAGAAAAAGGTCCTGCTTTGGTCCCTTTTCTCCTCCTTTTCCTCTTTCTGCTCCCCACCACCATCATCATCATTGATCATAGTTTTAAAAGAACTGAATTCTAAAAAGGCCTGGGTTTGGATGGGTCTTGTCCTTCTGTGACTGAGGCAACAAATCCCCACCAACTTGGTCTGCAGGTGTTGGTGGGGCTGGCTCCCCTCTGGAGGCTCCAGGGAGAAGCTTTCCCTCTTCCAGACCCTTCCTGCATCACTTGGGTGTGGCCCTCCCTTCAGCTTCAAAGCCAGCAAAGCCGCATCTCCCCGTGCCTCCCTCCTGGTCCTGTCTCCCACGGACTGTGCCTTCTCTCCACCTGACGGACCTCTGTGAACTCTGGGTCTGTGCGGACAATCTCCCTTCTCAAGGCCCTTAACAGTCTCATCTGCGAAGTCCCGTTTGCCACGTAAGGGCACACACTCACAGATTCTGGCGGTTAGGAGAGGACGTGCAGTTATGCTGGTGGGTGAGAGCAGACAAGGCGCTGAGCTCGCTCCACCAGGGCTGTTCGTCATCACTGAGCGTCGGGTCTCCGGCCCTGCCAGCAAGGACAAGGGCCAGAGTACAGCGTCCCCCATTCATCCCACGGCTGTGGAGGGTTCGGGTTCAGCTGAGTATCCTGGTCCACACAACATCACCCAGAGGGCAGGCACTTGGTCAGTCGTAACTGCCGAGTGGCCGTGCCCTCTGCCAGCTTCCCGTGATTCCCCAGAAGTTGCTTGGGCCTCCGAGGCCGCAGGGCTCGGCCCCTGAACGCAGATGATGCCTCTGCCTCGTTCGTGTAGTCGGGATTCGTAAGTAACATTGGCCGCTCCTGTGCTTAGACCTTGGCAAGCTGTAATTGGAGGCTCCGGCCGGGGAGCTGCGGGCACCCTCCCTCAAGGGCCAAACACACCTCAGGTGGAGAAGGGTGCTTGCTGGCTCCCAGAGTGACCATTAACTACATGCTGTTCACGGTACACTCAATAAAGCTGCCAGAAAGAGAGAGCGAGCGGGAAAATAAACGAGTAGGAGAGCGGAAACTCAGAACAGTGTCTGGCTGGTCTTCTGTAACGGAAGACGTTTGACCCGGGGACGACTCATCAGGGGAAATAAAGGTAAAGAGGAGTGAAGATAAACACAGAGTCACAAAGGGCCCTCACAGCTCCCTCGGCCAAAGCCCCAAAGCCCAGCCGGCCCTCCGTGTTTTGAGGTCTAGTGGCCAGAAGCACCCAGGGCTGGTGGGCCGCGAAGCCACCTGGAGGAGACGTGAGCGGGTGGAGCGCAGGGCCGGGCTGCAGCTGTGGTCCCCGGGGCGGCGCCTCGCCCCACCTGTTCCTCCCTGCGCGGGGAGCAGTTAGCCACGGTCTTGGGGCAACGCTGCTCAGAGCACGTGCTTTGAACGCCTCTCACACGCGGTGAGTCCCGCGTTCCCCACAGGCGTGACCACTCCCGGGGCCGCCCGGCTGCTTTCGCCGTGGGCAAGGGTGTGGGGCCCACCGCCAGGCCCGCCTGTGGGTTGTGAGGGTCCCACCTCCGAGCCAGTAGTAAAGACAGGTGCGTGGCATTTCAGGCTTTACAAAGTGCCTCTGCCTCCCTTACACCACTTAATTTAATGGTGAGAAGAGGCAGCCTGGCCCGGCCCTCAAGCAGAACCCTCCACAGCCGACTCTGGGAGTCGAGAACTTCCCTGCACGGTCCACATTCCACTCACTGCCCAGCACGCCCGGTGGGCGTTTCGGCCACGCTCCAGAATGCCGACCACTAATCCTCCCACAGGAGGATAAGCAAAGCGTGACTGATCGATGGGGAGCACGTGGCCGCCACATCAGCCCAGTTGGGGGGGGGGTTGCCGCCCAGAGTTTCCACAGGCTTCCGGGGGTTCAGCGCTGCTCGTGAGGATGGGGACCGGTACGTTCTGCTCTTCAGATGTTCTGCTTTCCCAGATGCCTGGGATCTCAGGGGTGGAGACGGGCAGAGCCCAGCAAGGGTTCCAACTCTGGGGAAGGGCATCTTCTTTCGCCTCTTTGGTCTTCCATTTTCCTGGCACGCGGAGGCCGGGGAACCCCAGCTCTCCTGCTCTGCACCTCCAGGGGCACCAGCACAGGGAAGGAGCCAGCTGTGCGTCTACAGCCCCGTGGTGCACTCTACACATAGTTTTGCTGTTTTGTAACCGAATTCCTGGTGTCCCCGTATCTCCACGCACACAGCGGAGAAGGTAAGGGAGGCAAACCCAAGGGGATACTTGTCATCTGGACGTGTGGGAGCTCATCTCATGTCCCGGGGAGCTCCGACGAGCAGGGACGGTCTCCCACGTACCTCTGTGGGGTGGCCCAGTGGAGACGGGCTCTCGCCTCAGCTCAGTGGAAGCTTCCAGAGAAGAAAGAAGACGCCTGCCTGGCCCAAAGGTCACAGAAGATTTCCTTTTCAATCTGTGCTTGTGGAAGCTTCTGATCCAGGCCAAGTGACGAGTCTGCGCTGCCCCCAGAGAAGCCGTGTGAGGAAGCGGAAGGCCTTCTCTCGGCCACCGTGTCTGAGCGCCCACTCTCCTTTCTGGGTTTGTCCATGGGTCCTCCTTGCCTCCTAACTCCCGAGATGAAATCACAGCCCAGAAAGGTCTGGATGGGCAGGCTGGCGTGGGCTGTCTGCATGTCGCCAGGCTACGCGAGGAGGCCTCCAGGGACCAGGCGGTAACCATGGCAACGAGGAGGCATGCCTACCTCGCAGAGAGGCCGAGCCTGTGGTCTGAATTGTGGGTGCAGAGGGGAGGGAGGGTTGGCCTGGGGCTCTGGTCACCGATGGAAATGGGCACCTGGGGAGCAGGCATGTTGCTGAGTCCGGCTGCAAGGAAGCTGGGCTGTATTTGGCAGGGAGGTGTCCAAATAGAAACATGCGTGCAGCATCTGGAGCTTGTGGGCACAGGGAGGCCTGAAGGGGCAGACACGGAGAGTCATCACAGCGGCCAGGAGAGCCCGAGCTCCAAAGGGAGAGAGGAGGCTTTGGGGGGTGCCCCCGGGAGTGGGGGGGGGGGCACTGCAGCCACAGGCAGGGCAAGAGCGGTGCTGTCACCAGGCCCGTGGGGCCCCCAGGAGGTGCAGGCACTAAGAGGTGAACTGTAGGGGGGCGTGGCGGGGGGGGGGGCGACCCAGGAAAACACCAAACGACAGGAATTAATGTTCCCTGTGGCAAAGGCTGCCCGGCTCACCTCTGTAGAGAACACGAGGGCCAGGCTGTGGGAAATCACAGTTTAAGGGTGGTTTTAGGGGCACCGGGGGGCTCAGTCGGTTGAGCATCAGATTTCGGCTCGGGTCACCATCCCAAGGTCATGGGATTGAGCCCTGCATCGGGCTTTGTGCTGACGGTGTGGAGCCTGCTAGGGATTCTGTCTCCCTCTCTCTCTCTCTCCCCGTCTGCCTCTCTCCCCTGCTAGCATGCATTCTCTCTCTCTCTCTCAAAAGAAATAAAAATTTTTTAAAAAGGGTACTTCCAATGCTCCACGACAGCTCCCAGACCAAGTGCACGCTTCGAAAGAGCTGGGCTGTGGCGACAGCCTGCTGACGTGCACTTGAGCCTTCTCCTCAGGTGGAGCCACACTGCCCTCGGCCCTCTGCCCAGAAGGACTAGGAAGCCACGATGTCCCAGACGGGACCGACATGGGGGCAGGAAAAGTGATGGTCTCGACTCCCACCCAAGATCTCAATGTTAC
Source organism: Leopardus geoffroyi (assembly GCF_018350155.1). Lineage (NCBI taxonomy): Eukaryota > Metazoa > Chordata > Mammalia > Carnivora > Felidae > Leopardus > Leopardus geoffroyi. The sequence continues at coordinate 168,669,543 of NC_059331.1, forward strand.
GAGAAGGAGCAGAGCGCCACGAACGTCTGGGCGGCACCTGAGTCAGGAAAACGAGCGGGCTGTCTCCACCGGCACTAGCCTTGTGTTCACAGACGCTCTCAATAGGCCTAAAGGGCCCCAAACCATCAAAACCACACGTCTGCAGGGCCATCGCGCTAACCGTGCGTTTCTTTTCCCATCTCAGCCAGCTGGCTTCCAGAGTGCGGTTCCGGACGCCGCTGGCGGTCCACAGGCCGTCACCAGGGCGGCAGCTCGGCAGTCCCGGCAAGCTCAGGTCCACAGCGTCCACCCCCACGCGGCCGCGACACCCGGGCCCTGCCGGGCTGGCCGTGAAGCGGGCGGGTGCGCAGACAGCGTGCGGGGTGCCCCGTGCACAGCCTGGCTGGAGCTTCCTCCGTGGGTGAAGGGCAGGAGCGGCTCACGCCTGCCCCGTGGCCTTGCTGCCTCCGGCCAGGGGCTCTGCTCCCCGTCACACGTGTTTGTGCACACACCCTGTGCTCCAGACACACTCAAGGTCGTCCTGTCCCCGACACATTCAACTCCGCACCTCCTCTGTTCTCTTCTATCTGACAAACTCCTCATTTCCGGAAGCAGCTGAAATTTCGTGGCTCCCATGAAGCCCTCTCAGATGGTCCAACGCCAGCTCCCCGGCCTGTTCACGCCTCTGGGCGTCTCCAGGACAGCTTCGATAACACCTGATCATAACTGAGCTTTTGTACGGGTGCTTCCTTCCCTGGTTCTTCAAGGAGAGGGGCCATGCTACGTTTATCTTTGGTCTTACCCCCGAACACATAACTCGAGGCCTTGTGCAGAATACGTATTTGTATTTGTACGTAGCGTTCTTGGGAATGAATAAATGAAGTTTAGAAGCATTAACCTCTCAAAAAAAAAGAAAAAAAGACTGAAAAAAATTTTAACCCGTCATGAACCCAAATTTGAAAAGCTCCAGAAGAAGAACGAACTGAAAAGCAAAGGTCACTTGGCGAGTGTAGGGACCCGCCGTTCAAGTCCAACACATCCAACCTGTACATCAGAACACAGAAAGCAACGGTGATGGGTTTTCTTAAAGCTCTTGTAACGAGTAAAGATCTCTGTCTTCAGTGCCACTTGGAAGTAATGGCCTAATCATTATTAATTCCTTTGGTATTTCCTATGATAACATTAATCACAGCAAACTCATTTGATGTAAATGGAAAATCACGAGTTTTTCTGCAACATTCCGCAGCAATTCCGCATTAATTAACTGGAGCACCACGTAAAAGTGTCACCGTGTCTGACGATTAAGCACATTTCTTGCACACTTTGATTAAGACACAAATCCCAAGCCAACAGAGAGAAAAGGTGGGAAAAGAAAAAAACCACACTTTATTGGAATGCAGTAATGAAGGCCTCGGGAAGTGGCTGGCCCTTGCTGCCGGCTAGGTGGCCGCCCCTTGAACTGGAGACAGAAGGAGCCCCCGGGGAAGGGGTGAACTGGAAACACCTCTCTCTGTACTTTAACTTATTAGCCGCATGTGTACAAAAGCAATTTTAAAACGTGTTTTAACGCTGTCGTGATATAAAAGGATGACTCGCAAAGGTACACATTCAGTGTCCGTGAATTAGAAATACGAAGAGGGAGATTTATATGCAAACTTATCTCAAGGTATAGAAAACACCTTCTTTACCACTTACGGTAAATGTTCAATTTCTAGAGGGTAAATTGCACACTACCTCATTCAGTAGCATAATTTTCTTCCCGGTGATTGGCATTTGGATATCAAGGTGGGAGGAAAGGGACGGATGGCAAGACTGCACAGCTCGCCAGTGTAAAAGGCATTCATTAGGACAGGTTCTCCAGCAAATGGCATGCCTGCGTCTTGACAAAAATCATGTCAAAAGTCATGTCAATCATGCTATTTTTTTCCCTGCTGGTTCAAATGCGCATCTTCCCAGGGATGACAGACACTCACAGAGGCACCTGCAATGCACCAAATAATGCCTCAGATCTTAAAGGACGAAGCCGGAGCGCACGGGCCATGCATTAAATTGCTGACTGACAAATACCCAGGACAAGAGAACACTGACATCGTCCAAACAACAGAGGTTGTGTGGTCCCTCTGGGGAAAACCCGCTGGAATTGCACAGCCACAACAGGGGCCATACAGAACCGTGCTCTGGGCCGGAGCCAGGATGCCCGCCCATGTGCAGCAGAGGTGTGTGTGTGGGGGGGGGGGGGAGGTGCGTCCTGGCCCCCACGCCCCGAGGTGGCTGAGGTGGGGGTGAGCGCCCAGGCCCACAGCCGCCATAGGGTTGCACACGTGGGGCAGGTTCACAGAAGACAGTCCTGTCCTGCCTCTGTTGGCTGATGGGTCGATAGGACAGATGGATGGGTTTTAAAGGGTGAATATTTTAGAAAACTTACACGAGGGAGATAAGCAACAGCATTTGGTGAGAGGAGGGGGAGTGGAAAGAGGAGAAAAATCACGAGCACTCTTTTACCGTGAAAATCTGACGTGTCTCCAGACTGACGTCATTTTCCTAATTAGACGGAAGTCAGTTTTCAATATGTATGCACATAATCACTTAGGGTAATTTTACAAGATAATCAGAGGATTTACAGAGCAGACTTGCATACAGCCACACGAGCCGGTCCACGTACGAGACCTAATAACTGTTAGTACGATGTGTCCTGTGACGAACGGCCATGCACAGCAGCAAACGGGGGAGGCAGTGCCCAGTGGCGCTTACTTGAGGCACCGGGCTTGCCTTAACACCAAGTGCCCAGTCCTCAGGCAACGGGCAAGATGCGAATTTGCAAGATGACGTAAAGCATTGTTGTGAGGTTGTAAAAATCTATATTTAATTTTCTTTCGTGGCAATGTAAAATAACAAAGAGTAAAAACAAAGACAAAATATTTTGGGAAGACGGCGAAGAATGAAAAACGACCTTTCGATGTTGTGATCCTGCTGGAAATCCATCTCAGAGGGCTCACCTACGAGCTGCACTGAGAGCCTTTGCGAGCTTTTCTGTAGAATGAATACTGGACGACACCTTGCAGGTAGCCCTCTCTGACAGGGCCCTTCACCCCGGAGGCCGGCACGGAGGCCTGGCGTGGAGCCCGTGCCGTGCCAGGGTTCCATCAGGAAGGGGTTCCCGAGGGGCCTTCTCCTCAACTCCCAAAGAAAAGTCCCGCATTTCAAACAGCAGCTCCCTGCTTTGCTCATCTTTCCCTAGGAAAGCCAGTCTCCTGTGGGCGTGGAGGGGTCTGTTTTGAGAAGACAAAGACAGTGAAGTGTGAGGACGAAACCCGTAACGAGCAGAGAGAGCTACAGGGTCCGCCAGCAGAACTCCACGCGATGTTGACACTGCGGCGCTAGAGGGGTGCCCCTCCAGCCTCAGTGTGGACATCTCTGGATTTAGCCATCAGAGAGGGCTTATGTGAGTAAGACCTCAGACCTCGGTGGGTCACAGGACCGGGTTGCTGTGTGTGTGGGGTAAGATCTGGCCTGAGCCGGGGGGGGGGCGGGGGGGGGCGGGGCAGGAGGAGATGGAGGGAAGTCTGGAAAGAGCAGCGCTGGCAGGTAGGATGACTGATCCCCAGGCAGACAGGGCCTCGGGCAAGTGGAGAACAGGTGAGCACCTGACTGGGGTAGAGAAGAGGCTTGGGGTGTCCGGGAGGCCAAGGAGCTGGCCGCACACTGGCCTCCCGGAAGTGTGGGACCCCCATCCGTTCCTGTGCGTTTCCTACACGCTCTCCCTGCTCCTGCTTGCAGACTAGAGGACTCTGGGGGAGGAAAGAGGCAGGACACACGGTTCCATGGGGAAAATCCAGGGTGTGCAGAACTGCGCTCCGAAAGGCTTCCTGGAGCAGGCTCCCTCCCAACAGGGCTGGTGATGAGCCAAGGCCAGGGCCGGCTGAGGACCGGCACGTAAAGGCATGGCCCCGCCTTGACATTCTCCCAGCCCTTGACCAGCTGGTGCCCTTCGGTCCTGGAGCAACTCACATTCTGAGCTTCCCCTGCCCTGGGCCCCTGACCTCAGCATCCGTCCCCGAGGTCTGTCCACTGCTTCTCCTTCTGCCTGTGCTGCTGCTGTCCACACACCATTCCCAAGCATCTGCACCCTTACTTACTTTGTAGCCCCAAATTCCCTGCCAAGTTTCAGACGAGGCACATCTGGCCTGACGACTCGGCAGACAGAAGAAAACACCAGCCGAGGGGCCCGGAAGCCAGGGCTCGGGGCGCACCCCAGATCCTCGCTGCCCCGGGCACGGGGGTCCTCGCTGATCTAAGGCTCATCACCTACATCCGCATTGCTGTAAGGCTGGCGAGGAGGCACGGTCACGGCACAGATGCGCTGCCCGACGTGCAGTCAGACCAACCCTCAGTCAGGGACCAGCTCAGCTCCGTTTCTGCCACGTCCACGTCCACGTCCACGTCGTGAGTGCGCAGGCCTCCCCGGGCACAGCTCCGACCCCAACACTTTTCTGACCAAGAGTGCTCCGTGGCTGCCCACTAACTGCTGCTTATGCACGAGCTGTGTGGCCTGCCTGCCACGTTCTCCCGTACACCCTGCGTCCCCTGAAACAGGCCTCTTCTTGTCCCCAAACAGGCCATGCTGCTCTCTGGGCCTCTGCCTTTTCACCCCTCCTGTCCAGAGCGTCTGTCCTCAGCTCCACCGGTCAGACTCCAGCCACGTGGCCTCCCCAGTGGCCGCGTTATCCTTCAGGCCCCCCCCCCACCCCCGACAGCGTCAGCCAGGAAGTCTAGGTCTGCTCCCAGCACTTGGCAGGTCTCACGTGGAGATGCCCCCTACACAGTCCTTGGCGCACTGACTCTCGGCTCCTGTGGGATCCCGAGGGCCCAGGCCTCAGACCGCTTCCCTTCCCTGGGGTCTTCCGGGATCTTCCATAGCAGCTGGGCGGTGCCTGGCACACACAAGGCTTAAACACACAACAAATAAATGGCTGAACTACGTCTCCTTAGAGCAGACAGTGAAGATAAAACGTTCAAGATACGATTAATAGAACTAAGTAATATTTTGTTTTGAACTATATCTAAACCCATTTTTTCTTGTTTAGATCAAACTGTGTGAACACGGGGAGAGCATCTTACAAAACCATTAGAGAACAGAAATACCTTTGTTTCAGCCCCAGAATTATCAGAGCCAGGCTTAGGAAAAGCTAGTTGAATCAAATCAGAGGTCATTAACAAAGGTAACATACGTTATGAATTGTTACAGACGTCACCAAATTTCAAAGGCATATGTAATTATGAGCAGAGCAACAAATACAGTAGTTTCAATCAAAAACCATTAGTAGATACGGAAAATGAAATATAGATGCAAGGAGATGAACCAGCTCAATAGTCCTTGCATCTAATTAATCAGTGAGCTGATTAATGAATTGCACATATTTTAAATGTGTCCACAGAATCTTTTAAAAGCGAGCGCTCTTCTGGGCACCAAACCCAGTGGGGGACCCCAGGGAGACCCGGCCGCCATCCCCGACTTGCATGGAGCTTCTCCTCTACGGCAGTGCCGACCCTAAGCAAGCAGGTCGATAAGTGAACAGGACAATTTCAGACCACGGCAGGGCTCTGAATCGAGGAGCAGAGGTTTACATGCATGCTGGGGGTGTATGGCAGGAGGCTGTGTGAGTTTGGAAGCCAGGACAGGCCCGCTGAGGGACAGCTGGCTGGTGCCCACAGGATAAGGCCAACTGAGCAGACTCTGGAGTATGCTCTGCGGGCTCAGGGCCCAAGGGCGGGGGGTGGGGATGGGGGTGGGCAGACTGCTTGGTCCACGAGCAAATGTGGAGGGGATGAGGTCAAGGTAAGGGCAGGGGTCACTGTGGTGCAGGGTCAGGGCCACAGGTCAGGACGGGATCTGGTACAAAGCTTTAGCAGGGACATCACGAAACCCGATCATGCCCTAAAGGTCCCCGTGGTTACGAGCCGTGAACTACTCCAATAAGAGACGGCACAGGAGGCGGGGAGGAGGGTGGATTCCAGGCGTGGCGAGGGGGGCAAATGAGGGGGGCAGTGGACCCCGGGCTGTGCCGTACTTCCGTAAATAAGTTAAACATCAGATCCTGACTCCCCGTGTTTCGTGTGAACAACCTACAAGATTAAATTCCAAACAAGTTTACAAAAACAGAGGTCAACGATGGGTCAGGTGGATCTCAATTGCTGCCACTAATTAGGACGAAAGGGGTTAACTGGATGCCCTTGGCGAGGGGGCTCTTGGAAAGGCTACAGCCCTGGAGTTGCCCTGTTCCGTCCACGTCACGCCTGCTACGAGGAAGGGCGTTAAAACGTCCCTTCTTACTGCTCAAACAGCCCGAGTTGGAACGGCTCTCCCTGAGTTTACAACATCAGGCGTTATAACGATATGATAACTTGTTGTATTTATCGCATTTCCCTGGACCTTCCTTTTCTTATTTCAATTTTTTTTTTTTTTCAACGTTTATTTATTTTTGGGACAGAGAGAGACAGAGCATGAACGGGGGAGGGGCAGAGAGAGAGGGAGACACAGAATCGGAAACAGGCTCCAGGCTCTGAGCCATCAGCCCAGAGCCCGACGCGGGGCTCGAACTCACGGACCGCGAGATCGTGACCTGGCTGAAGTCGGACGCCCAACCGACTGCGCCACCCAGGCGCCCCTGGACCTTCCTTTTCAAGAGCGAAACCTCTCCTCATAGACAATATCTATCGAAATATTTTGACTTCACATTCCCAAGCAAAGAAGAATCACAGAACACTGAGGAAACTGACCACCGGAACTCTGAGTCTTTTCCTCTCGAGAAAGTTTTGAGTGCCACTGTGTCCTCGTTTCTGGCCAGGGGGCCCATTCATTCATGCCTGAAGATTCACCATGAAAATATTAAAAAAAAATTAATGTCTATTTATTTTTGAGAGAGAGGGAGGGAGAGAGAGAAGGAGCAGAGGAGGGGCAGAGAGAAGGAGAGAGAGAATCCCGAGCAGGCTGCTTGCTGTCAGTGCAGAACCCGACAAGGGGCTTGATCTCACAAGCTACGAGATCATGACCTGAGCCGAAATCAAGAATCAGATGCTTAACTGACTGAGCCACCCAGGTTCCCCCACCATTTTTCAAAATAATAGGAAGGTCTTAATTTTGGCACCTTTCACCGACCCCTGCAAGTGACAAAACCAGGAAAAAGGGAACCAGAGCTAAGTTTTTCAAAGGTGAAAGCTGACAACACCCTACATATTTTTAAGGACTGATGCTTTACAAAACAGGAGAGATTCTTTCAGCTCCCCCAGTGAAACTCAGGGACGGTGTGCTTTCTGTTTCCTTCTTCAAAACAGGCCCTCTGTCCTTTCCTCCCATTCTCCCTCAAGATGTGATACAACGTTTCGTCCCTGATGAAGTCTGTCCTTATTGCTCGAAGCCAAGTTCAGTAGTTGCCCTGAATGACCAACGTGCTTCCTCCGTACCCCCTGCAGCACAGCCACAAAGACAGAACGCTTCAGGTGTGCCTGGCTCTGTGCTGTGAGACAACCTGAGCTTCAGGACCACTCTGTGAGGCCATATACTGTACCTCCCTTATAGACAGCAGGGTCTGAGAGTCAGGGAAGCACACTGGCTTGCCCACGTTTGCACACCTAGAGTGCTGTTATGGTCAGAAGATGGACCGTGTTTACTTGGGTTACTCCCTCCTGAGTCCCACGGGGCACTCTCATTGTCAGGGGTATGTGTTTCTCACCAATTGGGAATTCTCACTATTGGGAATTTTTACTGGGAATTTCTTTCCCAATAGAGACACATATTAACTACAAGGTACAGTTTAGAAAATATTATCCATACTTTCATGGTTTTCTCTGGAAAATCCACCACTCTTAAAAACTTTAAACATCTGAAAAAACACTCTTTGTGGAACTGTGGCTGCAGCAGCAATAACAATGGAAATAGCAATGATTGTGATGGTGGTGATGGTGAGGATGATGGTGATGGTGATGATGATGGTGGTGATGATAATGATGGTGATGGTGATGATGATGGTGATGATGGTAATGATGGTAATGATGATAACGATGATGGTGATGGTGGTGGTGATGATGGATAGTGATGGTGATGATAGTGATTGTGATGGTGATGATAGTGATTGTGATGATGGTGATGGTGATTATGGTGATGGTGATGATGATGATAATGATGGTGATGGTGATGGTGATGATAGTGATGATGGTGGTGATGATGGTGATGGTGATGGTGATGACAATGATGATGGTGGTGATGATAGTGGTCATTATAGTAATGATTATGGTGATTATGATGGTGGTGGTGATGATGGTGATGCTGATTATGGTGATGGTGATGGTGATGATGGACTGTGATGGTGATGATAGTGGTTGTGATCATGGTGATGGTGATGGTGATGACAGTGATAATGGTGGTGATGATGGTGGTCATTATAGTAATGATTATGGTGATGATGGTGATGGTGATGGTGATGATGGTGATGATAGTGATGATGGTGGTGATGGTGATGATAGTGATGAGGGTGGTGATGGTGGTGGTGATGATGGTGATGATAGTGATGATGGTGGTGATGGTGATGGTCATTATAGTAATGATTATGGTGATTATGATGGTGGTGGTGATGATGGTGATGGTGATTATGGTGATGGTGATAATAGTGATGACGGTGGTGATGATGGTGATGGTGATGATGGTGATGATGGTGGTGATGATGGTAATGATGGTGGTGATGATGGTGATGGTGATGGTGATGGTGGTGATGGTGATGATGCTGGTGCTTATAGTAATGATGGTGGTGATGGTGATGATAGTGGTGGTGGTGATGATGATGGTGATATGGGAAGCAACACTATTTTTCTGAGTGTTCACCATGTACTACTCATTATTCCAAGTTCTTACCTCATACTTAACTCATCAAAATCCTACGAAGGAGATACCCTTATAACCCACATTTTATAGTTGAGGAATCTGGAGTAACCTGTCCAAACTTATTTGGTCGATACGTAGAAAAGCCAGCATCTTACCCCAGGTGGCCCGACTGAAGAGTAATATTAATTTCCAGTTCCTTTCTCATTGGTATGTGTAGTGGTATTATGATGTCCACAAATTGCTAAAAACTGCTCCCATCAAGAGGCGGAGTCAAATTCTCCTCCTGGAATGTGGGCTGGACCTCATGACTCGTGTCTGATGAATGGAATCGAATGGAAAAGACTACATCATAAAAGGTCTTATGACTTTCGACTAGTTCTCCTTCTCACTTGGCTCACTTGCTTCTGGGGCAGGCAGCTGTCCTGCCATGGAGATCCCTCCGGAGAGGCTCGCGTGGTGAGGAACTGAGCTTTTGGCAACAGATGCGTAAGGGAGCCACCTTGGAAGTGGCTCCTTCAGCGCAGTTAAGCTTTCGATGGGAGGTCAGCCCGTGCCGGCAGCTTGACCATATAATGTCCCAAGTGACTCTGAGCCGGAACCATCTGACTGAGCAGCTCTTGGATTTCTGACCCACAGAAATGCTGTGAGACAATGAATGCCTGTTGTTTTAAGCTGACAAGTTTGGGGTAACTTCTTATATCGCGTTCGATAACTAGGGCAGTATATTTCCTTAGTGGATGAAGGGAGCTTCCAGGAAGCTCTGTGAAGATCATCATTGGGCGCTCCTTAGCCTATGTGATATAATCCTACTTTCATGAAAGTTCATGACCATCACATTTAGATAACTCGGTAAAAATTCAGCAGTGGTGGAAATGGTGAGAGTATTATCACGTTATTGAGATTTTGTTCTGCAGAAGATGAAACACCATGATGGGGGGATTCGTTGTACGCAGTTGTGACTCTTCAACCCACGGGCTAGGCTGGACATTGAGAGCTAGCCAGTCTTTCTGCCTCTGGGGAGGGAAGTTCTTAAACCAGTTGTTCTTTTCATGTCAACTTCTAGGGAAGAATATTCTTCAAATGTCTTAGAAATGCTGTTGAGTTTTCCTAAAGGCCAAACTGGATTACCGCGGCTCTTAGTGGAGGGGAAAGAGAGAACTGTAGGGCTGGGCAGCTCTTAAGTTCCGCGCGAGGGTGCTGGCACGGTGCCCGTAGGGACCCTGTACTGACGGGGCTGCTGGGCCGTGGCCAGCCAGCACCCTCGCAGAGCGAATCTTGTGCCTCTACACCAGGCCCTCCCGGGTTTTGGTTGAAAGCAGAGGCTTTTCCTTTACAAGCGGACCTTATTTGCATGAAGGGTCAGTCCTGAGTTTATATCAATAATGCAAAGAAGAAACATGTTTCCCCAGGTGCAGCCAGCCCGGGGCAGAAAGAGGTGCTGGGGTGGGAACATCGGGGAGGCGGCACACCCGGCTCCAAGCCTCCACGCCAGGACGCACACGGCTACCGTCACACCTCTCTGGAGCGCTGTCCTTAGGCCCCAAAAGTCTGGATCGGCAATGCGCAGAAAGGCTTTCCCCACGCCGAAGTCTGGTGGATAAACAGGCTCTTACCCAAGAGCGACCTCAAAGTTTAAAAGAACCCCTACATCTCTCGGTCTTTCCACAAATTCTGGAGAGGCCACTGCAGACAGTGGCACCCAGGGCGTCCCCAAGAGGCAGAAATGGAGGACGGGGACACCTCCCCATGGTGGCAAGAGCTCTATCCTAGCACCAATGAAACTCACTTCAATAAAACCAGCCAATAAATTTTAAAACACACAAAAAATCTGACTCCAATCATAAAGAGGAGATTTTTTTTAAACAATAATTTCTTTTCTGTTTTAAAAGTAATTTCCCCCTTAGACCTCACTTAACCAAGGAGTTGTTCCATTTCTTTCTTTTTTTTTTAATAATGAGGTTTCCCAAATTACAAATAAATTCAGTATGCCAAATGATTTAACGATTCAGTGCAATAAAGTTCTACTGGCTCCTAGCTTACCAGGGCCTACATCTACTGCACAAAGTAAGCCTCGCTCTAAAATTGCCTTTGCGTATCACGAGTGATACATCTCCTAGTTAATTCACAGCACTTTTAGAATGGCACAAGTTAGGGTCAGAAGACCTCAAGTTAATGTAATTACAGCTCCCTTATCGAACAAAGCGGGCTAGGGTTTTGTGAAGCAATGGTTCTCCCAGGGTAGCCCCTGCGCCAGGCATCACCTGGGCACTGTTAGGAATGCCACCTACGGGGCCCCACCCCAAACCTACTGAATATTACAGCTTGGGGAAAGGAATCAAGATCGCTGTTTTAACAAACCCTCCGGAAGTTTCTGATGCAGCTAAAGTTTGAAACCGCTATTTTTAAAATTTTTTTTAAAGTTTATTTACTTATTTGAGAGAGAGGAAGTGAGAAAACAGGGGAGGGGCAGAGAAAGAAGGAGAGAGGGAGAATCCCACGCAGGCTCTGCAGTGCCAGCACGGGGCTCGAACCCATGAACCGTGAGATCAAGACCCGAGCCGATATCGAGAGTCAGACGCTTAACCGACTGAGCCGCCTAGGCGCCCCTGAATACACCATCTTAAAGGACGTGTGCACTCTCCCATTCAGGTACCTTCGAACAGCAAAGGGCCTCCGGCCATACCAGCCCCAGGAAGGAGGGATTGGACAGGGCCCGCCTGAAGGTGCTGGCAGGATACTTACTGTGTGTGCATATGTACGTACGTATGTACGTGTGTGTGAGTTCACGCATATACCCACGCATGTGTGTGTCTGGAGACAGAACACGAGCTGCTCACTGTGCCGACCGCGGTTCATGGGATCTCTGGCTGGCGACGGGCCGTACGCATGCTCAGGAATGGAAAACGGACATAATGCAGTTCACGGACTGAGAAGGAGCAGGCTCAGCCCCGCGTGCAGTTTTCTGATGCTGCCCCGGGAACACGGGGCCAGGTGCCCCTCCCGGCTTCACGTGGGGGACACTAACGAGGCACCAAGCGGTTCCTCCTGGCCCCAGTGGGGCCCTAGGAGGTTACACAGCTTGTGTCTGTGCACTTGTGCACGTCCCGGTACAAAGAAAGGTAACGTGTGATTGTCTCTGGAGACAGCAAGCAGCACCGTGTTTCTTGGTTTCAGACCCTGTTTTCTCAGGATTCGGAACACAACGTCCAGCTCACGGCGACTTCGTCTAAAAGACCACCACCTGTCTCCGAGGCCTCTACGCACCCTGCGCTCCATCCAGGCCCGGGCCACCCGTGCTGGCTGAGACCGGGGACGGGGGCTCAGGCGGTTAACGCAAGGCCCTCCAAGTACCCATGGGACCCACACCGTGATGACGGGCATTTTGCGAGCACGCCCCTCGGGGCTCCTGGCCTCCAGCCAGTTCCCGGGCACCGACGATCCTCGTCAGGAACAGCGCCGGGTCCGCCGGGCGCTTCTCCGCGAGCTCATCCTTCCCGCCGGCGTATCTCCACCACCCACGGGCCCCCTCCTCTTGCCTCTGGTCTCCGTGCGGTGCAACGTTGTGCCAGGTCGCACCTCTGGCTCTGGGGCCGCACCTCGGCCAGCCACACTCACGCCCCGCCGTTCCCCCGTTCGGACCCCTGGGCCTCTCTCTGCTGAGACAGGGTCCCGCATCCCTCACGCCGGCACCTACCACCCTGCTCCTACCCTGCAGCATCTCTCCCCGCCCCCCCCCCCCCCCCCCACCGAGCCTGCCCCCTGCTGGGACGTCCACGTGTCTCTTCTCTCCAAGTCCGGCCCATCCACGCAGGTCCCCACGACGTCCCTTTGCTCCCGGAGCCCTCACCGAAAACTTGCTCCTGACATGATCTTTCTGCTGTTCTGAAACACAGCAGTGTGTCCACTAAAAACTCCCTTCAGAAATTAATGTGTTCTGCACCCCATTCGCTTTTTTTTTTTTAATTTTTTTTTTTCAACGTTTATTTATTTTTGGGACAGAGAGAGACAGAGCATGAACGGGGGAGGGGCAGAGAGAGAGGGAGACACAGAATCGGAAACAGGCTCCAGGCTCTGAGCCATCAGCCCAGAGCCCGACGCGGGGCTCGAACCCACGGACCGCGAGATCGTGACCTGGCTGAAGTCGGACGCTTAACCGACTGCGCCACCCAGGCGCCCCACCCCATTCGCTTTTAAACCACGCTGCAACCTGTGTAAAAAGTCCGCACCTAAGGAAGACTAAATACCTTAGTCACGACAATCGCGCTCCTGGCGACAAGCAGAAGCGGCCTCCCCGTAGGCCACTCTGTGGGTCTAAACGAGAGGCCAACACAAGCCATCTGTGTCTGGCACGTTCTAACACGTCTGCCGTTGGCGCCCACACTTCCGGAGAGGAAGGTATTCTGGGCACGTGGTTTTGCTCTCACAGATCATTTCTATGGAAAACAGCAGTCAGACAGTAATACAGGCCCAAGGTGACCTCATTACCAGAATTTGTTCTAGTTGTCATTAGACATACCACACTGTGTCACTCAAAACGCGAAAGAGAGAAAAGATACTGACACGTAGCAGCCGCGATTAGAGATGAGAAACGTAGTTAGGCCGCAGAACCCCTCAGTTAGACGGGAGTGTGCATCGTGCCCAAGACTCGGTCGCCTTCAGACCTTCCCTGTGGTCTCCGAGGCTCTCCCCTTCCACCGTCCTTACTCTCTCCTTCTATGCAGGGCACGCGAGGGCGTCTTCCCCGTGCCGCAAGGCCAGCGCTGTTCTGGAGCGCGCTCCTGAGACAGGTGTCTGTGAGGGGCCACCAGGCCAAGTACCGGGAGCAAGAAAACCCAGCCCGACCTCCCCCACGGTGAACAAGAATGACTCGGAACCCACTTCTGCCGACCCTGTTTGTGAGCACTCTAAGCCCCCCCACCCCGAGGTACCTGGAACGCCCCCCGCCCCGACCGAGGTACTTGGAGCAGAAGTGTGGCAGAGGCGGTCCAGCCCTAGCGAGAGAATTCCAAGACGCCTGCCCCACGTGGGTGACGGCACTCGGTTCCCAGCGTGCGTCGCTCTACGGTGCCCTCACCCACAACCGAGCGAGGCCTGGAAAGGGCGCCGCAGCGGCAAACCGTGCGTCAGGTTAACACGTTAAGCAGCTCGTGGGCTCTACCGCTGGATCCCAGGTACAACTGCAACGCCCCCAAACCTGCATTCCTGCCAGAATAACTCCATTGCTTTGGCTTAAGTATCGTACCTTCTCAGAGAGCTGAAGTGGGTGGTCAGCAGGGCAAACTTAGCAGAGGTGAGTTTGTCTGACCTTTTTAGACGTGGTTTTCGCAGGGGTGGGGCTCAATGAGGCCGGTGGGAGGAGGGGCAGTTATTCTGGGAGCCCTCCCAACCCAGCACTGCTGGGAGCCCTCCCAACCCAGCACTGCTGTGGCCCGAGGGGAGCGGGGACTCAGCGCTGGGTGGCTGGGTTTCCCTGTTTCCCCAGAGAGCCAGAGCCAGCAGCGGAGCACAGACACGGATGGGACAAGACACCTCTGCCCAGCCACCCCCAGTGGAAGGAGGGAGGGACGGAGGATGACAACTAGGTTCACAGGCACCAGAGCAAAGAGCCCAAGCTGAACGTGTACTAAGGAACACGGTGCTTTCCAGCGAGGAGCAGTGACGAAGGACCCGGAGAGTCTCACCGAGAATGGAAAGCTGGTTTCAACTTTGCGTCTGTGGCCAGCTAGCCCATCTGACCACGGCAGGTGTCCAGGAAGCAGGCCACGCCCAGGCCCCCTGGGAGTCCGGCGCGAGGGGCAACATGCTTGCCTGGAGGTGCCTGTGGTGTAGACGCTGGAGCGCACGCACCCTGGTCTGGCGCAGCCTCACTCAGCACGTCCCTTGCTTGTGGGGCCTGGGCCCCACGGATGCATTCCTCAGAGGCACTGGCTACCTCACAGGAGGCAGGCGCCAGCGTCCCCGCGTCCCCGGGCCTGAGGCTCTCTCCAGGGACGACCCTGCAGGCCCCCGACAAGCCCGGTGCACAGCCAGGCACACGTTCCACCTTTCTCAATCCTGTCTCTCTTACGAGCGTGGCCCCCGGGGTGGCTGTGGGCTCCTGGAGGCGGTGCGCGAGGAACGCATGTGGAAACCACCAGCCTTCGGAGATGCCGTCTTTTAACCAGAAACAGACTCTCTGGATTCCTGCTGCTGCTGCTGCTGCTGCTGCTGGCTGTTCTGAATCACTGCCGGACACACGTTCGCCTCTCCTGCTGTGGGATCTGGGCTCCGTCCCAGCCCTTCCTGGGAAACGTCCCTGTCGGCCTCCTGGTCACCGGCACATGGTCCCAAAGCACCAGGGGCTCCGGCACGGCCCCACGCGTGTTCAGAGTCAGGGCGTGCCTCTGCCTCCTGGCGACCCAAGGCTCACGGGGACCCCGTGGGAGCACGCAGCCTGACTGCTGCCACAGGCCCGGGGCTGCTGAGGGACTTGCTCACGGGGCAGCCGGTGAGCGCCAGCACGCGGGGCCTGGCCAGGAGGGGAGGCTCCCGCGGGGGGACCTGAGCCCTTGCAGAGCCCCGCGCTCACGAGGGGCCCAAGACGCCTCGTGGAGGGGCGTCGCGGGCCCCACGGCACGGGGAGGGACGGGCTTCAGAATAAACAAGCGGACACGGAACCACGGCTGTTTCGGGCCCCATGCGGGCCCCACGCAGGCCCCTCACGGGCCCCACGGCACGGGGCCCACAGCAGACCAGGGACGGGCTTCAGAATACACAAGTGGACACGGAACCACGGCTGTTTCGGAAGCCACAGCCCCACCCACCTGCCACCTGAGATACTACGTGTGATATTTTTGAAAGTTTCACTTGGTAATGAAATAAATTAATATACGGGAAAGTTGTGAAGGCAACTGTAAAGATGAGAACAGTGGAAACCAAACAGTGCTATATTAAACTTTAGAAAACAATACAGTCCTGCAAGACAAGATCTTCCCCAGCAAGTAACAGGGGCTGGACCTTCTTGGCCTCTGAGCACGAAGTCCTCTGTCACTGACGGACGTGGACAGTGTGACGTCGGGAACGGAAGCAGGCAGTGAGCCCTCGGTGGCCTCTGACCCTCAGGGCGGTTTGGGTGAAAGCCTCCGTGGTCGAGCGTGGAAGAGGCACCCCGTGGAGTGCGTCAGCAGGATCCCACGGGGCCACCTCATCCCAAACGGCCATACTCGTGAGATCGTGGTTCACCGTGCTAGGTGTTTAATAACACGTTAAATAATGCACCAAACTGGAAGTCAGAGCTATTCACAACCTTCCTTCTTGGAAAACACCAGCAGAGGTGGGGTCTCATCTAGGTTGTAGCTCACGGTCCCCGCGCCAGGGGGTCCCTGGGTCAGGTGCGTTAGCGTCTGTGCGGTTCCCAGGCAATCTCTTGAGATGCGTCAGGAGACTGGGCCTGATTCCCACAAACTCCTAAACTTAAGAACGGACACCGAATAAAAAGATCCTTTATCATTCAGGAAGCATGAAAAAAAAAAATATCTTCTGTATCGTCGGCATGGCCACCTTCCGCGGGGAATGAACAACACAGGGGGAGTTACCCCTCCAGTGGAGGGCGCGGGCATGTCCCCATGGCCCCTCTCTGGCAGGCGGGCTCTGTCACAGGCGGGGCGGGGCGCTGGGCCCAGACCGTGGCCCCTCCTCGTCTCGCAGGCCCAGCTCACGGGGCCACGTATGCAACCCCCATTTTCTGACAGCTCCCTCAAACTCATTTTCCCACAACGTATGATGGTCCGCTCACAAGATTTTTCATCAGAACATAAACGGATTCAGATTTCTCTGAAGAGTAGGTTCCCCATATCGGTGCTCCGGTCCATGTTACGATTAAGTCCAAGGACGCAGAGGAAAATAGGTTTTCTTCCTAGGTGGTGTGCTTGATGAAATGAAAATAGTATCTAAGCACCAACCAGCATCTGTGGGCAAAAAGGCCTACGAGCCCGTCCCTGCACTTGGTCAGAGCTGACATGCTCACTTGGGTTTCGGTTTTGTTCCTTCTAGAAAAGCAATTTCCACGATGTACCCACCCGGGACCAGGGGGCTATGGAGGGAGCAGCACGGCCGCAAGCCTCCCAGGGCTCCCAGAAACATACCAGCTCAGTTGTCTCTCCGGCCAGAGACTCCGAAGTCACCCAGGCAGGAGGGCGGGCGCTCCCTATCCCTCCAGCCACGGCTTCAGCCCTTCGAGGCCACTGCCGGCCAGGACCCCTATGCAGATTCACACTGCCTGACAGGACGGAAGGGTGCAGGGCTGAGCAGAGGGTCCCCCAAACACCCACAGCCGGTGGGGGACCGCACACCGTGGCAGGCTTGGTGACGATCCCCGGCCACCATACCGGCACTCAGTGACGTGTCCACGACGTGATGTTACTTGACTGCCCCGCGCTCACAGGCACGCTACAGTTTACACACGAGATGGTGACCTGAAAAATCCATTGTTAGGCTCAGCATATTAGCGAGTAGTGTGCTGGGTGGTACTTCCTTGAAACCAGCAGAACAGACCCGATATATCAATGCTGTTTTCATCCTCTTTAAATATTTGCAACACAGCAGCCCTCCACTACAGGCCACCAACCATCTTCTGCTTCTAGAGGGAAAGTAATTACGCAGCTTAAGGGCAGACGCGTGCTCTGAGCTGTCTCAGCGAGCTTTATTGGGCGCGATTTACAACCTACCATTGTTTCCTTTCCAATTCATTTCAATAAGAAGCATAGTGAAGTTTCTAGTATTTCCATCCTTAAATCTGACGAAACACAAACAAGCTGACAAACACCAGCATTGCCTCCCCGGAGGGGTTGGGGACCAGGAGAGGCAGGGAGGTCCTGGAGGGATGGGGCCCGGGAGCCACAGGGAGGGCCCGGAGGGGTCAGGACTGGGAGCCGCAGAGAGGTCCTGGAGGGTGTGCGGCTGTCTCGCCACTGACACATCTCTGCACCAGTGGCTTCACCTCTGCACACGTCAGATCCCTCATTCGCAACATTAACGGTCATGCTCCCAGCTTAAAAACGCCGTGTGGTAATTCTACACTTTCTATCCACTTTATTCGCATCTGACTTTCCCAAGACCCGCCTGTCTCCGAGGGATTAATTTCACCAGCCTGGCCACATCTGGGAGATAAAAATGCCCTCTTGCACCAGGAAAATTGCCCACCTCTACTCAAACAGCATTTAGTAAACACATCTTGACATTTGGAGCCATAATCCCGAATCCCCGTCGGGCAGCAGCTGCAAAGGACGAGAGGCACCAGTGCTTCTCGATCCCTAGAAAGCACGTGGGGACAGCTCACAGGCGGTTCCCTGTCCGCGACAGCAGGAACGGCCCGTGGGGTTCCGGCCCAGGGCTCACCCCTGAGCACGCGGTTTCGCTGCCCGACACAAGGACAGACCCGACATGCTCACACCTGGACGCATACAGGAGAAACCATCCATCAAAACCCGTTCCCTGGCGCATACTGAAGTTGAGGAAAAACAAACTTTGTAAAGTAGACTTTCAAGAATATGATTAAGAATTACCTATTGGTTCGATCAGATTGCTTTGATAAGGCTCACCTAACACTGACGCAGACTTTTATGCACAGAGGTTTTGTTTTCTCACTGGGCCTACACTCTTTCCCTCCCACGGCCAAGCCACGAGGAGCCACGCAGCCCGTTAAAGACCGAAGTGCCCTGGTGAGCCACAGCCCCTGCCACATCCCGGGGGGCCGGCCGGGCTCCACACCCAGTTTCCGAGCTCCCAAGCACCCCGTGGGGCAGCCAGGCCGGTCCGATTTCCTCGCATCGCGTGGGGAGGACCCCCTTCCTGGGCCTGGCCCCGCGCTCCTGGCCCGGTGTCGGCCTCTTGGCTGTTCTGCTCGGAGCAGGGCAGCTCGGGCCCGGGCCTGTCCAGGTTCGGATCTAGGCTCCCACAGGCTGCTCACCCTCCCTCCGCAAGGGCAAACGGGACCCCACCCGCTGCTTTGTGCTGGTCACAGGAGCACCGTGATGAGGGGCCCTCGGGGTCCAGGCCCTGCATCGGCCCTCTGCTCATGAAGCACCCCCCCTCCCCCCACTCCCTATGCCCTTCTTTCCCGGCACGTGGCTCTGCCAGACGAAGTTAGCGAGAAGTCAGTTCAGATGCCACGGGAAAGGCCTTCCAGGAAGTGTCCGGCCCCAAAGACAAACCCCACATCTCCCAGCAGGACATCTGCACTCTAAGTCAGGCGTTCCGTCGCTGTGCCTCTGCAGACACAGGCCTGAGTGCTGACGTTTTTTGTTTTCATTGTAAGGATTAGCTAGAGGACCTGGAGCCCATTTGCTCCTGAGCCCCTCCCTCCTTCCTCCCTCTGAAAGCCCGTGCTGTCTATCCTGTGCCAATGAACGGCGAACCCGAAGAAATGAACCTGGGGGAGACGGGACCCTACTCAGACAGGGAAGCTGGGAGGAAGCCCCAACAGCTGCCTGGGGCACGCGAGCAGTTCCCAGAGGAAGGGGAGGTCCTGCTGGGGCTGGGAGGGGGGGGGGGGTCACCAGGACTGCAGGTGTCAGGGCAGAGGGTGGGTGGGAAAGTTAGAGGCCTTCGGAATAGGATGTGCAAAGGCCACGGGGTCAGCGAGGGGCATGTCCTTCATCACAGACCCGCCTCCACGATGACACTGCTTGGAGAAGCCCGGCGCAGAATCCTACTGTGACCCCGACCGAGGCCCTGGGCCCTGGGGGTTTGTCACCAATTCTAGCCTGCCCCAGCCTGGTACTCAACCCGGATGTGAGGTCCTCTGACCAGAACCCGTTCAGAGTCCACGAGGCCCTGACCAGACTTCATTCTCCAGGAACACTTAAATGTCTGTCTGTCTCAGTGCCCCAACTTCCTCAAAAGCAGTGTTTTCTGAGGCGCCTGGTGGCTCCGTCGGTGAAGTGTCTGACTCTTGGCTTCGCTCAGGTCGTGATCTCAGGGTTTGTGGATCAAGGCCTGTGGGGGGCTCTGCGCAGACAGCAAGGAGCCTGCTTGGGATTCTCTCTCCCTCTCTCTGCCCTCCCCCCTGCCACTCACTCTGTCTCTCTCTTAAGAAGTCAAATAAATACATAAAAATAAAGGCCGTGTTTTCCGCTGAGTAAGTGGGCCGCACGCCCGTGACTGACCGCCGTGTCACAGAGCGCTGTCCGGTGAGCTTTCTGCCCTGACGGGACGCTTTATAACCTGGAGCATCGTCAACACGGTAGTCTCTTGCCACAAGTGGCTCTTAAGCGCGTGGAATATGACTGGTGTGATGGAGGTAAGTGGCCACGGGTGGCTCGTGGCTGCTGTACCGAGCACCTCTGGTCCGTGGGTTCAGTTTGGTGCAACGAAGCCTTAAGAGCTAAGATAAAGGACCATCCAGAAGCCATTAGCGCTGCACGTTACTCGTGGCTGCGTCTGTGGGACCGTTCGTTCTCCTGTAGAAACACCGTCAATGGTCTCTCGGGGCCACAGATGTGCACTCCTGTCCCGGCCACCGCTGGGCAAGGACAGCAGCTGCCGGTTTTATGGCTTCTGCCTGCCTCTTGACAGAAGACTGTCCCGACAGCAAGCCAGGGTGTCACCTGACGAAACACTGGAGGGGACCCCACACACCGAATGGCAGGACAGGGAGGGGACGTGCACACACGGGGACTGGGAGAGACACCCCAGGTCTCAGGATTCTCAGACATGAGCTTTCCTCTACGTGGAAGCCTCATCTAGAGCCTCATCTGAATGCTCAGTACTTAGCGGGTGAATGAGACCACCGGGCTGCGTCGTACTCGAGACAAGCTGACTGCACACCCTCGGGTGCTGTGACTTCAGAACACGTTTGTCACACCGTGAGCTAGATTACCCGCATCCAAACCTCAGGACTCGGTCATTTGTTTGTTTTTGAAAGACAGAGCAGGCAGGGGAAGGGGCAGAGAGGGAGAGAGGATCCCCAGCAGGCTCCACACTCAGCACAGAGCCCGTCGTGGGGCCCGATCCATGACCCGGGGGTCACGAGCTGAGCTCAATCCCCGAGCCGCCTGGGTGCCCTGGGACTCGGCTGTTTAAATAGAAGATGAAGGCTTGTGCTTCATTCTCAGAGATGGCATTTACTGCTATTTCCCTCTGAGTCAAGATCACGGGCCGCGATGACCCCTGGCGGTCGGCCGTCGAGCGGGCTCGGCCAGCCGTCCCTAGCGCCGAGGTGGGAGCCACATTTCTTCGTCACATCCTTTCACGGGAATCGTGCAGGCAGCTGGCACACAGGGGCCAGGCTGC
The DNA here is from genome assembly GCF_018350155.1 of Leopardus geoffroyi. Taxonomy (NCBI): domain Eukaryota; kingdom Metazoa; phylum Chordata; class Mammalia; order Carnivora; family Felidae; genus Leopardus; species Leopardus geoffroyi. The sequence goes on from NC_059331.1 coordinate 168,690,667, forward strand.
TCCACGTCACCCGCAGCGGGGTCGGCACACAACCCCAAGTCGGGCCGGCCCCACCTCACGATGACGTCCCGTCGCACAGAGGCGGCCTGCTAGCTCTGGGTGCCACACGCAGACCTGTGGTCATGCGCTCGCTCGTTCATTCGGTCAGGCAGCAGCGAGCACAGCTGGTGACTCAGTTGGGACAGAAGGCGCAGGGGCAGCGCCTAGGGGAGGAGGTGACAGGATCAGCGCGATCGGGTCCTTACCCAGGCTGCCGCTCGATAGCCGTGGGGGGAGATGAGGGACACTAGAACCCCTGGGGGGCAAATCACTCTGTGTCCCACGTCCCTAGTGAGTAGACGCCACCTCTCACCCACGCTCGTCCGACAAATGCACGAAGGAACAAGGAAAGACGCAACTGAAGTGACCACGTGGTATGTGAGGCTCAGACCAAATGCGTCGAATGTTGGAGGATGGAGGAGAAACAGAATCTCGTCGCCCCCTCTCACCTTCCGGGCTAACGCAGGAGTGAAGAGAAAGCACAAAGGACAACGACACACCGTGAGTGGCAGGTTGAAGAGCCCAAGGCTGGCTCAGGGAGGTGCTGCTGGGGTCACGGGGGCCGGGCAGGGGGCGGATGTGAGCACACCTGGGCACAGGGTGACTGGGAGGGGGACAGGCCCCTTCAAGGGCCTTGGCCAGTCCGTGGAGCCACGGAGTCGAAGGGCCCTCGTGGACAGCCCCAAATCGAGCTGACGAGGCGGGCTGGAGCACCAGCCTGCCAGGTGAGTGCCCTGTCCGGCCCCGGCCTGGGGCCTCTGGTGGCACACACGACTGCCTGCACTTCGGTGGGCCTTCCCAGGCAAGGCGGGACCTCTACGGGGCAGGAGAATTCAGCCGAGGGGGAAAGACAGCAGGAGAGGGCAGTCGGGTGAAGCCGGGGGCCCGCCGTGGGCTGAGCTGTGTCCCCTCCCCAAGTCCCAGGGAGACAGGGCTTGGAGACCTTCAAAGAGGTGACTGAGGTTGAGCGGGGTCATAAGGGTGGGCCCTGGTCCCTTGTCACTGGTGTCCCTTCGGGAAGAGGAGGGCAGAGCACGTGAGGACAGAGGAGCACCGCATCGCGGACCTCCAGCCCCGGACTGCCAGCAGTCACGTCTGTTGCCAGGAGGCCCGGACTGTGGGCGGCCATGCCAGCCCCGAAAGACGGATCCAGCAGGAAAGAGGCTTAACCGGGAGTTTCTGTCTGTGCCTCACCAGCGAGGGCCTCCTTCGCGGGCAGCAGCCGCGTTTAATTTGTGCTTATCAGCCTTCCCCCCACAACACTCCTAAGGTCACTGATAAAGTGGAATAAAATTTCCCCAGGCTCGCTCTCTCTTTTTTTAAAAAATAGCTTGCTTGTCTAATTACTTTGAGAGTATCTATTAATTTCATCATCCTCGCTGACTTAATCAGCCAACTGCATTTACAATTCTATAAACTGCAAAAATCATTCTACTGTCATATCATTCTAGGAACTTGTCAGCGCCTTGTAAAACCCAGCCGGTGTTTCTCCCTTCACTGAATTCCAGAAACTCTAGACTGAGCCAGAACAAACCGGGTCTAAACGGAAGCTGCTTCTTAGTTTCTCATTTAGAATGCCTTGTGAGTTGAATCCGTGAAAAAAGAAGAAATCGTTCCGTGAATGCTTCCGGTGTCCAATGTGGGGGTAAATGATGGATTTTTATCACCCAAAAAAGAGGCTGTTCGTGATGTTCGTGCCTGAGAAAAGTGTGCAGGCCTTCGGCGGATGAGGGGTGGAAATGTCCACGTACCCGCGTCCGGCCCCAGGGCAGAACCCTCGGACACGTTAAGACACACTCAGAACGGCCCTTAACGGAGCCCACATTTCCACACTCGGCTCCCACAGCCACGTGCTTGTCTCTTAGAAGCAGATATAAGTGAACCAACACACACCTGTAACGGGTCCTGTGCACTTCTTTGCTGCGGATAACACCTTACTTCACACACACACAAAAAGTAATTAAAAAAAAAAATCAACCTTGGTTTTCACCATAGGTCTGCTGATCCCCTGCGTTACACTTCTCTGAGATAACAGATACAGGTGAATCTTATCACTCTGCTGGCAGTCTAACTTTCAGGATCATATAATACTACACGCTCGTATGGGGAATACTTACCCCTTGCGTTTTGCTCTCCCTAAATTTGTTGCCATCTTTAAAAAATTCACGGCAGTATTTGATTCCCAGAGGTTGTATATACCATGTCCTTCAAGCAAATAAATGTGCATTGCACTTCCGTGACTGCGTTCACTTTCAAAGAATGGGTTAGAAGTGTCACCCTCCACGCGACCAAATTTCATCTTTAAAATGCTCCCTTCCGTTCTTGCGATGGCGGAATGCGTAATGGAAGGTTTGAAGCCTCTCAGAGTATAAAATGTGGCGTGGAAATGCTAAATGCTAATATTCCACCAAGGGGTGGAGCAGGAGTGTGAGAACATGTCATTTCCTTCCCTCCTCAGACCACAGAATTTCCAACTGGAGGAAGCCAGTCTGCATCCAGGCCGCCAGAAAGTGCCGGGACCTGAGGCTGCCCGACTCTTTCTTAAGGTCAGCGCAGCTTATGATAATGAACATAGAAAGGTTACTATTGTTGTCTTTTGTTGGTTTCTTCTAAAAAATGCAGAGAAGAGAAAGGTCACTAAGCAATGTGCCTAAGCTAGTTTGGAATTCACTAATCCAACACTGACTATAATAAAAAAGAGTGGGGACTGATAAAGCCCACTTCAGACGCAGAAAATAAGATTAGAAGTGGCGTTCTGATTTTCAAGCTGTCTTTGGAGACTTCAAAGATGTGGGGCAGGGAGCCAGGAAGGGACGGAAGCTCATGGAGCTTGGCCACAGAGCCAACCCGGAAACACTGACCCACCAGGAGCAGCCGCCTGGGGAGTGGCAGCCGGCCACGCGGTGCACGTGCTGAGCCACGAAACATCAGCGTTCGGTGCACTTGGTCCGAAGGGCCCGTAGGTGCAAATGTGTGCGTCCAGAACGTGCCACGGCAGCCAGGTGGAAGCCATGTCTTCTACAAAACACGAACGGAAGCAACCCCTCAGAGGCTGAGGTGGCCCCACGCCGGACCCGAATCCGTCTCCGTGGAGCACTTGGCAAAAGGCATGGGAGTAATCGTGGCTGGGGGGACGGCTGTCCAGGTAAACCCTGTCCGGCATCCCATTCTTCAGGCTCCTCTCTCGTTTCTGACGTTAGCTGCTCGCTGCTCCCGCAGCCCCTTCCCTGTGGCATGGCTTCCCGTCTCGCGCCTGAATCTCCACAGCCAGGCCACCGGCTAGGTTTACGGGACATCCGTAAGACAAGGAACCGACACCGTTATGTTTTACGTGAAGTTACTGTAGTGCACACCCTTTTCCTTTTCACAGAGAGGTAGAGGTCATCTAGGCAATATGAATGGAAGTGACAAAGAATGTATCGAGTTTTACAAACTTCTCCAAGAAGAGCCTGATCTGCCCTCCGGTGCTGCGTGTGGCTCGAACACCACCCGAGGCGCAGTCAGACCGACTTGGAGGCTCTCACATTCCAGAAACGCCCAGGAGTTTCCTCCTGCCCAACCCCTAAGTGCCAGCAGGGGCTGGTCCGGGGCAAAAACAAAATGACGGAGAACGTCTCTGTTGCAGCCATTTTTAGCATCCCCGCTCCTTCGCTAGATGTTTCTTCCCAATCGTGTGTCCACTGATGCTTTAAGAGCCTCCAATCCTCTTTCAAAGTAGCTGAATGGTGTGGAGGTGAGGGTGTGGGTGGGAGTGCTTCCTCGCACGGCAGCGTCCACGTCCCGGCTCCTCGTCAGCAGAAGGGCGATGGCTAGACGCAGGCCCCAGGAGTCTCACCTGGGTCCGGGACAGGAACACAAACTGTGGCCACCCGGATGGTGTCACTGCTCTCCCGGGAGGAAACACCGAGGCTGCAAGTCACAAAGACACACCCCCCCGAAAATTCAACAACTATCACAAATAATGATATTTTGTGGTAAGATGACCTTCCAGGCAAAATCCGTGGCACGTAGGTGGTTCCCCATGTCACCCATCCACCAGCTGGCACTGGTCAGCTTGGGCGACCGTAACAAAGGGCCACAGAGGGGGATGGGGGCTTGCACAGTGACACTGATCATCTCCCCGTTGTGGGGCGGGAAGTCCCAGGTCGCGGGGAGGGGAGGGTCACTTCTCCCGAGGTACTCTCTCCGAAGCCATCTTCTCGCTGTGTCCTCACAGAGTCTTTCCTCTGGAGCATCCTGGTGCCTGTGTGACTAGTCTCCTCCCCTTGGAAGGAGGACACCAGGCACACCCGTTTAGGGCCTGTCCACAGGACTTTAACTTTTCCCCTCTTTAAAGGTTCTGTCTCCACGTATAGCCGCTCCTGAGCTATCGCGAGTTAGAATTTCGACACAGGAATTTTGGGGACACGCAATTCGGCCCACAACAGATTAATTCACAGGGAGCCGAGTGATCTGTGCTGACCTGGTGGGGGTGGGGCAGGTACCGGTGGGGGGTGGCGACGGGGCCGGAGGAGAACGAAGGCCACAGGGAGGTGGGAGGTGTCGGTGTTTGCTCCGCTTCCCTCCAGCTGGATGTGCACCCACGCCCGTCACCGGAGGCCACGCCAAGGGTGGAGGACGAGGAGAGAACAGCCTCACGGACGGGGAGCAGCAGGATGGAAGGTGATGGGGAGACCCCGTGGGGTGCTTTCAAAAGTAAGTGCGCACAAGGCATCGTCGGGATCGGGTGATACTCCCAATCAAGAAGGGCCTTACGTACCCGGCGAAAGGATTAAAACAACCCAGCGGTCACGGAGACGTGAGGCAGGGGGACACGGGGAGGAGACACCAGCAGGGAAAGACGTTCAGAGCATGGGGTGTCCGGGCGCGTGCAGAGACCCCCCCCACCCCCCCCACCCCCGCCACGTGCTTGATGAGTTCTGATGAATGAATGAATGAATCCAGGATTACAGCAACCACGTGACGGCCCACGGGGGAAACACTGGGGGCCGCTCATGCCCCTTTCATCCCGCAGGGAAGGAGAGCAGCGGTGGGGACACCCGGGCACAGGAGCCGCTGCCCCCACAGGGCGTGTGTGTGTTCAGTTCGGTCCCCCTCTGCGAGTGGATACGCCGGGCTTGCCACGACGGCTTCATGTGTCCGGAACAACTAAGGTGCTATCTTATCGAAGGCTGTTTTTTAATTTTGGTTTTTATTTTTTTAATGTTTATTTTTGAGAGAGAGAGAGAGAGAGAGAGAGAGAGACAGAGCATGAGCAGGGGAGGGGCAGAGAGAGGGGGAGACACAGAATCCAAAGCAGGCTCCGGGCTCCGAGCTGTCAGCACAGGGCCCGATGCGGGGCTCCAACCCACAAACCGCAAGATCGTGACCTGAGCCGAAGTCGGACGCTTAACCCACTGGGCCACCCAGGCGCCCCTCAGAAAAAGGTTTAGAATTTTTATTTATTTTACAAGTTGCACCAGAGCAACAGAGAAAATTGTCTTTTTAAAAGACGAAAAATAGCCCACCACCCTCCACGCAGAGTTGACCTGTCTCCACTTAGGGCCGTGAGGGCTGCAAAGCCACAGCCTCTTCATTTATCTTTGCTCACTGGCACGTGGTAGGCACTTAACAGATGTTTGGGATTTAGACAATGCCTCCGTAAACGTTGACTTCTGTATTCTCTTCCCGGCGCGTGTCTCTCGTGGTCTGTGCATCGTAAGCTGTTTTTACTGTTAACTACGTGTGCCAGGAAGTGTGATAAGCAAATATTTGTGATGATCAGTGAGTTGTCACCAATGCCGATGCCTTCAACCTTTTCCTGGAGTTGGAGACATAGACCTTCTCCTTTTACCTGAGTTTGCAAGTGACTCTTATTGACCCCAAAGTCGCTGGGAGGCTGGCGCTCGCAGACCCGTCCGGCCAGCCCGGGGCCCTCCCCCCGCGCAGAGCAGCAGCCCACAGCCAGCCTGCCTCAGGTGCCCTCAGACTCGGTGCCCACAACATTCCGTCCCAGTCTGGACGAGCCTCCTGGAGGGACTCACACAGAGTGTGGTACTGCAGACACTTTATAACATTCTCTCCAGGCTGGACTTAAAAATACCTTCATTAGTCACCACATTTGTCTACCTAACTTACAGTCTAGTGTTCCAGAGGCACAGTCACACACCATGCACCCTATTAATGGCCACCACTCACCTGAGTTCAGTGCCAACGAGGGATTTCCTCAAAGCAGTCTCTGTTCTAATGTTTTTAACATTTATTTATTTAAAAAAAAAATTTTTTTTTCAACGTTTATTTATTTTTGGGACAGAGAGAGACAGAGCATGAACGGGGGAGGGGCAGAGAGAGAGGGAGACACAGAATCAGAAGCAGGCTCCAGGCTCCGAGCCATCAGCCCAGAGTCCGACGCGGGGCTCGAACTCCCGGACCGCGAGATCGTGACCTGGCTGAAGTCGGACGCCCAACCGACTGCGCCACCCAGGCGCCCCAACATTTATTTATTTTTGAGAGACAGAGAAAGACCCAGCATGAGCAGGGAAGGGGCAGAGAGAGAGGGAGACACAGAACCCGAAGCAGGCTCCAGGCTCTGTGCTGACAGCTCAGAGCCCCACGCGGGGCTCGAACCCACAAACCACGAGATCATGGCACAAGCTGAAGTCGGCCGCTTAACCGACTGCGTCACCCAGGTACCCCAAGCAGTCTCCATTCTAGAGAGCTATTTGCTGTTACCCAGGAGAAAGTTACTATTTTATTTCAAATGCAAACAAAGTTGGTTCAGCATTAGGGAGTGGGACTCATGAGTGAGGGATACAGCGGAGCGTGTGATTTGGAGTAACAGCACACGGAAAATATAACAGATAAACAAGTTTCCAATGATGAGGTTTCCACAATTATTAACAATAACTGACAGGACATGTAAAAGTTTTTTTTAATGTTTATTTATTATTGAGAGACAGACACAGAGTGTGAGCAGGGGAGGGGCAGAGAGAGGGGGAGACACAGAATCCAAAGCAGGCTCCAGGCTGTTCACACAGAGCCTGACGCGGGGCTCGAACTCACAGACGGCAAGATCATGACCTGAGCCGAAGTTGGCCGCTTAACTGACTGAGCCACCCAGGCGCCCCCTGATGGGACATTCTTAACCAAAGGTCTTAGATGAATCGAGTCTCCCCACTGATGTAAAAACCATGACATCATGGTTTGAGTCTCAGTGACATCACCATTGAGAATCAGGACACGATTAACTTGTGGCCGGAGAGCACCTTTGCTCAGGACCCTGGCCGTCCCCGAGGCACCCATGCTGCACCCCAGAAACCCTGTCCCTCCTCCGTCTAGGGTCTGCCCAGGTACAGGTCTAAGCTGGCAAAGAGTAGCCCAGAGCTCTCTCCTGAAACCTTGCACGGGAGACCACAGAAGGTCACGTCGGGAATCGCATCTGAATTTCAGTCTGGAATTAGGAGCATTGCGACTGCACCCTCATTGCACATCTGACACGTCCTTGATTTTCACTTTCTCTACTTATGTGACCCCACTTCTAGAATTCACCACGCCCTTTTCTGACCTCGACTTCTGCACCGGCTCGTCCTGCTGGGACGCCCTCTCCTTTCTGCACGGCTGTCCTTCACAACGGCTCGACGCCCGTGGGCTCCGGACCCCCTCTTCTCCGTTCCCTGTGCCCCCACGCTGCTGCGAGCACCCTCCTGTTCACACCTTCGTCCCCAAGTCCAGGTGTGGGAGGGTGGTGCGGGCGTGTAAGAACAGCCCCGTGCTCGGCGGCATCCCCCGCGGGCACACGGCCGAGTCTCAGTAGGGCTTGAAAAGGACGCCCGTCTCCTCCATGGGACCAGAAGGTCCGGTGGCCCGCCTGCCTCCACCCTGCAGTTCAGCACTTAGTCCGTGCTTCTGAGGAGCCACAGATACACTAACCCCCGTTTAGAGCCTAACAGCACTGGAGGGTTCCCGGCCGGTCACACACACGACATCTTTTCTGCACTTGAAGGGGTAGAATCCCAGAGTGTGTAGTTCAGGCGAAGGCTCAGGGTAGAGCCTTGCGTGGAAGATCCACACAAAACCGGGAGGCTCCCACCCACCAGCTCCTAGGAGTTGGCTCCTCTTCACAGCGACTCAGGTCAACCATGAGTTTCACAAATATTGAGAACCATGGGAAAATTCAAGTTTTAGACAACTAGCCCCTCACTTACTTAGCGTCAGTTAGGTCAAAGTTCTTTAAATCAGTGTTTGACATACCCACCTGAGTGCCCATTTGAGAGGTTTATAAACTTTAAATTGAAGTTTGTTTTTTAAATATTGCTTAATTGCTATTTCTCTGCTGCCTTAAGCACAAACACTCGGCTGTTCCTGATGCCTCCGAGTCCCCGTTTCAAATATTAGCAGGTGCTCTTTGGTGCCACAGCAAAGGCCTCAGACACTGTTGAGACGAGGAGGACAGTCACCCCTGTTCCGGGTGGTCCCGGATGTGAAAGTGGAAGAATACCCCACTTTAAAAACATCTTTCTGCTTCAAGAAAAAAATCACTTCTAACCATAGAAAATTTTAGAGGTTCACCAATTTATGAACACAGATGAGATCACGGCCTGCTTGAAAATGACCAGTGGTTGGGCACCTGGGTGGCGCAGTCGGTTAAGCGTCCGACTTCAGCCAGGTCACGATCTCACGGCCCGCGAGTTCGAGCCCCGCGTCGGGCTCTGGGCTGATGGCTCAGAGCCTGGAGCCTGTTTCCGATTCTGTGTCTCCCTCTCTCTCTGCCCCTCCCCCGTTCATGCTCTGTCTCTCTCTGTCCCAAAAATAAATAAACGTTCAAAAAAAAAAAAAAAGAAAAAAAAGAAAATGACCAGTGGTCACTACAGGCTCTCCGTGGTGTCTTCACCAACCGGAGCCCCACCTGCATGTCATTGCTCAAGAAAACGAAATATGCCTCTGCTTCTCCAGGACGGACAGGGAAGGGGGGTCCACAGAAGGACACGGTCTTAGTCCCAAGTAGAAGCCTCTTGTCTGTTATCTCTGTTTTGAAATCCTTTATTGTAAATGGTGTTTAAAAGTACCAATGTCCTAAATCAAAGATGCACACCTGTTTGGCTCCACTCCAGCTTGAATGACCGTCAGATTGTCCTCAAAACGAAAACTGCACTCAGCAAAGGAAAAGCCCACGAACGAAGCTTGGAACATAAGGATACTTGGGTTCACAAAGAGACGTGGCAAAGAAAGAAAGGAAATCACAGGACACCGAGACAAAAATGGAAGTAGGAACCACATCTTGCAGTTTGTCTGCTTTGTTGCTTATGGGAACTTACCTTCCAAGCTAACGCTGGCGACACAGCTCAGGCCAGGGGCCAGCAGTTTGACTGTGGCGAGGGTGTGGAGAAAAAGGGACCGTGGCACACCACTGGCGGGAATGAAAATTGGTACAGCCATTATGGAAGGCAGTATGGAGGTTCCTCAAAACATTAACAGTAAAATTATCCAGAAATCCCCTTTCTGGGTGTTTGCCCTAAGGAAACAAAATCGTTCTCAAGGGGGTGTCTGCTCTCCCTGTGCTCACTGCAGTGTTATTCACAGTAAGCGGGCCATGGAAAGAACCCAAGTGTCTGTCTGTGCGTGAACGGATAAAGAAAATGTGGCACATATACAATGGAATATTACTTATCCTTAAAAAAGGAAATCCTGCCATTCATGCCAGCATGGGTGAACTTGGAGGAGGAAATAATGTGAAGTGAAATAATTTATCAAGGACTTCAGACTAAATCTGGGACAAAGAATAAAAGCTTTTTATTGCTTGTGGATGACTTCAAGATTGCAATGAAAGTCACTCCTATTTCTGTTTTATATATGGTTATTCATCATACATTAGATAAGTGTCCCCTTTCCAGAACCTTCCCTAATAGATTATAGGTGTCCAGAGGGCAGGGCCTACAGCTCATTTATTCGGGTACTTTTTCACTGTGTTTAATGCACACTTTTCGCAGAGAAGATGTTTAAAAATTCTGCTAAGTGGCTAAGTGAATAAACGACAGGATCCAAGGAAGAAAGAATGCACGCATATACCATACGCAGTGCCTAATCATGTAGCGTGTCCAGACAACACTCGAGGTGTGACCTCACACCAGTGAGTCGGGAGCAGACTCGGGGAAGCTCCCATAACAGCACTGTTTCAAATAAAAGCATCTAATGTCTAATAATCCATAGTGAAAGATTTTAAAGTAAGGGGTAACAAATCTATAGGGAGGAATTACCAAGATTCACAAAATGTAAAAGGGGGATTTTCTAAAAGTACACCACTGACTCAGGGTGGTGAGCGGGGTTCCATTTACATCCAACCCAGGCTACAGGTGCGTGTGGTCCGTCTCTGCTAGATTCGCTTCAGCTGCATGTACAGGGAACACTCAAATCACAAGAGCTTGAACAACACAGCAGATTTCTCTCTCATGGGAAATTCGGAAGCTGGTTTATTGACGACCCTCTTCCTGGCTTGCAGGGAGGTGATTGTCCTCTCACTGTGTCCTCACTTGGGGGAGAGACAAAGGGCTTGTGCCTCTTCCTCTCTTATAAGGACACTGATCCCATGACAACAGCTCCACCCTTGTGGCCTAATCACCTCCCAAAGGCCACACCTCCTAGGATCATCATATTGGGATATTGGGTTTCAACAGCAAACATTCAATCCATAGCCATCGGAGAGGACAGGGTGCGTGCCCACCTTCCCTCACAGATGTGTTCCAGGCATGTTTACATTTGTCCTCTCGCACACAATTGAGAAGGAGCGCCTACACCTATAAGAATCAGAAGAAAGTGCCCATCTGGGGTGCTTCCTGTTCGTCACCACCTGCATTTTCAACCCGCCATCAAAAGGCATGATGTGGAGGAAGAGCCAAGATGGCTGAAAAGCATGGAAGTTTTTTTTGTGTCTCACGTCCATGAAATACAGGCAGATCAACACTAAACCATCCTGCACACCTAGAAAACTGATTGGAGGCTTAAAACAACAATCTGCACAACCTGAACCACAGAATTCAGCAGGTACGTGGTGCAGAGAGGTGAACGGGGGACAGAGAAGCCGCGGAGGGCAGGGAGCCATTTTTGCTTGTGGAGAAAGGATGGAGATGGAGGAAGGTCGGAGAGTTTGGGAAAAGCACCCCCCCTCTGCCCCCAACAAAAGCAGCTGGAGAGAAAGCAGAAAAGTGGAAACAGCTGCAGGGACTGAACTAAAAAGGGAGAAAGGAGAGGGTTTAAATTCCATTAAGACTTTATAAACAGGGATCACAGAGTCTGAAACTCTGCAGCTCGATACCTGGCGGTGCTCTGGTGGGAAAGGCAAATCCCCAGGAGCAGAGTGGGGTCTGGGAGATCCTCGGGCCACACAGGGAGAAGCAGTTCCACTGCTGGAAAGGCATTTGGTAGAGGCTCTGTGGCCACCCAGTCCCAGCAGACCCCGGAGAACCACCACATTTGCTGGTGCTGGAACAAGGTCATTAAAGGTGAAGCCTGGTGCCAGACGTGTGTTGGGACTTTCCATAATCCCTGAAATGCTGCTGCTACACAATTGTGTGAATCTTTTCTGGGGCGGGCTGGCACCCGGCCGCAGTCGCTGAGCATCAGCAGTAGCACAGTCCTGCGAACGTTCCTGGGTGCAGCCGGCACCCAGCCATTGCTTGGTGAGACCCTCCCACAGAGGGGCAGGACGGGTCAAAGTCACAGTCCTCTAGAAGTGAGGGCTTGGGAAACACAGCTGCATTGGAGATAAAACTTAGGAGGGAGGTGCCACCTGGCAACCTGATGGCTCGGTCACAGACAGTGGACGGAAGCCAGAGACAAAGGATGGGTGCACAATTGCTGGTCAGGGAGAGCACAGAGTTCCGATACTAGAGACTGGGTAGCTGGGTGACGCCATTTTCACACCTCCCACACAGCATACACACCTAAAAGTGCCACAACAATCCATCCCAGTAAGCTAAGCAGCACCATCTAGTGGAGAACAGAACCATTACACTAAGCCCCGCCCAACTGGGCCAACCTCACTCTTCAGGAACAACACAAATCTCTCCACCTGCTTAGTTTATGGACTATACAGTGCTTCATAGTTTGATTTCTAGGGAAAACCAATGTAATTTCAATTGTATTTCAGTCTGTTCACTGATCAATCTATTCAATTTCCTTTTTTCTTTTTCTTTTCCTTGTTTTTTATTTTTCTTGAATACAGAAAGAGAAAAAAATTTTTATTTTCAACTTTTATTTAAAAAAATTTTTTAATGTTCATTTATTTTTGAGAGACAGAGAGAGACCAAAGCAGGGAAGGGGCAGAGAGAGAAGGAGACACAGCTCCAAAGCAGGCTTCAGGCTCTGAGCTGTCAGCACAGGGCCCGATGTGGGGCTTGAACCCACGAACTGCCAGATCATGACCTGAGCCAAAGTCGGACGCTTAACCAACTGAGCCACCCAGGTGCCCCTAGTTTCAATTTTTATTAAAAATATTTTCTTTATTTTTTCTACTATATTTTTTACTTTTTGTAAATTTTTCAAATTCTATTTTAGTTCCATCATTTCATTTTATTCTATTTCATTGTATTCATTTTCTCAAATTTTCAAACGTTTTCTTTCTTTTTTCTTTTTTCTTTTTTCTCTATCAAGCTCCTTTCAATAGCCAGACCAAAACACACCTAGAATCGAGGATCATTTATTTGATTTTGTATGTGTGTGTTGTTTTTAATTTTTTAATTTTAATTTTTTTTACCTTATCAATTCCTTTTCTCCTTCAAAATGACGAAACAAAGGAATTCACCCCAAAAGAAAGAGCAAGAAGAAATGACAGCCAGGGACTTAATCAACATAGCAAGATGTCTGAACCAGAATTTAGAATCATGATAGCAATGATATTAGTTGGGGTCAAAAATAGATTAGAATCCCTCTCTGTGGAGAAAAAAGAAGTAAAAACTAGTCAGGACAAAATAAAAAATGTTATAACTGAGATGCAATCCCGAATAGATGCCATGGCAGCAAGGATGGATGAGGCAGAGCAGCAAATCACTGATACAGAGGACAAACTTATGGAGAATAATGACCGCCCTCCCCCCAAAAATAAGAGGGAGACTAAGGCAAAAGAGCACGATTTAAGAATTACAGAACTCAGTGACTCATTAAAAAGGACAATATCAGAATCATAGGGGTCCCAGAAGATGAAGAGAGAGAAAAAGGGGTAGAAGGGTTATGTGAGCAAGTCATAGCAGAAAAGTTGTCTAACCTGGGGAAAGATACAGACATCAAAATCCTGGAAGCACAGAAAACTCCCATAAGATTCAACAAAAACCAACCATCAACAGGGCATATCATAGTCAAATTTACAAAATACTCAGGCAAGGAAAGAATCATGAAAGCAGCAAGGGAAAAAAGTCCTTAACCTACAAGGGAAGACAGATCAGGTTTGCAGCAGACCTATCCACAGATACATGGCAGGCCAGAAAGGAGTGGCAGGATATATTCAATGTGCTGAATCAGAAAAATATGCATCCAAGAATTCTTTATCTAGCAAGCCTGTCATTAAAAATAGAAGGAGACATATGGGGCGCCTGGGTGGCTCAGTTGTTTGAGCGTCTGACTTCAGCCCAGGTCATGGTCTTGCAGTGAGTTTGAGCCCCATGTCAGGCTCTGTGCTGACAGCTCAGAGTCTGTAACCTGCTCCAGATTCTGTGTCTCCCTCTCTCTGCCTCTCCCCTGCTCATGCTCTGTCCCTCTCTCTGTCTCTCTCTCAAAAATAAATAAACATTAAAATTTTTTTTTTTAAATAGGAGAAATTAAAAGTTTCCAAGACAAACAAAAATTAAAGGAGTCTGTTACTACTAAACCAGCCCTGCAAGAAATTTTAAGGGGGACTCTCTGAAGGGAGAAAAGACAAAAAAAAAAAAAAAAAAAAAAAAGGCCAAAAGCAACAAAGACTAGAAGGGACCAGAGAACACCACCAGAAACATCAACTCTACAAGAAACATAATGACAATAAACTCATATCTTTCAGTACTCACTCTAAACGTTAATGGACTAAATGCTCCAATCAAAAGATACAGGGTAACAGAATGGATAAGAAAACAAGGTCCATCTATATGCTGTTTATAAGAGACCCACTTTAGACCTAAAGACACCTGCAGATTGAAAGTAAGGGGATGGAAAACCATCTATCATGCTAATGGTCGACAAAAGAAAGCCAGAGTAGCCATACTTAGACAATCTAGACTTCAAAATAAAGAATGTAACAAGAGATGAAGACGGCATTATATTATAATTAAGGAGACCTAACAATTGTAAACATTTATGCTCCAAATGTGAAAGCCCCAAAATATATAAATCAATTAATCACAAACATAAAGAAACTCACTGAAAATAATACCATAGTAGTAGGGGACTTCAACACCCCACTTACAACAATGGACAGATCATCTAAACAGAAAATCAACAAGAAAACAATGGCTTTGGATGACACACTGGACCAGATGGACTTAACAGATATATTCAGAACATTTCATCCTAAAGCAGCAGAATATACATTCTTCTCCAGTGTACATGGAATGTTCTCTAGAACAGATCACATACTAGGACACAAATCAGCCCTCAACAAGTACAAAAAGATCTAGATCATACCATGCATATTTTTCAGACCAAGCTATGAAACTCAAAATCAACCACAAGAAAAAAATTTGGAAAGGTAGCAAATACTTGGAGACCAAAGAACATCCTACTAAAGAATGAATGGGCTAACCAAGAAGTTAAAGAGGAAATTAAAAAGTACATGGAAGCCAATGACAATGATAACACCACAACCCAAAACCTCTGGGACGCAGCAAAGGCGGTCATAAGATGAACGTATATAGCAATCCAGGTCTTCCTAAAGAAGGAAGAAAGATCTCAGATACACAACCTGATCTTACACCTTAAAGAACTGGAAAAAGAACAGCAAATAAAACCCCAAACCAGGAGAAGACAGGAAATAATAAAGATTGGAGCAAAAATCAATGCTATTGAAACCAAAAAACAAACAAACAAACAAACAAACAAACAAACAAAAACAGTAGAACAGATCAATGAAACCAGAAGCTGGATCTTTGAAAGAATTAACAAAATTGATAAACCACGAGCCAGTTTGATCAAAAAGAAAAAGGAAAGGACCCAAATAAATAAAATCAAGAATGAAAGAGGAGAGATAACAACCAACACATCAGAAATAAAAACAACAATAAGAGAATATTATGAGCAATTATACATCAATAAAATGGGCAATCTGGAAGAAATTGACAAATTCCTAGAGACGTATACATTACCAAAACTGAAACAGGAAGAAATAGAAAATTCTAACACACCCAAAACCAGTAAAGAAATTGAATTAGTAGTAAAAAAAATCTCCCCAAAAACAAGAGTCCAGGACCAGATGGCTTTTCAGGGGAATTCTACCAAATATTTAAGGAAGAGTTAACACCTATTCTCTTGAAGCTGTTCCAAAAAATAGAAATGGAAGGAAAACTTCCAAACTCTTCCTATGAAGCCAGCATTACCTTGATTCCAAAACCAGACAGAGACCCCACTAAAAGGAGAACTATAGACCAATTTCCCTGATGAACACGGATACAAAAATCCTCAACAAGAGATTAGCCAACCAGATCCAACAATACATTAAAAAAATTATTCACCATGGCCAAGTGGGATTTATACCTGGGATGCATGGCTGGTTGAATATCTGCAAAACAATCGTTGTGATTCATCACATCAATAAAAGAAAGGACAAGAACCACATGATCCTCTCAATAGATGCAGAGAAAGCATTTGACAAAATACAACATCCTTTCTTAATAAAAACCCTCAAGAAAGTAGGGATAGAAGGAGCATACCTTGAGATCATAAAAGCCTATATGAAAGACCCACTGCTAATATCCTCAATGGGAAGAAACTGAGCGCCTTCCCCCTAAGGTCAGGGACAAGACAGGGATGTCCACTCCTGCCATTGTTATTCAACATAGTATTGGAAGTCTTGGCCTCAGCAGTCAGACAACACAAAGAAATAAAAGGCACCCAAATTGGCCAGGAGGAGGACAGACTTTCACTCTTCACAGATGACATGATACTCTATATGGAAAACCCAAAAGATTCCACCAAAAAACTTCTAGAACTGATTCATGAATTCAGCCAAGTGGCAGGATATAAAATCAATGCACAGAAATCGGTTGCATTCCTATACACCAACAATGAAGCAACACAAAGAGAAATCAAGGAATAGATCCCATTGACAATGGCACCAAAAACCATAAAATACCTAGAAATAACTCTAATCAAAGAGGTGGAAAATCTATACACTGAAAACTATAGAAAAGTTATGAAAGAAATGAAGAAGACACACCACAAATGGAAAAACATTCCATGCTCCTGAATGGAAAGAACATATATTGTTAAAATGTGAGTACTACCCAAAGCAACCTACATATTCAATGCAATACTCTCAAAATAACACCAGCATTCTTCACAGAGCTAGAACAAACAATCCTAAAATTTGTATGGAACCAGAAAAGACCCCAAATAGCCAAAGCAATCTTGAAAAAGAAAACCAAAGCTGGAGGCATCACAATCCCAGACTTCAAGCTGCATTACAAAGTTGTAATCATCAAGACAGCATGCTACTGGCACAAAAGCAGATACTCAGATCAATGGAACAGAATAGAGAACCCAGAAACGGACCCAGAAATGTATGGCCAACTAATCTTTGACAAAGCAGGAAGGAGTATCCAATGGAATAAAGACAGTCTCTTCAGCAAGTGGTGCTGGGAAAACTGGACAGAGACATGCAGAAGAATGAACCTGGACCACTTTCTTACACCAGACACAAAAATCAACTCAAAATGGATGAAAGACCTAAACGTAAGACAGGAAGCCATCAAAATCCTCGAGAAGAAAGCAGGCAAAAACCTCTTTGACCTCTGCCACAGGACCTTCTTACTCAACACGTCTCCAGAGGCAAGGGAAACAGAAGCAAAAATGAACTACTGGGACCTCATCAAAATAAAAAGCGTCTGCACAGCGAAGGAAACAATCAGCAAAACTAAAAGCCAATCGACAGAATGGGAGAAGATATTTGCAAATGACCTATCAGATAAAGGGTTAGTATTCAAAATCGACAAAGAACTTATCAAACTCAACACCCAAAAAACAAATAATCCAGTGAAGAAATGGGCAAAAGACATGAATAGACACTTCTCCAAAGAAGACATCCAGATGGCCAACTGACGCATGAGAAAATGCTCAACATCCTCATCATCAGGGAAATACAAATCAAAACCGCAACGAGATACCACCCCACACCTGTCATAATGGCTAACATTAACAACTCAGGCAACAACAGATGTTGGCAAGGAAGCGGAGGAAGTGGAGGAAGCGGAGAAAGAAGAACCCTTTTTGCCCTGCTGGGAGGAATGCAAACTGGTGCAGCCACTCTGGAAAATAGTATGGAGGTTCCTCAAAAAATTAAAAATAGAACTACCCTATGACCCAGCAATGGCACTACTAGGTATTTATCCACGGGATACAGGGACACATTCACCCCCATGTTTATAAGCACTATCGACAATAGCCAAAGTATGGAAAGAGCCCAAATGTTCATTGGTGGATAAACAGATAAAGAAGATATGGCATATACATACGATGGAGTATTACTCGGCAATCAAAAAGAACGAAATCTTGCCACTTGCAACTACGTGGATGGAACTGGAGGGTATTATGCTAAGCGAAATTAGAGAAAGACAAATATGTGACTTCACTCATATGAGGACTTTAATGTACAAAACAGATGAACATAAAGGGAAGCAAAAATAATACAAAAACGGAGGGGGACGAAAACATAAGAGACTCTTAAATATGGAGAACAAACAGAGGGTTGCTGGAGGGTTGTGGGAGGGCGGATGGGCTACGTGGGTAAGGGGCATTAAGGAATCTACTCCTGAAATCTGCGCTGCACTGTATGCTAACTTGGATGTAAATTTAAAAAATAAAACAAATAAAATTTTTTTAAAAAGGCATGATGCTCACAGTGGAGATCTGGGTCTGTCATCCCCCAAGAGTTTCTCCACTGGATGGGAAGAAATAATCTATGTGACTGGCAAAAAGTTAGCCATGAAAGAGAACTAATGCTAACTCCCATACCTGGGACCAGCTTTCCCCTGCTCACATCAAGGCCCTCATCGGCTGAATAGCACATGCCTTGAAGAACACACTTGGTTCTCTGAATTTCTGGGGCAGAACCCTCACCTCATGCCTCCTCTTCTCAGCCAGACTCCTTGTTAGCAAATTAGGCAAGTTGCCAAGATGCCATTCCATTAGGCAGGGTGCTGGCCACCATCAACATGCTCTGCGCATCCGTCCACTCGCCCACAACCGTCCTTGACCTCTATCCGTCTATCTTTTCCTTTGCTCCAAAACAAGGGTGCAAAGTCTTCTTTAATTCAGAAATTTACTTTCATTTCCTAATTTTTAAGCGCACACACTCTCCAGAATATCTTTCTTCCCTGCTTCCTCTCTCATTTGTTTCTCTTTTTTCTTCCCTTTTATCTTGCAAACCCCACAGAGAAAGGCAGATGACTGAAAAGGGAGGCTTAGGCGGAGCAGAGGAAAACAATTCTAGCTGCAATGGCCCAAGGAGCCTGGGAGGTTAGCTGACCTTTCCTCGCGGGCCAGCCGGGCGCCAATCTTGCCTCATTCCTGTTCCGTGTGGATCTAATTGCTTCCTTGTCTATCTTTGAGCTTCTCTAAGCCATAATATCTTCTGTTACCTTTTCTCCGTTTGTTACTGTTTTCTGTTTATTCGTTTTGTTTGTGACCTAAAATCCTAAATGAACAAATTCCTGATTAAAAAAAAAAAAAGAAATTCAAGATACTTTTAGATAACTTGTGGCAAAAGCGTCAGGGGCTCTTGACTGAAGCACGAAGCATGTGTCCCTAGGGTGAGGGTTGAAGGAAAGGTGCAGGGCACCACCCCAGGCACAAGCACCTGCTTACTCTCAGTTTGGAAGTCTGTCCCACTTCTGTGTCCAGCCCAATCCCGGCCCCATTTCACATTTTGTTTTACTCTTACCTGCTGAGGGCAGGTACAAACACACACCTGTCCCTGGTCCACCCCCCCCCCCCCATGTACATATTTGGAATCCAGTTTTAGAGAAAGCATTGCCATTTTCTCTTTACTCACCAGTGGCTCGTTTTGTTAATTTTTAACTAAAAAGAGCTGTTTTTCGCCACTAGCAGACAACATATGAGATATTTATTTTCTGTCAGTTAAGCAAATAGCTATTTATGGGAGTTCAAAACAGATTATAAATGTGACTGCCTGACAGTCCCCATGTGAAACACTGGGTAAAAGCATCCGTTCATCAGAGGTGGGAACTGAGATAAAAAGGTACAGAGCCTAGGATCCAGGGGGACAAGGTGGAGGGGGGGGGGCGTGGGGAGGGAGAGGAAGGAAGGCGAGGGACGAGAAGGGAAACAGTCTGGCTAATGAAACGTCATTCACATCAGGGGACAAGCTCCACCCCCTCCCTCGTGGGTCTCGTGGACTGGCCGTTGGATGGAGCGTCGTCTACACAGCCCTTCCGCCTCGAAGCCTCTGCAGGATCCCCGCGCGGACGGCACGGTTTCCTTCGCTCTAGGGGTAATAACCTCTTCCGAGAACTTTTTTATTCAAGCCAAAACGCAGCAAATCGGAGGTCACCGATTTTTCTCCGAGGAAAACGATGCTTCTCTGTAAGGCACCGTCTGCCTATTTTGAGTGTTCGGAAGAGGGGAAGGCAGAGAGGAGGCGGCTGGGCGGGGAGGCGCGGGAGGGGCTGTGTCGTGACGTTTCGACGCAGAGAAGGGGCAGGCCTCCCCGTGTCCCCAGCCGCGGCCCTCTCGGGTCTCTCGAGGGGGATGTGTGACCTCGCGGCGCTGCTCCCCTGGGCGCGCACACGGGGCGCTGGGGCAAGGCGCTCGGAAGGGCTGGGGGTGGGGGGGGGGGGGCCGGAGACACAAAGGGAGATCCAGGCGCCGCGGCTGGGCCTCCCCTCCCCCGGGGCAGGGGGTCCCTGCGGCCCACCGCCTCTCTGAAGGTCATCAGGGACGGATCCCAGCGGACACACGCACCCCCATCACATCAGCAGACAGAATGGTTTCCGTGGCAACGCCTGGACAGAGCGATGCCTGCGTTCGGCATTAATTTAAAATATTTTCCCCAGCCTCCTTGGAGTCGGTTCTGTGAAACACAAGTGCTCCAAGGCGTCCCAATCTGCGGCGTCCTTTGAAATTCTATCCCGTGTGTGTTGGAGCTGAGCCAATTAACAGGAAGAGAATTGGGTGGATTGCAGAGAAGCTGGCAAGACTGTGTTTACCAATTAGTTTTTTTTATGATGCAAATGTCGCGCCGCATGCGGCAGGAATAAAAGCTAGCTATGCTGAATATGAAACTGTTAATTGCATTTTCGGAGACACAGCTACAAGGTGAAACTAATCATACAAATGATAACCGAGTCTCACCACCTACAGAGCTCGGCTATTGCACCTCCCCTAATCTGTGTTAAAACAGCCCCACTCGCCTTTGCAGGAAAGGAAAACACAGCATTTGGTACATAACCTTCCGTTTTAAAGAGAAAAAGTGTGTATATGTGGGAAGCAATATAAAGGATAATTTCCACTTAAATCAGATTAATAATGTTAACAAACACTATGGCAAAGGGCAGGATGATGCTTCTTGGTGCTTCTTTGCTTTAAAATTATACAAGAATGTGTTTGCAAATGAACACCGGCACATTCTGAAAACTAACTCAGAACAAGTGAGCTCCTTGAAGAAAAGGGTCGTGATAATTATGGACAGTTGATTTTCGCAACCAGGGCACATCAAACAAAGAGGCCATCTTCTGGTCGAGGGAGACCAGACATGTCCTAGGAGTCTCATTCACTTAGTGCCCAGGTGACTCGGAGGGGCAGGGGGTGAGGACCTCTGTGGGGTGGGGGCGCACTGGGTCCAGTCCACCCAGGGCCTCGGTCTCATTGCTGCGCTGCAGGAAAGACAGGAGCTGCCCGCTAACTCTGTACGTGAAGCGTCCAAGTCTGGGCCCACAGAAGCAGTCCTGGAAGGGGTGTGGTCACATCTGGGGTCAGGTTTGGTTTTAAAACGCCCCTTTAAGAGCTTATGTCCGTTTTCCCATTTCTGTATTAACTGCCCCAATTCTGCTTAAGTTCAAGTCAAAATGCACAGACAGTAGTCAAGAAACCAACCAGCAGCAAAGAAGAGTGGGTGAGAGCAGCGACCCGTCCGTCCCTCAGTCAGGCCTGCGTCCCTGTGGGAGCCCTAACTGGGGGCTTCCGTCGGAGGCGACAGGCGGACGACTAACCGGGCTTTGGGGACCCTCCCAGAGCACACAGGCATACCAAGTCATTGCCATGCACGCCGTGCACGTGTTACGATCTGTCAATGGTGCCTCAATAAATGTGTCTCCTGCCTCACACTTCAGCTTACTCGGCTATTTAAGACACTGGTTAAAAAGAGAACATCGGGCCACACCTGTGGAGCACACCCTGGTGTGCGTGGGTCTCCAGTGGCTTCTGGGGGAGACGTTCACCGCACTGCTTGACCCTCCTGACCCCTGAGCTGCAGACGCCCGGTGGGGCTGTGTCCCTCAGACCTTCCCCATCCGTCCCCACACCCTCTTTTTCTTCCAGAATTAGTGGGCTTGGTGGAGGACAGGCGTCTGCCCGTGACTGAGGCCCGCACTGGGCATGCGCACTGGGCATGTCAAGGGGCTGGGATGGGACCCACGACCACTGTGGAGGTGAATCAGCGTGGCGCGGCGACTTCTGACGTGGCTGATGAGGTTCCCAAGCCCTGCCTGGCCAGCGTCCTGAGGATTATGGGAGAAGCAGACACTCGAAGGGGATTAGGAGTGGAGGCAGGCGTGGGGGGGGGGGGGGGGGAGGGCGACCGTACACACGCCAAGGCCAAGAGGAGGCCGCCGAGGACTGACGGTGAGTAGGCTCACTCTCAACACACAATTACCCTCCTTCCCCACCCTTGACCTCACTTCCTGCTGCGTCTCGGGGTGTGGGTGGCCAGCGGTCTCGTTCTCCCCCTACCCCTCCACTGAGCCCAACTTCACATGGAAGGCTTTTCCTCCATTGACATCTGGTCAATCAGCTCCTTTCTCTCATGGTAATTAAATTCGCTCTGCAAACCTAAAATAATTCTCTCCTTGGGATTGCCACACTGAAAATTCTTGGCGGTGGTTCTTCCCCGCCGCTGTCACCTCTTTGCTAAGGCAAATGCGCTTAGCTCATTTACACTTTCCTGGCAAAAAAAAAAAAAAAAAAAATCCTTCAGCTTCTTAACTATTTCTGTGCTTTTCTCTAAATTTCCTCCAATTTGTTGACACCCTTTGGCTTCTCAGGTTTTAAATGCTTGTATTTACTTTGTCAGAACACAGCAGGTGTTAGGATAGAGCTGGATGGGATCCATGCCACAGTAATCACAACAGAAAACAAGTTTAAACAAACACCTTCAATGAAAACAGCAAGTAAGAAGGGAAATAGAGAAAGAAATTGAGATAATCACCAGTGGACAAGACGAGAAACCTAACCAACGACGTTGGTCAAAACCAAGTACGTACATTAAAGAAAGAGAACGTTAGGAAATGCTTACGGGAAACCGGAGGACATATACTTGAAACTGATAGAGAAGGCAGACTCCCCACCCCTACCCCGGTTCCTCGGTGGTGGGTCTTCGGAGGTTTTTTTTTTTTTTTTTTTTTCAACGTTTATTTATTTTTGGGACAGAGAGAGACAGAGCATGAACGGGGGAGGGGCAGAGAGAGAGGGAGACACAGAATCGGAAACAGGCTCCAGGCTCTGAGCCATCAGCCCAGAGCCCGACGCGGGGCTCGAACTCACGGACCGCGAGATCGTGACCTGGCTGAAGTCGGACGCTTAACCGACTGCGCCACCCAGGCGCCCCGGTCTTCGGAGGTTTTAAGTTAACACACACTCGTTACACCGTTGTAGGTTCTGAACTCAAACCCTGGTCCTTAGAAGTCATTTCAAGTTCCATATTCTTGCTTCCCAAGGTGGTGGCTAATTTTTCATGTGAACTTTCAAAGGAATTGGGGTAGCCTTCGCTATTCAACTTGGTCACTGCGGCATGAAAACGGAGGCAAGATGTGCATGAGAGAGATTCAACTTGGTCCCCGTGGCATGAAAATGGGGGCAAAATGTGCATGAGAGAGAACTATGTTGTAATCAGGGCTGAAAATAAAAGGGCATTTCCAGATAAATCACAATTTCATGTGAATAAGAAATAATTTTTTAAGATAAGTATATTCTATGCATGACCTGCCATTTGTCTGAAATTTAACTTAACTGGCGTCCTGTACTTTAATTTGCTAAATCTGGTGTCATGGGCTGAATCGTGTCCCCTGCCAACCCAAAATTCAAATGCTGAAGCCCTAAACTCCGACATACCGGAACGTGACTGTATTTGGATATAGGGTCTCTGCAGAGGCGATTACGGTAAAATGAGGCGCTCAGAGTGGGCCCTGATCCAATACGACTGGTGTCCTCGTGAACCGAGGAGATGTGGCCACACAGAGAAAAGACCACGTGAGAACAGAGAAGAGGGAGGCCCACACGCCACGGGAGTGGCCTCAGGACAAGCCAGTGCTGACAGCGCTGTGATTTTGGACGCCCGGCCTTGAGAGTTGTGAGAAAACAAGCTGCTCTTGGTTGGTCCACCCGGTCTGGCATTCTGTTACCGCAGCCCTGGCAAACGAGTATTTCTGGTAACCTTATTTCCCATAAAACTTCATTTACGAGGGCAGGTGGCTGGCTCATGGGCCAGAATCTGCCAACCTCTGTTTCGAAGACGGTGTTGAAGCCCACGTGAGGTGATCTCGCCAGGTCCCCTGGAGGGCCGGGGAGGCCGGGGGTCTGTGCCCCCCGCCCTGGGCTGCGCGCCACAATGCACGACAGCCCCGCGGGGCGGACGGGTCCCGGGAAGCCCGGAGAAGCGCCGGCAGACCCGGCGAGGGGAGGGCGCTCTGGCACGAACGCGCGTGACGTGACGGCGGGGGCTCCCTCTCGCCCCGTGCTCACTCCACGGGTGGCGGCGCGCTTCCTGTGCCGCCCCGAACTCTGCCGTCCCCACGGCACACCTCCTGTGCAGAGGCCTCTGTGGTGGGCCCTTAGGCGGGCGTGCTGTGAACCCAAGAAGCCCTCTCCCCTTCGTCCCATCGGCCCCTGAGGGCTTCAGTGAGTGGAGGGAGCTGAAGCCCGCCTGCGAGGATCACCAAGGATTGGCACCCACACCATCTGGCTTAAACGACTGTCACGGTTCAGATTTGCTTCCTGAGCACGCCCGGGGCAGGGATACTTACAAAAACGGGAAGGAAAAGTAGACCCACGGCCTGGACCTCAGGAGTGGTCTGGATGTTTGAAATCCTGACCCAGAGCTTTAGGTAGTAGGAGGCGAGGCCTTGGGGGCGATTAGGTCACGAGGGTCGGGCTTCCTAAATGGGGCTGGTGCCCTTATGAGGAAGACCCCAGAGCGCCCTCTCCTGCCAGGTGAGGACACCGTGCCCCAGAAGAGGACCCTCGCCAGACCACGCTGCACCCCGTTCTCGGGCGTCCGGCCTCCGGAACACGAGCCTGTGCCAATAAGCCACCCATCTGTGGGGCCGTTACAGCAACCGAGTGGCCTGAGACGGAGCCTCGGTCCTCGCAAGCAGAGTTCCCACCCCCGGACTGTCCAACGTCTTTGCCACCGCAGGGAGCGGATCAGAGGAGCCCACGGGCGGGAGTCTGGGCCCCCTCCGCCCCCCAGCATCTCCCACCTGTGGCGGGCACAGCCTCTTTACCAGGCATCGACGGAAAGTTACCGAGGGCCCCCTCCCCTAATAAGTGAGAAATACAGCACAAACCACACTGTGATAAACTGAGGTCCGCCTGCCAAAGCAATGGCTGTTTTCTTGTGCCTCGTTATTGATGAACAGATTTTAAATACGCTCATCGCTGTGGAAAACTGTGCCCTGGTTCCTGAGGGCAGTTCTGACTCCCGTGTCCACGCCCGTGGCCCAGGCTGCTTGCAGATGCCTCGGAAGATCTCCTCTTCTCCTTTGGATGTGTGCATTTTTTTTAGTAACTAGCATTTCTTTTTACATTTCTCTTAAATGTTTGTACTTTGAGATAACCCAGGTAGAGCCTTTCAAGCGCACGGGCCCTGTCTATCCCCCTACTCACGCACTGAGGACAGCAGAGTGGCTCTCTTCTCTGGGGTGCACCCCACTGCCCTGGATCCGCACCAGCGGATCGGAGCATTTTCCCAGGCTGGGGGTGAGCGCAGGCCTCCTCAGAGCTGGCGCTCGGGGGGATGTGCGTTCTTAGCATGAGCCTGTCTTGGAACGCTCGGCTCCCCAACCTCCACTCGCCACCGCCTTCCCCAAGTCACTCCTGGCACTCCCACACGCGTGTGCACAGGCGCGCACACACGCACCCAGCAAGGCAGCTGGCGCTTCGTATCTGCCAGATGTAACCCACAGCTCCAAACAGAACAGCTGAGCGCTCGCGCCCAGTGGCATCTTCCGCTCCCCTTGGAGGAAAAGGGCCCTTCTCGTCTTTGCCAAAGCGCCCAAGTGTGCTCCCGGAAAGCCAGGCGGTGACGGGGCGCAGAACGCCTGCCGCCACTCGGCACTGACAGACCCGCGGAGCCTGGTCGGGGGGGCTCCGACTCGATCCCACTGGTCAGTCCGGGCAAACGACCGGTCAGTTCGTTCCAAGAAGCAGACCAATGAAAGGGACAGCTGACTACACGGAGCAGCCCGCCCGGCTGAGACACCCCATCCGCTCCGTGGTTTAAAGGTTTCTGGTGAAACATACGCCTCTGATGCTCTTTAGTTGCCGAAAGATTGCCAATGGCCCTTGAAAAGGCCGTGAGGACAGGACTCGGACCGGCGTCCGAGCAGCACGCACACACGCCCTGCAGGCTGCTCTCTGCGCACCAGCATCTGCGAGCCAGGCCAGATGTGCCTCCTCAGGCGGATGGCAGGAAGACGCCCTGGGGAGCGCCCGCCTGCGCCCTAGGGAGTGCCCGCCTGCGCCCTAGGGAGTGCCCGCCTGCGCCCTGGGGAGTGCCCGCCTGCGCCCTGGGGAGTGCCCGCCTGCGCCCTGGGGAGTGCCTGCCTGCGCCCTAGGGAGTGCCTGCCTGCGCCCTAGGGAGTGCCTGCCTGTGCCCCAGGGACTGCCTGCCTGTGAAGCAGAGGCTAAGGAGACTGTGACAAGTGGGTAAGAGGAGGGCAGATGTCCTCAGGACCACAAAGGGGATGAGAGCTCTTGCAGGGTCGAGGGCTGAGGGGCCCCAGGGACCGATGCTCAGCGACCTGGCCGCTCTCTGCACGTTCACCCAGGTGGCTTTCCACCGCCTCCTTCATTCCTGCCGCTGCACTTAGACAAACGTTACACAGTAGGTGCTCAATAAACAACAGATGTTACCTACCAACAGAACGGGAACAGAGCAAGAACACAAAGCATTAGTGGGGTTTGGGCGCCACAGGGCACCCGCTTGCTCTGGTGGTGGCTGTGCGGCTTTGTGACTGTCCCATGAGACTACACGTCCTCCTCCCAGACAGTCGGGGTGACAGGGTGTGCAGTGCCATGCCCCCCAGGGATGCAGTTCAGGGCCCTGCGTCTGCGGGCAGGAGGAAAGACGCACCCAGCCCTGGGTGGGGAGGGCGACCTCTGCGTGCGACAGAGGTCCGGCAGTTCGCAGCCCAGAGGAGAAAGCCGCGATTCCAGAAGAGGCAGAGGCGCCCCACCCGCCCCGCACTGAGAGTCGTCAGCCTGGCAGGTGGTGATTGGACTGGTGTGCAGGCCACACCCTCACCTGCCCCCTTATCTGACACCTGCCCGAAGAATATGTTTAATATTTAAGAAACGCAGGCAAAGATCCTTAAGGTACAATATGCTGGGATTGGCTCTTGTTCTCAACCCTCCCTTGAGAGAGTGCACCAGTCGCTTACTCCCCCGCAGACCTCAAGGCCGCTAGTCCCCCGTGGCCACCGCACTGGGAGATGGTGTCGGACTTTCAGACACCGAACCGCGCAGCCTGCAGACCCGCGTGTCCAGTCCAGCTGCAAGAACACAACTTACACAGCAAGTGTGGGCATCAAATAACCTCACTTCACCTCATGCTGAAGTGCACACACACTCAGAGCCATCGGGAGGACGACGGCCTGTGTGTCTGTGTCCCCTGCTCAGATGACCAGGGCAACAGCAGCAAGTGAGATTCAGAGGCAGAAGTGTAAAACACCGAACGAAAACTAAAGCGCTCAGAAAAGGCTTCGCGGTGTGGAGCGGGGGCTCTGTTCGGCACCTGACACACAGGTCGGAGGGGCCAGGCCACGCAGACTAGCGGCCCGGGCCAGGCAGTGCAGAGGGGCCGTAGCTTCTTTCGACTCTCCGGGTCTCATTTTTGCCTTCAGTCCCCTTTGCAACAGAGGTAGCGGTCGTTACTGACAGTTAGCATGGTCTTCAGAGGCAGCTGCGTTCGGAAGGGAGCAGCCCTCTCTGAGCCCTGCTCGGCCGCCGCGTGAACGCAGCTGTTTCTATACGCCAAGCACAGTGCACGCTGGGGTCTGTCGTGGCGGCACAGACAGCGATTTAGAGGAACCAGAGGGCTCGGGAGGGGGCAAGAAGCTTCGCAGGCTCCCACGTGCTTCTGTGCTATTTAGACATCATGGTTTTATCCGGAGCAGCGCCTATTTAGGGAAAGTTGCAGAATCCATATCCCTGCTAATGATATATTTCCCCAAATACTAATTTGTAAGTAAAACGCGAGGGATTTTGGAATTCATACGTCCACAAATTAAGGGAAAGTGGCCTGGTCTGGTGAACGTCTCCTTTGAGGCCTGATATGTGACAGGAAGCCAACGGGGGAGAGTGAGCTGGTGAGTAGACGGGTGGGGCTGGGACTCCCCTCAGACCCGGGCAGGACAGGGTCCCCAGACAGGTCCTGTGGGACTGAGCTGCCGTGGCCCCTGCTTAAAGGCCAAGACTCTCCGACAGCTTAGTATTGACGAAAATCCCTTCCTCACTCTTTTACTAAAAAGTACAAACAAACTTAGGTTCCCTTATGTTCACAGTTCTTACACAGCCATGAGCTAAAACAAACCTACAGTAAAGACAAAACCAAGAGCCTACTTACTGTAAGCAGGTGTACGAGGGTTGCAGGCCTGAAGAGGCAGCGAAATCACAACAAGTCACAGGGAGGATCGCTGCCTGTTCTGTTCGTAACACCTGCCCTTACGTGGGCTGTCGGATGCTGTTGCCCACGGAACGCCCACCGACTCAGACATGCAGCATGCTGGGATGAAGGTCGTGTCACGTGTACATCTCGTAGACTCTGTCCCAGGTTTCCGCACAAAGGGGCCCAACTGTCTTCCAGCGGGGCCTGTGCCACATGTAAGGAGCACCAGAAACCACGTGCATGGGGGGCGGGGCTGGATGGCTGCCACCACCAAGCCCCACATCCGTGAGCGCGGGCCACGTTACGACATGTGACAAACAGCCCCAGCGACGGCCACGGTCGTTACGCTTATGCTGATCCTTTCGACTTTCTGACCCAATTGGCCGTGGAAACCAACTATCTTTACCCTCAAATATTCCCTGTGTCCGTCTGTCCACGGCTCCAGTTCCAGCGCTCGTTCAGGCTCGCATCCGTGCCCCCCGGGGTCACCTGCCTCCTGCTACGGGTCTCCTGCCTGGCTTCTCCTTTTCTAGCCCCACCCTTCCCTTCTTCGCCCCCGAGACACCACAGAAGGGCCTCTGAAAATGGAATGCTCGTGGCGCTTCCCGGCACAGAACCTGCTGGTCGCTCCGTCTGCTCACCGGGTCACACAAACCTCACAGACACGGGGCACGAGGCGGGCGTGAGCAGGCCCCTCCCCACACGTGTGCTTCCCGCAGAAGTCACCCCCAAAGGCCCGTCCCAGCTCCTCGGCGCCTGGAGCACACGGGACCCCCTCTGACCGAACCCCGTCTCCACTGTTGAGACCTTCCTGAGCACCTCTGCACCCCCTACCGGAAGGGCAGTCCTAATATTGTCCCCGGGGCCCCCACTGCAGCTGCGTTAACGTGGCCGCTCGGCCTTCTCCACCCATTTATCCAGTTAGCTTCCCTGTCCGGCTTCCGCCATGTGACGTCTGTGTCTTTAGCACTTAACTTGCAGGACCCACACTTAGGGGTTATGCTTTCAGGAGGGGCGATGTGGGTGACGGTGGTCTGCCGTCCACGGGCGCTCGTGCTTTCTCTCTCCACCGCCCCTCAACCAGACATGCCCAGGTCCCGGGTCCCTGAACAAGCGGTCTTCTGCCCCAACCACACCAAGGCGACGGAAGCAGGTCCTGGGAGGAAAACTCTTAGCTGGCGACCAGGACAGCTAATTACCGGGGGCCAGCAGCTGCCCCGTGGCTGCCACAGTGCCACGGGACTGATCTGGGGTCACCAGACCCCATCTGAACTGCTCCTGGTCAGCCCTAGAGAGCCACACCACACTGCAGAGAAATGTGAGCATCGCGGAGTAGAAGGAACCTGAGAAGCCCGTTCATCAACTGACTCCACTTCAAAATAAGGAAGAACAGGGGCGTCTGCGGGCTCAGCCTGTTCAGCATCCAACTCTTGGTCTCAGCTCAGGTCCTGATCGCAGGTTCATGAGTTCAAGCCCCGCATTGGGCTCCATGCTGAGTGTGGAGTGTAGAGCCTACTTAAAAATAATAATGGAGGGGAACTCTATTAAAATGAAATTATGGGGCACTATTTCAACAAATAAAAGACAAAAGGCCACGTGTTCATTACACCTCAGCAGGACCGGGCGGGGGGTGTGTAAGTGTGGAAGGTCTCTGAGGCTTTGTGTGGCTGCCTCCACCCTGTCCCGCCTTGCTTAAGCCGTCAGCCTTGCTTAAATTCTGAGCTTCAGAGGTGAGGAAACAGGTTCAGAAACCTTAACAAGAACTTTGGGACAGCTACAATGAGAACACACAGACTCCCTCATCACCATCTGGTGACTTCCTACCTGGCTGAGATCTCTCACTTTGCCTCCCTTGTGGTGATCCCCACATTCCCACAGTTGTTTTGGTTACTCCCTAAAGCTTTCTGGTAAGTCAACCAGACACATTTTTTAAAAATAGTATTTTGAAACCAAGGTTGTGAAGTGCGTTTCTCCAAAAAAGCAGATGATGCTGTTATTGTGAAATACATCATAAGTGACTGCAGCCCACAATACAAAAACCATAATTTCATTATTACACAGGAAACAAATCCTACAGCAAGATAACTACCTAGGATGTCCTACCTCATCACCCAGGATGTCCTAACCATCTGGAATGTCCTAACCACCAGGGAAGTCCTAAACCAGAAGGGATGTCCTAACCATGAGGGATGTCCTAACCACCAGGGATGTCCTAACCACAAGGGATGTCCTAACCACCAGGGATATCCTAAACCACCAGGGATGTCAACCATGAGGGATGTCCTAAACCACCAGGGATGTCCTAACCACCAGGGATGTCCACCATGAGGGATGTCCTAACCACCAGTGATGTCCTAACCACCAGGGATGTCCTAACCACCAGGGATGTCCTAACCACCCAGAGGTATCTTAACCACACAAAGATGTCCTAAGCACTGAAGATGTCCTAATCACTAGAGTTGTCCTAACACCCTAGGAATGTTCTAACTACTAGGGATGTTCGGCACATACATAAGTCATCAAGAGAGCCAGATGTGACAGCACCCGTAAAATCAGGAGGAGGCTGGCGTGGCCACGGTCAGGATGAAAACCTCCCATGGTGCCCTCTGTGCACTAGACACCAGAGATTACATTTCTGAGCTGGTTAGATCCAGGGCAGCATCAAAAAGCCCCAACTTCCTGCAGTCCTAAGATTGGAGGCTTCATTTATATTTTATTTTAAAAGTGTAAACTAAACAAAGAACATATCCAATTTGAGCTTCAGACAGAGAACATATTTAGAAATAACTAGTGTATCCAAAAAACATGGCTGAATGAAAGAGTCCATGTAGAACTAGAGACCCCTCCTTCCTCCCCGGGTTAGAGTCCCATCGTGCCAGCCGGTGTAACCACCAGCTAGTTCCTCCCGGGGTTAGAATCCCATCGGACCAGCCGGTGTGGCCACCTGGTAACTCCTCCCCGGGTTAGAGTCCCATCGGACCAGCCCGTGTAACCACCAGCTAGTTCCTTCCCGGGTTAGAATCCCATCGGACCAGCCGGTGTGGCCACCTGGTAACTCCTCCCCGGGTTAGAGTCCCATCGTGCCAGCCGGTGTAACCACCAGCTAGTTCCTCCCCGGGTTAGAATCCCATCGTGCCAGCCGGTGTAACCACCAGCTAGTTCCTCCCTGGGTTAGAATCCCATCGGACCAGCCGGTGTAACCACCAGCTAGTTCCTCCCGGGGTTAGAATCCCATCGGACCAGCCGGTGTAACCACCAGCTAGTTCCTCCCCGGGTTAGAATCCCATCGGACCAGCCGGTGTGACCACCAGCTAGTTCCTCCCCGGGTTAGAGTCCCATCAGACCAGCCGGTGTAACCACCAGCTAGTTCCTCCCCGGGTTAGAATCCCATCGGACCAGCCGGTGTGACCACCAGCTAGTTCCTCCCCGGGTTAGAGTCCCATCGGACCAGCCGGTGTGACCACCAGCTAGTTCCTCCCCGGGTTAGAATCCCATCGGACCAGCCGGTGTAACCACCAGCTAGTTCCTCCCTGGGTTAGAATCCCATCGGACCAGCCAGTGTGGCCACCTGGTAACTCCTCCCCAGGTTCAAGGCCCATCGTGCCAGCTGGTATAACCACCAGCTAGTTCCTCCCCGGGTTAGAGTCCCATCGTGCCAGCCGGTGTAACCACCAGCTAGCTCCTCCCCGGGTTAGAATCCCATCGGACCAGCCGGTGTGGCCACCTGGTAACTCCTCCCCGGGTTCGAGGCCCATCGTGCCAGCCGGTATGACCACCAGCTAGTTCCTCCCGGGGTTAGAATCCCATCAGACCAGCCGGTGTAACCACCAGCTAGTTCCTCCCTGGGTTAGAATCCCATCGGACCAGCCAGTGTGGCCACCTGGTAACTCCTCCCCAGGTTCAAGGCCCATCGTGCCAGCTGGTATAACCACCAGCTAGTTCCTCCCCGGGTTAGAGTCCCATCGTGCCAGCCGGTGTAACCACCAGCTAGCTCCTCCCCGGGTTAGAATCCCATCGGACCAGCCGGTGTGGCCACCTGGTAACTCCTCCCCGGGTTCGAGGCCCATCGTGCCAGCCGGTATGACCACCAGCTAGTTCCTCCCGGGGTTAGAATCCCATCAGACCAGCCGGTATAACCACCAGCTAGTTCCTCCCCGGGTTAGAATCCCATCAGACCAGCCGGTATAACCACCAGCTAGTTCCTCCCCGGGTTAGAATCCCATCGGACCAGCCGGTATAACCACTAGCTAGTTCCTCCCGGGGTTAGAATCCCATCGGACCAGCCGGTATAACCACCAGCTAGTTCCTCCCCGGGTTAGAATCCCATCGGACCAGCTGGTATAACCACTAGCTAGTTCCTCCCGGGGTTAGAATCCCATCAGACCAGCCGGTATAACCACCAGCTAGTTCCTCCCCGGGTTAGAATCCCATCAGACCAGCCGGTATAACCACCAGCTAGTTCCTCCCCGGGTTAGAATCCCATCGGACCAGCCAGTGTGGCCACCTGGTAACTCCTCCCCAGGTTCAAGGCCCATCGTGCCAGCTGGTATAACCACCAGCTAGTTCCTCCCTGGGTTAGAATCCCATCAGACCAGCCGGGGTGGCCACCTGGTAACTCCTCCCCGGGTTCGAGGCCCATCGTGCCAGCCGGTATGACCACCTGCTACTTCCTCCTAGTGTTGCAGTCCCCGGGGCACCTGCTGGTGTTCCCATCTGCACTTCCCCATTGAATGTTAGGATCCCAGAACACCAGCTGGTCTGCCATCCCTCAGTCTCCTCCTAGTGTTGGAGGCCCCAGGACAACAGCTGGTCTCCCCGCCCAGCCATCTTCTCTCCTGGTCAGATGAAAATTCTCTGAACCTTCCTGCAGCTAATAACCCCATGAGAACACCTGCCATTACTGGGTTTTTTTCCTGAAGTCTCTGGGGATCAGGTTTTGTTGGTACACTATTTTGAAGGAGTGAATCTTGCAAGACCTACATGAAAAAAAACAGGTGAAAAATCTGTTTGAGGGAGAAAGGAGGGGGCAAAAGAAGGAGGCAAAAAATCGAAAACTAAGAGAAGGGAAGAGGGAGCTGAAAGGGAGGCAGCACCAGGACCCATGGGTTCTTTGTCCCAAACCCTTGGAGAAAGCCGTCCCGACAAGAGAGAGAAGAAGAAATCAGGGAAGGAGACAGGAAAACAGAATACCAGCCCAGCCTACAAACAGAAAGAGACCATGAGGAATAGGGTGGGAATTAAAACAAGAAAGAGAGAAGAGAGTTCAGTTAACCGACGTTAACTACGGGACAAAAGACTGATGTTTTGCAAGGAAAAGACAATTTTGAACAGCAGCCTTGGGAGGGAGGCCCCCACTCGTGATGCGCCGACGGAGGGGCCGTTCTGTCCCCAGAGCCGTGTGTCCTGCCCAAAGGCCAGCACCTGCGACGGAGACCGCCCTGCACGGAGCGAGGGGCAGTGGTCGGCCAGCAGACGCCAGCTTCGAGTGAGCACCCCGTACGGCAGGAGTGCAGACACCACGAAAGGGGAGTGAGCACAGAGCACAAGAAGCAAGCCACATCTTCCTTTCTGTTTCAGGGACCAGGACCTCCGGAAGGGGCGAGGGCCACAGCCAGGCCACCACTGCAAACACTGCCTGCTGAAAAGCAACGAACCTGGTGAAAACAGCCATCTTTACGTCCAAACCAGATCACTGGGCTGCTGACGTGATTAGTCGACCAGTCCTCACCTCTGAAGAGCACTCAGACGTGCTCCAGCAGAGCGCTCGTCGACGACCCTGTCACAGCACTGCCCGCCACGTCTCAGGAGGCAGATCGCTGGTACCTACTGTCCTGCCTTCTCCGTGAGGGCTGATCACGTGACTCTCCTCCTCGAGACAGCCCCCATGAGAACCCCAAGGAGACCGACAGACACATCGCTCAACATGAGAACTCCTAAATTCTGAAGGCTCCCTGTGGCCTCACAGAAAGATGCTGGGTCTTTATCCCCATTACCAGACACAGAGCTCCTAAAACCCTCGGGTCCCTTGAGTGATGAGGATGATAAGGGCATCTCTGTTCTGACAAGGTGACCTCAGGGGCCCCTGATGGCTTTAGGGTAGAACTGGTCACCGCAAGACAGAACCTTGATCAGAGGCCTCAAACTTCTAGCCCCAACCCTCACTCCAGGGTGGGGAAGGGGCTGGAGACTGAGTTAATAACCAAGAGCTGATGATTTAAAAAAATTTTTTAATGTTTATTTATTTTTGGGAGACAGAGAGACAGAGTCGGGGAGGGGCAGAGAGAGAGGGAGACACAGAATCCGAAGCAGGTTCCAGGCTCTGAGCCGTCAGCACAGGGCCCGACGCGGGGCTCGAACCCACGAAGCGCAGGATCATGACCTGGGGCAAAGTCGGACACTCAACCGACTGAGCCTCCCAGGCGGCCCATCAATAATAGCCAATGATTTAATTAATCGTGCCATAGGAATGGAGTCCCCGTAAAAACCTCTCAACGGCAGGGTTCAGGGAGCTTCCGGCCGGGCAGCACCCGGGGGTGCGGGGCGGCTGGTGCACCTGGAGGGGGCAGGGAAGCCCTGCCCCCACCCCGACCCCTGGCCCGTGCGTCTCCTCCGTCTGGTGTTCCCGAGCTGGACCCTCTGTCACAAGCAGGTAATCTGGTAAGGGCACTGTTCCCCAGACTTCCGTGAGCCGCCCTAGCAAATCGCTGAGCCAGAGGAGGGCGTCCAGAGAACGTCCGAATGACAGCCAGCTGCTCAGAAGCAGGGGGGCCCGGACTTGCGGCCGCCATCTCAAATGCGGGATGGTCCCGTGGGACTGAGCCCTCCGCGTGTGGGGCCTGAGTGAACTCCAGGCAGTGAGGGTCAGAGGGAATCGGTGTCACTGAAGTAGAGGTGGAGAAGCCGTATCGGACAGAGTGCCACGTACAGCCGAGCGTGAAGACGAGACCCTCCCTGAGAAGACAGGGGAGCGCGTGCCCACCCCTACGTCCAGCCACCCTCAGCGCGCAGCTCCCTGTGTCCACCCAGCAGTTAGAAATAATCAGACCATGCGTTTCCCCTCCCCACTCCCCCCAAAGCAGAAAAGCAGCTGACAAAAATGGGGGGAACATTATATCTGTAAGCCTGAATTAATGCACCGATTTCAAATATAACCAAAGACACGCAGAGATGTGAATGATAGAATCCTGAGTCACACCGGAAGAAACACTTCCCTGAACACAGCAATACCCAGTGGGATTACGGCTGGAGGAGCCCATGGCGGCCGGCTCAGAGGTAGGACCTCCACGAGGAAATTCTACCTTCTAGTGGAGGCCAGCTCCTTTTTCACGGCAGACAGTACAGAAATTAATTCCCCAAGAGGCAGGTCACATAAGCTGGACAGACTTGAGGAGCATGGGAGACACGTGAGAGACAGCGTCACTCGCGTCCCTCCTGTGGCCGCTGAGCCGGGCCCGAAGCCGCCGTTCCCGTCCATGTGTCCCCGCCGGGAAGCAGGACCCTTCCAGAGGTGACCAAGTTAAAATGAGGTCATCAGGGTGGGCCTGATGCAAGGTGACTAGTGTCCTCATAAAAACGGCGGACAGGGACACACAGGGAAGACGGCCGCGTGAAGACAGAGGCACACTGAGGAGACGCACCCACAAAAAAGACCCCAAGCACCACCAGCAGCATGGAAAGCTGGCGGAGTCTAGGAAGGACCCTCCCCTGAACCCTGCTGAGCCCCTGGTTGCGGACTTCCAGGCTCTGGAACCGTGAGACCGTCCGCTGGGGCTGCGCTCGACGCCCCCCCCCCCCCGCCCCCTCCAGGATGTGGCCCTGCGTCCCGTCCCGGTGCCCCCGGGAGCCCAGCCCAGCCTCTCGGCCCTCCTGAGCCAGCACTGCCATGCGGGCCAGCAGGGGGCACCCCCAGGCTCTTCCCCAAGACCTTCTCGCGTTCTGGCTCGAAGTCTCTCTTTGCCACCTCGCGCTCACTAAACTGGAGATGGGAGAGAAGGAAAGAACACCTTCAAGTAGTCTGCAACAGACACTGACGACCCACAGATGACGTCGAATTCGACAGGCCGCGGTGGAGGGAGCCGAAACGCCACAGCTCTGTCAGCCGGGCCGCTGCCGTCTTTAATACATTCCGGGTTTTCCAAAACTCCGTATCAGAACCGCGTATCTGTCCTAGCGGACTCTGTCTGATGACAGACTGCCTTGATCTTGGAGTGATGGAAACGTCAGTGCTGAGGCGATAAATTTCACATGACACCTGTCTGATGGTTTTCTGGCATTCCCGCACTTCCTGGGTTCCCTCAGTCGGCACTTGGGGTCTATTTTGCTTTCAGAGAAGCCCAGGTCTCACCAAAGGCAGAGCAACAAACAGTAAATTAAGGAATGCCCTTAATTTTAGCAAGATCATCATCTGTAACCAGCGTGTCTGTGCCAAACGCTGTCACTCCACACAGTGAGAAGCCCTCTCAGCTGCCTTACGTTTCTCTTTAAAATAGAGGCATATAGTGATAATGCTTATTCAGGAATTGGGAAATTAATGCCTTTTCTGACTTTAGGAAAAGATACACGAAGGGCAAGCAAAGGAGATTTTCTATGAATAGTTTTCTCACGTCAACTTTCCAAAAGGTATTTTCATCTTCAGTGGATGCTACTATCCATTTGTTTAAAAAAGAAAAAAAGCAAAGGAAAAAGGTCAGGAGCCACTAAACAAAGTGACACATAAAGCCAGAAAACAATTTAAATCATTCAGCAGGAAAGGGGGGCAGAAATCGGGAGGTGAGCTGTTTACAGTACGGTATTTAAAATGTATTAATTATCGTCGGAGTCAAACTACAAAAGAGAGAGTCTGCTTTGAAGCTGGAGGCTCGAAGGCCACAGAACCCTTTGAAGTCTCTCCGTTCCCTTTGTTTCCTACTCTTGATTCAGGAGGACGCTCCGAGCAGCCGGGCTCTCACTTTCAAGGGACCTTTGGCTGTTTTCTGCAGCACGATGAGTGGGAAGGTCTCCCGTTCCGGCCTTCGCGCCCACCCGTGAGCCCGGAGCCGGGGCCCCACGCGGAAGGGGCCTGTCTCCGCCTGCTGGCTCCGGACCAGCCCCCCCACCCGGCTCCAGGGAGCAGAGTGTCTGTACTCAGGGCTCCACCCTGGGGCCTAGGACGACTTTGCGGGAAGAGCAGAGGCCGGTGGGAAGGGGAGGCCGGCGCTCTGATGAAGGTCGGGTACTCTCCTCCGGGACAGCGGCAGTGAGGGTTCCATCCCCCCATCCCTCCCAGGGCACAGACGCTGCTCTCAGGTCTGCTCTGGAAGCTCTCGTGGCAGAGTGTGGTTTGACACCCCACGCCCCACGGAAGCCCCTGCTGTGCTGGCCTAGAGGGGCCCCGGGGAGAGCCCAGGGCGCACTGTGGCAGACATCAGCCCTCGCCGCACTTTCACAGTGTGCGACCTCACCACTGTTCGTGGGAAGAGTGGTCCCCATGGGACACACCCCAAGCTCAGGCAGGAAATCGCATTCTACGTACACATTAAATGATGAGGCCGTGTAACAGGTGACTTTCCTCAGCCCCAAGAAAGTGATAGCCGGCAACTTTTATAATCTGCTTATTTATATACGTATCAAATGTAGCTCTGTGTATCAATTAACCAAACGTTATATGTTAATAGTATCTTTCAAAGAAGGCCCTGTAAGTGCCTACAGTTGAAAATATTGACTAAAATAATCCTTCCAAAACTGTCTTCTGGACACTGGACACGGCACACAGATCACTGACGAGTAGGGCCTGTCCTGTCCCTTAAGCAGGTGGCAATCCCGTGGCTGATTTTCCCTGGAGAATCAGAAGCATAGCAAGAATACTGGCACAACGTGGGGGCGCCCGGGTGGCTCAGTCGGTTGAGCATCCGACTTCGGCTCAGGTCATGATCTCACTGTTTATGAGTTTGAGCCCCGTGTCAGGCCCTGCGCTGACAGCTCAGCCTGGAGCCTGCTTCGGATTCTGTGTCTCCCCCTCTCTCCGCCCCTCCCCTGCTTGTGCTGTCTCTGTGTCTCTCAAAACCATGAAGAAATGTTAAAGAAAAAAATTTTTTAAAAAAAGAATACTGGCACGATGTAAAAGTCAAAGTTACAGGTCTCCGGGTGCTGAGGTCACTTCAAATCTAACTCAAGGAGCCGTAATTATTTCCAGAAAAAAAGTAGTAAAAAAAGAAAGTCTCCAGTTCCATCACTGGGGGGACACTAGCAAATCAGGCAACCCAATCGGCGTAGTGTATTTACGATTTCTGTTTAGGCCAGTTAGCTGTTACGCACATTTGTGTGTGTGCAGCTATGTGGGTCTCAGAGCTAAAGTCCGGAGGGAGGCAGGGCCACGTCAGAGTACGGGAGGAGGGTCTCTAGTGAACAGCCCTTCAGTCTGGAAACACGAATTCAAAAGTGGTAAAGGCAGCTTGTACAGCACACACAGCGTGTACGTGGCATCGGCTATGTGTCAGAAGTAGCTTGGGCCTGGCGAGGGTCAGACCCGGCAAGCTGAGGACAAAGGGCACTCCACACAGTGGACACAGATTCACGGAGAACAGGCATGGGCAGGGCTTGCCCACCTGCCCCCACGGCAGAGCGAGACAGTGGGGCTGGGGGGACCGCACCCCGTGTGGAAGGGGGAATGGTGAGCGATCATCTCCTGTGCTCTGCCACGAGGGGCTCCTGTGGGGTCGAGAGACATGAGCAGTCATCCTCATTTCTACGTCCTGCAGAGGAAGGAGACTTCTAGAAGCAGGGTTTCCGGATGCGTCCATCAGGCCACTCACTGATGCGATCGGCCAACTTCCACCTTCAGTGTTGTGGTCCAGGGAACAGGATTCTGGTCTGGAGGTGGGGACGGTTCTGGGCCAGAGGCAGGAGTCTGAGAGACAGGAGCCTCGGGGCCCCGGCCCCAGGCGGGCCCGGTGTGGGCTGGGAGCCCCGTGCTCACCTCTGGGGATGGAGGGAGGAGAGACAGGAGGGGCCAGAAAATCAGCAGTTCAGTCCTGCTGGTGGTTTACACCTCGTCCCGCTTTTGTCCCCGTTCCTGGGAGGAAGCCTCTAAATCCCCGGGATTCCCGCTGGCGGTAAGGGAGTCTGTGCCATTCCCGGTGGCCCACAGCCACGTTGGACCTTGGACCAGGCCTGGTGGCCGGTGCTAATGAGGCGGCTCAGGATGGGGGCTGACACTCCAGAGAGGCCAGTCGTGAGACGGAGGCTGAGCCACGCGGTGACAGCCTGACCCCTGGACACTGTTCACCCCCCAGCCATGGATCAATCGATCGTGCCCACGTAACGAAACCAATGAAGACTCTGGATGTCGGGTTCAGGTGACGTCCCCGGGGGCAGGACTCTGTGAGCCTTCCTGCATCAACGCTCTAGGAAAACGGTACGTCCTGGCTCCAGAGAGAGAGGACCCACCCAGACCTCATCCTGTGTGTCTCCCCCTTCAGCGGTCTCCTCCTAACACTGTGATGGTAGACAGAGCCTTCCTGCGTTCTGAGAGTCAGTCTAGTGAATTATCAAACCTGAGGGGAGACGTGGGAACCCCACATTTACAGGGCTGGTCAGGTGTGCAGAGGCCTGGGGACCCCCGTGCTTGCAGTGGATGTCCAAGCGAGGGCAGTCACGTGGGGGTGGCGTCCTCACCCGCCAAGTTTGGCAACTCTGGGTAGTTAGGGCCAGAATCGCACCCCAGCCCCTGCCGGGCTCCCATCTGTGATGTCTGGTGCGCAGACCGAGAGGCAGGGACCCAGAGACTCGGGGCAGGTTGGTTGGATTCCTCGCCCCAGTACCGACACCCTCCTGAATAGAGCGAAGAGAGTCTGGGGTCACAGCAGAGGCCGGGGGCTCTCGGGCGCTCTCGTGCTGGCAGCATTAAAGGCAGGCCTGGCTGCACAGGGCCGGTCAGCGTCCGGCAGCGTGGACGTCCACGTCCCTGGGGGCAGGCTGATGCGGGGACACACACAAACCCGCCTGCCAGTGAAAGTCCTGCACAGAACTCTTGCCTGCTATCTAAGTTAAACACAATGCTATAACTGAAAGCGGGATCAGTTAAGTCATTCTTCTTAAAACTATAGCTACTGTTTCTTTTGTACTGACTCGGAACACACGGCCTACCTGATACGTCTGAGTTCAGGAGAACCAGAAGTTAGAGATCAGACTGGAAAAATCTACGACATGCCATCGTCTTTATAAGCATCCATGTGGCAAAATGTGTACTTTTAAATACTCTAATTTCATAATCAACAGGCACCCTACCTATAAGACTAGAGTCAAGAGGCCTCCAGACTGGGGCAAACACTAAAGACAACACAGACGCGGCACGCACGAATATGCCAAATACAACGTAACGGACAAAGATTCTGATCCACAAGCAAGCCTGAAAGGGAGGGAAGTCCCCAGATGCCCTGACCAGAGAGACGCAGGCCGGAACAGCAAGTGTGCGCTGAGAGGCTGGGGCGGGTGGGGTCTGCCCGGGTTGAGAGTGCGGGTCCTGACATCGGCACGGAGGCACGAGGCCCAGGGGCAGTGAGCCGGGCAGACTCCCCACGGCCCCCGCTGTAGGAGACAGGTCAGAACAACCCGTTCGTCCCTACTGTCTCTTCTTCATGCTCTGGATGGAAACCAAAACATCTCCCGTGAGAGAGAGAAACCTAGAGTGCGTATCACACAGAGGTGTCACATCCTAATACGATAAAATAGTCCTATTCTTCGCATACTACTCCAACTGGAACCACTCCAACTAAAATCACTTTAAGGGAACATTTCCAACAATGAGGGTTTTTGGAACTTCCACGTGATTCTCCTAAGAAAAAGAAAGGCATCAAAGATAAGCTCACAATAAAAAATTATAAATAATCCATAAGGAAAAGGTTTTAGCAAAATTCAAAAGGATAAGGAAACAGCAGAATTAACAGCATAGGAAATCAAGATGGCGTAATAACCTGAGAGAGACGCGAACAGCGAAAATTAACGGAACGCAAAACAGTAAAGAGCACTGCAAACACACAAAGGCCGGTTTCGTGAAGAGACGAGGACAACAGGGAGACGGCCGTCACGATCATCACGAAAGGAAACAGTAGAAACAGTAATGTCGGGGATGAAGGGGGGACAAGGCAGCACACGCAAGGGTTCACAGACAACACCACCAAAACACAGACCCGACTGGAAAACTTCAACGAGATGCCTGATTTTTAGGAGGAAAACACCCAAAACGCCAAAAGTGAATTGAAAAGAATAGAGCCTGACACCGGCATTCGTGGCCCTGCCCCTGCAGAAGCCCCGGGCCCAGCGGGCACACCCCTGCCTCCGGCGGGCGTCCACACCTGCAGATGTGATTTATTTTATGAGGTTAGTATCACCTGGCTACTAAAACTGGACAAGAAAAATAAGTGAATTTCAATTCTCAAAAAAATGCTATCAAACTAAGGAAAACAAAACTTCATGACCAAAAAGGGTCTGTCCCAGAAAGGCAAAAACCTACATCAGAAAATCAACGTGGGGCACTTGAATGGCACAGTCGGTTGAGCGTCTGACTTGGGCTCAGGTCATGAGCTCACGGTTCGCGGGTTCGAGCCCCGTGTCAGGCTCTGTGCTGAGAGCTGGGAGTCTGGAGCCTGCTTCAGATTGTGTGTCTCCCTTTCTTTCTGGCCCTCCCTTGCTCACATGCTCTCTCTCTCTCTCAAAAATAAATAAATAAACATTAAAAAAAAGAAAGAAAATCAATGTTATTTATTTTACTAAGAGATTAAAGGAAAGAAAACCCAAATAATATCTCAGAGATTCAAGAACAAGCATTTCACCCACTCAAAAATTTTTTTTAAGAAACTGCAAATTAACTTCCTTAATCCAATAAAGGTTATCTACTCAAGTCTTTCAGCAAAAATCATCCTTTGTCAAGATGAAATACTGAAAAATTTCTCTTCGAGTTTGACGAAAATACTGACACAACACTCCTTCTCTCTAACGGTACATAGAATCCTAGGTAGCTTTAAAAAAAAGATACATGGGATTTGAAGAGAAGAAAACAGTTTGAAGCTGTCAGCATGCTTTCCTACGTACAGAATCTGTGACCAAGCACGTACAACTGCTACGAATTCTCTTCAGAGATGGAAGACATAAGGTGAAAGCAAAAAACAATGTGTCTTTACATGAGCAACAACCAATTACAAAACAATACTCCTCTCTTTCTTCTCTCTTTTTAAAAAAGTGAAGCTGTTCACCATCCCTCCCGCTTTACGGACATATAATCAAATATGACATTGTGTAAACGTAAGACACACAATGTGAGGGTGTGATTCACTACCCACTGTGCAATGATCACCACGTGAGATTAGTCAACGCATTTGTCACCTCACCCAGTTCCTGTTTTTGTGCGGTGAGAACGTGTAAGATCTACTGTCTTTGCAATTTCCAAGCATACGACGCAGGATTATTAACTACAGCCCCCACACTGTACACTAGGCCCCCCGAACTTATTAATTTTATAACCGAAGTCTTTACCCTCTGGCCAACATCTCCCCATTCCCAGGTGCCCACCCAGCCCCTGGCAACCACCATTTTCCTCTGTTTTATGAGTTTGGACTTCCTAGATTCCACATATAAGTGAAAACACATCGTATTTATCCTTCTCTGCTTGCCTTATTTCATCTAGCATAGTGCCTTCAAACTTCATTTATGTTGTTGCAAATGCCAGATTTCCTTTTTTACGGCTGAGTAATATCCCATTGTGTTCATACGCCACACATGTTTCTTTATCTGTTCACCCTTTAAACACACATTGAAGTTGCTTCCATGTCTTGGCTGTTGTAAATACTGCTGGGATGAACACAGAGGCGAGCTGTCTCCTCAACATGGGGGTTTTGTTTCTTTTGGATAAACACCCAGAAGTGGGATTGGCTGGATCATATAGTAACTCTGTTTTTAAAATCTTGAAGAGCATCCATACTGTCTTCCATAATTATTGTACCAAATTAATTTGGCATTTTTAAATAACTAGAAATTAATTTAAAAAATAGTGCATTCCCATGTTACAGTGCTTCAAAAATTTTAACAAAATATTTTAGGAATTTTCTATAAAAATAATAGACGTCATTGGACGACAAAGGAATAACTAAATAAGTGGTAATAAAAAACTGACTATACCATGTAGTGGATGGGAAACCCAATACTGTGCATATGCCAGCTGTGTCCAAACTAAGTTATATAATAAATAGAATTCCGGTTTAAAAAATCTAACCTATCAAAATAAGTGAGGCAGAGAAAGATAAATATCATATGATTTCAGTCTTATGTGGAATTTAAGAAACACAAAGCATGAATACAGGGGAAGGGAAGGAAAAATAAGATAAAAACAGGGACGCAAACATCAAAGCCTCTTAAATACGGAGAGCACGCTGAGGGCTGCTGGAGGGGAGGTGGGGGGGGGATGGGCTAGATGGGCGACGGG
Source organism: Leopardus geoffroyi (assembly GCF_018350155.1). NCBI lineage: Eukaryota > Metazoa > Chordata > Mammalia > Carnivora > Felidae > Leopardus > Leopardus geoffroyi. The sequence goes on from NC_059331.1 coordinate 168,734,427, forward strand.
CATGAAGGGGGGCACGTGCTGGGAAGAGCACTGGGTGTTGTTGTGCGTAAGAGATGAATCACTGGGTTCTACTCCTGACACGAACCCTAACCTGAATTTAAATAAATAAGTAAAAAATCAAATAAAATCTCGCCTGTCTTCTTTATGAACTTGAGAAGTGTGGTATTGGAAAGACTGACAAATACAAGCAATGGAGTAGAACTGAGGAGCTAGGAAGACCGACACCTCCACGTGGGACTGGGGTGTACAAGAGATGTGACATCACAGAACAGATATGATGTCATAGGTTGGAGGAAGAGAGGATATTTAAACCATCCAATAAAAGGTGCCAGGACAGTTGACTAAGTAGAAAGAGATAAAATTCCATCTTACAACAACAGCAAAAAAATCCAGACAGATTCAAGACTGAAATTCTAGAAAAGAATACTGGCGAACATTTTTGTGACATCACTGTCGAGGAAGATACCATGATGGAGACCCAAAAAGCCCGAACTGTAAGGAAAATATTGATCAATTTGATAAGATTAACTTCTAAAAAATTCTGTGCAGTAAAAGATATCGTATGCAAAGATAAAAGATAAGCTGTATCTTTCTTTTTGTAACATACATAATTTACTGACAAAGAATATTCAAATATAATACCATACATTATACAATAAAATCTTATACTATACGTAATATGTAGCATTTACATACAAACTTACGGTGTTTATATACAAACACATAACGCTTATAACATCTTATGAGTACAAATATATCTTCTCACTCATAGCATCGCAAATGCTATACACACGTGCTCCACTCCAGCCCGCCTGCCTCATCCAGCAGAGAAGAGAGGCTGAGGAGCACACGTGAGGTCACAGCCTAGGCGCACTGGCCACCAGAAGACTGAGACCTGATCACAGGACCACAAAACTTCCCCTCCCTCCACATCAATCACCCTTCTGTGTAATAATGGGGAATTAGAGCTGCTAGAGCTGCACAGCCCAGACCTTATTTTGAAACTCTCTAGGGAACCCCGAAGAAAACAGGAAACAAAGCAAGGACACCGGAGGGGACTCCAGCCTCTGACATCTACAGCCAAGTGCACAGTAAACAGCCCAACTCACAGCCAGGTAGACACAAGCCTCGTGCCAGAGGCCCAGTGACCCATTATTTTGTCTGGAATATCACGTCTGGCTTTAAACAAAAAGTACAAGGCATGCTACCAGTCTGAAGAGACAAAGAAAACACCAGAATCAGACTCAGATATGGCAGAGATTTTGGAATTATTGGACCAGAAATTTAAAATAACTGTGATTAATGCCCTAAGAGCCCCATTGGAAAAAGTGGACAACTTGTAGCAACGAGTCGTGTAAGCACAGAGACGGAAAATTGAAGAAAGAATTTTTTAAATGCTAGAAATCAAAAACACTGTAGCAGAAACGATGAACACCTTTGACGCACTCAAGGGCAAACCCAGGCGTGCTTGATGGGAGAGCCAGGGACCTTGAAGATATGTCCACAGAAACTCCTACAGCTGCCTTGCACGGAGAGGAAAAGTGACCCAGACGGAGCAGAACGCCCATGGAGGGTAGGACGGGCCGTGAGAGGTGGCCGTACGTGCAGCGAGCCCGCCGCAAGGAGAACAACGAAAGGGACAGAAGAAATATTTCAAACAATAACAGCTGAGAAACTTCAAAACCAATGACAGACACTAAACCGCAGATCCAGGAAGCTCAGAGAGCACCAATCAGTATAAATCCACCCCAGCCTCTACACTATGGCATCTCATATTCAAACTGCAGAAAATCAAAGACAAAGAGAATATCTTGAACAAGTCAGAGGGAAAAGCTCCTAACCTACTGAAAAACAAAGGCAGACCTCCATTTACTTTTTCAGAAACCACACAAGCAAGAAGAGAATGAAATTAAATATTTAAGGTGTAAAAGAAAAAACACACACCAACCTAGCAGTTCTGTATCCAGTGAAATTATCCTTCACAAGAAAGGAGAAATACTTGTACAGATAAACAAAAAATGAAGGATTCTGTCAACAGTTGGTCTACCTTGAAAGAAATGTGAAAAGAAGCTCCACAGAGAGAAGGAAAACAATATAGGTGAGAATCGGATCTATAGAAAAGCCAAGCAAATATCCAAGGAGAAGCATTCCAAGCTTTGGGAAGAGCAGTACAAAGGCCCTGGGGCAGGGTGGGGGCAGAGGAGTGGGGAGCTTGCTGGGAGTGTTTCAGGAACATCAGAAAAGCTGAGGCAATTGAAACAGACCTATTTGTTATTAAAGGAAGCTAAAAATAAGAATAAAGATACATTACCTGTATAAAAATTGACTCCCCCCCCAAGTAGTTCTCAATACCATTAACATACAGAAACAATCGAAAACTACACACAGTCAATATTTATTCTGTTGGAAAACCTATGACCAAAGGGATATATATGTGAGCAGTTAGGTTCAGGAAAAAGGCACTCAGTTATGTGGGTCTGGATCCTGTAAGGTCAGCTGTCCGTCTTGGCTAACTGCTGCGGCCAGGCTGCCTCTTCCCGTAGCGCTCCCCGCACACGAATGACGAAGTCCGTGTTTGAAAAGACCGACTTGCTTCAAGCCGCGTCTCCCGTACTAATTCGTGTATCTTGCAGAGCTCTCACTAATCTCACAGTCTTGAGTGCTTTGTGTATAGACAGCACCTGTATTAGGCCTTCAAGATCGACGTCGAAAGCGAGATGTCTGTAGGGAAAGATGTAATTAAGGACACCAAGAGACCCTGAGAGGCACGCAGCTATGACGCTCCCCTGCCGGCAACAGCACGCAGCCAGGAGGCACCGTCGCCAAAGCACCCAGGTTCTTCGCATCCAGAGACGTGACCGCGTGGATTTCCAAACTGTGGCACAAAGAAGCCAGGGAGGGAGACACGGGGCTGAGAAAGAAACCCCACGCCACGTGGTCAACTCGGTCCAGCACTCCTGCCGAGTGGCGAGTTCTGGTTAGTGATAAGCCACAAAGCAAAGCAAAACACGCCTCACAAGGGGGAGCTCAGGTAAGCCAGGGCCACGGTTATGACCACGCCGTCCATGTGGCAGTCCAGGCAGGAATGACAGCGGCGGAAAGAAATGAACGATTCCCGTGCTGGAAATAATCCCGAACACAAGGACACAATATTTCCACCTGCGCCACGGCCCTTCACTGCCTCACCCCTGCACTGTCGACTACATGCGGCCTCGGTCAGTCCCTGAAGGCCGCTCCTGCCTCCTCAGTGAAAACACAGACAACAGGCCGCTACAGGTCTGTGGTTCCCTGCAGACCTCGGGCCGTGCTGACGGACACCCGCTGTCAGTGTGCCGGGGAGGAGAGTCCTGGCGCTCAGATCTGTGGCTGGCACAGCATTGGAAGACAGGCTTTATGAACTACCTATGAATATATTTACATGACGGTCGGTTATCATCACTGAAAGGAAATCTCGCCACTGGGCTCACATGTCAATTCCATATGTCTACACACACACAAATACATATACATCCGTGAAGTTTCTGGAAGGCACGCAAATCGTCTGGCCACCCTATGGCAGTCAAGGGAAACGGAAGACAGGAGGAGAGTTAAATTCAAGGCCCCAGGGGGCTAAGATCACACGCTGTGTGAGGGGGAACCTCTCCTCTGATCTGTGTGAACAAATGCAAGGCGCTAATACCCTGTGCAGACCAGACTTGATCTTTACTAACGATATTCCTCCTTGTTGATTCAGGGGGTCCCAGGTGCAAACGTGTCCCGCCTAACGTGAGCAGCTACACTTGGCCTGGGGACGTGACCAGAACTTTCACCCTTGTCGCCTAAATTAAAGGGTTGCTAAGTTTTCCGACAAAAACGCTCATCGGCAAAACCATGTCGCCCACAGCAAACTCCACGCAGGACAGGCAGCGTCTGGGTGGCACACACAGCCCAGGGAAGAAGGGTGTGACCTCGCCTCCTGGGCCACCCGCAGCAGAGACCGGTTGCCAGGCAGCAGAACGTGACATTTACGAACCTGCCCACGAAACTGCCCTAGATCCGACGGCACCCGAGCCGGCAAGCCTTCCTGCAACTGCGGACGATTCCAGAAGGCCCCACGACCGCCTTGGAAAGCCCGCGTCCCACGAGGCGGATGGGCACTGCTGGCAGATGGGCACGGGTGAGCCCGCGTCACTGGGTCAGGGTGTCACCGGTACATAAAACCTGCAGGATGAACCTACTGTCGCTCACTCGGAACACCTGTGGGTCCCCTAACCCACGCAGCCCACGGTCCTGGACACAGCGGGGGCACACGGCGTGGAGAGGGAAGAACACGGTCAGAGCACTGCAGGCAGGGACACGCTGGGCACCTGCAGCACATCTCACGTGTTCATAGTACATCGTGGCACCACTATTTTCATAAAATTAATTAACTCTCAAAGCAACCCTGTGGGATGCTCAAGATTGGTAAATTTAAAGTAACTTTATCTGAGTTACATGATTCCATGGCAGCCTTTGGTGAGTAACAGGTGACAGGAGAGAATTGCCACGTGGCGCTGTGGCGAGGGGCTGAGGAGGGAACCATTGATAGCAGAAAGGGGCGATCTTTTCCACTAGTTCATCTGTGTCGGACTCACACCCCTCCATCCCTGCAGATGCCTCACCTCTGCAGGAATTAGACACAAAAAAGCAACATTCCCACCCATGTCCTTGTTCCTACTAAACAGGGAATACTTGGGGCCGGCTCTAAACTATCTGCAGTCCCAAAGAAGGGACACCCGCCAGGGGCTTGGGAGGACAGCCACCACAGGTGGAGCACAGACGGGTCCCCTGGGAACACCGCAGGGGAGAAGGCACCGTGCTGGGAAGGAGGGTCTCTGGGTGCCAGCTCCACGGGGCTCAGAGCAGGGGCCTTTCCCTGCGCATGCACCAGCAGACGCGGCCCCATCGTGAAGGAGTGCTGGGTGGGGGGCCGGTGTCCCAGGGTCAGCCGGCTGCCTCCAGAGGAGCACTTGGAAGCCACCGTGAGGGACACGATAGCCGGGAAAGATCCTGAACGATGAACGTGGCCCAAAATGCTCAGTAAAACACTATTTGACTTCGCAGTAAAACACGCCTGAGTTTTATAGCAATAATCACTGTTGGGTTATTGTTAAGTAACGTTCCCTGTAACACAGACAAACAAGGTGCTATCGTTAAAACCATGCTGAGCTCCCGCGTGTGGATCGCCCGCTAAATTGGCCAGGGGGCTGACAAGGGGACTGGCCAGGGGGCTGGCCAGGGGACTGGCCAGGGGGCTGACGAGGGGACTGGCCAGGGGGCTGACGAGGGGACTGGCCAGGGGGCTGGCCAGGGGGCTGGCCAAGGGGCTGGCCAGGGGACTGGACAGGGGGCTGGCCAGGGGACTGGCCAGGGGGCTGACGAGGGGACTGGCCAGGGGGCTGACGAGGGGGCTGGCCAGGGGGCTGGCCAGGGGGCTGACGAGGGGACTGGCCAGGGGGCTGGCCAGGAGGCTGGCCAGGGGGCTGGCCAGGGGGCTGACGAGGGGACTGGCCAGGGGGCTGACGAGGGGACTGGCCAGGGGGCTGACGAGGGGACTGGCCAGGGGGCTGGCCAGGGGGCTGGCCAGGGGACTGGCCAGGGGGCTGGCCAGGGGACTGGCCAGGGGGCTGGCCAGGAGGCTGGCCAGGGGGCTGACGAGGGGACTGGCCAGGGGGCTGACGAGGGGACTGGCCAGGGGGCTGGCAGGAGACTGGCCAGGGGTGGCTGTCAAAACCACACCAGCTACAGTGCAGCTGAACACCTGGCATCTGACTCGGCTGAAAACCATCGAGGGCTGTTTGGAAAACATTCGTATATAACGTGCAGCATCAGAGTTTGCTTTTGGCAAAGGCAGTGATGGGTACAGAAAGCCGGTCGCTCTGAGAGGGACTTTTTTTATTAGAAAAAGTAAATGGGACGGATGTTTACGTTCATCGTATTTCCAGTGATTCGTTCTCGGGGGTAAAGACCCTGACCATCCAGCGCTGCGCCCCTTGAAGCCACAGGCTCCCGCAGCCTGGCCCGGGCCTGCGTCTTCAGTCCTCACGTCAGTGATGACATACGAGAAGCCGAGGGGACGGCGGAGGAGAGACGGGGGTTGTGCAGGCAGCTCGAGGGCCATGGCCAGCGTGTCTAGGGGTCTTTGAGTTCAGGGGACAGATGTGAGAGACTGGGCAGTAAAATCTTCCCGTCGTATCATTTCGAGCCTAGGAATCAGGAGAACAAGAAGCTCGCTAATAGTTGCACTGCTGGTTAGTGACAGACCCAGGAGCAAAATGCAAAATCCTCGACTTGCCAGCGTGGTCTTTCCCAACACACTGGCCCTCAGGTACCTGCAGTTGACCTTTGACCTAGAGTTGACCTTTGAGCTCCCGATGCAGCCGTTCTCAACAGCAGACGCTCAGTGAGAATGCAGCATCACGGCCCAACCCTCGGGAGGGGCCGGAGCACGGGCGCAGGGGGAGCACGGCCCACGCAGAGGGAGGGGCCAGAGCACCGGCATAAGGGAGCACGGCCCATACACAGGGAGCATAGCCCATGCAGAGGGAGCACGGCCCACACAGAGGGAGCACGACCCACAGCTCGGGAGGGGCCAGAACACTGGCACAGAGGGAGCACGGCCCACACACAGGGAGCACAGCCCATGCAGAGGGAGCATGGCCCACACAGAGGGAGGGGCCAGAGCACCAGCACAGAGGGAGCACAGCCCACACCTCAGGAGTGGCCAGAGCGCCGGCACAAGGGAGCACGACCCACACAGAGGGAGCACGGCCCACACAGAGGGAGGGGCCAGAGCACCGGCACAGACGGAGCACGGCCCACACAGAGGGAGCACGGCCCACACCTCAGGAGGGGCCAGAGCACCAGCACAGAGGGAGCCCGGCCCACGCAGAGGGAGCACGGCCCACGCCTCAGGAGGGGCCAGAGTGCTGGCACAGAGGGAGCACGGCCCATGCAGAGGGAGCACGGCCCACACACAGGGAGCATGGCCCACGCAGAGGGAGCACGGCCCACACAGAGGGAGGGGCCAGAGCACCAGCACAGAGGGAGCACGGCCCACACCTCAGGAGGGGCCAGAGTGCTGGCACAGAGGGAGCACGGCCCATGCAGAGGGAGCACGACCCACACACAGGGACCACGGCCCACGCAGAGGGAGCACGGCCCACACCTCAGGAGGGGCCAGAGCACCGGCACAGGGGGCACGTGTCGAGATGCTCCTGTGTCTCAGAGCACATTTCCTAAATCGACACCTGGGGAACAGGGGAGTGCATTTCTGCTGTCACATACGAGCTGAGCCCTCTCCCCGCTCCTAGTGTGTTAGCCCGTAGCACCAGCCCACCAGCTTGCCAAGAAGTCTCATGTTCAGTTTTAATTTAACCTTAATCCTTCCAGATCAGTAGGGGGCAGATAGGCAGACGACTAACAAGGGAGGCGAGTCGCTGACACGGAGGGGAGGTCTGCTGTCCCCCAGCCGCACGAAGCCTCCAGGTACATTCCTGCCTCACGTGAATTCGCCCGTCCCCAGTGTTTGTTGCACGCCTACCCTGTTCACAGTGCACCTTGCACACTCGGACGCCTCCTCCGAGGAACACGCAGAGGAACGCGATCCCTGAAGACAGGGCCTACCCATGGAGCATCGTGGCCACCGGAGCCGGACGGGCCTGAGCGGGAGCCCCGGCACCACGTTTGTTAGCAACGCAAGCCGAGTGGTTAGTCTCCTCTCCCTCCCAGAGGGCCTTTGATCCAGGAGGAAATGAGGGACACACGTGGCAATGTCCAGAACATATCGCAGTAACTCCAAGAAAGGGCTGAGGCGTCGTCCCAGACCTCAGAGAAGGGCTGGCAGCGTCCCCTGTGCGGGCACCAGGCGGCGGGTCGGGGGCCGCAGGACAGAGCCAGCAGCGGCATCGCAGTGGCCGAGGGAGGGTATAACTGGTGCCTGGGGACGGAGGGAGCCAAGGCTCAGGAGCAGAGGGACTCAGAGGTTCTTGACCCTAGTGGCATCTCAGAAAGACGGGCTGGGGCTGTGCAGGGCGACCCGGAGTGGAGGTGCTGTGCACAGACAGGACCCCGGTGAGGCAGACCCTTGTCACCTACGAGGGGATGCCAGGACCGGGCAGTGACAGGGACAGAGAAAACAGGCGGCCACGGAGGGCAGCCAAGGTGGTGTGTACACATTTCTCGTGAGGGCGTTTTCTTCTCGAAACGTGTATCTAGAGAATATAACACCATGAGCATGTGTATGCACATGTACGCGGGCACACACACATGCAGGCCTACACACATGTGCGCACACTTGTTCCTAGGCACAGACACGCATGCTCACGTATATGGACACGTGTGCACACACACGGTCACACGTATATACACAAGCGTGCACGCACACGCGGTCACGTGGACGCATACACACAGGTACACAAGCACACATACACACATGCGTACGGTTAGGCACCGTTCTTTTGACTCTCCTGTTTGTGTGCATCCCTAACAGAAAGCTGGGGGACGTGGTACCTCTCCAGCTCTGTGGCATCAGAATAGTCTCCTCTTAGGCCACACGTGCTACCTTCCTCCGGACAAAGCCACGGGTGTGAGCGGCTGCCCTTGTTTTCTCAGAAGAAAGTTCTCCCAATGGCAAGGCAGTGTGACTGGGCTCTGCAGACCCGAATGGTTCACTTTTAGGCACACTGGTCACACCGCAGTGACGCAAGCGCCACTTCACTGTGACCTAAGTGCCACATCCCCGCTGCCACTGGCACCCCCATCCCGCTGAGGCTGAGTTCCTGGACTTGAATGTGGCCGGGTGATGGCTCCTCCATTTCTCGGGGCACAGCACGAATTGGGGGTCATGTCCTCGTCACCATGCTACCAATGGCTGGAGGAGGAAGTGAACGTCGAAACTCGGGTCCCCGGAGCCACGGCACTGCTCACACCTCCGTTTCCAGGGCTCGGGTCCCACCAGCGAACCCACCTCCCGTCGAAAGGCCTCCCCTCCTCCAGAGGAGTGGAGCTGCCCCGCCTCACCGTCTGCCTGGCCCCTCCGGCCACCGTCCGCCATCTCCCGTCTCCCCAGTGGTGGACGTCCACGCTGCCTTTGCTGACGACTCCGGACCACTCTCGGCGGGAGCCGCCGTCACCCTGCCTTCTCCTGCCCCGTCTCCTCACTTGCTCCTCTAGACTCGCCTGGACCTTCCGCCGGCCCTGCGGCTCCCGGGGGAGCTCGGCCCACTTCAGGGCACCCACTGCACAGCTCGGGGCTGACCCCTCTGCACACGTCGAAGATCACTGCCCGGGAGACTCTCGGTGCTCAGTAATCACCATGCGGTTACCTTTGGTGCCAGGGGGAGCTAAAGCAGAGGAAAGCGGTCCAGGCACCACTGTTAACCATCCCGTCTCATTGGGCCAAAAATAAAACACATGCGGAGCAGTGAGCGCCCCGACTCACAAAGCCAGCAAATTTCTGCAAAGATCCATTCAAGCCAAACTACTTAAATGGCCTGAGAAAGGTTACTGTTTCAAACAGGGTCGACAGAATTACTCTGGAAGGAGTACAACCATTCGATGAGTGCACACTTTCATGGGTTATTTGTTTTAAAAACAACTGTGCTTTTATTTCTGTATTCTCTTAAGATCAAAGAAAGCCATAATTTATAGAACAAAACCTCTACTAAGTCACGCGTCGTAAGTACTTGTGGACGCGATTTTCTCTAACACCTCCTCAGCTCCGTGAACTCCAGCCTGCCCAGCAGAGATGAGCTCAGGTCGACGTGACACCTGCCTCAAGCCCGCCACCTCTGGTTATTCACAGACACGTGTGGGTGCACCAGGTACAGTCACGAGAGAACTCCTGACTCCTGTCTCCAGGCTTATCCAAGACCCACGGGCCACGCGCTCTGCGCCTGGGCTCCTGGCTTTCCTCAGGCGCAGGTGGCCCTGCCATCAGGTGCCCTGTGACCGCCGCCCTCCCCCCCCCCCCCCGAGGGCGGGACTGGTAGGACCCGTCACGGTCCTCTCTCTTCCACGGTCTTGCCGCTCTCGCTCCCCGCTCCCCACGTGCCCGCCTACCAGGGAGAGAAGTGCATCCGTCCCTGCGCCTCTCAGCGCACGCAGGAAGACACCGGCAACGTCGGAGGCTGGCCAACCCGTCTCCGGGAAGCTGCACTAGACCCACCGCTCACACGCGCGGCTTTGTGCAGAGAAGCCCACTGGATTTCCAAAAGTCCACCCCCTTGCACACCAGACACAGAAGGCACACTGCCTGTGCCACGTGCCCGACACTGGCGAGCAGGTGTGTAGTGACAGGGGGTAAAGAACCCACAGACGCTGTGCCCCCATCGGCGGGTGCTCCCGGAGCCATGCCACGGGTCCAGATGCCCTGGGGCACTCGCTTCCCTTCGCTGGTTTCCGACTCCAGGGATGAAGGTGAGGCGTGGGCTTGCACACTCACACACACATGCACATTTGATTGTGCTCACACACACACGTTCACACTCCTACACACACTCAAACACAATCACACCATGCTCACACTCACGCCTGCACTCTCAATGCCTGCAGAGCCACACACAGTGCTTGCACACTCAAACATGCCTGCACACATGCTCACACACCTTAGCACACCTCCACACTGGCACACACTCGCATACACCTCTGTACACTCATCCATATGCATTCACACCACGCTCACACTCACACATACCTGCACTCTCACACGCTTGCATGCACACACCAGGCTCTCATGCACTTACACATGTTGCACACTTGGACATGCTCACACATTTGCATATACTCGTTCACAAACTTATAAACACTGATGTACACACACACTCGTGTTCACATCCATGCTCACACTTGCACATGGCTGCATTCACATGTGCTTGCACACTTATCCACTCACATACACACTTACGAACGCTCACATACATGCTCACTTGTGCTCACATGCTTGCACACGCTCACACATGCTCACACACCCATAATGGATTTACCAACTAGTGTGGTGTGAGGTGCTCTGTGAGTTCTTTTTTTTTAAATTTTTTTTTTCAACGTTTATTTATTTTTGGGACAGAGAGAGACAGAGCATGAACGGGGGAGGGGCAGAGAGAGAGGGAGACACAGAATCGGAAAGAGGCTCCAGGCTCTGAGCCATCAGCCCAGAGCCTGACGCGGGGCTCGAACTCACGGACCGCGAGATCGTGACCTGGCTGAAGTCGGACGCTTCACCGACTGCGCCACCCAGGCGCCCCTGTGAGTTCTTTTTTTAAAAAATGTGTATTTGTTATTTTGAGAAAGCAGGGGAGAACCAGTGGGGAAAGGGTGGAGACAAAGGGAGACAGAGGATCCCAAGCAGGCTCCAGGCTCCGAGCTGTCAGCACAGAGCCCGACGCGGGGCTCGAACCCACGGACCGTGAGATCGTGACCTGAGCCGAAGTCGGCCGCTCAACCGACTGAGCCCCCCAGGCACCCGAGGTGCCTCAAAGGTTCTCGCGTGTCAGCACCGAGGAGAACAACGACAGGCCCGTTGCAGGAGCTACTCACGGGGAGAGCCGTGCGCGTGTGTGCGTGTGTGTGTGTGTGTGTGTGTGTGTGTGCGCGCGCGCGTGTCTGGGAAGCTGGAAAAGCTCACCTGAATCAGGGCCCTCATGTTGCCCTACCGAGTACCTGGCCTCTTTATCTTTCTGCGTTTCGATGATGCACAGTCCTGATTACAAAGTGTCTCAGCTGGTAATAAGTGCACTCCATTTTTCTTCAAATGTGCGGTTTATTCAGTTCCCAGATGAATCCAATTAGCATATCATTGTGACTGATTAAATATGCCTCATGTAAATTTACATGTCAAAACACGCTGAACTCAAACAGATAGACAAGGCCGCCAGGCGTCCGTAAACAGCTCTGCAGGCACAGCCAGCTCGAGACACAAAAGCTGAAGTTGAAATTTGCGGTGATGACCAGGTAGAGACCGAGGAAAAGCAGAGAGCTGCTGTGACTCATGCATGAGGGGAGGGGATGAATATGGACATTCGCCTCCCTTTGTCTCTGACGAAAAGCTATTGACAGGAGGCTCCCCGTCTGCATCCAAGGCTGTCGCATCAGATGAGCTCATCAGGTGATGGAAATTCGGCCTCTGATCCAGGAAAGGTCCCTGGGCACTGGAGTCGAGACTGTTTCAAAGAGATTATATTATCTTAGACAGCAGGATTAAATTAACATGGGAATGACTTCTACGAGAGGACATTTTTTTTGCTAAACATGTGCTCATGTTTATTATGCATAACACTTTCTTATCATAAGTGATCTCCTTTGATGTCCTATCCACTTGTTCGTCGGTTTCTGACATTCTTTTCAGGAGGGAGCAAAATCCCAAGGATGAAAACTGGGCTGTGAATGTTGATGGAGAGCCTCACCGGATTCCTCTAAAAGCAGTGACCACGGGTTCTGTGGGTGATTTGGGGGAAATCTTTTAAGTAACGAGCGATTCGAAGTCCGGTTCGGCCATTCACCACAGGAAACACCTCCTGTGGGACGCGCTGGGTCTCTGTCATCACGGGGTGAGCACTGTCACTCCTTTGCTGCACGCGGGGGCCTCCTGGAGAGCCACAGGAGCACGGCTGGCTGACGGTCAGCCACCGCCGCCCCTTCTCGCCACCACGTCTCCTCGAGGCCACACCACCCCAGGCTGCCGCCAGCCGGGACGGAGGGCGTGGGCGGAGAAGGTCTGAGACGCACCTGCCTCTGGGGCTCTGCCCGCACCTTTCCATCTGCCCGTTCCAGGCGCCCGCCGGCCTCACCGCCCCCCCCGCCCCCCACAACCCTGGGCTCCGGCTGACCCTACCCGTACCTGCTCGTCAGCACCCTAAGTGGCGCGCCTCCTGTCACAAACAGCTCCACTCCTTTGTCATCGTCTCACGGGGAGCGTCACCCTCTCAACCACGAGCGAGCTCAGTGAAAGTGATGTCCCTTAAACGAACCCAGAAAGGGGTTCGTGGCAGGGGAGACGTGTGCCCCCTGTGAAGAAATCTCAGAAGCACCAGGCCGTTAAACGGGCTTAGTCCCAAGCAGGCTCCGGAGAAGCTCACGCCGGGCCGGTGCCCGCGAGCAGCTGAGAGACAAGTGCCACCAGCATCAGAGGGGCCGTGTCAGCCACGTCCACGGTTCACTTGCAGCACGGGGACGGCGAGGCCTCTGCATCTCCTCTGTGTGCAGCTGTGCTGTGGAATCTCAGCCGTTCAGCCAGGGTGGAAATGGTACAGAAAAGGCGAAAACGCACCATTTAAAACAGAGGGAAGGAAACATGTCCAAGACCGACTGTGGCTCTGACACCAGATCCGGGGGGTTCTTCGGAGGGATGAGTATTATGACAAAATGGAGAACAAGTGTTCTCAGTGTGTCTTATCGTGAAGTGTTAAAGGGATTAAATCTGTTTAACGTCGAAGAGAAAAGCACTTAAACATAACAGGCATGTTCCGGAAAGCCGCACACAGGACGCTCCTTCTCACCTGGGTAGAGCTGCAGCCTGCTGAGGGGGGTTTACAGAGACCCCAGAGCGTGTGGAGCCCCGTGAGACTCCTTTCCGATTCGGCTGGCCGTGAGCGCCCCTGTGGGGTGGGGTGGCCGTGAGGGTCGACGTGGCAGTTGCTCGCGGGGCGTCCCTGCCGGGTCTCCCCTAGGCAGGTGCCAGCTCGGAAATGGCGCCGCCCGAGGGACCGCGTCACCCACTCCGGGGAGGTGACGGAAGGGAGGGATGGCGCAGACACAACCAGACCTTCATTCGCTGGTGAGCGCGGTCCAGAGGCTAACCGTGTTTTCCAGGATGTGGGATCCATCCCTCGAACGTTTCAGAACGCCTTCATGTGGCTCGGGGGAGAGGCTCCAGATCAGGCCAGGCCGCGGGGCTGGGCTCCGCACCTCCCGGACCATCTGCTGTGTCCACCTGGAGGCGCCAGGCTCCACAACCTCTGTCCCTTCTGTGGATACCGCGGCCCTGTCCCCTCTCCGCCCGCGATGGGTGCACCTTTGCTTCCTGGACTCCGCGTTGACGAAGCTGGGGTCTGGCAGCCGTTCGTTCCTCATGTTTCCCTCGCTGCCCTCTCCTCCCTCCCATCCATCACCGAATCCCACCCGCGTCACCTCCCGCCTGTGTTTGCTGCTCTAAGTCCCGCATGCCAGCACCTCTCCCTGGTTCAAGGCTCACTTCTCCCTGGTTTCTCCGCCCCCGTCTGCTTTTGCTCTGTGGCTGGAGGGCCCCCGCCAGCCCGGCCCTCCCTCACCCCCATACAGCCGCGACTCTCGCCCACGCCCGCCTCGGCTGGACCGCCGGCCTCCCTCTCGCAGCTTCGTCAGCTCCTTCAAACCGCTGATCGCAACCAGGAGGAGTGTGACCCTCCACCGGACTCGGGTGGATCTCTGTCCCTGACAGACGCTCTGTACATACGGCCGTCACGGCCTAACAGCCAGCACTTGTGCGTGCCATGGCACGATGTCTGTCTCACCACGACGGGGGCAGCCGGGGCCAGCCTGCCTCGTCGGCAGGACCTCGCAGGGTCACCAGGAACAGGTGCTCGTTCCGTCCTCCCCCGTGAGCCGCACAGAGGTCTTGGAAAAACCACTTGGTAGGAGTCACTGTGGGTAGGAGTCACTTTTGCCCTGTGCCCAGGGCTGGGCCGGCCATCAAAACCCTCTTAAGGGTCACGGGGATCAGCTGGGGGACATTTACAACTAACCCTCAGGAGCCGAGTCTCAGATCAGTTCTCCCAAAACCAAGTACAGCACAAGGGCTCTGCCACACAGACTTCTGCTCTCTCACTCTTCCAGCAACATTTACTTCCCTTGGTTGAGCTCTGTCCGCCTCATTTCTACCTCGAAGAGCCCTTCCGGTGTGCCTGCCCAACCAATTCAACAGAATTGAGAACTCAGCCGGCCGTGGTCACTCTGTTCACGCCCTCTGCATCACCGTGGAGCTGCTCCTGTAATTATTCACAGGCCACCGTCTCCCTGAGTGAAGCCACGGGACACTTGCCCTACGCACACGAAAGTCAGAAAGAGCGTGTCTCCGAGAGACTCGGGGATGAGAAGCCTTTGCTAAACCACGGTCCTCAACAGGCAGTAAGCGCACCCTTGTCTGCCGTGACGTGTCCCTAAGGTTTGTAAACCGCAGAAGCACAAGCTATGGACGATCGCAGTGGCCCGACAGGCTGCAGCCTCCATGGGACTTCCCTCTGCGGCAGCATGGCCGTGGGCTCAGCCGGTCCGTCCCATCCCATCCCGTCCCCTTCCATCCTGTCCCGTCGGTGCCTGTGGGCCCAGGAGCCACCGCACCCCCCCCCCCCCCATCGTTTGCAATCCCAACTCCTGACTGAGGATAAAAACAAGAAATGGTCACAGTCCTCCTCTCCTTCTCCCTCAGCCACATTGCGGGTGCAGCTGGCCGGGCCTGAGTGCGTGAGCCCCTCCCCGCGTGCGAGGTCTCTGTGACGTGGGCAGACGCGGGCAGTGCGTGCGACCTCTCCCATCTGGATCCAGGCCCGCCCCGCCCTCCTTGTGTTCACGTGCCGCTGTGTCATCAGACGTGCGTGTGCACCTCCTTCTTGTCCACAGACTGTCCCTTCCCTGACACTGAGCCCCACGAGGGCAGGTTCCCTACAGCTCACGCAGCATCTGCCCCAAGCGGGAGCTCAGTAAACATTTGCTGCAGGGCCAGGTGGGGCCCAGGAGGAGGGGGAGGGTGACCACGGCTGGGGTTCCACGTTCTCACTGTTGTCAGGCTTCACGCCGAGGCCCCTACCTCCTTGTTCGCTCACTTCTCACACCTCCAGGTGGCAGGCTTCCCACTCACCCCGCAGCCCAGAGCGGCTGTCACTTGCCGAGATCACAGGCCGGCTCTGGCCTCCCTCTTCGTGCAACTCGCACGCGTCCCATCGCCTGCGTCACGCCGGGCCCGAAGACAAGGACGACCGGGACGGTTTTCCTGCTCATCCCACATGTGGTAACTGGGGCAGGCTCCCTGCTCGACATGGAGCAGCCAGCCACTGGGTTCACCCCTTTTGCTTTCTCCAGACTTTTGTGCAGGATGATGCTAGAAATAGGGCAGGATAAGGAAGCCAACTGCACGTGGCAGTCACCTGGGCTGGAGCAGCTGGGGCTTGGCGCCCCGTCCCAGTCGTGCTGCCCGAGAATGACGCCCGGCCGGCCCAGGCGTGGTGCCTCTGAGTGTGCGACGCGGGGCAAGAGTTCCTGCCCACCTGGGTCACTGCCGACTCACACACACCCGTGAGCGCTCCTGTAACTGACAGTCGTGAACCCCAGGGCTGAGAATGGCCGGCATCAGAGCGGCCCTGGGCAAACTGGCGTGTCTTCAGTGAGTCCCGAGCACGGCCTGAGGTCTGCCGGTGCTCCCCGGGCCCGCCGGCCTCGTCCGAACCCAAACGGGCTCCTCGGCAGCGGTGCCTTCTCTAAGCAGAAAGCCTTCATCCCGAAGCCCCGTCGCCGTCTCCCCCTCCAGCGCCGCCGGCCCCCCCACCTCGTGGACAAGCACTGGGCCAACGCGGGGCGGTTCCCGGAGAGGGGACGCACCCCGGGCTGCGGGCTAGCGGCGCTTCGGGCGGCCTTATGTCACTGGCTTACGTGGACTGTGCAGCTCTAGAAGGTGGCGGTGGTGCCCCGTGAGCGTCTCGACCAGCACTGCAGCCGGCACGGCTCCACACGGCGGACGCGCACCGTCCCGGCTCCGGGGGCCGGACTCCAGAACCCGGGTGCGCGAGCGCGGGCTCCAGCAGAGGGTCCTCCCTGCGTCTGGCGTCTGCCGGCCGGCCTTGCCCTGCTCTGCCGACCCCCCACGTCTCTGTCCTCACGGGGCACCCACCCCAGCCAGCGTGGCCTCCTCTTAGCCTGATGACATCACAGAGGCCCTGTCTCCAGACACAGGCTGGTACCCGGACGTGTATTCGGGGCTGCTTCCTACCCACAACGGGCACCGGCCTCACCCGCATCTGAGCGCGGGGCTCGGGGACGTTCCTGACACGGTGAACGACAAACAGCATGAAAGGCCGCGTCTGCCTCGTGGAGAAGGGAAGGCATGTCGGCCACACGGTGCTCTCGGCCTCAGGGTTTACAAGCCACGCCGCTTCCTGGCTCACTCTCGATGTGATGTTCCCGACACCAGCAGGGGACCGCTCAGCCTCCATGGGATGAACCGACCGGAGCTCTCTTCAGCTCCGAGACAGGGCCGCCATCCCTGTCGCCCAGCCTGATCACAGCCGCGTCCCAAATTAAAGGATCAAACCGGCCCAGCGGCTCCATTTAGAGACGTGCACCCACCTCTGCCATTACTGACGCGTGAGCGGCCGGGACACTGGGGAACAAGGCGGGGGTTACGCCCACGCGGAGGAAGCCAAGGACAGCTCTCCACGCGCTCGACAAGAGCCACTCCCAGCCTGCCTCTGCCACGGCTCCCATTCGGGCCGAGTCTCCTGTCCACCAGCTGCCGCTGCATGTCCCAAGGCGGTGCCACGCGGGAATGCCCAGCAGAGGGGTGGCCGTGAAGCAAATCCTCTCCAGGCCAAAGCCACTCAGAGGAGAGAGCAGACAGCTCTGTGACTGCCAGTGCCACAGTGTGAACACTCAGGAGCCCACGTCTGGGGCGTTTCCAACACCGTGTGGCCGTGGACCCAGAGGCAGCGGAGGAGGGAGGTGGCCGTGTTACGAGCCGCCGCGCGTGGTCACAAGGGCTCCCTCCTTACCAGCGCCCGGTGCAGGGCGGGGGCGGCCCCGTACGGAGTCCGGGTGGGAAGGCTGTTAATCTGTTGGGGTGTCAGAGTCAGAAGTCACGGGAGCCACTCTTGAGTGTGGACAACGGATCACGCGGTCCTGGCTGCTCGCGGGGAAGAGGCCGACACCGCTTTTTCGACCAAAGGAAGTGCCAGAAAACCAGGCTGTGGCACTCGTGAGGCTGCACGGGGCTCGAAAACACGCAGCACCGTCCCACCTCTTTCCCCGAGGAAGCCGGAGCTCGGCGAGCTCCAGCCCCTGGCCGAGCCGTGGACGTGCGGGCCCCGCACCAGCTTCCGGGAACGAGCCCAGCACAGGAGCGAGCACGGGGCCAGCCTCCCCCTTGGAGGGAGGGGAGCCGCCCCCCGTCACACGGGAAGGTGGGGTTCCCGGAGATGCCGCACGGGCGGACCCCAGGTCGTGACAGTAAAACCCGTCCCACCCACCTACCCGTAGGGGGGCTGTCGTGCGACCTCGGACAGACACACACCACACGCGTATACACCTGCATGCACCTGCACACCTACACATATCACACACCTGCACACCCACATCTTCCGCACATATCACATGCATGTGCACACCTATGCACTCTGGCACCTGCACACTTATGCAGGTCATGCACACGGACTCGCTCGCACACCCACACACCTGCGTGCTCACACATATCACACACAGGTGCACAGCCACACACACTTACAATGTCACACACACACACACCACACTTGCACACCTACACATATCACACACCACACGCATACACATAGCATGTGCATATACATAGCACACAACTGCACACACACATGCCTGCACACATTACTACAGGCACTTACACACCACATACACCTGCACACACATCCCCACACATGCATACTCACTGCTCTGTTCAGGAGGAGACGCTGGGCAGACCCTTCGGGGCGTTACATGCAAACCTGACCCTGCCCTACCCGCCGTTCTCCACTAGCCGGCCTCGGTGGGTGCTCAGGAACAGTCTGCGTGGACTCCCGTGGGCCACGGTCCACCTCCCCATGGAGCGCGGCGCACGGGGCCCTTGGGAGCAGCCGCCGTGTCTCAGAGCCCACGATCTGCATTTTCTCAGGTTCTATCCTGCTTCTGGCCCGCTGACGGGCCACATCTCCCTGTGACGGCGGCCCTACAAATATCCGTGCACGGAGGCAAACAGGCCCCCGCCTCCAGGGACAGTGTGAACCCTCCTACGGAACAGGCAGGCAAGAACACGGGGCTAATTCTGCACAGTCCACTAGAAAATAGCCAGGTACACAGAGCGAACTGGCTTTAACCTCGCTCAACCCAAAGTAGCCTGGAGAGGGTGGAGCCTCTGGGGCGGCTGCCCGTAAAGCAGGTTCCTCAGTGGGACGACAAGGTCCCGGACAGAAATTGCGGCTGCAGGCTGGGGGAGCCGCGGGACCGCAAGCAAAGGGCCTCTGCCTCCAGCCTCCGGGGGCTTGGGGACAAGCAGCAGGTGCCAGCCTACGCCTGTCAAGCCTCCCCACGCTCCCTGAACCCCAAGAGTGCCTGAGCCCAGCAGCCGTCCGGTGGTTGGGGTTCTCACCCCTCCCGACATTCCCCCCCACACACACACAGGGCGAGGGGCGCATGCGGAACTAAAGAGGACGGTGTGTGCGGTGCGCGCTCCTGCTCAGGACACGTGCCCCCGAGGCAGGCGCGCCGTCCCGCACCCCCGTGCTCCGGGAGAGGAAGGAGACAGCACCTTCCGGAGGTGGTCTGGAGGTTCGAGAGGACCTGGGGACAGGATGAGCAACTCACGTTCACTGCTGCTTCCAGGACCACCCCGGGACGGACAACTACCACCCTTCTGTCCGCAAAGCATTTGAGAGAGTGCCGTCCACACAGAGAGAGAGCTGTCTACACAGGGAGAGAGCTGTCTACACAGGGAGAGTGCTGTCTACACAGAGTTCTGTCTACAGAGGGAGAGAGCTGTCCACGCAGAGAGCTGTCTACACAGGGAGAGAGCTGTCTACACAGGGAGAGTGCTGTCTACACAGAGTTCTGTCTACAGAGAGAGAGAGCTGTCCACGCAGAGAGCTGTCTACACAGGGAGAGAGCTGTCTACACAGGGAGAGTGCTGTCTACACAGAGTTCTGTCTACAGAGAGAGAGAGCCGTCTACACAGAGAGAGAGCCGTCTACACAGAGAGAGCGCCATCTGCCCGGAGTTGTCTACACGGAGAGAGCCACCGACCCGCTGCTTCGGAAGGATGCCAATGGCTCCATCTCTGCTGGGACAACCCTGTACTTTTTTCAGTGTCCCTGTCTTCTTGCCTGTAACCTGAAGTTCTCGATCTGAGTGGCTTCCCGAAGGTCGTCCGCTGGGGACGTGCTGCTTGTAGGGGCAGGAACGCAACGGTCGCCTCTCCTGACGAACAGGTGGACCGCCGGCTCGATCACACCGTCCCCCGAGCGTCGTCGGCGGGGCGTCCACCCGCTCCGCGCACACACGCCCGCGTCACACGCACGTCAGGTTGTCTGGCGTCCCCGGGACGGCAGGGGGCACGGAGTGCGGACGGCGGCACGGAGCAGCCACGGTGCGCCTCCTGCTTCTGAGGGATTCGGGACACAGACTCGGCCTGGCAAAGAGCGGGCGTTGAGAAGGACACGTGACGCGAGACAACACAGTGTGGCACAAAACCACGTGCCGTGATGTGACGGGACACGGGACGCGGAACACGGGACACGGCGCGACACAATACGACACCACCTCGCGCATCCTCTGGGTGGGAGGCACTAACAAGGGGGCCCGCGGCGTAGGGGTGAAGAGGGGAGCACGGGAGGTGGGCCGTCCCAACAGCTCCACGGGGCACCAACCTTGGTCCTGGGGCCTCGAGCCCCAGGAGCCAGGACAGGGTTTTCCGGCCGAGAGGCTCGGAGGAGCATCCGAATCAGCCGTGTCCTCCCCGAACACACGTCTTCGTCGTGGAACCGAGGGCACGAGGTCCCAGCGGAGCCCCGCATAGGCCTACCGAGGACTAGCGCGGACGGAGGCCACCTCGGGGCGTCTGCGGGGACGACGCGAACCGGCCCTCGGCATGTGGGCCTCCAGCACCAGCTGCCCGGAAGCGAAGGGCGCATCTCAGGTAAGCACGGAAGAGGCACGGAGGCGGACGGCCGTGGGGCCGGCCGGGACGAGAGCCGGACCGGGCAGTGCCGGGGGCCGGAGGGAGGGTTACGGCCGCCACACAGCCCGTGAGCCATGTCAAGGGTGCTCTCACATTTCCACAGAGAGCGTATAGGAAGTGGAACCATTCCCCAAACTGACGCCGGGCACTCTGTTACTCGTGCATTTAGAATGAAGTCAGAAGTCCACAAGGGCCTCCGAAAAATAACACACTGTAGACTTAATTACAGATAAAAGAAATCTGACTTCTATTAAATGATGATAAATTGCATATTTAGAATAGAAATTACCCTGGAGCATGAGAATGTTACTGTCCCTCTGTACTCCTTCGGACTAAGAAAATCACAGGAGATTCGCCCCTTGAACATGCTCCTCAAGAGACAGAATATGGTGAATGCGTGGAACAGCAGGTGTAATGGTGGAACAGCAGGTATAATGCACGGAACAGCAGGTACAACACTTTCCTGGGAGAGGCCTGCTCTATGCCCCAATGTCTCACCGTGGGGCCCCAGGTTACTTATGTGCCCAAAGTCCCTTCTGACACCGAGTTGTGCTTCCGTTTATCCTCTCTGAGAACCGCCTGTCTGGCCAGCAGTCAGGTGAGCGGGAAGGTCTGGGATCGAGCGCAGCCTCTCTTCAAGCTCTCTTCCACAAGGGGCCGGGTTCCTGGCTCCAGGATGGAGAGAAGCCTCTACTGGAGGCTCCATCCCCACTCGGGGGGGGGGGGGCCGTCGGGGGGCCAGAACCCAACGTAGGGCTTCTCCCTGTGGGGGCGCCGTCACACATCTCCCGCCTCTCCAGCACTGGGCGTCCTCTCTTGGGAAGATGTGCAGGTTTACCTTACTTTAGGCCGCAGGTCCCTTGCGTTGTCCCAGCCTCGCGTGGCCGCCCCTCCTGGAGGCGCCTGCCCGTCCAGACATGTTTCGGGACCGAGCAGACCCCTGGGGCAGGCTGGTGACGGCGGGGCCCGCAGCGGAAGCTGAGTGCTGGCCAGCGAGCAGCAGAACCTTGGATCCTGAGGCTGTCCTTGCTCAGCACACGCTCGAGCGTCACGGGGCGAGCAGTCATTGTCCTAGACAGGATCCTAAGTTGGAGGGAGACAGGATGCATTTTTCCTCTTTTCCTGGAATTGCTCTCCCAGCACCGCACAGAAAAGCGGGCTGCTGCAGAGGCTGGTGGCCGCGGCAGGGGCGGCAGGGGGCGTATTCACAGGGGTGTGGGGTAGACTCAGGGTGAAGTCTTATCTCCACCCTTATGGCAAATGAAAATGCCATAAACACGCTTTTCAGAGAACACTCCTGCATTCAGGACGTCTCATGAAACAGGGGAAACGTATTTCAAACGCCTCACAGTTCTTTTTGCTTCACGTTCGTTGTTCGTATCAAACTCAAACGCTGACTGAGCTCCTGCCACGGGCAAGGCACCAAGTTCAGTGGTGGGGTCTAAAGACGGGGACAACCTGGCTCTATCTTCAAGGACAGAGCGGTCAGGGGCTCCCAGACGTCACTGCCACCAGCCACGCCTGGCGGGCGGGTCTCACCCTGGCAGCTGGGCCCCACACCAGAGCGCAGGGGTGATTTATTAACAAGTTCCCAGCCACGCTGGCAGTGTTGCCCTGGGGATCGTGCTTTGAGAACCACTGTCCCGGACCTCTGGGGTCAGCCGATGTTCTCCATAAAAAGCCACGGTAAGCACATCAGGCTTGGCAGCCACTGACAAGGTACGAACGGTGATGGCATTGAGGGCCAGAAGGCCTGTGTGGCCGCGGGCCGTGGCTGGCCAACTCTGGGGAAGCAGCGAGGCAGGGGCACAGGGCAGGGGGCAGGGACAGGCGGGTGCTGGGGGGTGAAAGCTCCAAGGAGCTGACCGCACTGCCCTCTAACCTCTTCCCGAACAGCCAGAGAAGATCCAGGACGTGGGCTTGAAGACGAGACGGGGAAGGCAGACTGGGCTGCAGGGGTGCGGCCAGGGGTCCCGGCAGGGCTCTGCAGGGAGAGGGGAGAGCACCGGGCCGACAATGCTGAGAAGCAGGAGTGCGGGAAGGCAGGCCTCCGGGTGGAATGGGGAGGCACCGTGTGCTGCTTTCCTCACTGTCCCTGTGCCGCTCTGTTCTGCCCGGGGCCCCCACGGCCGTCACAAGCCCGGCAGACGGCATCTCTGTTCCCAGCCCTCCCGTCGGAAGTCACATGGCACACACAGGAAAGCAGCTGTTGGTGGGGTCGGCTAGGTTCAGAGAAGACTCATAAAACCAGACAAATCCCCGTAACTGGGACCCTTCAGACACTAAGGCTCACCCCTGTCACCACCGTTAAAGCAGGGCAGCCATCAGCTCCGTCACGAACGGTTTTGGCTGAGCCGGGGATGCCGGTGCCGTAGCGAGGCTGGTGGGGCTTCTGAACGTACCAGTTTACACCCCGGCGGGAACCGTGTCAGTGCTTTTGTGGAAGACTTTCCACGTGGAATTTGCCTCTTCGTGCTTTGCCGTCGTGAGAAAATGCCGAGCGAGCACAAACCCTTCACGTTTAAGAGGCATCACCGCGCCCCGCGTGTGGGCTCCAGGCCAAGGTGCCGGAGCGCAGGGCGCCTTCCTTCCCGAGCCTCCTTCCCGTGACGTTCACGCCACGTGCTGATGCCTCCGGCCGCCACCCGCAGCCCGGCTTCCCTGGTGCTACCCATCGCCAGCATCTCAGCGTGTGCCGGCTCGCCTCTGTGGAGACGCCCAGACAGCGACGCCACCCACGCACCTGCCACCCCACTGTGGGAAGGTCCGAGCTCTCGTGTCTCCCCACAACCCGGGGGGCTCACCAGGCCACGAGGCTTCCACATTCTTACACACAGCCACGAGCCACGAGCCACGTGCACTAGGCCACGAGCCTTCCACATTCTTACAACACACGGTATGTTGTTACCCTCCAACCCCACGACACCTGTCAGCTCCTGGGCCACCTGAGACCTTCACTGAAAGAGGCTGTGTCGCGATGCACTGGCCCAGTGTCTTTCTGATCCCAAACACAACAGCGGTCCGAGGTGAGCGATGGCAGCTAACAACCCCCACGGCCCTTGGAATTTAAATCTCCTCTCCCACCAAATGCGTCCTACCTCGTTTGATGAGGTAGGTTTGATGAGGTAGGTTTGATGATGCAAGCCCACGGAGCATAATCACCAGGCCCGTACCTGACAAGGAGGGAACCCAGGGCTCGACGAGACCCAACGAGCCGTCCACAGTCTCAACACAGGGAAGTAGAATCCGGA
The DNA here is from genome assembly GCF_018350155.1 of Leopardus geoffroyi. Taxonomy (NCBI): domain Eukaryota; kingdom Metazoa; phylum Chordata; class Mammalia; order Carnivora; family Felidae; genus Leopardus; species Leopardus geoffroyi. Next base: position 168,758,613 of record NC_059331.1, read on the forward strand.
CTTGGACTCTGGCTCTGAGCCCACCCCCTGTCCTTCGAGGCTCTCCTCTGCCAGCCTCCAGCGCCACGGGGCAGCACGGCGGACATCCAGGTGGAGCGTGGGAAACGGAACCGGCTCTGGCCCGTTCACCTCTCGTGGGGTGATCCACGGCAGCCGACACACCCACGCTGGAGAAACAGGTGCCGGGCAGGGAAGCCGCATCGCTCTGAGCTCCACTGGTCGCCTCACGCCGTCCAGCTGACCCCTGCCCGCTCTGCTGGTGGGTCGGCCGGCTGCCCGAGGGGTGCCGCCCTTGACCGCAGGTGGAGCAGGTGCCTGACGCCCGTCACCGTGTGCCTCCCGCGGGGAAGGACCACAGGGCCAGACGGGCCAGGGAGCCAGCCTTGCCGCCTCAGTCACCAGGCTCATTTTCAAGGAGCCTTGGCAGGCGGAAAACACGGCTGATGGACGGGAAACAGGCCGTAAGGACACAGAGCCGGCCTCGGCTGGGGTTCTGAGCAGCAGGATCTGTCAATGACAAACCTGCACTAGGCCATCTAGGGGCTTCTTGCCCCAGCGCCAAATAGACTCCTGGGGCGGTGGGCACAGAGCGGTGGAGGCAGCGAAGAGAAACGCCACGTGAGCCGTGCTGGTGCCCGAGTCCTGCCCAGGCCACATGCGAGTGCCCGCCCGCCCGTCTCGGGACATCTGATTCCAGGGGCGCCTTGCCCCACCCGGGACGCCTGCCACCAGGTGCTTGGGCCACCCTCCACGTCTCCTTCCCTCACCCCACATTCAGCCCCCTGCCCGAGTCCGTTAAATCTGCAAACCGCGTCCAGACCCTGAGCGTCTGGGCCCCTGTCATCGCCCTTTCCACGCCAGCGTCACCTCAGACAGGCAACGGCCTCCCGGTTCCGTTACTTCCCTCCCCTCGTGCCCGCCACCACAGTCGGCAGGCTGGGCAGACGGACCCTGGTAGGCGTTTCAGGTCGTGTCATGCCAGGGGCTCCTTGGCCCACAAGAAGCAGACACTGAAGTCCCACCCCCCGTGGGTTCCCCCGGAACCAGATCCAGATTCAGATCTGAGGGCCGGTCATCTGGGGGAGCACGCAGAGCCGCGGGGAGAGGGCTGGGCTCGTAGAAGTGACCCGGCTGCACACAGCACGCGGGGGTCACCCCCGACGAAGCGCTTATCCATCCGCTATCGTGACCGTCTGCGCTCGCGCATCACCCTCACGTTACAGAAGCAGCAGCTGTGGCTCCCGGACCCGTGGCGGGAACGGAAGGTCAGCAATAATCGACCTGCTGAAATTTCAGCTCGCAGGCCACCCCGTTTGACCTTCACAGGACCCACAAAGCCAGGGCCGTGCCCCATCTTCCTGGACTTTCCCACAGTCCCACAGCTTGCAGGTGACACGGCACACACACGAGCTGGGAACCCCACCTCAGCCCCCACCCCTGGACGGGACTCCGCTCCTCTGTGACCCCGTGTCCGCCCCACGCTGAGGGGTCTGTACAATGGGACAGAGCACTAATTCCACGCGCTGGGCTCCACACGAGACCCCTGTGCCCATGCAGACAGAGCCTGCCTGCTGATAAAATCAGGCGACTTTCCACACAAAGCGTGAAGACCAGTGACTAATTTGGCGACACTTACTTAGCACTCCGGGTCACACGTTGCCTGTGGGGCAGGTAGGAAGGCACACAGACCGTGATCCCACCCAGGAGGGGCCCCGCCTGGTATTTCCCACAGGCTGTCAGAGCAGAGGAGAGGCTCGCCTGGTGGGCGTGGCCCGGGCCCTTCCAGAAGCAGCAGGTGGCGAGGCGGTGGGCTCCCGGTCCCGTCCGTACCCAACAGGAGGCAGGGAGCCTGGGCCAGCCCGGCAAACGGCAGAAAGCAGACCAGAACGACCGGGCACCCCGGGGGCACAGAGAGTGACTGATGCCGTCGACAGCCAAAGGAGGCCAAACGCCTCCTGGAGTGAACCGGGCGGCACCCACTCGCCCCTCCACGAGGGAGAACCTGTTCCTCCCGCAAATGGCGTCGGTAATGCATTGGCTCCCTTTGTCCAGCAGTGCATATCGAGTAATACGGTTTCTAGTATTTGGTCTGACCCCCGTCCCTAACCCCTCCCTGAGCACCGCTCGTATGTTTCTACACGGGTAACCCTGCAAATTAGGACAGACGAAACCCCTTCGTAGCACTGACTCATTCACACCCAGGGTGAAGCCGTGAGGAGAACTGGCCTTCACAACTTCTAATTACGGAAACGCGGCTCCGGGAGTCTTCTCCAGCTGGGCCGATTAGCACGGCTCCGCCACGCTGACAGCACCGCCCTCCACTCCGGCAAACACTTGTCAAGATGCCAGAAGCAATTACCTGGCTGTTTAGAACGCAGCGATGGGGCCAGCGCCCTTCCCTTCCTCTCCCCCGTCCGAACCTTCTGGAAGCCGCAGCCGTCAGGCACTTGCTCCCGGGGCCGCCAAACGGTGCTTCCTGCTGACATGCACGGCCCTTACCGCACCCCATCAGCCCCGAGGGCCACCCAGCCCACAGGCAGCCCAGCGTTTCCGGGTCCCAGGGAGACTCTGCCACGGACGGCCAACCGCCAGCCACGCGGTCGGCGAGGGAATCGAACACGCCGCCGAGCAGAAGCCCGGCACCGGATGTCCACGGCCTGCCACCGGGACAGCCCGCAAGGTGACCCCCGGCAGGAGGTGACGGGAGCCCGGGGGTCATGAGGTGGGCGGCGCCGCAGAGCGGGAGGCAAAGGTCACTTACCCACGTCTTCTCCGACACAAGAAACGCAAACATCGACCAGAAACCCACTACTTGAAAATAAGGGACGTGAAGGGCAGCAGAGGATTTCTCTGCTTGATCAGACGACCTGGCCAGAGAGAACAGCGGTAACCGCCACTCACCGCAGCGTGCTCAGCCATCGAGTCAGCGAGCTCTGCGCCTGGATCCGCCGTGCGCCAGCTACACACCAGCACCAGCGGCTTCCAACGCGGAAGCACCTCCTCACGCGGGACCCGGGTCCTCTCCTCGCTCGCTCACACCGCGCGCTCCCGCGTCCTCTCCTCGCTCGCTCCTACCGCGCGCTCCCGCGTCCTGTCACCCACCCATTCGGGTTCATAAGTGGGGCAGAAAGTCCAGGAGAGGGTCCCCTCGTACCGGGAGCAGGATCTGGACTCAGAAAACCAGCTGCGCTCCTCAGTCAGGACGCACAGCAAGGACGTTTGTCGTGGGAACTACGTGCCTGTTCCTTACGTTTCGTATCACTTTGTACGAAATTCGCCAAATAAGTTCCCTTTCGGTCCCACCACCGGGGGTGCTTCCCCCCTCATAAGATGCCTGCAGCGTCGTGCCACTGAGCCCCCGAGGGGAGCACATGCAAACAGTCACTGTGTCCGCAGGCAGCGATCCCCGCGGCAGGCTCTGGTCTGCAGGGTGCCGAGGGCCACCAGCCCGCCTGACACGGGTCCGCCCGACAGTGCAGATCAGTCGCTTGCAGCAAGGGCTCCCCAACACCTTCTAAAACAAGAGACCGCGAAAACTTCCTGTCCTTGTTAACACGTGAGGGAGTCTAGTGCTCAGAGAGCTCACTTCTCCTCGGGGATGGGACCTTGGTGCCAGTCGCGCCCTTGGTACATCCACTGCCAAAACACAGAGTCCTGATGGTCACCAAGCTGTTTTTCTTAACCTTTTTCCCGTATAGCACCAGGTACGTGCGTAACATGATAAAACTATGTACAACACAAGAGAACTAATTCTTTGAAAGCGCGCGTGGAACCTCTTGCACGTGCACGACAAGAAACCCTCAGCTTGCACAGCTCCGGCACTCCCGAAAGTCCGGCAGGCACACCGGGATACCTGAGCAGATTCAAGTATTCAGAAAGTCACTGCCATGGCTCTCAAACATACACCCAGTGTGCGATGCCCCCCGGCATCTAGCATCTCAGTACGGGACACGAACACATTTAAAATGACCAGCAAACTAGATTTTAAATAAGCAACCCCAGTTTCCCCAGAGAGCAATAGAAGAAATGAAAGGCCACCGCCAGGGAGTAGGCTGCCAGGACCGTAAAAGCTGAAAAGACCTCCTTCCGTTTTTTACCATTCACTACTGTGCCCTGAAGTCCCAGCAAATCCGACTGGGAAAGCATTGCTTCCCAGCACTGGGATGAGCGGCCACCTGTGGGACAACCGTTCATGACTCTGCATAAAAAAACCACAGTCGCTGACCGGGTCCTAACTTCGTCTGACCATCTCTGCCGCGGAGACGCGAGGATGGATGCCGGAGGGAAGGAGGGGCCTGCGGCCACGAGGGCCACAGCCACTGACGCGGGATCCCCTCCCTTTCAGGGGGCAGGGCATTTGGAGCGAAAGCTGCCGGCTTCTCTCCCTGGGGCCACATCAAGCCGCTCCGCTGGGAATGACACTTTACTGCCTGCCGAGACACCTCACAGCGGCCTCACAGCGACCCGGGACACGGAAGCGAAGCCCGGGGCGTTGGGCTCTCCACACGGTCGAAATTGGCTGGGTTTCTGGAGCAGAGTACAACTTGGCAAGGAGCTCTCCCTTCACCAAAAATTACTGGCCACTGAAATCATTGCTTCCGCAAAAAAGGACTACTAAGGGCACCAGGACCTACGAGTAAAATCCGGCAGCCACCAAACCAGAGAAGACCGACCGCTGACCCCGCCAGACGGAGCCCTGCCGAGGCCCGTTCCACGGCAAACGGCCACCACACGCCGAGATCACTTGCTAGGTCTCAAGGCAGGTGAGCAGGAATCCCCAGGGCCCTAGAAGCAAAGCTAGAACAGAGTGCTCTGTTTCTCTTCGAACCCTTCATCCTGCACTGTCTTGGTCCGGGACAGACAGAAGCACGGCCAGCGTGAGCTTCTCACCTGGGACAACGCGGAAAACCTCAAAGCAAAATGTCACTTGCTCTGTCCACGCGGGGGCCGCCGCAGACCCCAGGCCCCTGCTCCCCTGGGCGCCAGGCTCTTTGTCTCAGACCGAGCGGTGTGGTCCTCATCCTGCACCTGCAGCCCAGCCCGCCGCGCAGTGGTGATGAGGCGCGGTGCCGACCGACCCTGTCGTCCCTGGGCCGGGCGAGCGTACGCCCACGTGCGTCGTGTCGAGACAGCCTTACCTGCGGCCTGCGCGACATCTCCCGTCGTCAGGTTCTGGACACTGGCGCTCAGTCGGAAGGTCACCGCTGGGCCCACAACACTGCAAAAGACCAGGAAGAAGGAGCTCAGAACCGCTCTGCACGGCGTGTCGCTTCTCCGCCAGCTACGCGGGAAACGCGGACACGCTGACGACACACACGCATCGAAGCCCCTGCTGTTCCACGCGCGACCTCGCCAGGCTCCGGGTTTCTCGACGCCGTGCCTCTTTGTCCCCAAATTCCAGGAATTCTGTCGACAGGCTTTGCTTTTCTAACCCATACACGGCAGCGCTCTTATAAAAAATTCAAATCGACCACAACCAGCCGAGAAGAACAAGCAGATATTCTTGCGAGGGAAGAAGAAAAATTGGTATGGAAACAGATTTTAGTATTTGGCTCCCGCTGGAGGGGTAGGAATCAAAAGCAGAAAGGAAAGAGACCGGTATTTTTAAATTTCTCTTGACAGGAGCCGTTTAAAAAACTTATCAAAGTCATTAAGAACTATTTAGTATAAAAATAACTAGGAGGGAATTGCCAGGCAGGAATGATTAAAATTTTCAAAGCTTTTTAAATACTGTGTTGAACATCAGTTTCAAAAATATACCTCATTTTAAATAATTTTATTCGTCTGAAGGGGAGAGGGAAGAAGAAGGGAGGACCTTAGGAAAGGGGAGGGGGAGAAGAGGAGGGAGGAGGGGGGAGGGGAGGGGAGGAGGGAGGGGGGGTTGGGTCCCTTCCACCAGAACCCGTGTCCTAGCTCCTCAGGCTCCTGGCCTCAGGTGTCCAGACCCCTCCCCGAAAACAGCATCCCCCCATCTCTTATCCGTCTGGTGAATGAGGGTGTGAGGTACAGGGCCGGTCCCACAGAGAGGAAGGTGCCGTGCAGGCTGCAGGGAGGTGGGTGCTCCCCTCCCCGCCCCAGCATGGACGCCGCTGTGCCCGGCAGGGGCTCGCAGGGCCCCAGAGGCGTCAGGGTGCGGCTGGAGAGCTGTCCTTCCTGGTGATCGCCAGAGGCTCCTGCCACCGTCCACAGATGGGCTCTCACGTTGCAGTGTCCTCCCTCGGTGCAGGGGCTGGACCACGGAACCTCCTCCGTGTGCGTGGATTCGACGACCAAAATAACACCTCGGAGAGCAAAACCACTCGTCTGCCATTGCTAGGTCTCTACTGTGTGTGCGGGACTTTGCACATCCAGTCCCGCCCCAGTGCCGGGGCGCCGGAAACTGCGGGTGCCAGGCCTTCAACATCCCCTCCAGCTGGTAAGTCACATCTCTCCGGATGCTTCCTCAAGCTGCCAGTCCTACCTTCTCCACCACCTTTGTCAGTGTCGCGACAGCCATTTTTAAAGGTGCTGAAAACGGGGACACGAGGAAAACTACGAAGAGTCAGAATAAAAGAGTAACGAGGCCGTGCTCAACGAGAGCCATGTGAAGGTTATCAGGACACCCTCAAAACTGGCAGCGAACCGCCGTAAGAAAACCGGCCCCCGCTCGGCGTCTCATCTCTGGCCCCCCTGCCTTCCGTGCTCATCCGTCCAGAGGCGAGCGGCTGCTTCTGGGTCTCGCGTGGTCTCGACCAGGTCTGCTCTGAGCTCGTGCGTTCTTGTGGATTCAGACATGACCCCCACTCGGGACACCGCGGTCCCACTTCTGTCCTGCCCCTCACAGGAGTGCCTGGCTCACCTCTCGCGGGCAGCCCGCCGTGTCCGGCCCATAATGCAGCACAGGAGCCTCGGCACCCCCTCAAGCCCAAGGAGACCCTCGAATCAGCCCCAGCTTTGTGAAGCAGCCATGGCCCAGCCCGTGGACTTTCTCTTCGATTTCTTTGTGCAAGAAATGTCTACACCGTCACAAAACTCTGCTGAAACTCCCTGAAAACGCCACCATGTCCGTCCTTCCTGCTTGGTTCCCACCGCCAGTGGCTAGAGCCCTGACCCCAGTCACGGGCTGCGTCCTGGCCCGACGTGCCCCCAGGAGGCCGTCCTTAGGAGCACGTGTCGCCCACCCTCCAGACCCGCTCTCTCCACACACCCAGTCTAAGGCCCAGTCTAAGGCTCCCGGGCCTGTATCTGCAGCTGCCCAGCCAGATCCCAGCGACAGCCGTCTCCCCAGCACGGTGAGCTGGAGCCTCTTCCCCTGCTCAGAGTCCCTTCTGGCCTGACCCCCCCCCCCCATCCACACTCTGACCCATGGCAGACCCCTCTCCCAGATCTGCCAGCTGGTGCAGAGCCGCCTGGCACTGAGCACGTTAGCTGTCTCGTAGGACATTTGTCGCTTCCCAAATGGCTGGCTCTCTGGGGGCACGTGGAGCGTCCCTGCCAGGGCCTCACACACGTGGTGGATGTGACAGAGTCACAGCTGTGACCGAGTCGCGACCGAGTGCAGCTGTCTTCTCCATTGAGAGAAGGTCCTTATCCACATGAATAGGCCCCACCTGCCATCAAAAGGGCACTAATAACAGGTCTTCACACCGGGACCTGAGGGTTCTGTGTCGTTTCTATGACATTCCCCGTCTAATCTAAACGCCCAAGAATTCCTAGGCGGAAGAATTCCCTAGACCCAAATCCTCCCTCAGGTGCAGAGAATTTCCTCTGAAGACCCCCTGGGCTTTCCCGGTTCCTGGCTCACCCACGTGGTGGAGGAGAGTGCATTCACCTGCCCCCCATTCCCTGGGGGCCGGCAGGAGGGGCAGGGAGCTGTGGGTGGCAGCTTGGCCAGCAAGGGACGCAGCTGACACCTGGGAATGCGCCTGGAACTCGGGAAGCACTCAGAGCGTCGGCTTCTCAGAACCCAGGTTGGTGATGCGGCACGGCCCCCGGGCCGCCCAGCCCCGGCCCCGCCACCAGGCCTGTCCTCTCTCTCGAGTCTCTCGAGACGGAAGGAAACCCGAGTTTGCAGAGGACATCCAGGGAGAGTCAGCAGTCCAACCCGGTGCCACGACAGGGACTCAGACCTGCTCTTCCCCAATACCTGCCCCGACGTGTGGCAACATGGAAGTCTCTACACCAAGCTCTCACCCACAAGTCTACAACGTCCCCTCCGCTCGGCCTGCAACCTCCTCGGCCTCAGTTCGCCCAGCTGTAAAGTGGGGAAGCGGGCTCTGGACCAGAGGCTCCGGCTTTCCCGGAGTAGCTGCCGTGGGAAGCCAGTGCCCGACGACCAGTGCTGCACAGCGTCCCGGGTACGAGGAAGGGTGTGTAGGGGCTGAGCAGAGACCAGCCTCGTCCCCCGATGTTTCGCACACGTGCCCACTGCACTCGGAGACCCCGCTGCCCCTTGGCCAAGCGCCACCACGTCCTGCCGGTTCGGGGCACCGAGCCGTGCCGGGGGCACACAGACGCTCACTGAGCTTCCCACCAGGGGCTTGTGACATAAGAAGCACTGTGAGCACGAGCGCTGGACGCAGGGGCTGGGTTTTGCCGTGAACCCACCATCAGAGAGCGTCAGATCCCCAAACCAAACGAGGACTTATCTGACCACGCTTTGCAACAGCGCCCGAAGCGGCGACCGAACCCACCAGGGCAGAAGCACGGGGATCACCACAAAATGCTGATTCTCTCAGGGGTCAACCTGTGATTCATTTCCTTCCCCTCCTCTACTTCGTGATCCCTGGGGTGTAATATTAACCGCTTGCCTTGACTTGCAATAAACTGGTGCTTCTGAGCCCAGGGCTGTTTGCAAACAGTGGGTGGACACAAAGGGCTTCATCCGAGAGCCCTGAGGGCTTTCTCCCTTCCAGACCCCAGGGGCATGCAATCGGAAGGCCCAGGGGAAGCAGAGGCTGACAAGAAAAAGAGGGATTGCTGTGTTGGGAAAGAATTTAAAATATTAGCTAGAGGGATACACTTGATGCGGCATCCGGGAATGGCCAGAGAGCTCCCGGCCGCCCGCCCCGCCCTGCTGGGTCTCCTCCAGTCTCGGGAGGCAGTATGTGCGGGAGGCGCCCCACTGGGAGGGTGTGCCTAGACCCTGCCCTATGGTCTGCCAGGGCTCCAGGGGCCCTCAGGAAGGGGCCGTGGTCACCAGCCGGGACTTCTGTTCCCATGTGGACAGCTGGAGATTGAGGCCAGCAAGACCGTCCTGAGGCATTCTCCTAATCTCACGTATCATCTCCTCAGTCCTAACTCAGGGGCAGTCTTTCTCCCAGACCTGGAGCAGTAAAGGTTCACCCCGAAGGCCCGACACAGCCGTCCTCAGAAACTGCCTGTAAGGCTGGCCCCGGGTTGCAGCGGGGAATTTGGCCAGCAGCAGGATTCCCAACATCCACACTCGATCGGCAGGATCTCCCTGCGCCCAAACAGTTCAGGATAAGTAGGGTGTGAGCAGGTTATGGGGTGGGAGTGAGGTGCCAGGAGCCACTACTGTCTTCTAGGACCATGTGGCCTGGGCTGTCCTTACCGCCTTCTTCAGCTCTGCTTCTCCAAATACTTGGGGAAAATAGCCCCATATGCATAATGCTGGCACAGAAGGGGGAATTTCTGTTTAATCCGAAAGTAAAAAATAAAACAGATGCCTAGAGCCTTGCAAAACAAGCCTTTTTTTTTTTTTTTAGAAAGTCACTTATTAATAAATAGTGAGAGTTTCTCACACAGAACAAAATATTCCAACTCTATTGATACAAAAAAATTGGTGTTTAGATCAGGAAGAAATCATCGAAACAGTTGCAAAGAAAGACGAACATGAAGTTAGAAGGGAAGACCTATGTTTTACTACAAAACAGAGAAACTAATTCTGTTCTTTGACTTTCAGACTCTCATCCAGATTCAACCAGTAATCGTTGGAAACACACTACGGTACATTCCTGCTATCTGCGGAGTTATGTCTTATACAGTCAACACAAGTGCGGATTTAAGGAACACCGAACCAGGGCTCCTGGGGAAGCAGAGGGCTGGGCTCTGCCCAGACTCTGGTCCCATTTTCCCAGCCAGTCAGTGTACATGACACCTTGTTTCACGTGTGCTTCCGTTTAAAGACACCTCACTGATAGACTTATTGCCTCTTTAACATTGAATTCACCTCCTACCACACTGTAATTCATGCCTGAACTGAGCTTTTCTAATACAGCATTTTCTCTAAGGCACAGCCCAGCCTTCTTGCACACAAGAACACGATGCACTACACTTGGGGGCTGTTTCAAACAGTGAAATCACCAACAAAAAGCACAAAGATGTAGAAAATGTAGCGCTGGACAGCGAAAAGGACACGTGTTTGCGATATGAGCCAAAGTAAGAATGCAGGTGTCTCCTTGTTCAACCCCAGCTGGGAATGTACTGGTGAGAAACTCAAAACTTTCACCCCTCTGCAACAAGTCTTCGAGCGACCACACAACGCTATATTGATTTTGGGGTTACGGGTACGTTTGCAAATACCGAACCACAAATAGGATCTACGGTGCTTCCTAGTGTGTGTTAAGCACGTTCACACACATCAATGACCTTACTGTTTTTATCACATTTTACAATTTAACACCGTAGAGTTTAAGGGGCTTATGACCCAGCTGTGTACCTGTCCTTCCTTGCTATGTGACATCAGCACACGACTCCCTTTCACCTGCAAGGGACAATGATGTGCATCTGGGGAGGGTGTCTGGCTGGCCGGGTGGCACAGCACCTGCCCCTTAACTGACCCCATCGTCCTCCGCCCCCACCCATCAAGAGTGGTCTGCTGCTCCTCCAGCCTCTTCTGTGAGGTCCACACTCGCAGGCCTTCGTGGGCTCACAGTGCTTCTGCACGCCATGCCGCCCCCGACCCAGGCAGTCATCCCCTGTCTGGAACAACATGGTGGAGACGAGGGGCAAGATCAGCCACTTCTCCGCCGACCCCACGGCTCTAGCATGGCGAGCTCACGGCCACGGAGTCGCTACGGGCAGACTGGTCACACACGGCACACCCGACCGACCATGAGGTGCTCTGCTGACAGCACGCGTCACACAAGTCCATTTCCCTCCAGGACCACGGACTTCCCGAGGGTCAAATTCACTTACTGCGAGAGGGGACAGCTCTTTATGGTGGAAGAAATGCCGACAGGTGGAGCCCGCCTGCCAGACACAAACCCTTCCAACTCGAGGGAGAGAGAGTCTTCACGGTCTCAGCCCAGAGAACCCCGGGGGGCAAGGCTCCAGCGGCCCCTCCTGGAGACCATATCAGGAGAACAAAACCGCACATTATTGTTAGGAGTCAGGCTGGAAAGAATAGGAAAAGATACCTCCCCGAGATCCGGCAGCACTCACTGAGTTAGAACTCCCTTCAACCAACTTAAGCAAACGGTGTGCGTGCACGCAGGTGAAGGGTGCGTCAGCCCTGCTGTTCTAGCTGATGGTCTCTGTCGTAGACACAAGTGGTCTTGAGCTCTAAATTCAGTGTTTCCACTCGATGCTTCCTAGTGGCTATAACCTGGTCAATATGTGACACACTCATATATCTACAACATATGATCATACAACATTGAGAACTATGTATCGATTAGAATATTGATAATTACTCACTTTCTGTTACACGGTCACAGAACATGCTAACAAGCAACAGAAGTAGCTTCTAGCACTTTAATACTGACATACTGCTGTTTTTCCAGAATTCCCCATCCTATCATTTAAGGCTGATGAAACAAACAAAACCCCCATTAACCCGAGTGTTAGGGGTGAGAGTTACATGGTCTTTTCTTTAAATGAGGACTCTTTAGAAGTCCCTTTTCCCCCTATTTTTATCACTGAAGACACTTAACAAGAATCTAATGCTCTGTCTTTATACTATCGAGATACCGACAAATGAATCTTCTTAATAACCGTGAGTCACCAGGTGAGGCTTCTACGTGTTAATTTTCGCCGCACAACAGTCAAATCCTATGAGTTATGAGACACTGGACTCAGCCTGAGCCCAGACCCAGTCAGGTGAGAATGGGGAAGGCAGGTGATTCCCGGTGAGACCTTATTTTTCTTGTTAGTTAACACTGTGTCCAAAATGTGGAACACAAAAATTCCCGTCAGTCGAGGGTTCCACTTTGTTCACTTAATTTGGCTGTTGTTTCTCCTCTATAATAACAGGCTACACGTGACACAGGATTATTTGTATCAGGTCTAACGTAGAGACAACAAACTTGACTACAGTTTTCCTTATTAACGCCGGCTAAACGGCCCTTAACTCTGTACTTAGAGATAAACCTCAGGAACTAGATCCCCTTGACTTTTGGGGGATAAAAAGAAGATCACGATATCTAATTAAAATGTTTCTTACCAGCATATTCTGCCTTGGCTTAATGCACTGGCCTCTGCTTTGTCTATTTGATCCTGGATTTGGGGTAAAACCTGTAACATGGATAGATGGGGTCGAGGGAGGGAGGGCAGCGGGAGGGGTGGTGGAGGATGGAGAATGCATGACAGACGATGGACGGGTGGGTGGCCCTCACCAGCGTCCTTTCCTGGCTACAGGGCCCAGAACCACGTTGCTCACACTTTCTTTCCCTCACACTGGTACTGACCCTGAGTTGTTTCTGGGGGTCACCAGGTTCGTCCTCGTCTTTTTCGTCAGCTGTCCCTAACTCCACAGTTTGGCAGGGGACTAATCCAAGCCATGAACAGAAAACCAACAAAAAACGAGTTCATGTCTGGCTGTTACAGAATCATCTTTGCAGGCCTCATTCCATCCATGTCAAACTACAAAAGTCTAGAATTCCATGAAATAGCAAAATAACGCACACATATATTCCTAAAGCATACTTTCCATTACCATACTTTCTACACAATTGTATATTCCTGCCTCCCAAACATCAGGCAATAGCTTTCCAAAATATCTAAATTGAGGGTTCACAAAAGAGGAGGGACTGAGAAAATCAATTCTTATTTGTTTGACGAAACACAGACTTACAAAATTACCGCACGATAACTTAACACAAGCCTTCATCGAAGCATAATACTGATGATGCTTTATCTTCTTAAAGGGTTGGGCAATTGCTTTACTACAGGGTGTCTCCCATTCGCAATTACCGTGTGATTACGTACAGTTTGGGAATTCCTTCTGTCACTAGGGAATGCCTTACCTGGCACTCTTTTCTTCCCATGGAGCATTTGGAAGAAAACAGATTAATCCATACTTCTGTTTTGCCTTTGGACTTTTAAAGCATTTGCTTGATTCTTACTTGCTAGAACAATGTATCGTTTTCTGGCCACAACTGAGAGGTGACATGTTTGGTCCCAAGAAACCTGCGATACGCCCACAGCGGTGCCTGCACGGCCGGTGCCCATCTGACCGGAGAGCACGCATCCAACACGTCTGCAGGGCCCCGGGCCCCGGGGACATATCTTCCAAGGCAGCTGGACTCCCACGGTGTGTGAGGATTCATGAATTTCACAATCAAATAAATAACTGAATTATTAGTGTCAAACATTCAGAAACAAAAGCAGCACCTGAAAACTCGAACTCAAGTTTTCTCGTGGGGGAGGAGCAGAGAGAGAGGGAGACAGAGAATCCCAAGCAGGCTGCGCACCGTCAGCACAGAGCCTGAGGCGGGGCTCCAATCCAGGAACTACGAGATCATGACCCGAGCCGAAGTCAGACACCTAACCGGCTGAGCGCCCCCCCGCCACCCGGCACCCGCTAAGGCTTTTACTTGAAGCCGCTGGCTGTCGAGTGCTGCAGCAAAGCCGGGCAGGAGCCTCCCTCCTGGGAAACGGGGGTTCCCAGCCTGCCGGGCCCCTCGGCAGGGGCGTCCCCTGGCACCGAGGCTCACTGTTCTGTTTCTTGGTTTGTTTCTGTTTCTCTGGACACCCAGGCTGCTGGATGCCCGGCCTGCACACATATTCCGGTTTGTAGCCCACGACGTGACACAACACTCGGGGCCGGTTTCCATGCAGGAACGAGTCTCTGTGTTCCCGGTTGGGGCCACTTTGTACGCTTCTCCTGTCCTTCCTTGTGGCGTCAGTTCCCACGGGCGAGAGGGGCAGGACTCCTGGCAGACGTTAAAGCCTTCCCGTCGGGACGGGGCCTGAGGAAAGCGTCCTGACTTGCCCACTCCGTAGTCGTGAGGATGCTAGCGTGCTCGTAGCGTCTCTGACTCCGGAGAGAGAGGCGGGTGAGTGAAAATGAGCGCAACTTTGTTCTCCTGAGAAGAATGAGAAGAAGCTGAGCAGAGAATTCTAGCATTGGCAGCACGGGCAATAAATAAAATTTCTATTTTACCACGGTGTTTCGTTTTATTTCAGCGTAACTTTTTTCATGTGTTCACGCATTTCTTGGTTTAAACAACATTTCATTTTCATAGTCTACGATATATGGAGCGCCACCCTCTACCGAGTGCTGAGTGTCTGCACACACTTAGCACTTAACCCGCCACAGCTCTCGTGCAGGCGCCACGATGCCCATCCTACAGTTGAGCAAACAGGCGAGGCGAGCTTAAGCGGCTTGCCCAACACCTTAAGGCAGCGGAAAGACGGATACAAACTTAGGCCAGATTGACTGATTCGTTTTCAGTCAGTCAGTCAGTCACTGAGCAAATATTCAGCACCTGGTACGTGCCCAACACCATCCTAGGCTCTGAAGATGCGTCGCTGAGTGCTACCCAGCCCCTGCCTTGAAGGACAGCAGCCTCCTGGGAAAAATGAAGACCCTCCTCTCCTGGATCAAGGGATTATTAGGAGGAAGAACAGTGTCTCTCTGAGCCCTAAATCCTGGGACGTCTAGTCCAACACACAACTATGCCACCCACCCAGCACGTCACACTCTGGGGGTCCGTGCAGGCCTGGGGAAAGGGTTATTCTTGGCCATCGGACCTATTCACAGTTAGCCGTTAGAGTAGCTCCGTAACAGCAACAAAAATACTAGCGGAACGGTGCAGGCTAGCCAAGCCGAATGCTTACACGGCAGGCAGCGCCTAATGAGCTCTTGGCTCTGGGACGTCTCACAGGATCTCTGCAGAGATCCCATTAGCCTTAGAACCGGTTATGCGATTTCTGGGGGCCCAGCGCAGAAGGGAGATGCGGGGCCCCTGTTGAAGAATAACGTATGACGACTTTGGGGACGGCAACAGAAGAGCATTGGAACCAAAGAGGGCCTCCTGAGAGCAGGGCCCACGTCACAGCCCACACCGTGTGCTGACCATCCACATTTTACAGGTAGGGAACCTGAGGTTTAGAAAGGCTACATAACTTAACCTATTCTGAGCTGAGATGTCATTTCTCAACAGGAAAGGGCTCAACCAATACTTTAAATACAAACATCGTCACCCAAAGCAGAGGGATTTACTTACAACGAGAAAGGGCCACCCTTCACTCAAGCGGACCCACTCCTCCCTCCCCAGGGCCTCATCCTCGGTCTGAAGATAGGGCTGGGGCAGTCTCGTCATAGTGTGACACACCCTTGAACCCACAGTGTAGCTGTCTCTAGCCCCTCGGTCAGACCTCGGCCATCTGCAAGGTGCACACAGAGCACGGCCAGCGCCCCGTCCCAGTTAGACAGGACCCTGAACATTAGGCCCTTCTTTCTCTGCCCCTCTAAGGTGGCGTCAGTGAGGAAATCCTGGACTCAGGTGGAGGAAGGTGACAGCATCCACCTGTGACCACCAGAGCGTGTGGGCAGTGGACACAGTAAGTAGAGGTGCGGCCACCACGTACGGGAGGCTCCGTACGGTTCCGGGTTTTATTGCTGGAGGCTCTCGGCTGTGAGTGATGTTGTTGACCCCAAACATAATCTTTATCACTGTTAATTTGCAGTGCCCCAGCACATCCCCAAATTATCCATGGCTTTGTCATCACTTGGGCTACAGGCCAAAGGGGCCAACCCAGTGAGCTGAAGGCCACTCTGACCCTTTCTCCAACTTCCTCTTTAATGTCTTCATAGATCAGAGAGACCAGACAGGAGCCAAATAAACACAATTCTGCCCCAGGAAACGGACCTTCCACGGATTCTCGCACCCGTGGAGGGAGGTGTGGGAGCGGGTGGGGGTGCGAGGCATGGGAAGGAGGGATGAAGTAGGCCTCAGCATCACTGGGACTCACAGGATCGACCCGCTGGGCATCCCCCCGGCCCTGTACAAGGAGATCCTAATGAAAAGTGTCAGTGTGCTGAGTTCCCACCACTGCACCTCCAGGAACTGTCTCGAAAACAAGAGCACTGTATTTTCATCAATTCAGTAAATCACACAGATGGGAAACTAAACCGCTTCTTGCATCAGGAGAACACAGGAAGATTGATCACAGAATTAGGCTGGCCTCCCGCAGTGCCCTGGGCTGATCCGAGCCTTCTCGGGGCTGATCCAAAGGCTCAGGACGAGCGCCGACAGCAGCCCCCACTGACTACGGAGTCTCCTTTGTATGGCGGGTCCCACGGCACCGCCCACCCGACGGTGCTGGAGGAGGCAGCCCGTGCATCAATCAGCACCACGGTGGACAGCCGTGATTAGATTATAAAATCATGACTGCGGCCGTCGTGTGTCTGCTGGCATAATTACATCAGCATGCTAATGCCGTTTTAATGGTCTCTAATGATGTAATAAGAAATAATGGAATTTATTTGACAGCTACATAACCATTAAGAAAACATATTAAGTATAACTGGTACTTCCATAAAAACGTAGACAGTCTCTGAAAGCGCCAGCTTGCGTGGCGGCCCCTCTTCCTCTCCTGGAACAAGGAACAGCCGTGGCCACACAGCAGCCCCCTTCCAAGGCCTCCACTGTGCTGGGTCAGGTATGCACCCCTCGGGAAGAGTGAAGTTCACAGCACACACACAGTAAGTAAAGATCCAGAGGTGTGGCACAGACGTGAGCCAGCCAGATGGGGGGCTGCAGAGAAGGCTCTGGCACCAGGAGGCCCAGCTTGAGATTTGAAACGTGAGCTCTATAAAGAGCAGGGAAGACTGGGCATCTCCAGCCATAGGGAAGGACCCACTTGACGGCCACGGACCGGATTCCCAAGGGCGTAAAGAGAAGGTGGTGGTGGTGTCAGATGTGGCTCATAGGACACAGGAAGCCCACCCTCCAGTTTTCCCAGCAAGGAAGAGACTGTAGCAAAAGACATTTACAAAAGATTTGATCTGGCCACCAGCTTGGCCAGAAGGTGCTCCCTGGAAACGCCTCCGTGCCCCCAGCCTCCTCCAACACGAAAGGGCTTTGTGTGGGAAGGTCTGAGGTCTGAAGGCAGGAGCAGACCCAAGGTACAGGCCTGGGACAGAGGGACTGCAGCCAGCTTCCAGCAGATGTCTGCACAGGACACCCCCCATCAGATGTCCTCCCACCAGATGCCCCCCCTCCACGCACACCCCCCCCATAGCAGATGCCCCTCCAGTCCTGACATGCCCTCCACAGGACACGCTCTCCAGACACCCCCCCACTGGACACCCCCTCCAGACACCCCCCACCAGACACCCCCCCCAGCAGATGCCCCTCCAGTCCTGACATGCCCCCCACAGGAAACCCCCTCCAGACACCCCCCACCGGACATCCCCGCACCGGACACCCCCCCCCCAACAGATGCCCCTCCAGTCCTGACATGCCCTCCACAGGACACCCTCTCCAGACACCCCCCACCAGACACCCCCCCACCCCAGCAGATGCCCCTCCAGTCCTGACATGCCCTCCACAGGACACCCTCTCCAGACACCCCCCCACTGGACACCCCCTCCAGACACCCCCCACCAGACACCCCCCCCAGCAGATGCCCCTCCAGTCCTGACATGCCCCCCACAGGAAACCCCCTCCAGACACCCCCCACCAGACATCCCCGCACCGGACACCCCCCCCCAGCAGATGCCCCTCCAGTCCTGACATGCCCCCCACAGGAACTCCCCCCCACGAGACACACCCCCACCGGACACGCCCCCCCCCAGCAGACGTCCCTCTGGTCCTGACACCCCTTCCCCCAGAAGCCCCTCCAGTCCCCAAGTCTGCCTGGCCTAGCCCTGGCCCTGGTCCTGCTGCAGCTGCTCTGAGAGTCTCTTAGAAGCCGACCACCTTGCTGAGAATGTGGAGAAATCTAGGTGGCAGGTGGGCAATGTAGAAACAGGGGACATGGCATCCAGACTCTACCCAGGGCTAAACATGCTTCTGGACCTTGGAAAGCCGTGTCATGTTCTCTCCAGGAGGGGACTTCAAACCGTAGCTGCCTATGGACGTCATGGAGACGTCATCAGCAGCTGCCTCGTGTAAAAGGCTCAGTCCCGCGTGTTCTGCTCAGTGGGCTCGTCCCCTGGGATCTGCCTCTGGGGCCGGGCGATGAAGCAGGCCGCCACGGTGGGCTTCTGGCCTGGCCCAGGCGTAGTGCCCCTCCTCGGCGGTGGGCTCGGGGCCACACCCACCTGACCCACCTTGGGGCTCCCAGCTCGCTGTGCTCCCATCTGTCCTGAGGATGCCCCCCTCCCCACCCCCACCACATCAGCAGCCCTGAGCCTGGGTCATGGTGCAAACACACCCCGGACTTCTCACCCAGAAGCCGGGGGGGCGGGGGGGCAAGTCTCCAGGAAACACAAAGCCCCCCCAGTGAAGGGACCTCTGCCCTCTATCTGGTACACAATCAGCATGAAGGCAAAAGGAAATAATGAAACTTCAATCCAGTCATTACCAGTGGGCCAGACGAAGTTTTACTCTCAAGTCTGTCCGTGTGATTCCGGTTTTTGTCTAATTTTCTCAATAATGTGCCTGAGCCATGATAACATTCTCCAATTGTGCAGCCCACCCCGGCTGCGAGCTCCTCCTGGAGATGCAAATCCTTCTTATTATTTCCTGCCCTGACTGCTCCCGGGACATTCTCAACGGTAACGACAGAGGCACCGATTCATTTACTCCCTCAGCGGCACATGAGCCCTCGCGCCAGCAGGTGAAGTTCCAAGGCCTAAGGAAGCACAGGCCAGACTCTGTCCCTTCCTGCGGACGGAGGGATGAGGAATGTGAGGAACGACCCGCTGCTGCTGAGGGCAGTGTGGGTGCCAGGCCCACACCGTACCATCCCTCATTCTGGTATGGGGGCATTTAAATGTATGTATTTTTATTTTTTCATTTGTTTTAATTTTTTATTTTTTAAATAAAATTTATTTATTTGAGAGAGAGAGATAGAGAGTATGCGCACGCAGGGGAGGGGCAGAGAGGAGAGAAAGAATCCCCAGCAGCCTCCGTGCTCTCAGCGCAGCACCCAGTGCGGGGCTTGAACCCACGAACTGTGAGACCATGACCTGAGCCGATATCAAGAGTCAGACGCTCAACCGACTGAGCCACCCAGGTGCCCCTGTCATGGGATGCATGTCCACGCCGTGCAGTCACTGTGCTGGGTGCCTCATGTGAACACGTGTCAGTGACTGCTGTGACCCCTGACCTTGGGGTCTGGTGGCGAAGACCGAAAATGACCAGCCATGTGTGGGGTGCGGGCAGGGACAGGGTAGGCATGCTCAGGAAATCTCCCTCTGCTTCCTCGAAGGGACCAGTCCGGACTGGCTCTCTGTGTGTGCAATCCTGTTTAACCGCAGCCTGTGGAGACCATGCAGGGGGCAAAGGGCCAGTGCCCGCCTCCCTGGGCTGTGCTCACACTGAGCTCCCGAGTTGGACAGCCTCACCCCTTCTGCAGGGCCACATACAGATGGGCAGTGCCCGGACGCCCGCACAGAGCTGCCAAAGGATCCTGCGTGGAACGGAATGTGCTTTGGCAAAGAACAATCCTAAAGGGCCTGCGAGGTGCCGGGAGGGGATGGGAGCTGCCCCCCGAGGGCCGGCGTGTGGTTTTAGCAGACATGGTGACTCCCAGTCTCAAAGCTATGGCCACATTCATGATTTCCTCTCCGAGGCTCAAACCCCAGCCGGGATGGGGTGGGCATCACCACCTCTCACCTAGAAACCTCAGTGGCCCCAAGTCACTTGGGCCTCCATTCGTGTCCCTTGTCACTCACTGTGGGCGCAGCTAGAGACACACTCTCCGGACAAAAGCTGTCCAGTGGCTTCCCAGCACACGGAGGCAAAGCTGAGCTCCTCACGAGGGCCTGCGGGCCCCCCGAGCTGCCCTGGCTGTTGGCACGGGACGCAGCCCCCCTGCTTGTAGGCAGCTCCTCCGTCCTGGCTGGGCGCCTCCTCTCCGGACCTCGCGGCCTCAGTCCCTTCCTTTCCACGTGAACCAGGGCAGCCCGGCCTTTCCCAGCTCTGTCCTCATGCTCTCTGCTCCACCCGTGGCCTGGCGCTCGTAGATCCTTGTTGAAACATTGCATCTTGTGGACGGTCACGTTCGCCAGTGCGCAGATGGTACAAGAGCCCTCGTTAGCTGGAGAGAACGGGCGGACTGTCTTCGGTGGCAAGGAGCCCAGCGGAGTGAATCTCGGCTCACTGTTCAGACCAGGACTTGGCCTTGGCCCCTCTCTCCCAACTTCTGGCTCCTCCCTACTCACAACGAAGGGTGACGAACTTTGGAACGAATACCAGCAGCAGATACAGATCTTGGAAAGCCCCACAGAGTAGGAGACACGCAGACGGTCAGAGGAGCCGTATTTCCAGGACCGGAGGCCCAGGGCCAGCTTTTCGCATCAACAGATGTCTCGGCCGAGCCCTTTATCTCTGGGCCGAGTGGCTCACGGCACACGCACGGCTGCGTCCCGACGCTGCCTTCTGAACTGACCTCCAGTCCAGACCCCCCAGCTGGGACATGCTGGTCTGTCCACGCCTGCTCTCACTTACTCCATTTGTTCCACTTCCAGGCACCCGGCCCCGTTCTGTGCAGTCCTGCCCCACACTGTGGACTTGCCACGTGTCAGCACCCCAGGCCCCAGCTGGGCCACTGATGACCAGACAGGCTGGCGGTGCTGGGGTGGCCCAGCTCTTCCCCTGGGTGCAGCGAGTACCCGGCAGGTCTGTAGGCACTCAGTAAGTGCTGACTTTTCACGGACACGTGCCATCCCCTGGGCTTTGACTCATCTGCGGTGGGGTGGGGCACAGGCCCCAGAACGTTCTAGAGCCTCCCAGGCAATTCTAGGTGCAGCAGGGCTGAGAACCACGGCCCCAGGGGGCCCTGCCTTTCCAGGAGATTATAATTTTCACAATTACACTCCAGTTCCTTCTGCGCTTAAATAACTTACCAAACCCACCTGGAATTTCCTTTCCATTTCTTCCCTGAACTGTTTCTCTCTGATATAATTAACAAGAACCCCAGGCACACAGTTCTTTCCCTTGCAAACCAATTTATGAAACGGAACCTGATGTGAGCAGAGAATAAAACCCCAGGGCCCCGCACCCGACACTCACACGATGTCTGCGAAGACACTCATCGGCACCTCCAGGAGTTGCGCCACGCCCTCCATCAGCTCCTTCCCCTTTTCTGGGCTCAGGGGGCTGTTGAGGAGAGCGGGGGGCAGCGTTACAAAATGGAACTCATCAACACTTGAGAAGCCGCACGTCCCCCCGTGCCCCCGCCGTGGCGCCTGCGGTATTCCCGTCACACAGTGGCCAGGCTCTCAGGGCAGCCGGGATCAGGTGCGTCTTCAGGCATGATGAATCACCCGAATTTCCCAGCGACGAGACAAACAATACAGTGCAAATGGAATTGTTAGACGCGTAATGGGCCCATGATGCAGTGACGGCTCATCTCAGCCTTCAATAAAAAATGTAATAGGGAGGGTGGGAGGGGAGGGCGGACGAGAAGGAGAGGAGAGACAGGACACGGAGGGAGGCAGATGCTGAAGATCAAATTTCAGGACAAAGGAAGCACACATTTTTTAAATGGACTCGTCTCTACAATGAGTGATGTGCCAATGGCAGAAAAGCGAGTGGGCCACACTCGAAGGTAAAGTGAGACCGATGGGCGCCCCGCAGGGACCCCCGAAAGGGGCACGCGTGCTCCAAGACAGCGTGCCCCGGGCCTGCAGGACGGCCGGCTCCACGGTCACCGTGGAGCAAAGAGTTCCCGTTACACGCCCTGAATCCCAGCACACAGTGCCGTAACTCGTGCCTTGCCTGTGAAACCCTCTTAGTGGCATTTCGTGGAATATTCCGTCACGCTGTCCTAGAAAAACTGCCATGCAGCAGGGGTTTCAAGCCGGCTGACTGCTCGCCCCCTTGGCAAACGTGCGGGAAGACCGGCCGGGGCAGCCAGGGGCAGACGGAGCCCTGCCCTCTCGGGGCTGCGTGCGGGCAGCACACGGGCCCCGAGACAAACCGGGCATCAAACGGTGTCACCCCAACTCCACACATGCCTACAGCCAGAGATGCAGAATGTGACCTTGCGTGGACAGAGGTCACCGCCAACCACCATGTGAAGATGAGCTCAGCAGGGTGCTTCCTAATCCAACGTCCCCGGTGTCCTTGTAGGGAGAGGACACACACAGAGATGATTCTGGAAGCATCCAGGGTTCCTGTGGCTCCAAGGGCTGATGGGGTGCAGGGTGCAGGTGGGGCCTGCAGGCTTGGGATACGTGACGGTAGTGGGGGGGAGGGGTTGTCGACACCAGCAGGTGACCCGGGAGCACGCAAGACGGAGAAGCCACTGGAAGGAAAAGTGGGGGATTCCACCGCGGGCACCTCACAACAGAGCCCGAACGGAGCATCTGCGCTGGGGAGGTGAGCGCTCACCGCAGCCCAGAGCCGCACGAGAGGAGACATGTCCAGGGCTGGTGAGCAGGTGGGGATGGTAGCTGAAGCGGGATTCCCTGGGGACAGAATCCCTGGGGATAGGAGGAGCCGGCAGAGGGGCCGAGGACCCCCCGAGGTCTCAGGTGGAGATAAAGAAGCCGGCCTGGGTTGGGAAGGTGTGGCTTGCCCTGCAAGTACCCCGGGATCTCCCACGCAAGTGCGGCCGCCCCTGAGGCTGACCGCCCATTCCCCAGGGGAGGCTGGCACCCAGCCGCCCCCACCACCTTCTCTGGGCGGGGACAGGAGCTGGACTTCTTGTAGATGCCGGTTTCTGCCGATGGCTGCCTCTTTACCAAGGCCAGGCCTGCTCCCCACACCTCACCCTGTCATTCTGGACCTCTTGTGAACTCCCAGGGTACTGTTCTGTCCCTCCATCCTGCTTCTCGAGTGGGCGAGCAGTCCCCAGGGCCGGGGGCCCTTCTGTGAAGGACAGACAAGTCCTCCAAGTCCCCGAGCGCGCAGGGGCTGTTCGCGCTGTGCTTTAAAATAAGGGTACATTTTCCAATCGGGTGTGTGCACCCTTCCACCTTGTGACCCCACCCCACTTAGAAATCCCCCCAGACATCAGACCCCATGTCACAGGCCCACCAGAGGTAGGATGCCAACTGGGGAAGGAGTCCACCTGGAACCTCCGTGTCTTCATCATGACTCCCTGCCTGTCCACCCGGAGCTGCGGCCTGGAGCCCAGGGCCCCGGGAGGGTCTGCATCTCGACAGTCTGCTGGGACTTTCCACCACCCTGGGGAAAGGCCACGGGGGTGTGTGCAGACTCGAGAACGGGCTCCTGGTCACAAGAACAGGGGGCAGCGATGCCAGAAAGGCGGGCTCATTAGAGGTCAGGCTCTGGAGAAAGGACCTCAGCCGCACAAAGCCCTGACCCGTGCCGTGTGCGCCAGCAACGTGAGCGGGGCCTGGAGGCACAGCTCCACTGCCTCTGCTCCTCAGGGCCCCCAGCCAGCCGCTCCTCCCCAGCCGCTCCTCCCGGGGCCAGGCCGCTCCTCCCGGACCCAGCACAGGGCGCGCAGCCAACGAGTATCCACAAAAGGGAGAGACCAGCCTTGACGAGGCCACCCTGAGCACGGAAGCCACGTCTCCAGGCCAGGCTCCGCCCAGGACCAGGTCTCGCGTCACCGACCATTCGTGCTCTGCCTCCTGGGGCCGGCCCCCACAAGCCCTCCTGACCACTGAGCCCATGGCCTGCGCCCGCTGCCCCCGCTGCCAGCCTGGTGGCTCCCAGGGTGGCTCCCGCTGACCTCTCAGGGCGGGCCAATGAGTGCGGCCAGGCAAGGCCTTCACACCTTAGCTCCTCTCGCCTCTCCGGCACCAAGAGCCGGACTGAGATGCAGGCTCCTCTGTGGGTCCCAGGGTCTCACTGAGGGGGGACTCGGTCCCTGCACCAGGACGCCCGCATGCGGACACAGCAGGTGTGACGGATGTATTAATGGCACAAACGAGTGAATACACAGGAAAGTGTCAGAAAGTCCGACATTTAACACCGCTAACATGTACGTCGGTAAACGAGGCCCACCCAGCAGGCAGAAGCTACTGTGTGAATCAAGCCCCTTAAAACTCACACGACTTTCCAGCCTGAGGCCCCAGATTACCAACAGCCTAATCCCAGCCTCACGGACACACTTCTGGGGCAGCTCCGTGTGGGAACTTATCTGAGCTCCTCCCTGGACCCACACGAGCACACCTGTCTTCACCCGTCTCTCCAGGGAGAGCCGTGACCTGTTCTTGGTCAGTGGCTTCTCAGGGTGGTTTTCTGTGTCATTTTACAAAACAGATAATCGACTGTCCTTGAAACAGGAGGACCTCCCATCTTCCTTTCCTGCCTGCTCCACTGCCTGTGCCCCAAGAGGGGACACATTCTGTGCCCAGGCTGTGCCGGATCCTCCAACACCCCCCAGCCTGCAAAGGGCACTGGGGAGCCAGTGTCCGAAAGGCAGTGTGGAGACAAGTCCCGACAAACGCTGCTCTGGTGACCGCCTCAGACAACACGGCCTCAGCTGTTCCATTTGGGGTGCTGTTCCTCTCAGTGTCACACAACAGAGATGAATGAGGCCATGCTCGGTGTCATCCACATGCATAGACGGTAACTGCCTGCACGGGTCACCCACAAAGGCATCACAGTCAACAGCGGGACCATAAGAAGTCTCCTACTTGTGAAAAAACCCAGAGTCATAACACTGGAATTCCAGAAGGTGGAACAGAACGTGCAAATGTAATCCAGCAGACACGACATCCCCAGAGAGGAAGCCAAGAGCTGCTGGGTTGCTTTTCTCGCAGAGAGAGGAGAGAACAGGGTCCACCTGGGGACAGGCAATCAGAACACTCCTGAAAGAAACAGCTAGAAGGGGCTTCCCCTTATGCACAGGCACTCCCGGCTCGGAAACACCTGCAGAAGCCTTGGCTGCCAGAACATGCTCCAGGGCACTGGGCTGAGACCCTGGAAATGCACTTGGGTGGTGACCCCAGGGACACGTGCGCACTCTGGCTGCTGCTGGCTGGCCACGCTCTACTCCCCTCACTTCTCACCCCTACCCCTGAACGCCCCCCACAGATCCTCAGGACAGAGGTGAAGGCATTGAGGTTTCCACAAACGAGATCCCTTCTCCGCAAAGCGAGATCCCTTCCCACATCTGGCTCCCTGTGCGTCCAGCAAGTGGAACACAGGCGTGCTTGGAGAAACGGTCAGAACCACAGGGCCTTGGCCCCGCACCCTTGGATCCCGGAGAGTCTGAACGGATGATAGGAACACACATAAACGGCCAGTGAGGTGCTTCATTTCAAGGGGCAGCAGCAGGCACAAGGCTGAGTTGAATGACAGTTGGAAACCGGCCGTGAGATGACGTCACTAGGTACTGAGGTAGGAAAACAAAGCTCAGGCTGATGCTGCATGCGATGACGGTGCCCCCGGGGCCCCACCCGGCTCACTGTCCTGCTCCTTGGTCCCCCACGTGGGGCTGGCAGCCCAGGCCGCACGGTCAGGACCATCTTTCTTCTTGTGACCTCTCAGAACATGCTTTGCCTGCGAACGTGCCTGCACACTGCTGAGGATGCTGTCAGCGGTGGGTGTGCGGGAGCCTCCCGGCTACCGCGGGGCCGCGAACGCTGGTTTCCCTGATGGCCTATCCCCCACCCGGCCCTGTGCTCTGAGAAGAGAATCCAAGCTGGAGTCCTGGCCCTGTGGTGACGATGGGCAAGGGAAGTAGCTCCACGTGGCCCGGGAGAGGAGAAATCTGATGAGACAGTAAGGACTCCCCTGGGCTGCATGCACACACCTGCACGCACGCACACACCTGCATGCATGCACCTGCACGCACGCACCTGCATGCACAGACCGGCACATGCACACGCACACACACACAGGACTCCTCAGAGACAGGCATCTGATGAGACAGTAAGGACTCCCCTGGGCTGCACACACACACCTGCACGCACGCGCCTGCACATACACGCCTGCACTCACACCCCTGCATGTGCACACACTCACACACATACACACACACACACACAGAGGACTCCTCAGGGAGAGGAGGCATCTGATGAGACAGTAAGAATTCCCCCAGGCTGCACGCACACACCTGCACACACACACCTGCACACACACACCTGTGCACGCATACCTGCACACAAACACACCTATGCACACATACACACCTGCACACACACCTGTATACACACCTACACACACCTGCGCACAGACCTACACACAACACACCTGTGCGTGCACACACCTGCACACACACCTGCACGTGCACACCTGTGCATACACACTTGCACACATACCTGCACATACACGTCTGTGCATACACACCTGCACGGGCACACACACACAAACACACACACACACATACACACAGGACTCCTCAGGAAGAGGTGTCTGATGAGACGGTAAGGACTCCCCTGGGCTGCACACACACACCTGCACGCACGCACGTGCACACACACATGCATGCACACCCCTACACACACACGCTTGCACGCACATACCTGCATGCACACCCCTGCATGTGCACACACTCATGCACATACACACACACACAGAGGACTCCTCAGGGAGAGGAGGCGTCTGATGAGACAGTAAGAATCCCTCCAGGCTGCATGCACACACCTGCACACACACACCTAGGCATGCACACCTGCACACAAACACACCTATGGACACATACACACCTGCACACACATCTACACACACCTGCACACAACACACCTGTGCGTGCACACACACCTGCACATGCACACCTGCACACACACACACACCTGTGCATACACACTTGCACACATACCTGCACATACATGTTTATACATACACACCTGCACGTGTGCGCGCGTGTGCGCGCGCGCGCGCACACACACACACACACACACACACACAGGACTCCTCAGGAAGAGGTGTCTGATGAGACAGTAAGGACTCCCCTGGGCTGCACGCACACACCTGCACACACACACACACACACGTGTCCACACACCTGCACATACACACTTGCACACACACACCACTGCATGCGCGCTCCTGCATGCACACACACCTACACACTTGCACACACACGTGTGCGCACACACACCTGTGTGTACAAACCTGCACACACCTCTATATACACGCCTGCACACACATCTGCATGCACACACCTGCGCATACACACCTGTAAACACATACCTGCATGTACATGCCTGCACACACACACCTGCACACGCACACCTGCACACAAACACACCTATGCACACATACACATCTGCACACACACCTGCACACACCTGCTCACACACCTGTACACAACATACCTGTGCATGCACACAATAGCACGTACACACCTGCACACACACACCTGTGCATACACACTTACATACTTGCACATACGCGTCTGTACATACACACCTGCACGTGCACGCACGCGCACGCGTGCGCACACACACACACACACACACACACACAGAGGACTCCTTAGGAAGAGGTGTCTGATGAGACAGTAAGGACTCCCCTGGGCTGCACACACACACCTGCACACACACACACACACACGTGTTCACACACCTGCACATACACACTTGCACACACACACCACTGCATGCGCACCCCTGCATGCACACACCTGCATGCACGCACACCTACACACTTGCACATACACACCTGCACACATACCTGCATACACACCTACATACACTTGCGCATGCACACACACCTGCGTGTGCATGCGCATGCACACACACACACACACACTCTCACTCACACACACACACTGGGCTCGTCAGGGAGTGGAGGTGTCTGATGAGACAGTAAGGACTCTCCCGGGCTGCACATACACGCAATGGACTCCCCAGGTGTGCACACACCTGTAGGTACATTGAGAGGGACCTGCATGGGGGCCTGTACACAAGACAATGGAGTACGCCTATCCATACACACATGCTGACTTATCACCAGGAGGAGTGCTGGCCCTAAAACCAGTGAGGGTTGTGGTGATGACACACGCTCCTGGATCAACACGACCTGGGCCACCTGCCTGCCCGGTGACCCCCCTTCCTCCCGTGACCCTCAGCCCCAGTCGGCCCAGCCACCTCTCCCTCACTGCCTCGCAGCCCCACACCCACAAGCCACGCCGTGCTTCCTCCCCCGATCCTGGCCACGAACAAGGCCCTTCCTATTCTAACCGATGGGCCCACGAGGCCCCTCTTTCCCTAAAACCCGCTCTGCTTTGATTCAGAGGCACCCAGCTCACCACTTATTATGGAAGGTCTCTTAATTACTTGACATGTTTTAATCCGATCCCCCTCCACAGACTGCAGACTGCGTGAGGCACAAACCGCATCTTCTCCTTTTTTGTGCCTCCGAGGCCCACTGCCCCGTGTTGAACATAAACCGACTTCCCAACCAAGTGTGCTACCAGATCCCATGAACTCTGTGCTCCGGTCTCTTTAGAGCAAAGGGTGACATGATACAATGGGGAGCCCAGAGGCTCTACTGTGAGTCCCAGACTCACTTTAGCCTCACGACCATCTCCTGACCCTACATTCTTCACCCCTCAATGCGGAAAATCAACACTTTTCTCCATAATGAGATTATTGAAACCAGCCTCGAAGATAATGATGAAATTCGCCAGCCCAGAATATGTTTCTGAACCCGCCTGCCTCCGTGAGTGAGACCTCCACTTACACAGACTGCGTGATGAGCGCCACAGCCCCTCCCACCTCGCCAGGGGCCTATGACAACAGAGGGTCCAGTCAATAGTGAGACCAATAAGGTGGTGCCGATTGTGCTCAAAAGGAGCATGCAGTTGTTTCCAGTTTGTTTTTAAAATACGTGGCCATCACCTGTCATCTCATGGTCTGAACTTCCTCAGAAAGCAGTTGGAGTCAATCTCAAAAATCAATGGACGGATATGGCACATGCAATTTCATCTGTGTGTCTGTGACAGCCGTCACCCTGATTACCTGGACACCCGATGCTGTCTCGAGCGAGAGGCACAAGCCTTGCCCGCGGCTCGGGTCCTCGCCGCCTGCCTTGACCTCGAGTGGCAGAGAGGGTTTTCAAAAGCTAGCCAGTATCTCCTCTACCGCTTTTCTATTCGGAAGCACAGTGGCATGTTAATACTACCGTGGAGTCATTTTGAAGGCAGATGCTCCTGAGGACCTACTAAATAGGTAAAATAGGGGAAACCTGCAGCATTCAGTCCATTCACGTGTTGGGAAGCCTGTAAGAGAAATGACAGTATCCCCATTTTCCATGATGGCCTCACGATGCCACATGTAGCACTGTGGACTTCTGCCGTGCCCTGAAATCACCAAAGGAATGAAGGGACAGGTGAAAAGTTAGAAAACCTGAATGTGTTCGACGGGAAGGGAATTGTGGAGAGCATCCTGAAAAAAAACAGTGAAAATAACTTACAGGTCGGAAATGTTAGGAGTAGCGCAAGCCCTTGAAGGCGTTCCTTATGCTCGCCACAGTGCTGGGACTCCACACAGCAGTCTTACTTAGTGCTCACATCAGACCCGGGAGGAAGGTACTGTTGTGAGCCTCATTTTAAAGGAGTGGAGGAGAGCCTGGGTGGCTCAGAAGTTAGGCATCCAATTCTTGGTTTTGGCTCAGGTCATGATCTCACGGTCCGTGAGTTGGAGTCCCGAGTCCTGGCTCTGCACTGACAGCACAGAGCCTGCTTAGGATTTTCTCTCTCTCCTCTCTCTCTCTGTCCCCTTCCCAGCTCACACTGTCTCTTTCTCTCTCAAAATAAAAAATAAATAAATAAATAAAGATAAAAATAAAGGAGTAAAAACTGGGACTAGAAAAGTTAAGTTCATGCCCAGGGTTGTGTCACCAGTAAATCCCCAAACCTACATGTTACCCGTCAGTGAGTGTGGCAGACTGTGGGGGAAGTCCAGGTAATGCCTGCATCCTTACCTGTGAAGAGCGGCTGTACCCCTAATTTCTCTATGTCTTATCTTGGTGACAGTGTTACTGTATCTTCCTTCTGGGCCCAGGTGGCCCCGCTAACCAGACGTCTAGGACTCTATGCTCAAGAGTGACTGTTTACAGCTCTGCTGCTTCACTTCCTGATTTCAGACATTTTCCCATTAACTTGAAAATTTACCAAAGGTAGGGAAACAAATGACTGATGGATTGCAACATGTATGAACTTTTTTGATGAGATGATATTTGAAACCAATGGATAAAATGAGGTTTTCATGGGATTCCCCAATTATTCTAGCTATCCTAACAAACACTGATGTTTGTTCTATTTAAATAATCTTATAAGCTAGTTAGACTTTGGCTAACTCATAGGAATTCTCCCCACTGCAGAGAAAAGTCATTTCTGATGAGGGGAAATGAGAGAGGAGCTGCCACGACTCAAAAACCCCAACTCTGGTTCAGTATCGCCTTTCTTCCGTGCAGAAAAATAAAGCCCAATGTTGTTTGAAGAATGAGTGAATGAACTCATGGTAATTTGTGCAACCAAACTGAATTGTTCTGACTGCTGAGCCCACAGCCTTCTAAACCATGTGCAGATTCATCAGGAGGTGCCAATAATCCTGAACTACTCTTACTGGTGTAAAGTTGTTGACAACCACCAACTCTTCACTGGTAAAAAAAAAAAAAAAATCAATTGGTAAAAAACTGTTGTATTCAAATGACTTGTTGTTTTTAACATCAAGATGAGACTGTACCTCTCACCATAAGTATGATTCTCTAAATTCTTGGGGAAAAAATTGCCAACAGCTTAATACAAATCTAAGTACACAATGTCTTAGAGTTAGTTTTATAAAAAGAATATTGACATCAAAAAAATAAAATGAGGAAGGTAGTACAAAAATGTAGAGCTTTGTATGCATTCAAAGTTGTTATCAGCTTGAAATAGACTGTTATAAGTGTAAGATATTTTATGTAAGCCTAACAGTAACCACAAAGCAAAAAGCCTATAATACACACACAAAAGAGAAAGAGAAAGAAATCAAAGCATACCACTACAGAAAATCATCAAATCATAAAGGAAGAAAGAGAAAGGAACAAAGGAATCCACAAACAACTAGAAAACAATTTACTAAATGGCAATATGAAGTCCATACTTATCAGTAATTACTTTAAATGTAAATGGATTAAAATCTCCGATCAAAAGACATAGTGTGGCTGAATGGATAGGAAAAAAAGAAAAAAAACAATACCCAACTATATGTGGCCTACAAGAGACTCACTTCCACTTTATGGGCACTGACAGATTTAAAGTAAAGGCATGAAGAAAGATACTCCATGAAAAGGGAAACCAGAGGAAAGCAAGGGTGGATAAGCTTACGTTAGACAAAACAGACCTTAAGCCAGAAATTGTAACAAAACACAAAAAAGAGTATTATTTAATAATAAAGGGGTCAAATCATCAAGAGGATACGACATTTGTCAGTATTTACGTATCCAACACAGGAGCCCCTAAATACGTAAAGCAAATATTAACATACCTGAAGGGAAAAATAGCAAAGTAATAATAGCAGGGACCACAAGGACCTAACAGATACATAGAGAGCATTCCACCCAACAGCAGCAGAAGACACATTCTTCTTGAGCACACGTGGAACAATCTCCAGGACAAATATATGACAGGCCACACACAAGTCTTAATAAATTTAGTAAGACTGAAATCATATCAAGCATCTTTTACAATCACAATGGTATGAAACAAGAAATCAATTATAAGAATAAAACTGGATGGGGCACCTGGCTGACTCAGTCAGTCGAGGATACAACTCTTGATCTCAGGGTCTGAGTTCAAGCCCGTATTGGATGTAAAGATTATTTAAACAAATAAAACTTAAAAAAAAAAAAAAGAAGAAAGCTGGAAAATTCACAAGTATATGAAGATTCAGTGATATGCTCCTGGACAGCCAATGGGTCAAAGATGAAATAAAAAATACCTTGAGACAAATGAAATGGAAATGTGATACCAAAATGTGTGGGATACAGCAACCACAGTTCTAAGAGCAAAGTTTACAGTGACAAATACCGTCATTAAGAAAAAAGAAAGATTGCAAATAATCTAACTTTGCAATTCAAGGAACTAGAAAAAGAAGCATCAATGAAGGCCAAAGTTATCAGAAGGAAGGAAGTGATAAAGATCAGAGCAGAAGTATACGAAATAGAGACTGAAAAGACAATAGAAAAGATAAATGAAACTAAGAGCTGATTTTTTTAAAAGATAAATAAACTAGACAAACCTTAGCTAGACTTACCAAGAAAAAAAAAAGAACTCAAATAAATAAAATCAGAAATGAAAGGGGAGACATTACAACTGGTCATAAGAAACAACTGTGAACAATTATATGCCAACAAACTGGACTACCAAGAAGAAATGATGAATTCCTGAAAACACTCAACTGACCACACTTGAATCATGAAGAAATAAAAAAATCTGAAGACACCAATAACAAGTAAGGAGATTGATTGAATCAGTAAACAACAACCTCCCCAAACCAGATGGCCCCATAGGTGAACGGTACCAAACACACAAAGAAGAATCAATACCAATCTTTCTCAAACTCTTCCAAAAAACAGAAGAGGAGGGAACACTTCCAAGCTCATTTTACAAGGCCAGCATTATCCTGATGTCAATGCCAGACAAGAAAAGCCCACAAGAAAAGAAAGCTATAGGACAATATTCCTGATGAAACATACATGCAAAATTTATGTTTAGCATAGATTTTAGCAAAACAAATTCAACAATAAATCAAATGGATCACACACCATGACCAAGTAGGACTTATTCCAAGGACACAAGGATGGGTCTACATCTGCAAATCAATCAACATGGTACGCCACATTAACAAGATGAAGGATAAAAAGTCATGATTATCTCAACAGAGGCAAGAAAAGCACATGACAGAATTCAGCACCCATTCATGATAGGAACTCAACAAAGTGGGTACAGCGGGAAGAGCAGTACAGCCCGCTGGAACCTTGCCAGAGCCCCACTGGTAGAACAGTGGGGATCGTAGCGAACTGTCCAGGCCAGTTCATAGCACAGATGACATTTTGCAAGTCAGCCTCACAGTGCAGAGAGAGCAAGGAAAGGGAATGGAGTTGAGGGAATGGCTCAGTGGCTGGCACAACTGCCAGCCAGGGTCCCTCCACCCACTGTGCCGAGCTCCCATTGCCTCTTCTCCACTCAGCAGCAGAGGGATCTGGGAGAGTGGGACCCTGACCACAACACTTGCCTGCTTAGTGTTCCCCAGTGGTGTCCCACGTCTGTTGGGGGCAAGGACCCAAATCCTTGTTCGTGCCCTGAGGACACCAGCCTCTCCCACATTTACTGTCCCCACCTTCCCCCAGCCTTATTTCAGCTCCTCCAATGTCCACACCATCCTGATGCAGGCCCTCTGCATAAGCTATTCTCTTTGGAACACGATTTCCTTCCCACCCACCTGCCCTCTACAGAGCTGCAAGTAACAGCCATACAGGTTGACCTAAAGCTTGAAAGGGATGCCTACATGACCAAAACCTGGGAGAGTGTGCCAGAATTCAGTCACCCGTAGCCAGCTCTTCTAGTAAGACATTATTTTTTTTTAAGTCATCATCCGAAGTAAGTTAATACTCCACAACTGAGCTACATTAGGGTACTACTGTTTTCTACTCTTCCTTTTCCTTCTGGCTTCATTTCCATTTGCAGTTTACTTCTATTTTGACAGTGTAGCAAATCTCTTTTCATATTTTCTCCCTCATTCTTACTCCCTCTCATGTAGGAGTGATATTTAAACTGCTTAACTTAGATTTAAGTCGAAGTTAACTTATAGAGCAGATGACGCTTTTCAAAAATCAATTGCTGTGGTGAGGCTCTGAAGGTCCCTGGGGGGTTCTACTATGGAAACATCACTGAAGAGGAAAAGCAAAGCTTCCCCAACAGTTCTAGAAATCTGAAACCAAACCAGGCTGTACAAACATAGATGGTGGAGGTGTACAGATGTGACTACAGGATAGGTGACGATGCAGAAGTATGGACACGGAGAGAGAGAGGTGATACAGCTGAAACATGACACAGATCTGGAGATTTAAGTGTAGATCAGATGCAGACATAGGTGTATGTGTAGGCGTAGATGTGGACGTGGGCACAGATGGGCAATTACGTGATTAGACAATGTACATTTTTGGATGCGGGTGTAGATAGATACAGATCATACAGACATTAGCACAGATCAATGATATAGATGCAGACCCAGAAACAATGATGTAGATGGATACAGACAGACACAGATACAGGCAGATGGTGCAGATGCTGTGTAGACATGTGGGTGTAGGTGCAGGAGTAGACATAGTTGTGGAGACAGGGATTTATGGTGACCCTCTTGCATTTCGAGCACATAGGCTGATCCGCAGAGCCAACCTGTGGGAGTCAGACTCTAAGGACAAGCGTGGAACACACAGAGTGCTAAAGGCCCAGCTTCCAGGCTTGATCAGAGTGGGCTGGGCTTTTCCAATATTTCCTTTTCCTCCCTGCCGCCCACCCCCCCCCCCACCCAATCTCACCCTTTGCCAAAACTGAAAGCATCAGATGTGGCAAGAGGCCTCACCACGGTCTGAGACCATTAAAGAGCCCCTTCCTGGCATAGCATCATCTCTTCTGGCATCTTCCGACTGGCTAGACATGGCCAAGCCAACTGAGAAGCCATTGGGTCAAAGAGGCACGAAAATTGCTTTTAATGCCCACCATATTCTCACTTTCATGGTATTTTCTCACTTTGCCCACCACACCAGTTGGAGGTTAGACAAGTCTGAAGTGTCCTCCAGTTCTGGAATTGCAGCCAATAAACAGACATCGAAATCCAACACATCACCCTAACCTCAACAGCAAGATGAAAGTGAGCCTACAGAATCAGAAGCATCGGAGACCACACAGCCAGTGTAAGGTGTGAACCTTATTGGGATCTGAGTCAAAACACCAACAAACAAAGTTCTGACATGGACGTAACAACAGAGCTTAACACGGGCTCGATATCTGATGCTACTAAGGTGGGATGGTATGTTAAAAGGAAGGATTCTTGTATTTTAAAGCTATTTAACAAAATGTTTCCCAGAGAATATAAGTGGGATCTATATGAAAGCAGCATGAGAGATGGGAGTAAATGGGGGTGTGGATGGGACAAGGTTGGGCCTGGGTCATTATCTTCGTGTACGTTCAAAATTCTGCTTTAGAGCAAGACAAAAATCCATCCACTGTCTCATGAAAAATATGCAACTGAACAGCCAGGAAAGCCTGTTGGATGAGGTGCCTGGGGACAAGCCAGGCCTGTGCGCCCAAGGCCTTGGGGACATGGTGGGCGGGTCCTAGGACAGCAGCTTGGGCACCTGCAGCGCGGCCGTCCGAGTCCTTCCTGCAGGGAGGGCAGTGGGTGGTGGTGTCTCTGACACCGATGTCAGGGGGAGTTTCTCCACTGAGAAGCAAACGCCTTACTGCCAGTACATTTAAAGAATCCACTCTGTGACTCTGGACCTGTGCTACAGCGTGATCCTCAAACTGCCCTGGGAGGAACCTTCACGTCGATTATACCCATTTTCCTAGAACTTACGAAAAGCCCCCTCCTGGCGATTCCTGGACTGGCTGATGAGCCGATGTTTCCGCTGCTCCAGAAGCCCCGCCACACGCCGGGCAGCCCCTCCCGGGAGAAGCGTGACGGCTGTGTGTGACACTGTGACAGCTGGTTTCCCGGTGGCCGCACGGGGAGATCCTCACCCCTCGGGAGGTGGTGGAGAAGGTGGTGCTGGTGCCACCTCAGGCATGGGCCACTGGAGACGGTGGCTGTGCCAGAGTGCAGAGCAAGAGGAGGGGGCCGTGGCGGTGGTCCCGGGGGCAGAGCAAGGGCAGCATCTCGAGGACGAGAAGGCTGGGAATGTTTCGGGAAGAATGGAGCGGCCTCAGATGACCTGTGCCTCGGGTGGGGCCAGACTGGGGAGGCAGCTGCTTCTGTAGCACCAGGCAGAGGGAATGAGAGGGAGGGCGGGCCCCCGGGAGCCACTGAATTTGGGCAGACGGAAGTTCATGGCTGGCAGGAGGAGTCAGGATGAGAGGTTTATAGGAAAAACCAGGGTTCGGAGATTCTTTAATTCACAGGCTTGAGGACCCACTCAGTCGAAGCCGTTTGCTCCTTCTCTCAATAGAGCAGATGCCCGAGTTCTGTGGCTCCCACTGCTCACGTGCACGTGTTTCCCTCACTTGAACGTCAGAACGACCCATCACCTACATGGAGACCCCTGCGCATAGTAGGTGCCCAGTAAGTATGCGCTGAACATCACAGGCCCAGGCACCAAAACCAGACAAGCCAGAGCAGGGCCACCATCTGGGGCTCAGAGACCACCGTTTGCCCTCCTTCTCATGGGCATTCCCTACAACTAACAACTCCACAGTAGGGGACTTTAGGTTTGGAAGCTGGTCTCCTTGTTTACCAGAGGAGCAAATGTGACTATTTGCACCGATGGCTATATCCCCCACTAAACTCTTCTCAGATGAAAATGAATGTGTCACACCACACACAGTCTTCTGAGACGAATCAATGGGATGCGTGGTGACATAGCGGGGACTCGTCACGTTCCGGAGAGACCCTGGACAGGATGGCAGCTGTATCTCCCGAGGAAAACGTTAGACCACACCATCGGAGACAGGGTCTGAAGCTAGAACAGAACGAACAAAACCCACAGGCAGCCCCACCGCGGAATCTGTCCACGACACCGTTAAGATTTCTTTTCTCCCGCAAGGAAGGAAAAAACAGGAAACGATACCAGCCCCCATGCCTTCTCTGTGTCCATGCCTGCGTTCCTCACAAGCACCGCGGGCCCCACGGCCCTGGCTCAGCTCTGAGGGGCTTCGCGGGCAGCCCGGGGTCTCTGCGCAGACAGGGAGGTTGACTGCTTACTGGTGACCCTTCCTCTCCCACCATGTCGTCCCGAGGACACGGGTTGTTACACTTGCGTGTTAGTGACGGGAAAGGCAATGTCCTCCCAGGAAGGCTCTAAAAATAACAGAGTAACCTGATTCTCAGTGCAGAGAGTGGCAGGAAGGGAGGCCTCCTATGGCTGCCACACAGGGACTGAGGCCTGACTTCCGAACTTCCTTCCAGGCTTTGGTTCCCACAACCCTCACGTCCAGCCAGAGGACAAAGGGTAGGACCGGGCCTGAGGTCTGGCTGAGACCCCGTCAGTGGCACAGCTGGGGCTGCCCGTGAAGCAGGTAGTGACACGGATGACGCGTGAGCCTCTAGAACACCATCGGAGTGTCACTGATGGGCCTGTCCAAGGGAAGAGAGTTTTGTGGGAAGAAAACACTGCAGAAAACCCACAACCACCTGCCTCTTTGAGAACACTGACGGGAGTCCCAGGCCATTCCCAGCCCCGCTCTCTCCGAGCCTCACCAAGGCCTCTGCACTCCACCCCTTCTCCCTTGACCGAAGCTCCGGTATTCCATGGCTCTGCCAGGGGTACCCGTGTTCTCTGTGCTCGCTGCAGCTGGGCTAACACCACCCAGCACGTGGACCTGCTCCAGAGCGTCCGCACTCTGCCCCGTGCGGCTCCCACCCTGACGGCCGGGCCCTGTGGGCCATCTTCACCCCGCGGGGGCTGGAGACCAGGAGCAGGTGTTCTGGGTGCTTCCATGCGGGAGTGCTGGGCTCTCGGTGGTCCTCATGCAAGCTGCCCACTGCCTGTGGAGCAGCGCTGCCCTACATGGCGTCCCTGTCTCCCTACCAGCCTGGTGGCCACTCGACCTCGTCCTCTCAGCCTCCAATGCGCTCGCTTCCCTAAAGCCAGTCTCGCCAGATGTCCTTGTGCAGGGACACACCAAACAGCAGGGCGTTTATAAGACGCACACCCCAGCAGAGCCACGTGCCCTTAAGCATTTATTTCCCAGACGTAAAGCACGGGTCTCTTGGCTTCAAGTTCACCTTCTGTGTGCCCTTGCACACAAACTTGCAACACATGGAAACTCACCTTTGAAGGGCAGGGAACTTGGAACACTTGGAAACTCACCCTTGAGGGACAAGGACAGGAATCTTGACCTTTGTCCAGTCTCGAATGGTCCACCCAGGGAGTAAAGAGCGTGACAATGTAAACAGCAAAGGATGAGATGGAACCGTGCCCATCAGAAAATGCAGGAGACAGAGGAGAGTGAGGCTAAGCCCTGTACACACGTCTGAATGGGAGGACATGGCAGTGAGCAGGGGAGACGTGTCATGGGTCACATTCTTCCTCCTTCTTATGGGACAATCAGGTATACAGACGTCTTTGTCTTCTAAGAATGGCATCAGATTCTTGTCAATTAATTGCTCATCTATTAAGGCTTAAGCTGAGATCTGGTGAAATCTTGCCCTGGAGAATCTCAAATTACCAATTAATCTGATAAGAGAGGCAGAAATCTCAATCTCTTGCTACGAAGGGAGGGAGCATAAGCCCGTGGTGACAAACAGAAAGAACTATTGATATAAAGTTGTTTTATCTGCACCATATATCTTCCATCCAATTGAGGCAGCAAAAGAAACAGGGAAATGGGCCACGATAATGATTTTTCCTTTAACCCATGCTTGTAGCAGGTGAACGTTCAAGTCCGAAAGGTCTGGCCCAGGAAAGCGCTACAGAAAAACAAACTTTGAATGCAAAGAAAAAGCCGGCCCTGACAGTGGCTTCGTCTTCCACCGGAAAGTCACAAAGCAAGAGGAAACGCTGACTGGAGAGGTCTCTCTTCTACAGGAACGCTGGCCTCGCACACACCACGGTCATTTCCCTCCAAGGGTCACCCTGAGGCAGAGAACGGTAGCAAGGATTGTCCTGCTCTAAAGGCACCGCCCTCTGCTGTTCGTGGTGACACAAGGCTGCCGCTCAGAAGAGTCTTTCCGAGGATGACAGTCCCTTTTCCAGCCCCCTCATGCTGCAGCTGAGACCCCGGACCCCAGACACGAGAGCAGCGGCCACTTTCCCTGCGAGCAACTTCATCTCACGCTGGGAACGTGCCCTTATTCCACCCGGTCCTGCCGGCAAGAAAGAAGGTCACAGCACAGCCGTGCAGGAACCCATGGTAATCACACACACACACACACACGCGCGCGCGCGCGCACACATGCACGCACACGTGTGCACATGACATACACATGACACTCAGATACACACAAATGAATACAGACAACACACATGTACACAAGGGTGCACACAACACACAGATACACACAGACGAATACGGACAATACACACATGTGCACGCATGTGCACATGACATACACACGACACAGATACACAGATGAATACAGACAACATGCACATACATATGTACGTGACATACACACAACAAATACAGAGAGCATGCACACACATGTGCACACGACATACACATGATACACAGATACACACAAACGAATACAGACAACACACACATGTGTACACGACATACACATGACACACAGACACACAGATGAATACAGACCATACACACACACATGTGCACATGACATACACATGACACACAGATACACACAGATGAATACGGACAACACGCACACCCACATGTGCACATGACATATACATCACACACACAGACATACATAGCTATACAGATGAATAGAGACAACACATATACACACACACACACACACACCACATCAATGTTTCCCAAGGGAGGGAAAACTCCACAGATGTGGACGGTCTAGAATAAGTAACTGTTGTCCAAATGGTTTGCTTCACAAAGGAACCGAGGAGGTGCCCTGCCTTTGTTGGAACAGCACAGAGCTGAGCCTCCAGCAGGGCGTCGTGTTCAAGTTCCCATTTGCGCTTCTCTGTAAGACGATTCTAAAGACCATGCTCACTGAGAGTTCCCGTTCTAGGACACGGAGCCTGACAACAGAGATGGGCACGTGGAGCTCACCGTCCAGGCAAAGAGGGCAGAAACGGGAGGCCGCGTCTCGATAAAAAAGCACTTGAGAAAGCGAGTCGACGCTCTGATGCAAACTTGAAGAGTCAGCTGCTGAGGACTTCTCTAAAAAACAAGTAAGAGCACCGTCTACAGCTCAAGAGTCTTGGGTTTCAAGCCGGCTTTGATACATGGTCTGTGGTTTGCGCTCAAAATAAAATATCTTCTGCCCAATCGCGTTAGACAACTATTGCTAACTGATGAAATTTGCTACCTACAGTATAGCAACTCCTGAAACAAGCTGGTGGAGTGAACTTTGTTGGGAGGTGTGGGCACAGGAAGAAGGCGTGCAGGACCAGAGTGAGAAACGGCACAGACCGTGAGCGGCCCTCCCACACTGCGTGTGACCGACGGCACGGACCGTGAGCGGCCCCTCCCACACTGCGTGTGACCACCGAAACGCGGGCAACTTCTGAATTCATAATGAGGAAACGCCTGAACAGTGAACACTGTAACGCAACAGCAAAATCATATGTGGGCAGGACTGCACACACATCTGCACACACGTGCACACACACCTGTGTGCACGTGGCCAGCCACATACTTCCATTACTTGAAGAAGACACAACGGTTTCACAAAGCACAGCGTCAAAAGCCAGGGTCATTGGTGTGATGACCTGAAAATGGGGCGGCCCATGTGTCGCCCACCGGGTACACACTGTGGGCACAGGGCCCCTCGATATGTGCGGGTCAGAAAGGGGAGAAGGAAGAGCACCCGTCCCCTCTGAAGGAGGACTCATGCCCCAAGACCTGGACTACTTTTCTGGAGTTTCAACCGGCAAGGAGGCCGCGCCAGCACAGGGGCGGGTCCCACCCGCTCCCCGGGGGCCGCTGCGTCCACGTGCCCCGTGGTCTGGGCTGCAGGTCGGAGGGCTGAAGGGCTCTGTTTTGTGGAGAACGGCCCCGAAGCTCAGGCCCCTGGGTCAGAACACTGGGTGACCGACAGGCTGGCTGCCGGCCGGCCTCCCGCCCCCGAGGCACCAGGAATGCCTCCTCCCGTGTCTCTGGGCGAAGACGGGCAGGGTGAGGGCACCCCCACTCCACCCACCCAATGAGCGCCGGGGGCGGAACACCAGGGCCTCTACTCACTCGGTCCCGGTCACAATGTAGCCGTGGTCCTCCTGGGAAGGCTTGACCTCCAGCCGCAGGCCTTCCGTGGGGCGTCCCTGGGCTCCGGCCGGGAGGTGGGCGTCTTCCTGCGAGGGCCGGGGAACCCAGGGCCGGAACTCGCCAAAGCCGCCCGTGCCGGGCTCTGCGGGAGGCGGCCTCTGCAGCCGCTCCTTGGAGTAGGTCTGACTCCTCACGTCCTCCACCCCGGCGCTCTCCTCCTCCCAAGTCGGGGGGGCCTCGGCGGCCTCTGACTTCTTTGCCTCCATTTTGAAGGGCTCCGAAAGAGGGGGTACGGCAGGAGAGAGTTGGGACCCGGGGTCCGGCAGGCGGTCCCCAAGTTCGAGGCTCAAACGACTGACCTGGCAGAAAGGAGGCTCCGTGAGATGAAGTTTAGGGGGATGGGCGGGTAGCCACAGGCAGGGGAAGGAGCAGTTCTGTCACAGCTGCACTCAGACATCCGGTCAGCCAGGGCAGGACGAGGGCCGCGCACATCAGCATCACTCACGGTGAGCGAGTGCATCTGTCTCTGTCTCTCTGTCTCTGGTTCACTTTCTCCGTCTTGGTCTCTTTCTCTCTCTGTCTCTCCGTCTCTGTCTCTGTGTCTGTCTGTCTCTGTCTCTGGTCGTCTTTCTCGCTCTCTCACACACGCATACACCTTCCTCAAGAATCTGACTTTATAAAATCAGCGTAGGTGTTTGGCATCTAAAGTTTTCAAGAGAGCGCATGTGGATTCTGAGACCCCATCCTACCCCTCTGGAAACCGCGGGCCTCTGACAATGACAGTACTATTTGCATCTACTGAGCTCTTACGATGCACACAGGCTCTCTCTCAGACACCTGGTCTGCGTGAACCCCCTGAGTCCTCACGATGTCATGCTCGTCCCCATTTCACAGGGAAGTGGAGACACCAGGACCAAGCAGTCACAGGGACACGTGATTGCATCCTCACACCCCCTGAGGGACCCTGGGTCGTCATATGCAAAGGCTTGCCCGTCCTGACCCCCGTTTCCTGGACAAGAGGGCCCTCAGAACCACTTAATTGACATCTCGCTAGATGAACATCATCTTCCACACACAGGGCTGATTATATGCCAGGCACTGTGCTCAACGATCTGTGCACATTCGCTCATTTAATTGTCACCCCAGCCTGTGAGCACAGGCCTAGTTTTACCTCTAATCCGTAGACTCCGAGGCCTACAGAGGTTAATAATTTGCCCAAGATCACTGAGGCACTGATTGGCAGATCCAGAATTTGAGTGCAGCTCTAACTGATGTCAGGGATGCCACCACTGGACCACACTGCCCTCTCAGACTCCGGCCTGCTTCCAAGGGAAGCGAATGGTCACTCCTGCTGCTGGGGCACACGAAGTGCACGCCCAGGGCACCTCCTCCTGCACACGAGAGCAAGAGACCCCTGCTCATTCTGCAAGGTATTTCCTTTTTCCGCATGAAATCACATGCCCGGGATTATACCGGATGGAAAAAGGAAAAGTGAATTTACTTTACGCTTTCCATTCTCTTCTTAACTAAAAACTGTACATGATGTTTTTCCTTTTGTGTTTTGAAATATGTAAAGAAAATAGTATCTTGGTAAAAACATTTGCTCGAATCTGGATCCTGACTGGTGGCTGTACGTAGCATTTCAGTTACTAAGTAGGGATGGGACACTCTCCTCAGGCTTTTGAAGGAAAGAGAATTATGTTTTTGCTTAAACTGTGTTCCGTGAGAAGAGGAAACAAAAGATACTAATAAATAAGAGCTCGGAAAATACAACACTCAATACCCATTTGGAAAAAAGTTGCTTGAAAACATACCCCAGGTAACAGAGAAATGAATCAAAATTCAACTTGTTTAGGATGGAAAGGTAGGGTATAAGGACCCTGGGGTCTTCACAGAGTCAACGTGGACTCAAGTGTGTGCCCTGGGGAGACCCAGCAGCCTTGGCTTTGGCCGCACTCGGCCATCGCTGTAAAATTCCCTCCACTTCCTAAGTCAAGAAACACGTTCTTAGGCCCGCGTCTCCCTCCTCAACTGACAGAATATCCCCCCATTTCTGATGGACATTTAAGAGGACTGTTGATGTTTTCTTCTGCTACTTGCTAACAGCATTGAACCAAAAACCACTGAAATAACCTGGAAAGAGAAGTACAAACCAAAAATTTTTTTCCACTCTACAAAAAAACAGAACCACGTATCGTGTGTATCATCGCTCACACACTGATCTTCTGCATCCTTAAGGCTTGTGCTAATGAGCAAAGGTTCTTAAGTAGGAACCCCTCGGTGAGTGGGGGTACCTGTGACTGAGCCCTGCTTCAGACTGCCTTCCCAACCAGCGCCGTCCAACAGGACCTCCGGCGATGACGGAAATGTTCCGTATCGGCACCATCCAATGCCCTCATTACGAAGCAACACTGGAATGTGGCTAGCACAAGTCGGGAAGCATGTTTTTTATTTCCTTAATTTTAATGAATTTAAATTCAGGGCTAAATAGCCGCCGTGTGGCTACTGGCTGCCACGTTAGACAGCGCAGTCCTAACTGTCCAGAGCCTGGGAAGGTCCCTGCTACGTGCAGCTCGGGAGTCAGTGCACAGGACAGTCACAAGGACATAAAGCAGGCGTTTGATGTAATCGGTCCAGGTAGGAAAATTCTAAGGAATGCTGATTTTCTTACTCGTATTAATTATATTTTTCATATTCCTACAATGGGTATCAGTACATAATCTGAAAGCAGACACTACTATGTATCAAAATACACACAATTTTGTATGCACTCTTTATATTTTTTCCCCTAATTGGGGATTATGAGAGTTTTTTCCATCCTTTTCTGAAAAAAAAACAAACAAAAAAAACCTTTCTATATCACATACGTTCCCAAACCACGAACAGAGAGATGACCAGCCCAGCTCTAGATCTGAGGTGAACCAGACACGCAGAGACGCTCCGTCTTACCTCTTCGTAAGCTCTCCCTCCACCGTCCGGCACTCTGTCATCTGTGGAAGACGCAGCGTTATCAGAAGCCTTGTCAAGAATGTCATCGCAGGTGACGCCCACACCAAAGGACCACAGACGGTCCTTCACAGAAGGTCGGGCATAATGATGCCGGCCTAATTTCTACTATCAAGCAAACTTTTTCTGTTTATAGTACAATATTAGCCCTCTGTAAGCTTCATGGAAGACGAGGGGGTTACCAGCTAAAACACAGATGTGAAGTCAGTAACAAATCGCATTACCAGCCTCACGGACCTGTGTGTCATCGTCAGAGTTAGCTCGCAGCAAGAAACCAGTGCCGGCAGCAGTTAATAGTGACAGAAAAGCAAAGTAAGGCGTCTACACCAAACCACCTCAAGTTAA
Organism: Leopardus geoffroyi; assembly: GCF_018350155.1. Classification (NCBI taxonomy): domain Eukaryota; kingdom Metazoa; phylum Chordata; class Mammalia; order Carnivora; family Felidae; genus Leopardus; species Leopardus geoffroyi. The sequence continues at coordinate 168,803,229 of NC_059331.1, forward strand.
GATGTCTTTACAGTTCATCACTTTTCGCTGATGGTGGTTTCTCTAAATACCCTACCGGCAGTGCCCGATGGTGTGTAACCCGAGAAGTCGTGAAGCCCAAATGCCCAGGCACCTTCCATACCCCTCCTCACCCTCAGAGAGGCAGCAGTCTTTGTATTCTTTGACTGCCTAACACACAGCCTCGTCCTGCTGAAGCTTGTGGTGTCCTGACTCCAGCTTCCGAGCATGCCTTTGTCCCAGCCCACAGAGCAGAGACACATGCACCTTTTCGCTTGTGTTTCTGGCACATGTTTTATGTGTGCCTGCTGTGTGCAGGGCACTGCATTAGACACTTTCGTGTAGGTCCAGAGACTCTGAGAAGCAGTCAGTCACAGAGAAGGCCAGTCATCAGGGGAGACGAAACCTGACCTGCTCAGCCCTTAGCCCGAGGGTTCCAGCTGCCGTGTGCGTGCACGCGTGCATATGTGTGTGCATGCGTGTGTGCATGTATATGTACGCATGTGCGTGTGTGTGCATATGTGCATGCGGGCGTGTGTGCATGTGCATATGCACAGGTGTGCATGAGTGTACATGCGCGTGTGTACGTGTGTGCGCACTGCGTGCATGTGTGCATGTGCATGTGTGCGTGTGTTGCATGCATGTGTGCATGTGTGCACACACATGTGCGTGCGTGTGTGTGTGCGTGCATGTGTGCCTATTGTGTGCGTGTGTGTGCACGTGTGCATGCGGGCGTGTGTGCATGTGCATATGCACAGGTGTGCATGAGTGTACATGTGCGTGTGTACGTGCGTGCATGTGTGCATGTGCATGTGTGCGTGTGTTGCATGCATGTGTGCATACACATGTGTGTGCGTGTGTGTGTGCGTGCATGTGTGCCTATTGTGTGCGTGTGTGTGCACGTGTGCATATGTGAGCGTGTGTGCACACATGTGCACGCACCCTGGGAGGGTGGGGGGATCTCTGCTCTCTCGCTGGTGCAGCCTCACAGGGTGGCTCTGAGCCTCAAGCAGACATTCAAATGGAGCCTTTTCACTGTATTATTCAAATATTTGACTCCATTCACCCACACAATCCAAACAAAAACACTTTCTATCTGGCCTGTTTTTTTCTAACTCTGAACCTCAGCACAGAGAGCAATTTGCCTTTCAACATAATTACTCTGGTAGGCTCAGCCTGTTAAGAAAGCTTTTAGAGGCAAAAGTTCAAACGGAGAAAAATCGTTTCTACAAATCCACCTCTCCTCAGCAGAAGGAACGTGTAACCGCTTGGTGAGCCAGGCCTCTGCACAGCCCCATCCCGCCCCACAGCCCCACAAACCCGAGTGACCCTGGGGCCGGGAGCCTCACCTGGCACGCCTCCACCCTGCCGGCCGACGTCGGACTCTCTCGGCTTTCCCGCGGCTCCCTTCTCGGCACCTCGCGGCTCCCCTTCTGCCCCCACAGCTTGCATGGCGGAGGCAATCGCGCGGGCCACCTCGCCGAGGTCCGGCTGCTCTCCCAGGTCCTTCAGGAGACTCTGGATAAGTGTTTCTGGGGGGGCACACACAAGAGCAAGCACAGGAGACACCAGGGAGGGGCGGTCAACACGGGAACGAAGGGATGAACAAGCGACCCCAAACGGCACGGCGGGCACCCAGCAGGTGTAGAGAGCGGTGGGACCCCAAGCGGAGCAGTGGAAGTTGTGTCGACGAAAGGCACAGTATCGGCCTTCCCAAAACTCACTGCGTGGGCCTAGCAGCAGACCGGACGACGGGGAACAAGGGGTCAGTGAGTCCCGGGATGGAGAACAAGAACTATCATTCTCTGAAGAACAGAGTAAAACCTGAAAAAGACTACGTGCAACCTCAGTGACCTGCAGAGCCACCTTAGGCACAACGGAGCACAGCCAGAGAGCAAGAAGGAGACAGAGAGAGAATGGGACCCAAAAGCCGAAGGGGAAGGGAAAAACCCTCGGCAATTCCCCCAAACTGGGGAAGAGCATTAAGTGTGAAAGCCAAGGCAGCCAGCAGACCCCAGAACCAACCCGAGAGCGAGCCACGCAGGGGCATCTCCTGGGAAGGTCAAGGGCAAGACGGCTCCCAACGGCCCCCAGAGGCTGCGACGCGACGCAGGCAGCAGGGCGCGAGACACACTGCGTGTCTGGTAAGAATGATGCCTTCGCATATTTATAATTAGGTGTTTGATAACACACACAGGAATGACGTATTTGAAGTGTTAAAGAAAAAACTTCTGATTCAGAAGCCCACGTCCAGGGAAGATCTCCTTCCAGCATGAGGGTGACGGAAAGACATGTCCGTATCATTCGAGGAGCCAAGCTAATCTGTCACCAGCAGACCTGCAGGACACGAAACGCCGAGGGAACGACACCGGCTGGAAACACAGGCCCGTGAGAAGTGCTGGAGGCTAGCGGAAGGGCGGCCGGGTGGGCGCACGCGCACGACGGTCTTCCTCCTAACGCCTCTATTCCGGGAGGAAGCAGTCACGTCTAACGCAGGGTTTATAAAGCAGGTGGATGGGAGTACCTGCCACCAGAGGGTAACGGAACCGTGCTGTTGTAAGGTTACCACACACATCTTACATGAGGCATCCTGACAACCCTAAGCAGACGATTTTCAACAAAGCTGCCTTAACTCGAAGGCGTTTCAATGGAGAAAGAGAAATTTTTTTCAAAAGATGATCAAACAAAAAACTCTGACGTAACACTTTTATCCAGAATATACATTTAAAAACACCTACAACATCAACAATAATAATAAAAAGGGACGTTCCGATGAAAATAGGCAAAGGAACTGAACAGAAACTTCAGAAAAGAAAATATACAAGTGGCCAGTAAGCACATGGAAAAGTGCTCAGCACCATTACTAATCATTGAAAAGCTAATTAAAGCCACAGTCAGCATATTTTGTGCCTGCTAATATGACTCAATTTTAAAAGACTGAGAACAAATTTTGCAGAGGAAATGTAGCAGCAGGAACTTTTGTACATCCCTGGTAGGAGTAAAGCTTTAGAGCTCCCAGGAAGCCCCTGTGGCAGTTTCTTATAATAGAATATGCCCCTTCCATATACCTAGAAAATGTGCTCAAAAACCTATGTCCATGGAAGAGGCATATAAGATTGTGTTTAGCAGCCTTATCCGTAATAGCTATACAAAAAAAAAAAAAAAAAAATCCAAAAATCCATCAACGGGAGAATGGACGAACTATCTGTCATTATCCGCACAAGCAGCAATGAACTATGGTCACGTACAAACATCCGGACGGATCCAAAGGGGATTATGTTGAGTGAAAGAAGCCAGACACTGAAGAACACACATGATTCTTTCAGTAGGAGGTGATTCCAGGACCGGGTGGGGCCTATGCAGGGGACGGGGTGTTGGGACAGACCGGGCGCAGGAAGACACTCCCTGGGACGATGGGGATGTCTAATGGCACACTGGTTACGTGTGCACACACGTGTCAACACACTCATTCATACGCTCGGCATCCACACACTTCATGATACGTAAATCTCACTCCGTAACCGTAACGTTTAATGGAGTCCTGTTTCTGACGTGGGGGCGGGGGGCTGGCTTTTTTCCGGAGTATTTAATGCTGGTTAAATGTGTCACTGGTTCCCAAGTGAAGGTTCATGTAAGATGATTATTCTCATGACTTTGCTCCCGAAGAGCAGTGACCTAGTGAGAGTTCACACTTCCCATGGCTTCATTCAGGCGACCCTCTGAACTAAGTTGGGGGGGCATCGTTCCCCGCTTCTTACAAATTAAGAAATTTAGGCTTTCTGTATTTTTTAACATTTCCATCTCTGGGAACTAAACTAGAGTTGCACACTTAATTCCCTGCAGCACTTTCCCTCTCTTGCCCGCCAACAGGCATGAGAAGTTCTCAGTGCTCATGATTCAGCAGGGCCCCTGCCCTCGCACCAACACAGAAGCCAAGCGTCTGCTCTGAAAAGGCACTTGCAGAAAAAAGAAGGTCCACGGTGACCCACGTTTGCCAAATCCACTCCAGCAGCCTTTCCTTTCATCACGGTGACAATGAGAAACAATCCTGACAGAAACCGCGGCATGAAAACACCACAGTCACTCGCCACATGCAGACTCGACCGCTCGTGCAACACAGGGGTAGACGGACGCGGGGCCCACGGCGTTGAGGGACCGGCAGGCACAGCGCTGGCCCAGGAGGAGGAAAGAGCGCAGGGGCCTCACCCACAGAGGCAGACAGGAGCACAGCGCCAGGCCGTGTCTGCTTTCTGCGTGGACCCGTTAGCACAGGCAACTGCCCGGTGTCGGCCGTGAACCCCACTGCGGGCAGCACTGGATTCCTGTCCACTTTCTCAAGCCTCACAATTCTGGAATCTGCAGGGGTTTCCCCTTTCTTGGTGATAGGTGTAGCTGAGACTTTGGTTTCTAAGAACACAGTTAAAATTCTCACCAGTCACTATGTGGCCCCTATGGTGCTCCGCCCCCGGGGCTGCTGAGCCAGATTTGCATGAAGAAAAGTTGACCCCTTTCTGGGGGTTTGGGGGGGAAGCGTGCACTCTGCCACTTAGGAGAAAGAGTGCTACGCGTGTCCAAACATTGCTTCAGGGAGCTGAGAGCTGATGAGGCTGCACACACAGATCCGGCCCACGCGGGTATGGACTCCTCTCCCCACGGGCACTCCCAGGGTGTGGTCGGGGCAAGCCTCTTACTCTCACTGGTGCTCAGTTCCCTTCTGTGTAAAATGGGAACAAGTGAGCCAGGCCTGAGAAGCACTTCCCTGGGGCAGCACCGCGAGTGACAACTCTAAGTATGACCATGATGAGGCGCTGATGGTCGCGAGTCATGTAGACCTCCACTGCTTTTCATCCCTCACGACCCATCATGAACACAGAGGCTGGGGTGTCCGTGCTGAGCTCCGGCTACGGTTCAGCGTCTTCGCAAGCAAGAAGCAGAGAACACGCCGTGTGTGCCCCAGAACGCTTACTTGTGCCAAGTGATGCTGCCTCCCAGTTGGCTCAACATTCAATGTAAGATTGCGCTTTGTGAGACGGTTCTTTGCCAAAGTATTCATGTGCATTTAAAGACGTGTGAAACTCAGTTATTAAAGTCAGACCCCAGGCTCCACCCATCTACTCTCTCACCCGCTCCTCCACCCGACCAACCCACTCACCCATCCACCCACCTATCCACCCACCTATCCACCCATCCACTCTCCCACCCACCCACCCTCCCACACATCCATCCACCCACACATCCACTCACCCACCCTCCCACCCTCTCATCCCCCCACCCATACACGCACCCCCCACCCACCTCTCACCGCCCCACCTACATATGCACCCACCCACCCATCCACCCACCAACCCTCTCACCCACCCACCCATCCAATCTCCCACTCACCCATCCACCCACCCACCCACTCTCCCACCCACACATCCACCCACCTATCCAGTCTCCCACCCACCCATCCACTCTCCCACCCATCCACTCTCCCATTCACCCATCTACTCTCCTACCCACTCACGTACCCTCCCACCCTCTCATCCCCCACCCATACATGCATCCCCCCACCTACCTCTCACCCCCCCACCCACATATGCACCCACCCACCCATCCACCCACCCACCCATCCAATCTCCCACCCACTTATCCACCCACCCACTCACCCATCCACCCATCCACCCATCCATTCACCTATTCACTTCACTAACTGGTATTGGGCACTCCTTGTGTTGAGAACCTAGGAGTACGAATCACCATGAGGAAGAATAGAGAATTAAAGGCATGGTTTGCTTCACAGCTACAATACGATTCACACTCACACAGCCAGAGAGACTTGATGACTGGACAGTATTAAGCAAACTCAACATATGGGACAGACCAACTGCAGAGACCCTGCAAGAACATCAAATGACAGCACAACCCAAAAACTGATTCCATTTTCCTCCTAAAACAGACAAGTATTTGAGCTCACATGCTCCCCAAACTGTCAGTTATTACCCCATCTGCAGGCAAATGTCTTTCCTGAAATTCAACCAAACAACCTCCAAACTTTAAATCTACTTGTAAATTACCTCCTACATTTTACCCTCAGAAATTAACAATGAAATTGACAAACTTAGATCTAACAAACTATAAAACTTTTAAACTATAAGAATATAAAACTTAGTTTTTACTAAAAAAGTTTTAAAAATTCTTATTAATTTCTAATGAAGGTAACCCAATTAATTTACTCATTTTTAAAAAAGATAAACCCAATTTATATCTTTTGAGAAAAAATCTTACTGTATAAATTTTGGGGTCTGAGTTACCCTGAGCAAAACTTTTTCATTAAAAACGTCAAGAATATATTTTAAGTAGAAAATCAGTAAAAAAAAACATGAAAAAATAACCTAAGCTAAAAAGTAAGCACAAGTCTTTGTCTTTGCTGTTTATTAGGCCTGTGGCAGCATAAACACACCCACTCTAAGTGGTCTGTCTGCGGGGCTGCAACGATGGCATAAAAGGGGCGAAAGGGCAGGCACCTAAAAGTAGGAGCCAGGCTGCAGGTGGCCGAGGCCCGTCACAGTGCTCTGCTGCTGCCTGTGCACAAGGCCCCTGGGTGCACACCACGACGCCCCCGACATCCGTCGAGGCAGGAAACGGATCGATACATGTGTGAGAAATTTTTAACAAGTGTTGAATCAAAAATGTGTCTCTGGTGAATGCAAACTTCACCAGGAAATCCACTGGACAAAAACGTTCCATTCCCAAGCACCGTGGCCAACCAAAGGCTTGCCCCAGTCTCTCACACCACCCTCGTCTGGCAGAGCCAAGGTGTGTGTGCTAACAGGGCTCCAACCACGGAATCCCTGCCCCACCCCGCTCTGCAGCCAACAGCAGCAGGCAGAGGACATCTCTTACCTCCCCTGTGACAACATTTCAGACCAAGTGAAGCCCCTGAGCCAAGGCTTCCTGTCTACCTGGGCGGAACGTTTCTTCTCAGGGCCCCACTGTCTCCAGCCACTGTCCAATTCCAGACGGAGGAGCACAACCCGATGGGATTACCGTGCTGGACGTGCAGTGTAAAGCAGTACAAGAACTGCCACGGTGATTATTCCGACCCTGGTTTACAGCAACCCGGCCTCGCACAACCGGCCTCGCACAAAGCTGTGAAGCAGGCTAGATTCTCACGTCCCCGCTTGTGTGTGGCAACGTTTGCATCCCTCACTCCCTCGTGCCGTCTTCTGTGTATGAGTCCACGGTCTGGTCCTGTCCCCACATGTCCGAATGCCCCCTCCCTTGTGTCCCTACACACCCCCACCCGGCTTGCTCCTCAGGCAGCGTCTCTGTTGCCCATAGTACGGGTGACTCATTCTAGGTCTCATTAAGGTGACTGATAATCCGTGAGTGATTTGTGCCTCCCAGAGACACTCACATTTAAACAGGAGAGTTCAAGAGATGGGATATTCCTTCCTCTCCTCTTTCCTCCCTCCCTCCACTCTTCCATTCTTTCCTTCCTTCCATAAGTGTTTATTGCACACTTTCTATGCCCAGCGACTTCCCAGGTGCGGGAATAAAGCAGTTAACAAAGCCCTGGCTTTCATGAAACATTCATCCATACTGGAAGAGAAAGAAAATAAGCAATTGAAAATATAAATACATAGAATGTCTGGTGCTGATAAGGGCTGTGGAAAAACGAATCCGGGGTACGGAAGATGGGGGAGGTGGGAAGGCAGTAATTCCCACTTGAAGGGTTTACTGTGAAAACAAAATAAAGCGTGTAGATTGTCTACCACATTTCTAATAATCAATACAGTGAACGTGGAATTGTGCTCCTCTGCTAATAATCTGTCCCAACATTTAAGAACTCAGAGAAACTCGTATTGTGCCATACCTCTTCTTTCTGTCGCTTCCTTCAGTCTAGTCTCATTATCTGGAAAAGAACAGGAATGGATGACCGCATGATAAAACTCGTTATCTTTAAGATAAAGACCAGAGATCAGGAGAGACTTTCCGTGGATCTCTTAGAATGATTGTAATAAGAAATATCCACCTTCAAAATGGAATACTACAATATAATTCCAAACATTGTCCCTCTCATCTAAAAAAGAAACTTTTCAGGTTTCATTAGTGAAAAATAACTTTAAAAAAAAACCCTTAGGTATGCAATGGTAGATTCGAGTGGCTGAGCAGCTTATGATGAGAACGATTAACACATATCAGAAATCATCTCCCATGCCACTACTGTAAACCACACTGACTTATCTCAAAGGCACCCACTGTCAGTCATGTGAAGATGAACAGAAATCAAGAAATTCTTTTTTAAAAGTCCAGCTAGCCCTGGTGGATTGAAAAGGGACCATGGCACAGAGCACAATCAAATACCACGCGCATCAAAGTGGAACATTCTTTTGTTCCATCAACTGCACCATATAATTCCAAGACCCGGCCAGCTTATAATGACATTTTAAGTAGCTTTCAATGCTCCAAGTGGGCTCTAGCAGAGCAATTACACAAATGTCAGGACATCAAATATGTAAGGCCTGGAGTAGGAGATCAAGTCACATGCACAACTGCTGCAAGCCTGACCTACTGAAATTATATGTCTTAATAGGGTCCCCCAGACAAAATGTTATAAGCTTTAGAGAATAAGCAATTTTGTGCAGATAACCTCACTACAAAACTGCTTTAATGAAGATGTGATTCATGTATAACAGCTTTTGCTCTTAAATGCCTTTACCACCATGCATATATGAAAGTATACAATTTAGCCATGTGTAAACACACTTCATCATCATCTCCACCACAATCATTACCATTGTCATCACCATCATCACTATCACCATCACTATCAATCATCACCATCACCATCATCATCATCATCACCACCACCACCATCACCACAATCATCACTATCAATCATCACCATCATCACCACCAGGACGATCATCCATCACCACCATCACCATCACCATCATCATCATCACTGTCACCATCATCATCACCCAGTCTCTCTATTACATGTAACACTGAGACAAAGAACCAAAAAAAATAATAAAATTAGGTTTGGCATTAATTGTGCCACTTCAGTTGGTGATGGGGGTGGCAGTCAGATTGCTTTCTAAAGGATGTTTCATTGAAATTCACATTAACAGGAGTCTGCACACTCAGAATGTTAACTGACTTATGATAAGAGGAGGCGGCCTAGACATGTTCAGGTTAGAAATGTGGCAGGGAGATGGCATTATATGTGAGGGTCAGCAGGCGACAGGGAGGATGCACTTGTTCTGTGTTGTTCCAGGAGGTCTTCCTGGTGGAAGGTGGTAGGAACAAATGGTTGCAGTAAGTCCTCTCTAGGTGCTCTACCCACTTTCCATGTAAGAGAGGCAAATTTCAACTCAATATTCTGTGTAAAGAACTTTCCAGAAAATGCTTCTGGCTTCTCATGTAATGGACCTCACAGGGAAGTAATGAACTCATAGGTACTTAAGGGAAGGCTGACAGTTCATCTGCCAGAGATGCTATTGAAGATACTTCTCATGTGAGGGCAGATTGCGTGACCCCCCAGGTTCCTTTCGAATCTGGACAGTGACTCTTCGCTGGCACAGAAGTTGAGGGAAGCTGTTTCCCAGCCGAGGAGGAAGGCAGGGGATGGGGCCATGCAGAGTCAGGTCCCTGTTCACACACAGCTGCTCTTCCTGTACATCTGAGCAACCCAACCAGGTGTGTTCACTTCAGGGATGCTGGGCAGGCAGGGTGGAGTCAGAAGCCAAGACAAGAGGAGCCATCTTCCTGCTGTGTAAGCCACAGAGCGACACCCAGAGATTCCTCCGCCCTGCTCTTGCTTCTCCCCCCACCCCCCACCCCCAGGAGAAAGCGGACTGTTTGCTGGCCACACAACATGGTGATAGGCTAACATAAAGGTTTCAGGCATCTTATACCAAATGTGGGACTAAGTTTAACTGAGATGAGGACTACTTTGGTAACACAGGTACCTTCTTCCGTAGGTTCTAGAAGATGCTCATAAACCCCAGGGAAGGGCATGAAGCCAGGGCACAGCAATTTATCAACAGTTCCTCATGGGGCAGACTCTGAGAGGCAGCCTCTTTACTCCAGTAATTAAATGGTCAATTTGGTCCTGGTTGTTGTTGTTGTTGTTGTTGTTGTTGTTGTTGTTGTTATGTTTATTTATTTGTGTTGAGAGAGAGAAAACGTGAATGAGCGAGAAGCTCAAACCCATGAACTTGAGATCATGACCTGAGCTGAAATCAAGAGTCAGACAAAACCAACTGAGCCACCCACATGCCCCTTGGTCCTGTTTTGTTTTTTTTTTTTTTTTAACCAAAAGTATTTAGAGCAACACTGGCCTTCACTCAAATGTGAATGTATTTTTTCAAAAATGAAAAAGGCAGCAAGTACTTCCTTTCAAGTGAAAATGACCCTAAATTGTGGGCATATATTCTCCAGGGCAATAGAAGCACTTGAATCTGGTTTTTCGCTATTATAATCGATCACTGTCACCATGAAAGTAAAAGTTCTGGTTCAGTGCCCTCCTGAGGTTGAGGGATACAGGGTATACTTTTGCCCTGTATAAGTTCCCAGGCTGGGACTCCCACCATCAACAAAATGGGGAAACAGACAACACAGCCGGCAATTGAATGGTCTTAGCAATCACGGAAAGTTCAAACAGGAAGAGGCCCCAAAACATACGTATCCAACACTCTTATCTTGAATGAGGGAAGAGAATAAGAAAGACTATCTGACTGGTTGGTGCTCAGCAGGTGTTCTGTAAATGAGCAAATTCATGAGTAAACTTGCTAAGAGTCATAGAGTTAGGAAATTGCACAGCCAATAGTTAAGGAAAGTGTTTCAGACTTCCATCCCTATAAGCATTCCATACCAACACAATAGAATCCATTTTAGTACAGATTTGGGGGGCAGGGGATGAGAACACTCATTACCTTGGCCATTCAACCTACAATACAGTAAGACATCTGAATAGAAAAAATAACAAGGTATGTTGGGAAGAAGCTGGCATAAGAAATGCCCAGAATAAAAGTAAGGCAGAGCGATAATATTAACTAAATTCTCCTAATTCCTAGTCTGGGCTCCCCAGGGTGTGGAATCAAGATAATAAAGAAAGAATTCTAACAGACTGGCTAGAGGCTTTGTTTCCTGTTTGGTTTGGTTTTGAGCATTATCAGTGAGCAAGAATCAGATTGGCAGCTTCTACCAGTGGGCACACTGCATATTATTTGTCACCGGCTCTAGTTAACTATTTAGAAAACTGTATATGATTCATCCCCTAAGGTGGTTTCCATAATTTAGTTGTCATCATTGAGACTTGAATGGAAAGAATGACTTTAGCCAAAATACTCACAAGATCTATATGAATAAAGCTACAAAATTCTGATGAAAGAAATCAGAGAACTAAATAACTGGAGAGATATTCCATGTTCATGGATAGGAAAACTCAATATTGCCAAGATGTCAGTTCTTCCCAACGTGATCTATAATTCAATGCAATCCCAATCAAAAGCCCAGCAATTTATTTCGTGGATATTGGCAAACTGATTCTAAATGTATATGGAGAAGGAAGAGACCCAGAACAGCTAACCCAATATTGAAGGAGGAAGAAAAAGGTTGGAGGTCTGACACTACTTGAAAGAAAGACAGTATAGTACTGGTGAAAGAATAGACATATAGATCTGGAAAGCCCCAAAACATACCCAAATAAGAATAGTCAACTGATCTTTGCAAAGGAGCAAAGGCAATACAGCGGCACAAGACGGTCTTTGCAGCAAATGTTGCTGGATCAACTGGACGTCCACATGCAAAAAGGTAAATCTAGACACAGACCCTCACCTTTCATAAAAATTAACTCAAAATGTATTACAAGCCTAACTGTACACCACAAACATATAAAACTCCTAGATCCAGCAATCACACTCCTTGGAATTCACCCAAAGGAGTTGAACACGCATGCCCACACAAACACCCGCACGTGTGTTTATATTACAGCAGCTTTAGTCATAACTGCCAAAACTTGGAAGCAACCAAGCCCCTCAGTAGGTGATGGATAAATTAAACTTTTGTCCATTCATACACTGGAATGTTATTCAGTGCTAAAAACAAATGAGCTGTCAAGCCATGAAGATACATGGGAGAACCTTAAATGCATATTACTAAATTAAAGAAGCCAATGTAAAAAACAAAAACAAAAACAAAATCACACTGTGTGATTTCAACACTGAGACATTCTGGAAAAGGCAAAACAATGGAGACAGTAAAAATTTCAATGGTTGGAGGATTGGGAGGGAGATGGGTGCACAGAGGAAGCACAGAGGACTTTCAGGGCAGTGACTACTCTGTATGATCCTATAATGGTGGACACAAGCCACTTTACATTTGTCCAAACCTGCAGAATGTAAAACACCAAGAGCGAACCGAACCCTAACTAAACCCTAACCTATGGTGATAATGATGTGGCCATACAGGTTCCCCAGCTGTAACAAATTTAACACTCCAGTTGGGGATCTCTTTTATGGGGAAGGCTGTGCACATGTGAGGGCAGGACGTACATGGGAAATCTCTATACCTTCCCTTTAATTTTGCTGCGAACCTAAAGCTTCTAAAAAATAGTCTCTTTAAAAAAAGGAAAAAGAGTGACTTTAGGCTTTGTTAAAACTCAGTGACTATTGAGGCTGGGAAAACTATAATCAGGGTTCTGTGGTCTGAAAAGATTTATGCATGAGGATGTTAATGGTGCTATTATGTGAAGAGCAAAGATCAACAAACTATATATAATTTAGGAGACTTGCAGTTGACCCTGGGACAACGCAGCTTGGAGCTGTGCGCATCCACTTACACATGGACTTTTTGTAGTACAGAGTACTATGAACATATTTTGTAACATTTCCTTTTTTCCAGCGTACATTATTGCAAGAATACACAGAAGACACAGAATGTGTGTTAATGAATTGTTTGTATTATCAGTAAGGCTTCCAGTCAACAGTAGGCTATTAGTAGTTAAGGTTTTGGGGAGTCGGAAGTTAAGTGCATATATTCAACTACACAGAGGGTTGACACCTCTAATTCCCACGCTGTTCAAGAGTCAACTGTATAGAGACATAGAACTGATCTAAATGTATTGTGGTACCTACATACAGTGATGGTTGGATGATTATGCCTCTACTTAAAAACACAGCTGTATGGGTACGTGCATGGGTCATTGATTTTGGATGGGATATCTGAAGGACACACACACACAGAGTGGTAGCCTACTTCTGGGCATACAGTAGTCGTGGAAGGACTGGCTGTGGGGAAGCAAACTTCAGATTTCACTTGGTACACTCTATAATACTTGGATCTTTCTAAATAAGCACATCATAATCTTACAATGCGAAAGTTATTTTAGAAATTTAAATATATCACAGCAACAACATTCACAACAGCCAAAAGAAAGAAGCAACCCAAGCGTCCGTTGATAGATTGACAAAATATGGTGTTACCCATACAGTGGAACATCATTCCGCCTTGAAAAGGAGGGAAATCCTGACACCCGCTGCAGCATGGACAAACCTGGAGGACATGATGCTCAGTGAGACAAGCCAGTCACAGAAGGACAGCTGCCCTGTGACTTCACTTCTATGAGGTCCCGTGAGCCATCAGGTCCATAGAGACAGAGAGCAGAGGATGGGCACTGGGTGCTGGGGAGGGGAGCGGAGTTAGTGTCTAATGGGGACAGAGTCTCAGTTTGAGAAGAGGACAATGTCCTGGAGATGGTGGTGGGGACAGCTGCACAACAGCATGTATGTCCTTAACGCCACTGAGTTGTGCACTTAACATGGTTAAGATGGTCAGTTTTAGGGCATGTGTATTTTACCACAATTTCTAAAAACTTTAATGTAAAAAGTGGGCATGGAACTATATATTACATAAGAGTGAGTGGAATTCACAGGGCTTGCTTGAGACTAATCCCAGGCTGGAGGAAGAACTAACCCGGTGAACACATCAAAGGGACGGCGACACCCCGCTCCCCTTGCTCAGAGGGGGACTGCGACACACACACGGCCGCAGAGGAAGGCACACCGAGCCTGTGGCGCTCACCCGGGAGGTAAGTTGAAGTGACTTTTGTCTACTTCTTTCTGCACACCTATCGCCCAAGTTTTGCAGAGTGGCCATTTGTCATTTTACAACTGGTAAACAGCACAACAAGTAATCATTTACAAATTGATCCCTACTCAAACTGATCTGGAAATTCCGGAACAGCATCGACGGAGGAGTGCACACACGGGCGGCAGCGGAGCGCTCCACCTTACACCGGAGAGGCCGCATCCGGTGCAGCTTGAATCCACACATGGCACACGGTTTGCCGCCTGTCCTCCATCACCCCATTTCACACAGCTCTTTCTTGCGAGTTGGCACTGCTTTAAAGCTTTTTTTTTAAAATATAGGGTGTAAATAAGAAATAAATGAAGAGAGAGGTGTCTTTTCTACGATAAGCTTTTACCAAATGAACGTCTGCCGTACACATTGAGTCAGTAACTCAATTTATTGAGCACTTCTCTGGGGGCGGGTATGGGTGAGTCTTCCTGTGGCTGCATGTGAGACAGCGTCCCAAGCTGGATTCGATCATGCTGCAGAAGGACAGAGCCTTCTCGGTGTCACATGGGAGCTCCTTGCCCTTCGCATGACCACAGGGTCGCCCTTCCAGGTAGCAGCCCTAAGGGCGTCTGGGATCGCCAGCTGTCCAGGCTGACAATCCTGAGGGCACGGCAGCCCTCCACCCCTCCCTTCCCACTCTCTGGCTGCCACTCCCAAGGTGCAACTGGGTTGGCGCAGAGGACTGCGCCTAGGGATTCTGTGCTCACGGACACTGAATCCACCTGCACATTCCACAGGGACCGCAGGAGGGTGGCCGAATGGTAGGGGCAGTTTTTCAGGCAGTGACGTGAAATGGCCCACCCGGGTGTCTGCTGTTATCGAACACCAATTAAATGCCAGTGCACAGAGTCCAAGAGTCCAAGAGTTATTTTCAGGAAGCCCCTGGACTGCAAATTTAGAGGAAAGTTGGCCTTTTCTTTTCTCGTTCTTTTTCATTAAATATTTAAGAAGAGAAATCTTTACCCGTCCTACACCGGCTGACACCCCTGCCCCTCAGTGACCTTTTCCACTCTGCCCCCTCTAGAGGCCAGGAACATACTTTTGTACACACTAAGCAGAAAAAGCTGAACTTGGGAGCTGAATGCTTGCTTGAACTGGAGTCCAGGAGCAATTAGCCAGAGTGACAAAGCAAATCGTGTTTAAATCTAAATGTCCTACGACTGCCTCTTCTGAGCTCCAACTTCGTCTTAAGTGATCTGACAGTGGGGGTGAGTGCCATCATTTATACTTTTGAGCTGCAGCTTCTCATCAGGAAAATGAGGTTGAAAATAATACCGCCTTATAACGGTGACATGAAAATCAAATGAGGCCATTTCTGTGGAAGAATCCACTGGTTCATTCACTCAGCAAACACTTTGCCAGGCACACGCTGGGTGCTGGGTGCTGGGATGGGGACAGTGACAAGGAGGCCATGTGTCACCTTCCTAAGCTGATGGTCTACAAGGGGGGGGGGGGTAAATAAACATTTGTCAAACAATGGCACAAACATGTACTTGCAGACTGTGAGATGTGCTCGGGTGAAGGCACAAGGTTCCAGGAGCCTCTCCTCTGCGGTGGGGTAGCAGCTCATCTTGCTGAGAGATTGAACACTTCAAAGAGCCAAGCTGAAGTCTGCCAGGGAGGCTGAGTGGCCCCAGCTGCTGATGCTAACACAAGACACAGCAAGACAGTGTCCCCCTCACAGAAAAGCACGTCACCACCTCTGAAGCCTCGTTGCTGAACAGTTAACACCATGGTCAGACCTCTGGGCTGGGCTAGCTCCTACACTGCAGGCTTACAGAAAGTACAGAGCACAGGAAACAGGAACCAGGGACATGCTATCATCAGGATGCACCAGCAAAATCCAGAATGTGAAAACCCCACGAGACAAGCAAAGAAGAAGAGAGAGAACCCTTGTGAGATCTAAAGGGGCTGAACAGACAGACCCACCAAGGCAATGGCTCTTCTTTTGAACTTCAAAAAAACCAACTGTAAAGAAAATTTATGACAACTGAGAAATGTGATAGCCGATTAGATCACAACACTAAGACATTACTATTAATTTTAATGTGTGATAAAACTATTGTGGTTAGGTTTATACAAGAGTTCTCATCTGCCAGCAATACAATGATGAAACCACTTGATAATGGGGAGGTGGTGGGGGCGTAGAAGTGGCAGGAAAGGCCAGGAGCTGCCTTTTGCTGAAGCCCAGTGATGCCATGCCCAGGATTCATTTAACAATACTCTATTTATTTTGTGATTGACATTTTACATGTCTCCTTTTAAAGCATAAAGTGCAGCTGGGAAGACAGTATACATGAAAGGATGACCAACATCGCAAGTTAGCACAGAAAAAAACTGCCAATGAAATTATGCAGTTAATAAGGGTCATTGGAGAATGGAGATCAAAGAGGATTTTCCCAAAGACCTGTGCCTCAAGGGACGTCAAGAAGAATGGGAAGGTACCAAGTGACGGGGAGACAGAGGCTCCTGAACACTAGCAGACACGTGGAGCCGGTCGTATTCTGTGAGCACACCTGGCTCTCCAGTGCATTGAAGTCTCTTTCGTAGAGGCTTCCCATTGCCAATAGCTAGGACAGGAGTAGTTGATAAAAGGGATTGTTTTAAATTGTGGGAGATGGGAAAGGAGACAGAGAAGGAAGGGGTGGTCACATAAGCCGGGGCAGCCAGCAGAAGACGGGAAAGGGGCGGTCAGCACCATGGAGAGGGCCCAGAAGTCCCAGCAGAGGCCACTGCTTGGCCACCACCCAGTGGCTGGCGGTGACTTTCTGCAGTGTGCTCATAGCAGAGGTGCCGGGTGACACTGAGCCGGGGAAGATGGGAAAGGCAATGACAAGGTGAAGGCCAAATTGGCAGCTGAAGGCCACTGGCAGAGTCTAGGGATTATGGGAGTTGCAGAAGGCAGCAGGGCCAGTAAAAGGAATTTCTCACAGCTGCGCAGGAGAAACACCCCCAGAGGAGAACATGCTGGAGAGAGAGGTGCCCCCCCCCAAGCAGCAGCCTCCTGCAGAGCAGTGCCAGACACACCAGTGGGTATTTATGTGCAAACAATTCGCAGGCAAGCGCAGTCTTCTTTCTCATACAGCTTTCTTTCCCAAGACAAGAAGGAGAAGAAAGCATTAGTAATGGCCACACACGCTGCCTCCCTGTAATTATAACTTTGTTTTCCTTCCATTTAGAAGGTGCCATAATGGCTTTGTGGACCGAGAGAGAGAGAGAACAAGCAAGCTACTTAGCTGAAAAGCAGCAATATGTAGAAAAGAAGGCTGTCAGAACAAATCCAATTAAGGCATCACTTATAGAAAATAGAATGCTAACATTAATGTGATTCTCGGTCAATTAGAAAAACCTGTTATCTGCTTGATTTTATTATTTGTATATCTTCAAAGAAGAAATCATATTTTATCAGAATCTCACTTTCTATTTTATGGTCTTTGAAAAAGGCTGCTAGAAGATAAATACAAGGGACCCTCTGCACCTGACAGAGGCAGAGGAACCAGTAAGTACCGCATCCCTGTGGGACGGCCACCGCGGGGCGTGACTCATGGAAGAGCCCTGAAGCTGCCGTGCTGAGGCTCAGTCACTTTGAAGGCCCCACGGCGCCTGCACTGCATCGTGAGGGGTATCCGTGTCAGACTGGGCTCTTCTGGGGACAGTCAAGCAACGACAAATATGTGAATGTGACCCCGAGTCTGACCATAAGGAGTGCTGGGGCATGACATATGCTGAATCCAAAAGCGTTCATGTTCAATTTTCCACAATGTTCTGTGGCCAGCATAATTTGGGGTCAGACTTGGCCATTGTTCCTCAACGTGTTTCAGCATCTTCATCAATGATGAAAGAAACTGATTCTGAGAGGGTGAGGGTCTAAACACTGTGGCCCCTTCCACCCCAGGAGGGCCCTTTTCTCCCTTCAGCACCACGGCTGGATTCTCTTGGCATGAATACGACCACCTTCTCTCCTCAGAGCACCAGAGGCACAGGAGGGTGCCCGAGGCCCTTTCTCTCGCTGCACTGGCTGCAGCCATGACCTAGGGGGCAGCGCTGATGCATCAGAAGCCATTCAAAGGATGTGTAGAGTGGAAAGGACTGGCCCTGGGCAGGGGCCAGAAAGACAAAAACAACAAAAACCCGGGGATTGGTGGAGGCTAACTTACCATCGCTCATGGCCTGGGGCAGTTTGGGGTCTCCTGGAGGCGAAGGCCACTTCCGGGGTTCCACCGGCGCCGAAAGGACCCTTGGTGTTTTCCACGGTGCATGCAGTGGGTTTCGTGGCCACGGCTCACCTTCCCCGTGGGGCGCCGGGGGCTTCCGAGCTGCATATGCGCCCAGCGCAGCGATCAGTTTCTGCCTATTGACGTTGCCATCCACCTTGGGGCTGAGCTCGTCAGGCTGCAGCCTGCCAGGGGTCCGCAGCGGGCGGCCCCCAGGGTAGTCTGCCCCAGGGCCAGGAGCATAGGTCAGAGCAGACGTTTGCGCCATGAAGGTCAGCACGCTGTCAGCAAGGGGGTCCTCACCCTGCAGGAGCCGAAGATCAGAACAATAGCAGGTGAGTCTCCATGTCAGCCGGTCGAAAGGACATTTGACCTCAATTTTCAAGGCATGAAACAGCACCGACATTTCTGAAATGCACACCCAAATTTTCACTCCACTGATAGACCGAGTTCTATGGCCCATATTTGTATTGTTGTGGTTTTCTAATAGCAGCTTTATGGAGATATAATTCACATACCACAAAATACATCCTGCTCAGTGTTTTAGTATGTCCAGAGTAGTGTGAACATCAACAGTGACTTCAATTCCAGAACGTTTTTTACCACCCCGACAGGAACCTTGTGCTCATCCCCATTCCTCCTCCCCGAAGCCCTAGGCAACCACTAATCTACTTTCTGTCTCTATGGGCTGGTCTGTTTAAGACATTTCATATAAATGGAATCGCACAACATGCGGCCTTTGTGTCTGGCTTCTTTCACTTAGATGTTTTCAAGGTGCATCCACACATCAGTGCCGCATGCCTTCCCACAGCCGGAAAACACTGTTTTAAAGACGCAGTACATTTTGTTTATGCATCAGCTGGTGGACATTTGGGTGGTTTCTCATTTTTGGCCATTACGAATAATACTGCTATGAACATTCATCTACAAGTTTTGGGGGGACATATGTTTCCAATTCTTTTGGGTTCATGCCTGGAAGTGAAATTGCTGGGTAGTATGGTAACTCCACACTTGACTTGCTGGGAGCTGCCCGAATGTTTTCTAACATGGCGGCACCGTTTTACATTCCCACCAGCAACGTGTGAGGAATCCGGTTTCAACAGCTCCTCGCCAACACTTGTTATTGGCCACCTGTTTCCTTACAGCCATCAAGTGGGTGTGAAGTGGTCGCTCACTGGGTGTTGATTTGCATTACCCTGATGGCTAATGATGTCATGGACTCCTTGTCTTCCTTGGAGAAATGTCTGCCCAATTCCATCACCTGAATTGGTGTTGACTGTTGCAAAAGTATCTCTCCATCCATGATTGAAGCACCTATATTGCCTGTCTTACCGTCTTTATTTCACGACAACTCCTTTCTTTACTGATTATTGGAATCACCTTTATAGCCTATTCCTTTAACAGCAATATTCTGAAACATCAAAGCTGCCAGGCTTTCTCTTAACAATTATATGTAACATCAAATCCGTGGCCTGACCGACATGGTCTTTCATTGAGCCTCCACCTGTAAGTCCCCCTGATTCATTGAGCCCATTTTCCCGGGAGGAAACAGACTGTTTTGCCACTAGACACCTCAAGGCCCAGGTGTCCCCCCCTCTGGAATAGCTACAAAAGTGTTAGAAATGTCAGTGTTCTACCTCTGTGTAACCATCAGAATTTCATGGACAAACACGGAAATTTCCAACCTGGAGATTCTCAGAAAAGTTATGGCTGTCCTTGAGGCTTACTCCGAGCTCCCTCCATGGTGTGGAATGGGTCCACGAACCATAAAATTTTAAAGTCTTGCCCATTCACATTTTCTAGTGCACCTCGCTTGGGGCACAACATCGATGTTGAGTCAATAGGGAGTAGACCTTCGGATCTAGTTAAGATGTGCAGCCATCACTGAATTTAAGACAGATGGTTCAGACTCCCAAGTCTGGCTATTTTCAAAAATATTTGGGTTCAGGCTTCCAGGATAGACTTTGGTGTAGCAAGTTAGAAGTCAGAAAACTAGGGTTGATAAGGGTTCTAAGTTGTTGTTCTCACATATGAACTTGGACAAATCACTTGACCTTTGGAGACTCAATTTTCTGTCAAAGAAGGAGACTGGACATATCTCTAAGATTGCTTTTATTTCTAAAATGATGTGATTTTAGCTGTCATCCAAATTGTTTAATGTTGTCCAAGTACTAGCTGAAACCAATTGCTTTTCCTTTAGAAAAGAGAAAGGAAGATTCATTAGAGAAAGGGAGAGAAAAATAAAATGCTACCACACAAATAGCCCCTCCAGCATTTTCCCACAAATTGGGTGTAAGTGTCAATCTTAAGCCCAGGCTGAACTCCCGTTCAGAAAGGCTGTCTCTGAACACCTGGTCAGGTCATAGTGCTGGGGGCTAGGGAAGGCATCCAAATGCCTCATTAATGTGCCCACAAGCCTCTCTCCTCTTTTTGCCATGAATGCAGCCTAACCGAGGACTTCTGCTCAAAGAGCCTCTAATTATGGTCGAACTGGAAAGCCCCTGGTAAAGGACAAACCAGGCTGAACACAGTGCACAGTGGATCACTCCTGAACGAAACCTGTGCAGTGGAATGGGATAAACAACCTACTTTGGGTCTGTTTATGCTGTGAACCAAATTAAGGTAAAGAGGGAAAAAGAATATTTCAGTAGGTAAACTGTAGAAATCATAGAAAAGCATCAGTTTTTACAAATCATCCCAGGTCCTCTGTAAATGAAGGCCAGCACGATGGTGTCCTCAGGGGAGCTCACTGTGGCCCAGGCGAGGGTGCCACCGAATAACCAGGAGTCCTGGGAAGTGGGAGATCGGCAGGAAGTGTATTCTGGTGGCGGCTCCTTCTGTGTGGCTTCAAGTCTTGAAGGAGAGACTAGTAGGCGGGGCTGGATTCTGGGGCAAGGCTGCCTGGGTTTGGCTCACACCTCTGATCTCACAAACCTAGTGAGCTTTGCTTTAGCGAAGTATTTAATCTCCAAGTCATCCGTAAAACGGGGATGATAACACTCTGCTTGGCACAGCGTGTTAATGGCTACTGCCACTAGTATCGTTAGGGTTATTATCTACTTTACCTCCTTAGGCCTTCATTTTCTTTAAAGCAGGAGGAAGTCCACAGATGAACTGAGCATAGACCACCCCCCCCCCCGAAGAAGTTTTAAGCCTCAATTCAACAAACTTATGATGTCAGGTTCCCTAAAATAATGCTGAATAATTTTTAGGACTTTAGTCGCCCCAATCCGGAAATTAGCAGCCTAAAAGTATAACAATTTGCCACTGCCCAACACATGGTGTGGCCAGTTTTGGTACATTGGTTCTTGGTACACATGCTAGAGAAATCTAGTGTGGGAATCCCTGGTATGTAAGTACACTGTGTACGAGGCATCTGAGAACTGCCACAGTTGATAAAATTTACCCCGAGATTCCATTCCTCCAGGCACATTCCTTAGCCCGCAGTGTGGCCACATGAGAAGTAGAGTCTGCTCACCCGCTCACCCACACCTTCTACGCTGGATAAAACACAGGGAAAGAAGGCTCTTTGGGGAGACTGGCCTGATCCTGTCAGCACAGCTCTGTGGAACCTGCACAGCTTTGGACAAGCTCCTTGCACTTCACTTTTACTACCTTCAAAATTGGGAATAGAGTTCCTTTTTTTCTTAAAGCAGGTAAAGGATGAGAGCAAAAAGGTGAGTTAAAGTGCTCAGCACATGGCTCAGAGGAGATGTTTGATAAATGGTAGGCGGTCACATCACGTCTATCACCATGATCCCCACCGACATCATCACCACCATCAATATCGTCACCATGAGCGAGCATGATCACCTCCCTCACCACCGTCACCTCCCTCACCGCCATCACCATCCTCACTGCCATCAGCACATCCCAAGCACCAGTGATGCGGTGTGCCAAGCTCTGGCCTACATTCTGTGGGGGAAGACTGTCTCAAACATGGACCTGTCTTCAAACGAATTGCAGACTGCAATGGGGGTTATGTCACAGACGTATGTAACTATAACTGAAAGCATATTATTAAAGAGGTTTAGTGATACCAATTGGGAAGGAAGAGGGGAAATCAGGGCTGCCGCCTAGAGGCAGCTGACACACTTCCTAAGAGCCGCAGGCTGCACTGCACCCCTATCTGCCAAACAATGAAACAGCCATGGATGCTCCCTATACCCCCAGCCTCCCCAGGACCAGGGGACCAGAGCTAAAAGCCAGGCCTCCTTCCTCTCATGGAAGTCTGCCCACTCCAGCCCCAGACTGTAAAATTAGGAGTTCAGACTGCTAGGAAGGCCTCGGGGCCCTCGGAGCCCCATGTGCAAACAAACACTGAGTGGAGGAGACTCATGTCTGCACACTGGCCACTAATGCTTATCAGATATTCTCTTATGCCAAGGATCCAACACAAATTAGGAAACTCAAATTGGGTCATCTTTTGACCACAGAACAAACATTTTCTCCTGGTTGTCTCACAGCCTGAAGGCAGCATTGACAAGCACATTGATCAAGACATGCTTACTGCCGGTGACGAAACACACAGCAATGGGGCTGTCCACAGGCTTCCTGATGAGATGACCCCATAATGCCATCGGATGTGGCCAGATCTGGGAGCCTCGTAGGAACCCTCCACCTGCAATTCGTTAATGTAGAGATGGGATTACTTCTCTGTGCCTTTCTGTGCTCAGGCCATGGAGGATGATTCGGGGGAGTCATCAAGTCTCTTCCTCTCCCTCTATCTCTGTCTCTGTTTCTCTGTCTCTCTCTGTCTGTCTCTCTGTTTCTGTTTCTTTCTCTATCCCTCTCCACTCCTGTCTCTCCCTCTTTCTCTCCTTCCCTCCCCCTCCCTCTCTCCCTCCTTTCTTCGCCCACTTCAGCCTCCCTCTCTCCCTCCGACACTCCCCCCTCCCTACCCCTCAACACAGAGAGAAGGATGTCCTGCCAAGGTGTTCAGGCTCTAAGTGTCCAGCCTGCCCCGTGTGCAGGGAATAGGTTGGAGGTGTCATTCTTACTGACGGCATCGTCAAGACAAAAGAAAAACAAAAGAAATGTTTGCCTTCAGGGGAGCTTAGGGACAGACACTGGTCTATCTTTCTTTGCAGCTGAGACGTAGTACTTTCAGTTAGAAAAACCAGTCTCCAAACACTTTTTACAGAGTTCACAAAAGCTACGTAGTTGAAAAGATGTTAAGTTCTAAACTCAGGATCAACGAATTACGCAGAAAGCTGACAGCAACACGAGGTGTGGACTGTAAGTGATGGGTATCTACAGCGATACTGTGCCATGCTAGCTTGGAATGGCTCTAGAGACAGCTGACGACATGAAGCCAGCGCCATCGCCTCGCCTCTCTATCCCCCCACATTGCCTCTTCTTTCTGTCATTTCTGCTGCACGTGCTGTCCTTCTGGTCTGCACCTTGTCCTACAGCCCCAGACTCAGCAAGTGACAGGCAAAAGGAATGGACTGAAGCAGAGACTTGTGATCCATTTTCTACCCATGTTGGATAAGCACCAGGCATGAAATCAGAGGCCCACTGGCTAATATAACCACCAGGAGGACATCAGGATCACAATCACAAAATGGGTCCTGTTTTCTGAGTGCTGGTGCCAGGCTGTTCTTTGGTGTTATTTCTTTTTGATCCTCTCAAAAGCCTATGGTGTACACAAACTACAGCATTTTTTGGATACGAAGCCGATAGAGTTCTGGCAAGTGAGAACCAAGGCTGGGACACAGCCCTGGGCGTCTGGTTTCAGGCTGCGCTATAGAAAGGAGCAGGCTCGCCCTGCAGTCCGTCTGCTGCTCCGCAGAGTTTGGGGGAGTAACCTCGGTGGGCTTGCATTTGGCATTAAAAAATAAACATGAAAAGGCTGGGCAAGAATCTCAGGGTTCCGATTTTCACTCCATCTTTCTCAGACTCGGTGTCCCTCTCCAAACTGAAGGTCTCAGGGAACTTCTCATCCTCGTAAACGTGAGTCTACAGAAAGTACAATGCAGCCTGACATGACGAGGCTGTGGCTTTTTGTCCGTCTGTCCCATCAGCTCCAAAGAGTCCCGATGGAAGAGGTGAACGTCTCTCAAGAGTGCCTGAGTAGCTTCTCACACATGGTGACGTGAGATCAAAAACAGAAAGAAAAAGGAGAATGCCTTCTGCCCATACAGAATGCAACACTAAAGAAAAACAATGAATAACGACTTCTCACAAAGCTTCTTTGTGGCTTCCTGTGTATGTCTACACAACCACCTCTCCTACCAGCAAGCCAGCTGTGCAAGGGCAAGGCCGGCTGCAGGATCTGGCACGGGGCTCAGCAGGATGGAAGGCAGAAACACGGACCCAGGAAATAAACAGGGCAGGGGTCTGGGAGGGATTGTCGGTGCGTGATCACTCCCCGTGAGGTCACGGATTGATCTCCAGCCCTCGCGACTGTCACACCTCAGATGCTCCGCCTCCTGGGTGAGCAGATGAACAAGTGAGTGACACACAGGCTGCTTTGCCCACGAAGCTCAGCCCCAAGCTGACTGGAGCCTCGGTAAGTGGAGAGGGCTGGGCCTACCAGGGAGTGGGGGTGGTACTCACAGTCACTATGATTAACCCCTTCCTGCATATCGGGCACAAACCCCAAGAACAGCTCTACCGTACGATCCCAGCTTCCCACCGAAGGTCAGGAGAAACAATAGCTTGGGAAGGCAACTTTTAGATCAAATGAGCATCACAGATGTGGTTCAGATACAATGTCGTGGCCACGGTCCTCACAGCTCAGCACCTTTGCACATGCTATTCCCAGTGGAAGAGCTAAGAAGAGGGCAGGAGGGAACCTGAGTCACCAAATTCAATTTCCTCAGGCGGCACCTCTTCAGAAATGGAGGAGTAGACGGGCTTGCTGGTGGACGCCTGGCTGCTTCCCAGTCCGGGGCTGTTAGGAAGCTGCTGCCATGGGCAGCTGCATGCAAGTCTTCCTGTGAACACATCTTTCCTTTCTCTCGCTACGTCACAGACAGATGAATGTTCGATTGTAAAGAAACTGCCAAATGGTGGCTGTAACAGTGGTATCATACTATTTTTTGTTAATTTTGGCCCATCTAATGGACACAAAGTAGTAGTTCCTCAGCGTGTTATGCTGTGTTTCCCCCAAAGAATAATCATATTTGACACCTTTAATGCCCTCACTGGCCTTTGTATATCTTTTTTAATAAAGCGTTAAAAACTTTTACACATTTTGTGTTGGCTTGCTCATCTTTTTCTTTTCCATCTTTATTAAGGTGTGATTGACACACAATAAATAGTACACATTTATGCGGACACAACCATACACCTATGAAGCCATCTCCAGAGTTAAAGCAACGAACATAACTGTCACCCAAGGAGTGTGCTCGTCCCCTAACAGTTCCTTCCAATTGCCCTCCACTCCCACGTCATCAGGCAACGACAGATTTCCTCCTGCAACTCATACACTAGTTCGTATTCTGTAAAATTTTGTATAAATAAAATTATAAAAGTATGTACTTTTTCCCTGTCTTTCAGTCAGCATAATTTGGAAAGTCACCCATGCTATGGCATGCATCAGTAATTCATTCGTTTTTATTTCTGAGTAGCATTCCACTTTATCGATCAAACCCAATTTGTTTATTCATTCACTCGTTGATAGGCATTTGCGTTTTTCCAGTCGTTGGCAATTACTATTACAGCTGCTATGAATATTCACATACCGTCTCCGAAAGGACAAAGCTCTGATGTATCTTGGACACGAGTGGGATGGCTAAATCATGGAGCAGCATATGTTTAATTTCTTAAGAAACTGCAAATGCTTCCAAAGTAGCTACACCGTTTTACGTTCCCACCAGCGGAATATGAGAGTTCCAGTCCCTCCACCCCACTGCCAACATATGGTGTGCTCAGTCTTTTAAATTTCAGTCATTCTGGTAGGCATGTGATGGCATCTCCTCATGGTTTTAATTTTTATTTCCCTGATAAACAATGATGTTGAACATTTTACAATGAGTTTATTTGCCACCCATTTATCTTCTTTGGTGAAGTGTCTTTTCAAATCTTTTGCTCAATTCTTTATTTGCTCCTCTCTTTCTTTTTTTTTTTTTATTTTTTATTTTTTTTTCAACGTTTATTTATTTTTGGGACAGAGAGAGACAGAGCATGAATGGGGGAGGGGCAGAGAGAGAGGGAGACACAGAATCGGAAACAGGCTCCAGGCTCCGAGCCATCAGCCCAGAGCCCGACTCGGGGCTCGAAATCACGGACCGCGAGATCATGACCTGAGCCGAAGTCGGACGCTCAACCGACTGCGCCACCCAGGCGCCCCTCCTCTCTTTCTTTTTAACAAGTTTTGAGAGTTCTTTATACATTGTAGAGAAAAGTATTTTCAGGTGTATTATTTGCAAATATTTTTTCCCAGCCTGTGACTTGTCTTTTCATTCACTTATCATTATGTTTTAAAGAAGAGAATTCCTAATTTTTATGAAGTCCAATTTATCAATTTTTTTCTTATGGATTGTACTTTGCTGTCATAGTTATACATCAGTATGGGGGACCTTAACACTTTTGAGCCTTCTGACACATGATCATGGTATATATATATCTTCATTAATTTAGAGTTTCTTTACTCTCATCAATGTTTTTTTTTAATTCTCAGTGTACAAATCCTTACACATATGCTTAGATTTCTCTCTAATTGCTTCACAATCTTGATGCTACTGTAAGTAACTTTTCAGAATTTTAATATCTAATTTTTTGTGGTTATATAGAGAAATATAATTGATTTTTGTACATTGATTTTGTATTCTATGGCATTACTATGCTCACTTACTAGTTTCAGTAGCTTTTTTGGTAGATTCCATCAAATTTTCTGCAAAGGTGGTCATGTAATCTGCATGCCTTTTATTTTTTTTCTTATTTTACTGCACTAGCTAAAACCCCCAGTACTGAAGAGGCAAGGGCAGACCTCCTTGTCTAATTCCAGATTTTAGGTAGAAAGCATTCAGTCCTTCCTCATTCAGTGTGATGTTAGTTGTAGATTTCTACCATGAATTGATGATGCCTTTTGTCAAATGCTTTTTCTGCATCTTTTAAGACTATCATATAGTTTTCCTTTTTCTTAATATGGTGAGTTACACTGACTAATTTCATATGTAAACAATCTCCTTATATCATCATGTATTATGCTTTTTCATATAATGTTGGATTTGCTTGCTAAAATTTATCTATAATTTTTACTTCTATATTTCTGAGGAATAATGATCTAAAGCTTTCTTTTCCTTTATCTTTCTTTGTATGATTTTAATCCTTTGATATTTATTGACTTATTTTATGGTCCAGCACATGATCTATATCGGGAAATATTCTATGTACACTTGAAAATAATGTATATTCAGCAGTTTTTAGATACTATCATTCTATCAATATCAATTAGGTTAAGTTGTTGATGGTATTGTTCAAATCTTCTATATCCTTAATGTTATTTTACCTATTTGTATAAGAAGTTACTGAGAGAGGAGAGTTAAAATCTCTAAAAATGATTGTAGACTTGCATAATTCTCTTTTTAGTATTCTTGCATTTTTTTTTTTTTAAATTTTTTTTTTTTTTCAACGTTTATTCATTTTTGGGACAGAGAGAGACAGAGCGTGAACGGGGGAGGGGCAGAGAGAGAGGGAGACACATAATCGGAAACAGGCTCCAGGCTCTGAGCCATCAGCCCAGAGCCCGACGCGGGGCTCGAACTCACGGACCGCGAGATCGTGACCTGGCCGAAGCCGGACGCTTAACCGACTGCGCCACCCAGGCGCCCCGTATTTTTGCTTTATGTATTTGAAGTGCTGACATTAGGCTCATAGAAAAGATTTTATGTCATTTTAATGAATTGATCATTCGGTTGTTATAAAATCCTCTATCTCTGATAATGCTAATTGTCTTGAAGTGTACTGTGATTAATATTAACGTCCTCACAGCAGCTTTCTGATATTTAGAGTTTCCATTGTGTATATTTTCCATACTTTTACTTCCAACTTATGTATGTCTTTCTAATATCATGTGTTTTGGCTTTAGTAGAATATGGTTATCTGTTTTCTGTTTTTATTAATTTGAACATCTCTGGGGGTGCCTGAGTGGCTCATTTGGTTAAGTGTCTAACTTTTGGTTTCAGCTCAGGTCATGATCTCTCTGTGTCAGCACAGAGCTTGCTTGGGATTCTCTCCCCCTCTCTCTGCCCCTCCCCTGCTCATGTGCACGTGCACTCCCACTCTCTCTCTCTCTCTCTCTCAAAATAAATAAATGAGTTTTTTAAAAAGTTAAAAAAATTGAACATCTCTGCTTTTCATTTGGAGGGCTTAATCCATGTCTATGCTACAATTATCAGTATGGCTGGACTTAAGTCAACTTTCTTGATATTTGTTTGATAGCCCGCAAGGTGGCAAAAACGTCTGCACGGCAGCTTTGAAAACATCTGATTATGTATTTCCTGTGCTTTATCCAGTCTCTGTTCATTAGAGAGAGGACACTGGACAGAAAAAATAACAAGTTCTAGGTTCTCGTGCAGTCTTTAATACGGAGAACCATCTATCTCAACGTAGAAGAAAAAAGCCTAAGCCAAAAATGCCAAGTGCTCATGTTCTGAATCAGCTCATCACTGTTGTGCTGAAGTGGCCGCATGGCAGGGGGGCCGCAGGGTCCAGCACCCCACCCGGGACGTGTGTGAGGGAGAGGCCTGCCCGGATGAACCACAGTGTGTGGCCATCTTGCCGGGGGTGGTTAAGGACTATGAGAGCTGTGCTCAGCAGACGGAGTCAGACGGATGGAGTGTGTGGGGATGCGAGCGCCAGACCCTCTCTCCTGAGATGGATGCCGGTTGTCCTGTGCCTCCGAGGGCCCCAGGGTAGAGTCACAGGCACTGACCCCACAGCCTCGGGGCTCTGGCAGGTCACACTCTCGTGCAGAATGGGGAGGTCTGTCCAGATGCTCAGGGTCAGAGTCGCCAGGTAAGTGAGCCAGGGCTGGACGGACTCTGCTGCGAATCCCGCTGACCAGTGTTTGGGGGCTACAGACTCACCCCCCCAACCTCAGGCCCAATAGGACACTGGGCGGCTCTGCCAGAGTCACTCACCCACCTGGGGGTCACACGCCCAACCCCGGCTCTGCCAGAGCTCCCCTGCCCCCAACACTGCCGGCATAGACCACGTGACAGTCTCAGAGTCCCTGATGTCACACTCTTAGGTTACCCCACGACAGGTGCGGACAGCAAGGCAGTATGGCAGAGGACCCAGGCTGTCCATGCCCATCCTCGTCCGAGGAGCAGCAACTTCTGTTCTAAACTGACGGTCATCCCAGCGTGCGGCTGAGTGAGGAGACGGCCACGCAGGAGGGGAAACATGGTGCTGGGTCAGGATGAGCACGAGGCCCTGCGGCACCGGCGGGCGGCTGATGAAGCTTCGCCAACACCCCGGGCTCCAGCTCGTGCGCCTTCCTGCTCCGTTTCTGTCCCCGGCACAGAAGGCCGCAGACTGGTTAGGGACGGGAGCCGCTTCCCAGAGAAACGTCGGCAAGTTGCTTTCAAGCTTCTCCTGGGTCTCGGGAACGCGTAAGGACCGTCTTGCCCTTCCCGCCTCCACAACCATCTCTGGGTCCCACACCCAGGGATGCGACGCAACGTCTCCATTACGGAAGCCAAGGCTGAGCATGAGGCTTCTTGTTCCTTTTGATAAAGACACATCGGGGGACAGAGGAGGAGGACAAACTAGTGATCTCACATTTGTGTGTATTCCAGTCTCCCATCCTCGGGACTGGGAGAAGCTGGTTTCCCCGGCACCGCGGAGTAAGTCAACAGGTGAGTCGCTCGGGCTCTGGGCGCTCTGCGGGGCTGGGCACCCAGAGCTCAGCTGCCGTCTCCTCAGGAGACGGGGCTCCAGCGAGAACCAGCAGGCGGTTTCCAGACCTACATTCACTGTGTTTCTGCAGACAGGTTAGGACTAACAATGCTAACTACTACTGACTGAGGCCTTTGCTGTGAGCTCTACGTGCCTCGTCTCGCTTCTCCTCACAGTGACTCTAGGACCGTTTTACTGCCCAACTTCACGGCCAAGGACCCTGAGGGCAGAGAGGCTGAGCGGCCTCCCCGAGGCCACACGGCACTGGTGGGAACTGGTTCTGAACGCCCTCCAGAGTGCCCCCGGCCAACACCCAGGAAAAGGTCCTTGACAATTGTACCTCTCACTCCAGGGTATCCAGCTGAGCATCTGGCTCATAGAAAGTGCTCAGTCTCAATAAATGAATAAAAAATCTTAAGTTCAACATCTAGAAAAAACGTTAAGTGGGTCCGGCTCAGACGGGGTTACGGCCCACACTGAGAAGCCGGCCAAGGGTCCAGGCGGGAGTGGGACTGGCCGATTGCGCGTTATCTTACTCTCTCCTGCTAGGGGCTCGTCTGTGAGGACTGAATCCGTTATGGCAAATGCCACGAACTGGGCAAACACATCCCCACGATCCAGGACAGAAATGTGACTGTGCAGGAGCTCCCAGCAGCCTCTCAAAGTGGCCTGGGGGCCCTGGAACCCCATGGCCTCAGCAGGCGCCCTGGCCGGTGCTAGGACTCCCCACAGGGCCTTGTATCCCAATGTGACTGTGAAACGAGGGATGGACGGTGAAGGACCTCGAGGAGGGGCTGACACAAGTCACAGGACCCCAGAGAAGCCCGGACGACAGACGTCCTTTCTCTGGGGGCTCTGCCCGTAAGATGCAGAACTGAACCAACCTTGCACCTCAGCCCACACCTAACTTGACCTCACCTTGCGGGGCCGCAGCACCAGTTCTGAGTGCCCGCTCAGAGTGCACTGCTGTCCTCAGGTGACTCGGGCCTCATCGGCAGCGTGCCCTCGAAAGGACCTTGCATGGGCGCTGCACACAGTCTCAGCCCAGGGCGGGCTTTAATCACTTCAGTGGCTTCTTGACAGGAACATAATTGAAAAGGGGACACACGTTGCGTCCCCCATATTTTCTGGGGAAAATCTTCTGAGGAAACCCCAGCAGAGCCTCAGAGGAAAGGGATCTTCAGTCATGCGTCACTCATAGAAAGGAAAATATGTCAAATCCCAGTGGACACAACTAACGTCCAGCAAAAAAGTGTGCACATCACTGCCAAAACCCAACATGTCCACGATCATCCTGGACTTCAGCACTTTGCCCAAACCCCCTCCTCGGGACGCGTGAGGCCCCTGGTTCTGACTGTCCCTGCTCTCTCCAGGTGAGTCAAAATCTCGTAAGTCCAGTTTAACAAGTAGTCATTCTTTTCCATCTAAACAGCTGACATTTGTGATTCTGTTTCTTTAAAATGTCCTTTTGAGCATCTCAGAATGGCTTGAGGGCATGTAGTGTCGGTAGAAAATGAACTTCTACCCAAGTAGAAGACCTTGGGTGCCTAGACCCTCCGCACCACACAGGATGCCCACCTAGGGCAGGCGAGCCCAGGATGCAGAGGCTTCCTGAGAGGCAGGCCTGGCAGTGTGACCCCAGCACAGTCCTGGGCTCAAGTGTCCCTTGGGTCCCCCTAACCCCAGCACGGTCCTGGGCTCACTCACCAGGATGGGAGCACCCCTGGGTCCCCCTGACCCCAGCACAGTCCCGGGCTCACTCACCAGGATGGGAGCACCCCTGAGTCCCCCTGACCCCAGCACAGTCCCGGGCTCACTCAGCAGGATGGGAGCACCCCTGAGTCCCCCTGACCCCAGCACAGTCCCGGGCTCACTCAGCAGGATGGGAGCACCTCTAGGCTCCCCTGACCCCAGCACAGTCCTGGGCTCACTCACCAGGATGGGGGCACCCCTGGGTCCCCCTGACCCCAGCACAGTCCCGGGCTCACTCACCAGGATGGGAGCACCCCTGGGTCCCCCTGACCCCAGCACAGTCCCGGGCTCACTCAGCAGGATGGGAGCACCTCTAGGCTCCCCTGACCCCAGCACAGTCCCGGGCTCACTCACCAGGACAGCAGGCTCCCCTGGGCCCCCCTGGCCCCAGCCAAATTCAGGGTCCCAGTTCTGCTCCCTCACAACTGAGTGTCCACTGCTGTAAAGGCAGTAAAGGAGGAAACACCCTCTTTGCTGCCTGTAGGTGTCCTATCTGTATTTGATGGTGGCTTTCAACGTTTATTTATTTTTGGGACAGAGACAGAGCATGAACGGGGGAGGGGCAGAGAGAGAGGGAGACACAGAATCGGAAACAGGCTCCAGGCTCTGAGCCATCAGCCCAGAGCCCGACGCGGGGCTCGAACTCACGGACCGCGAGATCGTGACCTGGCTGAAGTCGGACGCTTAACCGACTGCGCCACCCAGGCGCCCCTGATGGTGGCTTTCTAGAGCTCCCGAGCCTGCTCCAAGGAAGACATCCTGAAGACCTTCACCCCTAAGGGACCTGGACTGCTGGCTGGCTCCGTGTGGACGGTGGGTGGGCAGCCACCGCTGGAGTGTCGTGTGCACCCCTGAGCAGGGTCCAGGAACATTCTCTGCACACGCCCTGACCGTCCCTGTACCACATACCAGTCCGGGACTCAGGAGAGAAACCGGGAAATGCCAAAGACTCACACTGGAGAAAAGGGCATGTGGCAGGCGAAAGACACCCCCCCCCCCACCCCGGACCACGGAGCTCCGAGGCTCACCTGGGCTGACGGCCTGTTGTGCTTTGTGCGGAGGCGCGCGTTTGGAGCAACAGCCTGGGACAGGGCCTCCAGGTATGGCAGGTAGCGCTGGACAGCCCTGGCCAGACCACCGCCGTCCTCCAGACTGGACCTCCTGTCCTCATCCACACTCTGCTTCGAGGTTCTGAAACGCAAAAGGAAACCATGAGCCAGTCGCACGCTTGTTTATGTCAATTAGCTGCCTGGCCCTCTGCTCCACATGACAGAAATGCACGCGGGACGGCCCTGGAGCCTGAGCAAGGACACAGGTCTCAGGGCCAGAGGGTGAGGCCCGCCTCCTTGACGCACATTAGCCTTGGACTTGAATCTCTCAGGCGCCTCCCTGAGCCTGGTGTCCTGACGCGTCTCCGAGCCACCGTGGGCACTTGATGAGGGGCCCCCGGAGAGGTCAACGCGGCCTCTCTGAGCACCGGGGCTGGGAGGCAAAGGCCAGCAGACAGAAAGCAGCCAGGACTTGCTGCCAGGCCGATCCTAGGAGCAGAGGGCAGGGCTAGGCGGCGGGCCCGCAACACGAGAGGCTCACGTGGAAGGGGGTCTGAGGTTTGGGAAATGGAACAGGCTGGGGAGGAAGGAACACCGGCAGAGGAGGCAAAGGCAAAACCAAGAGCCGAGAACGGGTCTGAGGCCTGAGCCCCGGCTGCCGCGAGTGCAGGTCGAGGCAGCGGAACTGAGAGCTGACCTCGTTACAGACAGGGCAGGTGGGTGTCCCACAGGCGAAGGCTGCTCTCCCCCAGCGACACACAGTAGAAAGAGCCCTGAAATGAAGCCCTCCCTGGTCTCACCGCATCCCGACGCCTCAGCAAACACCCCACATACATGACTGTTCAGATGCAGGGAGCGCCTGCCGATGGCTCGCTGCTCACGGCTGCAGAGGAGTGACCCAGAGGTGCCCTCCTGACTCCCAGGGCCCACGAGCGTGCTGGGTCCCAGGGCACAGATGGCACTAGACCCATGGTCAGCTGACTCTGAGACGGGGGCCTGATCCTGGGTTACCCCGGAGCCCCAGGGTGGCCACAGGTCCTTAACAGAGGGCGAGGAGGTGGAAGGCGGTGGCGGAGCGATGAGGGGCAGGATGACTTCCAGGAAGGTGGGGAAGAGCGCAAAAGGGAGGAAACAGTTCCAGCCCGGCCCTCTAGAAGGGGCCGCCCTGCGACACCACAGGCTTTGGCTCAGGGAGGCCCAGGCTGAGCTTGGGACGCAGGGAACTGCGAGGTGACAGGCGGTCACCGTGTAAGCCACGAGGTCTGTGGTCATCTGTCACAGCAGGAAACTGACGCAGTGCCAAACATTTCTACGCTGGCACTACGGAAGAGCCACGTACGCATCGCCATCTGTGTGTGCGGTCCACGCCAGGCACACAGGTTTGCAGCAGGAGTGACCGAGAGAAGCGTTCTGCCTTCTTTCCACGTGGCGGCGAGACACAAATGGGGCTTGTTCCGAAGCTAGACGCTGCTTCACGCCCGAGTGCCGACCAGAAAGGCCGTGGCCGTGTCCAGGAGGGGAGGCCAGGACGAGGCCGGAAATGCAGGCTGACCGATCCAGCACGGACGTGAGAGGCGAGAGGGCAACCGCTGGACTTATGCTCAAAGTCATTAAGAGAACGATCAACTGCCCAGCAGACAGAGGCGTTCTGCACAGGCTGAGCACGACCAGAACCAGAGGCACAGAGGAAGCGACCGGGTAGCACCCCTACCGGCAGGAAGTCAGGGTCACGGGCCTCAACCCATCCAGGAAACTCATCTGGCCCCTCGGTGGCCTCCTGTCTGGATCAGCCCCCAGTCCTCCCATTCCCCACGGCCTCCCAGAGCCCTGGCTCTGGAGAGCTGACCTCTGTGCCCACCCATCTCACAGCCTGGACCCGCCGACCAGAACTTCCCAGCCCGCTGACGGCCTTGCTTTGAGCAAAGCAGCCGCCCCCAAAGGGCCACGACGCACCCTAAATGGGGCAGGAGACCAAGCAGCAAGCTCTCTCTTCGGAGACCCCTCTGTGTCACTGAACTCTCTGAGGCCCTGATCCCTGCGAGGAGCTTGTCTGACGATGAGCTCTAACACCGGCACCATGTGTAACGTGGAGAGGCTGAGGACTTCCCAGACCATCAAGTGCAGGTCCCCTCTCCTCAGAAGCTACCTGCCGGTTTGTTTTTCCTCCCGCAGCACGCCGTCTGCGGCCGGCTTCGCTGTGCCCACTGACACATCTCTGCAAATGGCAACATCACCCACCTGTGCCCCGGCCGTAGCCCACAGGGCTCACTTCCCTTCTCCCTCGTCTCTGTTCCTCACTCGCACATCACACACTCCTTCGGGCTGACCCAGAGACCCCCCAAACCCATCCACGTCCCCCTCATGTAAGTCACGAGCAGCCGTGCGTGATGGCCCCGGGGGGCCTCTCCCCTCTGTCACCTGGAAGCCATGGGGGCCTCTGGAAAAGTTCACCAGGTCACATCACTAACTGGTAAAAGCCCCAATCACACTCCACTTCCCTGGACATTCATTCACCTCGTAGCTCAGAAACTCCCTCCCAGCCACACCCAACCCGAGGTGTGTTCCACTCATTGCTTATTACGTTACCTTCAATTCTTTGTAGCTTTTATTACTGACTGAAATGACCTTCTTTATTTAATATGTACTTTTTGTTGCTACATATCCTCTCACTAGAATGAAAGCTGCTTGAGGGAAGGGGTCGTGTCTCTCTACATTCTTCACGTTCTCTGCTCCAAAGCCCCGAGTTTACGCAGAGCCTAACTCAGCAGGCCTGAAAGAGAACGTGTTGACTGAGAGAAAGAACTTGGACACAGACGGTAAGTTCTGGGTCGATGCAGAGTTAGCCCAAAACGCTCACATTTCACATTATTAACCTGTTAAATGACACCTTTCCTGTGCAACCTAAAAATTATCACCGAAAGTGAATTCAAGATAACAAAAGTGATCATTGTGGTGTAGTGGGGGGGGGTGGGGGGGGGGAAGGGGGACATGATCAAATTACTCTTCTTTTGAAAGAAAAGTGTCTCATTTTAGATTATAGAAGACATCATACTCCCAGTCTGTTAGGCCTCCTTGACAACCACAAATACTGTTTGTGTAGAAAGAACCAGACACGTTTCCCATGGCAACTGTGTATAACCTCAAATTGTGCTCTCTGTAGTGGATGTTCAATAAATGTGGCAGCTGATTTTTGAATAATAAGTAATTATAAGCAATTATAAGCTCTGACATTTACATAGCCACATATGTGGGTGGGTTTTTTTTTTTTTTTTGCTACTAAATGCATTTGACCTTCATGTAAGTAAATACTGGTTTTTAAAATTTGTATTTTTTTAATTATCTGCCAGAAGTACCCTTGACGTTGAATAAGAATATCCCAGACTGCTGGAAAGCGGGTACAGCTCACACAATGTCAACATGAGGTTTAGAAAAATAGCACACAGGAAGGGCATAGACTCATCTGCTGTTTTTTCCATTTCTTCCCATCCTTTCTGTGCTGAGTTTTGTATTTGGAGAGACTTTGCTTTTAAGTAATCATTTAATTTTCACTTTTATTTGTAAGTGTACCAACTATGAGAAAGTTTTGTGGTAATTCTAGAAATACGGCATTTTGATATGTAAACAGAATAGCCATCAGTTCTGCAAGCACAGGGTTGAGGCCGTAAGCCACAGGGGCACCTGGGTGGCTCAGTGGGTTGAGCGTCTGACTTAGGCTCAGGTCATGATCTCACGGTTTATGAGTTCAAGTCCCACATCAGGCTCCGTGCTGACAGTGCAGACTGTCAGCATGAGAGAGGCAGAGAGAGTGGCTCGTGCTTTCTCTCTCTCATAAAATGAATAAGCTTAAAAATTTTTAAAAAGAAAGAAAGGCCATAAACCCAGGAGAAGAGGGAACAGAGCTCAAGGCCTGAGAATGCATCAACTTCCCCCATTCAGGGCCCTGTGTCTACATGTGTCTATATGTCTGTGTGTGTGTGTGTGTGTGTGTGTGTGTGCCTTTCTGGTGCATCCATGTGTGTGTGTGCATGCCTGTGTGCATCCGTGTGTGTGTCTACATTTGTGTGTCTGGTCTGTGTATATGTCTTACAGGCTGAGTGAGGTTGAGTTACAGCAAATAAAATGCTCAATTTGTTAGTAGCCATTTACACTTTTAGTGACCAGGAAGCAGTGTCTTAAGTATTTTACATAAACATGACAGTTTGTTACTTATATGTGGGTCTTCAGGGTGATTTTGACACACTTCAGGAAATGTATTGGGGTTTAGGTGGGTGTGTGACTCATTCTAGACTTCCCACTTACAGGAACAGGATCCTGGCTAGGTTTTTCACATAGAAATTCTGGTTTTCAAGAATGGATCATTAATGTTGGTGTGGTATTTGTACATATTTCATAAAAACTAGGACTTACAGAAAATCCTCTTGTTTGCGTTTAATTGCCTCAATTGACAAAGTTGTCCTGCTTTTATTTCTGATGCCTTTTCAAGCTACACCATAGTGAACCTCACAGGTGATAAGGACTTCATGGTACTTTGACCTCAAACCATGGCTGGCGTCTCCTCGGCCATTATTGAAGGGAGGAAATATGTTCTATGATGTCGACATGTATTTTAACTAAAGTCGATTCACTTCTCTGGCAGTTTGTCTTTCTCCGTCACGAATTGCTAACCTCGTAAAAGTGCCTTTCGGTTGTCTTGTTCATCCTCCTGGAATGTCTGTTGCCAGTGGGTTTGTCTGTGATGCTGTAATATGTTACAGTGAAGAGTCTGCCGTCACTACGTGGGGCAAGCCTGGAGCAGTGAACTTGCAAATGGGCTTAGCCTGGCATTCAGCTCGAAGTCGGTCAAAACTTTGTAAGTATACATTTTCCACTTCTAAAAGACCAAACGCACTTTGCATTTAGGACTCCAGTATTCTCTTTCTCACATGCATGCACAGACCTTCAGGCTCCAAATAATGTAAGATTTAGAATGTAAGATTTTAGAATAATGTAATATTTTGAAAATTTGCTTTAAAAAAAAAAAAAAAAAAAAGCCCAGACTAGGAACGAAATCTTTACAGGGCGCAGGCAGTGAGCCTTGTTCTCACTCCTTTCGCAGTCGTGGTAGCTACTGAGAAACCACCTTTTCACTCTTCACGTAGAAGCCTCGTGACCACCTGACACAATGCTCCCGGGCAGTCTTGTGTGACTCACCAGAGCTCCACACAGGCTGCGGGCCTCCTGCTCACCTCCTCTGGCTCTCAGGAGAACCAGCAAAGGGCAGGCTCAGATTCCTGCGTTCTCAGTGACCCCTCACGCTTCCCCTCCGTTCCTTACGTCCGGCATCTGATTACTGATGGGCCTACTTTCTGGGTTTCACATGCAGTGCTTACTCTGGGCAGCACAGAAGCAGGGCTGGGCTTCCTGAAGGTGATTCTAAACCATCCAGGCAAGTTAATCTCTCTGAAGGTTAACTGTCTTGTATGAAGCATGCCAAGTATATCTCACTAGCCAGTTGTGGATACTGACAAATCTATCAAGTGTAGAATGCTCTAGAAATGCCCTATGGAACGAAGAAAGTGAGGAAGGATTCTTGGTTGGTGTGGTTACCCACATAATAGTTCAAAAGTGTCAGTAGATCATTCATTCTGTCTTTCCTTCACTGATTCAATACTGACCACATGTCAACCTGGTAAAAGGCACGTGCCAGGTGCTGGGGGCCCCTGGGTCAGAAGCAGTGCCTAGAGAGGCGACAGAGGGAAAGAAGGCAGAAGCGTAATAAGGTGGAAGATACCGATTTCTTCACTAATAATGATAGAAACTTGCACTTTAAAAACATCTGCAAACCAAGAAGGTGATGGTCACAACACGACAGACAACAAAAGCAAACAGTTCACACTCCACAGAGGAAATGGGAGCAGGCAGGGACAGCAGGGCCTTCACCGAGCTGTCCAGGGGGCTGAAAAAGTGTCGACTGACGTTCAGAAAATCCACGTGTAAAATAGAGAAAGTCCAAAGGGTGAAATTTTAAAGGACAGCCAGATCAATTAGGCAGCAAATGAAAAAGAAAAAGCAGGAATGGCAATACTAATTTTAGAAAAATGGAATCCAAGACAAAAACCATTAAAGTCAACAAAGGCACCCTTTGGAAGTGACCATGGGTACAGCGATCACCAATTAAGATGTAATGCAGCAGTCTTTATGTGCCCAAAAGTCAGAGCCTCAGTGTTTAAGGGTAATATATTAACAACAAAAGGAAAATTTACAGAAACAGTTTTGTCTGAGAAATTTCAGTAAGTCAAATATAATTAAGGACATATTATAAACTATATAGAATCATCAACTATATATAAAAAACCTGTACCCTGCAAATAGTGGGTATGATATCTTTATCCATTGAAAATTAATAACAAGATGGTATAAAATAGGCCACAGAGAAAACCTCAAAATCTCCAGAAACTAAAAGCTGAACAGGTCACATTGTCTGACTAAAATGAAATAAACTAAGTGCTGATTTCAAGTTTAAAAACAATATAAACATGAAAAACCAGGCACTAGCTACTTCCAAAAGGTACAAAATTACAGTGACAGATAATTTAGAGCAAAAGCAAACAAGTAGACGTCAGTCACAGGATGGGACGAAAACTATGTTCCAAAGCTAATGCACAAACTTTTGTAATTTCCTTACTTTTTAAAAAAATGAGTAAGTAGAAACATGAAAAAAAGTTGAACTCAAGAAGCTTTATAAAACACAAGTCTAAGGGGGGGGGGGCGCCTGGGTGGCGCAGTCGGTTAAGCATCCGACTTCAGCCAGGTCACGATCTCGCGGTCCGTGAGTTCGAGCCCCGCGTCGGGCTCTGGGCTGATGGCTCAGAGCCTGGAGCCTGTTTCCGATTCTGTGTCTCCCTCTCTCTCTGCCCCTCCCCTGTTCATGCTCTGTCTCTCTCTGTCCCAAAAATAAATAAATGTTGAAAAAAAAATTAAAAAAAAAAAAAAAAACAAGTCTAAGGGTTCTGGGATGCTCAGTTAAGCGTCCAGCTCTTGACTTCGGCTCAGGTCACGATCTCACGGTTTGTGAGTTCAAGCCCCACATCGGGGTCTGTGCGGACAGCATGCAGCCTGCTTGGGATTCTCTCTCTCCCTCTCTCTCTGCCCCTCCCCGACTCATGTGCACACATGCATGCTCTCTCTCCCTCTCAAAGTAAATAAAT
The DNA here is from genome assembly GCF_018350155.1 of Leopardus geoffroyi. Classification (NCBI taxonomy): domain Eukaryota; kingdom Metazoa; phylum Chordata; class Mammalia; order Carnivora; family Felidae; genus Leopardus; species Leopardus geoffroyi. Next base: position 168,843,411 of record NC_059331.1, read on the forward strand.
AACCATTTTAAAGAAAGTAAGTGTAAGGACAGTAAGAAAATCCAAGAGATAAGTAATTTTAAAAATCATGTTAAAAGTGTGAAAAAAAATTATGCTAAAAACGAGAAGAGTGACCACTACCTACATGTTGAATGGATTTTTTTTTTTTTCAACGTTTATTTATTTTTGGGACAGAGAGAGACAGAGCATGAACGGGGGAGGGGCAGAGAGAGAGGGAGACACAGAATCGGAAACAGGCTCCAGGCTCTGAGCCAACAGCCCAGAGCCTGACGCGGGGCTCGAACTCACAGACCGCGAGATCGTGACCTGGCTGAAGTCGGACACTTAACCGACTGCGCCACCCAGGCGCCCCTTGAATGGATTTTTAAACTATAATCCAATTCTATGTATCACGAGTTAACAAATGTGGAAGTCCCTGAGAAAAGGATGGTAGCTCTCTGCACAAATACAAATGCCTCAATTTTACACAAGAAAAACCGTGAGCATATTTTACCAATAGTCTTGGAAGACAACGAAGTGTTATGAGATATACCTACAGAGAAAGACTATTAAAAAGTACGTACACTGGTAAACAGATCATCTCAATGCTAAAGAAAGTGCAGAAAGTTTTGAAAAGAGGGAAAAGTACTGTCTGTACCATGATGCCCGTCTGACCGTGACCCTCGCTGCAAGGAGGCCGGAGCCAGACGATGGCAGGAGTCCGTGCCTCTATTCTGCTGCTGAGACTGTCTGTCAGGCAGAGCGCCATCAGGAAACAGACTGGACCCTGAAGCAGGATGTCCGTGTAACTGAACAAGGCACCGTTTACAGGACCGAGAGGCACAACAGAGATGACCATGGCGAACCACCAGACCAACGGGAGGGAGGAGACACGCTGCCCAGGTCCCGCTGCCATCCTGACCCCCTCTTCTCTGCCCTCTGAGCTGGGCTGAATCCCACTGGCCAAACCCAGACCCAGCCTGAGGACACGGGCACCTACTGACGCCGCCTAGGAACACTGTCCCTCGGGGGCCAGAGCCAGGAGTGAGACAGACAGGAATGTGGAGAACGTCCCATCAAGTCCTCCAAAAATAGGGCTCTGCTGGTGGAGCTGGGATGATTGGTTTACTTAGGTTCAACACTCTCAAAGACAGAGATTAAAAATCGAGCCTAGAGAGAGCTAAGGGCACTCTGTTGTCATTAGCAACTATACTGGTGTCATCTACGGTACAGACCAAAAAGATACCTCTACAAGACGGGATACGTGAAAGGTTACTAGCCTCAAATATAAAGGCTCTACGCTGAAAGAAACAAAACAGAAAAATAAAAAAATACTTTTCATATGGGCAAGGATCATGCATAGGAAATCCATAAAGAAGAAAATTCCAATCTCTAATATGAATATTTTTAAACTTTTAATCTTATTTATTAAAAAGCAACAAAGATAAGCTGTCGCTTTTCATAATAAAGCTGGCAATTTTTGCAAATGACAATACTGACATTGGTAAGAAGGTGGTCATCCAGGTGTCTGTTCAACAGCCTCACCTCGTCTGCAAACGTAGGTCTTTGGGTGATGCTGTGCTCTGGTCTTTCTCTCACCTCAGCTGTCCAAGGAGTTACCCTTTGCTCGTGGTGGAGTTCAAGGTTACCTGGCACAGTGCCCCTCATCTTAGTGAAGTTCAATCTTCACTAGGAAGGAAGGAGCAGTGGGCAGCACTGAAATGCCCAAGGGTAATTTAAAGACAAGTGCAAAGAGTATGAAGTCATCTAAAACAAAAATGGAAATTCAAGATAGCTTGACTTTGGTTTTTGGTTGTTTTTTCTTACAGAGAAGTCTTACACACACTCACAGGCTCTAATGGCATATTCTCTTTGACAAAGGAGGCCTTCAAGGTTGACAGCTGGGCGCAGGACATAGACGGACACATTTTCCACCTAAAGAAACTCCTAGTCTGGCTGGAGAAGAGCTAACATGGGAACGTGTTTTCAGTGTGCACAAGTCCTTTACACGGGCTCACTCACCTAATCTCCCTGGATTCGGAAATGAACTTCTTGGCGGCTTAGCTCCTTCACTTATTAGAGGAACATGAGCTAAAGGCAGATGCCCACGTTTCTGTGTAACTGAGATTTTCCTAACTGAAGTTTCAAATAGTCTCTTTCTTTGGGGAAAAAAAAAAAAAAGGACTTTCCCAACTTCCCTAAGCCTTTGGGAAAGGGCTTTTCACTTTTTATTCACTTGAAGAATATATAGTTCAATGGCTGAGGGACGAGACAATCCCAGCTGGCTCACTGTGGCCTGTCTGCTCTGGACTAAGTCTCCAACTTCTTGTGTCCCACTTTCCTTCCCTGCAAGGGTGCATGGGAGATTAGGAGCCCTCACGGTGCGCCGCGAGGAGGCGATGAGATGTTGCAGAGTGAAACACTCAGCGCAGCACTGCTAGGCTCTGGCAGCGGGAAAACTTCCAGGATTTAATTTTGCTTTTTGTACTAAAGAGAACATAAATTCTTACTGGGAAATGAGAAATCTTGACTTCTCTGCTTCCAACCAAGGCTCTGAAGATGCAGGGCTTTCCAAGGGTCTTGGGAAAGGGACAGGGCCCTTGGGAGGTCTGTCAACGAGGACAGCCCCTGGCTACAGGGTTACGCCAATGCATCTGGCTCCACTGGGCTAGGACACAGAGGAAAGGAAAGCACCCATCTGCTCCGTATTGGACTTCTCCAACTCTCTGGTCCCTCTACACCCAAAAGACAATAGGTTCAAACAAAAACAACCTTGATGGATGCTGGCTGTGGCCAGAGAGCAAGGAGACATAAACCGCATCTACTTACCTGGCTGTGCTGGAGGCGTCCAGATGTTGCGGGGAGGGAAGGTTCAAGAGTTCCTGGGCCATCACGTGCTGGGTGTAGTCATCCTGCCATGTGAAGCCTGGGGACAGATGCAAAAGCTGCATTATCAACGTGGAAGGTGAGCAAAGCTCTTGTTTCAGTCATAGGAGAAACTGCTGCTGTTTCCAAGTTTTCTCGCAATGCCAAGGCGCTCACTGCGGTTTACTGATAAGGTCTTTTCCTTCTAGAAATCCCCGCCTTCTGAGACATCTAGACCAGAAATATGATGGGTGCTTTGCCAGATGAAAAACACTAGGCGCAGTGGTGGCGTGGCTGGACAGCAAGGCGCCCTTGAACCAGGAGCACATTTCACAGATTTGTCCCCAGCAAAAGATGCAGACTTTCTCATGGAAAGGTCCTGGTCGTAGCAAAGACATTCTCGACCCAAATGTGCACACGTTTACCCACCACTCAACCGCCGTCCTGCTCCTCACCGCCACGTCTCGGGCTCCTTGGAGCTCCAGCCTGCCTAAGAGCCACACGTTTGTAATGAAATAAGGGTACTGTTACTCTGAAGGCAATTATCATGGGGCCTAATGTGCTGTATCTGGGAGCCAATTACATTATATTTATACTCAAATGTTATGACAAAGAGCTTTATAACAAGAGCGAAGTAGTTATGAAGGCAAAATGCATGTGATTATGCATTAATTACATGCACTGCAGATCACATGATAATTATGCTCAGAATTACCAAATAACTCCCAAGAATAATTATTATGCAATTTGTACATTTTAGATCTTATGGTAACACTTTAGCACTTAGAACTACCCCATGCAATTATCCATAATTATCTAATCACTAAATATCATGTAATTACAGAGATATATTTTTATGCCCTGTTCAAAAACACATTACCAAAATCTTCAAATCAGGACGGCTCTGTGCCTGTTTATGTGTGTGTGTGAGTGTGGTACAGGGAGGTCCAGAACTTGCTGAGAACCACATGTTCTGGGGAATAAAAAGGGCTCAGCAGATATAAGCTGTCTTCATGAACACACTTGAATTCTTTTTTCAAATGCAAATCTAACATTTTTTTTCATTTACAAATGGCAAGATTCAAACAGTTGGAACACTTCTGAATCTCAAAAGGCTCTATGGCATTACCCAAAGGGGAGGCTGATGGGAAAACTCACCAAACAGGCCAGCCTCTAATGGCAACTTGTTCTAAGCAGCCCTGTTTGCATATAGCATTTAGAGAATGGGTCGCTGCAGGGAGACGGAGCCCCATAGTCACCGTTACCCTTACTTCAGGATGAAATGTACTTAATAATAAGCAAGCATCTTCCACTTGCCAAAAGCAACTAAAAAAACCACCCATATGAGTGTATGCTTATGTGGCTATTAACCGTTGCTTCATTCCTGGGAGGATTCTCAAATGAAAGCACACTTGTAATATTAGCATAGTATCTAGCACTGTGAATTGAGAAAGTAAGCATAGTTTAACCGTGCCATTCCCAAAAGGGTGGTCTTAATACCTATCCAGAAACAAACAAATAAAGAGTACAAAAGGAACTTCCCATAAAAATTTTTCATTTGTAAAATTTAAAATAACGAAACTTCGAATGTATTTTTTAATCTAAAGAGCACAAGTGCTCGCCTCGGCAGCACACATACTAAACAGCACAAGAGCCTGAGCCAATTCAATTCTGGGGTCTGTAAGGAGGGCTCAATCACAACAGTCGGCCAACCGATAAAGGCGTTCCGTACAGGTAATCTCAGGGAGCCCCGGAACCCCTAGACTGACTTCTAAGCTTTCCTGGGAGCAGGCAGAAACTGGACGCTTGGATACAAGACCAAAGCAATGCATACATTAGGGCATTAGACATTCTCTCTGAACTCCTCTCAAGGCTACTGAGAAGACAAAACCCTAGGAAGAGCTGACTGCTGCCAGGGAGACGGAGAAGACACATTCTTCCTACCCCTCCCACTAGGCACAACTAAAACCCTGCAGATTATATGCACAGGAGGCTACGAGGGGTGGACGGAAGACAGACTTCTGCAGTCCTAGGGAGTCTGAGGAGCCACACCTGTGGGGCTCCCTGGGCTGTCCTTTGGCCTTATGCACTTCACACTGGAGCTGAGTCAGCCAGCAACCCGGGAGCACCAAGTGTAGGTGAAGCCCCGACTGAGGTCACCTCTCCCCAGCCAGAGGCCCAGGAAGGGAGCTACTTAGCACATTTTGGACAACAGCAGCTCCACTCTCATCAAACACTGCCAAAAACAGCACAGCACAGCCTGTACCCATGACAACAAGGGCCAAGAGGCAGCCTGGGTGTCCTCCCTTATGAAGCTGGAACAAGGCCGATGACCCCCACCCAACTCTGCTGGGTTGGCAAAGCAGCCACGTAGGGAGCAGGTGGTACCCCCCCCATGTCAGTGGAGACCACATAGGGAGACCAAACTCCCACCCACCCACCCCGCCCAGCACATGGACTAGACCCCTCAGCACAGATGTCAGCAGAAGCCTAGTGGTAAACCCGGACTCCCACCCCCATGTTAGTAATAGGGACCCCTCACCCACCTTGGCAGAGCAGTGTCAGAAAAAGCTGTTAAAATGCAGGGCTTAGGGGTGCTTGAGTGACTCATTCAGTTAAGCGTCTGGCTCTTGATTTCACCTCAGGTCATGATCTCACACTTTATGAGTTTGAGCCCTGCATCAGGCTCCGCACAGGCAGGGCAGAGCCTGCTTGGGATTCTCTCTGTCCCTCCCCTGCTTGTGCTCTCTCTCTCGCTCTCTCAAAATAAATAGAATCTTAAAAAAACAACAACACAAGGCTTAAGTGAGATCCAGAGTCTCATAATATAGTACAAAAGTGTTCAGGTTTCAACAGAAAATCACTAGTCATACCAAAAACCAGGAAGATCTCATCTGTAGACCCTAATGCTGAGGCTTGAAGTGTTAGCTTTACCTACCAAAGATTGTAAAGCAGTCATAATAAAAATGCTTCAATGAACAATTATGAACATACTTGAAAGAAATGAAAAACTAGAAGCCTTAGCAAAGAAATAGAAAGCCTCAGCAAATAAATAAATATAAAAAGAGCCAAATATAAAAAGAGCCAAAAAGAGCCAAATGGAAATACTATAACTGAAAAATACACAAACCAAAATAAACAGCTCAGGGGATGCACTGAATAGAAAGATGAGGGATAGAGGAGAGAGTCAGTAAACTAGATAAGAGAACAACAGAAATCATCCAATTCCAACAACAGGGAGAAAACAGTCTAAAAAAAAAAAAAAAAAGGACAGAGCCTCAGGGAGTGTGGGGCTATAACAAAAGATCTAACATTCATATTATCAGAGTTCCAGAAGGGGAAAAAAAGAAGGTGTGGCTGAAAGGGCATTCAAAAACTTGATGTCTGAAAATTTCTCAAGTTTGGCAAGAGATATAAACCTAAAGATTCACAAAGCTGAGCACCCTAAACAGGGTAAGCCCAAATCTCCTCCAAGACACATGGTTAAAATTCTGAAAGCTAAATTCAAAGACAAAATCTTAACAGCAGCCAGGGGAAAATGACACTTTACCTATGAGGGAAACACAATCCGAGCAAAAAGGATTTCCCATCAGAAACCACAGAGGCCACAAGGAAATTGCACAACATTCTCCAAGTGCCGGAAGAAAACAACCATCAGCTCCAAATCCCAAAAATCTACCAATCCAGAGACCCATCAAAAATATCCTTCAGGAGGAGGGGGTTCCTGGTGGCTCTGTCAGTTAAGTGTCCGACTCTGGATTTTAGCTCAGGTCATGATCTCATGGTTTGTGGAATCAAGCCCTGTGTCAGGCTCTGTGCTGACAGTGCAGAGCCTGCTTGGGATTTTCTGTCTCCCTCTCTCTCTGCCCCTCCCCTGCACTCTCACACACACCCACTCTCTCTCTCTCTCTCTCTCTCTCAAAGATAAACATTAAATATATATATATATATATATATATATATATATATATATATATATATCCATCCTTCAGGAATGACAGAGAAATTAAGACATTCTCAAAAAAGGGAAAATGAGAGCATTTTTTATAGCAGACTTGCCCTAAAACAACTGCTAAATGAATGTATTTAAATACAAAGGCAAAAACAGAAGAAGGAACCTTGGAACATCAGAAAGGAGAAAAGAATGTGAAAAGTGAAAGTGACTAGTTTTCCTTCTCTGGAATTTTATATATTATGTTTGACAGCTGAGAAAGACATGATAACACTGTCTGTTGTGCTTCTAAATGTATGTAGAGGAAATATTTAAGATAATTATAATAAACAGAGGGGAAGAGCCATAAAGGGAGGTAAGGTTTCTACACCCTATTCTTAACTGGTAAAACAATGACAGTATATTGTGATTATTTATAATAATATGATATCTATAATAATATGATATCTAGACCAACCACTAAAAAGGCTATCAAGAGATACACTCAAAAAGACTACAGAAATCAATATGGATCTCTAAAAAATATTATCATAACCCTAAAGGAATGAAGAAGAAAAAAAAATAGAGAAAAATAGACCAAACAGAAAACAAATAGTAAAATGGAAGATTTAAGCCTTAACATACCAATAATTACATTAAATATAAATGGGCTAAATATACCAATGAAAAGACAGACACTGACTAAGTGGATTAAAGAAGGATGATCCAACTATATGTCTTTTATAAGAAACTCACTTTAAATACAATGTTACAGACAGGTTAAAAGTAAAAGGATGGAAAAAGATGTACCATGCAAGCATCAATCAAAGGAAGTAGCAGTGGCTACAGTAATAGCAAATAAACTACTCATCAAAACAAACAAAAATGCCAGGGACAGAAAGACATTATATAAAGATATAAATCCACCAAGAAGACATAGGAATCCTAAACATGTACGCTCAAACAACCTAGCTAGAAATATGTGAAGCGAAACTTCACATGGAGTTTTTGGATGGAACAGAAAGGAGAAATAGACAAACCCACAATTATAGTTGGAGACTTCAACACTACTTTTTTAGCAACTGAACAAATAAAAAGAAAATCAGCAAAGCTTGAGAAGTAGTCAACAGTGCCATGGATTAACAGTTCTAATCAGCATTTATAGAACACTCAATCCAACAAAAGCAGAACACACACTCATTTCAAGTGTCCACAAAACATGACACGGACTGAGACCATATATATCCTGACCATAAAACAAATCTCAGCAAAATTAAAAGATTCAAAATCACTTGGACTGCATTCTTTAATCAGTATAGTGTTGAACTAGAAATCAACTAACATATATCTAGCAAGAAAATCTCTAAACACTTAGAAATTAAACAATAAACTTCTAAATAATCCATGGGTCAAAGAAAATCCAAGGGAAAAATATACTGAGAACTGAATGAAAATGAAAACGTGGCACCAAAATTTTGCAGGACACAGTTAAAGGTGTGCTAGGAGTGAAATTTTTAGCACTAAATGTTTGCATTTCAAAAAGTCTCAACTCAATTATCTAAATGTACACATCAAGAAGCTAGAAAAAGGAGAGCAAAATAAACTCAAGGAAAGTAGACAGAAGGAAATAATAAAGAGCAGAAATCAATAGATTAAAATCAGAAAAAAAAGGAAAACAGAGAAAGTCAGTGAAAAGTTCCCTGAAAAGATCAGTAAAATTGACAAATTTCTAGCAAGACTAACAAAGAAAGCAGTCACAAATTACCAGTACTAGGAATGAGACAGATGATATCAATACAGACCCTGTAGACCCCATATGGGAACAAACATGTCTACACACTTAAACATGGCAACTGAGGTGAACTGGACCAATTCCTCAAAAACCACAAACTACCACATCTTATCCAATATAAATAAATAATTTGATAGCCCTATAACTCTTAAGGAAATTGAATTCATAATTAAAAGCCTCCCCAAAAAGAAATGCGCAGCCTCAGATGATTTCACTGGAGAATTCTACCAAACATTTAAGGAAGAATTAACGTGAATTCTACACAATCCTTTCCAGAATACAGAAGAAGAGGAAATAGTTCCAATTAATTTTATGTAGCTAATACTAACCTGATACAAAGAGGAGACAAAGACCAAAAAGAGAGAGAACCCTACAGAACAATATCTCTCATGAATATGGACATAAAAATTCTTAAGAAAAATATTAGTATATTGGGAACCTGAGTGGCTTAGCCAATTGGTTAAACGTCCAACTCTTGATTTCAACTCAGGTCATGATCTCACAATTTGTGAGTTCGAGCCCCATGTCATGCGCTGTGTTGACAGCACAGGGTCTGCTTGGGATACTCTCTCCTTCTCTCTCTCTGTCCCTCCCCTGCTTCTGAGCATGCATTCGTGTGTGCTCTCTCTCTCAAAATAATGAAATAAATTCAAGAAAAAAATAGCATATAAAATCCAGCAATGGATGAAAATAATTATACAGCTTGGGGATTATTCCAGATATGCAAAGCTGGTTCAAAATTCCAAAATAAATCAATGTAAGCTAACATATTAATAAGCTTAAGAAGAAAAAATTACATTATATCAATGTAGAAAATGTGTTTGAAAAATTCAAAACCTATTCATGATGAAAACTCTCAGAAGAATAGGAACTGAGGGGAAATTCGTCAACTTGATAATAAACATCTACAAAAGCCCTACAGCTAACATCATATTTAATGGTGAAAAACTAGAAGCTTTCCACTTATGATGAGGAAAAAGGCAAGTGTATGTTTCCTCTTAACCACATAGCTGAAAGTTCTATCCATGCAATAGGGCAAGATAAGAAAAGAAAAGGCAAGCAGATCAGAAAGGAAAAAATAAAACTATCTCTTTCCAGGTGACATGATTTTTCTACATGGAAAATCCCAACGAATCTACAATAACTCCTAGAACGAATAAGTTCTTTTTCTGTGAACTATGACACATATAAACACATAGACACTGAAATTGAAACACTATAGTCAGTCAAAAAATTAAGTACTTAGGTGTAAATCTAACAAATACACGCAGGACTTGTGTGCTAAAAACTACACAATGTGGATGAAAGAAATCAAAGCTCTAAATGAAGGACAGACATGCCACGTTCATGAGTTGGAAGTCTCAACACAACAATGGTGAAAATTCTCCAATTGGGATACAGGTTCAACACGACTCCTGTCAAAATCCCAGCAAGATTCTTTGCAGATACAGACGAGCAGTTTATATGGAACAGCAATGGAGTCACAGTAGCTGGAACGACTTTGGAAAAGGAGACTAAAACAGGAGGAATCACGCTACCTAATTCCAAGTCTTATACAGGTACAGTCATCAAGACTATATAGTATTGGCAGAGGCAAATAGATCAATAGAACAAAACAGAACACCCAGAAATAGACCCACACAAGTGTGCCCAAGATTTCTGACAAAGGTGCAAAAGCAACTTAACGTTTGACAAAGTGCCTTTTACCAAACGGTGCAAGAGCTGTGGAACACACAGAAGCAGAGGCGGAAACCTCGACATCAGTCTCACGGTTTACACAGGAAAAAAACAAAATAGATAATGGATATAAATACAAAATATGAAACAAGAAGCATTTTAGGGAACAAAAAACAACCGAAAATCTTTGGGACCCAGGGCTAGGAGAAGCATTAACGTTCGCATGAAAGACCAGGACAGGCCACACGGCCAGGAAGTGATGCGCACCTGGAATGTGGAACTCTCACAAGTAAACATTAAGAACGTCCAATTAGAAAAAGTGTCAAAGACATGAAGAGCCATTTCCTCAAAGAGGACGCGCAGATGGCAAGTAAGCTCACGAAAAGTTGTCCAACATTGTTAGCGCTCAGGGAAATGCCAGTTAACCCACGGTGAGCGGCCTCGTCACACCTACCATGAAGGCTACAAAATTAACTGACGATATCCAATTCTGGCAAGGATATGGAGAAACTGGGCCACTATTTCATTGGCAGTGCAATTGCAAAACGACGCAGCCATTCTGGAAAATGGTTTGTCAGTTTCTTAAAAACGAAACATACACTTTTCATACAAACCAGCAACGGACCGCTGGCCATTTATCCCATGGAAATGTTCACACGAAAACTTGTGTACAAAACTTGTGTACAGATGGCATTCAGCGAGTGAGTGTCCAAACTAACTATGGTCCATGCGTACTGTGGAGTAGTCCTCAGCCACGATCCGGATGGATCTCCAGAACACTGTGCCGAGTGAAAAAAAGCCAATCCAAGAAGGTTACCCATTGCGTGGTTTCACTTATATGCTACATCACCTACTCTTGCGCTCTTATCAGGCATGTAACGCCTGAGAGTGGACATGACCCCTGACCTCTTACCGCACGCAGTCTAGTGCTGACACAGATGGGTACATAATTAGCGAAAATCAGACCTGAGCGTGGTAATTACATAATAGAGTCATAAGCAAGCAGCTATATGAATAGAGAAATGAAGAGATTCATTTGGGGTGCAGAACTGGGGAAAGCTTCAAAGAGAAAAATGTACCTGGACCAAGGCAGGAAGGATAAATGGATTCTAACAGATGGCATGAGGTCGGGGGAGGACCCCAGAATAGTGGGAGAGGGTGAGGAAGAGGTGAGGCTTGCCAAGTCTGTGGCCCCGGGGACAGCGCATGAAAAGTGGGAAGGCTGTGAGGCCATCGAGGCGCAGAGGAGGCATCAGCGGACAGTGTGCAGTCCCAGGAGGCCTTGGATCCCAACACAGAAGGGCTGGCGTTTTCCACACAAATGAAATACCCAAGTGTGTTACAAATACGATAAAAATAACAATATGAACATAACACAAATTATAAAAACAACAGTACCTATCTACTGAGCCTTAACCACAAGCCAGGCCCGGCACTCTTTCCTGCTTTAATCCTCACGATTTGCGAATAACTACCTTTAATAGGTAGTAAAGAGAAGGGAAGGAGGTGTAAACACAGCCCATCTCAGAGACACGGGGGCTGCAACTCAGAGACTGGTAGTGGGGATGGCTCGAGTTTTCAGAAGCAACACTGGCCAGTGCTAATAGTCAGCTACGTGAGGCAGTAAAGGATGAGGGTCAAGGTTGGCAGCAGGCATACTGGCCGCCTCAATGGACACAGGGGATTCCGAAGGAGGAGGAGGAGGAGATGTGCCAGCCTCCGGGCAAGCCCGTGCTTGTTCTTCGACAGGATGAACTCACACTGACCCACTTCGTATTTCGTATGCTGGTATATTTGTTTTAAAATGTCCAGGGTGCCCACTCCGCTGTAACACACTTTGCAAGAAGCAAGATCAGAGCAGGTGTAGTCACACGTCCTGAAAACCACCAACTCAGCCCCGAACAGGAGGATGTCACTGACCTTCCTGATGTAAAACTTTCCATTTACAGATATTTATTTTACACAATCTGTAAATCTGGCCATTAATGAAATACGATACGAACCTAGTTATCACTGTGGAAGGGGGCTTGCTAGAATATGTCCATCTGCCACTGTTTAGTTTTAAGACGGTAGAGAGAATACAAATAGAATGCAAATTCATCTTGGTACCCTTTAGCAGCAGAGGAATCCCACCAATGTTACTGGTCAGCGCTAGAATATAAACTTTATTAAAAACGAAAAACGGAACCAGAGCATAGGGTATTTAAACGTGATTTCCACGTGATGAGCATGTGCACGTGTGTGCGTGATTCAACGCTTCCTACGTGCCGCGTTCTCCTGCCGGAGAGACGGCTGCTTCCTCACATCTGTGACTCCCAGGGGCTGAGGATGCGAGTGGCAGCTGCCTGACCGTGCATCCCCTCCATATTTGGGCCACTTCGCTTCCTGGGCAAACACAGCACTTTATACATGCTTGGAATTTGCTGAATATTTGATGAAATAAATTGATAAAGCGGGAGGCAGGGACACGTTAGGCATTCAGCTTTCTGATCTGTGAAGATACGAGTGCAAAGAAAGATACGGTTCCTGCTCCCATTATGGGATGTACATTCTAACGGAGGAACACACATTAATACAAACACACAATTAAACAAGAAGATGTTGGTCTGTGGTAAGTGCTGTGGTGAAAAACCATGGGCAGCAGTGCACAGGTGAGGGCGGTGGACAGGACTCACCAGGAAGAGAGGGCAAGAAAGGCTGGAAGAGTGTAGGGGGAGGGAGAACCGGGCAAGGGGAAGCTTCAAGGCAGAAGCAAGCCAGGCCAAGTGCTCCGGAATGAGAAGGAGGCCGGGGGCGGCACAGCACACGGGAAGGTTAGGATGGTGGGGCCCGTGGTGACACCCTGGGATCCGGGGGAGGGAGGTCAGCACAGGCGGGCAGAGGGGATGGGCATCGCTGAGAGACGCCAGCTGCCCCCAGGGGGTGGGTTGTGGGAAGCTGGACCATGCAGTCAGGAGGCCAGGGGTGGCTGTGAGGAGGGAGATGTGGGGGAAGCCAAGAGCCTGGACAACCTCTAAATCTGGGCCTGAGCCACAGAGGGTCTGCTGGTTGGTTCCCCGGGCCAGGAGCCTCAAGTGTCCCTTTATCGCTTCCTGTAAAGCAGAGCAGAGGGGTTTTCTGTTATACGTGTGGCAGCATGTGGGCTCCGTAGAAGTCTGCAGGCCCTGGAGCTCACGCGTCTCGGCTGCCCATTCGGCCCCTAGTCCTGTCCTTCTTGATCTGACTGCACTCACAGCTTCTGTGCCACCAGGGAGGCCTGTTTGCTAGAACCTCTTTTATTTTAGAATTCAGGTGTTCTTCAGCATCCCCGAGACTTCTTTCCTCCGTGTTCATAAATGGGAACTTCCTCATGATTCTACTGCTAGCTGCCCCGTGAAGGCGAGGTGGGAGCCGTTCGCATAGGCCAGGGAGGCTCCTAGTGACAGACGTGTGCTCGGCTGGCCCGGCAGGTCCAGCAAGAGGGACTCCAGTGCAGGGCTTGAGGAACGAAGGTCCCCTGAAGAGGGGACAAGATCAGGGGCCCAGTGAACAGGCTGCAGGACAAAGACAGGGGCAGGGTGTGACACCAGGAGAGCACCTGCCAACAGGTCTCTCCTGGAGAAGAAGCTTCGGGGGGTGCACGTGGGATTAGAGACCCTGGCAGGGCTGGCACCCGAGGCCTCGGTCTGCCTGGGCGTGCTCCAGCCGTGTGTGGTGGGTCACAGTGGGTGCTGACGCAGGGCCACGGGGCCCACAAAGTTAGGAAGCGATGGTCCTCCCACACCACCTCCCAACAGCAGGATGGTGCAGAAGCTTCTTGACGGCACAGCACGCTGACCAGTCCCCCTGGGCCTGCCAAGACAACAGTGAGCGAGTGCGCCATACAGGAGAGCATGAGACGCTCCGCTCTGACCAGGACTCTTGGGAGCTGGGGGATTCCGTGGCTCCTTCCAGTCTAGGGCTTGACGCCACACTTGGTGCCAGAAACCACTGCCCCTCGCAGAGCCCCAGCCCCCCACACCCTGTGTTGCAAATCGTTTACGCCTCCCTTGGCTGTCAGAGCGCTCCGGGGTGATGCGTGATCGGTCCCTTCCCCATTTCCACAACTGCCAGGTCAACCCCGGGATGCGGCGGTCTTTCAGAGGCCGCTCCACGGTCCCCCACTGCCCCACACATTCTCATCTCGGACTTCCATTCCAGAGCTCAAGGACACATCAAATGGTGTCCGCGTCATTTCACGCACTCCTCACAACTGCCGTCGTCGTGCCTGGCCAGCCACATAAAATAAGATTCCTGCTACGGCGCGGCCACTGCATTTCCCACCTCCGGATGCAGGCAGAGACGAGGTGCCAGTCAATTCCCAGAGACAGGAAACGGGCCTCACTTCTCCCTCAGCCCTGACTGGTCCTAGGGAGGCGCAGCCAGTGACCGCAGACGCCGAGCAGGCGGGTGGTGGGCACTCGTGCCGTGTGGCCACAGTGGGAAAGCCCTGGACCCGGCGATGCCACAGTCACCTGCAGCTCCCAAGGGGAGAGGGTAGCCATCCCTACTCGTTCAGAGCAAGAGAGAAAACCACCGGCCGAAAACGCAAGGCACCCGACAAGCGCCAGGCGCCACGTGCACATCCGGCAGAACGAACAGTGTCGTCGTGTCTGGAGATGGCCATCTTGCTCTCTGGTGGCTGTGCAGGAGGCTGGCACAGGGGACTGAATTTCCTGTCCACAGGCCACAGTAAAATGCTGGGGACCATTAAAAAGAAGGGGAAAGTCACAAGCACATAAAACCAGGTATGAGGAGAGACAGAAAGAGGGGGAAAGGAATGGTATTCAATATTATTAAATAAAGATTCCAAATATAGGCAGATGACCACCCTATCAGAAAGGCTGGCGTGAGTTAGAGCAAACATTTTGTCTCCTTCAAACTCCACACTTACCGGATCCTCACTCTGTCCAATACCGATTCAGCAGGGAGGCACATTTCTCCAACAGCAAAGAAGAAAAAGCCCATTAAATAACTGACATGGGCGAGGGGGGAGGGTGCCTGGGGGTCTCAGTCGGTTGAGAGTCCGACTTCTGCTCAGGTCATGATCTCACAGCTCATGAGTTGGAGCCCCACATGGAGCTCTGTGCTGACAGCTCAGAGCCTGGAACCTGCTTTGGATTCTGTGTCTCCCTCTCTCTCTGTCCCTCCCCTGCTCTCTCTCTTTCTCTCTCTCTCTCAAAAACAAATAAACATTAAAAAATTTCTTTAAAAATAACTGGCATAAAATTCTTACTCTCCAACTGCTCATGAACAGGGAGCAAAGGACAAACTGAGGTGGGGAGTCCTGCAGAGGCCTTGGTGCAGACGCCAGGCGTCGCCCTGGGATCCCCTTCTAAACCAGGACGCAAAGGGCACAGTCTCAGAGCAAGACCTCCTCATTGCCCCGAGACCCCCAAGGGACCCTCGGCCTCCATGCTGAGGACGTGCAAGCCTTCCGACCTGTGACCTTTCAGTGCTAGGTCGATTGTCCCCCACCCACCCCAGTTTTAGCAAGATTTCCTTTCGTAACAGATTTGTTGACAAACTTTACCTTTTAATTAAAGTCTTTCACTTCCCCTGAGACAGACTTCAAAGTATAAATCATCCCGCACACACTCAGCCGTGATGCTCTCATGTCCTGAAATTTCTACTCCCTCTGGCTTTGGTCCACCAGGAAGTGGGGAGACGTCTGCCACCATTTTCATCCTACCTGAATCCTGTTCCTGACTGTAAATTAACCTTCTACAGTCCGTGGCTCTCCCGGTGACATGTCCCCCTGATGAGGTCCTCCCCTAATGCTCCCTAAGAAAATATCTGGGGACATTCTTTAAAGTCAAGGGAACGATACATCTGGCTTCAGTGTTCCTAAACATGTACACTGACCTTACAGATGAGAGGCCCACGGAGCTCTAGCAATGCTGAACCCTCAACTTTCCCAGTCCGGCTTTTTCAGTGTCTTTATTTTTGAGAGGCAGAGAGATAGAGTGTGAGCAGGGGAAGGGCTAAGAGACAGGGAGACACAGAGGGCTCAAACCATGAACCGTGAGATCATGACCTGAGCCAAAGTTAGACGCTTAACCAACTGAGCCGCCCAGCTGTCCCTAAAACCCTCCTCTTTGAGTAATGTCTCCGCCCAGTTTTGACCGGAGAAGTAGTCTCACGGCATCCATGTTTCACTAAGAGAACTGCCTTTGTCGCCAAACCTGTTCGCTTGCTTTTGCTGCTGTTTGTTTTCAAAACTTAATCGAATCTCATTTGGCCCAAATTGCATCCTGATGGCTCCTGATCAGCCCAGAGGATCCCCCAGCTTGCGGCCACCCAGACAGGTGAGGGGCAGGGCTGCTCATAGAGCCTCTGCCAAGACCCCCTCCCTGCCTGTCCTGTCCTCTCTCCATCTAATTTCATGCACATCTTTCCCAACTGCTGTCTCGAGCTGCAGCCTCCATCCACTTGTGCACAGAGCCCCCACCTCGGGGCTTGGGGTCTTCCCACTTGGAGGGGACACAGACTCAGACACAGGTGGAATGGAGATTTGCAAGAGGAGTCTCGTCTACAGGTTTAGTTCAGTGACCAGGAGTGAGGAAGACAAACGTGCTGGCCCAGGAGGCTGGTGCCGGAATGTTCTGGCTACGAAGCATGGACCACTCCAATCCAACCCCAGTCCTGATTAGAACAGAGCATGTCAGCAAAGCGCTGAGGGTTTAGGTCAGATTCAAAGTAGCAGGGATGGTCTTCTCCTTCTCAAAACTAACGTAAGAAGAGCAAACTGTCTCACTGCTGACACTGGCCAGCCTCCACTGTGCTTTCTGGCTCAGTCCCCATAAAAAGGATTCTCTTACGGGTACAACATCATGGCCAATTGGTTTAGAAAGTCTCAGTCACTGTAGTGAGAGAACAAAGACTCTGTGAAGTCATTTCTCTGGCTTCATGAGAATAAGTACTCAGTTGAGAGATGGTTTCTCATGTTTCCAGGTCATTCCATAGGCCCAGGATGCTGTGGGGGCCTCAGGGTCTCAGCTGAGGAGCCCCAGGAGGCCAATGTGGAGAATGCAAGCATCCTGCAAGCCCAGCCCCTCCACACAGAGTGAGCTTGACTTAATTCTAAGTGCTAAGCACTTCTGACTACTGGGTACCTCCTAAGTAGCAGTTTCTACTTAGGACCGAGTACTGCTGAGTCCTAAGTACCTCCTAAGCAGCTGCCTGTACTACTGAGTTACAAGTACCTCCTAAGAAGCTCTCTCTCCTTAGGACTGAGTACTAATGAGTACTGTACCTCCTAAGCTTGACTATGGGGAACCTCATTCATCTGACCAGGAACTCAGGACCTGCTGGGTTTTATTTATTAGGTGTCAGAGGCCTCTCCTCACATTGTCAGAGAGCACACAAGTCACAGCAAAGAACCCTGGGGTGGATCTCTACAAGTAGAACAGGATCTCCTTTTAAAGACCAGGCTTGACCCACCTTATCAACTAACTGGGCTGCGTGGGTTTTTGGTTTTGTTTTGTTTTAAATGTTTATTTATTTTTGAGAGAGAGAGAGAGAGAGAGAGAGAGGTGGGGAGGGTCAGAGAGAGAGAGGGAGACATAGAATCTGAAGCAGGTTCCAGGCTCCGAGCTGTCAGCACAGAGCCCGACACGGGGCTCAAACCCGCGAACCGTGAGATCATGACCTGAGCTGCAGTCAGACGCTCAACCGACTGAGCCACGCAGGTGCCCCCTGAGTGGGTTTTCTAACTGGATTTACTTGGGTGACTGTAGATGGAACTCTGCACGTCCAAATTCAGACGGTGAGCACTATCCTGGAAACCCTCGGGTGGCGCTCTCCTGTGAGGAGGAAATGGGGCAGGGTGGCTCTGCATGCCGACACGGTGGGACAGGCGACAGCTGCACAGCATCACGCACGGTAGGTCCTGGACGCTCGGTCCTTCAGTCACCCGCCGGGCGCCAGGACCGCCCTCTCTGCAGGTGCCCACCCAGACCCCCACTGACTCAGTCAGTCTGTGGGAAGGCTCATGGGAGAGCAGCTCCTCATGACACGATGTTCTGTCATGTCAGGGCACAACCGGGGCGCGGCTGGCAGCAGTAAGATATTCCAAGATGCCTTCTCCACCTGCGGCACTAAATCCCGCACGATGTCACCCTCCAGCAATGATATAAGACTGTGTGATATCAAAACTCATTAAAAATGCATATTCAGGCTAGGCTGCATTCACAGGTTGATTGCCTGATTATTAGACTTATTTAAAATGCACAACTCTCCTAAGCTTCTGGGTATGTGTAGCAAAATACAAACACCTCGTGGAAGTTACAGTCAGCACTTAAAGGAAGAGACAAGGCCCTGTCGTTGTGGAAACGCCATCGTGAAGCCGGGGTGGGTCCCTGGTGACCCAGAGGTGGCAGGGGTGCTGCGGGCAGTACGCTGTGCTCCCGATGAAAGCCAGCCAGTGGGATGGGTCAGGAGGTGGGACCTTTAGGGGGTGACGGAGTACAGCTGAGGCCGTGAGGACGGGCCCCATGACGGCAGAAGTGTCTTACAAGAGGACGGAGGGAGCAGAGCCCTTCTCCCCCGGGAGCACGCAGCAGGTGGGCAGCTGTCTGCAGGGCATTTGCTTCCTTCCTTTGGCCTTTTCAAAGGACTTACACAGAAAGTGGCAACAGAAATTATATGGCTTTACTAATAACTCAGCGCCACAGAGCTAACAGGCTGGGCAACCGTACGTGCTGGCGGGCCGTAGCAAATGACAGAGAATCACGGATCCAGCACCGCTGCTCCAAAAAGCATATTCCTCCAGGGACAGTGGGGCGCATTTCCAAGAAGCAGGAGGACGAGGACCAGGGACGTGTCTGAGCCAGGAAACACCGAGACGTGGACTGAGTGGGTGCAGCAAGGGCTCCCGCTGTGGGACGACAGTGAGGAGGAGCGCGCCAACCTCCGGGCTCATCGCTGCGGTGCGCTACGCCTCACCCCTGCCTCTCTCTGCAGAGAGCACCTGCCGGCGAATGACCGACGGAAAGAAGCACTCTCAGATGCGGGCCGATGCAGACGACGTCTGAGACAAACGCCGGGCCTCGTCTGGGGCTGAGATGGGAAAGCAGCTCAGGGCACGCTGGTCTGGGGGGAGGTGCCCCGTGCCTGGTAGAGTTTTCCTTCTGGGGAAGGCTGCACGGCAGGAGGAGGAGATAGAGGAAGAGGGTGCTCTTGACCCCTGGAAGCCTCTCCAGGCAAATACAAAGAAAGCCCGAAGGACGTAGGCAGAGGAACTGGCCCGCAGCTCAGGACACACACGTTTCATCTGCACGGTATCCCACGGTGCTGACAGCCCACACTTGTGTGAGTACCCACCCCCATCGGGCACCACTCTCCACACTGCATGTGGGTGAACGCGGGCTGTACAGATGGAAAAACTGAGGCACACGCCCAGTAAGCAACTTGCTCAGCGGCACACGGCTGGTAACAGCAGAGCCACGATGTGGCCCAGGGGGCAGGCTCCAACGTTTGTGTTCGTCACCACACCTTGCACTAGATGTCCAACCGAGAGGGGAAGTCAGGGAAAGAGGGAGAAAAATATTTCCGACACCTCAATTACTACTGTTAGGAAAATATAAAACTTACCTAATAAGATGACAACACACTATCTCAAAGGGTAAAGAATTGGGGATTCCATTGCAAAGGGGAGAAAAGGGGTAATGCCTTAACATGCTTTTAAGATAAAATCCTGAGCCAAGAGCTCAACTCAAATACCCGTGGAAGCTGACAGGTGCAGGGGAGGCGTGAGGCAGGACACACACTTGTTCCCAGACGCGTGCGCTCGGTTTGCACGTCAAAACTGGGCTTGACTGCACATCTTCCAATATCTGCACCCCGTCCCCTGTGGTCTTGGGACTCAAGGCCGTCTCGCTAAAAGCAAAGGTTGAAGGTATGGTTCACTTTCCAATCTCTCCTTTGAGAAAGGAACAGGGCTCATATTGTCCAGGTGAGTTCAACAGGGTCCATGAATCTGAACTGAATCCTCATCGTTCTTGCCCTCTTGTCTGTTCTTGGATGTGACACAAAACACATTTAACTTTTGAGCCACTCCTGATGTTTTCTTACAAGTTGACACCACCATTTCAAACCATTTTTCAGCCAGTCATAAAGTTGCCTTCCCAACTGTGTGTTACCAAAGACAATTTCAGTCACGTGTTACCCGGTAGGAAAAATTCACAACTCACTTGCTCTCAAAGTGCTTGTGGGACGTTTTTCTAAAAGAAAAGGCAAAATTGTTGGCGGTGATGTGAATACCGTTGACCTGATTATAAGTACCGAGACGAAAGTGTCGCTGGAACCGTGTCAGAGAACCCCCCGCGCGTGGGCGGAAACCATGGTAGAGAACCCCACACGTGAGTGGGAACCGTGGCAGAGAACCCCGCACGTGGGCAGAAGCAGAAACTGCACAGAAACTGCACAGAGGAGGCAACGAGGCCTGTACAGCGTGGCATCACTTGGAGGACACTCAGAAACTAGGAGGTGGCCGTAACAACACGCACGCCACAGGAGAACAGAAATCACACGCGCTCGGGGATAGAGCATCCATCCGAGCGTCCTGCTGGGACCCAGCAGTCACCGGCCACTGAGCTGGGAAAATAACTGCTTTTCTCTCAGTGTAGACATTACTGCTGCAATCTAGAGACTCAGAATACGTTCAGTAAGCGAAGGAGTGTGTGACTCCCGGAGTCAACCCCACCATTGCTCCCTGACACCTGCAGTTCACTGTCCGAGCTCCGGATGGAGAACCCATCACCCCTGGTACAGGATGAACACGCCAGGAAGAGACGTGCCCCCAACGGCAAGCGACGGCAGCATCGTACAGGCCGCAAACGCCTTTCCGGAAACCCGGCCGCCCGGCCTCCTCGTCACCTCGCACGATGCTCTTGTCTCGCTAAAAATAAAAGGCTGATGGAGAAGGAAGTTCCCTCCCCACCTGCTGCCTCTCCCGTCGCCATGGCAACCCCGGCCCTCCCAGCACTTAGGGCGGGAGGGAGTCTGCAGGCCCACGGAGCACCCCGTGGCCTGGCGTCTCCCCTTGCCTCCTTGCCAAGCCGCACAGGCAGGCCTACAGCTGCCAGTTACTCGGAGGAGAGACGAAATCCTCCCGGTGCCTCTGGGTGGTGAGCCGGCACTGCCTCCACAGCTCGGTGACGGCCAGGGAAACATCTCTGAGCATATTGCTACTAATTATCTGTGTGCTGCTGGCTGGCGCCCCAAGAGCCCAGACCGCGTTCCTTGCTACTCCCGCCCTCATCTCTGCCCGCTGACGAGATGCGTGTCCCCCAAAGACTCACGGACTTGACAGCAAGGCCCCCACCAGCCTGTCTCCAGGCAGACGTGACCATAACTGCACAACACCAGGCGGGTCGAGGGCTGGACGGTGCAGCGGGCTCCCTCACGGGGGCGCCGCGTCTCCCAAGTCTGGGACAGGACCTCTCCCGTCTCCCCACCCCAGACATTCCAGGCACGGTCAGGGTGTCCTGATAATGGGAAAGATCACAATGCCGAAAAGCGTGGACCCTGCTCATTTAGGGAAACCTGGCCCCGAGGTTGGCCAGATAAGAGTCCATTTGATCCAACACCCCGCATCCACCCTCACAAACCTAAGAAGCAGAGACACAGTATGGAAGGCACCATTTCCTTGAACAGGAACTGCCCAAAACAAAACAAACAAGAATTGTTCTTTTTTTCCCTCAAATGCTTTAAATATATACTGAGCACTAATGCTGGGACTATTTAAAATAAACATATGACTCTCGGCTTCTAATAAGCTGATTAGATCTTGGCCAATCCCACTTTCTAGATGACCTAAGCCACTCCTGTGGACCGAAGCTGCCCAGAGCTGACCATGAGACAGCTAGTTAGCTAGTTATTAGTGCATTCCAGAACGAAAGCACAGAACTTCCTTCAGGCTGGATGTCTTGGAAAGGAGAGAAGACCGTCTCTTCCCTTTCTTGGCAGACCCCAGGGCCCATCATGCACGCTGCTTTTACAAAGAGTCCCGCACAAAACTCCGTGTCACCTGAGACTGCTTCCCTCGTTCCGGAGTGCCTGGTTAACCGGACCCAGCCAGCGCAGGACAGCCAGACTGCTGAACCTGCAGGTCTGTGCCCCGCGGAAGAGGAGGGCCCGTGCATGCAGACGGGCAGACCAGGATCTGGGACTTCACCGGGCAGCAAGGTGTCTGGTGTTAAAAATGCTGGGGCGCCTGGGTGGCTCAGTCGGTTGAGCGTCCGACTTCACCTCGGGTCATGATCTCACAGTCTGTGAGTTCGAGCCCCGCGTCGGGCTCTGTGCTGACAGCTCAGAGCCTGGGGCCTGTTTCAGATTCTGTGTCTCCCTCTCTCTCTGATCCTCCCCCGTTCATGCTCTGTCTCTCTCTGTCTCAAAAATAAATAAAACGTTAAAAAAAAATTTATAAAAAAAATGCTCCAAAAAAAGAAGAGAAAAACGGTTCAAATAAAGGTGGCCTAAAGTAACACTGCAGAAGCCCACAGCCTTACCGGCAAGACTCATACCACCCAGTGCACATGTTTACCAAAACCAACAAAGCCCTCATCTCTTCTTCAGAGGCAGCACAGAGCCACAGCCTCCTGACGGCACCCCTTGCCTTGGACCCCACATTCCAGAAGGGGACATATGACCTTTAGCCTCCCACGGATGGGGAGCAACCGCAGTCCCATCTGTTCCTGGAAAACCAGCGTTCTTCAGCTTTCTCCATCCCCGAGATGTATTTCCTGGACACATTTGCTTTGCACAGCAAAACAGGCTTCAAAACAAGAACTGATCGCCCAGTTACGGGGTTATGTCTGAGACGTGGGCACGTCCTAGGACAAAGCATGACGTGACACATGCACTATACACGCGTGAACATGCACACACATATGCACATACACCACACGCACGGACAGATGTGAGTACGTGATTTTTGAAAGAACCTGCTCGGAGCAACGAGTTCCCCACAAAGACCAGCGATGGTGGGTCTCACTCGAGCATGTTTGGGAGACGTGGCAGAGCATGTCTGACCCTTCCCACTCCTGCCTGTGTGAGCCGTGGCCAGCCGGGGCCAAGCTCGTAAAGAAAGAGGTCACACACAGGGGGTAGGCTCGAGAGGAGACCCCTCTGGGACCTCAGAGAAGGGACATCTTCTTATCAGGAACACCTCGATCGATTTTACATGAATTTTCCCCTTTAAAACGTCACAGCTGAATGGATGTGTTGGAAATGAAGGCGAACGTGTCTTTCTCCAGGAGAAAGAGGCGGTGGAGGGTGGGGCAGCAGAGGGAACGTGCATGGAGTCAGGTGTTCGGTTCTCTGCTTGGAAATCTCAGCCTCTCCCGTCTGGCTCGCCCCCCTGGTCTCCAGGCACGGGCTGTGCCCCCACCGTCGCAGGCTCCGCCGACCTGGGGCAGACCCTACTTCTAGGATGCTCTTTCTTTCCTGTTTCGTAACCACCTCCCCTGCTTACCTCTTCACTGTCTCCACCAAGGGAGGAGACAAGCAGACAATTCTCAGAATGTCCAGCCTCTCGACTGTCGTCAGATTAAAAACGCTGCTCGGAACTAAAATGTCCCAGCAACCATGACCGGCCCCATTCTTGGCATGCTTAACTTTGAAGGCTGCAGTCATGATCCCGTATGAGTCAATGGTGTTTCTTCTCAGCCAAGGGACATCCTGGTCCACTGAAGAGTTTCTAGGTCGGAAGCCAGGGCTCAGAGTCTCCACGGAAAGGCCACATGGGAAGGCAGCCTCAATGCTGATGACTCCTCTGTCCTCATCTACTTAGGTGGTTCATCAGTCACCCACAGGTGACCACGCTCTCCCCTTGACAACAGACTGGCCCTCCTGGGACACTGGATCTAACACAGACGGACCAGCGGCCTTCACTCAGTATCTTCACCAGCAGACGGGACGGGACAGCACCAATGTTGCTCTAATAATGTGCCCTTTGAGTGAGGCCACTGGTCATTCACAAATTGTCATCAAGCAATGTCATAGAGCAATCCAAAAAACCACAGCCAAGGAGCTCACGGGAGCCACGTGCAGCAGAACAGCGTGTCCGACGGCAGAGGAGCTCGCAAAGTGGTAACTTTAAAATCCTCCCCGCCGTCTAGTTTTGTTTTCCAGTAGGAGACACTAGAAGGCTTGAAATGCAAGCGTCCTGTCGGAGGCTCCAGGGCAAGTCCCTGAAACAGCAGCATGTGTCTCATGAGCCAGCACCAAGGATCGTTCTAGATTCAAAGAAAGGAAAGTCACTGTGGACTTTGGAACAGGGCCCCGGTAACTCCGCAGAGCTGGGTCCTGATGGACGGGGCAGCACCAGAAACACTCTGGACACCTGAGTGGCTCCCACCTGGGAGGCACCATTCGCGGGAGCTGCACTTGGTTCCTTTTCTCCCGAGGTCCAGGGGCTCGCTCTCACCTTAAGCTTACGTGCAAACTAACGCTTGGAGGGACGTCCCACTGCCGTCTGCCACCTCAACCTTGAAACATGATGGAGAGACGCAAAAATGAACCAGTCCCCAAGAAACACATCCTCAGGCTCTGGCCAACAGAGCACCCACAACACGGGGACTGCCGGTCGCTGCTCGCTTCCTGCCCAGTTGTGTTGGCACCATAGCGGCCACAGGAACAGTCCTGCAAGGCTCACGCCGTGCAGCTTCAGCTCTGTCTTCACAATGATGGTGTGGGCCACACGCTTCAAGCCTCATCAGAGCCCAGTCTCACCTCGTTCCAGGAGATTCTGCCAAAACTCTAGCTGGAGGGAATTTTTAGCAAATAGGTGAGTTGGGCTGCTAACCGTCGCCCAACAGATCGGCCTCGGTCCACTTTTTTTTTTTTTTTTTTTAACGTTTATTTATTTTTGAGACAGAGAGAGACAGAGCATGAACAGGGGAGGGGCAGAGAGAGAGGGAGACACAGAATCTGAAACAGGCTCCAGGCTCTGAGCTGTCAGCACAGAGCCTGACGCGGGGCTCGAACTCACGGACCATGAGATCATGACCTGAGCCAAAGTCGGACGCTTAACCGACCAAGCCACCCAGGTGCCCCGGCCTCGGTCCACTTGTAGGGACTTGTCCAGCTCACCAGAGAAGCCGGTGTGTCCCAGCTCAGGGAATTTGTGTTCAAGATGGGTCAGTTCCCTCCCTCCACTCCCTCCAGCACCATCGTCACCACCATTGTTATCTCTGGGATTTGGGTGACCTGGAATCCAATTCTGCCCGAACTGACCTCTATCAAAGCCCCCTTTCCACCCGAAGATTTCCGACTTCTCTTTTATGTACCGTTAAGGCCACAATCGCAGAAGCTGCTGTCAGCGGAGGCCCCGACACGTGTCTCTGAAGCCTGTCCCACCCAGGTATGCGCACACAGATGCCACAGGCTGCACGCTAGAGGCCCAGCTTTAAGTGAGGGCAGACCAGTTAGGGTCCCAGAGGCATCTGCTTTCTAGGCATGAATATAAATTATCTGCTCCTATTTCCAACAAGTTGGATGGGTGCTCGCCACCCTTCTCTCAAGCGTATGAGGACACACAGTGGCCGTCTACGTCAGAGACTCACCATCTGACCAACCCAGACCACCAGTGGTGAAAAGCGAACAAATATGTCAGCCTTGCTTCTGGGAAAGAACTGCTCCACATCGGTAAGGGACACTAGAACGGAAACAATTTTCCTGGCACATAGATTCCAAGTGCAAAAGAACCGCTTGAAGCACTTCTTGAGCACATGTCATGTTTCTCGGTGAACACTGCTGGCGGCCCCGCAATGGGAGGCAGTGAACCAAGAAGGGTCCGCCCAAGGGCTCTGGGCTCCTGCCAACTAACCTGTAGCACCTTCCCTTAAAATGCTCTCAGAAAACACGGACTCCCCTCGGTGAGAAGCCTGGGTTCCAGAATCTAAAGCGTGA
This sequence comes from Leopardus geoffroyi, assembly GCF_018350155.1. Classification (NCBI taxonomy): domain Eukaryota; kingdom Metazoa; phylum Chordata; class Mammalia; order Carnivora; family Felidae; genus Leopardus; species Leopardus geoffroyi. The sequence continues at coordinate 168,869,588 of NC_059331.1, forward strand.
CCCTTGCACGAGAACCCACGTGACAGATTTGTCCTGAGAGAAGTGCGTGTCTGCCAAAGAATGGGCGTGTCCCTGCCTTTCAGACCACGTGTCATTTACTTAACGCTTTGACCCACCTCCCACTGGAGGGCTGACACACCGCCATCTACCCTTCCCTGTTACGTGGGTCGGCAATGAAGTGGTTCTGCCTGTCTCTTGTGGCTTCCCTCGTGTGGCCTCGGTCAGCTGATGGCTCACTGGTGCTGCAGGGTCCATGGTGACCTCCCTCCCACATCCAGAGGGTCATGCTGGCTTTCAGCTGCAGAGCCTCTGAAACGACTTAAAAGCATAAAGTTGAACGAAAGGGAAAACGGCTGAGCACTGCTTCAGCAAAGCTCGATTTCAAAGTACGCTCTTCCTCTCCTCCTCATTCCTCCTCTCTTCCCTTCTTAGCTCGTTGTTTCAGGAACCCAGGACCACCCTGAAAATAACCGAGGAGGCTGGTGGGGCACACACAGCTCCTGTGGACGCCGGCCCGATCCTGTGTTTCCCTAGGAAACCCCCAGACCCTTCCCCTGCCCGGCAAAGCAGTAAGCTATCATTTCTCTTTATCCCGAACTCTGTCTTCAGGGAACATTGCGGCTTGCGGCACGGAGGTCGGTTTCCAATGACACCTCGTCTGTCTACACTTAGCTCTCAACCACCACAGGCCAGACGGGGCTCCTCCAGGTGCAAGAGGGCACAGGAGGCTGGACCCCAGAGCTCACACAATGTCACTTCTGCACATTCCGTGAGCCAAAGCCAGCCACGGCCAGCAAGGACTCACAGGGGAGGGAGGACTCTATCTCTATGGGAAGCAGGACAGTATCACGCTGCAAAGGATAACAACCATGCAAAGAGGTCAACGAGACTGACATTCATTCCCTGTTGCCTTGCAGCCAGAAAAGTGGGGATAAATAGGCTCTTGGTCCCCATAATTCCCCTACCCATGGTTCCTGCAGGAGACTTCTTAGATGGAAATGTAGGCAAAGCAAAGGATCAATGAATGACCACAGCCTAGAACTGGCTTTCCTGCTGCTCTGGGAACCTTCAGACTGCCATGCAAGCGCCTGAGCCAGGCTGCAAGATGCTAAGGGGCAGCGGCCCCATCGCCTTATCATCCCTTCAGACAGCCCGCCAACGCTGGCTCACAGAGCCCCTGGCCAAGTGCCCGGATCAGAAAGGCCACCAGCATCCCACAGAGCCGTTGGTTAAATACACAGTCGTTGTTCTGAGCCACAGATCTGGGGTCTGTTGTGTGGTGGCAGTGCTCTCTGGGCACAAGGGCCTCCCGTCATTGCAAATACTTGCCTTGGTGCAGTTGTCCATGCGGCACGTGGCAGGGGCTGCTGTCGTAAAGCAGGAGCGTGGGGCTCGTGACCTGCTCTGCAGCGGCCTATGCTCGCCGTCTGCCGGGGGGCTGCCTCATCACCAGAGCGCTGCCAGGCTCCAGCTCTGGCGGCTCCCCCTGCGTCAGAGTGCTTGGCCTTAGCGTCCTCCTTTCTTAGGAGACATCCTAGAAAAGCTCTAAATAACCCTGAAGTTAACTGACCCATCCAGCGTGGGGTCTTGCCTCTGTCACAACCTCTGCTCTGGCGGACACGTGGGGAGAAAGGAGACACTCAACAGAAAGGAGCGGCGGCTTCCAGAATCCTGTGGTGCCAGCACCTGCTGTCACAGCATTGGCGATGCAGATCAGTGTCCCCGGCACACGGGACGCAGGGGACAGCCCTCAAGGACAGAGTCCCGCATGTCCCCACCTGGCCGGGGATGTGTCAGGTGGGCAGACAGCTTGTGTCTGTCCCAGCCCTCTCCTTTCCCGGTCAGACCCTGGCAAGGGCTTCCGCTCTGGCCTGCCCCAGTGGCCCAGGGTCTCTCGCACACGTGTTCGTCCTACCATCGGAGGCTGCACGTGGCTCCCCGCGCATGGCCTTCTGCTGTGAAAGGACCCGTTATTCAGCAAAGTGCCTGCCCGCCTGTCACCCCCCAGGCTGCGTGAGGCCCTTCTCCCCAGTCCCACACTGCAGGCAAGGGAGGCAGGAGGAACCAGTGGGCTTTTCTTTCTGAAACAGGAGGGGAGGTGCTTCTGGCTGGTGTCATAGCAAGAGCTGGAGGCCGCCCATGGGCCTGGGGACTGCAGGGCGCCAACCCATCACCAGGTGTCACCAGCCCTCTCCGAGAGTCCCTCTCTCTGCAAACAGCCCGTGGCCTCCACCCACAGGGCCTCCTGGTGCACGTGGCTCTCAAGGTCGTAGAAACAAAAAGCAAGAGGATACTCTTTTCAGATCACCACCCTCACGAAGCTCTCGGAGGAGCCGAGATGGAGGAGAAGCATTACCTTTCCCTCCTAAGACACTGGATAACCTCTACGAGGAGGACATCATTTCACTGGTAAACCAAAGGAGAACCCGAGGGAGAGGCCAGCCTTCTGGCCGGATGTCAATGGCACAGCTGGTATGAAGGACCTACTCGGTCGACAGGAAACGATCAGCAATTTGGTTTTAGTTCCTGAAACACTTCTGACCCTGAAGACCTCCTGTCTGCCTGCACATCATTAATTCAGCCATCGGCCCAGAAACGCGCGTCACGTCCCGCCTTCCATGCCTCCTTCTCCATCACAGCAGCCTCAGCCCTCGGGGTTTCACTCTCCACACCCTCCCCACCGCCGCCCTGCCCGTGCTCTCTCCTCTACTGCGCGGTCCCAACCACTGAGAAGGGTGCATCAGGCCCACACACCCTGCAGCCTGGTGCTGCCATCCTGAGCCAGCCCAGGAACCACTTCTCACAGACACCTCTGCGTCCCCATGTGGACAGCTCACCACCACTCTCCCCCCGTCACGGTGTCCCAGGGCCCTCATTTGGGTCCAAACCCCAACTCACCACAGGAGCAATCTGCTCTACTTTTCTATCATGTGAATGTATGTGCGTCCACGCACACACACGGACGCACGCACACACACACACACTTCCATACGTCCGGTCCTCCCAGGAAGCTGCCTGTGCTCCAGTCAGGGTCTGAGTGTCCCCTGCTGTCCTGGTCCAACAGTGCCTAATCCCACTGCCCTGCTCAGGCACTGCTATAGTCTGACTGAGTTCCAAACACCGCACCCCGGTGGGGAGACGCGTGACCACACACATCACAGAGCATCACGGCTGCGCTTCCTGGTGCACGGACAGTAGGACGGTAGTGGGATGTGGAGACAGAGTTCAGCTGCACCCGGCGCGCAGTCCGAAGCAACGTGTAGGCAGGGGGAGGCAGAGGTGTGGAAAGCTGGGGTAGCAGGTGGACAAGGGCTGACGGGGGGAGCCACGAGAGAGAGGAGGCAAGAGACATGCCTCCACGACATGCCTTCTGCTGTCTGCCGTGTCACAGCCCCTGACAACTGCCTTCAAGGATGCCCTTCCCAATGTACCCTGACCCAAGGAGGGGAGCCCACGGTCGAGGACGCTGGCTTCTGCTTTACTGGCCCACGCTCACAGGCATGTCCGCTCCAGCCAGGGACCCAAGTCTGTACAAGGAGCCTCTCTGGCCACAAACATACAGCACTACTAACGCTTTAAAATAGGCCCTCGTGTCATTCCTGCTCAGTGTGTCCCAGAGATCAATGACAAGGAATGCAGGCCCTGCCCTTCCTTTAGACATGCCGAGGCCAGGGCCAAAGTGGGGTCTGGACCCCAACACTATTTACGTCACAGTCAATTCTGGCAGCTTATGGGAAATAGGTGCAAGTTAGAATATGGATATAAACAGAAAACAGGAAACAAACAGAAGGGCCTGGCTGCTCAGAGTGAGACAGGACCAGGCGGCATGCATGGCACGTGGGGCAGCCCACACCATGCCCCAGGCTCGGCACGGACCCCAGCACCCAAGCGGCTGCTTCCGCGGGAGGGACTGCCCAGTGAGGAACGCTCACCCATGACCCAGGCCTAATGTGTTCACAGCATTGGGGGGTGGGGGGGGGGAGTGTGGTCTGAGGGAGAACTATTTAGGATAAGCCCCAAAGGGAATATAAGGGTTAGACAGTCAGAGGGGGAGTCGAGGGTCAGGTGGGAACAGGATCCCGGTGGGGCGGAGCTTGGTGAGGGCAGGAGGAAAGGGGATCCAAAGAAGCTTGGGGGTCCTGGAGTGTGGGGTCAGCAGCTAAGAGCAAGGCCAGTAAACCAAGGAGAAGACAGGTCTGCTCCAGGAAGAGAAGGAAAGAAAACTTTGATGGAAGGGTGGGGCTGTCCTCTCAACAGCAGCCCACCGGGAATATTTAACTGCAGGTGATACTTGGTTCATCTCGTTTGGGAGCCACTACAAATAACACAGAATACTCTGCACACTTATCCTGGCTAATGTGCAAGTGAGGCATAGGTCGATTTCTGGCGGGAGGAATACTAGGTCAAAGGGTACATGAACTTACGGCTGAAAAGAGAATGACAAGTGATTCCCCCCGAAACTCATGGCAATTTATATTCTTGTCAAGTGTGTAGGAGAGTTTCCACTTTCTGCACCTGTCGCCAGCACTGGGGACACCCAGTCTTGTTTTGTCAATCTGTTAAGAAATTATATCTCATTGTTGTTTTGGTTTGTTTCTCTTTAATCATGAATGAGGGTAAACGTTTTATATATTTACAGTTGACTCACATCCCCGTCTCTGCAAACTGCCTGCTCAGAGCTCTGCCATATTTCAACTGCCTTGTAGTGTTTTTCACATTCATTTGTAGGAGATCTCCACAGTTGAAAGGTTGGATCTTTGCCAGTCCTCTGTTCTTGCAACTTTTCTTATAATACCTTTTTTTAAGTTTATTTATTTCTTTTGAGAGAGAGAAAGAGAGAGAGAGAGAGAATGAGTGCAAGTGGGGAGGAGCAGAGAGAGAGAGAGGAAAGAGAGAGAATCCCAAGCAGGCTCTGCACCACCAGATGCACGAACCTGAGCCAAAGTTGGATACTTAACCGACTGAGCCACACGGGCACCCCTCTACCACCTTTTCCTATTCAAAAATTTTTAAGTTTTATATCATCAAATATACTACTCTTTCCATTTATGCTTCTTAGTTCTATAGCACAGTTAAAAAGGGCTCCCATGGGGCATCTGCATGGCTCAGTAGGTTAAGCGTCCAACTCCTGATTTTGGCTCAGGTCACAATCACACGGTTCGTGGGATCGAGCCCTGCATCAGGCTCTGTACTGACAGAGCAGAGCCTGCTTGGGATCGTCTCTCCCTCACCCTCTCCCTGTCCATCTCCCACTCACACACACCCTCCCAAAAATAAATAAATACACATTAAAAAGGGGACTCCTACAATATAAATCAAACTCATCCACACTTTCTACTACAACCTGTTCATATTACTTTTGTTTAAATTATTGATCCATTTGAAATTCATTTTTGCTTACAAAAATAAGAACTCAAATACTATTCCCCAAAACAATTACAAACAATCTATTGAACAATTTATCTTCTTCCTGTTGATTTAAAAATCCATCTTTATCATATTCAAATTCCATATGTATTTGGGTCTATTTCTGGATTTTGCTCTGTTTTACTTAAGACGCTATGAAGCATAGCACTTAACTTGAGAACTTTCAATATTTACCTATAACCTGGAATACTTTTAACAGCACTGAAATTATTCATTTCTTGAAGACTTGAAATAATTTACCTGTAAAACCAACTGGCCTGGTTCTTCAAGACTTGGTGGGTGTGGTGGGAACAGGGTGAATCTAATCAAGGTGCTGCAGGACCCGTGTTCTGCTATTGTCTCTGATCAGATTTTATAAATTTGTTTCTTTAAAAAGAATTTACTTTGTTCAGAATTTTTTAATGTATTTGCGTGCTTTTACAAAGTACTCACTTATAATTATCTTTTAGATTATTACTACGCTATTTGAGGCACCTGGGTGGCTCAGACGGTTGAGCATCTGACTCTTGATTTTGGCTCAAGTCATGATCCCAGGGTCATGGGATCAAGGCCTGCATCAGCCTCTGCGCTGAGCGGAGTCTGCTTAAGATTCTCTCTACCCCCCTCTGCCACTCTCCCCCCTCACACTCTCTCTCTAAATAAAATATACATATTATCACACTATATTTTTAATATCTTTTTGCAACGGATTTTGTGTATTTGTGTTCTCTCTCTTACTTCTTGGTTAGGCTAGCTGGTAGTTCGTTTGTTTTCTCCTAAAGAACTGGCTCTTAACATTCTTCCTCAACTGAACTGACTCTCCTCCATATGTAATCCATTACTTTCTACTGTTTCTTTATCATTTAATTCTCAAGCTTTCCCCAAGCGTGTCTTGCTCTTTTTTCAACTTCTTGACTCGCATGCTTTGCTCATTCACCCCAAACTTTCTTTTTTTTTTTTTTAAGACTTCATTTCAACATTTATTTATTTTTGAGACAGAGAGAGACAAAGCATGAACGGGGGAGGGTCAGAGAGAGAGGGAGACACAGAATCCGAAACAGGTTCCAGGCTCTGAGCTATCAGCATAGAGCCCGATGCGGGGCTCAAACTCACGGACCGTGAGATCATGACCTGAGCCGAAGTCGGAAGCTCAACCGACTGAGCCACCCAGGCGCCCCCAAACTTTCTGTTTCAGGTAACATGGGGACAAGTCTTGATGGCTGACGGCACCACCTGCTCTCTTGGTCGTTACCTCCTCATCACGGCTAGAAGAGCCCAGATGCTCACCGGGGGTTCGGTGGTGACCAGTGCTGGCTGGTGAGAAGAGGGGTGGTCTACCGGGGTGGAAACTCGTTTTCTTTCCTATAAAACAAAAACCCCTCCAGGAAAATTCCTTTGTGTCTGTTCCTTCCTCAGTCATCACAAATGTGGTACCTGAACATCACAGACATTTTGGGGTCATTAGGTAACAAGAACAAGGGTGAAAAAAAGCGTGAAGAAAAGTCAACGCGCTAAGGACCACAGAACTCAGGCGAAGAAGTCCGCGTCCCGGCTGACGTCGCTGGGCCCGGCCTCGGCAGGTGTCAACATCCAGCGTCCCTGTGGGGGCACAACCGCTTCACTCACTGTCGGACCGTCTCGCTCTCAGCCGAAAGCACCCCCGCCCATAAGGTAAGGCAGGCAAAAGGGCTGGGGCCCTTCCTCTGAGCCCTGCTTTAGCCAGAGCCCGTCAGTTAAGGTAATGTGCTTTCTACCGGGGCCACTTGCAGCTAGAGCTGGGCTCCCTAGAGCTGCTCCCGAGGGAGGTCACTGCGCAGGTGCGGCAGCAGGTCTACTGCAGGAGGGCAGCTGTCCGTCTTCCACAAAGTGTGTCCAGAACCGCTTTTGAGTTCTTTCTCACTTGACGTTCTTCCCGTGACTCTGCCACATGTCCAGGCTCCACGTCTTCTCCGGTCTCTGCCTGGAAGCCCATCCCCACAACTCCGCTAAAGGACCTCAGCCTCGGACTCTCCAGAGACGGCTGCCCGGCTGTCCCCGTGTGTCCCCTTCAGCCCCTCTTCGGCATGCAGGCTACTCCTCTGCACGAGAACCCCTGGGGAAGGCTGCCCTTAGGTGTTCCGTTCCCTCAAGTGGGGCCCCTTCCCGTCCAGTTCTCACAGAAGAACTTTTATTTCTCCCGTGCTCTACGTTTTGACCTAATTTCTACCTGCGCTGCAGAAACATCTGTTTGCCATCCTACTGCTTTGTGCCCCCACATCTTCACCCAGAGGGAACCCCCTGGGTGGTCACTCGTGTAAGACTGTCTGTGTCCTGCTTCGGGGAGCATGAGGAGTGACCCAAATGGACTCCACTGCTGGGGGATCGGCCGTCTCCTCTGGGACCACCCACGGACTTCCCTTACTCTCACTTTTCTGTCTGTTCTGGCCTGCTTGTTATGCACACCGTCGAACTTCAGGGAGATGCTCTGAGACGTGGTCTCACGCCCCATCTCAAACCAGAAGCCACAGCCACCACGGTTTTTCCACGAGCAGGTGCCGACAGACCTGTGTCCAGCATCCTGTCTGACATCACAGTCCGGTGAAGGTGGTGCTGAGTGAGTGAAAGTCAAGTAAACAGTTCTAACAGGTAAGCAGGACACGGCCGGATCAGGAGACCCCAGGAAGCCTCCGGGCAGCAGCACCACACACACTCCCAGATGCCTCTGTGTTCTAATGCAGAGCACTGTTCTATCAGTCCTGAACTTCAGTCGGGTGGATGCAGAGCTTCCAGAGAAGCTTCTAGAAGTAGAGGACTACTCGAGGCAGATGCTCTGAGAGCATAAACAGGTGACAAGAGCACCGGCTGACATGCTGCAGAGGCAGGTGGGGAGGAAATGCAGGGAAGCAGAGCGGTCTGCTCAGACGAGCTGTGTGCGACCCCCTCTGTCAGCTCTTGCAGCCCACCCCCGCCCGTGCCACGGGAAAGGGGAGTGATGTCATGACGCCCCCTCACAGACACGAGGTAGAGCCTCGGGGGGCCTCTGTATCGTCTGCCTAAGACTGTCGTCACCAAGGGCAAGGATATCCCCCTGGGAAGCTGAAGAAGTACATTTCTGTTGCCTTGAGAGTTACACAATGTGAAATGCTCCGTGGCTTGGAAAAGGCCACTCAAAAGAATCTGCTAAGAGGAGTCCCAAGAAGAGTAGTGACCCTTTCCTGTGGCCCCACGGCCCCCCCCAGGTTGGGATGAGGGTGATGTAGCCCATGAACCTTCACCAGGGAGCAGACACAGCTGCATTTGTGCGTGCACGTATTTGTGTGTTCGTGTGTGCCTTTGCCTGTTATATGCACGTACACCTGTGTGAGCATGTGTGTGTGTGTGTTGCCTACATGAGTGTGCATGTGCACTGTGTCCGTAAATGTGTGCATTTGTGTGTCATATGCATGCTGTGTGTGCTTGTGTCTGCACGTGTGTGTGCACAGCTGTGTCTGTGCATGTATGTGACTGCATGTAAGCACGTGTGCATGTTCGTGGTGTCTCCATGTGTGTGGGCATACACATGTGTGTGCACTGTGTGCATGTGTGCATTCGTGTGTCATATGCATGTTGTCTGTGTGTGCACAGCCATGTCTGTGCACGTGTGTGAGTGCATGTAAGCATGTGTGCACTTGTGTGTGCATGTTCGTGTTGTCTCCATGCAGGTGGGTATACACGTGTGTGTCCCTGTGTCTGCATGTGCATGTGCGTATACATTTGCGTGTGGATGCACGTGCATACGCACACATGTGCAGGAGAGGATGACGTGCACACGAGATTCAGAATGTCTACGTGCCTAACAGACAAACGCCTGCTCATCTATCCATGGGGCCAGCAGGCACGTATCAGTGCAGTCACCAGATGCTCTAAAACACAGCAAAGTGAGGCAAATTATCAGTGCTGAGGACTCTTGAGCACGGATGCTGCCGTGAGCTGCCTTCCCCTACTTGCTGCTGGCCTGACTGAGGGTTTCCTATCAGTTCCTGCAAGACTGCTTTCTCAGCACACATCTCAAATTTATTAAATAATTCCATGGGGAAATAAGGCTTTTGTACAGGGCTTTGCTTTATAAATAATTTGTCAGTAATGTATAGCAGTGCATACATTCATAAATCACGGCTAACAGAAGCCATGAATTCCGGCAGGATACAACTTTTCCCGAAGACCCAGAAAAACAGTCCATCGGAATAAGGCCCAGGGGGCTATAAAATCAAAGTGCACGTTCCCACACTCTCCAAACAGAAACCGTCATCGCGTTCTCTCTTACAGACATTCCAATTCTCATAATAAGGCAGGAACCCTTGCACACCTCACACACACACACACACACACACACACACGTGCAAAGTAGCTGTGTCGCTAGCACTTCAGGGGGTCGATCACAGCAAGGCTGCCTTGACTCAGGACAGTGTCCGTAGGACAGCCCGGGCGCTGCCACTGAACACCCCCACGGAAGGTGGCACTGGTAGGTGTGGTTTATCGTCCTGAACTTGGAGAAAAGACTCGTCTGGAAAACCCACAAACCTGAACCAGGACTGAAAGCCCATCAGCAGGGAACAGGAAGGCCAAGGACACCCACTGTCGCCTCCTGTGAGACGTGGATGGGCCGCGGAGCCAGAGGGCAGCAGACAGAGCACGACGTGGACAACCCGCAACCTGGGGTCAGCTCAGCAGCCAGTGCCCCCGCCGTAAAGGACAGGGACGGCCAGAGCCCCACCGTGAGAGACCGGGACGGGGACGGCCAGTGCCCCCGCCGTGAGGGACCGGGACAGGACGGCCAGTGAGGAGTGCTATTCTAATGGGAGCCATTGGCTTAGAAGCCAAGTAGCCAGCAGCCTGACTGAGACTGCTCACGTGTCTGTTCCTCGCTGACACGTTGGCCTCTTTCCCAGTGGCCCAGGGGACGCAGGCCAAGGCTCACAGCCATGCCCGTGGACACGCAGGTGGGCGGGGCAGGGCAGGGAGTGACAGGAGAGGCGGGGGTCAGCAAGAGGCAGAGAGCAGACTGGCGGGCAGAAGAGGCCTCCCAGGAGGCCACCAGGCACAGAGGAGTCCCCGGGACCGAGACGACACAGTGCCTGGAGACGCGGAACAGTACGTGGGATCGTGAGGGACCCTCTTCCTTCCCCAGGGCTCTGTGGTGTGGTCCCTGCGGGAAGTCTGCACGAATTCCAGGAGCTCTGAGCTGAGACTGATGAGGCTGCAGAAGGGGTGTGGGGGACAGGCACTGAGGTGCAAGGTCACTGAGGTAGGGTCACTGAGGCGGAGGGTGATTGAGGCACAGGGGACACTGAGGCACGGGGGTCCCCGAGGCATGGGAGACGCTGAGACCCAGGGGGCACACTCACACGTATGCACATGCATGTACCCAGTAGTGTACATGTGCTAAGACAGTCACATACACACACGTACACATGCGCACACGTGTACATACACACACTTGTGTGTGCACAGCTGCCCTCCCCCACCCCTCCTGCTGCTCTGTGGCTGAGGAGAGACGGTCAGGCCTCTCTCTGGGCGGCGGGACAGGCCCGTCAGCCACGGGTGGTGCACGTGCCCCTCGCTGCGGAGCTGAGTGGCGTGGCCACCCCCCTCCTCGCAGTTGCTGTCATGATGGACCCTTGCTCCCCAACAGAACGGCTTCTTCCCACCCTGCGCCGCCCAGGTGCGGAGGTCCCCTCCATTCCGGTAGCCTCCGTCCACCGTCACCGTCGGTGCCTCTCCCCGTGGCCACCGGAGCCCAGCGGGGCCCAGCCGCGTGCAGCTCCCAGGACCCGGCCCTCCGTGGTGCTGACGTGGTCTGTGCGTGGGCTCCGGGCCACCTTCCCTCCACCGGGTCTCACCCGGCGCCGCATCCCAGGAAGCCAAGCGGGTGCCCTGCTCTGAGCGTTTGCCAGCGAGGCGCCCTGGGGTCCCACGTGGGGCGGGGCAAACCGCAGCCCCTCAGCGGACGAACACCCCCTCCTCGCCCAGCTGCAAAGACACATGGGAATGTGACTGGGAGGCTGAAGGACAGCCGGCCCAGACGCCGGCGCCTCACGAGCACGTCTGCCTTCCCATAAGAGGTGGACGGTGGCCGACGGCCCGTGTCCGCGGACTCCCCGGCAACTGCATTCCTTCCTCACGTTCAGGCTGAGCCACCCCGACCACCCTCCAGCTGTGTCCTCTCGCTCCCTCACCGGGGCAGGGCTGCTCGAGGGAGGTCTCGCGGTCAGGTGGACGTCTCCCACACTGGGGCCGATACCACAGCCCCTCAGTCGACGGCCGTGTTGCCATACAGATCGGGGGATACCTCCCAAGCACATCACGCTAGCAGTGAAATGCTCTGACTCTGCAGAGGACATAAGACATGAGGCACCCCGACCTCCAGAGCTGACGAGTTCTCGGCGCATTCTGTTCACGTTTACTCTTCAGAGTCAGGTCACATCAGAGGCACTTACACACGCCGTGGGCCACAAGGTCCTCAAAATGTGACGCCGGCACGTCGTGGCTCCGAGGCCCCCCCCCCCCCATACCGCAGACAATTCGGACGGCACAGGGCGGGCACGGCGGGTCCTGGGTAGCCCCGTCTGCCCCTCTACTCCCTCTGCCGGGCCACCGTCTGCACACGAGCTTGCTTTGGCCAGGGTCCCTCATCCTGGGGGGCCTCCCTCCCCCGCAGTGGGGCAGGGGGCCCCAGTGTTCTCCACACGCCCTCACAGGCGCTCCTGGAGCCGGGGCCCTGGCAGCTGCTGGTCAAGTGGAGGCGCGAGCGTTGCCCACAAGAGCCGCATGTGGCACGGGCGCCGGCGGGGCGGGCAGATGAGGGAGCAGGAGGAGGAGGACGGGGCATGTCTCTGAAAGGCTCTGGCAGGGGCCCGCTCCTCCACGAACAGGGGTCAGGTGCAGACCGCCTCCAGTCCCCCACACGGAACGCGGAACCAGAGTCCCCACTGTGCGGTGCGTTCGCCCCGTTTCTCTCTGCAGGGGGCAGATTCAGGGGCGCTAGCATGGGCAGAGGCCCCCACCCAACCCGCCCGCGGGGCTGAGCACGGACGGTCCACAGCCTGCCTTTCTGTTGAGGAAGCACACTCTCCCAGAGGAGATGCCTGGCCTTCTGTGAACGCGCGTCTTCGGTGTGTATGACCTGTCACTGGGATCCTGACGACACGCCCCATGGTTCCTCTCGCGCTGCCTCCAGGCACTTCGGTCCATGACCTCCCAGGACCCCAACGCCCCGTCTCCAGGACCCACCTGGGACCTCACAGTAGCAACCGGGAGGGAGAAACCAGGAGAGAGGGGTTTCCCTGCTCCTCCCCCCTCGGTGGGTTCTGAGGACGAGGGACGAGCCACCTCACTCTGACTTGGTGTGAGCGCACGCAGCTGGTTAAATTCAGAGCCCTGGCAGGGAGCACCGGCGTCTGTCAGGCTGCCAGCCAGGTCCAGGCTCAAATCCAAGCTCTGCCATCGTCAGCCTCAACAAGCACCCAGCCACACCGCCTTCAAAGGTGGGAGAAGCCCCAGAGGCTTGGTGGCCTCCTCCAGGCGCCTCCAAACGACCCAAGCCATGGCGTCACAAATGCCCCGCCTGCCAGCAGGGAAGGGCGGATGTCCCCTGAGCTCCCCGGGTGTGTCTCCAGAGCGTGAACGAGACGGGCTCCCTGGTCGGCACGGTCCAGCTGCTCCCTCCTGTCTCTGCAGGACACGCCAGCCCCGCTGCTCAGCCGGACACGGTCCTGGTGGGAGACAGTGGAAAGCTTGCCCTCCTGCCCCCGCCCCGACTCACAGGCTCTGAGGTGGGGACCGTGTGCTTCCTCTCGTGACCAGGCAGCAGGCTCGTGTGCGGGGCCGGGGCTGGGGTCAGCCCGGTGCTCCCACAGGACACACGCCGTGGCGGTAGCATCGGGGCTCCAGGCGGGCCTCTCAGCACCCTGGGGAGAGGCCAGGTCACACAGCCAGGTGGACGGCAGGCCCCGGACGGCCGGGCCAGGCAGCGCCATGCAGGACCTCACCTCTGGGTGTCGTGGGGGGGCGACCAGCAGGGCAGTGCTGCTCCCCAGTCCCCTTGGGGACAGTCCGCTGTCCCTGAGCCTGAGCCTGGATGCCATGTGAAGAGCGGCCCTCCAGCCTGCCCTCTACCCCTCAACATTCCCCACTACACAGAGAGAAGGTGAGCAAGCCAGACCCTGGGGCAAGAGGAGCAAAGAAACCGGAAAGAGCCAGAACATTCTGTCGGCCACCCCTGGAGGACAGCAGGGCACAGACAGTACCCCTCACAAGGTGGCATCTGGCAAAAGGAAGCCATGGGTTAAGGACTGAGCAGTGCCTAATTCAGCCCCACAAAGGAAAGGTTTTGAAGGAGGGGCCTCAGCACATGAGGCCCCAGGAGTGGGCGGTCCCGACATTACGCCTTCAATCAGAGCAGAGGAAAGGTGGGTTACTTTGAAGACTGAATTCACAGTCAGTTTAAGAGCTCAAACCATCACTGTGTGACACCATTAAAAGATGGGGTTCAGACATGCCAAATGAAAAACAATGCATTCACTGGCCGTATGCAAGGGAAGAGCGGTGACATTATTTAATGTATTTGTTAATCGGGTGCTGACATGGGAGCTGCTGCTTAATGCCCCCGCCGAGCACTGAGCCCACCCTATGCCCTCGTGCCCGCTCCCCCTGCATCTGAGATGCGCTGGTGTTTTCCATTTTCTTTGCTGTTAAAGGGCAGGGAGCGGCAGCATAAATGCCTGCCTTACTCTCAAGCTCTGCCTCTAATGACTAATACATTACTTGGCCGTTGCACCTGCTGCCCCTTCCCGACACTTGGGAGGCTCTTCAGGGGAAGAGGGCCGGGCGTGCGCTCCACCAGACACTGCTTCACCAGGAAGGGGCCACGGGCAGTCTGGGGCGTGGGCAGAGCTCATGCACGGGGTGGTCACTGTAACCAGTGTCCACGGAAGCAGAGGCAACCACTCCAGGCTGCTAGAAACGCTACTGGCACAGTGTGTGCACTCCATCTGGAGTATCGTCAGGTGCCTGACAGGTTGTGCGTCTGTGCTATTTGTGGGCAATGCCCTGGGCCTGCCCAAGGAGCCCTGCCTCCCAGGAACCCACCGGGCACTGGCATTCTCCACCTTAGAGCTGTAGGGACTGTGGGGCCTCTCGTGCTGAGAGAGGCTCAGCCTGGGGGTCAGCAGGCCCGTGAGCCGCGGGGCAAGTGCGCGTGGGGATGTGCCTCGGGGCTAGAGCCAAACGTCCTAACTGCCCTCTCTGGACAAAGCCTCAATCCCGTGGTCCTTGTCTCTCTCCTCCTTCCGTAATTGAGAAACATTTTTAAATAACTTTAAGCACACCCGCTCCTTAGTGCTCAGGATAACGGACAACCCAAAGACACCAAACAAAATCCCGAATCTACACCTGGCTGCGCGAGGTTCCTCCTCTGTCCCTAAGGCCAGGACCTGGAGCATTTCTTCACACAATTAACGGGGCCTCTAATGCGAGAAATATTCTTTCCTGCCCCCTAATATCATCCCCCCGAACTCTGCCCTGTAAGCCACGTGAGATTTGGACAGTGGACTCCACCTGGCCTGTCATCTGAACGCTCACTGGTCACTGGGTGACACACAGGGCCTATGCTGACCCCACAGACTACATTTGGGAACATTTGTGCTGTGGTCAGTATGCTCTTCACCGTGTGGGATTCTCGACACAGTAGATCATGGAGGGAGGGCGTCGGCAGCAACCACAGCCCAAGTGTGACGGTGGATTAGAGAGATTCCCCAATGGTCCGGGAGCATGTGGGGCCACAGCTGCAAACACACAGAGCTGTGCACGGAACAGCCGTGACATTGCTCCTGACAGTGGCTGCCAGGCCTGAAAACTGAAGCTTTTCAAAGGTACCTGCTGTGCATCTCCGGTCTATTTCCAGGGAACGTCACAGTAGCCGCCACCCAGCTTTTAGCAACGGACTCTGGAACTGAGGAGTGGCTCAGGGGCATCATCGCTGTCCCTGGTCACCCGCCTTCCCACATCTATTTGATGGTTCTTTGGGTGGAATGCACAGAAGGCCTGTTCTTGGGGACACAGAAGATGGGTGGGGGGCAAGACCTCAGGCCCTGACCTCCAAAAGTGCCCTCGCCTGACAGTTGGCACAGGGCTGAGGTACAAGGGCGGCTACAGCTACACGTGTCAGTGCATTTTGCACTGATCCTCCTCAGAGCCGATAAAAACTGGGCGGCTGCTGTCCCACACGTGGACCTTCACCGTGGCGCCCACTTCAGCGGTTTTCCTTGAGCCCTTCCTGTGTGTGAGAGGTGGGAGCAGGTTGGGGAGGCCCCACCCGCTGAGGACGTGGCGGCAGCATGGGCTCCCCCAGCCCCCCTTTGGGCACTCAGGTCCGACTTGGGCTCTGTAAGTAACTGCACACGCTCTCGTGCACGTCAGCCAGACGCACGCCTTCCTTTCTGGACTGTCCAGGTCTTCGCCCATTTTTCTTTTTTTTTTTTTTAATCTTTATTTTTGAGAGAGAGAGAGACAGAGTGCGAGAAGGGGAGGAACAGACAGAGAGGGAGACACAGAATCTGAAACAGGCTCCAGGCTCTAAGCTGTCAGCACAGAGCCCGATGCAGGGCTCGAACTCACGAACCGCGAGATCATGACCTGAGCCCATATCTGACACTTACCTGACTGAGCCACCCAGGTGCCCCCTCCGCCCCGCCCATTTTTCTGTAGGCTGGCTACCTTTTCTTACTGAATTGTAATTAGCGTATGTTCTAGATACATGTTCTTTATCAGATGTATGTGTGGCCATGTCTTCTCCAGCCTGTAACTTGCCTTGTGTCTATCTCCCTCTCTCTCTCAGTGGCATCTTCTGATGAAAAGAAGTTGCTGACTTTAATATAAAACTTCCTCCTTTATGACAGCACTTTGCCCAAAAATATTCCACCAGCAAGACTGATCTGTGAGGCAGACGCTCTGTAACTTTAATTGTAAAGCTATATGACCAAATTCAAATTGGGTTTTTAAGTCCCCGGGATAAGGGAGAAAACAGGGAGAGCAGCCAATGCTCTAAGAAGAAACCAGAAAACACTCCGTGTTGGGACTGAAAACAAGCTGTAAAATGTCTGAGAAGCCGTGCAGGATGAGACGCCCTGTTTATCAGCCTTCTCGGGACATCAGAGAAGACAGGAGCCCGTTTCAGAGCCTGGGTCACCTGCTTGAGGTTCTCAAATCAGAAGAGATGAAACACAGTTTGGAGACAGAGGCGCACAATGGCCTCTTCTCCTTTTCTGTTTCAGACCCTGATTAGGAAAGCTCAGAGAACAAGAGGTGTGGAGAGGTGGCCTGGGTTTCCCCGAGAAGAGGCTGTGATGGGGCCTCCAGCCCTGCCTACTCTGCCCGGCGCCGCGGCCAGCGGTCTTCCACAGCAAGGGCAGCCCGCCAGTAGAGAACGAGCACAAGGTGAGATCCTCGGACTCCCAGGACACGGAGCGTGCGAACCAGAGCCAACACAAGAGAAGACGCTGGGCCAGCTTGTAGGAAGGACTCCTGCAGAGCCCCTGGAACGGGAAGCCAGCCCGCAGCCACGTGCTGGCCGGCACAGACCCTGCAGGCCAGAGGCAGACGGACCAGAGTAAGAAACGACATACAGGTGCTGAGAGGAGAGCTCCATCCCAGATGACCCAGTGTTGGTCGGGGCTGTGCTCCTCAGGGAAACGGATGTTCCTCAGGGACGTGCATCCCCACTCAGCAGGCTCACTGCCACAGGAAACCGGGTCACATTGTGGCAGTGACGTTGGAAGTTTGGGCCACAATTGGCTGAAGAAGGACAAGAGTTTCCTGGGCCACCTTCTCTCCTGGAGCTTTCAGAAGAAGGACTCCACAAAGTTTACCTTCACGGGCAACAGCAGGCGTGGTGGTTCTGCTCCCATGCATTCCTGTCTGTGTCGTGAGTAGAGCAGAGTCAGCTCTGGACCCCCCGGCACACGTGTCTCGAACTCAAGCCTTGGAATTCTCAGACCAAACATGCTTTTGATGTCAATGTGCCTCTTCACACGCTGCACAATAACACCCAATAACAGTTCACATGGACAAAGCTAAGCTGGTGGCAACGTCACAGTGACGTGGGCAGAATTTACCACGAGAAGCCACGATTGACTGCGCACAACACTTGAGGGGACACAATTCGTCACGGTCCCTCCTGCTCTGCAGCCATCTCACGGTGGGGACTCTGTGGTGGGTGGGCACAGCGCCCTGCAGCACAGTCCGGCCTGGTGCTCAGACCTCTCTGGAGACACCACCAGTTTCTGGTTTCTGCAGGCCAAGCTCTACTAAACATTAGCGACTCTCTCAAAGGTCTACTAATTAGTACCTTTTGATTACATGGCCAATGAATTTTTTTGAAATTCTTTAAATGTCACAAAATGGACATGAATCGAATGACATAAATCTGTCACACCCCAAGCACCAGAATGTTCCTTCCAAAAGCATACCTCACGGTCTCAGCCCCACCTGTAACTTTCAGACACAAGCAAGGAGGAGAACGAGGCTGCAAGATAAGTTAGAGCACAAGAACCTTCTACTCGTCTCTCCCCACATGAGCCACTTCTCACTGTCTCCTCTGAGAACAGTTCTGGTGAAAGGTGTGAACTCAAATGTCAACGATGAGCTCTGAGCACCAGCACTGCTCCCCTCCTCACCTATTAGACGTGTCCCTAAAATGGGTTGGAGTTCCGGGGACTTGGAGTCTAGCGCTGTCCTTGCTGGTAACTCGCCGAAAGTGCTATGATGCTTACTTTTGGCAGCTTTGATACTGTCCCCTCATGTGACAATTGGTTTGTTTCATATTATTTTCTATAGTCAAGTCTTACGAAAGGATTATTTGACTGATTGCAACATTTGCTGAGTCCTGGCTGGATGTACAGGAAACTGAGGCAAGCAGGGAAAACTTGCCTCAGGAACTGGCGGGGGGAGCTGAAGAATCTTGGAGAAGAAAGGGAAGGGTCTAGGCTGAAATACATCCCCAGCCCGAGGAAGCGTTCCCCATGAAAACCAGGCATGAGGAACATCGCTGCCTCAGGAATGGGCCTGTCCAGGTCTTTGGGGGTCACTCCTCAGGCCACCTCTCAGTTTGCGCAAGGCAAACTCCACTTTTTGCAACCTCTGTGGTATCAAGGGTCAAGGGTCAAGAGTGAGAATGGCCACTATGTTCTTAATAGTTTGGATCACTGTGCAATTCTTTGCTGACTGATTTTGTAAATGGCTTTTGTCGGAAGTAGAGAAGTACCTTGAGTCGGGGAACCATGAATTTTAGACATTGCTTGCCAAAGATACCAAAGATGCTTTGCCCAGAAAACACACAATCTGTGCGTTCCAGGTCAAGATGTGGTTCCCCACTCCAGCTGTGTTCTCTCTCACCCTCCACCAGTACCGGTCCCAACTCAGGGACGTTACAAGCAGTGCACACGTGGTTGACATGGCAACACCACCAGTGAAACCTGAGTCTGGACGCGAGCCGAGTCGACTAAGCATACAAATCTCTGAGTGCAGGAACAAGGGGTGCCAGGCGCGGTGAAATCCCAAATAGCAGCTGGGGCCCCGAGAGCCCTCTACAGGGAGCCATGCCTTCACAGGGCTTCCTTCGCTGAACAAAGACGGGGATCCAACACACGGTGCCCAGTGCGGTCCTCCCAGATGAAGAGGGGCATGAAGCCAGCAGGGCGGAGGGAGGGCCGGCCAGGAGGAAAGCAGTCACGGTAACCACGAAGGACGTGGCTGCTGCCCATGCCCCCCACCTGCCGTCACCGGCTGGCCCACCCTGAGCGCTGTTCCACAGGGAGCCCTCGCCCACCACGTCCCAAAGCTACTCCAGGAAAAGCCCCACAGGTTCGGATGGCAAAGCGACCAGAGTGTGAAGACAGCTACCTGAGGAGGCCTCTTCCCAGCCCACCTCTGCTATCTGCTCCTCAACCCCTTTCCCTTGCCCTCTGCCCTGCCTCCTGGGGATGCTGGCGGGTCCCCCATACCGCAGGCCTCACCACTATCTCCACCTGCCTCACGGAGAACAAACCGCACTCCCTCGCTCACTGCCTTGTTACTGCAGCCTGCAATTTACTTAATTTCACTTAATAATGTAACCGATGTCGGGGCGCCTGGGTGGCTCAGTCGGTTAAGCGGCCGACTTCAGCTCAGGTCATGATCTCGCGGTCCGTGAGTTCGAGCCCTGCATCGGGCTCTGTGCTGACCACTCAGAGCCTGGAGCCTGTTTCGGATTCTGTGTCTCCCTCTCTCTCTGACCCTCCCCCGTTCATGCTCTGTCTCTCTCTGTCTCAAAAACAAATAAACGTTAAAAAAAAAAAAATAATAATGTAACCAATGTCATGTGGTTCGTTTTAGTGGCAATATGTCCTTTGGTATGTTTAGTAACTTCCTTAGTCCTATTTGTATGGAATCATCAAATCATCTCAAATTTTCCTTGACTTTTTAAAAAAATTTTTTTAATGTTTATTTATTTTTGAGAGAGAGGCAGGGGTTGGGGGGGGGGAGCGCAAGCAGGGAGGGGCAGAGCGGGGAGGGGCAGAGAGAGAGGGCGACACAGAATCCAAAGTAGGCTCCAGGCTCTGAGCTGTCAGCACAGAGCCCGACACGGGGCTCGAACTCACGAACCATGAGATCATGACCTGAGTCGAAGTTGGACGCCCAACCAACTGAGCCACCCGGTGCCCCAACCTTTTTTAAAAATTTTTACAGAAAGAGAGACAGCATGAGTAAGGGAGGAGCAGAGGGAGAGACAAAGAAATCTTAAGCAGGCTCCACACTCATCACAGAGCCAGATACAGGGCTTGACCCCATGACCTCAGGGTCCCGACCCAAGCCTAAATCAAGAGTCAGACGCTCAACCAACTGAGCCACCCAGGTGCCTCTCAAATTGTCTCTAAGTTCTTAAATTACATTTTAACCACTTTAAGGAATGGATTATATGCTGTTCCAGAGTTAATAAATTTTGGCATTCACAAAAATCACCTATCCCTCATGAATGCCAAGCTTCTGTTCCAATTATCATGCAACAGCATTGTTATTTGTATCTATGTCAGCTTCCCCCTAGATTGTGAATTTCCTCCCTGTTAGGTGTTGGTGATGCTACGGTGGCAAATCAGCCCCAACGCTTGAGCAGTTGAACACAACAAAGCTTTCCGTCGTGCACATCTGGGTGCACAGAAGGCTCTCGGTGCCTCCTTCCCAGTGGTGGTGACTCAGCATCCGACCTGCTTCCAGTCGAGGCTCTGTTCACCTGGCAGAGGAAGAGAAGGGCAGGGTTTTTAATGCCTCAACCCAAACCACAGTTAGGACCAAGAGGACCCCTGCGATCAGGAGGTCACTTTCCGTTGGGCCCCTTGCCAGGACCGGCCTGTCACAGCAGCTAGGAATCTGAGCCAGGCGCACCCCGGCAGTGTGCAAACATCACCTGGAAAAATGAAAGACGCGAATGCCGGGTGGGCATTCGTGGAGAGGGTCATGGAATTGTTGTGAACTCTCCCAACGACCTGTTGCCTCTTCCTTCTTCTCTTCTCCTTTTCTTTATGTTTAGAGCACAGACTGATCCTTGATCCTCAGTCGTTACCTTTGCCTTCTGTGGTTAAACCTGTAGAAAGGAGCCTCCTGCCCTTTGCTTCCCTTCCATCCTCCTAACTACTTTGCCCGAAGAGATGTTGGCAGGTGCAATTGCTGTTTCCACTCAGAAAGACCCAATCAACACAAGCTGAAAAGGTCAGAGCTCGCCAAAGCTCCCAGGCTGCCATGCGGAATTGCCCCTGACAAATGATCCGGGAACACCGTGGGCTCCTCCGTGGGGGGGAGGACCTTCTTGCGGGCAGAACGTACTAAACAGGGCTGCTCAGTGAAACCTGCCGCAGCACCGTGTGTGGGGCGGCATCACCAACACCGCCAGGAAGCTGGAAAAGTCACCAGAGTAGGCGCTGCTGGCATCAGAGCCGGTGAGCGGAGCGAAGACAAGACAGGGTCACGCTGGCTTCTCTCTGGGCCTCACGGGGGGCCCGGAGGGAGGGCCAACAGACCCAAAGCAGTGTGTCCGCCGGGGTCACAGTCCTCGTCCGGAAGCTCAGAGCAGGACTGCAGCCCCCCGAAGGAGCTCCGTCCTCCCGTCCGTCGTGGGCTGAGTACCTACCGCAACTCAGCAATGGTGCTGGACCCCACTGCACACAGGCATGCAGTCTGCACTTGGCTCTGCCGGTCCACCGAGACTCTACACCAGGCGCCTCACTGTCCTCGGCTGGGCCCGTTCGGGCACACACATATCAAAATGCGTGTTTGTTTGTCATCACTCATCTTTCTTCCTACTGTCCTTTATATCATAGCATGATATTCATTGTTTAACATTCTTGCGTGTTGGCAATTCTGTCACTTATTGATTTCATATAAGCATAGGAGAGAAGGCGTTACCAAATATTTGCCATGAATAGGATGCGAGGTCTGAGAAGGTGGAGACTCCCCACCTGAGCCATGTGAGATGGACTTTCCGAAGCAGCGGTGGCCTTGGGCCTTGAAGAGCTCAGGCCCAGGTGCAGGGAGGGCTTTCCGATTTGGCAAAGGATCCGGGGCCCAGGAAGACTGCTCGAGAGAGCCCTGAGCACAGGTGCGAGCCAGTGGTGACACTGACTGCCAGGGGCGCAGAGGACGACCTCGCTGGCCTGCAGGACCGGGAGGGGCGGGGTCTGTGACCCAGCCCCCGGTCCAGAACGGGGCTACTGCCCAGGAAGTCCGGATTTGCCCAGGAAAATGACAGAAACGTGTGTAACCGCGGCCAGCCTTTCATCTTGTGTCTTTAGCTGCCGGGGATCCACGGTTCCAACAGAAAATAAATATGGAAAGGCAGTAACCACATTCAAGTTTCAATTGCTACCCAGGGTGGTAGGAAGAAGTCATGCATAGTTAAAATGACTAATTTGCAAGGGGAATAAAGTACATTCCCAGATATACCAAGTCGTTTCATTTCTGAAGAATTTAGTCAGAATATTTATTTGCTACTTGACAAAAGAGATGACAGATTTCATCAGGGATAAGATCCCCTCCTCAAGTAGACAAAGACTCCAGGCTGCTTTTCACATGCAAAGCCGCCGTGATTAGGTTAACTCCGGGGGGCGGCTGGGCACACCTGCCCAGGAGGTGGGGGTTAGGAAAGCGGAGGGAAGTTGTGAATTAGGAGAACCCAGCTCTTGTGCCTCGCCTCCAGCGAACCGCGACCAGACGCCCCTCCTGGACTCCCGCCCCCACGAGTGCCAGCCCGGTGCCGGTGCCGTGTCTCCTCCCAACATCCAGCCCCTACACTTGACTCTGAGCAGACCGAGCAGGGGTGGCTCTGGGAAGGCCCGCGTCAACAGAAGGCACGGGCGTTCGCTCCCCTGTTGCGTGCGGGTCTTTGCTGTTGCTGCGCTTCCAAGATTCGGTTATTTTGTTCCTCCAAATATCCTCCCCAGCAAAGTTGACTGCACAAAGTGCCTGGAAGAAAGCACCCAACGGTACAATCAGACGCACCCCTTGAATAAGGGCATCGCCCAGAAAATGCACTAAATTAGGATTTAATTGCTAGAAATTACTTTCAATTACTAAAAATTACGACAAATTAGTTGTTGAATAGACACATTCTTTCACCACCATTAATAATTTAAAATTGCTAATTGCGTGTAATTATGAGTAATTTTTGCTCTTTGGTGCCAGGCCCGGGCCTCGGGCACCTCCCGGTGCGCAGCCTCCAGGCCAGACCCCCAGGAGAGAGGACGGGGTGGGGCGGCCTCGTGAGAGACCTTCCCTGCAGAAGAGGGGACAAGGCACCAGGACGTCCGCTGTTCTAGGAAGGGCAAACCTGGCTCTCCAGAAAACGCCACTTTGCTTGTCATCCTTCCCTTCACCTTGAAATCCTGGAACCAGCCTCTGCTGGTGTCACCCTTGCAGGTGCTCGTGGTGTCACCGGGCAGTGTCCGTTCCCAGGTGCACCTCACCTCTTCCCTCTGCACCCGGGCTTTCTTCCTTCCCTGGGGTTCTTTCCCACCTGTAAACCCCTTCCATCCGTGAAGGCACAGCTCCCTCCTGGAGGCCTCGCTGACCACCAGGCCCCAGGAGACCCTCCCAGAGGCCTGGTCCCTTCCCCACCTGTGTAGCCATCCCAGGACCTTTCCTCCTAACCAACCCGACCCCTGCTGGCCAAAGTGAAGCTTCCAAAATCCCCACACGAAGCCACTCCTGGAGCTCCAGGGAATCAGTGGATGGAGTGTTTTCACCTGGGAGTTGAGACGCCCTTGGCCACAGCGGCTTTCTGTGAGACCAGAGACAGCGTGGACAGCCAGCTGTGGCAGGACACACGCCACCTGTCGCCCAGCTTGACCCTCTTGAGTCCCCACAAGTAAGGATCACAGCAAACCTCCAGAGTAGCCCCCTTCCCCACCCCGTCCTTTCTCACGTACACACACACACACACGTGCACACGAAGACCCTCTCAGGTCCCAAACCTCAATCTTCTGCAGGCTGGACGGGAACGTGCACCTTCACCTAGTGTCCGTCTACATTTGTTTAAAGACAGAGTGTCAAGGAGGTGGGGCCGTGGCTTTGAAAAAGTGCCCTCAGACCATCAGCTGTGCACTGAGGTGCCCCTGACCACTGGATGGGGCCACCGCACGCACCATG
The DNA here is from genome assembly GCF_018350155.1 of Leopardus geoffroyi. NCBI lineage: Eukaryota > Metazoa > Chordata > Mammalia > Carnivora > Felidae > Leopardus > Leopardus geoffroyi. The sequence continues at coordinate 168,893,681 of NC_059331.1, forward strand.
AACTTGCCCCGGGTCAGGAGGCACAGCTCCGCGCCCGCCCCGACTTGTACCCTTCCCTCCAGGCGCGGCCCAGACCCACAGCTTCGTGCCCGCCGCCTGGAGGAACTCAATCTGGTAAATACCGCAGTGGACACCAGCAAGAGAAGAGCGGGTGATGGTGACAGGGTTTGACTGGAGGTACCTGTGCTGTCCCAAGTTTCACCTCACCTCCTTGCCCCTGGACCGGTCAGACCACCCTCACGACACCTTTGCGTGACTTCCCATGACGGTGGTGGCCAGCTCTGGAGCCAGCGGCACACCGGCCGTTAACTGCCCGCATGCGGTAGTCTAACAGGCCCTCCTCGTCCCGAATGTCCTGTCTCCAAAACTGAATTGGAAAAAAGAAAGAAAGTGATCCACTCCCCACCCCCACCAATGTTTTGCCCTTCCTGGCACCCACATGTCTTGTCCTCCCTGACCTATGGGCAAAGGAGCGCCCAGGCCTCACCACACACCCATTCAAGCCCTGACGGGGGCTCACGCACACACAAGGACAATGGCTGGATGAAGCTGGCTGGGTGGCCGCTTCCTTCACCACAGAGCTGGGCGGCAGCCCCCTGCCCTTCCCTCTCACCCAGCGCTCCTTCTCCGACAAGGAGAAGCGTCAGTGTGCCGCAGGCCTTGATGGCGTCCAGCCCGCAACCCTTCCCAGGAAGAGAGCGCCGGAGGGGAAGCACCTGTGTGAGGAGAGCATCCCCTGCACGTTCAGTAAAATAAAAGGAAGGTTGAATCTCTGCCCGGGGGTTACCCAGAGACAGACGTATGTCACACTCAGAGGCGTCACCCCGCACAACGCGCACCCGGGCGGCCCGAGGAGGCCCTGCGGAGGGTGGCGCCCACACCGGCTCCTCGAGCCTCCCCGTGTGGTGATCCCAGAAAAACAAGGGAACATCCTTCCAGAACGCAATTTCTCACCAACCAAACAGTGGAAACTGAGAGCAGGAACCACCTGCCTCCTACTGGGTGACCTCCCATCTCCTCTGGAAGAGAGAGGGCCAAGGTCCAATCACAGCATTGAAAAAGAATCAATGTGATGGATAAGCAATACCATACCGCTCCCTTCCTGATCTGAGCTGACGTGTGAGCTTGACCTCACTGAGTGTACCCGGCTCTACAAACCTTGGCATGACCTGACTGTTCCACCACGGCTCCTGAACTGCCCAAGAGCCTTAAGAACCAACTGTTCTCAAGTAGCTGACCTTGTTCCAGGCTTTGATTTGTTTATCCAATACTACACAGGTGCCATGACAACTAGAACATGGCAGATCTAAATCTGCAGCCTCCCACACGTCTGGTTTTCCCTCCTGTCCCCGACGCCGGGACGCGGACAGAAGCTGGAGCTCTTGTATGCAGAAGCCCAGGCTGAGGGAGGCAGCACTCTCTTAAAACCTGCCAAGTGACAGCTTAAGAAAGCCACTGCTCAGAAGGAGGGGGAGGCCTGCTGTCAGAGGCCCCGGGTGCAACGGGGTCCCCAGGGGCCCACGGTGCTCTGACAGTCTGCCGAGCACGAGACAGGAAGGAGAGGGCAGGACCCAGCTTCCGCCCTCCACCTGGAAACTCAAGATAATCTCATACCCCTGAAAACTCCAGTCTTTACACACAAACCGTCTTTATGTATTTAATTGGCCCTCTCTGGGGGATGTTTTTTGAAACTCGGTCTTTGAAGGCCTTTCATTATGGTATTGAGATAAAGGGAGAAAGAGCAGGGTTTATAGAGAGAACAGAGCAGATAAAAAGAGAAGCAGGAGATGAAAGGAGCCTGGAATGACAAAGGAGGAAGAGCGGTGAAGGACGCCCACACGGAGGCTCAGACGCGGCCTTTGGCTTTTTCCACCTTCCTAGATTCTCCAAGCCAGTTCATTAACTTAACAAGAGAAAAATCACAAACCTCTTTCTTTTTGAAGACTATAATATCAATTTTTAAATTTTCCCAAACGTGGAACAATGGAAGTGTTTTCTACAGAGAGAGTTCAAATTAGAGAAACAGAAGCGTACTGGGGGTGAAAGGAGAGACAGGAGGCCAAGACGGCAGGCCAGAGCAGCCACCATGCCGGCCGGCCTGCGGCCAAGCGTCTGCCAGACCCCGGACAGAGTGCCCAGAAATGCACACACGCTGGTGCAGGGACACAGCCACGCTCGGAGCTGTCTATGCACTCTTCATCACATCTTCTATTTACACCTTTCTGTGGTTTGGAAGCACATAGAACATGAGCGCGTACGCACTCCTAAAGTCCAGTGAGAATGCTGGGGTGCATGCGTAATGCTCTTTCACTGAGAGCGGGGTCACCCACAACCCTGGAGGCCGGCAGGGCGGTGAGCACAGGAAGGATAACTTATAAAGCACCACGATGCCCATCATCCCCTATGATCCCCCTTACTCTTTGAGTCTCCCGATGTGACAGAGGAAGGAGTGGGGAATGGGGGGGAACAGGGGGCCCAGCTCTTCTGACCCTGGAGTGCTGGCTCTTCATTCCCCTGCGTACCTCCAAACAGCAATACAGGAACCAGAACCAGAGCAGTCACCCGGGCACCGCGTCCTTTAGGAGCTGTGTCCCCAGTCTAGGCTCCTGGCAAAGACGGTTCTCCATAAAGGCTTGTGAATCAATAACACACAAAACCAGTCAATCCAGGCTTTCTTGAGACGGCCCTACAGGCACATCCTCCCTAACAGGCTCACATGCTAAGGGGGGCAGAGGCCATTTTTCCACACTGGGCCTCCCAGCTCAAGACCCAGCCATCGCCCCCCAGACTTTGTGGCCTCACAGAAACTCGCCTCTTGTAAGAAATCTGTCTAGGGTGAGAGGTTCCTCTCTGCATAAGGTTAAGGGGATGCTGCATTCTGAGGAGTGGTTCTGGCCTTTGATTAGGGAGGCCTCAGGATTCCTCCCTACAAAGCCTTGAGTAAGGTCTGATTGAGCCTGTGAATACAGTCCCTGTCATCAATAATCCAATTACCCTCGGGAGTGGCCCTGTCCTTCTTTGAGAGCGGTGAAACGGAAGAAATCAGACCTCTACCCGAGGAAGCCTCAGGATGCATTTTCCGCCTTTTCTAGACAAATTCTCACCTAGCGTGATAAACGCATAACCCTAAAAACAAACTGAATAACCAGTTTTCCTCTGTTGTCTTGAGAAAGTGACTGACTTACCAAAAGTGAGAGGAAACAGGTACATTTTGTATGTGAAATGTAGGTCGAAGAGGCATCTTTGAGAATACAGTGTGGGGCTTCAGAGTGAGCTGTGGGGCAGAGAGCGGATCTGGGGGGTAGAGAGCAAAAGCCTTGGGCGGTGTACGAGGACTTCCTAAGGCTCACTGGCCATGTTTGTAAAGCTGAGATAATGATGCTTCTTTTGGAAGATGTTTTGAGTATTAGATGCGGTGACACAGGTGACTAGCTCTGCAGCCAGAACACACACTGTCAGTGTCTTTCTCCCGTCTCCAGCAGCAGGGCCTTCACCTGTTCGGAGGAAAGTGCACTGAAATGTAGAAATGGGGGACACGCAGTCCGTTGAGGGGCACGTTCAGCTATCCACACAAAAGAAGCCACAGTGGCACACGTCACTTATGATTTTATATTCACCACAGGACACCAAGCGAGCATCTCAGGCAGCACCCACGGCAGGAAAGCAAGTCCCCATTCAGGAAAATTACGAGTCACCTCAAGCCGGCCACCCAGACTCCGAGGCAAGAGGAGAGCAACGGCTGAGTGTGGAGACCAGCTGCCACCCCATCTCCGTCCCCCGCGGGCCCAGGACAGTCATGGGCAGCACCGCGGCCCACAGCGTGGCTGGTTACCGGTCTCCCCAGCCTCGCAAAGCCGCGGCCCACTGCCCAGCAGTCTCCCTGGTACCCACAAAAGCAGAAACCGTGAGGAACGTGGACCCAAACGCCTCCACACGCCTACCTAGAACCGCCCTCATCTCTGGTTCCACGTCTTAGAGGAGCAAACACATGGCCTACTGTAAAAAACGGCATTTTCTTCAAAATGATTGTGTTCTGCTTGTAAAACATTTTTTTAGTTTTTAAGGAAATGAAAAGCAGGTCATAAGTTAATCAATTACATGCTTAAAATCTGCTTCAAAGAGACGATCCATACTGACGTTGAGGTCACTGTATCTCCACTACAGACATTCTCGGATTCTCCCCCAGGACACGGACACACACGTACACGCCATCTATCGGTATTCACGGGTGTGTCCAATGCACACTGTTCACGTGTGTGAGCCACGTGTAAGCTGAACCCACATGGCTCGGTAATGGCTACGTTTTAAATGAGTAACAATAACAAACAGCCAACAACTTTAGCACTTCCTGCACAACTGCACAACTCCACGGTGCCAATGGGGACGCTGAGGCACGGACAGCTAGCTGCACCGGATCCCGCCCACATCACGCTGGCAGCAAGGGAAAGACTAGGGACTTGAATTCAGACCCATGCCCTTGATCACTAAAACTACAGATGGTACTGAAAATCATTACAAACAGTCTACACATTTCCTCATGACCACATGGGACAACTCGGAGCTCATGACTACTCTGCTTAAACTCGTAGATCTTTCTCACTGCCCCTCCTCTCTATTCCCCTGAGGACTTTCCCTTACACCCCCTTAACGTTCACTTATTCCCGGCCTCTCCCTGCACACACACACCTCCACAGGAGCTCACGTGCCATCCTGCGGCTCTGCCAGAATATTCCTGATCAGGCAGGAAAAGGCTATGCGTCTGCAGACATGAATAATTTTGAAAACTTCCACTAGATATGTACACATACGGCAATACCGCATCGGCGAGAACAGGAGGGCGTAAACATGCCACCCATTCTGATACACCTCATGTGCATCTTGTGTCCCTAACCCCCGTCTGTGCACGTTACCACGGCGGCCTCCTCAGCCCACAGGCTGCCGTTACCCCGCACTGAAACATCCAGAGGGCGACAACGTCCTCCCAGCGTGCTAGCCATCTCGGTAATGCCTGCCCTGCTCTCAATTTTACTTTTGTTCTGATTTTTACCATTCGTACCCGGTTTCGTTTGCTCTCGGCTGAATATGTGAGCTATTCCCAGCGGCCTGGTGAAACTCCCCAGCCGCTGTGCACAACCCATCATCACGCCCCTGCCAGGGCTGTGTGGGGAGAAGGGCACTGGGGACCCCGTGGGGCCAAACGAGAAGGGCGCTGGGGAGTCTTCTGCGAGGCAAACATGTCCACACTGAAGGGACAGGACGATTGTGGTGAAACGAGAAACGCCAAGGGCCAAAGGTCACTTCTTAATAAAAGGTGGCAAGGAAAAGTAGCCAGTGGCTGACTGCCATGCACCTCCTGGACAGCAGGGGCAAAGCCCAGTCGGCTCCTGACCTCCCCGTGGGCCCCGCGGGAAGCAGAGCGAGAGCCTCACTCCCCTCCACCATCCAGAGCCGGTTCTGACAGGGAGGCCGCCTGCTCGTTGGCAGGTGCCTTCCCGGCCCTTCCTTCCATCCTCGGGGCTCCTCCCCAAGAGCCGGCCCTGTCTCCACTTTTTCTCCTCCTGTGGCCTGTCTTTCCCTCCCCACCACACACCACAGTGGCCTCTCCATTCAGCTGCAGGATGTGAAGAGGGGCTTCACGCCCCTGTCGGGGTGAGTGGAATGCTGACACCCACGTCAGCAATGGGGCACTAGCTCCACACCTTGTTTCCTGTCTTTGTACAACACTGGCCCTTGGGCGGGTGGAGACGGTGAAGAACTCCAGCTCTGAGCCTGGGAGTTACAGCCAACAAGGCTGGATTCACCCCGGGCTCCGAAGGACACTGAGTATTCACCTTGGCGGCCGGAGGTCAGCCTGCAGTGCCGTCTGCTACATGAAACGAGCTGACCGGAACCAGTTCCTGGTGTTCAGGGAAACGGTGAGCACGAACGTGCATTTGTGACAATCGGAGAAGCCCACTTTGACCCTTAAATGCTCTGTCTAGTGAGCCCCTTTCATTTGCTCGATGGAGCACCGGACCATTCTGTTACCGACTTCTGTGATAACCCATCCTCATGTCTAGTAACAGCGGGAACGTTCCATAAATGGTGGCTGACTGGATGTGGGAATACCTGTGAAGCAGGTGGGGAAAGTGGCGTCTGATTCCCAAGGACTGAAGGATAAGGTCTGGGACTCCTGGCCAGGAGCGGGGCTTGTTGACCCAGGAGCAGGAGGCACGTCCAGGCCGAGGGGAGGTGGGGTATTCAGTGCCACAAGGAGAGAGAGAGGCTCATCTTCACTCTGTTCCATTGGGTCATGCCAGTAGCAGGTTGCACTTGTGTGGCATTCTAGAATTCTCTAACTGCAGCTCCCAGTGTCAGCCCCCTGAGCTCCAACACGACTTTCTCTAGAGTGGCTCTAGCTCTGTTACTAGGTATCATCAATGGCGTCTGTCTTCGTGCTCGAGAATTTAGACAAAGTCATGGTACGGAACCACACTTCCTTGAGGGGAGTGTATTCGTTTTTGTTTTGCTTTATTTTGATTCTCTGTTTAAGGTCTAGGAGCCTCCCTAGTTTTGGTGGAAAATTTTGGTTTTGGTTGGTTTCAAATGTTTTCCCAAAGGCGTTTATCCACCTGCCTCTGTCTTGAAACGTGAGGTTCGCTGCATGTCCTGTGGCAAGAACACAGCCCAGAACGGCCGAGAACGTCAGTGCCACTGCTGCCTGGTGTGTGGCTCCTGCCTTGTAACAACTCTTTAGAGGACTAATAGAGTATTGAAAACACGTACCAATGTTCCTGACCCTATACTTCCATTCCTGACTTCAAATAAAAGTGACTGCTTCATACAGCTTTGACGTTTACTCACATGACCGGCTGACATGCCCAGAACCCTACAAAATCACAACAAAGTTTTAACTCAAGAAGAGAGAGATGAAAGAGGGAGAGAAAGAAGAGGATGATAAAAACTATTTCCAAAATGAGAGGTCCAGGATCCATTTGTAATTATCTGCCCACCTGAGTCTAAAGGCTTTTATTCGATAAGACAGGTAGTACACAAACCCGTAATGTGAACAGAAGCTTGATTGGCCCCGTGACCTACACAGCTTTGAGTGAGGTTTCATTCCAAATTCCAGCCCAAAAAAAGGACCTGCCCCCCACCCCCACCTTCCCGCTTCTTTCAGAAATGCAAAGAAATGCAAGGTGTTCTGTGCCATCTGGGAAGCGTCCAGGTCTCTCCTGCAGGGACACCTAACTCTCCCGAGGGAGAAGACTCTGGCGCATCGGAAATGAAGCCTCCAGGAAGCAATGATGGTCCCCGCTCCAGAGTGCAGGGTGCTCAAAAGCAGGTGCCGGCCAGCCTCCGGATGTGGCAACCTAAATCAAGCCTTCAGCTTTTCAAGTTTTAAAAGGGATGAAGTCTACCTGACTTCACACTTAAAATTAAAAGGCAAAATCTGTAGTTCACATGAGAAAAAAATGCAAGCTTTTACAGTGTCCAAAGTTAAGAAACCTACCTTTTAATCACAGGGGTAGTATATATTGTGCCAACATTTCTTGACATGTAAACATCTTCTGAAAGACAACAATTCGATTCTCAAATGCATGTAAAGAATGACTTTGGTTTGCCCCCTAAGTGACAAGTCTTAGTTTTCATTTCTGGTTCCCATATTTGTAGTCTTTCATGTAAATTAAAGGTTCACTCTGGTGTCAGCTAAGTGCATCCCAGCTCGAGAAGACAGAGTTGTGTTTTCTGCCTCTATTCTGCCTTGAGAATCAGTCATGCGATGGTCTGCCGTCAATTCCTGAAAGAAATGTGTCTAGATGAGCCACAGGAGGCGTGCCACTCAACAGGACAGGGGAGGCGGACTGGAGTGGAGAATCAGCGGAGGAACTGGTGAGGGGGGTGATTCCAGCGGAGGAAGGAGGGGGGAAGCCCAAGGCTGAAGGGACGCAGAGCTTGGCGGCTTCCACTTCCCTCCGTGGGATTTGCTCGCCTTGCCGAGAGCTGGGATGTGTGTCCACTAAACCCTGCCTCACTTTGCACTTCACCACACTTGCACCCAACTTCCACACTTCCACGGGTGTTTGCTGTATCTGGTGCCAGTTATCAAGCCATCATCTTGCAGCTCTCTTCTGCACACTATCAGATCCCATGGCTGACGTGACTCGATAGTTACACACACGGAAAGATCAATTTGTGTCAGTCTAAACCCTCTTGGCCCATCCTCTTACGACCAGCTGTCTACCCTTTTGAGGCTGCTGGCAGGGCAGTGTGTGGTAGGTGGGCATGGAGGCTCCGGGGCCCCCAGGCCCCTGGTGCTCCCAGGAGGGTGGTGGCTTCCTGGACACGACACTGAGAGCCGGGCACAGGCAGTGAGATGGCCAGAGGGCCCAGTGAGTGTGGCCAGAAGTCCCTGTCCTTGGCCAGAAGTTCTGAAAGCCCTTGAATATCATAGATAACATGATATCCTTTCCCCCAAAGACATATATTTCCTAGTCATTCTGTTCCTTAAGAGATAATGGTGAGAGTGCCGTGTGCAGAGTAAGACTGATTCTCTCAGAATGGAGTTCTTAGAGGAACAGACACAAACTATGCCGTTTCTGGTATCACGGCTCTGAAGAGCCGTGGAAAAATAAAGCTTTAAAATTGATCGTATTTGCTGTTCTAAACTACAGGACTATTTTCTCCTAATTTCAGACCGATCAACATTTAGAAGAGTTAGAACTAACTCTTTGGCTTTCATGTGTCTGTCCTGATGTCAATAATCTGGAAACCAATTCTGAAGTGTACCAGGGGAGCTCTTTGTTCAAAGGAAATGTGCCAAGAATGCTTTAGGAAGGTAGAGAGGCCCCCTTTGCGATGTGAATGACGTTGCTAGTCCGCTCATTTCATACCATGTTTCCTTGTAGTTCGGCAACCCTCAGCCCACACACTGCAAGCCCACTTTCACTATTCTTTCTCTTTCTTCAGAGAGAAAATGTTTGTCGCAGAAGGGGTTTTCCTTTAATTAAGACCTCTCGTCTCTCCTTTGATTGCAAAATTCACCAGCGAGAAGGGGTGCTTTTGAGCCAAGGAGGAGATGTTACAAGCAAATACGGACTTGGAAAGAAAATGTGGTTCAGGAGGATTCTTAGCAAACAGAAGGTGATGGTCAATGTTTAGTCACACAAAGGCTTTTGCAAAGTTTGGGCTGCGATGTGTACATACTGCATGTGCCAGGTTCAAAGTCACACAAGCTCTGCGACCACGTATTTCCACAGCTGTGTGCCCTCATCGCTGCATATGGCTTGTGCTATGTTTGGGAGAGCGCCACGAGAGACACTTTGTGAACAGCATGGATACCCCACTATGGGTATAGACAGTGCTCACTGAATTTACAAAACCAACTTTTTGAAAATGTAGGTATACGACTTTTTACGTATACAACAGGCATATTCAAGTGTTCTACAGCATTCTGCATCACTCTTATGGTTTATAGTTCTTTTTAATTGCCTTTTCACATTCCTTAGAACAAGGCTGTTGATGGTATTCTCTCGTGATGTTTAAACTCCGCTTATCTGTAGTGATGCTCCCTTTTCCCAAGTGTTGTGTATTTATTCCTTTGCCGTACTGTTGTTGGCCAAACAGAAGTCTCTCTAGTTTATAAGTCTTTTCAAAGAACTGGGTTTTTCGTATGTTCTTGCTGTTTTCATTATTTCTTTTTCACTACTCCTTATTTTCTGCTCTTTTCTTCATTAGTCCCTTTTTAAACTGCCTTGTGTTTACACTGTTGGCTTTTCTATTATTTACCGTGTCGCAAAATGGTTCATGCATACAAAAAGGAATAAAACCATCTGATAAACGGACTGCACTCACCACTGTCTTACGTAAGACACACAATGTACAACGCTGCATCAGAGCCCCCTGCCCCCGACTGCAGCTCACTCTGCCTGACTCCAGAGGTGACCACTATCCCCACGTTGTGTTCAACGTCCTGTATTCCCCGCTCCACATGCACGGTGTGTGTGAGTTCTCCTAACCAGGAGACAGTACAGTCCTCCTCTTTCATGTTCACGGTCTCAGACTCTGCATATTCTGTACGACCTCGCTTTATTTATTTGCTCAACATGTTTGTGAGATGCAGGCATGTTGACACACGTGCCTCCAGTTTGTTGACCCCGGTTACATATAGCGTTGAATCTCTTCCTGGCTAATGGAGGTTTAGCTTACTTCCATTGGTTTTCATTACCACAGATGTAGCAGTGCCTGTTACAGACGGAGCACAGATATACAATCTGGAGTCCATAACCAGAAGTGGAGGGCTGTGGTTTGGGTATTCACTTAACCCATTTTTTTTTTTTTTTTTTTTTTTTTTTTTGCTAAAACAGCTTCCAAAATGGTTGTGTCCGCTGTGTCTAAGAATTTTCAATTTGCCCCAGACTCGGGTCAATACTTGGGAATGCCGTATTCTTTCATTTTTGCCATCTTATAGTTAATGAAATAACCTCTTGTGATTTTAACTTCCATTTTTCTAATTTCTTGTGAGGCTAAGCGGGCTGTATTTCTCACCAATTCATGAGCACTCTTTATGTTCTGGGCCTGAGGTGTGACTGCTGCCCTGCCTACCGACCCCCTCATGGCCTCTCCACCCCCTCCAATCACCACTCACCCTCAGTGGCCCCTCCACCAGGTTCCCACCACGCATGAATGTCCAACTGTATCTAATGAAAATCCTGAGAAGGACAAGCATCATCACTGTGACTGTGCATGCCCTCCACGTGCACCTCTCCATCTCTCCACCCCACAGCACGAATCTGCCTGGAACTCGGAGGGGTAGTGGGCCTCAGTTGGACCTCAGCAAGAAGGAGTGACTCCAATTTCCAGGAGCATAAGGGGGTTTCCTAACAAGGGAAGACAGGTAAGTGGAGACTCACTGCAAGCAAAGAGAATGGCCGAGGAAGAATATGAAGGGAGCAAAGCTAGGCTTACGTGTCCCACTGCACAGAGCATCTTGGCATAGCAGGGGACACGACGCAGAGCCCACAGCCCACCCCTGTGCAGAAGGCCATCACGTCTGGAAATCACTGCAGCCCATGTTGGTGTTCTGTTCCATTCCATAGCATTAGATGATTTCTTTTCATTCTCTTTTAAGGAATTATAAAACTGTGTTAGAGTTTGTTTTTCTTTTAACTTTGCTTTTTTGCTTTCGGTTTTGACATACAGCTCAATACAACAGGAGACTCTTGCCAAGAAATAAATCCATAGTTGTTTTCATGACAGCAAATTATGTGCCAACGAGTGACATTTAAATGCTGAATTTTAATGGCTTGTCAGAAGAAGTGAAATGTATTTTTTAAAAATTTAATACACAAGAGAACAATGAGGAGCGTTCTTCTTGTAGGACACAAGAATGGTAAATAGAAAGTGAACACGTTTTTTTCCTTGATGTATATATTTATGTTGGAAAAGAAAGTTGCACAATTAAAGCCCATTTTCCCTTCTTTCTTCAAGAGGAAGTCTCCTGAACGGAGGTGCAAGCAGCTGTCAACGAGACCAGCAACCATATGGCCAAGAAGCAGCCTTGATGTACGGAAACATACAACCTGCTGTACTTCAAATGCAGCTACCTGGGTAGAATGGTTTTAAGGGATTCCGAAGAAGCTCCCTTCCCCAAAACCATCCCATATCAGGCCAACCAAGTTCAGTACACCAGCAGGATTAGAGATTCTTTTCCTAGAGTAAGACATACACTGCCAACACCTCCAGGATGTTATTATGGTATTGAGCTTTGCATGACCAAGGTGAAAAACCCAAAACATCCAAAGGACAAGTCAGGAAGAAACTAGATAACAGACTGAAAATATCTGAGAAAAAGTTCTGGATTACATGGCACTGTTGGAAACAAGTGTCAGATGGAGGACCCCAAAGTGGTGTGGACACATACATGTGTTCATGTGTTTTTATATGTGTGTGTTTCTGTGTGTGCCCATGTGTGTGCACATGTGTACGTGTGTATTTGTGTGTGCACTCAGTCATGTGTGTGTAAATGGACATGTGTGTGCTTGCGTGTGCTCAAACGTGTGTACATGGATGTGTGTGAGTGCGTGTGTGTGAATGTGCGTGTTTGTGTGTGTCCTCACGTGTGAATAGACATGGGTGTGTGCATGTGTATGTGCGTGGTAGTGTGTGTGCTCACGCGTGTGAGTGTACATGGGTGTGTGCATGTGTGTGTATATGGACATGTGCATGTGAGTGCATGTGTGTGCGTTTGTGTGTGTGCTTGTGTGCGTGCATGCACTCACATGTGTGCATGTGTGAGCTCACATGTGGAAGTGTGGAAGTGTATGTGCGTGGTTGTGTGTGCTCACACGTACGTGGACATGTATGTGTGTTTGTGTGCTCACATATGTGTGTACACTGACGTGTGCATGTGTATGTGCATGTTTGTGTGTGCTCACATGTGTGTATGTACATGGATGTGTATGCATGTGTTTGTGTGCTCGTGCGTGGGCATGTATGTGTGTGCTTGTGTGTTCACGTGTGTGCACGTACATGGATGCGTGCATATGTATGTGTGTGTGCTCGCGCACGTGTGTGCACATGGATGTGTGAGTGTCTGTGTGTGAGTGAATGTGCATGTTTGTGTGCTCACATGTGTGCATGTACTCACACGTGTGCATGTGTGTGCATGTGTGTGCTCACACATGTGCATGTACATGGACATGTGTGCATGCTTGTGTGTGCTCACACGTGTGTGCACGTGGGCATGTATGCGCATGCTTGTGTGTGCTCATGTGTGTGTGTACGTGGACATGTATTGCATGCTTCTGTGTGTGCTCACACGTGGACGTGTGTGTGCTCATATGTGTGTGTGCTCATGTGTGTACATATACACATACGTGCTTGTGCATGCGCTCACATATGTGTGTACACGGACATGTGCGTGTTTGTGTGTGCTCACACGTGTGCATGGACGTGTGTGTGCGTTTGTGTATGCTCATGTGTGCGCTTCTGTGTGCTCACATGTGTGTGTGTACATGGATGTGTGCATGTGTGTACATGTGTTGATGGGAGTGAAGGTACTGCAGCCCACACCCAGAGGGGCAGCCATACTGTCCAGAATCAAAATATGCCAAAATCACCCAACTGTAAACTTAGCAGCTGAGGTAACATGAGTCTCCCCTGCCTGTGGCAGGGCCAGCAGCACGAGCCCTCGGACGCGGTTACAGGCACAGGGCTGAGACACACCAAAGGGCCTCCGGTCTTAGTGTTTCTCCCGTGCTTACTGAAGACACAGATTCCCAGGTCCTGCTCCACAGTCCTTGTTGGAACCACTGGAATGGGCCCAGGAATCTGCCTGTTCCAAGTTTTGAGGATGAGTTTCCCTAGCCCAAGAAAGCCAACAGCCCCAGGAAAGAGAGGTCACAGATCACAGATCAGGGGGCAAAGGGCACCCTGGAAAGCAGTCCCAGGGCAGAGCCGAGCTAGGAGGCTCAGCTGCGCGGCCACAGCACTTGTGTCCTGTTGCCTGCGATGCGGCTGAGCTGACCTTCGGCAAAGCCTGTGGCAGGCTGGGGACTCAGGGAGAGGGACTGCTTGCACCATGTGGCCGGTGTGACCCCCTGGCTCCAAGAAGAGGCCCTTGTCTTTGAGAATGTGCACCAGAGACACGGGGGCAGTAAGAGCTCATCCCAGGGCTCACAAGCGGTCAGAAAGATCGGCTGTATACGGGCCATGTGCTGAGGGGGCAAGCACGGAGCGAGGTGGGGAAGAGAAGAGCCACTCCTGCCTCCCTCAGGGAGGCTACTCTTGTCCACGTCCAGAGTCGCAGGCCATGGCTGGTGTGGGGCCGAGATGAGGCCAGGAGTGCCCAGTCACAGGAAAGTCAGACCCAAAAGGGGGCCACTGTAAGTACAAGCTATTTGAAGGGTACATCCATGAGCCTCTCCATCACTTTAACGTGCCCTCTTGTGACTAAGCAGCAAACAGCCATCAGCAGCAGAGGTGACCCCCCAAGACAGAACCCCACACCTACCAGACATCTCCCAGCTTGGGTGGGAAGCACCAGGTGGCTCCCAAGAGACTCACACGGCCTGCTCCAGGACCAGCCAGAGGGAATTAACTTAGAGCTGGGGGTGGGGGGCGGTTTCTAGAGCAAGATGGATGTCACAGGGTAGGACTAAGTGTCATAGGGCAAAAGTGGGTGTCCTAGGGTAGAACCAAGTGATCTAGGGCAGGACTTGGTGACCTAGGACAGGACTGGGTATCCTAGGGCAGGACCAGGTGATCCAGGGCAGGGCCAAGTGATTTAGGACAGGACCCAGTGATCTAAGACAGGACCAGGTGACCTAGGACAGAACTTGGTATCCTAGGGCAAGACCGAGTGATCTAGGACAGGACTGGGTGACCCAGGGCAGGACTGGGTGTCCTTGGGCAGGACCAGGTGATCTAGGACAAAACTGGTGACCCAGGGCAGGACTGGGTGTCCTAGGGCAGGACCAGGTGATCTAGGGCAGGACCGGGTGATCTAGGACAGAACTGGTGACCCAGGGCAGGACCGGGTGTCCTAGGGCAGGACTGGGTGATCTAGAACAGGATTGGGTGACCTAGAGGAAGACTGGGTAGAGCAAGCAAAATGCCTTTAAGTAGGCAAATGGATAAATAAACAGTCGTACCTCCAGACAGTGGAATATTATTCAGCACTAAAAAGAAATGAGCTATCAAGTCATGAAACTAGAGGTACACGGAGGAACCTTAAATGCATATCACTAAGCGAAAGAAGCCAGTCTGAAAAGGCCTATATATTGTATAAGTCTAACTCCATGAAATTCTGGAAAAGGCAAAACCACGGGACACAGTAAAAAGATACGTGGTCAGATGATTAGGGGGAGGGATGAACGGGGACGCACTGAAGACTTTTAGGGCAGTGAAAGTACTCTGTATGATTGTGTAGGGATGGACACATGTCATTGTACATTTGTGCAAACCCATGGAGTGGACCAAAAAAAGTTAACCTTAATGTAAACTATGGGCATTAGTTAATTACAATGTATCAGTATTAACTCATCAACTGCAACTAATATGCCCTATCAAGCCAAGATGTTAATAACAGAGAAATCTTTGGGGAGGTGGGGATAAGGGAGTATGTGCAAAGTGTCAAGACTTTCTCTGCTCAACCTTTATGTAAATCTAACATTCTCTAAGAAATAAAATCTATGAATTAAAAACCTTATTTGCCTTTATGCTTAACCACCTCCACAAAGTACTGCTCCTATGTCTCAGACTCACTCTGAGCACTAAACCTGCAGTGTAACCTTGTGTGACTGCAGTGATGCCATCGGAATCCCCAGCTTCACAGGGTCTTTAGGGCATTATCTGGGAGGGACGGAACACTGAAAACTGGGAAAGAGATACATGGGCAGGTCCTAAGGAAGTCGGGACACTGAACCCCTCCGTTCCACCAACCTTTCTTTGCCAGAAGAAGCCCTCCTTCCTCTCCCGCTAAAGAGGCTAACCCTGTCTGAAGAACGTGTCTGAGCCACCCAGGTGGTTGCCCCACATGGTCCTGCTGAGCCTTCCCCAGACACACCGTCACCACCTCTCACTGCATCTGGACCTACACCTGGACTTAAGTCCCAGCAGGCCCCAGGGTGGGGAGGCACAGAGAGAGAGAGAGAGAGAGAGAGAGAGAGAGAGGGAGAGAGAGAGATGCCCTCAAAGAACGGCATGATCTTGCCAATTTACACCAACAGAAACCTGGGAAACACATGTGGGAATGGCTCTTAAGTATGTGAGATCAAGATGGAATGAACAGAAATTGGACCAGGCTAAATGTATTGATATGGGCCACTAAGCGCAGATTCTCCAACCAATGTTTTAGATTAGGGGGCTGGAAACAGCTTTAACAGTTTCCACCAGTGGTTGACATAAACAGGCATCCGAAGGGGGTGTCCATATGAAATGACGTGGAGATGCCAGAGTTTCCTGGTTATATCACAAAGAAGCAAGTGTCTGAAGGCACACGGAAATTGGGACACTGGAGTGGATTGCCATGTAAGACCTGCTAATGACCTCAGGAGGGTCAAGAGGATATGCCTTACCCAAGACTATGAGAGATGAGTTTAGAAGAGTGCCCCAGCGCCCTTGAAGAGCTCTGTGCTGATGCCCCCCCAGGTCAGAAAGTACCGTGGGAGAGCTCTCCTCAACCTGGGATCCCTAAGTGCAGAGGGGACGACGGGATCTTGAGGTGGCAAGGGCCAAGGGGGCGCATGTAAGAGCTAAGGACAGATGGATGTGGTCACCACAAAGCAGCAAGCAGAAGACCGTTGTTACTGATTAGGTGAGCAGACTGCTCCTACCACTGGAATAGACAGACAGAAGGCCTCCAAGAGTCTTAGGGACCTGCATAAGCAGGAAAGTTCCGGATCTACAGAACTGAGGTCTGGCTTGAATCACCAACACAGAGTCACAGCCCTTCAAACAACTTCCAGACTTGGCACAATCCCAGGTCATAGGGTAGAGCCCCAGGAATGAAGCTGCAGGGTTGGGGCAGAGTCCCTGAAGGGTACACAAGTCAGCAATTCATACAGGGATTCCTTCTCCTGGCCTTCCCCAGAGGGACCTGCGCCCTTGTGCCAGGATGAGTGTGTACCAAGGGAAAAGGAGATGATGAGAGTCTTCAGTGGCTATCAAACACTGACTCTGAACTGACGCTAACAGCAGAAAAACCCAAACATCACTGTGGCCCCCCAGTCAGAGCAGGGGCTTACAGAGGCCAGGTGATCGCACTCACTCTGTCGTCATTCCCCCAGCTCTGGAGTGGACACACTCAGGGGCTGGCAGGTCCCCCACACTGATTCCCTGACTGGCAGACCCAGGGCTATTCTGGTGGGAGAGGCCCAAGGACAGCCTCTGGATATAAAACCTTGTACCAAAAGCGATACGGCCTCCCTGGAGGGCATGGTTAGTGGGAGATTAGTGCCACCGTCAAGGACTTGAAGGATGCAGGGGAGGTGACTGACACCACGCCCCTTTCAACTCTCCTGCTTGGCCTGTGCCCAGAGAGGTGGATTGTGGGAAAGGACAGTGGATTATCATGAACTTAACCTGGTGGTGACTCCAAGTGGTGCTGCTGTTGCAAAGGTGGTCCCCCTGATGGAGGAGTCAGCACAGCCACGGTGCCCGCGACGCAGCTGTTAGTCTGGTGACCGCTGTCTCTACACCCATACTTAAGACCAACGGAAGCTGTCTGCTCTCACCTGCTGAGGTCAGCAACATGCCTGCACTGTGCTATATCACAGGTGTATCAACCCTCCAGCCCCCTGTCACACCTGCACTGTGCTATATCACAGGTGTCCCAACCCCCCAACCACTGTCATTATCTGGCCCACCGGGGCCTTAATTAGTTCTCTCCACACAGCATCACGCATGGGACGTCGGTAAATTTATCAATGATGCTGATTGGACCTAATAGGGAAGAATAGCAACTACCTACCTATGTGGCTAAGACACCTGCACACCACACTCGGATGCTGCTTGGCCCTTCGGAAGGCCCCAGAGGCAAATCACAGAGCAGACCCTTAGGGCTTGGGAGCAAACACACATCTCTGCAGATAACTACTCTCCTTTCAAGAAACCGCTTTTGGCTGCTACTATACCTTAGTCAAGAATGAACGCTTGGCCACAGGCCACCGAGCTACCACACGATTCGGTTACTATGAACTAAGTGTTGTATGACCACAGCCGTCTTACAGCTCACACACGTTGTTGGCCCTCTGTCCACTCACTCGGATCTGTAAGCGGCTGCCAGCAACTGCCCTTTCCCCCAGGGTCCCATTCAGCTTCTGGGAACTGTGCACGTTCGGCATCCTGACGAGGGGCTGACTTTCGCAGGACACCTCATCACCAAGGTCAGGGCCACGAGAACGGTCACGGGCTCCTGTCCGTCCTTGTCCTCGACCTCTCATCTCACACCCATGGTCCCTTCCCACTGCCTGCCCTGCAGATTCAGGCTCCAGACCAAAGACAGCAGTCTGGTAGACATACTCCATCATCGCCCGTGACTGCACACGACCAACTCCCTGTAACTGATCGCGCACGCGGTCTCCTAGCGGTTCTGCTTCCCTGCCTGAACCTGGGACAGTTAGTGTCCTGGGGAGAACGGCTGCCATAGTCCAATGACTTGGAGCGAATGAATGAATGTAATTCTTTACTGCAGAACTTTCCGGCATGTTCACGAACCAGCATACATCACGAACATTCAAAAGGAGGAAAGGAGCAAGTAATGTTTCCCAAACCTACTGGCCCACAGACTTTTTTCTTGACGGAGCCACTGATAAGCTCTGTGGGATGTGATGTAGAAATGGACTCAGGTCCATGTCCCTCTCCTGGTCCCTCCTTCCAGGCCTGGGCCCCCAGCAGGGCCATTTTAGGTCCTGACCACGAGACATGCGAATTTCACCCTCCAGGAGCTTCACCCTGACCCTCACCTGACACCAAGGTGTTGTGTTTGCAAGTGGGCCTCCTGTCCAGGCTCCGAGGGCACAGGAAACAGGGCTTTACTGCCGTAGTAGGAACAGGGCATAGTAATGCGAAGCATGCGGATGCAGCTTCCCCCTCTATTTCAAAAATCATATACATAATATAAATTACGTATGTGATAATTATGTGTATAATAATATCTGAGTCATTGTAATTGTTTTTATTCTGAAGTTAGCTAACATACAGCGTGGTCTTGGCTTCGGGAGTAGAACCCAGTGATTCATCACTTACATACGACAGCCAGTGCTCATCCCAACACATGCCCTCCTCAATGCGCATCACCCATCTAGCCCATCCCCCCACCCTCCTCTCGCCAGCACCCCTCAGTTTTTTCTCCGTATTTAAGAGTCTCTTACGGTTTACCTCCCCCTCTGTTTTTATCTTATTTTTCCTTCCCTTCCCCTATGATCATCCAAGTTTCTCAAATTCCACATGAGTGAAATCTTATGATATGCGTCTTTCTCTGTCTCCCTGACTTATTTCACTTAGCATATTTTTAAAACTATCTTCTTAGCACCCCTGTGAAGTAAACAGGTAACAGGAAGCTCCTGTATAACAAAAACTTGCATGATGACAGTATTTAGAGGCAAACTGACTTTCTGGGGTTGATCAGTGGCTGGCTTGCACGTGGCTGAGGGGGGCTGGTCCCAGGCCTGGCGTCTCTGTCACGTGACCTGTAGGTGTCTCTCCTACTCTCTGAAGCACCGTCAAACTGCTGTGGTTCCTGGACGCCCGGCAGCATCTAGGGCCACCTCTAGCCCACGAAGGGAACCCCCGCTGGAACCTTCTAGGAGTAAGGCTGCCTGCTCCTAGCCCTCTTCTATCTCAGCACTGGTCCCCCGACCTAAGAGGCCCATGATCTTTAAGGAGAAGCAAAGCACCTGCTGAACGCTGGGTGCAAAGGCAGCTCGGGCCAGCAGCCCAGGACAGGGCAGTTTGGCCCACACCTGCCTACCTGTTCGGGAGAGCTTCTGCAAGGTGGCTGCCAGGTGCTGCAGAACCGCCGGTGACACTTCATAGCGGTGTGTGTCTACTGCTGGAACCTTCTGGCACCTTCCAAACACTCCATCTGTGAGAAAAGGGAAGCAGAGAAGAAAAAGTGACATTTCATTTTCAGAGAGAAGAAAGGCATTACACACATCCTTGCAATATATTCTAATTATGCACTGTGGTGAGGCTTTGGAACGCGGCTTTAGAAAGTCATCAAAACACTATCATAAGTCAGAAGCACTTGGAAAGTAATGGTTTATTTAAATAGAAGAGCATGATAAAAAACACAATTTCAAAGGTACAGAGAAAAGGACGTGAATTCAGAGTAGCTGGCATTTTCTATTCTACTCCCTCATCCCTTCCCCCCTCGCCACCCCCGCCACTCACTTTTTGTAATTTCCTGCCCCTGGCTTTCACCTTTCTGACTTGAAGCTTTGCTTCTGACAGTCCTGTGACAAAAAAGCCAATAGTACCCAGGAACGGTTTTCCAGATGAGAAACAGAACACCCAGGAAATACAAATATGAATTTGTGGAAGCCTGAGGATCGTGGAAGTACCTGCCACGCAGGCTGGCAAACGGGGGCAGATGCGGGAATGGCAGTGAGGCTGCTCAAGGTGCTTCCAGAACAAGAGAGACTAACGGGGACAATTTATCTAGTCTGTTCCATCTGTCTAAAATGACACACTCTGCTCATCAACATCTTTTCAAACCACACCCTCCAGTTAATTTAGGCCCCAGTTAGTCTTTATTCGGCAAATTGTTCACTTTGAAATAAGCTTCCTGTAGGGGGTTCAAACATCCAAATTACTGTCCTTCGTACACACAAAAGACTAATTCAAGGGCCAGGCGGCCATCTGCAGCTTCAGGCCCGGATGGAGGGGGAAACACTTCCCTTATTGTTCACAACAGTCTCACTGCACGAAGTGTAGCCGAGGAAAAGCCTTCAAGTGCAACAAGTTTAATCGCCAGAGACACGTTCGCCCAGTGCCAGGCTGACTCAGTGATTACGGGTCTGATGGATGGCGCTGTGTGATCGGCAGAAAATCACCCTTAGTATGGAAAGCATGTCGTGGATTTCTATGGGACTTTGCACAGCAGGGGACACAGCCGGCACAGCTGCTCATTCCGGGCACACCACGGCCATGCAGAAAAGTCAGACCCTTCTGCCGGCCCCGCCCCCCGCACAGGGCTCTACTGGGCACCTCTGCCGGTCACCTCTGTGGGTCACCTCGGCCGTGCGGAGCTCTGCCGGTCACCTCCACCCTACGGCACCGCCCCTCTGTCTGAGTGACTCAACACAACGGCCATCTCCGGCCACAGTGATTCCCAGTCACAGTTCTCTTGGAGGGAGGGTCTCATCTCCCTGCCACTACCCAGTGAGACGGGCAATCTGCTCCACGTGAACACAGACAGCAAGTGTCCCCGTTCTTTTGATTTTGCCTCGTGCGAAGAACCCTGTGCCTGTGGATGGCGTGTTCATGTGGGGAAGGACGGGGGGGCAGGGAGGAGAAGGAGGCTAAGAGAAAAGCTAAGAACTCTCTATAATGTACCTGAAACTCTCATTTTACTTTACAAATGGAGTATCTCGAAGGTAGAATTGTAACATGTAGAGACTGGAAGGGGCATTAAGATGGGCTGACCCCACATTTTACAGTTGAGCGTCGTGACCTGCTAAGGTCCTCATCAGTGAAAAATGGCCAAAGACATTTCCTATCTATTTTGGAACATCCCAAGTAAATTAATTCCCTCTGAAGTATAAACGGCTTCACCCTTGAAAGTTGGTTTGTGCCACACAACGTGCTAAATATATTCTTGGAAAAATAATTATTGGATTTTCTTGAAATCTCTCTCTCGACTATATACTTAAAACACATATATATAATATAATACATGGTATTTTTGTGCTTTTAAAATTAGGTTTAGTTTTAGCTAGTCATTTGGTTTTAATGATTTAAATGTTGAAACTAAACCAACCATTGATTCTCTTTGCCCCTAGACTACAGCCTTGCTGATGAGGCAGGACAGACCTTTCCCCAGTACATTTCTTTAAACTTTATCCTTTAAATAAACTTTATTTTTTAAAGCAGTTTTAGGTTCACAGCAAAGTTGAAGGGCAGGTACAGAGAGTCCCCATATACCTCCTGCCCTCACGTATGCAAACCAACAGCCCCCAGCCTGAGTGGTACATTTGCCACAACCAATGAGCCTACAGTGATGCCTCTTTATCACCCAAAGTCTGTAGTTCACATCAGGGTCGTTCTCGGTGTTGTACACCGATGGGTTTGGACAAAAGCACGGTGGCACGTGCTCACCATTATAGTGTCACGCAGGGTAGTGTCACTGCCCTGAAAATCCTCTGTGCTCCCCCTGTTCACCCCTCCACGCCTCTCACCCCTGGCAACCATTGACCATTTTACGGTCTCCAAAGTTGTGTCTTTTCCAGAATGGCATATACAGTTGACCCTTGAACCACACTGGTGTGAACTCTATAGGTCCAATTTATACACAGATTTATATTTTAGCTATTTTTAGCTACACAGTACTGTGCAGGCACACATGTGTTTGGTGTGTGTACATATGTGCATCTACATGTGTGTATACTGTGTGTGCTTGTGTCCACGTGTATGTGTTTGCATGTGCGTCTACAAGTGTTACGTACACATGCCTTTGCATGTGTGTTGTGTACACGTGACATGTGTGCTGTGTGTATGTGCATACACGTATACACATAGACAGCCCTGCCATTTGTCTAGCGGCCACACTGTGTGAGAACCCAACGATACAGCCATTCCAACATCATAAATTCATCTAGGAAACAGATATGTTAACACCTCCCTACCAGAAACCTGATTTCCTTATTTATTTCTCAATAAACAACTTCACTACTTTTTTCTCTGTTTCCTCTGGATGACTGTGTGTACACTCCTAATTTCCAGCCCCGTCATGCTGTGTATCTGAGGTGCCCTCCGCATCCTAAGGAGTGGATTCCGTCCCTGCCCACACTGCTCGGCCTCATCCTCCAACCTCAGGAAACGCACGCCCTGCTCTGATGTCCCCCCTGCTGGACAGGTGGGATAGCGGTGGGACATGCATCCGGGGCAGAAGTGGACATGCAAACTACTCACTTGTAACTGTGGTACAGGCTACAGAGGGACATGCTTCGGGGCGGCACAAAGACGGGGCACTGACCTCATCCGACACATAAAGACCCCAGGGAAGTAGCAGCCGGTTGGGCTCCAACATTTACAGAAAGGGGCTACCTACCTAGGGCTGGCAGGGACATCTAGGCAGGGGAGCAGGCTCTGTGGAGGACAGGAAGCGTCCGGTCGCTAGAGCTCTGGGACCAAGGCACTGAGCTCCCAGATGCGGAGCGAGTCAGCGGTGCGTGCAGAGCCTGAGGGCATGGAGAGGTTCAGCCCTCCTCCAGGAGCTTCTGGCACCTTCCAGGCAGGTTTTGCATTTTGCCAGGAGCCACGGGGTGAGCTGCCTGTCCAGGGGAGGGTGGCTCAGCGAGGAGGGTCACCATAGAAGTAAGAGAGCAGGACAGATCCACAGTCTTTTCAGAGGTGAACCCGTAGGACACCAATGCCACCCAGCTGTAGGCCAGCCCCTTCCACGAGTCCACGGCACAGAAAGCCTCTGGGGTTCAAGGAAATATTCCGAGGGACAGCCCATGGAACATGTGTTTTTCCAAAGCAGAAACAAAGCTGTCTTGCTGCCAGCTGGGAGAGGTGACCCAATGGCCCCCAATCAAGTGACACCGCATCCTTCCGTGGGGAGGCCACCTCCCAGACCTCTGTGGGCAGTAACCACAGCAACCACAGAATCATGGACTGTGCTTAAATCCCCAAACTTGCTGACGGCTGTCCCCAAGACCAAATTTCTGAGATGACAATCCCCCTCCTCATTTTGCAGAGCAGAAGACTGGGTCTCCACTGCTTCTGGAAACCAGAGACTACACGCTTTTAAACAGAAAAACAAGGGATGTTTGCAATCCTCGGAAAATAGCTGCTGCTGTCCCAGCTGAGTGTCACTGACCAGACGGCCATTTACAACTGGGAAGTGGGTTTCTCCTGTTAGAAAGAGAGACCTTGATGATTTCTTTGCTGTTTTTTTTTTTTTTTTTGAAGAATGTGAAAAAAACAGCTTGTTCATAATGTCTGTACTTTTGTTTTAACCAGTATTCCTTGGAGCACTATTCCCACAGGCAGAAGTCATTTTCACTCATCAACATCACTGTCCCCTGAACACTGATGCAGGCCTGTGGCTGTGCCCTCCTCCTGGACCGGCGTTCCAGAATTCACTTCTCCCTCGGTCTGTGGGGCTGTGCATGTCCCCAGGCTGCATAGCACACACGTGTGCACACCTGTGTGCACACACATCTCCACATCCCTCTGGCACTGACATTCTCCTCTCACCTCCAGGCACCATGGGCTCCTGGAAGGCAGGCACCAGAGCTACGCCTCTTAGAGCTCCCATATCTGACACTACTCTGCACCCACTGTAGGTTCAATAAATATTTGTGACCGATTAACTGGTGTTTTTCCACTTGCCTGAAAAAAAGCTGAGTGGCGCCTGAGCAGCTCAGTCGGTTAAGCGTCTCAATTTCAGCTCAGGTCATGATCTCACAGTTTATGGGTTCGAGTCCCGTGTCAGGCTCTGTGCTGATAGTGTGGAGTCTGCCTGGAAGTCTCTCTCCCTCTCCCGCTCTGCCTTTCCCCTGCTCGCTCTCGCTCTCTCAAAACAAAGAAACATTTTTGAAAAGCTGAGATGCCCACAGAAATGTATACCACCATCAACTAGAATCTTAATTCGCTGGAACTCACACTGATTTAGAAGTGCACAAGTCCCAGCACATGACCCTGCTGGAGGCAGGACCAGGGATCCCTGAGAACAAACCCAGGGGGCTCGTGGTGGAGCCTGCAAATGAGGGGGTGCTCCTCCGTGCTCTCAGCAAACACGGCACCTCCTCCCCCTCTAACTCCGCGCAGGCTCAGAGCACCGGTCCTCCCCCAGCTCATCCATCCCCAGCCTCACACGTGGAGGACCTCTGCTCTGGGGAAGGCATGTTCATGTTCAGAGATATCGGCCCCTTTACTCTCAGGATGCTGTGGCTCTGGGGACTGCAGAGTGCAGGCCTCCCAGAGAATGAGCCAGACCAGCAGGTCAGACTACCGAGCGGCTGTGGGCTTGAACAGGTGGGTTTAGGTCTGTCTTGGAGAGAACCATCTCTGTTCAGCGTCCGTCACGCAATTCACCTCGGGCTTGCATTAAAGGGCATCCTGAAAAAAAGCCTGTGGAGTCTACACTGTACACCTGCTGAGAAACGTCCCTCATAGCATCGTCAGTGTCTCTTCGTAAAGGCCCAGACAGGGAAGGAATCCCCCAGACCCCAGGACAGGACCCACCCACCTTCTACCTTCTACCCTCTTGTTGGTCACCGGCTGTTCTCGTCACATCTCTGATCTTGTTGTGCAGGCTCTGGTGGTATTTTTTTTTAAGGAAGTAACCATTTTCTTTGCGCCCATCATATTCAATCCTCTCTTATTTTTCCGTCTGTCCCTGTTTTTTATTTTTTTATGCATCTTTTTTTACATCTCTTCATTATTTCTTTGGGAAGAGATAATGAGACTAGGTAATTCACAAACACAATGTGATCACCTTATTTAGATTTTCAGAGTGGGATAATTAGTTTAGGGCACGTTTAGAAATTATTGCAAAGCACATACCTGTTCGATAATTTGTGTAAATAGTTTATTCATGTAAATAATATGCATGTGCAAATGTATTATCTTTGTTCCCTGGAAACCCTAAGAACAATATTCTTGATTTTGGAGCTAGAAGGGATCGGCAGAAAAGGCGTCACAGTTATAAGGTCTTTGCAAATGAGGGTGTGCCAGAGGTGGCATTACAATAATTATGGGGCAGGAGAGAAACATACAGTAAATCATCCGTATGCAGAATCTCCTTGCAGGGGTAAAAACAAGAGCTTTCAGGAGGTCTAGCCCAGGGATCAGCCTTGCCTCTTTCCATAATCATAGAAACAATGGCCTGTGACATACATTTAGTTTCTCAAAATACTGCACACGGTAAACGATAAATGCATTCATGCACCTTGTGAAATGGCTGGTCAACCCCATGGGACAAAAGGAACAGGGGTCCGTCTAAAGCAGCTCCCGGGGGCTTGCAGGGGAAACACAGGAAGTGGTAAGGGGTTTGACCACAAGGCCCTCCTGGGACGTTCCAGGAATTTAACCCAGTGCTCAGAAACGGCACACAGGCTCAGAGAGATGTGTTTTGGGGCACCCAGTCCCTGAGCCCACGGTGGGTGTACCTGCTGTATCTGAGCACCCATAAGCTGCCATCTAGGAAGTACATTACATTTTGTAAAACGGGTTCTGGTTCACCCCCACCCTGCATCAAACTTGGCACCTAGGTGGCAGCAGGATGAAGCAGCAACAGCGACCCCTGGTGGTCACCTCCCCACAGCACAGGATCCTCACAGGGACAGTTGGTGGGGGAGCTCCTGGGAAGCCCAGACAGGCCAAAAACCATATCCACAGAGCTGCCTGGACCCTAGTTTGGAGATGGTGCTGGTGTTCCCCAGGGAGGCAGGGGAGTCAGTGACATGCACATGTAGACACCCACACAAGCTCGCATGCTTGCACACACCTGTGCACAGACTTCTACACCCATCCATGCACACTGGGGACTGCCTGGCCACAACCAGGCCAAGGGACACCCCCCCCCCACTTGCAGACAGATGCCTGCACCCACCTTTCAGGCAGGCTAGCGTAAAAGCCCCGCCCTCCAGTGTCATGCTGTTCCAAGCTAAAGCACCCTTTCCTTTTTTCTGGCCTCCCCTCTGTTGTCCCGTAGGACCCTAATCTCTCTCCCCTCCTCCCAAGGTAGCTTATCCTCCCCCCACCATGCTGTTCAGGGTGTCCACAGGCCATGTAGAAAGGACCTGCCCCATCAGACCCCAGGGACGCCTCTGTGCACAGCATGGCCGGGGACACACAGAGGGGCCGGCTGTCCGGAAGCTGCGAGTCAGCCTCGGTCCTCAAGCTCAGGAGTGACGACGCTCTGCCACCCCTTCTGTGAATACTGGGGACCAACTTCTCCCATCGCCTGAGGAGTGTGGTACGGTCTGGGAAGGTAAATGTGGCTCATAAGCCCCAGGCTGGTAGCCAGGCTGGGCAGTGGGTGAACAGTGAAGACGGCAATAAGAATAAATAAAACCGGTCCCGTCACTGTCACTGAGCGCTTATGCCCCAAGCACTTTCCTAAGCCTTTTATGTGCAAGAACTCTAAACCCCCGTCACACTCTGATGAAACACCACCATCCCATTTTACACCAGCTGGAAACCGAGGCAGAGAGAGGCAGGAGCCCAAGGTCTCAAACCCAACAGCGTGCCTCCGTGACGCCTGCGAGCCCTGCCTGGCCTCTTCCGTCACGTTCCCCTTCGCCTTCTGGCCGTCATCACCCTGAGCATTAGCTTTCCTTTCCGTACACATGTCCCAGTTTCTGACGTAGAAAACAGTTACACTGCGGTGATGGAATGTCTTGTTCTGAAACTCATGAACAAAATTCCCTGGGTCCCGTTTGTCTACTCTGGATGTAAGAGCTAACGTGTTTACATGCAGTTATGATGTGCCAGTAGCGCTCCTACACACGCAACTCAGTTAATCCCAGGACAACCTGCCATGGTCTCAACCGTCACGGTCTCCTTTCACTGTTGGGAAAGCGAGGGCCCAGAGAGGTTGTGTGACCTGCCGAGGTCACACAGTAAATGGCAGGCTGGCCTAGAGTCTGCACATCCTTTATTACCAACATGCCGTCACTTGTGCAGCCGTGACGGCACCAGGCCAGGGCAGGGGAAGCCAAACCAGGTATCTTCACCATTTTGGTCACCTGAGCCCTCATCGGAAGAAAAGAAAGAAACAACCACTGGGGGCTTGAGGAGGGAGGGAAACGGACCAGCACATGGCTGTTTGTAGCCAACAGATACCAGCAACAGATTTAATGTTTATTTGTTTTGTTTTTGTTTTTTTTGAGAGACAGCAAGTGAGCACAAGAGCAGGGGAGGGGCAGAGAGAGAGGGAGACACAGAATCCCAAGCAGGCTCCAGGCTCCGAGCTGTCAGCACAGAGCCCGACGCAGAGCTCCAACCCACGAACCGTGAGATAATGACCTGAGCTGAAGTCGGACGTTTAACCGACTAAGCCACCCAGGTGCCCCTACAGCAACAGTTTGGAGTCTGCACCACGACAAGCCACCCACAGCCAGAGGCAGAGTCCACGGCCCTTCCAAAGGCTGTTCCATCCCTACACTGGCCATGGGGTTGGCGCCCACCTGCCTCCCAGAGCTCCTTCCGGTAGCCTGGAGCCCAGGCGCACAATGGGGAGGGGCGTGAGCAGGAGATTCTGACTTTTGGCAACTGTGAACTACCCTGATTAGACAGCGATCCACAGACCATGCTGGGGCTGCCCCTTCAGACACTCAGGCCGGCCCTGCTTGCTCAGACACGGGGGTCCGCCCACGCACAGCTTGGACATTCCCAGTCCTGCTCGAGGCTGACGAGAGACAAGGGGCAGGAACACTCCTCGCTGCTCAGCTGCCTCCATGTTTCCCAGTGAGATCAATTCAAAGGCAAAGCACCTGATAGTTACCATGTATCACAAATGTGCCCACAATGTCTGAGAGTTCTAGAGAGGAAAGGCGGTACTGGCTGCATGACGATGCTAGTGTCCTTACTGCCACTGAATTGTACACTTAATAAGGGTTATCATGGGGGCCCTGGGTGGCTCAGTCGGTTAAGCGTCTGACTTCGGCTCAGGTCATGATCTTACAGTTTGTGGGTTCAAGCCCCGCATCAGGCTCACTGCTGACAGCTCGGAGCCTGGAGCCTGCTTCAGATTCTGTGTCTCCTCTCTCTCTCTCTCTCTCTCTCTCTCTGCCCCTCCCCCACTTGCACTCTTTCTCTCAAAAATAAATACACATTAAAAAAAAAAGCTTAACATGGCAAATTTTAAATTATATATATTTTCCCTCAATTTAAAAATTTAACAAAGAGCAATTCAAAATAAAAGAATACAACAAAGCAGGGCACTCTCGGCGAGCAGTGAGGATGTGGATAGATGTTAACGGTGTCCCGCGAGGCAGGGGCCATCTCCACCGGGACGTGGGAGAGGAGCTGCATGGACTCCTGAGGTCGGTTACAGCTGCTGCTGGGGTCACACCACAATCACGTTTGGGTGACGGGTTTTCATTGGGGCACATGGGCACTTCCGGTCATCAGAATTCGTTCAAATTTCATTTAGTCCAGACCAGTGAGCATTCATCTGGCGCCCACTCTGTCCACAAGCCAGGCCCAGCCGTTTGGATTCAGGGAAACACCACCCCCTCACATCTGATGAGACACACATGGGCATCAAGAGGTCACCAGGACCTGAGTTCCTGGAAGCAAAGGCCCAGAGACAGGCCTGGTCTGCTAGAGAAAGTCAACGCTGATCAGGGAGGGCTTTCTGGAGGAGGCAAGGCCAGGGCGCTCTACTATCGCTATCCAGCTGAGGACGGCTGTGAGGCCCCGGACCACGGGGTCTCCTGACTGCTCTTCCACACCTGCATGGGAGGAGCCATCGGTCTGCGGGGGAGGGGGCTTCTAGCAGGCACGAGGCTGTCTTCGGAACTGCAAGTACCTGGAAAGCACGAGGTCAGGCTGCCTTGCTACAAGGACTCTTGGTTCCACAGGGGAGCGGTGGCTCCAGTCACAGTGAGGTAGGGCCGTTTCGTGCCTACCCCTCAACAAGTGCACCCCCTCCCATCAACATGCTTACACATCACATTGTTAAGTAACTGCTCGCAACACCGCGCATCTGGGTTTTGAACACAAATTGCACTACCTGGAATTTAATACAAGAGACTCTTGGGAGTGTTGGTTGAAATGTCACACAAGAATTTGGAATTGCATACCCATGTGGGAAACCAGACCCTGCGAGCTCTAGGATAAGTAAAAGTGAAAAGCAGAGAGCCCCCAGATAGAATCCACCCAGAAAGAGAATGAGGGGCTGTGCTGCTGGCAGCGACACTTTCCTTTTTCCTTAACTTCAGCACAAACGACAAGCCGAAGGCTCACAGCTGGGATGCACAGAGTAGACGCCAGCGGCATTTGTGAGGCGCTGGAGAGAACAGAACCCACAGGAATCTGAGACTCCGCTGGTGAGGAGTCACGTGCCTGCTTCGTGCCAGGGCCTCACTGGAATCGTCCTTCCCTCAAACACCCCTCTGTTCACTAGTGTCTTCTGTCAGCCAATGGATCATGCTGAAGTGACACAGGAACCCACAAACCCACGGAAGACACCGTCTCCCGATCTCAGGCCTGAGCTGGGTTGTGCCTCATCAGCTCCCACACCTGTCCATTTCAGAAGGTCACAGGGCCAGAGCCCAGGACTCTGTCAACAAAGGTGCACAGCCAAGTGGACCCGGGCGTTCTGTGCCTCCCTGAGAAAGTCCCCGGACAGGACAGGCCCCAGAAGGCACCGGTCTGCAGGGGCCAGGAGGCCCCAGAAGGTACCAGTCTGCAGGGGGCAGGAGGCCCGGCTGAAGGTAAACTCTGGCCTGTTGAGCCGCTTGCTTACCTGACCCACACAGGCCAAGACTTCTGTCCACTCCACGTGGGTGCTGGCTGCCCGGCCCCTCTCCCAGCATGGCCCTCGGCTCACTGGACTGCCGGTGCCCCTCTCACATGTGAACGTTGGGACCTGGCTCTGGAGACCCCTTCAGACAGCAACCAAACCCATTGGAATCAGCCTCCGGAACTCACACGTATCTCAGGGATGGTCTGCTGCACCACCCAGGAGCCTTCATATCCAGTGCTTTAAACTCAGGCCGGGGAGACAGCCAGGAGCCCCAGGAGGGGGACGTTCAGCGTTGAGAAGAGGAGCTGTGCGCGCTTCCCAGCCCCGAGCAGGTGCCTGAAGGCGCTTCTCGCACTGACCCCACATTCTGCTGTGATGCGCTGCAGCCGCCCCTGGAACGGCTCCTTCTCCTTCTGCAGCGCGTTTAGGTCTGCACACCTAGCAGGATTAGGTCTACACAACACCGCCACTCATGCACCGCTGCATTTTAACTTCTTGTTGACCTCTGACCCCTGAAGAGGAGGCCTGACAGCTGCAGGGTTTGGAGCACTCAGATAGGAAGTCCTGGGCCCCAGAGCTTTTCCAGGGGGAGAGGCTGGGGTGGGCTGGTGTCGGTAATCCCCAGCACAATGTTGATCAGCAAAAACAAATCACACTGAGCCTTAAAATAGCCTTTCCTGAAAAGAAAGCTCACCTCTTAAGATCACCGCCTAGGTGAGCACAGTAATAGGTTTTCCAACGGACACATTAACCTTCCTGACTGCTTTCCACCATCTCGGGCCATGTGGCTCTGCCAGTCCTCAGCTCTGTTCCTGAAACGGATGGACCTGGCCGGGCCACCTACAGGACACTCATCCTGAGGCACCTGAGAGCAGGTGAGCAAATCACACCTTGTGATTTCAGAATAAACAGGGTTTTTGCTGGGAGCTGAAGAGAATGATAGCGTGTATTTTATTCAGGCCCTTGTGCTTCATAGACAAGAAAATTAAGGCAGTGAGGGATCGGACAGCCCACTGGGGGTTGCCCCCATACCCCCACTCCCCACCAAGACAGCGCCCGTGGCCACCATGCCCGCTCTGGCCCTGCTAGGATATTCTAGCATCCACAGTTTCCTTCAATAGAAACAACACAATAAAATGTGAGGTCAGAGTCAGAAGATAACACATTGCATTGGGCTGTGCAAACAATCCTAAAAAGATCCTGGCTGGACATCATTCACTTTCTAAGTACAATGTTGAAGCAGCTGCAGGGTTGGGACCAGCATCAGTGCTGGAGCAGCAGCATCGGGACCAGCAGCAGTGCTGGAGCAACATCAGGCAGTCTGGGCTCTCAGGCGCTGAGACTTGTCCCATGAAACAGAAAGCACCTCCCGGAGACTGGCCTGGAGGAGCCCGGCTCTGCGGCCACCGGATTAGGTGACCTTCACCTGCTGCTGAGCCTCCCTAGTCTTTAGGGGTTAGGTGTTTGTTTTGTTTGGTTCTTTATGAAAATTACAGGCTGGAGCCAGATAATCTGAACACCTCTTCCAGCTTTAAAATCCAGAGGTCAGTGCCTGTTGGTAGGAAGATGCACTCCCCAAGCAGTGGGACCCTGAGGGATTTCATCGACACGAAAGGCAGTTTACTGGGAGAAAGACGCAGTTGAAAGATGAAAAAGCACAATCTAAACCACCAACACGTGTGCCATTTGCACAGCTCTGCTGCAGGCAGGTGCTGTCCTCACTTGTGGTGACTCTGTCCCAAAGGCGAGGGTTAATTCTGGTTTTCTGCCCTTGACCCAGACTGGACAGACACATTGGCACTGCTCTGGAGATTTCAGCACTGTCCTCCCTTCTTTTCCTGGACATGACGGAGGGACCCTGCCCCTGCTAATGAGCTGAGCGGGCTCCTTGCTTCCTGTCAGGAGAGCTATGGCCGATCCGGACCTCCAGGTCCTGGCCACACTCAAGCATCCCCAGGAAGTCGGGCTCTCTGGGCAGGGACCTGGCTGGGGATGGGGGACCACCCGAGGCCGGCGTGAGGGTACTCGGAAAACCTCACTGTCGAGAGCTCAGACCCCACCCAAATCTCCGCGGGCTGTCATGTTTGGTGCAGTCTGCTGTGGGTCCAAAGATAAGCAGCAGGGAAGGAAAAAAAGGCAGTTTATCTGTGGCAGCTAATCTCCCCATCAGCAGCCCTCTGCTCCAGCCCGTTGCCAAGTAACGGAGGCCGCTCCTCTTATCAGCCTGGAACGTTCCATTGACTATTCAGACAAGAATAGAAAGGCCTGGCACTGAGGGCTGTAAGCAGCACTGAACGAAAATGGCACATTATGTGGGATGAGGGAAAAGGGAATCTGTTAGCCCTCATCTTATCTGGATGGTGACAGTTACTCAAAAACAGCCATCCATCACTCGCCTCTGCACCCATTCTTATTCCAGCAACTGGAGAGCCCCTTGCCCGCTTTCCAGAGAGGGGGAGGAGCGGGGGGGGGGGGGGACAGAGGGAGACAGAAAGAGCAGGAGAGAGGAGAGCCGGGGAGAGGGAGGGAGCCGAGGGCCCTTGTTCCTCAACCCGGTTTACTCTGGGCGCCCCCCTCCTCTCCTTCCTTCTCTCCCCTGGCCCAGGCCCCTCCACTCTCACACCTGAGGTAGCTCCTCACAGTGGAAGGTCCCACCTTCCGAATTACCCAAAAAAATGTGCGCCCCAGCCCAGGGGAGGAACACAGCTGAGCCCCCAGCAGACGGGGAACACCCAGCGCCTTGAGACTGGCTAAGCCACAGGGCCTGCTCCTGCCATGAGCCTCCGAAGGACGCCCCCAACTACTTGTCAACCGACCCAAGACCCTCTCCCCACTTCATCCCCAGCTCTGTTCTCAAGCTGGCAGAAACAGAAACAGCAGGACCTGAGTGGGCTAGGGGAGGGGCTAGGGGAGGTGCAAGGAGAAGCCCAGGCCCCAGGGCGGGGGGTAACGGCGTCAGTAGCGCCTCCTTAGACGGGGGCCGCACGGCCACCAGCCTGCCCACAAGAGTGGCCCCCAGGCCCGAGCCCCGCAGCACCGGCCTGTGCTCTGGCCCACAGGGAGCCTGGTCCTCCGCCTGTTGGTCAGATGGTGATGCACGCACAGGCCACCCCCTGCCCCACAGACCCAGCACGGCCTAGCGAGCCTGTGCGCTCTCAGTGGAAGCAGCCGGACACATGTGCCTGGAGAGTGGCATCAGAGGCATCAGAGACGCCCGCGTGCCCGCCAGCACCAAGGAAACACGGCCCACCAAATCCAGGACACACCGAGAGTTGCCCAGACAACCAATATTCAGGTGCTGGAGCTCCTCGGCCACTCTGCTTCCCCAGCAGCATGCAGGCCCACTGGGGGTGCAGAGGGGAGACCACGATGGGCGTACAGAAGATCCCCCACTCTGTTCACCTCCTCCACCTCCCCGCCGGCCAGACGGCCAACGGTTCTGAATGCCTTTTCGAAAGGTCGTCTTCTAAACAGCACAGATGCTTTTGTTTCCTTTCCCCCATCACATGATTATTAGAAAAACAGACACTTCAGGGGCGCCTGGGTGGCTGAGCCGGTTAAGCATCTGACTTAGGCTCAAGTCACGATCTCGTGGTTCGTGGGTTCGAGCCCCTCATTGGGCTCTATGCTGACAGCCCAGAGCCTAGAACATGGTTCAGATTCTCTCTCTCTCTCTCTCTCTCTCTCTCTGCCCCTTCCCCGCTTGCATTCTGTCTCTTTCAAAAGTAAATAAACATTAAAAAAGAAAAAGAAAAAAGAGAAACATAAACTTCAGAGAGAGAGAGTCCAAAGAGAGAAGTGAACTTGGAAGTTTTAGTATTCAAAATATTGAACAAACTGAGGGTTGATGGGGGGGGCGGGGAGACAGGAAAGTGGGTGATGGGCATTGAGGAGGGCACTTGTTGGGATGAGCACTGGGTGTTGTATGGAAACTAATTTGTCAGTAAATTATATTAAAAAATATTAACTTATCCTATAGGAAATTCAATTCTGTACAAAGTACACTTGTGTGTTTAAAATAAATTTTAACTACTAGGAATAACTATTACTATCTGGAGTCCAAGCAGATTTTCAGCCATCACTGTCCTGATCACCCAGTTCCAGGGGCCTGATCCATCCCTCAGCATGTGGTGGCTGGGAACACAGAGGACCTGCTTGTCCCTCTCACTCTCCTCTGCCTTCAACCCCCCCACCCACCCACCCTCCCTGTGCCCAGTGAACCCTGCATTCTGCAATCATCCAATTGCCCATCTGTCTCTTTCCAGTAGGGAAGGGTGGGTCCCACTTCCTGCAGCGCTTGGCCTATGGAAATGATTTTTGTAAGAATTTACCAAAATCCAAAGCAGGGATTTGAAGAGATATTTGAAAACCTATGTTCACAGCAGCATTATTCATAGTAGCCAGGAAGCAACCCAAATGTCCATCGCCAGATGGATGGATGAACAAATGTGGTATAGATGTACAACAGAGAAGCATTCCGCCTTGAAAAGGAGGGAAATCCTGACACCCGCTATAGCATGACGAACCTGGAGGACATCATGCTCATTATGTGAGCAAAGCCAGTCACAGAAGGACAACTGCCCTGTAATTCTACTTCTATGAGGTCCCTGGAGCCGCCAGATCCATAGAGACAGAGAGGAGAGGGTGGGCGCTGGGGAAGGGGGATGGGGAGTTAGTGTCTAATGGGGACAGAGTCTCAGTTTGGGAAGATGGAAAGTTCTGGAAACGGTGGTGGTGATGGTTGCACAACAATGTGAATGCACTTAATGCCACTGAACAGTGCACTTAAAACTGGTTAAGAAGGGGGGCATCTGGGTGGCTCAGCAGGTTAAGTGTTCAACTCCAGATTTCAGCTCAGGTCAGGATCTCATACTTCGTGGGATCGCGCTCCACATCAGGCTGTGCACTGACAGCGTAGAACTTGCTTGGGATTCTCTCCCTCCCTCCTTCTCTCTCTGTCCTTCTCCCCCTCCCTCTAAGTAAATAAACTTTCAAAAAATGGTTAAGATGGTAAATTCTGCTATGTGTATTTTACTACAATTTTTTAAGAGTGATAAAAAATTTGGTGGATGAATAAGAAACCGAATAGAAGAGATATGCCCCCACTTCAGGAACAGCGATGGGAAGAAAGGCCTGTAAACTCAGTGGGCCATAATATTTAAGGCAAAGCGATGGGAAGGCTCTCTCAGTGCAGCTATCCCTGAGAACCCCGCAGTCCAGGACCCCAACAATCCAAAGTGGTCCATGCACAGGTTGAAATACATTATCAATACCCAAAAATTTCATTAGAAATAAACGTATCCAGTAGAAGAGCTCATCACTTAACTTTAAAAATATCTTGGTTTCCAATCTGGATAGATCAGCCTTTGGGGGGAAATGAGTTCTTTAATAGTGGATTTACAAAACAATTTAATTTGGTTTCATGTTGGCCAAGAGATCTTTGGTGAGGCTAACCACCAGGAACAAAAAGAACACCTTCCAAGCCCTGCCAGACACACCAGATGAACTTTCTGATGAAGGGGCCAGTTGGAACCATGGAAACCTTCTTCTCCAGATCAAGGTCAAGGACAGCCACAGTCCTCACATGCCTTCAAGCGTTTCTATCGAAAGGCCCAATTTCAGCAACCCTCTAGGTTGTTTTCTCAAAGACCACAAAAAAGAATGATTCCTATAAACCAACATGGATCATCCTTAATTACCGCACTGCAGCCACGGCTATTTAAAAACCAACTGCAGCAAAGTGCTGACAAACATTAATGAGCAGTGATGCACACATAGAACTGTAAATGAAAGGATAATGAAAGCAATTTATTTGAAAATTAAAACATGATTAAGAATGGCAGCCTGTGCAAGAGCCCAGAGGCCCAAGGCAAGTGTCTGATGTGCAACCAGCTCTCATTAACTAAGGAGCCCGGTGAAATTGCTTTCCTTTCTCTGACAGTTTTTAATATAAAGTAACTTCACTAATAGATGGATATGTCCTTTCAGAACCCAGGACCTGGAAGATATCTAGAAGTAGAGCATCCAAGGGCAACTCCATTCATGTGGGAGTCTCACCAACGTGAACCTGAACCGAACTTCCCTCTGACAGTGGACGTGAACCCTGCGTTCATCCACACCAGGACAACATGGATGCCGTGGATGCCTCGACAAGAATTCTCACTATTTGGGATACTCCAAGGTCTGGCCTCTCATTTTCAGACTCGGAGACCAAAGTAACTACATGGGAGAGCAGGTTCTTGCAAGAACTTTGCAATTCGGAGTCAGACTTATTTCAGCACAGGTGCTGCCCAGCCAAGTCCTGACCCATCCTAGGGAAGGTCAGACCAGGTGACCTTCCAGTGGGTCCTGAAACAGGTGTGGACATGAAGGCACCAAGAGATTGGACCCTGGTGTCCTCACAAGCCCAAAAGGGCCTTTGGAAGGTGGTTCCTCAGATGGGATAGGTCACCTCATATTTGCTGCTGATGTTCAGTCATCCTTGAGCCATGGGACAGACCCAGGCCCTCCCGTGCTCAACACATTTACAGGAACAACACAGAACACATCCCTGTACCTGTGCTGAGCCCACCTTCTGACCTCTCCTCGCTGATCCCAATTCTGTTTGCACTTCACTGCTTGATGCTCAGGCTCCTTCTCCCCTCTCATCAGTGTTTGGTTTCTTTAGTTGCTCTCTATGTATGGGTCACCCTTCATTTGTACCACCACTATCCTCCTGCTCACGCCATGATCCAGCTGCACACAGGAGAGGTGAAAAAGCCCCAGCTCCCAGCATGTGCTGCCTTTCTTGGGCCCCATCACGGCCCTGAGCTCTAGGGAGCAACAGTGTAGCATATGGCCGACTGAAGACACCCAGAGGCCGAGCCCGCTGATATCCACCCACCTTTACTACGAATCAGTGCATTCCATGGAATCAGAAAGCAGAGATGGGTGGAGGAGAATTCCTAGCCCAGACACTGCTGGTGTAATGTTGCTACAGAAAGCACCTGGAGAAGAAAACCCGAGCATCACTGTAGACACACACACACAGAAGAACGACTCTCTTACATTATCTATAATTACAGAGGTGCCGACTAAAGCAACATTAACGATTTTGCCCATCAGTTTGGCAAAGGGTCTTGTGTGATGATGATTGGGTTGCTGTTGTGTTATGAGTGTAACAGGCTCATCCACTTTAAAATCAAGTAATTCCTTGGCACAAAAACAGACACATAGACCAATGGAATAGAATAGAAACCCCAGAACTAGACCCACAAACGTATGGCCAACTCATCTTTGACAAAGCAGGAAAGAACATCCAATGGAAAAAAGACAGCCTCTTTAACAAATGGTGCTGGGAGAACTGGACAGCAACATGCAGAAGGTTGAAACTAGACCACTTCCTCACACCATTCACAAAAATAAACTCGAAATGGATAAAGGACCTGAATGTGAGACAGGAAACCATCAAAACCTTAGAGGAGAAAGCAGGAAAAGACCTCTCTGACCTCAGCCGTAGCAATCTCTTACTCGACACATCCCCAAAGGCAAGGGAATTAAAAGCAAAAGTGAATTACTGGGACCTTATGAAGATAAAAAGCTTCTGCACAGCAAAGGAAACAACCAACAAAACTAAAAGGCAACCAACGGAATGGGAAAAGATATTTGCAAATGACATATCGGACAAAGGGCTAGTATCCAAAATCTATAAAGAGCTCACCAAGCTCCACACCCGAAAAACAAATAACCCAGTGAAGAAATGGGCAGAAAACATGAATAGACACTTCTCTAAAGAAGACATCCGGATGGCCAACAGGCACATGAAAAGATGTTCAGCGTCGCTCCTTATCAGGGAAATACAAATCAAAACCACACTCAGGTATCACCTCACGCCAGTCAGAGTGGCCAAAATGAAGAAATCGGGAGACTCTAGATGCTGGAGAGGATGTGGAGAAACGGGAACCCTCTTGCACTGTTGGTGGGAATGCAAATTGGTGCAGCCGCTCTGGAAAGTAGTGTGGAGGTTCCTCAGAAAATTAAAAATAGACCTACCCTATGACCCAGCAATAGCACTGCTAGGAATTTATCCAAGGGATACAGGAGTACTGATGCATAGGGGCACTTGTACCCCAATGTTCATAGCAGCACTCTCAACAATAGCCAAATTATGGAAAGAGCCTAAATGTCCATCAACTGATGAATGGATAAAGAAATTGTGGTTTATATACACAATGGAATACTACGTGGCAATGAGAAAAAATGAAATATGGCCTTTTGTAGCAACGTGGATGGAACTGGAGAGTGTGATGCTAAGTGAAATAAGCCGTACAGAGAAAGACAGATACCATATGGTTTCACTCTTATGTGGATCCTGAGAAACTTGGCAGGAACCCATGGGGGAGGGGGAGGAAAAAAGAAAAAAAAGAGGTTAGAGTGGGAGAGAGCCAAAGCTTAAGAGACTGTTAAAAACTGAGAACAAACTGAGGGTTGATGGGGGGGGGGAGGGAGGAGAGGGTGGGTGATGGGTATTGAGGAGGGCACCTTTTGGGATGAGCACTGGGTGTTGTATGGAAACCAATTTGACAATAAATTTCATATAATAAAAAAAAAAAAAGAAAAAAAAATAAAATTTCTAATACACAAAAAAAAAATAAATAAATAAAATAAAATCAAGTAATTCTTGTTGGAAAGTGTGCAAATAAGACACACGCCTTCTGAAGGACAATTCTGCAACATTATCAAAAAGTCTTAACATATTCAAACCTTTCTTTAAAGCGCCTGGAGTTTGCAGACCATCCTATCTGTTTAAACTTAGAGCATTTATGTGCTATAGTTCTTGGGAGCCAGTGACTTATTTACTCGGGCAGCATGGGAAGGCAACACTAGGGTTCAATGGTTAACTATCATTAAATGACCAGTACAGCCTTAGGAAAAACTCCCTTCCCCTTCTGCTGTCATCACATTGTGGTGACAATAATAGGGTAAGGTTTGCAGCTTTAATAAAGTATTCTAAATTTCTTAAATAATGTTTCAAAATACACTGCTGTCACATTTAAATAATACAATTAAGACATTTAGGGCCTCGGTTTGTAGAAAGTATTCAGTTATGTAAGAAAAATTCCTTTTAATTCTATAGGAAAACAATACACATTTGCAAGTGTGAGATGTTATTTTTGTTTTGTGCTTCAGGTGCAGGCATGCCATATTTTCGTACAGAAAGTGCATGAATGATAGACATGTTGTTTTTTAAAAAGCTCATAGAGAAGAGAGGTATATATTTTCATACTCTGGGTCTACATGGTTTTATATTGCATCACCAAAGCTATAGATTGCCTCTTCCCTTTCGCTGCCACAGTGCAGTGAGGAACATCTCCTCCTACCAGGAGTCGGGCTGCAAGATCGCGAGAACCAGAACGCATCGAGTGCATGCTCTCCGGGCTGTGCACCACAGGACGATCACGGGGTCACCAAGAACACATTCTGAAAGTCACCAAGCGCACAGGGGTTGCTGACCGGTAAGGCTGCACCTGCCCACATGCCACCAGTAGTAGATGAGCACTCTTCCTTTCCCGCGTGACTGCCCACATTCTGTGTTTAGACTTTTCATCTTTCCAAACTGACGGATTTGAGGTGATAATTCATTGTAATTTGCACTTGGCTACTAATGAAGGTGAGCATTTCTTTATATGCTAGTTATTTGGCTTTTTAATGTCATGATTTAGGATTTAATATTAATTCTTCCAAACCGTGAAAACTATTTTTCCATTTATTTGTGTCTTCCTCAATTTCTTTCATCAATGTCTTCTAGTTTTCAGAGTACAGGTCTTTCACCTCCTTGGTTAAGTTTAGTCCTAGATATTTTGTTCTTTTTCATGTAACTCCTAAGGGGGGTTGTTTTCTTAATTCCTCTTTCTGATAGCTCATTATTGTGTATAGAAACACAACCAATTTCTCTGTGCTAATTTTGTCTCCTGTGACTTTTCTGAATTCATTTATTAGTTCTAATAGTTTTTTGGTGGCGTATCATGCCATCTGCAATGGTGGCAGTTTTACTTATTCCTTTCCAATTTGGACGCCTCTTCTTTTTCTTTTCTAACTACCGTGGCCAGGACTTCCAGCACTATGTCAAATAAAAGTGGTGAGACTAGGCATCCCTGTCCTGTTTCTCATCTTCGAGGGAAAGCTTTGGCTTTTCACCATTGAGGATGATGTCAGCTGCGGGTTGTCATATTTGGGCTTTATCGTATTTAAATATGTTCATTTTATACCCACTTTGTTGAGAGTTTTTATCACAAATGGATATTAAATTCTATCGATAATTTTTCTGTGCCTACTGAGATAATCGTATGATTTTTATCCTTTGTTTTATTAATGTGGTGTATCATGTTGATTAATCTGTGGATGTTGAACCATCCCTGCATCCCTGGAATAAATCTCATGGATTGTAGTGAATGATTTCTTTTCATGTCCTGTTGGATTCAGTTTGGTGACATTTTGTTGAGGATTTTTACATCTATGTTCATCAGAGATACTGGCCTGTGATTTTCTTTTTTTGTGGTGTTTTTGTCTGGTTTCATAATTAGAGTAATGCTGGCCTCAAAAAATAAGCTTGAAAGCCTTCCTTCCTCTACAATATTTTGGAATAATTTGAGAAGGATAGGTACCAACTCTTCTTTCAATGTTGGTAGAATTCACCTGTGAAGCAATCTGGTTCTGGACTTTTATCTTGAGGGAGTTTTTAAGGCAATGCTTCAATTTCATAACCTATAATCAGCCTATTCAGATTTTCTATTTCTTCAGGATTCAGTCTTAGAAGGTTGTGTGTTTCTAGGAATTTATCCATTTCTTCCAGGTTGTCGTAGATCAATTTTTAAATATTGCCCAAGATCTGAGAATGGAAGTAAAGAGGCAGAGATTCACATGTAAGTTTAATAAAGAAGTTCATATTAAAGCCGGGTGGATGTTCAATTAAACATCAAACTTCACACTGGAAGACTGCACAAGGCTCACCATGCATAATTCTCACCCGACCACTTGAGCTTTGCCGTTACGGCTGGAAGCTGTCATCGGTGCCCTTGGTGCGGGGGGCGGGGGGGGTGCCTCTGACACCCACTGTCTGTGTTCTCCGCACACACAGATCACCATGATGTGTTTATCTTTAAATATATACACCCCTGCCACGTGTTATTATCTGGAGATTCACAGGCTTGACTTCTTCCAAGAAAAGAACAACAGTGACAGCTGAAGCACAGGCACAGGGACAGGGTTCGTTGAGTCAGTGTTTCCCTGCATGCACGTTAACACGCCCAGGTCATTGTCCTAAAGTGATGGTCAGGACAGGGAGACTTCTTCCTGTAGGCACCCTTCCTCACTCCTCACAGACAATCCATATGATCCCAGATCCAAAGCATTTCTGGTAAGTTGGGACCGGACGGAAAAAAAGTGACTGGAAAGCATGCAGGTGAAAAACACTCCTCAAAAGAGCCTCGCGTGAAGCATGCGGTCAGAATTAGACGTCTCTACTTGCTGGGACGGTCACTGGGAATTTGTCAGAGCTCCACAAGGTCAGCCAGGGCATAAGCGGATATAATTGGCACTTCTGGAAAGGGAGACTTTTTAAGCTAATTCTAATGCAAAGAGCGTGACTTTTCCTTTCTCTCCTCCCTTCCTTCCCCCTTTTTTTACATAAGAAATCATGGTGCATCTATTTCCTGGTATTCAGAGTCCTGACCCACCAGCCGGAGTGCCAGAGAAACACGCTCGCTCCCACCGGAAACAGCATCTGCTCCGGCAGAGCGCTCACCGACAGCGGAAAACCCATGACAGGGAGCACGACTGGAATCATCTCCTTAATGAATGCAGCACGTGCAGGTGCACATGTGTACTCGCACACGCACACATGCACACACACGCAATCAGTACTGGAGGAAACAGCAGGACACGCCAAACTGTCAATACCTCGCACAAGACTCTCTGCTACTCGGCAGTAATGAGGAATTACCATAGCAACGCACACGTCCTGTCTCTCCGCACGTGGTGCCAGAGCAGCGTCTCCGCTGACCGACACACACTGCCTGATGGACAGGAGGCCACGCCATCATGGGGTGTTTCTTCTGCCACATTTGGTGGGACCCCTCTCAAGCAGAGCTTCCTCTCACAACCGATTGTCATTTACAGCCAGGGCTCTCGTGCCTGGATTTTTCTCTTTGTCTCTGGCCACCAGAGGTCCCAGCACCGCTGCCGTCTCACATACTCCTGTCTCCAGGGCGCTGTGAGAGGAAATAAACCCTGAAAGTAACCGAAAACGCCGCAAGGAGAGCAAAGAGTAAAGCAGCTCCTCTAGTACTTTCTGGGGGGGGGGAGGGGGGGGGTTTCAACTGTCAGAAGCACACTGTTTCTACTAAGCTGTTTTCTTCCACTCAGGACATGAAAAGGATAGCCCTAAGGGCTCTGGGGAAAAGGCTGCACTCGATGTGGAAGAGTCCTGGGTGGGTCACCATGAAAGGCAAGTTCATTTGGAATGAGGGAGACAGACTCATGCCTAGGCCCCAAGGGAACCCAGACTTGCCATGTTTAACGCAGCACTGGCGCTCTGGAGCAAACAACACAGACAAAATCCTCCCCCTGCAACTGAAGACGGCTGAATGAGGCACATGGCACAGGGCAAGGATGCAAGGAAGTAGGTCAGGGTTCTGGTCCAGGCTCGAGCCTAACTCCCGAGGCGGCTTCCAATGAGCCTCGGACACTCTACCTGGGATGGTCACATGAGATGACGCTCCCGGCGCTTCCACGATGCTGGGACTTGACGGGTGCTCGAGGGCCAGAGTGAGGGGGGCCACCCGGGCCTTCAGGGGCACTAGGGCACAGGGGCCGTCGACAAGATGCCAACAAATATGTGGTC
This sequence comes from Leopardus geoffroyi, assembly GCF_018350155.1. Classification (NCBI taxonomy): domain Eukaryota; kingdom Metazoa; phylum Chordata; class Mammalia; order Carnivora; family Felidae; genus Leopardus; species Leopardus geoffroyi. Next base: position 168,936,691 of record NC_059331.1, read on the forward strand.
TGCACCCCTGCCGCGCTCCAGTTCTGAACAGCCCTCAGAGTGCGACAACAGTGCCCACTTAATGCGCCGCAGCCTGCCCTGGGTGAGGAGGAGAGCAATCGGTCTGTGGGAGCCTGGGCGCTCTGTCCTGCGGAGCTAGTACCAAGAAGTAGGAGATCAGTTCTACGAAGGACTTTTCCAGAGAGCAGAGAACGATCTCAGGAACACGTTCGTGGCTCTCGGAACTGGCTCTTTCACCCAGGAACCCATCTGAACATTCAGGTACTTCCCATTGCAGTGCAGCTTTCTACATCATGAGTTCATTCTTGAAAGGCTCAATTACTCAATTATACGAACAGCTTCTCCAGAACATTTACAAATTTCAACTGTGGCAAATAGCACGAGCAAAATAGTGGATCTGATTGAACCTTGACGCAGGGCTGTCTTCTCAATGTGTGATGCTGAGTGCCTGAGTGTGACTGCCTCCTGTAAGTCCCCCAGAGACCGACATGACAGCGCACTAAGGAGCAAACAAGGCTTCGCAAAAGCCACCAATGTGTTATGTAAACCTTACTGGTGAGGCTACAAGATCAAGATTGCTGCTTATCTAAGAAATACAATTTATCCTTGAATTCCATCATTTTAATATGACAACTTTTTACAGTATGTGTTGATTCAAGAACCCACTCTTTGACGACCTCCCCCAATATTCAGAGACCATCACAGTCTCCAAGTGAGACAGACCGCGGTCCCTCTGCCTTCCAGTGACACTCACTAGTGTGGACTTTAAATAAGCAGATCTTGATTTTTACTAGAAACTTCATAGCTGTTTTGTCCCAAACCTTCTTGAAAAAAATTCTTATTCCTGCCAGTGTCATGCTTTGAGCTAATTATCATGTAATTATTGCCAAGTGGGTAAAATTCTGTACATGACAAATAATCGGTGCCACCTGAAAAAGCTCCGCGTGGACTTTTCCGTCATGTGGGCTCCCGACTCCTCCCTCCTCACTCAGTAACTGAGAGGGATGGCAAGCCTGGGGCCAGGAAGCTCGCAGAGGGTCTGCTGGGCCACGGGGAGCACGTCCAGTGAGCAAAGCACAGAGGTGCAGCTTCACAAGAGGACAAGGAGAGGGTTCAGCCCCTCCGCACAAGCCACGCGGCCCATCTTGAGTGACTGGGTTGTCCCCGGGGCTCAGTTCCCCAGTCCCCCCCTCCACTGTTCTCACAGGAACTATAATTTTAGGACAAGAAACCTGCGGTGCAAAGGTGAAGAGACAAGAACTGAGCTGGAGCCCTGCCCACTGTTTCCGCACAGGAACGGCTGTGTCGTGATCCAGAGCGTCCACAAATAACCCCGTCCACACTCAGTCAGTGGTCAGGTGGTGGAGGCTGCCCAGATTCCCTGAACATGACGGCCTCTGAGTGACTTTCTGGTGGCTCAGGACACTCACAGCCAGTAAGGATAAGCCTGTTGGAAATCAAAGCAAAAGCCGGACCAGGACCACTTATAGGTGGGTCTGTCAGGCCCCGCACTCAACAGAAGTGGAACCGCAGAGAGTTCGACCCAGTGGCATCTTAAATCAAGTATTTTCACACAGAGGAAACTTCTGCTGATGTGAACCAAAGGCGGCTTTGTCTATAAAAGACTAGTAACATAGCCATTTATAAAACTAATATGGAGTGAATGTGGCTTCCGTCATAATGCACGCACACTGCAGAACCACATTATGGAAACAGAAAACCAAAACTCATGACTTGACCTCGGGGCCCAGCCTATTCTAGATGAAGATGACTTCTGAAATGAACTTTTTGCTATAATTTGCTCTTGCTTTTGCTAAAAGGTTGAAGGCATTTCTATTCCCACTGAGTATGAATAACATTAATTTCACAGCATCACCCACAATGTTCTTAAATACGTTTATCTTCAGCAAGTAAAGTTATATTGATTTAAAGAGAAATATATTTCTTTTTAGTAAACTGGTTGACCCAAAGGCTGCAAGATCATTTTTGCAACACACATATATTCACTAAGAGTTCTTTAATCTCTTCAGAGTAAAAAAAAAAAAGAAAGAAAGAAAAAAAGAAAAAAACACCAGCCACCACAAAATCCAATAAAAGTCTCTCTCTGCTGGCACAGATATTTGGATGCTCTTTGGTCTGGAGATTGCTGTTTTCTGTTGAATTAATGTGATTCATCCATCTCTGAAATGGAGAATTATTATACTGCAGTGTAACTAACTCCCACAAAGGAGAGCTGAAGACGGAACAGGGTTTGGAAACATCCAGATGAATAACAATTGCGGTTCAGACCAGACATAGGGAGAGAAGAGACCAGCTTGGCCCCACCTAAGTGAAGGCCAGGCCCCTCTGAATCCAGAGTGTGGTTGGGGCGCCTGGGTGGCGCAGTCGGTGAAGCGTCTGACTTCAGCCAGGTCACGATCTCGCGGTCCGTGAGTTCGAGCCCCGCGTCGGGCTCTGGGCTGATGGCTCGGAGCCTGGAGCCTGTTTCCGATCCTGTGTCTCCCTCTCTCTCTGCCCCTCCCCCGTTCATGCTCTGTCTCTCTCTGTCCCAAAAATAAATAAATGTTGAAAAAAAAAATTTTGAATCCAGAGTGTGGTAAGGAATGCACCCATCGCTTGCCTCCCAAGCAAGACTGCCCTTCTGTCTTGCACCAGGGAGCATCCGATCACCAAGGAGCCAATGATTGAGACTGAGATGCCTGTGTGTGTGGCACAGAGCTGGACACTGAAGCTAACCGGCAGAACTCAACTGGCTGCGCTGCAAAAAAGCAAGGATGACAATACCAACACTCATGCACATCGACACTTCCCACAACTCCCCCTTCCACCTTGGGGAAGGTCTCATCCCTGTCCCCACTTCACAGAGGAAAAAATGGAGTCTCAACTTGAGCAATTCGCTCAAAGCCCAAGGAGTCTGGGTTTCAAACACCGATCTACCTGATTCCCAAACTCTTTTGTAGAGAAAAGGGGCCATGCCCACCACAGACCATAGGGAATGGAAATTAAAACCACAGCGTGATCCCACTGCGTACCAACTAGAGGGGCTAAGGCTACAAAGACAGAACACACCGCTGGTAATGAGCTGGAGCAACCCCCATGCGCCCCTGACAAAATGGGAGAGCCCACTGCTCTGGGCAACAGTCTGCCATTCCTCAAAACATAAACACACACCTTTCCGATAACCCAGCAATGCCACTCCTGGGGTCTTGCCCAAGGGAAGTCAAACATGTCCGTAACAACAACTGTATGAGAACTTTCAGAGGAACTTTATTCATAAAAGACACACTGAAAAAAGAAAACGTCCAACAGGAAAATGGTTTCTCAAATGTGTTGTACCCATACAATGGAATGCTGCTCAGCGATAAACAGAGGCCACACGGAGGGTTCTCTGGGCCAGAAGCAGGAACCAAAGTGAGCGCACAGAAGAAGGCACTTACGTGATGTGTTAGCACTGGCACAACTAAGTGTGTAGCAGAAAATAGAGAAGCCATTTCCTGGTCGCGGTGTCGCCAGGAAAGAGGCTCAGGAGTCTTCCAGATGGTGCCAATGTCCCATGTCTCAATGGCAGTAAGGATAACATGGCATGTGTATCTGCAGAACCTCACAGGACTACACACTTGAAGGCTGTAGATTTCTAATACATGCAAAATTTAACTGGAAAAGTGTAAAAGCAAGTAATAAAGGGTGGGGGAGAGGCTTCCAATCCCTTCCCGCTTAAAAACGAAGGAGCCAAAAGGCAGCTCCCGGCAGCGCCCCAGAAGCGCAGAAGGGTGGCTACACAGGAAACTCCAGGGATGCGTGTGGAGGGAACGGGGCTCCAGTAGAGCCCTGTTGCAGAACAGCAGGCTCTCCGGGCGGAAGCTCGTGTGGAAGCTGAGGTCCATCTGGCAGCGAGGCCACCGTGACAGTCGTGGCACACACACAGGTCAGAAAAGCATCAGACACCCGAAGGGGCACCAGGACATGGGACAAGGGGCTCCCTCGTCCTCCTGACCCGCCAGCCCCACTCCAGCTCCCGTGACCCCAGGCCCGTGGCAGGGGCTCAGGGCCTCATTGCTCACGGCGGGCGCCTTCAGCGGCCAGCATCCCCACAGAGGGCTTGTTCCGCAGACTGACTTTGTTCATCTGTCTCTTCACCCAACAAATACTGCCTGAGAACCTGGGAGACGGGCACAGTGCATGCAGCCACATCGCCACGGCCACAGCACACATTCTAGCAGGAGGTGGAGAGAATCAGGCACAAGGTCAGACCCAACAGCATCAGGGATCAGACAAGATCTCTTCTGTTCCTAAATCCCATAGACATTAAAGCCATTAAAAACCACAATTTTCCCTGAGAAAAGGATCATGAATATAGTAACGATTAGGATCATCCATGTTCATAAAATAGCATACGTTCTCAAATCCAAGATAGGGAAACAGTTACATTTAAAAAAGAAATTATTTTTTTACACTTATTTATTTTTGAGAGACAGAGAAAGACAGCGTGAGCAGGGGAGGAGCAGAGAGAGAGGGAGACACAGAATCCCAAGCAGGCTCCAGGCTCCGAGCTGTCAGCACAGAGCCTGATGCGGGGCTCGAACCCATGAACCGTGAGATCATGACCTGAGCCCAAGTCGGACACTTAACTGACTAAGCCACCCAGGCACCCCAAGGAAACAGTTACATTTAAACTGCCGGCCTTCACCAAAGAGACGGGGCGGACAAGCACGTGAGAAGATGGCCAACACCATTACTCCCGAGAAAATTAAGGCCACGATGGGATACTGCGGGGCCCACCCGCGGGAAGTGGAAAGCCCGGTACGAAGCGCCATACAACGAGGGGTTCTCTGCCACCGTGCTGGCGGGAACGCAAAACGGCACAGCTAGTCTGGGACACGCTGCAGCTGCCTCAGAAAGTCACGCGTGCACTTCCCACCTGACCCAGCAACTGCGCTCAGTTATTTACCCAGGAGAAATGAGAAGTTTTGTTGGTTACGGCGTCTGAGACAGGCTAATTATTTTGGAAGGGAAAGCAGGTCCAGACTCACATTCACTGTGACTATCGGGGAGGGGTCATGAGAAACAGCACAGGTAAGAAAACACTCTTGAACACAGGTTTCAATAAAATAACCAACGGATTCACAACAGGCTGACCAGAGGACATGGGCTGCGTGGGGACAGATTCTGACATTAAGTAGATGCCACGTCTGCCCTTCACAAGAGGCCCGCGGAGCCCCGCCCCAAGGTGACACACGGCAACCTCTGGCCCCTAGGACCGCAGGCAGCTGGATGCAGCCCGGACACTCCAGAAGCCCCGCTCGGGGCAGGCATGAGGGGAATGTGGAGGCAGGGACTCGGGGCCGCGTTCTGGGGCTGACAGACCCCTGGGTTGAAAACCAGCTGCACTGCTCCCCCCCATGCCAGGACCCTGGAGCAGCCCCCTAACCTGGCCAGTTTCTAACAGGAGGCAGGTGAGAGCATGTGAACTGCCGAGTCTCCATAAACACTGGTCTTCTTCCAGTCCACTCCCCCCCTCCTCAGAAGTCACCATGGCACACAAGTATAAACCTTTTTTCTAGAAAAAGACATTTTTCTCTCTTATTCTATTCTCTTATAGTATATTCATGAGTGATACACACCACCTTCAATATCCTCCTAGTGTGTTAATGTTTATCATTCCGAGCTAACTGGAGAATATTAATGTGTGTGCTAATATACCAGGGCACCCTGGAGACAGACCTGCTGAATTGAACATCTGACAAGAGGTCAAAAGGCACCTAATGTAAAATCCTTATTAAACAGCTCTGAAAAATGATTTTTATAATTAATTCCAAAAAAGTGATCAGATGCAAAGGAGCAGACAGATTAAGGCATTTATTTTCCATTACTGGATATACCTGTTTGATATGATCTACGGCACCAATATTTGCTTCAGAACACAGCAATGATGTAAATAATACCTCCCCCACCAACAAACAGAAAGTAACACGTACTTAAAATTTTGAAGGACAACCTTCTGAAGAAAAGCTCCTGGAGCTTGCCGGTTTAAAGTGTAGCACTTGGCAATGAGCACACTCTCCGTTTCTTACTAATTACATGGAATCAAAGATCCGAAATATCCTACAGAGGATCCAAGAAATGACTTTTAAAAGTGAAGTAGCCAGAGTATCAAAAATTCAATTTGAAGTTCAAGAGTCAAGATGATACTCATAATAGAGTCATCAAAACAGAGGGGCACGGGAAGAACTTTAAATGGTGACGAAAGGTATTATCAATCTACATTCAAGGGCTGGAAGATTGTGAGCTGACGAAACACCAACATGGACCTGTGTGGCAGCCACAGAGGCCACGGCAGTAAGGCGCTCTCTCGGGTGGAATCTTCTTCCTTACAAAGCATAAGTCCAGGGAAGAGAGGCATAGACACTAACGAGCAATTGCCATTAGTATTTTTAAATCCTCTGACATAAAAGAATTACTATTATCCAGAAAGTCTGAGTACACTGAAGGAATCATCTTTGCTAGAATCCTTGGTTTGACATTTTGTATCATCACTTTCTGTTGAGAACTCTGACCCTGAACATTTTCAGAGTAAAGAACATTTTAAATTAAGAACATAAGTAGTTTTACAGGTAAGAGATCGAAGCAAACATTAAATCCTGTTGGAGTCACTCCAAGGCTCCCCTGCTCTATCACTGATCATCCACATATCCAACACCAGTAATTTATGTGTACCCACCGTCATGCATTCTGTCTTATTTGTTTGACATTATTCGATGTGTATGTGTCCACTGACATCACCCACAGAGCAGCATTTGGAAGTCACCGTGGAGGAGAAAGACCTGGTCAAGGATCTACACCATCACAGATTTTCAAAGCAGAGGAGGACCGTGAAGACCCACAGTAGCCTGCAGACCAGAGAGGACCCCTGGCCAGTCTTCATGTGTCTCTCGAACTCATGAGACAAACAACACTAAGGGCAAGTCCCCAAGTTGCTGGGGCCATGGGCCATAAAATCCATTAATTCATGACTACAGAAGTAATGATTCCATGTTCAGGGGTTCTTCCTACCAAGATGCGTTAAAGCTAAGTGTGTCCACTACGGTGAGGGCAGAGGGTATCCTGACAGTTTAGAGATCTCTACAATACAAACCAAAGTGCACAACGAAAATAATGGGCAAGAGCACGGCTTACGTCAATACAAATGAGTTCTAAATAGTAGAAACCTACTTTAGAGGAGAGATTAAGCCAGAGCAGTACTTATGGGACAAAACGAACCTTCCTTTTATCAAAAATCACCACAAACTCCATATGCATAAGGAAGGCCCATTTGTATATTCAAAATAATTTAATCTACCAAAAACAATTATATTAACTCTTGAATATGCCTTTATTGTAAAAGGTACCAAAGGTTCAGACACTGAAGTACTAATCTCAGAAGGCATTTTTGTGAGTCAGAGCCCAACTAAACACAAGTAGATAGTATTAATCTAAACACTGAGTGAGCCTTGCTTCCCAAAAGTATCACCTCCACATCTTTACATAGTGGGGGTCACCGAAGTGGCTTCCACTCAGTACTTCCCTGTTCCAGAGCGGCGATTTCTTACTTCTGAGTTTTCTATTCCCTGCTCCCCTAATGCCCTTGGAACCCTGGATGGTAACAATAAGACCAGGTATTCTCTTCTGACGACACAGACAAGAACCAACACTGTTTGAGACCAGTATAACAAAAAGTTGGTTTAATATAAAGTCCTGGGGACAGCTCCAGAAACCAGGTTTTGTTCCACTTCAAGTAAAGCAAAATGCCAAAAAGAAATTTTTTTCATTGCACCCTTGAAAATTTGCTGTGATGAAATTTCAGCTTTCAAGAGATTTGAAGAAACACTAAAAGTAAATACAAAACAATCAAAACAGAGTCGACTTCTATTTTTATTTCCATGAAAAATATCTCTTTGTATAGCAACCACAAAGAGCTGATGAGAGGTGATCCAATGGAAAATCAAACTTTGCCCAGGCAAGCATAAAACATCCTCACTAACAAAAAGTCAGAGTCACTACTATCAAGATCATAATACCATTTTTCTTGCTGATTAGAATGCCAGATCATTCCATCTTCAATTATCAAGTTTCAAAAAATGTCCTTTTCCAGGTAACAGTGGCCAAAAGTGACAGGCCCTGCCATGCTAGCTGAAGTTAAGACATTGTGTGGTGACGTATGGGGGTGCACCCAAATTCCCAGGAGACCCCAGACCATCTGATCAGAGATAACTCCGTCCCCTGGTTCATCCATATGCACTTAATACAGGGAGGGCCCAGGATTACAGTGGCCACCCAAGCACCACCTGAAGGGAAGAGAAACTTGAACACATTCTCTTGAAAACTCAGATCTCCTATTTCTTACCAAAATCTTCTCCCCAAATTAAGCATGCTTCAAAGTGTCTAATGGATTTCTACCCCAAATTTGATAGACAAATGTTCATTTCTTCCTTTTGTCTGCCCTTGCTGGGCTGAGGGGGGTAGGGGGGTGAGGGTACTGGTCCTACTCTCCAGACCTGAGTCTGGGCATGGCAACCCCTCCACTTTGTGAGGGCAGCCCTTCATTCCAGCTCATTCTTCTCACCCAAGGGGATGATCACACATGCAAAAACCTTCTCAGCAACTAAGACAAGACTACAGACACTATAATTCATTGGTTCCCAAGAATCTGCTCAGGTAGGTCTTTTGAGACACAGTTCTGTCTTGGCCTTGATTAAAACAACCCCTCAATCCTCGGCTTACCTCAAAGAAAAACCACCCCCATCACCAAATGTAAACGTACAACCTGCCGACCCTCACACAGAGGTGATAAACAAGACTGAGCCCTCTGAGCCCTGATTCTCCAAGTTCACCACCACATCTACAGCACTGCCGATGTTTGGGGCAGAGATGATATTATGAGCAACTTTTTATTGTTGTTTTTCCTTCTTCTTCATGTTCTTTAGTGGGCTGTATTACGTGGTAACTAAATATGACTGGGGGAACTGGAACACTCTTCACACGCTATTGTGGAACTCTCACATCTACTGTTCATGTTTTCCAGAGTTGGTTGGTACTTCGTTACAGTTCTACGAGTGTTTTTCTTCTCCTCCAACAATATCTATTACTAAATTAATCATAAAAGCCCAACTGATGGATTTTTCTGGGACCATCAGCCTCCACCCCGCCCTACCCTTCTTTCTAGTTGTTGGTGTAGATCCATGGCATATTGCCTTAGGGAAACTTAGAATGTGTTTTTCCCACTTGTCTGTAATCCTCCCCCCAGACCAAGGCAAGGGGATGGAAAGTTACCTATGAATAAAGATGTGCATTTGCGTGCGCCCAATCAGATCCGAATTCCTGTATCACAGGAACACAGCATCTTCCTCCTCCATCCTTAATACAGATCCCCAATCTGGAAAGAATAGTCTGGAATGACTGAGACCTCACAGGCTTCGGTGCAGCTTCATCTTGTAGATGTTGCCCAGAAGCACACTCGTTCACCCTGGGTGGGGCAGGGGAGGGCCCACAGCCCACACATCCTTCTAGAGGACTGTTCCTGATTTAATAAATACTTTCTCCACTGAAAGCCTGCCTCTCTCTCTCTCTCTCTCTCTCTCTCTCTCTCTCTCGTGCTACTTTCATTTCAAGGAATGCAGTATTTCACCTCTGCTCATCTGAAGTCTTGTGAGCAAAGCCAGGATGAAAAAGCACCTTCCCCATGGCTTCGGGGAAATCCCTTCCAAAAACCACATTCACCCAGCCAAGCCCACTTCTGCCACGTGCCTGTAAAGTGAGTCTGGACGATGCGACATGGTGTGACCTGTCCTGTGCCCTCACAGCCAGATGTTTCCTCCCTTCTCAGTCCCACAGCAGCATAATGATCCCAAGCGAACAGGAGCTTTGTTGTGAGCAGTGTCCCCACGCCCTGCCCCTTCGACATTACAGAGCCCATAAATCTTTACCATCCCCACCACTCTGATATTCAAATCTCAGACTCACAGAAGTCTGGGAAACAGTGCACTTACTATACTACCTGCTTATGACAGAGGGCGCAGCTCAGGAACACCAGATGGAGGAGGCGCACGGGCCAGGGGTCGGGGTGGGGGCAGGGCTTCCCTGCCCCCTCCAGGTGCACCAGCCGCCCTGCACCTCTGCGTGCTGCCTGACCCAGAAGCTCTCTGAACCCTGCCGTTGAGAGGTTTTAAAGGGTTTTTATGGAGCTCCATTACTAACGCATGGCTGATTAAATCACTAGCTACTGGTAATGGATCTGACCTCCAGCCCCCCTCCCCTCTTGGAGGTCTGGGGTGGTGCCGAGTGTTCCGGAGCCTCTAATCGTCCCTGGTCTTTTGGGGGACCAGCCCACATCTTGAAGCCATCTGGGACCTCCCCCCTCCCCCAGCCACCAGCCATCACATTAGCTCAGAGACTTACCACTCAGAGATTCCAAGAATCCTGGGAGTCAGGACAAAGACCAAATGCACCACAGCCCAGCGTTAGCACTTGGGTTCACTCTGTGTTTGCTCCTTCTGTGGGTTTCAACGAATGCATAATGCCATGCGTGCTATGGGAGGGTATGTGACATTTTGTCACTGTCCACTCAGTTTTGCTATGAACCTAGAACTGCTCTAAAAACTAAAGTCTGTTACTCAAAAATAAAGACCAAATATACATATTTTTATTGTACTGCACGCAGATTCTACTAAACTTCTCTTAACTCTGCGTTCTCAGTGCAGAGCTCAGCCATGACAGATCTGAAGGAACGGGTTATCCCCAGGGGTGACTGGAGACCGCCGGGGAGGAATTTTAACCCAACATGAGGAAAAACTAGCCAATGATGATGGCTTCCCAAACATGGGCCAGGCATCCCTCGGGACACAACATTTTCAAACAGAAGATGCAGGGACACAGGGTAACTGTAGGGCAGGATCAAAGCAGGTGGCGAACAGGGTGACCAGCTACCTGACTGAGGCTTTCCCCACGTTTCAGTTAGTAATTCCTAAGCAAGTAAAAGACAACACACCTCCTTTTTGTAAACTTGTTTTTAAAATCAATACCCATGTTAGAAAACATGTGGATGGCACATCCCTGCATTTATTAGCCATGCAAAGTAAAATGCGCTCTGGCTATAAATTACCCTGACTTCGGATTTCGGCTCTGAAGTGCAAGTTCATTAGAAGAGAGACGTATTGTGCCTTCTGTTGTGGTGGCATCTCAATTAATTCTCTGGTCTTTGGGCAATGGAAACAGCAGCCTGCAGGCATCCGCCTCACACAGCACTGGAGTATACGTGAATAATCGCAGTTCATTCTGAATCATGAAACACACATTCCTTTTTGTTAAGTAAATTAAACACAAACGCATCTGTGAGCGATCGATAAATAAGAAAAACACGTATCAATAGAGATGCCATAGTCACAGATCCAGCTCTGGCTTCTGGCTCCCAGAACAGGGCGTCCACCAGGTTCACGGCCGCTGGTGGCGCAGTAAGAACTTGCATCAGATACGTGTCTGTGTTTCGGGGCCGTGCCACACCACACAACTCCCCAGGTGGAGAGAGAGTGGGGAGGACAGTCCTTCCCGCTTCCTGCCTGCCTCCTCTCCTGTCACATCTTCATTTTCACAAACTGGGGCGGCTGGGGAAGAAACAGGTAAGAATCAGAGATCTTTCTGCAAGGCTGTGAAATGTTCACAGATATATCCAAGAAAGGAGGAGGAACGAGGTCTGTCCGGGGGCTCGGCAAGGCAGCACGTCCCGTGGGACCGGTGTCTCTAGTGCAGATGCGGGCCTCCGGCCTGTCCTTCGAGGCCTCCTCTGGCGACGGTGTCTTTGCGCTCACGGTCCCTTCCTCAAGGTGCCAGAAGCCTGAGGGACCAAGACTCTAAAAGGCTGTTCGGCTTTCAGCCACTTTCCTTCAAACCTGTTTCTCCTGGTCCCCACCCAGCCTCCTGCCCACCTACCACTGAGCGGCCAGGCGCACCTCCACAGGTGTGAGTGCCCTTTGAATGCCATCACCCCAGGGCATTACTCCCCCTGGGACTCGTCCTCCTCTGACAGACTCTGCAGCTGCCCGGTGCAGCAGCCCCTTCTCCAAGCCCAGGGTACCAGCAGCCCTGAAGGAGCAGGGGGTGTTTCCCAAGAAGTTGTTCGGAGGCGGTGAGCCAGGGAAAAGTCTAAGTCACACTACTTTTCTCTATGCCTTCAAAGACAATGCAAAGTGGGACCAACCCCTGGCAGGGGGCAGGTGGGGGTGCACGTGGGACTGGAAAGGCCCAGACGGCAGCCTGCACCTGCCTTCCTTTCTCCACAACTGCCCGATTTGACTTAAATTACCCGAAACTGGGGCTCAGGAACCACTGCACTAGAGGACCAGCAGCGAGCCCTGGTCTGACAGGAGTGATCTCGGCAGGTCATGGTCACAGGGACGTCCCCAGGACTCCGTGCATCACTTCTTCCCCCCCGCTCCCGGGGCCCCACCCCACTTGGCCCCTGCATCTGCCCCTCTCCCCAGCCATGACAGCCCACACGCCCACAGCAGACTTATCCCAGACTTGGCCTGTCCTGCCTCACCACCACCACCACCCCCGCCCCGAACATCTGCTCTGGTACAAACGTCCTCCCTAAATGTGGCACCGGGACCAACACGCAAGCTGCCTGTATTAATGTTCCCACAAAATGAACAGGAGACCACAAGAGGAGGAAAAGCAGCTGGAAAACTGCCAGACATGATGCATGGTATCCACTCACTTGTCTACACCACAGGCCTGCAACTGTCAGAGCTCTGCTGGTGCAAGCCCTCCTTGCAATGACTCCCATCTCCAGCAGTCACAACCCCAAAGTTCATGTGGCCGAAAGTACCCTCACTACAGACTAGCTGTCTTTCCCTCTCATACCAGTGTGAACGCAGCTATTATACTGTTAACGCTCAGATACAAGACTGCCCGTGACAAGGCAGACAGGGCAGAAACAAATACTCTTACTCCAAATGCCCCAATTCATGGGCTGTTACCCTTTAAAGATCCAATGCACCTCCACCCCAGATGTCAACTTCTGACTTGTGCAAAGCAAGTCCTGGCAGGGGTCCCTCTCCTGCTCAGCACTGGCAGCACCTCCAATTTCGGAAGAAACGCTCCCTCTCCTGGCAGATCCTTAAATCCATCCCTTAAACCACTCCTGAAATGTAGATCCCAAAACGCCTCCTAGCTCTGATCTCGGAGCCAGCCTCCCTCCTCTGGGACACTGACTGTTGGGGCACCGTGGGGAGGTGGTCTAGCTCTGGGAGGGGCTCCCCCACAGCCAGATGCCCCCAGCAATTCCTGGAGCTTGAAATCACCGTAATAGAGGACCAACAGGCAGCCACTCCCACAGGAGAAGGGACCTTCGGACATTTTCCCACTAAGACACACAATGTTGAGGCTGACGCCCCTGAATCCCCGCCCTACCAATGAGGGTCCTACAGGCAGGAGAGCAGGGAGCAGACTCTGGAATGACGGCCAGTCGAGGACACCCACCCTTCACAGCCCCCCAGGACAAGGTGGGAGGAGGAAAAGAGGCTCCTGTGCTCAGGCAGCCACAGGGGCTAATGAGGGACTGCTGCCAGGACTAGGTCAGCTTTGGGGAGGCCCCACAGGGACAATGACACACTGACTGGGTGGGCAGTGAGAGACCACACCCCCGAAGGGGAGGTTGTATGGACAGGGCTGACCTGTCCACAGGAAAGCTGGGGCACCCCACAGAAGGGAAGGGGGGCTGGGGCACCCCACTGGAGGGGTCATTCAGGGGGGGGAACACTTGGGGGCATGAGGTCATCAGGGGCTGACCCAGAATCACCAAGTGCTGTGGACATGGGAAGCTGAAGGAAGAACGTATATACACTCCGGAAGATAAAGCCAGCTACATCTTGGAATTAACGGCTGAATAAAATGGGGGCAATGTGTCTAATCGGTCAACACATCAGCTTGCATCTGGAAAGGTGGAAAGTGGGGGCTCCTCCATATGTCCAGCACTGCCTGGGGGAGTGACGGCTCCACCGAACACTATCCCTGATGCAAGAAGGGCCTCCTGCTGCCAGGTCAGGGGCAGATACCGCTCAGCTGGTTAGAGCCCCAGGAAGCATCCCACGTGGGGCATGGGATGGCTGCAGCACCCACCCAACAGCCCAGGTGCACCTGTCCTGTGGTCAGTGTGATGCAATTAGCTAGGACGCCATCACAGTCGAGGTGCTACAGAAACACAGATCGGTGTGCTTCGAAACCTACAAAGACAGGAGGAGCTCAGCCAGGGAGCCTCCCGGTGCTTCCCTTACCAACCTGGGCCCCCAGCCCAGAGATCCTGCAAATGGGAGCTCCACCTTTGGTTTGCCTCCACCCTGCCCCACCACCCCCTGCAGCTCCTTGGGTGGAATTTGGGGAATGGTTTTCTTCCATTAAGGCAGAAAGAGTGATAAGGACACGGGGACTACGTTCCGTGACTTGTCAGGTGTGTGGCCTCGAGATAACCACTCAACCTGTCTCAACCTTCCCACCCTTCCCTCTTTGTTATGGCACAGACACGCCTGCCCTGACAACAGAGAGAAGGTCGCCTGGAGGCACCCGACTACAGGAGTTTTATCTCCTCACCTTCACCAAAGGCCCCCTGGGAAAGGGGGGTGGTGTCCCTGAAGGGAGCCCTGGTTATACCCACTGGTTTTGGCAGGAAAGGACTGAGGGCTAGACGAGCAGAGGGCTGGGGAGCTCTCCACAGCTTTTAACACATCCTTCACCCAGCAGCTCCTGCTAGCCCCCAACCTTGAGTTGGAAGCTCCCACAGTCACCCCAGAAACCTAAATGCTGTGATAACTTTAGAAAGGTCAAGTGCACCCCGCACACCCTCCAACTCGTCCTCGAAGAAAACCACAGTTTAAACCAGATTTTTCAACAAAACCACCTAGGGGTGGACTAGGGAGCCCACCTTCCACATAACAACGCACACACGTTCCCAGTGGGGCAGATGACATTTACAGCATAATTTGGGGTATTAAAGCACGTCCCTGAGGCAACACACAGGCTTCCTGCCTGGGTGCCTGTTAGGGATTTAACATGGGCTGTGGATTTCTTACTTTGGTAAATTTGTACCTTGGAACTAAAACTCTTCAAATGTAATTTTCATCAGATAAAGCTTCTTGTTTTTCAAAGCAATTTCTCATGGCTTACTGGGTGATTCTTCCAAATGATGTAATTACTCTAATGGTATTCATTATAACCTAATTACCTGATACTTGTAAAGATGGAATTATGATGTGTAATTGCACTGCACAGCCACGGAGCTCCAGCTCTTCATGATGGAATACTATTTCCTGGCATCTCAAACAGGTATGAGGCAGTGCGTGTTCAACTCACATTGCCTCCACACATCCCTTCTCTCCGGCCCCCCCACACAGAGCCCCAATACAAACCAGGGGGTTTCAGTAGCTCTGGGAGCACTCCACCCCCTACCTCTTTCCCATCAAAACCCCGCCCTCCTGTCAGCCCTTCCAGTGGCTCCCAAGACCAGCTGGCCTGCCAGGTCCCAGCCCACTGAGCACAGATGTAGCTGCTAAAGTGAAGGTAAGCTGGAAGCACTACTCCCATGTCTGGAGGGGCAAGCGAGGGCTTCTGACAGGAGAGACCTGAAGACAAGGGGCCGTCTTCCAGGCAGAACCCAAGCCCAAACTCTGGGTGGCAGGGAAGGCCCTGCTGGCCAAGGCACAGGTGTGTGACAGGCAGTCCCTCCAGGCAGGTGATGGAGGTTGCGCTGGAAGAGCAATCCTGGGCTCTCCACCCCACCCCACCCCCCACAACCCGCTGTGTGAATGGAGAAACCGTCGTGCTGATCCTCCTCCCACAGAGGTACTGAGACCACTGGCACCCTCTGCTTTGGTGACGCCCTCTCCTGACCAAAGCACAGGAAGGAGATAAGACACGGGCATAGCTGAGAGACGGAGAAACTTTTCCTCCTGGGAATGAAAAGTAAATGTCAAAGCTTCTCATTCCCTGGAAAGGGCATCAAGGACTATAAAGAATTGACAGGAAATGGTGGGTGGGAGGCCATGGGCAGGCACACTGCCCTCCGCCTGGCTCACAGTGGAAACCTCCTGAAGCCTCAACATCAAACACAGGCTCCTACAGCCTGAGCAGACGCAGGGACACAGCCAGGCTGTCATGACAGCTGCACACAAGCCACCGGCCCAGAGCAGCCAGGGCCTAGTCATCAGTGGTAGCTTCCTAAGTTCTGTCCCTTCTTCCAAGTCAGGACCAACCAGAGGAAGCAAAACATGTTCCCCTAACCAATCACAGAGGACGCCCATCTGTTTGCCCCCCTGCAGCTCCAGATCAGCCACCCCCATCAGGCTCATGGGGCACCTCCCCTTTGCCACCACGAAGCACCTGCACCCCGCCTGCTACAGCCAGCACAGAGTAAGGAGTCTCTGTTCTCATTTGGACAGTCCTCACTTATTTCTACTCCACCGTCCAGTAGCTAAGGTAGAATGAATTCTACCCACTTTTGTGGGACGCTGGGACGGGTGGGAAGGTTGCAATACCACAAAGTGGCCACAAGATGGCACAAAGGAGAGGCCCTTGTGAGCCCAGGCACCTGCCACGGGAGGTGCAGATGTGGCCCCGCGCCCATGGGTCCAGGTGAATTTGCCCCTCAGTTCCCCCCACTCTGGGATGGGAGAGGGAGAGTGGCTGTGGAACCACAGGGCTACAGGTTGAAAAGAATTCAGCTCCTCTCTGGCCCCTCACAGGGGTGAGGGCAGGTCTCATTGCTGGCCCTCCCAGACCACCAAACCCTGTGGTGAAAGGCCCAGGAGGGGACAGTCTCAAGCTGCCCACGTGGTTCCAGCAAGTCCAAGGTGAGCATTGTGGGCAAGCGGTTCCCTCCCAGACGCCCTTCACACCCATGCTGGCTGTGGCCTCCACACACCAGGAACGGACTGCCCAAGTTCTCGGTCAGAAGAGGCTGAGTGATGCCCCTACACAGCCTGGGGACAGCCTAGGGACCCTGTGCTGGGGACAGCATGGGGAAAGCCTACAGATAGCCTAGGGACAACCTGGGGACAACCCAGGGACACTGCTTCAGGAATGTGGCAAGTCAACAGGACCCACGGGGCTGAGGGCAGCTCATCCAGGGGAGACTCTGTTCCCTACCAAGCTGGTTTTCTCACTGACAGTCTCGGAGGCCTTTTGAGCATTTTCACCAAAAAAGAAGTTGTTTGTAACACAGAACAAAAATATGCTGAGATAACGGTTGTGGTATGTATTTTCTTTCAAATGTGCAAAATGGTCCCAGCAGAAAGTCCTTTAGAAATGAGCACAAGAAGAGCGAGGTCACTGAGAGCTGACTGCCACATGCACGACCACATCTCGCTCTCTCTCCCGCATCAGCACCCAAGGCTCTGCCATCACGATTGTGGTGAACACCAAACAGATCAGCCACAACTCCTGAAACAAGACACTGATAACCCAAAACAGAAGAGCTGAAGAGCTGAAACCTCCAGAAAAGGGGAAAGTACAAGGTTCTTCAGTGGAACAATGAGACTCTCTTCCCTGAGTGCCTGTGTCCCCTGAAGAAGTCAGGTTTTTCAGTGACTCTTCATTATTCCAGAAGACTCCTGCTATAAGATCTTGCCTCTGATGTAAGCTGAGCCTTGTACTCTCCAAACTGAGCCCTCTGCTTTTTCCATTTCCCTTAATAATTCCCAGACCCAGCAAACCTTAGACTCTGCCTGACTCATGGGCCAAAGACCCCTTCCCAGTACCTAGAGACAGGGATCGGGACTCAACCTGGGCCCTGCAGAAACACCTCTGTGAGCTGACCCTACTAACAAATGCAGCTGAAACCATCCTCCAGGCATCCTGGAAATGGACACCACCACCCCCACCATGACTTCCACTGGGTCAGCAGCAGGACCCGTGTCCGTTGCACCCCCTCCAGACCTGTCCTCAGAGCACAATGCTGGGGTCAAGATGGGCTCCTGCAGCCCAGATGGCTCAGTCTGTCCCAGCACCCTTGACTTCCTGCACAGAGAACCAGCTGGTCATGCCCCAGTTTAAAACAAAGGACAAAACGGGATTTTACCCAGAAAAGGACAAAAATGCCACATTGTTCTGGCCTCCCACATCCTAGTGGCAATTTACTGCTGGGTCCCCTAGAAGGAAATGAGGGAAAGAGAATGGAACCAAGATGCTGCTCTTAGAATCCCACAGCACGACTCTGGGCCTCTGTTCTGCTGCTTATGAACCATCTCTCGGGGTCCCCATGCCTCCTGCCTCACAAGGCCCCCACTCCTCTCAGGGCTGCCTTCATCACCCTCAAGAAAAGGAAGGCCTTTTGAGGCCTTTCAGCTGAAAAGATAAAAGAAACAAGTAGAAAATAAAAGTATAACCATGAAATAAAAGCAACTACACATATACAGGCAAAACAGACTAAAACAAAGTACCCTTTAAAATGCACAAACAGGGGGCGCCCAGGTGGCTCAGTCGGCTAAGTGTCTGACTTCAGCTCAGGTCATGATCTCTGGGTTTGTGAGTTCCAGCCCCGTGTCAGGCTCTGTGCTGACAGCTCAGAGCCTGGAGCCTGCTTCGGATTCTGTGTCTCCCTCTGTCTCTGTCCCTCCCCTGCTCACACTCTGTCTCTCTCTCTCAAAAATAAATAAACATTATAAAAAATAAAATAAAAATAAAATGCACAAACAGGATGGTATCAGCTATAAGTAATGAAATACTCTGTAAATCGTGAAGTGATGTGTGCACATGATGGTAATGGGGCAGGAAGGCAGAGGGAGGTCACTGAGATCGTGAATACCAAGGCCAAGAAACACAAAAGAAAATGAGAACTGTCTGATTTTGAGGTCAGGGAAGTTCAGACACTTCAAGGATTCTTTAGTGTGGATATTTTACACATTTATACATACAACCAGACTAGCAAAATATCAGTCATCATCCATAAACCAACCCAAAACTCACATTACACTCAAAGTGTTCTCCAACATATCAGTCACAGTGGAACACATCCGTGTTTCAAAACAAATGTGATAGCAAAATAGACCATGCCCAATAAATGCTGGATATTATTATCCTATCTGAAATAGAAGATATCCCATTACTTACTATATCATGTTTACCCCAGCCTTACAAGCATGGAGGCTGAGGTCTGGCCACCTATCTCCTAAGGAGCCAGCTAACTCTGCCACCCACACTACTCAGCACCCACTAAAAAGCTGGGGCTTGGTGAGTTCCACCAGTCTATCACTAGTGCTGATGCAGCAACCATGCCTTTTGTTGGTACAGGCTGACAAACACATTTGCTGTAACAACAAACAAAGAGAACGTATATAAATTCTATTTGTTTTTTTTTTGTTGTTGTTGTTGTCGTTGCTCTTGTCAAAGTTAAGTTTCTTCTCTTATTTTATGATTTATCTTTCAAC
This sequence comes from Leopardus geoffroyi, assembly GCF_018350155.1. Taxonomy (NCBI): domain Eukaryota; kingdom Metazoa; phylum Chordata; class Mammalia; order Carnivora; family Felidae; genus Leopardus; species Leopardus geoffroyi. The sequence continues at coordinate 168,956,136 of NC_059331.1, forward strand.
ACCATACTGCCTATAATTTGAAAAGTCTAGACTTGTTAGGAAAACCAGCAAACCCCTTAAGTTCTCACACCTTTCCTACTCCCCACAGAAAAGCATTTTCAATGCACTTAATTGACCCTTTTGGTTTTTATCTCCGTATCTCTGAATGACATGCTCACATTGCTACTTCTCAAGTTTTCAGATTTAGATATTATCTATTGACTTCCTACTATGAAAGATGGGGACTTACCTCTTTATCACACATCAATATATCCAATCCTCTCTCTCTCTCCCTCTTTCTCTCCCTCTTTCTCTCTCTCTCTCTCTCTCCCTCCCTCCCTTCCTTCCTCTCTCTCTGTCTCTCTTGCTAGTGCACACACACACACTCTTTATAGTCCCATTTAGTTTTATTACAATTTTTATCAGGTTAATATTAAACACAACATTATGACTTTGGAAATTGTACTCCCTGGTAGGTCATGTAGTGTACTGCAATTAGTATTCTTTTCTTATGTTCCTTTTCATTTTTCCTGGAGTTATAAATGTCTTATTTGTTTGCTTGGTTTCCATAGTCTGGTTATTTCACATTGTCTTCCATGTGTGTGTTTTGTTTTGGTTTTGTTTTGTTTTGTTTTGTTTTTTGGGGCGGGGGGGGGATCGCTCCTAACCTTTTATCATAGGTTTTCTGTAAGTGTCTGATGATCCTGGGCTGCCTACTCATAGAAGCTGGTTGGGAGGTATGGGGGTGGGGGGAATTGTTGACAGTGGTGTCAGTATAGGCAATCATACTGAGCTGTTTCACTGGGCAAACTTTTGTCCTTGTTTCCATTTCCCTGGAAGCAGAATAAGAAATTACCACACTGGAGAAGGAAGACAAGAAAGGTCAGGCTTCTAATAATGAATGTGCTGGCAAGCCAGCTATCACTGTGTGTGCCTAGAACATAATTACTCCATGGAGAAACTGTGAGCACCAAAATGACGACACACTTCAGAATCACCCCACCCAAGGATAAGCATGCACTTCCTCCCATGGCCACCAGTTGGGGCTCCTGTGGCACGAGGGGCAGGAAGTGAAGCAGTTAGTCCTCCAGAACTTTTAGTCCCACCAGGGAGCAATACCAAAGGAACACAGTGAGTCAGGGGGAGACTTGAAGGGGGTGAGGCTGGGGCATCTGTACCTGTCAGACAAGTATCTCAAACTACCTATAATTTTAAAAACCTGTTTTGGTTGTAACGTCTGATTAAAAATAAAACAACATCTGCATTGCACTTGTACTGCCTTTCATAACAGGTGGTTATGTAGAGTAAGTAAATACCTTTTTCATGTGATATTTTCATGTAAATACTCCAGGAAGCAAAGGGCCAAACAGGAAAACATTCTAAAAATGTATCTATTACTCTTTCTGATAGCTTGAAATTTAACCTTTAGACATTCTACTTAACAAACAGTGCCCCCAAATTTTGTGGATTTTGCCCAAAGGAAAAACACAAGTGATCAGTATTTCTTCTGAAGCGAGTATCTTGATGACCTTTGGACCAACCCCATCACATTTTTAACAGGAGCATGAACCCATGCACTACTTTATATGGACAGAACAGGCATTTGTAAACAACATTCATGTTCTCCTATTATCTCCACACTTCAGGCTTGTGCAGTTTAGTGGTTTTTTTCTTTTGGTACATTGCTGTATGTTTACCAGAACCACAGCTCCTCAAAAACCTCACAGAAAAATTTCCTTATATCACAACAAAATAACAACCATAACAATCAGTGGAATCACTTTATGATCACTCAAGTCAATTTCTCTGAGATTCAAAGCCATCTTGACATAATGTTCCATGAGTCAAGTCAATGTAAATCTAATAAAAATAACAAAACTGCATTAACCTCTGGTCTCTGGTTTCAATTAAGACCAAACTGAAGAATGATCAGAAGCCCCTGTCCTTGTAAGCTCCCAGTCTCCTAGCATGGGCGGCCTCTCTCCAGCAGCTGAGACACACCTCATGAGCCACCAGACTCGGTGGCAGTCCCTCCAGCCTTAAATGCAGATGGGACACATCTGCTCACTGCCCCCCAGGTGTCCCACAACGTGTCCCGTACACAAAGGTACCGTCTGCTCCACGCCTGCTGCACCAGCCAGGGAAGGTCTCCCAGGGTTGGTCCTGGCTCTGGGTGAGCTCTTCAAACCCTGACCAATATCCCCTACTCCAGGAACTCCTCTCTCCCAGATCCTGGAAAAATATCCTGATTTAGGAGATTCTCTGTTTGATTAAAAGCTGAGCACAGGCAGGAAACCTGGATTCCCTGCAAATTGCTCTCGGACCCCAAGGCGGCCTCTGCTGGACTGAGGGCCCATCATTATGAAGGGGGACCTAGGTATACACTGCAAGATAGGGAATAGAAAGAGAAAGCCAGAAACCTTCCATGAAGAAGGTGAGGACAGTCAGGAACCAGGATCAGTGATGCAGTGGCAGCAATGACCCTAAGTGGCCTGAAGCTGCCTGGAACTCACGAGGTTCTGACAGCTATTCAGAGGCGTAGCCCAGACAGGCAGAGCCAGGCTCCATCCCTGGGACGCACAGGAAGGCAGGACACGTGAGACTTTATTCTCCCTTTGTTCTTTTCTCTCTGCCACTTCCCATTCCTCTGGCAGCGAAAGGTCTAATAAACTGGCACTCTTTTCCTGTTCTGCTACCACAAGGGAAGGAGATGGACCCTCAGGGAGCAGAGAGTGAAGGCAATGGCTGGGAGGGGACTCCACACGGCCAGGGCCCAGGAGTGTCCCCAGGGTACGCGTGATGCTCCGGGTGGGTCCCCGGCACCCCATGTCACAGCATGACTGCATTCTTCTAAAGAGCCATTGCTGTCACAAGTGGGGGGAGAAAATGCTAGTTTAATAACCAAGAATAATTTCTTATGGAAAAACTTGTACTTAGCAAAACACTTGATATATTTTAATGGAGAAAATGATCTCTACAACATGGCTGGAAGTGGCAGCAGAGAGGCAGATGGTGAGAATGTAGTGTTTGTATCTACGGAACGGACAGGGATTCTGGCGTGAGTGTGGAGGGGAATGCGTGGGAGCGGAAGGGTAGAGCACAGCCCGGGAGCTGGCGGGTGCCCTGGTGCAAGGACAGACCCAGAAACTGGAGAACTGGGGTGTGAAACACGCCTTGTCGGATGTCTGCAAGTCCACCCCTCACAAAAGTCAGAGATCCCGAGGGAAGAAGGGTCTGCTCAGTGTCCCATAGGACATGGGAAAGACACAGCACACAGGCCGACAGAGAGGGATGGAGAATAAAGCACACTCACTCCAAGAGCAGTGGCGACTGCAGGACCACAGAAGAATCTGGAGTCTCACCTGCAGAGAACATCTGTGACTGTACTTAGATCCAGCAACTGCAGACCAGGGCACCAGGGCTGTCTTGGGTTTTTTTGCACTCGGGAGGTCCATATTTCAGTGTCACCCTAAATAGGCCAAAACTTAGGGGCACAGCCTCCATGCATACTTTTTGAGGTGCCAAGGTGCCCCCCACAAGCCCCAGACAAGCTGGCCCAGAATGGTAACGGGGGGGGGGAGGCACCCCACACCCTCCATTCTGACGAGTTTGCATTCTGGTGAGTAACTGAATTTAAGTTAGTGAGAATCTAAGTGACACTATGGAAACAGCACTCAATGTCATGGCACTATTGCAATCCCAATATCTTACATGATGCGGGCTTAAGCAATATTCGTTGGACAAAATTAAATCCTTCCCCCAAAATCACAGGATTACATCATGAATCTCCTGAGGCTAAATGGCTTATGGCCTTGGGTGAGTCACTGCAATTCCCTTCCAGGAAAGGAAAGGCTTCACTGGAGATCAGTTGTCACCCCTGCAGCTCCCACATCCTGTTTTATGACTGCCATGGCATGGACTAAAAGGGTCCCGTCTGGTCTAAGGCTGCCCTGGGTGGAGGGACAGACAGGCACACAGACTATCTGGTCACAGCTAACAAGAGTCTGACGAAGGAGAAGCATGGGGCAGGGAAGCTGCCGGCCAGAGAGCCAGAGGCCCCTTCTGCACATCTCCACAGCACAGCAGGTGATGGGGACAGGGTGTGAACAAGAAGAGGAGACTAGAAGAAAAGGGGCATGCACAAGTGACGAGTGACCAAGTGACTGCCAGAGGCCCAGCCGCCATGCACTGGCTGGCTGGGAGGTGGGATCTGATCCACAGCAGACATGGGCTTCCCAGGAGTCTGGCCCCACCTGGGACCCACAGTACCTGAGGGCATCATTCCCCTCAGGAGGGCCCAAAGCAGAGAAACAAATATAAGTGTGACCTCATGTTAAAACAGGACCAAGTCAACTCCCTGCTTAGGTGGATGCTTGCAAATTAGATGTCCGTGCACAGCCGCGGGAGCGAAGCCTGGGCCCCTTCCACTCTTTCTAGGGCCAAGAGAGGCAGAGGGAAAGGAGAGGAAGTGTCCTTATTTCCTGCCACCTGCTTCCCTCCCTCCGACCCACCCAGACACGGGCATCAGGGAACCGGCACTGCACTAGGCAGTAGGGCTGCCCGCACAGGTGCTGCCCTCCCCCCACACTCCTGCCATGCCCCAGCTCCCCCAGCCCAGAGCGTCTGCAGAGCTCCACGCAGCGGCCAGCCCTGCCACACCCAGAAGGGAGACCCAACAAAGCAGACGTGGGGAGGCGCTGGGGCACGGCTGGTGGATCAAAGGCCGAACAAAGCAGGGAAGGAGGTTCTGTGCGCCGTGGCCAAAGCTCCGGGGCGTGCTCAGAACCAAACCCTGCAGATCATTCAGCAAGGCCTCCTAGGATCAGACTGCCACAGTGCGGCGTCCCCACCACAGGCACGAGAACCTAAACTGCTGGCATCCCTTCCCAGCACACACAGAACCTGGGTGACCGGGACAGGACGGTGTGTAGTCTGCAGGCCAGACCAAAGCCCAGGGAGCTGCGGGGTGCAGTCACCCTGCAAAATCCGAGAGCAGCTGAACCCCCAGCAGCCTCCCCACCTCCCGTGTTCATGAGTCCACAGCTTGTCTCCATCCCTGGGGCCTGGGGAAAGCGCTCCAGGGTCTCCATCATCACTGAAAGTGGCCCCACAGACCTCCCTTGGTCTCCACACATGAGGACAGTGGCCCAGAGAGTGGCCGTGGACCAGAGGTGCACCTAGGCAGCTAGAGAGACCCTGAGCTACTCATCCCCCCGCTCCACACGGAGCGAGGCTTAACACAGGGTGCGGCCTTCCCAGCACACCTGCACCCGTCCAGCCCTAAAGTGGGCTTGGAAGGCAGCGGCCCCTTCGACACCAGTGGCAGGTTTGCAAGGCAGCAGGTAACCTGCCAACTGGGGGGTGGGCTTCTGAGGACTGCAGAAACGAGCCCGGGAAATGCAGGACATCCAAGGTGGTGCCTGGAGTCACCCCGGCAGGGGCCAGGCGACCCCGGGCAAATCACGCGGGCTCCCGAGGCCCGGGCCTGTGCCAGCCTGGGTGCCTGAGGCCTGCTTCTCCTGATGTTCCTCCTGATCCTGGTCTTCAAACATTGATGATCTGCTGAAAGACTCTGGGGTCCAGAGAAACCTCAATTAGCTAAGGGCAAGTGCTCGATGGACCCACGCGGTTGTCCCAAACCACCACAAAAGCTGGGACTTCTGCTCAGGCTGTCCTGTCCACAGGAAGGCTCCACGTGTATGCCTTCCACAGGCTTCCACAGGAAGGCTTCCACAGGAAGGTAGCACGCATGCATACATGTGCAAGCTCATTGCCTTTCGCCTCAGAGATAACTGGAACCAGGGCCACAAGCAGGCCTCATGCTATCACTGAGGAGCTGTCTCATTAACTCCATTCTACCAAGAGGAGGCAAGGCACACTGGCTCTCCACTTTAAGGCTCCTCCCTACCTTCAAATAAATTGTCACCAGCTCTAAGTACAGGGCTTACCCCCACGGAGGAGAGGATAACGTGTGCCGGGTGTGATAACCGATGGAGCAATCCTTATCAGGCATTTCCAGTTGGATCAATGCAGTCATTAGGACTCATTAGATTGTCTCATTCATGTTCTCCCTTCCCTTCTCTGTTCATCCATTTTTGCTCATGAATGACAAGCCACTCAAGACTATTTAAGACCCTTTTACCTATGATTCTTGTATCAGATTAAGCAAATAAATCAATTCCTCCCTAATGGCTTTGTTGCCTGTGCAATTCATCAAAATCCAATCTTAAAACCTGAGTATCTCAGTAGCTGATACTGGCATCATTGATGTTGCTGTTGTTTGTTTTATTTCTTTTATTGTGATATAATATGCATAACATAATATTTACCACCTTTGCTACTTTTCAGTGTGCAGTCCAGTGGTATTACACATGTTCACACTGCTGGGCAACCATCGCCACCATCCATTCCCATAACTCTTCTCAACCTCTTAAACTGAAACTCTATTAAACACTAAATCCCCATTCTCCTCTTGATCCAGCCCCTAGCAATACCATTCTACTTTCTGTCTTTATGATTTTGAAAAATTTTTTAATGTTTATTATTTTTGACAGAGAGACAGAGAGAGATAGAGAAAGGGAGAGAGAACACGCACATATGCAAATGGGAAAGGGGCAGAGAGAGAGGGAGACACAGAATCTGAAGTGTATCCAGGCTCCGAGCTGTGAGCACAGAGCCCAATGCGGGGCTCAAACTCACAAACCGTGAGATCATGACCTGAGCCAAAGTCGGATGCTAACCAACTGAGCCGCCCAGGCCCCCCTGTCTTTACGATTTTGACAAACTCTAGGTATCTCATAGAAGTGGAATCATACAGTATTTGTCTTTTTGTGACTGGTTTACTTCACTGGGCATGATGTCAAGGTTTATCCATGTTGTAGCAGGTGTTAGAATTTCTTTCCTTTTTAAGACTAAAAAATACTCTATTGTATGGATATACCACACTTAGCTTATTTATTCATCTGTCAGTGGACAATTGAGTTACTTCCACACTTTAGCTACTGTGAATAATGCTTCTGTGAACATAGGTGTACAAATATCTCTTCAAGACCCTGCTTTCAATTCTCTTGAGTAGGTATCCAGAAGTAAAATTGCTGAGCCGTATGGTAATTCTATGTTTAACTTCATGAGGAATGTCCATATGGTTTTCCATGACAGCTGCACCATTTTACATTCCTACCAACAGTGCACAAGGGGCCCAATTTTTCCACATCCTCGCCAACACTTGTTGTTTCCCATTTCTTTGTGAGTAGTCACCCTAATGGGTGTGAGATGGTATCTCAATGCAATTTTGATATTCACTTCTTAATGATTACTGGTATGGAATACCTTTGCATGTGCTTTTTGGCCATTCATATATCTTCTTTATAGAAATGTGTATTCAAGTCCTTTATCCACTTCTGAATTGGACTGTGCTGTTTGTTGTTGTTGTTATTGCGTTGTAGGAGTTCTTTATATATTCTGGGTATTAATCCCTCATCATCTGGGATTTTCAAATATTTTCCCCCATTCTGTAGGTTGCCTTTTTATTCTGTAGATAGTATCTTTTAATGCACAATTTTTAAAAACATAATTTGTCTATTCCCTCTTTTGTTGCCTATGCCTTTGGTGTCATAGTCAAGAAATCACTGCCAAATCCAATGTCATGTAGATTTTGTCCTGTATTTTCTTCCAAGAGTTTTATTATTTTAGGCCTTACATTTAGATCCTAGATCCATCTGGAATTAATTCTTGTATGTGGGGTTACACAAGGGTCCCAACTTCATTCTTTTGCATGTGGATATTCAGTTTTCAGATTTCATTGGTTAAAAAGACCATCCTTTCCCGAGGAGAAGCCAAGATGGCAGAGCAGCATGGAAGCTTTTTGTGTGTCTTGCGTCCATGAAATACAGCCAGACAAACACTAAACCATCCTACACACCTAGAAAACTGATTGGAAGATTAACACAACAATCTGCACAACCTGAACCACAGAATTCAGCAGGTACGCAACACGAAGAGCTGAACTTGGGGAGCAAGAAGCCCCGAAAGGTAGGGAACGCCTTTTGCGGGCAGAGAGAGGATGGAGACTGGGGAGGGGGGGAGCATATGGGAAAAGCACCCCTCCCCAAAAGCAGCTGGAGAGAAAGTGGAAAATTGGAAACAGCTGCAGGGACTAAACTAAAAAGGGAGAAAGGAGAAAGGAGAGGGTTTAAATTCCATTAAGACTGTAAACAAGGGGAGCACAAAGGCTGCAACTCCACAGCTCGATACCTGGCGGTGCTCTGGTGGGAAAGGCGAATCCCCAGGAACAGAGTGCGGTCTGGGAGATTCTCGGGCCACACAGGGAAAAGCAGTTCCACTGCTGGAAGGACATTTGGTAGAGACTGTTGAAGCCACCTGGTCCCAGCAGACCCCGGAAGACAGCCACATTCGCTGATGCTGGGGCAAGGTTGTTGAGGGTGAAGCCTGATGCCAGATGTGTGTTGCAATTTTCCATGGTCCCTGAAACGCTGAGGCTACAGTGTCTCCCAATTTGGGGGGGGGGGGGGGGGCTGGCACCTGGCCACAGTCTCGGGGCACCAGAAACAGCAGGGTCCAGTGGGCATTCTTGGGTGCAGCCGACATTCGGCCATTGCTCATTCAGCCATTGCTCGGTGAGACCCTCCCGCAGAGGGGCGGAGCAGGTCAAAGCCGCAGTCCTTTGGAAGTAAGGGGCCAGGGAAAACAGCCGCACCTGAGACAAAACTTGGGCGAGAGGTACTGCCTGGGGCCTGGTCACAGAGAGTGGAAAAGCGGGGAGTGGACAAGAGCTGAAGACGGAGGACCGGTGCGTGATTGCTGATCCAGGAGAACAGACCGGGTAGCTGGGTGGCATCATTTTTCACCGCTCCTGCGCATGCGTACGTGCACGCGCACACACACACACACACACACACACACCAAGGAGCACCGCAACAATCCACCCCAGTAGGCTAGCAGCGCCATCTAGGGGAGAGCGGAGCCATCACACCGAGCCCTGCCCAACTGAGCCAACTTCGCTCTTCAAGAACACAAACCTCACCACCCCTTAATTTATGGACTACGAAGAGCTACATGGACTGACCTCCAGGGGAAAACGAAACAATTTCAGTCCTACTTCAATCTCTTAGCAGTTTCATCTATTCAATTTTTTTTCTCTTCCTCTTTTTCCTTTTTCTCTTTTACAATTCTTTTCTTTTTCTTGAATACAGAAAGAGAAAAAACTCATTTTTACTTTCAATTTTTTATTAAAAATGTCTTTAATTTTTATTACTATATTTTTTTACTTTTGTGTAAATTTTTTCAAATTCTACTTTACTTCCATCATTTTAGTCTACTTCAGTGTACTCACCTTTTCAAATTTTCAAACAATTTCCTTTTTTTCTTTCTTTTTCTTTTTTCTTTTTCATTTCTTTTCTTTTTCTTGAATGCAGAAAGAGAAAAACTTCATTTTTACTTTCAATTTCTTTTAAAAATATTTTTGTTTAATTTTTATTACTATATTTTTTGCTTTTAGGTAATTTTTTTCAAATTCTATCTTACTCCTATCATTTTATTTCAGTCTACTGCAGTGTATTCACTTTTTCAAATTTTCAAATGATTTCTTTTTTTTGTCTTTTTTCTTTTTTATCATTTTTCTTTTTTGTTTTTTTCTTTTTTCTTAAATACAGAAAACAAAAAAATTCATATTTTTTCTTTTTAATTTTCATTAAAAATATTTTTCTATAATTTTTTTCTACTACATTCTCTACTTTTGTGTATTTTAGTCTACTTTAGTGTATTCATTTTTTCAAATTCTCAAATGATTTCCTTTTTTTTCTCTCCCCCTCCTTCTTTTTTTTTTTTGTTTCTCTAATCTTTCAAACCACTTTCTACACCCAGACCAAAACACACCTAGGATCTAGCATCATCTATTCGATTTTTTGTGTGTGTTTTTTTAATTTTTAATTTTAATATTTTTTTAATTTTAATATTTTTAATTTCAATTTTTCTACCTCATTAATTCCTTTTCTCCCTTCAAAATGACAAAACGAAGGAATTCACCCCAAAAGAAAGAGCACGAAAAAAACGACAGCCAGGGATTTAACCAACACAGACACAAGCAAGATGTCTGAACCAGAATTTAAAATCACAATAATAAGAATACTAGCTGGAGTCGAAAATAGATTAGAATCCCTTTCTGCAGAGATAAAAGAAGTAAAAAATAGCCAGAATGAAATTAAAAATGCTATAACTGAGCTGCAATCACGGATGGATGCAGCAGCGACAAGGATGGACGAGGCAGAACAGAGAATCAGCGATATAGAGGACAAACTTATAGAGAATAAGGAAGCAGAAAAAAAGAGGGAGATTAAGGCAAAAGAGCACGATTTAAGAATTAGAGAAATCAGTGACTCATTAAAAAAGAACAACATCAGAATCATAGGGGTCCCAGAGGAGGAAGAGAGAGAAAGAGGGGTAGAAGAATTATGTGAGCAAATCATAGCAGAAAATTTTCCTAACCTGAGGAAACACACAGACATCAAAATCCAGGAAGCACAGAGGACTCCTACTACATTCAACAAAAACTGATCATCAACAAGGCATATCATAGTCAAATTCACAAAATACTCAGGCAAGAAAAGAATCATGAAAGCAGCAAGGGAAAAAAAAGTCCCTAACCTACAAGGGAAGACAGATCAGGTTTGCAGCAGACCTATCCACAGAAACTTGGGAGGCCAGAAAGGAGTGGCAGGATATATTCAGTGTGCTGAATCAGAAAAATATGCAGCCAAGAATTCTTTATCCAGCAAGGCTGTCATTCAAAATAGAAGGAGAGATAAAAAGTTTCCCAGGCAAACAAAAATGAAAGGAGTTTGTGACCACTAAACCAACCCTGCAAGAAATTTTAAGGGGGACTCTCTGAGGGGAGAAAAAATGAATATATATATATATATACCAAAAGCAACAAAAGATTAGAAAGGGCCAGAGAACACCACCAGAAACTCAACTCTACAAGCATCATAATGGCAATAAATTCATATCTTTCAGTACTTACTCTAAACGTCAATGGACTCAATGCTCCAACCAAAAGACACAGGGTAACAGAATGGATAAGAAAACAAGATCCATCTATATGCTGTTTACAAGAGACCCACTTTAGACCTAAAGACACCTACAGATTGAAAACAAGGGGATGGAGAACCATCTATCATGCTAATGGTCAACAAAAGAAAGCTGGAGTAGCCATACTTATATCAGACAATCTAGACTTTAAAATAAAGACTGTATCAAAAGATGCAGAAGGGCATTATATCATAATCAAGGGGTCTATAGACGAAGAAGACCTAACAATTGTAAACATTTATATGCCAAATGTGAGAGCACCCAAATATATAAATCAATTAATCACAAACATAAAGAAACTCATCGATAGTAATACCATAATTGTAGGAGACTTCAACACCCCACTCACAGCAATGGACAGATCATCTAATCAAAAAATCAACAAGGAAACAATGGCTTTGAATGACACATTGGACCAGATGGACTTAACAGATATATTCAGAACATTTCATCCTAAAGCAGCAGAATATACATTCTTCTCCAGTGTACATGGAACATTCTCCAGAATAGACCATATACTGGGACACAAATCAGCCCTAAGTAAGTACAAAAAGATCGAGATCATACCATGCATATTTTCAGACCACAATGCTATGAAACTCGAAATCAATCACAAGAAACAATTTGGAAAGGTAACACATACGTGGAGACTGAAGAACATCCTACTAAAGAATGAATGGGCTAACCAAGCAGTTAAAGAAGAATTAAAAAGTATATGGAAATCAACGAAAATGATAGCACCACAATCCAAAACCTCTGGGATGCAGCAAAGGCGGTCATAAGACGAAAGTATATAGTAATCCAGGCCTTTCTAAAGAAGGAAGAAAGATCTGATACACAACCTAACCTTATGCCTTAAGGAGCTGGAAAAAGAACAGCAAATAAAACCCCAAACCAGCAGAAGACAGGAAATAATAAAGATTAGAGCAGAAATTAATGCTATTGAAACCAAAAAACAGTAGAACAGATCAATGAAACCAGAAGCTGGTTCCTTGAAAGAATTAACAAAATTGATAAGCCACTAGCCAGTTTGCTCAGGAAGAAAAAGGAAAGGACCCAAATAAGTAAAATCAAGAATGAAAGAGGAGAAACCACAACCAACACAACAGAAATAAAAACAATAATAAGAGAATATTATGAGCAATTATATGCCAATAAAATGGGCAATCTGGAAGAAATGAACAAATTCCTAGAAACATATACACTACCAAAACTGAAACGGGAAGAAATAGAAAATTTGAACAGACCCATAACCAGTAAGGAAATTGAATTAGTAATAAAAAATCTGCCAAAAAACAAGAGTCCAGAGCCAGATGGCTTGCCAGGGGGATTCTACCAAACATTTAAGGAAGAGTTAACACCTATTCTCTTGAAACTGTTCCAAAAATTAGAAATGGAAGGAAAACTTCCAAACTCTTTCTATGAAGCCAGCATTATCCTGATTCCAAAACCAGACAGAGACCCCACTAAAAAGGAGAACTATAGACCAGTTTCCCTGATGAACATAGATGCAAAAATCCTCAACAAGATATTAGCCAACTGAATCCAACAATACATTAAAAAAATTATTCACCACAACCAAATGGGATTTATACCTGGGATGCAGGGCTGGTTCAATATCCGCAAAACAATTAACATGATTCATCACATCAATAAAAGAAAAGACAAGAACCATATGATACTCTCAATAGATGCAGAGAAAGCATTTGACAAAATACCTTTCTTGATAAAAACCCTCAAGAAAGTAGGAATAGAAGGATCATACCTTGAGATGATAAAAGCCATACACGAGCCACCCAAAGCTAATATCATCCTCAATGGGGAAAAACTGACAGCTTTCCCCCTAAGGTCAGGAACAAGATGGGGATGTCCACTCTCACCACTGTTATTCAACAAAGTATTGGAAGTCTTAGCCTCTGCAATCAGACAACACAAAGAAATAAAAAGCATCCAAATCAGCTAGGAGGAGGTCAAACTTTCACTCTTCACAGATGACATGATAGTCTATATGGAAAACCCAAAAGATTCCACCAAAAAACTGCTAGAACTGATTCATTAATTCAGCAAAGTTGCAGGATATAAAATCAATGCACAGAAATCGGTTGCATTCCTATACACCAACATGAAGCGACAGAAAGAGAAATCAAGAAATCAATCCCATTTACAGTTGCACCAAAAACCATAAAATACCTAGGAATAAATCTAACCAAAGAGGTGAAAAATCTATACACTGAAAACTATAGAAACTTTATGAAAGAAATTGAAGAAGACACAAAGAAATGGAAAAAGATTTCATGCTCCTGGGTAGGAAGAACAAATATTGTTAAAATGTCGATACTACCCAAAGCAATCTACATATTCAACGTGATCCCTATCAAAGTAACACCAGCATTCTTCACAGAGCTAGAAAAAACAACCCTAAAATTTGTATGGAACCAGAAAAAACCCCAAACAGCCAAAGCAATCTTGAAAAAGGAAACCAAAGCAGGAGGTATCACAATCCCAGACTTCAAGCTATACTACAAAGCTGTAATCATCAAGACAGTATGATACTGGCACAAGAACAGACACTCACATCACTGGAATAGAATAGAGAACCTGGTAATGGACCCACAAATGTATGGGCAACTAATCTTTGACAAAGCAAGAAAGAATATCCAGTGGAATAAAGACAGTCTCTTCAGCAAATGGTGTTGGGAAAACTGGACAGCAACATGCGGAAGAATGAACCTGGACCACTTTCTTACACCAGACACAAAAATAAACTCGAAGTGGATGAAAGACCTCAATGTAAGACAGGAAGCCATCAAAATCCTCAAGGAGAAAGCAGGCAAAAACCTCTTTGATCTTGCCCGCAGCAATTTCTTACTCAACATGTCTCTGGAGGCAAGGGAAACAGAAGCAAAAATGAACTACTGGGATCTCATCAAAATAAAAAGCTTCTGCACAGCAAAGGAAACAATCAGCAAAACTAAGAGGCAACTAACAGAATGGGAGAAGATATTTGTAAATGACATATCAGATAAAGGGTTAGTATCCAAAATCCACAAAGAACTTATCAAACTCAACACCCAAAAAACAAATAATCCAGTGAAGAAATAGGCAAAAGACAAGAATAGACACTTCTCCAAAGAAGACATCCAGACGGCCAACCGACACATGAGAAAATGCTCAACATCCTCATCATCAGGGAAATACAAATCAAAACCACAATGAGATACCACCTTACACCTGTCAGAATGGCTAACATTAACAACGGAGGCAACAACAGATGTTGGCGAGGATGCGAGAAAGAGGATCTCTTTTGCATTGTTGGTGGGAATGCAAGCTGGTGCAGCCACTCTGGAAAACAGTATGGAGGTTCCCCAAAAAATTAAAAATACAACTACCCTATGACCCAGCAATTGCACTACTAGGCATTTATCCAAGGGATACAGGTGTGCTGTTTCAAAGGGACACATGCACCCCCACGTTTATAGCAGCACTATCAACAATAGCCAAAGTATGGAAAGAGCCCAAATTTCCATCAATGGATGAATGGATAAAGAAAATGTGGCATATATATATACAATGGAGTATTACTCAGCAATTAAAAAAGAATGAAATCTTGCCATTTGCAACTACGTGGATGGAACTGGAGGGTATTATGCTAAGTGAAATGAGTCAGTCAGAGAAAGACAAAAATCATATGACTTCACTCATATGACTTCAAGAGACAAAACTGATGAACATAAGGGAAGAGAAACAAAAATAATATAAAAACAGGGAGGGGGACAAAACAAAAGAGACTCTTAAATATGAAGAACAAACTGAGGGTTGCTGGAGGGGTTGTGGGAGGGGGGATGGGCTAAGTGGGTAAGGGGCATTAAGGAATCTACTCCTGAAATCTTTGCTTCACTATATACTAACTAATTTGGATGTAAATATAAAACAAATAAAAAATAAAGTTAAATTACAAAGTTAAAAAAATAAAAATTAAAATTTTTTTTAAAAATTAAAAAAAAAAAAAGACCATCCTTTCCCCCATTGAATGCTCTTGGCACCTCTGTCAAAAATCATTTGACTATACACGTGAGGGTTTATTTTGGGATCCCTATACTATTCCCTGGGTCTATATTATACATCTATCTTTATGATGATACTAGAACTGTTTTGATAACTGCAAACTTTGGAACTTAGGAAGTGGTAGTCCTCTAGTTTCAAAAGTCCTCTTTCTCAGGATTGTT
Source organism: Leopardus geoffroyi (assembly GCF_018350155.1). Classification (NCBI taxonomy): domain Eukaryota; kingdom Metazoa; phylum Chordata; class Mammalia; order Carnivora; family Felidae; genus Leopardus; species Leopardus geoffroyi. Next base: position 168,971,447 of record NC_059331.1, read on the forward strand.
TAGCTATTCAGGGTACATTGAGATTTCATATGAGTTTTTGAGTAAATATTTCCATTTCTGCAAAAAATGACTTTGGGATTTTGATAGAAATTACACTGAATCTGTATATCATTTTGGGTAATTGACATTTTAACAATATTGTCTCCAATCCATGAACATGAGATAAATTTTCATTTATTTATATCTCCTTTCATTTCTTTCAGCAATGTTTTATAGTTTTCATCGTACAAGTCTGCAACTCCCTGGTCAAGTTCATTCCTAAGTATTTTATTCGTCCTGATGCTATTGTAAATGGAATTGTCTTTTAAATTTCCTTTTCAGGTTGTTCATTGCTTATTTATAGAAACAAAACTAATTTTTGTGTGTCTTTGTGTCCTGTAATTTTGCTGAATTCATTTATTAGATCTAACAGCATTTTTCTTTAGAGTCTTTAGGATTTGCTATGTATAAGATAATATCATCTGCAAACAGAGATAATTTTAATTTTTCCTTTCCAATTTGGATACCTATTATTTCTCTTTCTTGCTTAACTGCTCTGACCAGAACTTCTAGTATTATACTGAACAGAAGTGGCATCCTTGCCTTGTTCCTGATCTTAAAGAAAAAACTTTCAGTCTTTCACCATTAAGTATTATGTCTGCTGTGGGTTTTTCTATATGGCTTTTATCATGTGGAGGTAGTTGACTCTTGAACAACATGGGGGTTAAGGGCACCATCTTCCCACGCAGTTGAAAATCCAAGTAAAACTACTGACTCCCCCAAAACTTTATTAATAGCCAACTGTTGACCAGAAGCCTGATAACATAGTGAATTGACACATATTTTGTATGTTATTATATACATTGTATTCTTATGATAAGCTACAGAAAAGATGTTATTAAGAAAATCATAAGGGGGTTGCCTGGATGGCTCAGTCAGTCATGTGTCAGGCTTTGATTTCAGCTCAGGTTGTGTGGTCGGGGAATCAGGCCCCATGTCAGGCTCTGTACTAACAGAGCGGAGCCTGCTTGGTATTCTCTCTCTCTCTCTCTCTAAATAAACTTAAAAAAAAAGAAAATCAAAAAGAAGAGAAAATACATTTACAGTACTGTGCTGTATTTGTCCAAAATATCTGCATATAAGTGGACTCAGGCAGTTCAAACCTTTGTTTTTCAAGGGTCAGCTGTATTTTGTTGAGTGCCTTCATCAGGAATGTTGTTGAATTTTGTCAAATGCTTTTTCTGCATCAATTGAGATGACCATACCAATTTTTTTCCCTTCATTCTATTAATGTGGTGGAATACATTGACTCAATTTCCTATGTTGAGCCATCCTTGCATTCCAGGAATAAATCCTTGTATATGCTGTAGAATTCAGTTTGCCAGCATTTTGTTGAGGAATTTTGCATCAAGGTTCATAAGAGATACTGGTTTAGAGCTTTCTTTCCTTGTAGTATCTTTGGCTTTGGTATCAGGGTTACAATGGCCTCACAGAATAAGTTCAAAAGTATTCCCTCCTCTTCAATTTTTTTTTTGAAAACTTTGAGAAGGATTGGCATTAGTGTTTCTTTAAGTGCTTGGTAGAATTCACCAGTGAAGCCATCAGGTCCAGGGATTTTCTTTGTTGGCAGACTTTTTTCACTACTGATTCAATCTCCTTACTACTTAAGTCTATTCAGATTTTCAATTTCTTTGATATTTAGTCTTGGTAGGTTTTGTATTTGTAGGAATTTGTCCATTTCATCTAGGTTATCCAATATTTTGGCATATAATTGTTCATAGTATTGTCTTAGCCCTTGTTATAATAAACTCACTTTCATTTCTGACTTTAGTAATTTGAGTTCCTCTCCCTGTTTTTCTTAGTCCACCTAGCTAAAGGTTTGTCAATTTTGTTGATCTTTTTGAAGAAAAAACTTTTGATTTCATCAATTTTCTCTCTTGTTTTTCTATTCTGTTTCATTTACCTCTGTTCTAATCTTTATTACTTTTTTTCTGCTAGCTTTAAGTTCAGTCTGTTCTTCTTTTTCTAGTTCCCTAAGTTATAAGGTTAGGTTGTTGATTTGAGATATTTCTTGTTTTTTAATGTAATAATTTATAGTAAATTTCCCATTTAGCACTACTTTCACTGTATCCCATAAGCTTTGGTAGGCCATGGTTTTGTTTTCATTCATCCCTCTAAGTATTTTCTAATTTTCCTTGTGATTTCTTCTTTGATCCATTGGTTATTTAAAAGTGTTTAAATTCACAAGAACGTGAGTTTTCCAGTTTTTGTTATGTTATTGATTAGCTTCATCCTGTTGTGGTTGGAGAAGATACTTTGTATAATAACTCTCTTTTAAAATCTATTGAGATTAATTTGTGGTCTAACATACAGTCTATCTTGGAAAATGTCCTGTATGCACTTGAGAAGAATGTGTGTGTGGCTGCTGGGTGGAGTGTTTTATATTATGTGTTAGACCTAGTTGGTTAATTGTGTGTTTAAGTCCTCTGTTTCCTTATTTATCTTCTGTCTTGTTGTTCTATTATTTTGAGCAGAGTATTGAAGTCTCTAACAATTATCATTGAACTGTTTCTCCGTTCAATTCTGAGTTTTTACTTCATATAATTTGATGGTCTGTCATTAGGTGCATGTTTATAATTGTATCTTCTTGCTTTATTGAACCTTTTATTGACATATAATGTCCTTCCTTGTCTCTTGAAAACTGTTTTGAGTTAAAGCTGATTTTTTCTGATATTAGCATAGGCACCCTTTCTCTCTTTTGTTTACTATGTGTGAAATATAATTTTCCATCATTTCTCTTTCAGTCATTTGTGTCTCTGGATTCAAGTGACTCTCTTGTAGACATCATACAGTTGAATCATGTGTTTTTTATCCATTCTTCCAGCCTCTGTCTTTTGATTGGAGAGTTTAATATATTTACATTTAAAGTAATTACTGATTGGGGCGCCTAGGTGGCTCAGTTGGTTCAGTGTCTGACTTCGGCTCGGGTCATGATCTCGCAGTCTGTGGGTTCGAGCCCCGTGTCGGGCTCTGTGCTGACAGCTCAGGGCCTGGAGCCTGCTTTGGATTCTGTGTCTCCCTCTCTCTCTGCCCCTCCCCCGCTCATGTTCTGTTCCTCTCTCTCTGTCAAAAATAGATATTAAAAAAATTTTTAAGTAATTACTGATAAGGAGGGACTTCCTTCTGTCATTTTGCTAATTGTTTTTTATGTGGCCTATAAGCTTTTTTTGTCTCTCATTTTACTGCACTCTTGTCTTTTTTTGAGTTTAGTTGATTTTTTTGTAGTGAAATGTTAAATTTTTTTCTTAATTTCCTTTTCTATAGCTATCTTCTTTGTGATACCATGGAGATTACCTTTAACATCCTAAGGTAATAGCATTCTAGTTTGAATTTATAGCAGCTTAACTTCAGTAACATACAAAAACCCTATTCCTTTACAGATCCATCCCACCCCTTTCAATTGCTGATGTCACAAAATTACATCTTTATTCATTATGTGCTCCAAAAAATAAATTAATATTTTTAAATGCATTACTTGCCTAAATTATGTAGAAAACAAGATTTGGAGTTACAAACCAAAGTTATAGTAATGCTAACAAATGCTTTTTATTAGTATTAGCTTTTACATTAATAATTGTTTTTTTGTTTGTTTTTTTTTTTTTTTTTTTTTTTTTTTTGTCCTTTAAATGTATTAGTCTCCAGGGGTGCCTAGATGGCTCAGTCATTTGAGATTCAGACTCCTGATTTCAGCTCAGGTTGTGATCCCAGGGTTGTGGGACTGAGCTCCACATCAGGCTCCATGCTTAGTGTGGAACCTGTTTAAGATTTTCATTCATTCTCTCTCTCTCTCTCTCCCTCTAAAATTTTTTTATTTAAAATTTAAAAATATATGTATTAATCTCTTAAATCATGTAGAAAATAGAAAGCATGGTTACAAACCATTGTTTCAATAATACTAGCTTTTATATTGCCCATTACTTTTTTTTGAGATCTTTATTTCTCCATACAGCTTTGAGTTACTGTCTAGTGTCTACTATCTACTTACATTTCATCTTATAAGATTCCCTTTAGCATGTCTTGAAGGGCAGGTCTACTGGTCATGAACCCCCTCAGTCTTTGTTTATCTGGGAATGTCCTGATTTCTCCCTCACTTTTGAAAGACAGTTTTGTAGGTGGCACCTGAGTGGCTCAGTTGGTTAACTGTCCAACTTCAGCTCAGGGCATGTTCTTGAGGGCTCATGAGTTCAAGACCCACATCAGGCTCTGTGCTGACAGCTTGGAGCCTGGAGCCTGCTTTGGATTTTGTGTCTCCCTCTCTCTCTCTTTTCTTCCCCTGCTCTCTGTCTCTCTCAAAAATAAACATTAAAAAAAATTTTTTTTAAAGAAAGACAGTTTTGTAGGATATAGGATTCTTGGTTGACAGTTGTTTTCATTCAGCACTTTGAATACATGGGCCCACTGTCTTTTGGCCTCTATAAAGTTTATGAGAAACTTGCTCATTTTCTTATTGAAGATCCCTTGTATGTGACAATTTTCTTCTCTCTTGCTGCTTTCAGGATTCACTCTTTATCTTTGGCTTTTGAAAGTTAGATTGTAATATGTCTTGGTGTGGATTTCTTTGAGTTCATCTTACTCGGGAGTTAATTGACCTTCTTGGATATTTGTATTCATGCCTTTCATCAAATTTAGGGATTTTTCAGCCATTATTTTTTCAGATATTCTCTCTGCCCCTTTCTCTCTTCTGCTGGGATTCTCACAATGGGTATGGGAACACATTTTTCTTTCTGTTCCTCAGATTCAGTAATTTTCATTGTCCTGTCTTCAAGCTTATGGATTCTTTCTTCTGCCTGCCCAGATCTTCATTTGAATCCCTACAGTAAAATTTTCATCGCAGCTATTGTACTTTTGAACTCCAGAATTTCTTTTTGGTTTCATTTCATGTTTTCTATCTCTTTATTGAAAGTTCCATTTTGTTCACACATTGTTTTCCTGACATTTTCCATATTTTCCTTTAGTTCTTTAGGCATCTTTAATTAAGACAGTTGCTTTAAAGTCTTTGTCTAATAGATCTGCCATTAGATCTTTTTCAAAGACAGTTCCTGTTATCTTTTTTCCTTTGAATGGGCTATACTCTCGTTTCTTTGCATGTCTTGTGCATTTGTTGTTTTTGTTGAACACTGGATATTTGAATCTAATAATGTGGTAATTCTAGAAATCAGGTTCCCCTTCCCCAGGATTTGCTGGGGTTTTTTATTTATTTATTTTTTTGTTATAGTTTTTGGCTTTCTGATTTCTGCAGGCCATCTGTGTGCCAATGATCATCCTGAGGTATAATATATTTCCCCATACATACAGTTGTTTTTTAATGTTCTGGTCTTTAATGTCCAGCTCCCAAAAGGTGAAGTGACAAGTGAAGGGAGTAAAAGTGGGGCACTGGCCCTTTAAATCCCCTGTAAGTCACTTGAGACAGACAGGGAGGGGCTTGCAACAACAGGGGGAGGTTCAACAACAATGGCCACCTACCTCTTTGTATAAGTGTGATCAGATGCAGGAATCAGCCATTAGAACACATATCCCCAATATTTGAAGGGCAGGACCCTTTCTACCCACCCTGGCTTGCACAAGCTGTGTGCAAATGCTTCCAGAATATGTGTACAGCTGCCTGTCAGGGGCTGAGGGTGGAGGACAGGTAGGCTGCTCCTGTGCCAAATTGAAATTTAGCTGAAATCTACCAGGCATGCCTGGGTGGCTCAGTCAATTGAACATCTGACTCTTGATTTCAACTCAGGTCATGATCCCAGGGTCATGGGATTGAGCCCCGTGTCCAGCTCCAGGCTGTGCATGGAGCCTGCTTAAGATTCTCTCTCTTCCTCTCCTTCTGCCCCTTTCTCCCACTCATGCTCTCTCACTCCAGAATAAAAAAATAATAAAACATTTAAAAAATAAAACAATAAAATAAAATTTAAAATAGCTGCAACCAAAATTAACTCCAATTTACTATCTAAGACTTCTGGAAGTTCAAGCCTTCAGCAGCCTCCACAGTTCCAAAATAGTTAGTCAGACACAGTCTTTCTGCTGCAGCTGCTGTCCAGGTGGGAGACAGTTTCCTGGTGTTTCCCGCTCTATCATCTTCCCAGAATCCTCCTGTCTGTCTTTTTATAAAACTAAATCCCCTCAACTGAACTAAGACTTCTCCAAGGATTCTCAGACTTGAGTTACTACTGGATGGCCCTAGACAATTTTTGCATGTAGAGATTATCTGATTTAGTCTTTTGTGGATAGATATTAGTGATCCCCAGTCAGTCTTGTAATAACTGTAATCTCCCTTTACTTAGACTGAACTATCACTTCCTCCTCATGCCTGTGCGGGCCACATGCCCAAACTTCCTAGGTACTGATGTCTTTGCGATGACACTTTGCAAGCAGGGCTATGTACATTAGCTGGAATTTTCATGTCTTGTAATTGCCGATATAATTACAGTACAGGGTCCCTCCTGAGATAACAAGTAATTGTCCTTCACATGAGAACGAAAATAGATCTTCAGGTGCCTGCCTACCATTAGTGCCATTTCCTACAACACAACTTACTACCTCATGGCCGCATTCAGGTTGGCTGACAAATTGTGCAAAGCAAAAGATAAAACTCCTTTCTGAGGCCTCTCTGCAACACAGAGCCCTCCTGCACAGTGGACTGATGGCCTGGCCTCTGGCCTGACAGGTCAGCCAGTGTGTGGTTGGTTGTGTCTCAGGCTGTGCGTGGGGTGCAGCATGCCGGAGTTCCCATTCTTCCTCCTCTAAGTTTCAAGTCATTGAACAAGAGTATGATTCTGAGCATGAGGAGTTTATCCACCTCCAAATTCCTTTCCCATCTGACTACCTCTACAGTTACTGCAAAGAGGCAGAAAACCAGATGTTCCTCTTGCAACCCAATTACCTTGTTGTGGTCTCCATCCCATCAGGCTTCCCAGGAGGTTATCATGACGGATGCCTTTTTCATTTCAATCCACCTCAACCCTCCAAGTGTATTCAGCATGTGCAGCACTAGCGCCAAGGTGCCATCTGAAGCAGAAAGATAATTACAGGTGGAAAGAGGGAACTTACCCCTTCCACCCCACATCTCTGCCAATCAAGCAGACGTGCACACATGTGGTCTCTGTTATCCACAGCACTACATGCATCATGCATGGGCCACTGGAGGGATGGAACACATGACATGTCCGAATTCCATTTGTAAAAGTGTGTGCAAGGGGAAATGCTCCTTTCCATCAAATTACAGTGTGCCACTAGTGCCTTCTCTTGACGGCTGCACATTCTAGGTTAATTTCAGGGTTTGCAGTAATTGAAGAGAAGAGAGAATGGAGAGTCCAGCACAAACAAGAAACAGGCAAACTTGAAGGTTTTCTCAAGACCAAGCATTTAAGTGGATTGTCCATGGTTCTCCCCTCCGGGTCCCCGGAATGGGGGCTTCAGTCCTTCTCCAGCCAGACGTGAGGGGTGTACTAGGACACAGGTGGCTGCTGCATCTTCCTGGTGCCATGTCACAGCTTGTGACTTGAAAGAAAAGTCAGACTTCCCCACTCCTATCTTTTCAAGCCCTGCACAGCCTCAAATTCAGTGTCAAAGGATGCCAGAGGAGACCTCAGGGCTGGTCCAGCAGCCTCATCTGCAACTTCTCTTTCCCCCCAAAATACACGACTCTGTGTGCATCTACTTAAAAATACTCTCAGAGCCTAGCTCCCATCACACCAGGAAGGGTGTGGCAACCCTGTCAGGACATTATTTCTGCTCTGCAGAGAACTGCACTGGTTTTGCCTATGACTGTCACTTAAGTGACTGTACAGACTTTCAAAAAAATAAAAAATAAAAGAGACTCTTTGGGGCAAAGACTAAATGAGCATTTTTTCCCCACTCAAATGGGAAGTCGAGTTTTTCGGGGTGTGGGCAGGAAGGCAAAGAGCTAGTGAGTGAGAAAAGGTGCAAGTCTGGGGTCAGAGATCCAAAGCAGCTGGGGTAACGGGAACCCTCTTGCACTGTTGGTGGGATGCAAACTGGTGCAGCCGCTCTGGAAAACAGTGTGGAGGTTCCTCAAAAAATTAAAAATAGATCTACCCTATGACCCAGCAATAGCACTGCTAGGAATTTACCCAAGGGATACAGGCGTGCCGATGCATAGAGGCACTTGTACCCCAATGTTTATAGCAGCACTTTCAACAATAGCCAAATTACGGAAAGAGCCTAAATGTCCATCAACTGATGAATGGACAAAGAAATTATGGTTTATATACACAATGGAATACTACCTGGCAATGAGAAAGAATGAAATATGGCCTTCTGTAGCAACGTGGATAGAACTAGAGAGTGTTATGCTAAGTGAAATAAGTCATACAGAGAAAGACAGATACCATATGTTTTCACTCTTATGTGGATCCTGAGAAACTTAACAGAAGACCATGGGGGAGGGGAAGGGGAAAAAAAAAAGTTAGAGAGGGAGGGAGCCAAACCACAAGAGACTCAAAAACTGAGAATAAACTGAGGGTTGATGGGGAGTGGGAGGGAGGGGAAGGTGGGTGATGGGCATTGAGGAGGGCACCTGTTGGGACAAGCACTGGGTGTTGTATGGAAACCAATCTGACAATAAATTTCGTATTAAAAAAAAAAAAAGCAGCTGGGGGAGAAGCAAGAAGGTGACCGACATACCAAAATGGACCAGGAACTAAGTCTCAGCTCAAGGGACAGCCTGTGGTAATGTGCCGGGCCCGTTACAAAGTCCCCTGTACTGGGGCTTAGGACAATAGAAATTTGTTTCTCCCAGTGGTGGAGGCTCACAGTCCCAAACCACAGTGTCCGCTGAGCTACTTTCTGGTGACAACTCTCTCTCCATGGTATGTTGCCAGCTGTCTCTACCTGTGTCCTTACATGGTCATCCTTCTGTGTCTGTCTTTGTGTCCAAATTTCCCCTTTCCAGAAGGACATCAGTCATATTTGGATTAGTGTCCACCCTAATGACCTCATCTTAACTGACTACATTTGCAACAACTCTATTTCCAAATAAGGTCACGTTCTGGGGTACTAGGGGTTAAAATTTCAATATATCAAGTTTGGGGGTAGACACAATGTAACTCATAACTAGCACCATCCAGAAAAGCTGAATAGCAGTCAAAGCTGTTTATTAGACACATTTGTTCCTTAATGCCACTCCTGATTTTATGCATCTCCATCAAACACACGGGGCCCTCAAGATTTCCTGCTACTCTGTCCCCCATGTCTCCCATGTCCCAGAATGTTCTACATGAGCCCTTCCCAAGGCAGGCAGGATGAGCATTCTGCCCCTTTCCAGTAAGGCTATTCCAAGATTTTTGTAAAACCTCTCCCATTAAGGCATTGTGATGCCTTCATGTGCACATGGGAGGCAAAGCAGGGCAAAATATACATCCAGACACATGACAGGGAAAGACCTAACCTGGCAAAGGTTCAAACATCAGAACCTTGGTTGACAGGGCCTCTCAGGAAAAACCATATGAAGCAAGCTTAATGCTAAAGAAGCAAATTACACAAAAGCCCTTGTTAGGGAATTCCCTTTTTTGTACAAATTTTTTAAAATAATAATTCCAGGGCATGACCTATAACAGTACTTCTCTTTCCTGGTTGTACATGAGAACACGTAGCAACATGCAGACTGATCCCATTCTCCTGGCCATAGTGAGCACCCATTAGATTGAAGCTCCTGAGAGTGAGAATTTACTCACCCTGGAGACATTCACTTAAATGGATGAACTGGGGTGACATCAGTGGGCGATACCAATGGGGCAGAAATCAGACCCGTAAGTGCCATAGAACTGAGACGTCTTTTGGATTCCTCAGAGTTCTGAAATTCCGGTTCTAGGAAAATATACTTCGGAAAAAATCAACAAAATTGAAAGGGAGCAAATGGATATTTGCTTTACCTTAGGTTAACATAAAAAGCAACCAATCTATGTAGTAAGTAAAATTTTAAATGCAGGTTGAAAGTCACAAAGTTCACTGTGACTTCATCTGTGAATACTCACACATCCACCAAGAAAGGAAATACTGACAAAGCACACATGAAAACAAGAACAAAATACTGGCATGGGGAGCCCACAGCGACCTGTATCTTATTGATTATGTGAATTCTCTAAATGTTCCATAATGAAAGGTACCACTGTGACAAGAAGAAAAATTAATTTTATAAAAATCACTTCATCAGAGTGTATGATCCCCCCAAAGATGTTAAATGTCTATTTTACTGATACAAATATAATGTCCTAATGCTAGGGAAGGGAGAGGAGTACATCTAGAACAACACGATGAAACACAAAACCAGAGTTTCTACAAGGCAGCTGAAGATTAATCACCAAAGGAGCATTCAAGATGAGGAATGCTGTGAGCTCAGAGGCACAAACAGAAGTTGCCACTAGGAGGTACGTTAGCCCATTAGTGTGATGACAGCCCAACAGCTGGCTGGAAGACAGAACACCATCCACAACCCTGATTCACACGCACAGCTCTCAGGGAAGAGGGCTCCCCTCCTGAGTCTGCAGGGACGTGGCCCACCTCTGCCAGAGGTCTGTGGAACAGGAGATGGGCTTGAGGCTTCTGATGGAGACATCTCCAGCCCCCCCAAGGACAAGCCCCCCCCCCCGGGACAAGCCCTCCCCCAGGGACAAGACCCCCCACCCCAGGGATAAGCCCCCCACCCTGGGACAAGCCCTCCCCAGGGACAAGACCCCCCACCCCAGGGGACAAGCACCCTCCCCAAGAACAAGTCCCCACCCAGGGGACAAGACCCACTCTAGGGGACAAGCCCCCTCCCCAGGGGACAAATCCTCACCCAGAGACAAGCTCCCCCCACCCAGGGACAAGCCCCCCCACCCCAGGGGACAAGACCCACTCTAGGGGACAACCCCCTCCCCAGGGGACAAGACCCATTCTAGGGGACAACCCCCTCCCTAGGGGAGAAGCCCTCCCCCAGGGACAAGCCCCTCCCCAGGGACAAGTCCCACCCCAGGGGACAAGCCCCTCCCCAAGGGACAAGTCCCAACCCCCCTGGGATAAGTCCCACCCCCCCCAGAGAAAAGTCCCACCCCCCCCAGGGAAAAGTCCTGCCCCAGGGGACAAGCCCCCTCCCCCGGAACAAGTCCCACCCCAGGAACAAGCCCCCTCCCAGGGACAAGCTCCCCCCAGGGACAAGTCCCCTCCCCAGGGGACAAGACCCTCCCCAGGGACAAGTCCCACCCCAGGGGACAAGCCCCTCCCCAGGGACAAGTCCCACCCCAGGGGACAAGTCCCTCCCCCAGGGACAAGCCCCTCCCCCCCAGGGACAAGCCCCACCCCCCCAGGGAAAAGTCCTGCCCCAGGGGACAAGCCCCCTCCCCCGGAACAAGTCCCACCCCAGGAACAAGCCCCCTCCCAGGGACAAGTCCCCTCCCCAGGGGACAGGCCCCCGCCTCCAGGGATAAGCTCCCACCCAGGGGACAAGTCCCACCCCTGGGACAAGACCCACCCTAGGGGACAAGCCTCCTTCTCAGGGGACAAGCCCCTTCCCTAGGGACAAGTCCCACCCCAGGGGACAAGCCCCCTCCCCAGGAACAAGTCCTACCCCAGGGGACAAGCCCCCCCCCACCCCCCCCGCCAGGGGACCCCTGCTCAAGGCACTGGTTTGGCTGCAATCCGTAAGTCAACTTTGTGCTGAGCGACATCTGACAGCCCATCGTGGTCCTGACACTTCTAGACAGGCCTGTCTTGGGAAAGCAGGCAGCACCTCCACCCCGCCACCCGGAAGCTGTGTTTTGCCTTGCCCTTCTCTGCCCCAAAGAGGGCACTGCGGACCCTCTCAGCTGGGGGCACACACACACAGCTGTGGGTCCCACACAAACCATCCAGCGATGCAGATGCCGGCAGGCAAGGCTAGACGTGGCCACAGAGTTTGCACGGCCTGAGGGAAAACTGCAGAATCTTTCCTTTGGGCTGTAAACCAAGGCTCCATCCAGGACTGAGGTCTTCTTACTGAAAACACCTGAAATGCTTGCCTCTCCGGAACAGACGTCTGGAGGAAACGCTCTCTTACCACAGGCCTGAGACACAAAGGGAGCTGCGGGCCTACCTCCGACTCGGCAGGCAGCAGAAACAAGGTTCAAGAGTTTCTCTAATACGTGGGGTCTTATCTACACAATTCTCCCTGCTGCAAAATATGACTCATCTAGTGCCACGGTATCCGCTACTTCCTGAATGTATTCAGAATGTAGTTTTCCGGCCTTACCCAAATTCGGGTTCTTTTCAGTCTTAGAAAAGTGAAACTCTTCTGACTGTGGACAGTCTGCTCAGGAAACCCAGACCCTTCGGAAGTGCGAAGTAGAAACTCGGTGTGCCACGGCCGTAGATGCTGACCTCACGCCACAGAACTGGGATCCGAGCGTGCGCTGATCACATGAAGGGAAGAAGCTGCACACCCGGCGCCTGAGGGGCGGCCACCTCTCCAGGGACCCCCACTGGCAGCTCCTTCCCAGGACCCTCTCCACACCACATGCCGTGTGACTGGTGCTCAGTGACTCTGAGCCTGGGCCCCGCTCCCCGGGCCGCCCACCCGCACAGCTCTCGAAGGTCACTTCTGCACCCACAGTCCTGCTCGCCCAACCACCGGCTTCTTCAGTTTCCATGCATACCTTCTGTACTCAAACCATAGTCATGAGTTTCGTGTCGTCGTTTCAGGTCTGTTTTTGTCACCCGGCACCGAACAGCTTGGGAAACAAAGCTTCAGAAGCACACCCACAAGTGACTTTGGGCAAATCTGACTCTCCTCAGGCGTGTGATGGGGAAATGTTACAAATACAGAACAGACAAAGCGTACAGCCCACGGGTCCGTGCCGCCTGAAAAGAAAGCGAGGACACACCCCGGGTCGTGGAAAGAGAACTGTCCCCACCCGCCTCCCGCAGCTGGGACCTCAGACAAGCTCAACACTCTGAGCCCAGAGTAAGACCGAAGACCCCCAGGAGCCTAGACACAGTGCCACCACGACCCTGACCTGGAAGCCTGTGCTCATGGCTCAAAACAACCTTGATCCTGAAATGTCATACTGCTAAGTGGAATGGAGAATGAATTCGCAACGCATTTATGTGAAAACCTGAAGAAGAATGAAAGCAAGAAGATGTCTCCCACAACATTTAACAGTTATCGTCTTTGAGAGGCATATGTGCATGCGCCCTAAAGCTCCTCCTGGTTTTAGAAGTCAGAATGCAGGAAAAAAAAAAAAAAAAAAAGGAAGCCAGAATATGAAAGAAACCTGCATAGACAGAATGACAAAGGCACCAACCTGGTGTGTGAGATTTTTATTCCTTAAGTTACACTGACATCTGGTGGTCTTTTCTATCAGAAAGGAAATACTCTTGGTTCTGTAATCTTAAACACATGTATAATCAAAACACATCTTTGCAGTATCTTTGGGATTGAAAGCAAACACCACCAGAGGCAGCATAAGATATTAATAAAATAATGAAAAAGCTAATAAGAATATATTTATGCCTAGTCTTAATTTTAATACACCAAAAAAATAAATAAATAAAGCATGGTTTTCCTCTTCCTAGGCCACACCTTGTTAATAAGGTAGTTTAGATTGGAGTGGCTCCCTCTATAGTGGAATTTTTCAAATAGAATTTAAAAGGAAAAGGAGGAAGAAGAGATCAGTGCCTGAGGGCATCAGCCCACAGGTTTCTCTCCCCCTGTGAAACTGTTATTATCAGCATCTTCCAGGAAGCTCTTCTCTTGGGTAGTGAAACTAGGAGAAAGTAGATATTCATTACTTGTTTCTGCAAAATGACAGCTATTCCTAAGTGTGCCAAAATTAAATTAATAAAATGGGTAATTCAGTGGGCTCAGAAAAATCCACATGATAAGAAAAGGTAACTGCATAATATAAATGTTTCCCCTGTGTTTGCAGAACTACATTGAACATAGGACCACCTCTTTGCAACTTGACTATGGTGACAACTGTAAAAGATGGGGGAAGAAGGGGACTCACACAAAACTTCGCTTTGGATCTTCTGTCCCCCTCTCTCTGCCCCTCCCCTGCTTGCACTCTCTCAAAAATAAATAAACATTTTAAACATAAATACTGCTAACATAAACACTGGACTTCCCAGTGATATTTTTATTAATTTGCTTGTATATTCCAATAGCTACCAAAGACAGTTTGAAAGTCTGTTATAGCAATGTCATTTTAGAAGATACAGAGTTATTTGCCACCCATTCTAGCAATCACTTTACCCTCTTTAATTAAAAGAGAAAAAAGTATCAAAAGGCAATCATCCTACCTCTCCCACCACGCATGTTCCTAATTATCACAGCACCCGGAAATTACACATTTTTATTCCCATTTTACAGATGAACAAGGGGCACCTCCAGATGGATGAACATCCCAGGTTTACCCTCCGGCCCAGGGAACATCTCTGTGCTCCCAACCTGCCGGCAGATGTAGCATCTGGCCCAGAAACTCTGCCTCCCGCCCGCCCTACCCGCCCCCAGGCCTCATCTCTGCACCCGGCTCTGCATTAACGTTCACTTGACTGTGCTCAGGGCCAACACCCGTTCACCATACAGTGTGCACAGCCTGCTTCCTTCAAGAAGCACCAGCCCACCAGCTGGCCACTGTGCTGGCCAAGGCCAACCTCTCCATCCATGGTCAGGACTGGGCTGGCCTGGCCTGGTCCCTCAGCAGCTCTGTCCAGTCGGACAGTGATGCCCGGGTCACCGCAAAGGCCAACAGGCCACCTGACACCCGACAGGCACTTGAGAACTTGAGAAGGAGCAAAACTGGAAATGACAAAACCAAAGACTCCGATCTTGCCTCCACTGCCTCCTAAAGTGACCGGTAATCATTTCTTTCATGCTGGACTGTTGCAGGGTTTTTTACCTCAGTACCCGGGGTTCATTGTCTCGCCTCGAAGAATGAAGAGATGGACACAGAATACAATGAGCAGCAGGCAAAAGTTTATTAGAGTGTAAGGAAGTAAGAATAATAGGAAGGCTCTCTTTGCAGAGAAGGGCGTTCAAAGGCGAATACCTGTGACTATAGGCAAGGGTCCTTGTTCTACAAGGTTTGGGTCGCCCCTCCTTCCCTTCCCCCTCGATCCTTCTCAGGTCCTTATTGGCTTGATAACTCTAGGTGCTGGGTTGTCCATTCCCGACTGGCTCCATTCCATTGTATGAGGGGTGGTCTGTGGCCATAGTGTTCCTTGAGGGTCATATGTGTTATGGTCTACTACTTATTTTTAGTTAGGTCTTTTGTCAAATTCCTGAGGGGAACCTGAGGGAGAGTAGGTGGGGTCTGTTATGTTCTTAAGAGGAACATTACCCTCGAGGGAATCTGCTGTGGTCAGCATTGTTCCAAAGTATGTGTCTCTCCCCACCCAGGGACCTCAGGTCCTAATCTTTCCCTCTCTGCCTACTGGATCCTAGCTTTTCCTGTCATAGCATGCTGACTCCTCTTGGCCCATGCAACTTCCAAGTCAACAGAAATGGCAGGAAACAAAGGAAAGCCTGCGCACAAGCAACTAGCTTCTCTCTCCAAGCCCCTGCCACCCCCAGACTCATTCTACGAGCAATTATCCCTTTAACTTAACAGAGCCTGTGGTGGCCCTGATAACACATCTATGGCCAGCTTAAGAGGTGAGGGCTCACCCAGGCATCTTGCATGGGAAAAGGGGGATTCTTGCAAAGGGGAGATCTTTAGGACTGGCCAGATGACATTTGCAGCTGGAAGCCATCCACTCTGCCTGTGATTGTGGCTTCCTGGACCTGGTGATGCAAAGTGAGGTGTATGTAGAAACATGCACAGATCACACAGCCCACCTCCTCCTGACCCAGGACCGACTACTGACCCACGCTGGGGGCTGATGCACCGGCGACTCCCACTTCAGCTCTGCCTCCAGCCAGACCTAAGACCTGTGGACTGCTATGGCTTCTGAAGAAATGCCCAGGGTCACATCGGCAAGGCAGAAAAACCAGCCAACCTCTACACAAGTGACACATGCCTGAGAAGAGGTTGTACTCATGGCACCCCACAGACGGGTGGCTGACCAGAGCCCTCAGATCATTCCTGCAGACAGAGAAGGTTCATGCAACTGCCCATCAGTTACATGTGTTTAACACGATCCCCATGTCCCTCAGCCATGAGCAATACTGGCTGGGAGTCATCAGTAATAAAACCTGTCAAAGGGCCTAGAAGGAGGCACATGGGGTGTGTGAGAAAACCATCAGGGTGTGCTTTCCACACGCAAGGCTCTTTTTCTAAGCTGGATTCTGCCACAACTCAGCTGCTGGACCATGGGCAGCCACACTCTCTTTCTGAGAAGTGGAAGGCCAAAGGCTGGACTGGATGGGGATGGGCAGCGCTTCCCCTCAGCATCTGTACTCAAGCCACTGCCACCATGTTGGGCTGGACAGCAAGCCCTCATCCTTAGGACCAAGGCCTCATCCAGATGCGAGGCGTGGACAGCCACAGACCATCATTCCCAAAAAAGGAAATGGCGGCTCACTGCTGAAAAAAAATAGACTCACACAAATGCTCCTGCTGCTGCTGCCCCTGCTGCCACTTTCCAAACTTCAGAAAATGCCCAGAGAGAATAGACATTCAAGCTGTTGAGACCCAGCTATGTACCGGAATTTAGGAACCAACCCAACT
Organism: Leopardus geoffroyi; assembly: GCF_018350155.1. Classification (NCBI taxonomy): domain Eukaryota; kingdom Metazoa; phylum Chordata; class Mammalia; order Carnivora; family Felidae; genus Leopardus; species Leopardus geoffroyi. Next base: position 168,988,120 of record NC_059331.1, read on the forward strand.
GAATCCTCTGGATGAGAAAGGGAAGGTCAAGGACCTTCCAAGAGGTCTCGAGAGCAGGTAACATGTGGCTGGCTTTCTTCCTCACCTGCCCAAGGGCAGGGTTTTGGCCAGATGATAGCTCAGGGTTCCTCCAAACCCAATGCTCGGGAAGAAGAGGGGCCCGCGCACATGTGAAGACATTCAGATCATTTCCTGCAGGATCTGAGAAGTATTTTAAGAACTGAAGAAAAGAGCTGAGAAAAAAAATGTGTTGACATTGCCTGTCAAAAATCCAGTTTTAAGAAGAAAGAAAGCTGTTGCCTTTTTGAGGAGACACCATGCACTTGTTCTCCAAAGTTTCCTGCAAACCACAGAAGACGAGGAGCATGCCTATGTGGTTTCCACGCACTAAGATGCTCACCTGAGTAGTTTTCTGACTCAGCCCAGCGTCCAGATTTCCCCTTTGACTTCTTCCAGTGGCCGCGTGCATAACTTGAGTGCGTTTGCTGGTGACTCTGCCAAGGTCTTTGGACACCTTCCCTCTCTGGCACCATTTAACAAAAATGCAGCCCACACCAAGTCACCTATGCCCACACCTCCAGGTGAACACTCCCACCCAAGAGCACCATCCTCTTTCTATAGCTCTCTCCCCAATATCAAAGCATCAACCTAATACAATAACAAGAACATGCATGTTGTCCCCTGGGGAGGGAGGTGCAGAAGGAGAAAACAGAACATATTCCATCACTGTCCTGCCAGGTAATTCTAGACTAACAAGTTTCTCTACGTCTGCAGAGTGAAAGTGATGGTGTAGAGGCTCTCTGACTTTCAGTTCCAGCTAAGATTTCTTCTGACTTAATCTCTGGGAAGCACATCAGAGGCTCCCAGTGTGTCCCAAACAAGATAAAGGCTTTGAGCAAGACCAACCTCTCCAAACATCCATTTCCTCAACCCTAGTGTGAGAACAAAAATGTCAGTGGCTCTTTACTCCTTTGGGAATAGGGTCCTGTAACGGGTTGAATAGTGTCCCCACAAAATTTATGTCTAATCAGGACCTCAGAATGTGACCTTACTTAGAAATACAGTCTTTGCAGATGTTATTAGGTAAGCATCCTGAGATGAAATCATCCTGGATTTGGGGTGGGCCCAAAATGCAATGACTAGTGTCCTTCTAAGAAGAGACACACAGAACACAGGGATGAAGGCATGTGATACTCCTGGGTCATTGCATCCCCATGTGATGGTGTGGGATGAATGTCCCAATGTACCCATGAGACACGGAATATGCGTGAGAAGCCACGTTCATGGTGCTACACCTCAAAGATTTGACAGCCTGGGCTGTCCTAATACAAACAGGACCATCTTCTCTTTGGGAAGTCTCCTCCCCACTGCTGTGAGCTCTCCCAAGACCCCATTTTTCTCCTTTATTTCCCCAGAATACAGCATAATCTTTTTATAGAGCAGACACTCAGTAATCTGTGGAGTTGGCAGTAAGCCAGTGAACAAACTCAACATGTACAACATGATCAAAACTCAATTTTATTTTTGTCCCACATTTCTTTGAGCTTTTTCAGTTGGGGGGGCAGTGTTTCTTCCAGCATCTGTGTGAGGATGTATGAAGGCCCATGAAATCAGAAATCACATTCCTCTTAGCTGTGGGTCTCTCGTGGCTCCTTCTTCCACCTGAGCTCTTCCTAGCAACGTTTCCATGCCCTTCCAGGCACCTGTTGTCATCACTCTTCCAAACGGCACACATGGAATAAGAAGTCACTCTAGCCCTTGGGGGGGGTGGGTGATGGGTATTGAGGAGGGCACCTGTTGGGATGAGCACTGGGTATTGTGTGGAAACCAATTTGACAATAAATTTCATATTTTAAAAAAAATAAAAAATAAGGGGCGCCTGGGTGGCGCAGTCGGTTAAGCGCCCGACTTCAGCCAGGTCACGATCTCGCGGTCCGTGAGTTCGAGCCCCGCATCAGGCTCTGGGCTGATGGCTCGGAGCCTGGAGCCTGTTTCCGATTCTGTGTCTCCCTCTCTCTCTGCCCCTCCCCCGTTCATGCTCTGTCTCTCTCTGTCCCAAAAATAAATAAACGTTGAAAAAAAAAATTTTTTTTTTAAAATAAATAAATAAAAAATAAAAAGAAGTCACTCCAGCCCTAACCAACTTTGATGTCAGTTCCACCCTCGAGCAATCTGCCAGGCATGCCCTGCCCTCTTGGGATCGGAGGCCAGACCTCATGCCACAATTAGGTGCCAGTCCTCGACATCTGGATGAAACCATATCAAACTGGCTGAGTCATCAAAGACCCTCACCAGGCTTGGGTTCGAAGGTCATACTTCCTCAGTCTTTTCCAAAGTTGGGATGGAGAAAGCTCAGAAACAGTAGTTTCTGAGGAACTCACTCCCCAGACCCCTTGCCCACGCTCTCAGCCTCATGCATATGTGAGATCAGGCTGAGGTGCCCTGAACCACGAGACCAATGGAAGGGCAGTTTCCTGATAGATCTGTGCCCACAAGATCTCTCTACCTCTGAAGCTCACCTGAGCTGAGTAAGGACCAATAGCAATGATGGTTTGCAGCCACAGGGTCTGCAAGTGCAACTGTGAATGGGACAGCACCATACCTCTCAGGTCAGGATGCTATGCAATGTCCTGCCTTAGGAGCTGCTAGGAACCTCACACTTGTAATCATCTCTAAATAGCATCTAAAAACAACTATTTTCAGGCCAAGAGATCAGCACTTGTTAGTGTACTGTCTGTTAATAAAATTTCCTATCCAGCACCAGGAAGCTCATTATTTTTAAAAAAAATAATAGAATCTCTTTCTTCTATGAGGATAGCAGATGTTGGGTGTTCTCCTCTAAAGGATCACAGAATCAGGAGCACCTGGGTGGCTCATTGGGTTAAGTATCCAACTGTTGATTTCAGCTTGGGTCATGATCTCATGGTTCATAGGATCAAGCCCCACATAGGGTTCTGTGCTGACAGCATGGAGCCTGTTTGAGATTCTCTCTCTCCCTCTCTCTCTCTCTACCCCTCCCTCCCTCTCTTTCTCTCTCTCAAAATAAATAAACATTTAAAGTAAATAAATAAAGGATCACAGAATCAAATCACAGATGAGGTGTGGCCATCAGCTGTGCATCTTAGGGATGGATTGGCAGCCTGCCCACTGTAGGTGGAGCCCCTTCCCACTGCTGACAGCACATGGGCGAAGGAAAGCCCCCAAATGTCCCCATGTGCTTGGCAGGTTCAACCCAATGCACTCACTCTTCCCACCAGGGCAGCAAGGTCGCCTGGAGACCCACTACCATCACCCCCAATTTTATTCCAGGGAAAGGTCCAGCTGTGCCAGAGGAAAGCCCCTTCTGATTCCTAAGAGGTGATGCCCCCTGGTAACAGTGGCGGCTGTCAGAAAAGATCAACACTGATTTACCCTCTGTATCTATTCAAAGCACTCTGTACTTCACATTGGGAAGCTCTGCTAACAGTCAATCCACTACAGTCTATGAAGGTGGAAAAATCACCACCGAGGCTTATGTTGCCCACCTCAGGAGCCCAAGACAAGAAGCTCCTCCAGAGGTCAGGAGCCCTCTGGGGTCAGGGCTCCCTTGGAAGCTGGGCTATCTTCTGGAGGTCAGTACCCACCCCCGACATACTGAGGTCAGGGCCACCCCAAAGTTCCAGTCTCACCCACAGAGGTCAGGCTCTCCCCTGGAATGCCAGCTGCACCCCCAGGTCAGGGCTCCCCCAGCCCCCACCAACAGAGGGCAGGTTCCCCCACTGCTCTGGAGGCTAGGGTGAAGCTACTGGGAGGCAACACAGCCAGGTAAGCAGGGGCTCTAGGGCACTCCTCGATGGAGACCCTAGGTAAGGTAGCAACCTGCCTCTTCAGGCTCTGTGAACCAGGAGGACCATACCCCCATCTCACGAGGGTGCTGTGCAGGTGACACGGGTTCACGCGTGTTCAGACCTGGAGGAACCCCATTAGCAACCCCATCCAGACCTTCCACTCAAGGGCTATTCCTTCTCCACTGTCCACACAGCATATCTATTTTCTTATCCCAATCTAATAGATTGAGAGCTGGGTAAAGACCTATTGGATAATCTACAGCAAGAAAGACAAATTTTGAACTAAAGTTTAGTTCAGGATCAAAATAGTGCATTGTATCTTGTTTGTAATAAGTTGTAGAGAGTATGAGACCAAAGAAGAGAATTTAATTCCTAGCATATGTATAAATTTCCTACACCGTTCACTTAGCATTTTAACAAAATACACACAAAAATAAAACATTATCTTCAAGCAAACACAATGCAAGTGGACCTAAAATGCATCTGGTTTGCTTCCTCCTCTTCCCACTGCCTGATCTGGACCTGAAGTTAATAAAGCAACAACAACCCACCCTTTGGCATTTTCCAAGCTGCACTCCCAGAGCACAGCCAAAACAAGAACATTAGCTGGAGTGCTCCCTGGTCACCGCAGCAACAAGGCCGCTGGCTGTTTCCTGGAGAAAGCACTGTGGGAGGACCCCTGTGGGTCAGAAATGAGTTATTAGCCAAGGGTGCTAGGCACATACTTGAAGTCTCTGAGCCCTAAGTGACAGGGTTACCTGCAAACTTGGGAGCTCACCCGTCTGGCACAGCCAGTGCACGTGGCCCATGAGGACCCCCTGCTTCAGACAGAGCCCGGCCTTCTGGGCCTGACAGCCCCTGAATGAGAAGCCAGGGTCCCCCCACCCCACCCAGGGTGATTCCAGTCAGGCAGGGGTGTGAGCCATGCTTCCGGCACACCTGACATGATGTGGAATACCAGAGCACTCTCCAATGATACGGAATCCGATGCTCAGTCCTAAACAGCCCGAAGCCAGGCATGTACGGAGTGACTTATTTATCACCAACCCCCAAACAGGAAGGCAAGTTTCTCAGCACCAGCACACCGTGAACCAGGAGGGCAACACTGAACCGTGACAGAGAAGCTGACTGGGAGTGCTCACCTGGGAGAAATTTAAAAGAAGTTAATGGGCTGAAGCATTGAGCCCAAAAGGACAGATCGGGGAGGGTAGCAGGGTGTTAACAATGGCTATTCATGCTTTCACCACAGAGAGAAGAAATAGCCTTAAAATAGAATCTCATCACATCCTCCAGGACCAAATTTCACTAGTGTAACTGCATCTGTGAGGAAGAACCACAGAAGAAATCAGGTGTTCTTTGGGCTCAGCTATAAGTAATATATCGGCACCACCCACTGAGAGTTCTCTTTAAGAGGAAGCCGCCCCCTCCTTTTTCTGACCAACAAAGCCTTCACCTGGGCTCCTCAGTCCAGCACACTTGTCCAAATTGCACCACTCTCCTGCCTGGTCCACACCAATGTGGGTAATGCTTCGGTGTTCCCACTAACACCATGAAGGGTCCATGGACAGCAGGGTAGGAGGGAGAGGAAGGACACCCACCAGCGACAGCTTTCCAGCGCACTGTCCATCCTTTCCAAATGCATCACACTAACTGAACAACCACCAGCTTGTTGGAGAAAATGTTATCGGTCAACCACATTTGAGGGGCAAGAAAGAGACCCTTCTCAACTAGACTAGAAAATGTGCACTGAGATTCATGGGGCTGTTCTGGCGTAATTCTGTTTAATAGAAGCTGAGCAGTTCAGTTTAATTTCCTGACTTGATTGCAGGGTCATAAATTGTACCTTCCACCTCATGTTTCCAAATTCATTTTTCAATCTAATTACCACTCTGACCTCTCAACTGCATTGGTAAAAAGTGGGAGATCCAGTAAATGAAGGCCAAACAAAACCCTCTAGCAGATCACCTCCAAGAAACCACCTGCTGTAGCTGGGTAGAGGACCAGTGGCTTTGCTACCAGGGTCTGGGGGATCCCCTTAGCCCCGCCCACTAACCTCGAAGCCTCCACCAATCTCCTCAGCTCTGGCTTGTACATAGTACCCACCTGAGACCTTTCAGATGCAGATGCTTGAGTCCCACCTCCACAAGTTCTGATGGGACTGGTCTGGTGGCACCTTCGGCTTCAGCTTTATTAAAATCTTCCCAGGTGATTCTAGGAGCAGTAAAGATTTAGAACCCTGCACCTATTCTGTGCACACAAATTACATGCCAGTTCCCATCTTAGGTTATTTCTGACACCTTCCTCCCCACCCTACGGTGACTCATCATCATCCCACACATGAGGAGACCCTGCATCAAAGACCCTCAACCAGGCTCTCTGCATGATAAATGAGAAGGTTTCTGAAGGAAAATTAAACGAATCAGAGTGATTTACCCTTGATTTAGTCACCAAGAGGTGATATCACAGTAGCTCATGAAATCCCTCTACAAGGATCTTCAATGAAAGAGCATTATCCATAGGGACTAAGAGGTCACCTCAAAGATACCGCGGCTGTTAAGAGCTGGAAGTTCCTGCACCTGCCCCTCCAGGGTCCCACATCCTGGAGCCACTTTTACTGTCATTTCCATCTCTGACATCCCTGGTAGCAACCACTGAGTTCTGGCTTTCTTCTCTTCCACATCAACTTTGGTAGTGATTTCATGACCAATAAACACCACACATCAAAGTTGTCCTGAGACACTCTACATATGTATACAGTTTAGTTACACTCAGTAATCACCCCAATCTGGGACCACTTCTAGGATGGGACGGCATAGGGCAACACTCACTCTGCCAGTTCAATATGCCAGATAGTTATCAGAGTTGAGCTATACAGCACCAGCACCCAACACTGTGGTTCGCATTTCAGTTCTCACACTACATTAGCCATGATAATGGCTAAGGGAGAGACTTTGCTGCCAGGTCCGCAGGCAGAAATCACTGTGTGCGTAACAGCTGCATCACGACCAGTCAGGGCACTTCTTCCAAAGACTGTCAGTAATGGGTCACTGCGCATCCTTGCTGTTCACACAGACAGCAAAGCATGTAGGTGCACTGGCTCCTTGTCTTCCGGTGATAAACCACATAACATTTCACAGAAACAGACACTGGGAAAGACAGAACTGACCAAGAAAGAGACAAGTGCAGAAAAGAAGTGAAAACTGATAAAACAGGAAGTGAAGTTTGAATCAAAAGCCAATGGAATCGGAGGAGAAACAGCTGAGCTGGTGAATATGGATACAGCCTCGTCTGAGAGACTCTAGATGTACAGCTGCATGAATTCGGGGAAGACAGCTCATCCACATAGACGAGGGAATGGCTGTGAGGAAAAGGGTGCAGACGAGAATGTGGTGCCAGCAAAAATATTCACAGTAAGGAACACTCAGAGATATTCCACAACACTGAACATGCAAAGGACAAACCTGGAAGCTGATCCAAACCTAGAAAGGTGCATGACAATCCCCCGGTCACAGAAAAGACACTTCCTTATGATCGTTAAGTTCTCATACAAGAAGGCAAGCGCTGCTCAAAGTAGACCGGGGGCACTTTCACTCTCAATGCTTCTAATGCGTTAAGTCACACTGTACTAAAGCAATGTTAGGGTTTTTACTTCCCTATATATTTATAACCAGAAGTAAAAGAATTTTTAATGTTTTTACCAAAAAGTTTCAAGGTCACAGAGTCACTGCAATTTTCCCCACTGGTCATTAATGATGATTTGGCCCAGTGTCAGCTTGGTGGCCCTTGTTAAGGCCCTACACCCCGGTGTAGGGTGGGGCTAGCCTGGCACTGGTTTGTGAGTGACTCTGCTTCTCTTGCTGTCTACTACAGCATTCTGTGTTTCAACATTGCATCTAAGCACACCCACAGCATTGCCAAGTTTTGAGGGAAAGACTGGCCAGACTAAAAGCATGTGTCTTGGACAATGTGGTTTCTGTCACTGACTAGCAATAAGCATCTTTGTGTACTTCCACCATTCTGAAATATTACTGAGAGGACAGCACAGCCTGATACTATTTTCTAACATGAAGCCCTTTTGGCCAAGAAGGCCCCATTTCAGGAAACGACTGTTTTGCAAACATTACACACGCTATAACAAGCCAACATCCTTTCTCTCCTTTAATCACTTATCATAGATGCAGGAAGTCTATATCAAGGGCACTGGGGAGCCCTTAAGACTCAGAGAAATGCAGTGCTTCACAAAAACATTGTTAAAGTGGAAAGTCAAATGAGCGGCAGCTCTTTCTTTCCCTCGTTACTTCTAAAGAATTGATACTGATTTGCACAGACCTTCCTCCTACACTTCATGCCAAGAGGCCAGTCAGCAGTGCACTGCCAAGCAGAATTAAAATGATATATTTATCTTGAGCATGCCAAGTAAACAGTACAATTAACAAGCCCTCCATGGCTTTACTTGGCCAGTATTCACCAACGAGAGATTTCTAACACTGCAAAGAATGTTTTAAAGTCTTTGGAAGCTTAGCATTTTGTTATTTTACTGTCTCCAAATCTAGAAGCAAGGAGTAGTCTCTGTTTCAAAGACCATTTTTGAAAGAGAAGACTTTTACAACCAACATAGACAGACAGAAAATCTACCTTGTGTAGAGTCTCATTGAACTGTAAAAGATTTTTACTACCTGTATTATTTATTCAACAGGCATGTGCTTGAAAGCCCAATAGTTTGGTAATTATTATGCTCTTGTGCACATGATTTCATCTAAAATATCTCCACAAAGAAGGACACTACATAATCCTAACGGGGACAATCCAACAAGAAGATACAATAATTGCAAATATTTATGCACCCAACATGATAGCACCCAAACACATAAAACAGTTAATAACAAACATAAAGGAAATAATCCATAGTAAACAATAATAATAGGGAACTTAACACCCCACTAAGATAAATGGAACAATCATCCAAAAAGAAAATCAACAAGGAAAGAGTGCCTCTGAATGACACAGTGGACCAGATGGAGTTAACAGATATAGTCAGAACATTCCATCCTAAAACAGGGGACTACATATTCCTTCAAGGCCACATGGAACATTCTCCAGAAAAGACCATGAATTAGGCTACAAAACAAGTGTCAGCAAATTCAAAAAGACCAAAGTCATACCATGCATCTTTTCTGCCACAACACCATAAAAGTAGAAATCAACCATAAGAAAAAATCTGGGAAGACCACAAATACATGAAGGTTAAATAACATCTACTAAACAATGAACTGGTCAACCAAGAAGTCAAAAAAATAAAAAACTGCACAGAAACAAATCAAAGTGAAAATACAATGGTTCAAAATCTTTGAGATGCAGCAAAAGGGGTTCTAAGAGGGAAGTTTATAGCAATGCAGGCCTACCTCAAGAATCAAGAAAAATTTCGGGGCGCCTGGGTGGCGCAGTCGGTTAAGCGTCCGACTTCAGCCAGGTCACGATCTCGCGGTCCGTGAGTTCGAGCCCCGCGTCGGGCTCTGGGCTGATGGCTCAGAGCCTGGAGCCTGTTTCCGATTCTGTGTCTCCCTCTCTCTCTGCCCCTCCCCCGTTCATGCTCTGTCTCTCTCTGTCCCAAAAATAAATAAACGTTGAAAAAAAAAAAGTTAAAAAAAAAAGAATCAAGAAAAATTTCAAATAAACAACCTAAGCTTACACCTAAAGGAGCTAGAAAAAAAAAGAAAAAACCAAAACCAGCAGAAGGAAGAAAATAATAAAGATTGGAACAGAAATAAATTATATAGAAACTAAAAAGACAATAGAACAGATCAGTGAAATCAGAAGCCGATTCTATGAAAAGATCAAGAAAATTAATAAACCTCTAACCAGACTCAAAAAAAAAAAAAAAGAAAGAAAAGAGAGAGACAGAGGACTCAAACAAAATCACAAATGGAAAAGGAGAAATAACAACCAACACCACAGAACTACAAACAATTGTAACAGATTATTATGAAAAATTATATGCCAACAAAATGAACAGCCTAGGAGAAATGGATAAATTCCTAGAAACAAATAATCTACCAAAACTGAAGCAGGAAGAAATATAAAAATTTGAATTGAAAAAATCTGAGACTGATTACCAGCAATGAAATTTTATCAGCAATCAAAAAACTCCCAACAAACAAAAGTCCAGGGCCAGATGGCTTCACAGGTGAATTCTAATAAACATTTAAAGAAGAGTTAATACCTATTCTTCTCAAACTATTCCAAAAATTAGAAGAGGAGGGAAAATTTCCAAATTCATTCTATGAGGCCAGCATTACCCTGATACTAAAACCACATAAAGACACCATAAGAAAAAGAAAACTAAAGGCCAATACATCTGATGAACACAGATGCAAAAATCCTCAACAAAATGCTAGCAAACCCAATCCAACAATACAATTTAAAAAAACCATTCACCACCATGATCAAGTAGGATTTAGTTCTAGATACAAGGGTGGTTGGATGTTCACAAATCACTCAACGTGATACATCAATAAGAGAAAGGATAAAAACTATATGATCATTTAAATAGATGGAGAAAAAGGATTTGACGAAGTACAATATACACTCATGATAAAAACAAAAAACCCTCAACAAAGTAGGTCTAGAGGGAACATGCCTCAACATAATAAAGGTCTTGTATGAGAAACCCACAGCCATACTCAATGGGGAAAAACTGAAAGCTTTTCTCCTAAGGTCAGGAACAAGACAGAGATGTCCACTCTCACCACTTTTATTCAACATACTATTGGAAGCCTTAGCCACAGCAATCAGGAATAAAAGGCATCCAGGGGCGCCTGGGTGGCTCAGTTGGTTAAGTGTCCAAGTTCGGCTCAGATCATGATCTCATGGTTAGTGAGTTCTGGTCCCACATTGGGCTCTGTGCTGACAGCTCAGAGCATAGAGCCTGCTTCAGATTATGTCTCCCTCTCTCTCTCTGCCCCTCCCCCTGCTCACATTCGCTCTCTCTCTCTCTCTCTCAAAAATAAATTAAAACATTAAAAAAAATTCTTAATAAAAGGCATCCAAATTGGTAAGAAAGAAGTAAAACTTTCAGTATTTTCACATAAAATGATACTATATATAGGAAACCCTAAAGATTCCACACAAAAAAACCTACTAGAACTGATAGATAAATTCAGTAAAGTCACAGGATTTAAGACCAATGTGCAGGGGCGCCCGGGTGGCTCAGTCGGTTGAACGTCCGACTTGGCTCAGGTCATGATCTCACTGTTTGTGGGTTCAAGCCCCGCATTGGGCTCTGTGCTGACAGCTCAGAGCCTGGAGCCTGCTTCTGATTCTGTGTCTCCCTCTCTCTCTGCCCCTCCCCTGTTCATGCTCTCACTGTCTCTCAAAAATAAATAAATGTAAAAAAACATTGTTTTAAAAGACCAATGTGCAGAAATCTGTTTCATTTCTATATACTAATAATGAAGAAGCAGAAAGAGAAATGAAGAAAATAATACCAATCACAATTGCACCAAAAATAATAACATAGCCAGGAATAAACTTAAACAAAGAGGTAAAAGATCTGTACTCCATGGGGCACCCCAGTGGCTCAGTTGGTTAAGCGTCCGACTTCAGTTCAGGTCATGATCTCATGGTACATGGGTTCGAGGCCTGCATCAGGCTCTGTGCTGACAGCTCAGAGCCTGGAGCTTACTTCAGATTCTATGTCTCCCTCTCTCTCTGACCCTCCCCCACTTGTGCTCTGTCTCTCTCAAAAATAAACATAAAAAATTTTAGAGAAAAAAAAAAAGAAAGAAAGATCTGTACTCTGAAACTATAAAACAGTGATGAAAGAAATTGAAAACAACCCAAAGAAACAGAAAGACATTCCATGCTCATGGACTGGAAGAACAAATATTGTTAAAATGACTATACTACCCCAAACAATCTACACATTTATTGCAATCCCTATCAAAATACAGAACTAGAACAATCCTAAAACGTGTATTGAACCACAAAAGACCCTGAATAGCCAAAGCAATCTTGAAGAAACAACAAAACAAACCTGGAGGTATCACAATCCTGGACTTCAAGTTATATGACAAAGCTGTAGTAATCAAAACAGTATGGTACTGGCACAAAAACAGATGCATAATCAATGGAACAGAAAAGAAACCCCAGAAATAAACCCACAATTACATTATCAATTAATCTTTGACAAAGGAAGAAAGAATATCCAGTGGGGAATAAAAGACATTCTCTTCAACAAATGGTGTTCGGAAAACTGGACAGCTACATGCAAAAGAATGAGACTGGACCACTTTCTTACACCACATACAAAATAAACTCAAAATGTATTAGGACTTAAATGTGAGACCTGAAAGCATAAAAATACTAGAGAACACAGGCAGTGACTAGAACACAGGCAGCAACTTCTTTTTCATTCATCGCAGCAACTTCTTACTAGAGGCAAGGGAAACAAAAGCAAAAGTAAACTATTGCAACTGTAACAAAATAAAAAACTTCTGCACACCAAAGGAAACAATCAACAAAGGCAAAAGGCAATCTACTGAATGGAAGAAGATACTTGCAAATGACATATCTGATAAAGGGTTAGTATCCGAATTTATAAAAAACTGATACAACTCAACACCCCCAAAACAAATAATCAAATTAAAAAATGGGCTAAAGACATGAACAGACATTTCTCCAAAGAAGACATCCAGATGGGCAAGAGACATATGGAAAGATGCTCAACATCACTGATCATCAGGGAAATGAAAATCAAATCTGTAGTGAGTTAGCACCTCACCCCTATCAAAATGGCTAAAATCAACAACTCAAGTAACAACAAGCGTTGGTGAGGATGTGGAGAAAGAGGAACCCTCATGCACTGTTGGTGGGAATGCAAACTGGTGTGGCCACTGTGGAAAACAGTACAGAGGTTCCTCAAGAAGTTAAAAATAGAACTACTCTATGATCCAGTAATTCCAATACTGGGTATTTACCCAAAACGTAGAAAAACACTCACTCAAAGGAATGCATGCACCCCAAGTTGATTGAAGCATTGTTTACAAGAGCCAAACTGTGGAAGCAGCCCAAGTATCCATCCACTCACTGATGAATGGATAAAGCAGATGTGGTGGATATTTATTCAATGGAATAGTACTAGGCCATAAAAAAAAATCTTTCCATTTACAACAGCATAGATGGAGCAAGAGAGTATTATTCTAAGCAAAATAAGTCGGGAGCGCATGGGTGGCTCAGCCGGTTAAGCGTCCGACTTCAGCTCAGGTCATGATCTCACAGTTTGTGAGTTCGAGCCCCGTATCGGGCTCTGTGCTGACAGCTTAGAGCCTGGAGTCTGCTTCGAATTCTGTGTCTCCCTCTCTCTCTGCTCCTCCCCCACTCATGCTCTGTCTCTCTCTCCTTCAAACATAAATAAAAACATTTTAAAAAATTAAAAAAAAAATAAGTCAGTCAGAGAAAGACAAATACCATATGATTTCACTCATATTTGCAATTTAAGAAACAAAACAAATGGGCAAAGGATGAAGAGAGAGAGAAACCAAGAAACAGACTTAACTTTAGAGAGCAAACTGGCGGTTGCCAGAGGGGAGGTGGGTGGCGGGATGAGTTAAACAGATGAGGGGGATTATCAGTGCATGTCGTGATGAGCGCTGAAGAATGCACAGAATCACTGGATAGTCCACTTGAAACTAATAGAACGCTGTATGTTAACTGTACTGGGATGATAATAAAAACTTTTAAAAAGTCTCCAAAGATAAGCGGGAATACACCATATTATAATAGGTTCCTGCCACATTTGTGTACAAGCACTTTAGTAAGTGAGCAAGGAACAAAGAAAGCATTCGTTCTCCCCAAATAGGCACTGTTTTGTCTTTCTGCCTAAAGCAGGAAAAAAGGAGCTCACGCCACGTGAGGCAACACCTGGGACCCGGGGCACAGCAGTGTGGAGAGGCCGTGAAGACAATGTAGAGAAAGCCCTCCATGCAGCGGGTTCTGCCCAGCACAAGCTCCCTTTGACCTTCGCACCCCGGTCCCTCAGGGGCTCTGTTTGGAACACAAATCTCGGGTTTGTCATTTGGAGGGCGGAGGTGTCCAGGACTTCTTTAGCAGTGAGGTCAGCACATGTGCCTCCCTCTTCATCAAAGACAAATGAGATCAGCATATCTGCAAAGCGGATTTCAATTAAAGAGATATTTTCAAGAAGGGAAGGCTTGATGAATATTATGCCCAATCAATTTACACATGTAGACATAATTTCTGAGTTGTTTTTCCCTTCCCAAAGAGTAGGGCTGTCATAAAGTGAATCATGAAAACAATACCTTCACTCTCTACCAAATGGGCTTCTGGAAAAATAACCCCTAAGCAATGAGTCTCATCTCCCTTCTCTCGCATCCCCATTGGTGAAACAACAGTATCTGTTGTGACTGTGGATGGAGTGGGGCAGTCTTCCCCTGCCCCATCTTTGTTCATGAGATGTGTCCACATCCCCAGCATGGCTGTGTCACAGACTGAGAAACCATGGGGGCTACAGCCTCAGGAATAAAGCACCCCAGGTTCCAACAGAGCCATGCAGAGAAATTCTACCCATTATCTTCCTAGAATTTCCAGAGCCTGTCAGCTTTCAGAAAGCAGCCACACGCCCAATTCTGCCAAGGTCCTCCTCTGACAAAATTAAGTGAATTCAGGTTCATTTCTGGAGTGACAATTCTCAAATAGCCTTAAGCCTACGTGGCTCAGGTTTTTATTCCAGGTTTGAGAATAAAAATAAACCAGTTATAAACATTTACCAGTCACATTACCAGTTAGTAATACACTAGTACATGCGTTACATACTATAATTTAGTCTCAGGTCTTCAGATAAAAATTTCAATTGGATCACAATTAAAAGGAAGAATTTAACTTGTTGCATATTATTGAGACCCACTGCATTAATAAATATCAATATAAGATTCATTTTATTACTTAGAGTCTTCAAATCTATTTTAAGTTGGGGTAAGAGTACAGGGTTACTGAATTCTAAATGAAATATAACTTTTAACTCTTTATGCAAAATACATCAACAAAACGTTATCTAAAGTTTCTGACATATTTTCCTTTTTGTAGTTTGTCCAAGAGAGATATGTCAAGAAGCAGCTTTCCTATGATGTGCCTCAAAAATAAATGGAAAGAAAGAAATGTAACAGATGGCTCAGATTAAATTTGAACAGTGATAAGTAATGGCTTTTAGGACAGCTGGGTAATGTACTCTTTGCTCAAAAACATGTTTGATCTGAAACACAAAAACAATCTTATGGTTTCCATGAAAGCGAAAAAAAAACGCAGCTGAATAGTGGAGCAAATCACTGGGTTTCTCTCCAATATGTTCTGTGCTGCTTTGAGAGCCATATGTTCTGTTTGATATAAATGGTATATAACTGAAATCTAAAATTCTTACATTTAGAAGTAGTGATCAAACATTTTACTGCCACATATTCATCAATAGCTGTGGAGAAAATAAGGAATCACTATTACCCCTAAGGTCTGAAGTAAAGAAATGAAGCTGTCTTAACTATAAACAATGTAGGTCCTCCTTCATTACCAGATATGTGCAATATTCCACAGCACAGGTGCTGAGATTAGAGACCAAGTTCCTCTTTTTTTTTTTTAAGCTTATTTATTTCTTTTTTGAGAGAAAGACAGAGAGAACAAGTTGGGGAGGGGCAGAGAGAAAAGGAGACAGAGAATCCCAAGCAGGCTCCATGCTGTCAGCGCAGGGCCCAATGCAGGGCTTGAACTCACAAACGTGAGATCATGACCTGAGCCGAAACCAAGAGTCAGATACTTAGCCCACCGAGCCACCCAGGCGCCCTGAGACCAAGTTACTCTAAAGGAGGTAATCTGGTCATTAGCAACGAAGGTTCATCACAGAAATACTCCAAGAAAATCCACTATTCAAAGAGTATCTACAGAAGAAGTGTCGTTAACACGCAATTTTGCTAGAATTCATTAATTTCACAAGCTTACTGAATCCTGCCTCAGAGATCGACAACCGTGTCATCACTGGCCTACAAGGAAATTCAACTGCAACCAAGAAAAATCTACAACACTGAAAAACTACAGATGAAAAATCCCAGTGGGCCTTCAATCTGCAGAGACAGCTTCCCACACGTCTGGAAAAGGAGACATGGGATGCTTTGGTTCGAGTGAACTGTAATACGCACATGGAGAGGCATCAGCAAATCCCCTCGGTGGAAGCTCCAAAACACCATCTGACTTCCTGAATTACAAATCTGGACGTAGAAGGGAGCTGGAAAACTCTGAATGCTGCCAGATCCTCATTTCAGGTGTATGCACAAACTCTTGCATGTCTCAAAGAAAGCCAAATACACGGGAGATAGAAACAAGGAAAAAGAAGAAGAGAGCCCTGGGGTGCCTGGGTGGCTTAGTCGGTTAAGGGTTTGACTCTTGATTTCAGCTCAGGCCACCATCTCACGGTTCGTGAGATTGAGCCCCGAATTGGGCTGTGCTGAGCATGAGGCCTGCTTAAGATTCTCTCTCTCCCTCTCTCTGCCCCTCCCCTGCTCCCACATTCATGCTCTCTCCCTCTCTCTCTCTCTCTCTCTCAAAAATGAAGGAGGAAGAGGAGAAGGAAGAAGAGGGAGGGGAGGAAGGAGAAGTGGAAGAGGAAGAGGAGGCGGAGGAGGAGGAGAAGAAAAGAGACCCACACTCCCCCTGAAGCGGCAAATGGCCACTTGAAATGCTGCCGTGTGCAGCACTGAGCAAGGCCCGAGGCAGGAAGCGCAGGCCTCTGGGTGACCACCAACCAGACCCCGTCACAGTGACTGGGTTCAGCCAGCCGGAACATGCTCAGGTCCCGTGTGTCTGGATTCCACCAGCATGGCAAGCGGAGAGGAAGCCAAGATGGACAGGCGCCGTGGGCTCCTGACTGCTTCTCCAAAGGCAGAGGGAGAAGCGGGGCATGTGTGGGGCGCAGGCCAGCCTCCTGGACAGGACCTCCAGTCTCATCTGGCAGAGCAGCTGTCTCTGCTAGTCGGCCCGAGGCAACAAGACAAGAAAGCCTGAGGTGGGAGTCCTTATGCAAGTTAACCCCAAACGCTGTCACTTTTGAAGACAAGGAAAGGCTTGAGTGGGGAGTTAACCCCGAGAAACAGGCCACTGGTGAGGAGTGGTGAGAAACTACAGCCACATCTCCTTTGTGCCCGCTGTGGGCACTCCCCCATGACAGGGCAGGCCACAGCTGCCTGAGGGCCTTCGGGGACCCTCTGACATTGAGGCAGTGGGCAGGAGCAGTCTGTGAGGATCTCACTGGATGCCCCTCCCCTCCCCCAGCGGCCTCCAGCGTCCCATCGGTAAGTCCCAAACTGTGTGTCTTCACGGCACTCTGCTCAGCCAGGACTCTCCTAAAGGAGAGGATCCTGGAGATGAGTCTCGCTCCCTCCCCTTCTAGATGAGGAAATCCAGGAGCAGAGATGTGACGCTACTGGGAAGACCAGAGAACCAGGGCCAGGCTGGAACAAGGACAGCAAAGACGCACGGAGTCTCTGAGTTCCACAGTTTTGCTTCACGTGATCCTCACGCTCCCCTCTGAGGTTGCGATTTCTCGCTAGCACTTTGTAGACGAGGAAAACGAAACCAGAGAGCATGAAGAGCACTCTCAAGGTCTGGGGGCTTAGAAGTGGCTCGGCCTCCCCAAGGCCCTCCCGCTGGGCCCCTCCCGGCCGACCACCCGAAGACACCGGCTGATTTTCACAAGAGGAGACGCATACTGACATGTGGCCCAGGAGTGCCCTGTGCCTTGCGCACAATGTCTCCCTACGGACACAGAGACCCAGGCAGCAGGGTGAGAGGTTATCACCGGTTCTGTTCACTGGGCGGCCCATTCTCCGCTTGGCTTTAGTAAGCGGCCGCCCAAGCGGAGGAAAAGCACTGATAAAACAGGAAGCCATACGGACTCTCTATCAGCTATAATGGAGTCCAGTGAAGGAGCAAAGTGGGGCACGACTGCCAGAAACTCTGCCCACTAACACTTCCTGCTCTGAGGTCTGCAGTCACAGCGCACCGGCTCTGAGCGGCCAAGTGCACACTGCTCTATGCAAAACCAGAGACTGACCGTAACTGCTGGAGGTGAAGATGAATTACAGACCCGCCTGCTCCTCCTCAGTAAGTCTCTGCTACGTTTAAACAAGTAGCGCGTGCAGCTGGAGGGGCCCACCGCTAGCCCTGGACGGTCAGTTCCGTAAGTCAGCTTGGCGAAGCTGTCACACCCAGCTATTTCAAAGAATGCCAGCAGGGGCGCCTGGATGGCTCAGACGGTTGAGCGTCAGGCTTCAGCTCAGGTCATGATCTCACAGTTTGTGGGTTCGAGCCCCATGTCGGGCTCTGTGCCGACAGCTCAGAACCTGGAGCCTGCTTCAGATTCTGTGTCTCCCTCTCTCTCTGCCCCTCCCCCACTCATGCTCTGTCTCTCTCTCTCTCTCTCTCTTTCTCTGTCAAAAATAAACAAACATTAAAAGAGAATTTTTTTTTTAAATAATAAACAAACACCAGCATAGGTGTGGATGTGATTGCCAACCACTATCACTGACTTTAAGTAAAAGGGCATTACTGTCTGTAAGGTGGGTGGGCGTCATCCAATGAGTTGGAGGTCTAAAGAACAAAGGCTGAGGTTTCTGGAAAAGGAAACTCTTGCCTGAGTTTGCACACTCAGAGCTGCCCTACAAATTTCGAACTTATGCGCCTACAATCCCATGAGCCAATTCCTTAAAATAAAGTTCTTTACAGACACACATATGCACACACCCCACACACATACACACCTTGTTGGTTCTGTTTCTCTGGAAACCCTGACTGACACATGGTAGAGATAAATATGGAAATATGTTAATACAACAAAATAGCACAAGAGGTACATCCTGACCTAGAGACACATCCAAGCACACTGAGGGCACACAGCAGCAACAAGCTTATCAGCGGGAACTGGGAAGGCAGATCAGAGAGACACTCTTAGAAACGTGGGCTGGATGAACTAGGGGACCAAGCAGACTTGTCAGGTAAGGAAGGGGAGGGACAGATCCACATAGAGAGCAGATTTGGACAGGGACAGCACACAGGACGGAGGAAGCCTGGCTGGGTGAGATGAGATAAGAGCTGCCCTCTGACCGTCCTGCAGGTACAGCGAGAGAAGCACACACAAAGGGCAAGCTTGAGGGACCAGAACAGGTCTGCTGGTTGAAGCTAAGAACCCGCAACTATGCACTGACAAAGTCCTATCTGATTTACCATCAGAAAAGAGGCTAATGGTTTCCTGTCTCACATTTAGGTCTTTCATCCATTTTGAGTTTACTTTTGTGTATAGTGTAAGAAAGTGGTCCAGTTTCATTCTTCTGCATATTGCTGTCAAGTTCTCCCAGCACCACTGGCTAAAGAGACAGACAGGAAACCATCAAAACCCTAGAGGAGAAAGTAGGCAACAACCTCTTTGACCTCAGCTGCAGCAATTTCTTGCTCAACACATCTCTGAAGGCAAGGGGAATAAAAGCAAAAATGAACTACTGGGACATCATCAAGATAAAAAGGTTTTGCACAGTGAAGGAAACAGTCATCAAAACTAAAAGGCAACCAACAGAATGGGAGAAGATACTTGCAAATGGCATATTGGATAAGGGGTTAGTATCCAAAATCTATAAAGAACTTATCAAACTCAACACCTGAAAAACAAATAATCCAGTGAAGAAACGGGCAGAAGACATGAATAGACACTTTTCCAAAGAAGACGTCCAGATGGCTAACAGACACATGAAAAGATGCTCAACGTCACTCATCATCAGTGAAATACACATCAAAACCACATTGAGATACCACCTCACACTGGTCAGAGTGACTAAAATCAACAACTCAGGCAACAACAGGTGTTGGTGAGGATGTGGAGAAAGAGGAACCCTCTTGCACTGTTGGTGGGAATGCAAACTGGTGCAGCCGCTCTGGAAAACAGTGTGGAGGTTCCTCAAAAAATTAAAAATAGAACTACCCTATGACCCAGCAATAGCATTGCTAGGAATTTATCCAAAGGAAACAGGAGTGCTGATTCATAGGGTCACATGTACCCCAATGTTTATAGCAGCGCTATCAACGATAGCCAAATTATGGAAAGAGTCCAAATGTCCATCAACCAATGAATGGATAAAGAAGATGTGGTTTAATATACAATGGAATACTACTTGGCAATGAGAAGGAATAAATCTTGCCATTTGCAGCAACATGGATGGAACTGGAAGGTATTATGCTGAGTGAAATAAGTCAGAGAAGAACAGATATCATATGTTTTCATCACTCATATGTGGAACTTGAGAAACTTAGCAGAAGACCATGGGGGAAGGGAAGGGGGAAAAAAATAGTTTCAAACAGAGAGGGAGGCAAACCATAAGAGACTCTTGAATGCAGAAAACAAACTGAGGGCTGATGGCGGGGGGGAATGGGTGATGGGCATTGAGGAGGGCACTTGTTGGGATGAGCACTGGGTGTTGTATGTAAGTGATGAATCATGGGAATCTACCCCCAAAACCAAGAACACACTGTAGACTGTATGTTAGCTAACATGACAAATTTTTAAAAAAGGAAAAGAGGCTAAAATCCTATTCCTCTCTAGTTGATGCTTCAGTATCTAATCTGCCTTAAATTCTGCTCGGTTTCCAAACTTCAGTGGTTCTCTTAACC
This sequence comes from Leopardus geoffroyi, assembly GCF_018350155.1. Lineage (NCBI taxonomy): Eukaryota > Metazoa > Chordata > Mammalia > Carnivora > Felidae > Leopardus > Leopardus geoffroyi. The sequence goes on from NC_059331.1 coordinate 169,008,657, forward strand.
TCAAATCAAGTGTTAAAATAGGGTGTTCTGGAACCCAAGAAACCCGCTGAGAATCTTTAAACAGGAGCCACATATGAAACTGGCTCCCACAAGACAGATGTGGAAGCCAAGCACTGTATTTCAGGCCAAAATTTAAAAAGTAATTTTTTTAAATGGGGAATCATAGGTGCTGAATACATAGAAGGAAAGGTGTGCTTTAGAACACTGAAGAGAAAGAGACTGTTCTTTACAGCTCAGAGAGAGCAATGGGAAGACCCTTAAAAAAGCCTTTCCAGAAAGTCACTTAGGCTGTTCTTTTAAGACACACAGAGAAAATATAGGGAAGAAGACTAAAACTATTCATAACCCACCAACTGGAGAAATTGCCATTAGCATTCTGGCATACTTCCCTTTTTTTTCCCACTTGGGCATTCTTTACGTACAGGAGATCACATTACTTATAAAATTGTATAGCTCCCTTTTTCATTTAACATCATTTCATAAGAACAGTGCCTGGCTGGCTTAGTCTGTAGAGCATATGACTCTTGATCCCAGGGTTGTGAGTTTGAGCCCCATGTTGGGTATAGAGTTTACTTAAAAATAAAATCTTTACAACAAACAAAAAAAACCCACATCATTTCATAAGAGTTGCCCTTCCCCTAGAAAACTCTTTATAAATATCATTTTAAATACACCTGAAACTAATATTACACTGTATGTTAACTAACTGGAATTTAAATAAAAACTTAAAAAAATAAATTTAAAAAATCATGTTAATGGCATACAGTATGCATCATATGTTCATAGTTTGCCATGCCTCCATTTTGCAAAGCTAGGTAATTTCCCATTAGCAAACCCCCTGTGTGAACTGTGGCAGATCTGGAGGGCTAGGCGTACAAAACCTAAAGGGAAGGAAGTCACAGTTCAGTTAAAACTTTTCATTCCTGATTTTGCCGAGAAAATTCAGTCCATTTGTCCTTGTATTTTACTTAACCACTTCTTTCAAAGTCTTTTCCAATAAAAACAACTATTTTCTAGCAATAAATTTGTAGCAATAAAAAGAACAACGGTAAAACAGAAATGTACTGTGCTCCGCCACCTAGTGTCAGCACATCTTCACCGCCATAAAAGAGCCAGGGTGGTGTGGGAGAGTAGGGCTATTCTACAAACTCCAACCTGATCAGATGAAGTCATTCTGGGGTGACAAGACCAGAAAGTCTTGTCATTTGGCAACAGGGCCTGTACTTGGACCCAAGGCTTCGACTCCTAGTTCTGGCTACTTTCGTTATTAACTCATAACATTCTCATACAATTGCTCTGCTACTGACGAATCCACCTTCTGATCCAGTCCATGCTTTCTGGTGGGTAACACGGGCCATACCAAGGACACTTCAGCGACTGGCTGTCCCTGCGTCCTGGGCAGAGCCTACCCAGAGGAAGGGCTTTCAGCTCCAAGGCCACTCGGAACACGGTTTGTCACTTCTCTCAACAGGACAGGCTTCTCAGTGTCTCCAGGAAGAGCATATTCATATCAGAATCAACGGCACATTCTAGCAGATCCATAAAAATGGCCCATTACCAAGACACCTCCAGGATGGCAGTGAGCACAGTCCTTCGTTAGTATCTGTTCCTGCTGCAGACTCAGGATCATGCTCACTCGATTCAATGCTGACAGGAGCTCCAGCACGTGCCTGCTCTCCTGGCTTTCTGCCTTAAGGCTCGCCCTCCACCACCCACCTCTGCAGTGATCCTCACTTCCTGCCTTCTGGCCATCAGCTCTAGTCCTTGGTCCTGATCCTCAGCTTCTACAGATTTTGTAGGTGCACCCGGCTCCCACCTGTCTCAGCCAGCTTGAAATCCTACCCTGGCTATCTTCTACTGTGTTGCCCAGTGCTCAGGCATGCCCACACCAGTGTTCCAAACAGCAGAGTCCTGTCCTAGAGGAAAATGCTCCAGTCCAGAACTATAAGCATGCAAATGTACGGAAAGACCAAGGTAGACTGGTTTTCTGATCTTTCACTAAATTCACAGGCTTTCACTTAAATGCAATTTAAATTCAAATAGATGCAGGAGCAGGTTCCCATAATATGCCATGGATTGTGAGAAAATGGGGTCTGAAATGTCAAGCCCAAATCTCCAAAGAAAAGCAATCATTTACAGGGAGAAGAGCAAGGGGGTAGAATATGAAGGATCCACAGTGGGCAAAGACTAAGGACTTTCCCCAGACCTAGCCAACGCACTCCTTAAGACAACATGAGGCGGAAAAAAGCCTTCTTGTGCAACATGGAGTTTGCTTCAACTACAATGCTTTGCAAGGACGCCAACAGGCAGGAGAATCACACTGAGTGGTGACTGCACAAGGAATGCAGCAAAGGCTGTTGCCTGGCCCTTGCTACCAAGTGGAGTGGCCTCTGAGACCTGGAGGGGTGATGGTCTGGGTCTGTTTTACTGAGTTTAGGTGAGAATGAGTTTGAGCAACCTCACAAGAACACTCAGTGGCAAATGCATCCTTGCATGGCTTAACATGGTCTCAGCTGCCTTGGGATGGCTTCGCACTCCAAGAGCTAGGACCGCTTCACCTAGTGCCAGCAACTTGCGCCTCACTGACAGTTCAGTGGAAAAAAGGGCTTGGATTGAGAAAAACTTCTGCTCCGATTCCTGACTCTATTACTGTTAGCTGTGTGATTTTGAAGAAATCAGAACTAACCAAAATCTTCATCTCTGTAACAGTTAGGATGTTTTCAGTTTTGAGTCAGAGAAAATATCACTGACACTGGCTTAAAATCAGGGAGTATGTTGGTTAACTTAATCAAAGCATCCAGAGGAAAGGGCTGATTTCAGGGGAGCCACCTGCAATGGCTCCACTGTGTCACCCGTGGTCTGCTCTCTTTTCTCCTCTCTGATCTGCCCACTGTGTCGTGGAAGTCACCTGCTGGCTCCATCCCTGGGTTGATTGTGGTGGCACACTGTCACACCTGCCATCCTGTCTACCTGAGTAGAAAAAGGGGTCTTTCCTCAGAATTCTCTGAAAGTCCTACACTTCACTCTGATTGGATCAGCATGGATCACATGACCCTTCCTGAATCAACTGCTACAGCCAGGGCCTTGGAATGTTCTCCTTCACTTACTGAGGTACATTTTTCAGATTCCCCAGACTATGCGTACCTCTCATGGAACAGGAGGGAGAAGAGAAAGATGCAACTCAGGAGACATGGTCAGTGTATGCTCTCCAGTAATATCTTGCAGAGTAAAGGCAGTGATGTATGGAAGTGCCTGCACAGTGCCTAACATATGACAGGCGCTCAGAAAGTATAGATACGTTCCCTAAATAAGCACCTAAACTTATCCAGCTGGGGAAAACAAACCTCTGGGACAAGCCGTTGTTGAAGGGAGTTGGGAGCAGAGGACAGAGGCTGAGTTGCAGCAGGGGTGCTGACACTGGCTCCGGCCCCATCCCTAACTGGAGGGTAAAGGTCACTTTATGCTTGGAGTCTCCTTCTGCAAAGCTTTTCTGTATCAGCTATAAAAATACTTTTTATGACCCCTGGAATATGTTTAAAGTGTTAGGAAAGCAAACCACAGCTACAGAAATATTTTCATAAATCTTTTATCAAAATATAACACGCAACTCAAAACAACTCACACATTCTGAGAAGCGTCCAGCCTGGTGAATTCTTATGGAATGAACACGCCCACTGGAACATGGATCCATAACCCAGAAGCACGCCCCGCCCCACTCAGCCACCATCCCTCTAAATTCCAGCACTGAAGCTTTGCTTTGACTATTTGAACTTTACATAAATGGAAACACACTGTGTATACTCTTTTCCATCTGGCTCCTTTGCTCAACGTTGTGTTTGTGAGATTTACCTACACTGCTTTGTGTAACAGTAGTTGGTGTTTTATACTTCATTGTGTGAAAATCCACAGTTATTTACACATTCCTCTGTACATAAATGATAGACACATAAGACGTATTTCCAGTTTGGGGCTGTTAGAAATGAGACTGCCAGGAACACTCTTCCTTTTTTAAATTTATTTATTTATTTTGACAGAGAGGGAGGAGGGAGGAGGGGCAGAGGGAGAGGGAGAGAGAAAATCCCAAGCAGGCTCCGCACTGTCAGTGCAGAGCCTGACACAGGGCTCAAAGCCACAAACCATGAGATCATGACCTGAGCTGAAGACAGACACTTAACTGACTGAGCCACCCAGGCGCCCTAACCAGGAACACTCTTGTCCACATCCTTTGTCTATCTAATAAGTATGCGTTTCTGTCAGGAACATATACTTGGGAGTAAAACTGCTGAATCATAGAGTGAAATAAAAAAACATATATACCTACGTTTGCCACTTTATCTGTATTTATAGGCAAAATTGTTCATAATATTCTTTTATTGTCTTATTAATGTCTGTAGGATTTATAGTGATGTTCACTTTTCATTTCTGGTATAAGTAGTTTGGTCCTTCCCTTTTTTATTGATCAATCTTGTCAGAAATCTACATGAAAATCTTTTTAAAGAACCAATGATTGGCTTTATTCATTCTCTCTGCTGTATATTTATTTTCTACTACTACATTATTTTTTGCTCTTTATTATTTAAAGTTCAATTTCCTACTGTATTTCTAAATTCTTGTGATGGATATGTATATTATTTTCAATTTTTCTTCTTTACTAATAAAGCACTTAAGATCATTATTTCCTTCCAACCGTAGCTTTAGCTGCATCTCACAAAGTTTAATGTTGTATTTGCATTATCATTCAGTTCAAACTATTTTCCAATTTCTATTGAGATTTCTTCTTCGAGATATAGGGTATTTAGAAGAGTATTTAATTTCCAAACATTTAGGGATTTTCTATTAACTTTCCTTTATTGGTTTCTATCTTAACTCCTCAAGTCATAAAAACATTTTTAGCGATTTAAATCTTTAGAATCTTTTTTGCCCAACATACGGTCAATTTTAGTAAATATTCCATGCACGTTCGAAAAGAATGCATATTCTGTTTGGAGGGATTCAGTGTTCTGTGTGTGTCGCTGAGGTTAACTTTGCTCATCCTGCTCTCCAGATCTTCTGTACATTTACTGAGTTATTGTTGTTATTTGTCTGTTTGTTGCATCAATTATTTAGAGCAATATGCTAAAGTCGAACTATGATTGTGCATTTTTTTCTATCTTTTTGATTTATATATTTTGAAGTTACATCAGGAGCATTAAATCTATAATACTGTGCATCCCTGGTCAATTGACTCTTATGTTTTATTATGATTCTTTTTATCTCTGAACATGCTTCCATCTTAAAATCAACTTTGTATACTAGTACAGTTATGCCAATGCTCTTTAGGTGTTTTTATGGTATCCTCTTCCATTTTATTTTCCTGTCCTCTATAGCCCAACATTTAAGATGGTCTCTTGCAAGCAGCACATAATATGGTTTAGTTTTTAATGGTAATCTTTAATTTTTAGTGGAAATATTTAGCCCATTTATTTTCAGCACAGTGACCGGTGTATTGGGGTTTGCACCTACCATCCTATCACTCACTGGCTTCTTATTTGTCTGGCCTGTTTTGCATTTCCTCTTTTTCTCTCCTGATTGCCTTATTCTGGATTGAGTATTTTAATTATTTCCTTTTCTTTTTCTCCCTTAGCCAGCTAGCTATTCTTTTACAACAGGATCCCTGACTTATCACAGTGTAACACAGTCATTACATCCCACGTGGTGCCAGAACCTGAGAACACATCCTTCCTACACAGCCAGCACCTGTATGTGTCACCACCTACTTGCCTCTCCCACTGCTCTCCATTTCTTCCTGCATCTCCTTGCTTCTATGAGGGGAGACTTTCCTGGTCAGAAGAACCCTTAGTATTTCAGTAAGAGTCTTCTCTTGATGGAGTATCTTAAGTTTTGTCTGAGCATGTATATTTCACCTTTATATTTGAAAAATAATTTCAGTGAGCATTATATTTCTACATTGACAGATATTTTCTCTGGATGCTTTCCAGATTTTCTCTTCAACTTTGGTTTTTACTAATCTTACTATAATATTAAAGGTATGGTTTGATTCGAATTCATTCTATCATGTTGAATCATATAAAACTGCCAATATTCAACCTGTTTCTGCCTATAAAATGGCTATTTAGATCTTTTAATATCCAAGGTTTGATATTTTTCTTAAGTTTTAAAAAAGAAATCTCACACGTTATCTCTTCCAATATTGTTTCTGCACCATCTTCTCTCCTATTGTTGGACTCCAGTTACATGACATGCATAAGCATGTCCTTTTAAGCATGTCCCACATTCATATACAGTTTTTATCAGCTTTGCTCTGTTATTTTTTTTCAAGTCTTTATTTATTCATTTATTTAAGTAATCTCTACACTCAACATGGGACTCAAACTCATGACCCTGAGATCAAAAGTTGCACACTCTTTCAACTGAGGCCAGCCAGGTGCCCCTGCTCTGCTATTCTGCCTGGTTATTTCCTGCTGACCTACTTCCACCTCACTGATCTGCTCTTCTGCCATGTTTAATCTTTTGTTACATCCATCACCAAGTCTTTAAATTCAGTGCTAGTATTTCTATCTGATTATTTTATTCATGGAATCCATTTCCCTGAAAAATATTCTGTCTTGTCATCTATTTTCTTGGACATAGCGACACAATTATTTTAAAGCTTTAATGTGATAAGTATAATAACTATAAACGTTCTTTGTTATCTGTTTTTGTGCCTTGGTCTTTGCCACTCATCCTTGAAAACTGAACACCAGATATCATGTATGAAACTTCAGAGGCCCTGGTTGGCTTTACCTTCTTACCTTCCTCCTTGAATAGGCAGCCAGATTGGGGCCAGATTGCTTAATCCAACCAAGGCCTGGCCCTTGCCATTGTTGAAAGAGTGATTCTATCTCTGGTTTATCCACACACCTAAGGTGTAACTCATCAGGTGTCTCAGCTAAGACCTGGGATGTGGGCTCTGACCCCTCTTTTTTAGGAATCCTAATTTTGGGGGTGTCTGAGTGGCTCAATGAGTTAAGCATTTGACTTTGGCTTAGGTCATGATCTTGCAGTTTATGGGTTCTCTCTCTCCCTCTCTCTGCCCCTCCCTGTTCTTTCTTTCTCTCTCTCTCTCTCTCTCTCTCTCTCTCTCTCTCTTTCTCTCTCAAAATAAATAAATAAACATTTTAAAAACAAATAAGTAAAATAAAGATGGCAGAGCTAGGAACAACCTCAAACACTGTGTTAGTAGAGACAGACTAAAGAGATGGTGGTGCCGGTATATTATCATCACCACACGCATCCCTTACTTCCTTCTCCAAACATGTAACCAGAAAGACCCAATTTCCAATAGCCTTTACAGTGAGTGCAGCAACTATCTGCCACCTTCTTCCTCTTACTCACTGCACACCTACCGACCAACCTGATTTGTGCTCACTGCTCACTTTGAAAAGCAGCAGGTTTTACCTGGAAAATCACTGATCATGCAGCAGGGAGGAGGTTCTGTGTGACAAAGAGCTTGCCTGGCAGGCCCTCTCCCCTTCATGTCCTGGCCCCAGCTTATCCCTATAATTCATCCACAGGACCACATGTCTTGCATAGTAGACCTTTTAAGCATGTCCCACATGCTTAATAACATGAGGCCAATAGAGTTGTGACCAAATGATGTGTTCTTATGTTACCTGATCTCCAGTTTCAAAATGTTCTTTAAAAAACCTCAAACGTGTATGATTTAGAGGATGGCTGGGAGGTAACAGAGGTGGTGGCAGGTGTGAAACACCGAAAAGTCAGCTCAGGGCAGTTTCTCTAGAAGGTTGTTGCACAGATGGCTGTGATACAGCTGTTGCTCTGTGGCACTGAGAACCTCCCTGGCCACTGGTCCTCACCTGTGTCACCCTCTGGACTCAGGAGCATACAGGTGATCCCAGGACATGGCTGTGGGCATTGCAAAGCTTGGGGAGGAAGGAGGGAGGAGACAGACATACAGATGTCCTTCTTCTTCTCTGCTCCCTTCTTTGGAGTGGACATCACAGAGAAAGGCTAGAGCATTGCTTACGTTAAAATTCTACTGCCTACAAAATGCCAGGAATAGTAGGTGCTCAGTAAACATGTGCTACACTAATGACTCAGGAAAGATTTTTCTTCTTGTGTTACCAAAGGCTGTTGAAAGGCAGAGAAGGAACCAAGACACTGGTTTCAGAGAACCCCTCTTTTCTCAGTACTGCATCTGACCCCTGGAGAAACAAGTGTGGCTCCTATGTGAATTCACAATGAAATCACATGCATTTCTTTGAATTTTATTTTTTCTTCCTTCAAAGGGAAACTTACATATAAACTACTTCTTGGTTGTAAAAATATTAATTGTTGTCTGCTGAACACACAGAAACAGTAAGTTAACAAATTGTTTCACTTGATTAAAACAAGAAAAACAACTACTCTAGATCACTGCAGAACTTACAGCAATAGATGGATCCACTCCACAATATGCTAATAAGCACTGCAATGACCATGGTAGATGTGCACCGGGCAGAAGCTTCCTCTCTCCCAGGAAGCAGGGGGCCTGCAGTCCATTCAGGCACTTACGGCCACCCCCAGCACATACTTTGATGTATGTCAATCTTATCACACCTGCAAAGTACTGCCTTCAGGACACTTGCCAAGATTAACAACACAAGAAAAATTACTTTGGCTTCCGGAAATAACTTCAGTAGATTGTCCCTTTGCGCCCAACCTCAGCAGCATGCAGAAGAATGTCCTGAAATAGTCCTGAAACCATGAAGACCCCTGCCTCCCTGTAGAGGAATGAATGTTCCCCTGAATTCTCTCTCCTCTACCACATAAAGGCAAGACACAACACTGTACTAATGAAATACACTGCAGTGAAGGCTGCATTTCATTTAAATGTTTGAAGTTATATGGTTTTCATATGCATTGTAGAAGTGTAAGGTGACTTCCCATTAAAAATAAAAGGGGGGGGGGTGGGTAATGCCTGGGTGGCTCAGTGGGTTAAGCATCCAACTTCAGTTCAGGTCATGATCTCACAGTTCGTGAATTTGAGCCCTGCGTCAGGCTCTATGCTGACAGCTCGGAGCCTGAAACCTGCTTCAGATTCTGTATCTCTCTCTCTCTCTCTGCCCCTCCCCCGTTTGCCCTCTGTCTCTCTCTCTCAAAAATAAAGATTTTAAAAAACAGCAAAAAAAGAATTTATGATAAAATGCAAGTTTTCTTCCTATTCCAGTCACCCAACGTACACATTGCTGCCAGGTGATTCCTGGCATCCTTCAGAATGTCTTCCCACAGGGACACACACATACTGGTCACACAAACAGGGGCTGACCTTGCTTTTAACTCCTTGTTTATTCCACCACCAGACCTGAGTTCTCATGCTCTGAATTCTCAGTGACATCCAAACTTTGTGAACTTGGAGTTTTGCCCAGTTGAGTAGCTGATCTTCTGCATTTCATGTGGCTCAATTTCATTTCTCCAATTTGGTAATTAGGGTCAACACCATCTTGTATATTTCTCTGTCATTTAACAAGACCTTAGAAGGTCCAGTTAAAACATTATGCCAATTTTTCTTGATTGTTTCTGTCTTAATGATTTTTGGGGGGATTTTCTATATATTTTGAATATGAGACCTTTGCTAGTGATGTGTGTTAAAAATCTCCCATTCTGTTACTTGTCTTTTAACTCTCCTTTTCATGTCTTTTTAATTAAGAAATGTTCTTGATTTTAACATATTTGAAATTTTCAATCTTTTCCTTTGTGGTTAGTGCTTTTTATGTTCTTTTTCAAAATCTTTGTCTACTAAGGTCACAACATCATTATATTTGCATCTAAAAATCTGTTGTTTTGCCTTTCACATGTAAGTGTATAGGACTTGATTTTTCTAAAAGAAATTAAGTCCAATTTCATTTTTTTTCTAATATGGAATCAGCTGCATCTTTGTTTCTCATTCAAAACGTCTTGAGGTCTTTCTACATCAGCACAGATGCAGTTCCATCTTCAAGATGAACCATTGACTTGAAGTATATTTAAGATGTTCATGGTTTTTCTATTACAGTGTTTCAGAGAATCATTTTACATTTGATTCTTTACACATACGCTTAACATGTTCATCGTGTAATTTCGTAGGAGTGAGTGGGGCTGGTGAATTTAAAAGTATATGTATTTTAGGGGCGCCTGAGTGGTTCAGTCGGTTAGGCATCTGACTCTTGATTTTGGCTCAGGTCATGATCTCATGGTTGTGGGACCGAGTCCCAAGTTGGGCTGTGTGCTGAGCATGGAGCCTGCTTCGGATTCTCTCTTCGTCTCCCTCTTGTCCTGCTCACACACACGTGTGTGCACATTCTGTCTCTCTTTCTCAAAAATATTTTTAAAATAAAAATAAATTTGAAAAAAAGTTTACATTTTCATAGATAATGGGTTTTCTGTCTTAAAATATTTATTCTTTCTCAAAATTATTAAAAATTTCCCTAAGTTCTCTTCTAGTACTTACAAAATCCCATTATACTTTAAATCTTTGAACCATCTGGATTTTATTTTGGGGTAAGGAGTTTGGGAGGGACCCAGCTCTGTATTTTCCAAATGTCTGGCCAGTTGTCCCCAAATCATTACTGAATAATACATCTTTTCCCCACCGATTTAAAATGTCATCATTATCATATACTAAATATCCATATGCATTTGAGTCTATTTCTAGACTTTCTATTCTTTTCCTTCAATCTGTCTATCTATTTGTGGTCACCACCACTCAGGGCTGAACGCCCCGTCATCATAAAGCACTGCAGCGTGGGATGGTCAGTCAACACCCAACAAACAACAGCTCTGTTCCATACTTCCTTGTTCAGCTGCACACATACTTCTCAACATGAACTTGAACATGAGTTTGCTTAATTCCAAGAGAATTTCTTTTAATGTTGTACTGTGACTGCTTAAACATAAAAGTAATTCAGAAAGAACTGACATAATACAACATTAAACCTCCCTACCCAGAAATGCTGTCTTGCCAATTATCCAGCTGTCTTCATGCTTCTTAGAGGAGATTCTGGACTTTCTGTGAGTCTACCTCCTCTACACGGCCTTTCAGGCCCTTCACCACTGCGCTTCCTCTAGGGCCACAAACTTTCTACCCAAAGATCTCTACTTAGTACTTGTTTAGTCACAACAGCTAATAATACAGCCTCTCTATTTTTTGATGGTTTTAAAATGTCATTTATTTCACCTCCTTTTTAAAGATCATTTCTCTGGGAATAGAATTTTAGGTTGGCAGTTACTTTGTTTCAGTTCTTTAAAGCTATCATTCCATCATCTTCTAGTTGCCCCCAACTGTTGAAGTCATCTGTCAACTGCATAAGGAACCACCCCCAAAACCCACTGACTTAAAACAATCATCATGTGAGCTGGAGAGGTCCCTAGTGTCAAGATCAGCACCTCTCTTATTCCCTCCTCATCAGACTGGCCAATGTAAGCCAGCAGCTGAACCCAGATAAGACAAGGGGATGCAGCACCATCTATAACACAAACACTCAGCAACAGGCAAGTATGCAGGTAGAAAGGAAGGTGTAGGAGGACAGTAACTCCGTCTCCCACACAGTCTTACCACAACCTATGACATTACATGCCTTGTCTCTGTGTTTAGGCCATATTTTTAAATTTTCATTTTCAACAATTTTACTATACTGTTCCCGGGTGTGTGTGTGTGTGTGTGTGTGTGTGTGTGTGTGTGTGTGTTCCTCTTAGGATTCATAATGTTTTTTGAATTTTTGCCTGATGTCTCTCATACGTTTTGGAAACCTATTAATTTTTACCCTTTCAAACACTGCTTCTGTCCATTCTGTCTCCTCTCCCTTTGCAGACTTCAGTCTACAGTACGTTACCTCTTTATAATGTCCATATATGTCTTTCCCAATTTTTACATCCTTTCCTTTCTCTGGATATGGTCTTCTGACATATTTCCCATTCACTTCCACTGTGTCCACTCCACTGTTAAACCCATAGGTTGCTTTCCTAAATCTAGGGAGTGCATTTTCCAGTGCTAGAATTTCCATGTGGTTCTTTTCTATAGTTATACCTCTCTGAAATTCTCCACGTATCAACTGTTGTTTTGAAGATATTAATCACCATTTCTTTCAGTGTCAAAGCCTGATGACATCAATACCTGGATCACCTCTGCATCTGTCTCTGCTGTCTGCCTGTTTTCTCTTGGTCCTATCACTTAAAAGGCATGGCAATTTTTACCACAGGCTGATATTGTGTGTGAAGAATGGAAGAGGCTCAAGCTGATATCTTAGCCCATAAAGGTCTTTTCTTCAACTTCTGACAGCCAGCAGTACAGTGGCCAGGCTCAACACAGATGGGGTTATTCCTATCCATCCTTTCTCCTGCCATAGTCCCAGCCTTCCAGAGGGCCTGACTAAAAGCCTAGGGTGTCTCCCAGCATGTTCACATGTTGGCAGACCCTGAATGACCACTCTTTTTTTTTTTAAGTTTTTTTTTTTTAACGTTTATTTATTTTTGGGACAGAGAGAGAGACAGAGCATGAACGGGGGAGGGGCAGAGAGAGAGGGAGACATAGAATCGGAAGCAGGCTCCAGGCTCTGAGCCATCAGCCCAGAGCCTGACGCGGGGCTCGAACTCACAGACCGCGAGATCGTGACCCGGGCTGAAGTCAGACGCTTAACTGACTGAGCCACCCAGGCGCCCCCTGAATGACCACTCTTAAACCCCCAGCAGCTGCTTTCTCTCTTGCCCTCCCTATGCCAGCATTGATTATTGATTGGCAAATACAATGATGCTGAGTCACCTGAACTGCGATCTCGGTTATTTTTACAACTCTTTGGTATCTTCCAATGGTAGTTTTCTGCCATTTATCTAGCTTTTCTATTAGCCTTGGGGTAAAACTGGCCTATGCAAACCAGTCACCATACTCAGAAGCAGAAGTCCCTCTGCAGAATTTGAGGGGTTTTCATACATGACCTGAACATCCTTCAGATTATTTCCAGACGGTTTAAGCACCTCCCATTGTGTTTTCTGTTGGTTGCTGATACATAGGAAAGCTCTTCATTTCTACATTAAATGTGTAACCAGTCACCCCACCAGATATTGTCAGTAGTTATTCAATGGATTTAGGTTTTCCAGGCATATAACCATATCATCTATTAATAATTATCATACTGTCTCTTCCTTTTGGTTTTACACCTCTTATATTTTTCAGATTTTTTGATTTTCTAATACAGTGGTGTCAATCCCAGAGATTCTGATTCGAATGACCTAAAGAAGAATGGAGACAACAGAAGCTATTAAAAGTTCCCAGGTGGCGCCCAGCAACAAAAGCTCCCAGCAGCAAGGGTGAGAACTCCTAGGTTGGTACCACCAAAGCTGTGCTAGATGACAGTTGATAGCTAATAGTTATATGTCAACACATGTATGCACAGATGAACACTGAAATCCATGCCATTATGCTGAGTTCTAACACTTGCTCTATCAATTTATCTACCTACCTAAATAACTTCTCACATTAAGGAACTTTCCTTTTCTTCCTATATTTTTTAGGTTCATTTATTTATTTTGAGAGAGAGAGAGAGAGAACAAGCACATGAGTGGGAGGAGGGGCAGAGAAAGAGTGAGAGAGAGAATCCCAAGCAGGCTCTGTGCAGACAGCACAGAGCCTGATGCAGGGCTCAATCCCACCAACCGTGAGATCATGACCTGAGCAGAAATCAAGAGTCAGACACCCAACCTCATGAGCCACCCAGGTGCCCCCATCTATTCCTATTTTATCAAGAAACTTTATCAACAAATAGATGCTGAATTTTCTCGGATCTTTTTATAAATAACTACCTGTATTTCTTCTTTAACCCATTAATATGGTATATTGTATTAACTTCCTACTATTGAATCAGTCTTTATTCTTGGAATGAGCCCCCAGTTGGTTCTGACACAGTATTCTTTTAATGTGCTACTGGATTACATTAATATTTTATGTAGGAACTGTCCAAGAATATCTGACTGGCACTGTGCTGTGTTTTCTGACTGTATGCTAATTTTATAGCTTGCATATCAATGCTATCTTTGCAACAGCGAATTGGAAAGGTGTGTGTGTGTGTGTGTGTGTGCACGTGCGTGTTTATGCTCCAAGGCTGTCTAATTACCATTGGATTAATCAATTCTTTGGAAGTTAGATTGGAAGGTGATATTTTTATAAACCGTATTCCCATAATTAACTTGTTCTACACATTTCATTTCTTCTAAAATGAATGCCAGTGGGCAGAGAGCCTACCAAACACAGCCCTACTGACAATGAAGGTTTGTCTGGACATGGCAGGTGAGGACTCTTGAAGGCCGCCATCTTCCTCACACTGCCCAAGTGAGGAAGATACAGGGCAGCTGAATAGACTGAATAAAACACCAACCCCTCCCCTGTTCTACACTGGGTCATAGGTGATAGGAAATTTCCTTGCCCTGGGGGAGGGAAACAGATACAAACAACCACCATAATAAGATCAGGGAAGATTCAGTGAAAACGTGACATTTAAACTAGACTGTAAAAACTGAGTTAAGTGTTGCCTAGAACTTCACTCTCCTCCCACCCATCCTGAACTCTGAGCCTGAGCTTTCCTCTTCCCCCAGAAGGTGGGGTGAGCAGAGTGCTTTACCATTAGTATTATTCAGAAGACTGGCACTGACACTTGTTCAACAAAAGTCTCCTCACAGAACAGTGAAGGAATGGACGAATACATTTTCTAGAACTTAAAGGGGATTGTGATTTTCACATTAATTTTAGGGCCCCAAATGACTGTTAAAGGTTATATTTAGAAATAGCATGAAATAACATGGGAAAATGCTTAAAACAATATGTTTAGAAATGCATAAAACATGTCTAAGTGTGGGAAAAATACTAGGAAAAAAGAGGTCTAGTAGCAATGGTTTGGGCTTTTTGATCTTTGATTTTAAAAAATCAGTTATAATTTGAGAACAGGGTTATGTAGGAAAAAAATCACTCTTGAATGACTTTTAATAATTATTGATCTGTATTACACTTTTCTACCTCCTTCTGCAAACAGGAATATCTGTGGGGATTTTCAATTGTTTGTTTGCATACCATCTCTACTTAAGTACCCAGCCTTCTCCCGGGCCATCCTCACTGTCAAAGACAACGTTCAGGAAATAAACTTAATTTTCACAAGAGATCAAGCACTTATATAAATACTCTTAATCTCAGCTAATGCTGCATTTTGACTTGTGCGTCCTCCGCATCAAGGTGGATAACCCAAAATTACGTGCACTACTTACGGTTAATATTCTCAGGAGTCTACGTGGACCGGTGAACGAACTGGTTCAACCATCTTTCACAGGACGTTCATGCAGGCCTGTGCAGGGGTGCTTCTCCACCCCCACTGAGCCCAGGCATTGGCGTAGGTGAAGGTGGAGCTGCATGTTAGCAGGACTCAAGGGCAGACGCTGCACAGCGTGGCCCCTACATGTGGGCGGTCCGCAATACTTTTGTCCTCTGCGGGCTGCACGAAGCAGTGATAGTTGCTTTGTTTCTCCAGAAAAGCAGCTACGAAATTCGGGAGCAGGGCTCAATGAGAGACAATGGGTGAGCAGACTGGCCCAAGGGTCAAGGGCACTTTGCCCACTTCTAGGAATGCAGGTACTCCCAGCAGACACGGGGAGGTAGGCACGAGAAACGGTTAGGTGTCAGACCCAAAGCGATTCCTACTGTGTGCAGTGCAAATCCGTTCCTCTGCAAAGGAACAAGGAAGACACAGGTGGCCGGCTCTGTGTGTGTTTCCTCACACTCATGAAACCAGGACACAGCACCACTGGAGACTCTACCCTTGGTCTCCCACTCCACAGTAGCTCAGTCTGATTCCAGCCTGGCCACCTGTCTCCAAACCTGCCCTTTTCTCTGGCGACAACAAGAAGCTCCATCCACAAGCCACGAAGAATCGAAGGAATTAAAACTGGAATTTGCCACATTCTCAGGCAGGGTACAGTTTTCTCTTCCAGACTTGTCTCCACCTCTCTGGAATTACTGGCAGCTCCTGCTAGCCCCTGACAACACCTGTGCTCTCCACCACCCTCCCAAGCCCCAGGTCAAAGGCCCTGCTCCTGTCTAGCACCCACTGACACCAGCCAGAGGAAGCTCTCCCTCCAGGAATTCCCATGGCACGTGTCTATGCCCCTGCAGTAGCCAGAGGGGTCAGAAAGGACTCAGCTTGCTGCAAACCCTTACAAGCCTGCAGTGTTTTAAGGTGCAGAGTCCTGGGGCTGCCACACTTGCTGCTCCTCTCTGAGATTCCAAAGCCCACAGCAAGGTCCTGGGGCAAAGCACGGGAGGTTAGAGCCTCACTCCCCAGAGAAGACTTGCCTTCCAAGCACATCCCTCGCCAGCCCATTCCTCCCGGTCTACTTCCTGGCTAGCTGCACAGATCCCACGCTGGCGCTGCCCAACCCAAGCCCTGTGGTCAGCTCCACGTGCAGGACAAGGATGCTGGGGTCCTTGCCCTTTGCAGCCCAGTCCTGGCCACAGCCCCCTGCACTACAGCAGAAGCTCCCGCCCACTCACAGGCTGTAACAGGAGCCACCCAACATCCATTGTGGGAGGAGGGCCCCAGGTTGCCCCATGTCTGGGGCCTGACAGCCTGCATTCTGGGAAGAAATACCCTAGGAGTGGGACTTGATAAACAGATGGTATTAGTGAGGTCCAGAGCGGATGAGAAAAGAGACATCTGGGAAAAAGCAACCAGGAGCTTAGGAAACAAATAAAAACTAAGAAGGGGCCAAAATACACAAATCCAAAGTGGCATGACTGGGGCAACTGTGAAGTCAAAATAGAGACTATTTGAGGGGCACCTGGGTAGCTCAGTCAGTTAAGCGTCTGACTCTTGATTTTGGCTCAGGTCATGATCTTATGGATCATGGGATCGAGCCCTGTGTTGGGCTCTGTGCGGACAGCGTGGAGACAACTTGGGATATTCTCTCTCTCTCTCTCTGCCCCTCCCCCAACTTGCACTCGCACACATGCTCCCTCTCTCTCTCTTTCAAAAATAAATAAATAAACTTTAAATAAAAAAAGGGCTGTTCCAAGGGAAGGTGGATCATAAATGGGCCTCAGGGGACTCATGTTCTGGTTACAGTAACACCTGAATGTATGGAAAGCATTAATTAAATGCACTGCATTCATGGATCAGGAACAATGTGTGCTGTGTTTCCACGAAGCAGAGAGACATTAAAACCATGAACTGCATAGTCTGTTAGAGACCCTGCACCCCACGGTAGCCACGACATCCTTGCACCCTAGCGTTTGTAGAAGCCACTCAAGTTCCAGCTGGGTACACGTGAAGCAACCAGCAGACTGACGGGGTTCAGCAGAAGCCGTCCACAAGTGGAACGAAGATCAGATGGAGAACCGCGTGCTACAACCACTGACAGATCCAGCCCTCGCATGCTGCTCCTGAGGCAATGCAAGTGCTCGAGGAGAATCAGAGGGAATACAGCGTGGAGTAGGAGTGCGGTAACGAGGTTACAGTCGAGAACCATAGGTAAGGGCCAAAAACAGTCTCTAAACGTGCAAACATGCAAAACTGCAATAAACCACTAAAAAGTCCTGGCCAACAGAACCATGATCACTTACGTGATGGACCTGAGGGTGCAGTGAAGCTTACGGTAAAGCCCTGCCTCTGCTTAAGATAAAACTCTAAGGAAATGCACATGCACATCTGGTAAGAATTTGAAAGAAAACAGAAACTGAGGAACGTTCTTAAAGTTGTTTGTCTCTGTGACTAGAATGGTTTAATATATACCTTAGGTTGATATGTTAGGAATAAATAATTTTGTTTATTGAGCCACAATTTACTAAGGAATACTTTTATTCATTTGTATCTATGTCTTTATAGCCACCTGCCTATTTACCCAGACACATTGTGGACGCTTGAAGTCAACGTGTGCCAAGGAAGCTCACCATCTCCACCAAACGTGCCCTCTCTGGTGCCCCTGCCTCCCTCACCAGCCCCTGCCCAGAGTCAGCTCAGACCCCAGGAAGTGCTTTCTTCCCGATTCTGCGACACATTTCAGCACCAACCAGATCTTTGAAGGTTCCCAACCTTGGGGCACCTGGGTGGCTCAGTCAGTTGAGCGTCCAGCTTTGGCTCAGGTCATGATCTCATGGTTCATGAGTTTGAGCTCCACGTCAGGCTCTGGGCTGACAGCTCAGAGCCAGGAATCTGCTTTGGATTCTGTGTTTCCCCCTCTCTCTGCCCCTCCCCTGCTCATGTTCTGTCTCTCTCTCTCAAAAATAGGGAGGAAGGAAGGAAGGAAGGAAGGAAGGAAGGAAGGAAGGGTCCCAACCTTTACAGAGTACTGGAAGTAATGAATCCATGTGTATTTTTTCTCAAACTCATTTAAATTTGATAACAAATAAAAAGATTCTTCAGCCTGTCAAAGGCTGAAAATATCTGACATAAACCCAGGAATCAGCGAGGTTTTTCTGTGAAGGACCAGGGAATAAATGTTTTGGGCTGTGTGGGCCATGCAGTCTCTGAGCCCTTGAGCCCAGAGAGCTGCACTATAGTGTGACCAACAGTGTACCAATAAACCTTTATTTACAAACACAGCCAGTGAGCAGCACTTTGTGGACGCCTCTCACACCGGCCTAAAGGATAAAGATCAAACGACTCAGCATGAAAAGTACTAACTAGAACTCCCTTGAGGTCAAGGCTCAGGACCCTGGCTCTCCACCCTCACAGTGAAAAGTCCTGAGACCCTGATTCTCACACTGCAGGATGCTCTCCCCCTCCATCCTCGGGTCCTCACTGCCCCTCCCAAACCTGCATCATCTTTCTCTCTCTTTGCTGGTTCCCAAGGGAACAGTGAGGGAGCACTACCCTGCGTACCACACCTCCCAGCACGGCTCAGCACACTCTCAGGCACCCACTACCCAGAGCCTGGCCCAGACCAGCCAGCTGGTGATAGTCCGGACACAAAATCACAATTGCAGCTGCCCCCGCGAACCACGTGGGTGGGAAGAGCACAACATATCCACCTGATGGTATCGCCGTCTTTAAAATTTCTCCTTTTCTTCAGCCACAAAATATTGACACATTTCCTCCAGCTTGCCGGGTGCTGCATGGGGAGCAGAGGACAGGCCAGCACGGGCCTGCCCTCAGCTCAGGGGGTGCAGAACCTCCTGGGGAAAGAGGACCCACATGAATGACTAAGACAACTCGATGCCCCAGCCTCCTGCCTGCGTGCCCTTGCCCCCACCCATGAGACAAACCAGCTGGCCGTCCTCTAGCTCACAGACCAGGGCAGCTGAGTCCCAGAGGCAGGCCTGTGGTAACCTGGCACCCTCACTTACCCTCAGTAACACCTGGACCATTGTTCAGTCAAGAAGTATTTGGTGAGTAGCAAACGAACAGGGGAAAATGTGTGAACCAAATATCAAAGATGACAATTCTGTGTATCTTTATCTTTAGACACAGGAGAAGGACGGCTACATGTTAGATCATCATCCTGAAATGCATGAACGGAGCCTGTACTGTCAATGTATTAAAAACCAAAAAGCACAGATACTGCATGCAATGAATATATTACACAGGTCTCCCCACAAGGTGCATGCTCACACTTGTGGGGGAGGCAGGAGACATCTTTCCCAACACACCCACTTCCCATATTTGATCATGTTACCCTAACCCAGCTCTATCTGCAGAGGGTAATGAATGCGGTCCCCACTCCTTTATTAACAGCTGTGTTCACAGTCCTCTTTGGAAAAAACACAGAAGACGCTGGTTAATCTCCATTCCCTTCTATGTCCCCCTCACTGCCACCTCCAGCAGCTACCTTGTAGAGATCCACCCTGTTCTAGAAAGACAAAACACATGACACCACGACTGGGGCAACTAGTCTGATGGTGTGCACAGCAAACTGTAAGTTTTTACTGTGGACGTTTCCAAACACACACAAAAGTAAAGTGGACAACACAATCCATGCTCCTGTATCCTGCACTGACCTGGTGCAATAATCACCCCTTGTGCCTCCCACCCCTTCTAGGAGGGCCTGGAGTAAGTTTGAGAAAACCTAATACTGTATATATCTCTAACACATGAGGACTTGTACAAGATGTAATTACAAAGCCATGATCACATCTAGCAAAATTAACAATTGTTCCTTAATATATAAATTTCTAATATCCAGTCAGTGTTAAATCTTCCCCAAATGACTTTTAAAAATGTCATCTTAGGGGGTGCCTTAGGGGCTCAGTTGGTTAAGCGTCAGAGTCTTGATGTCAGCTCCCGTCATGATCTCCAGGTTTGTGAGATCAAGCCCGGCACTCTGCATTGACCGAGTGACCTGGCTTGGGATTCTCTGACTCTCTCTCTCCCTTTATGCCCCCCTCCCTACTTGCACTCACTCCCACATGCGCGCTCTCTCTCTCTCTCTCTCAAAATAAATACCTAAACAACAAAAAAATTTAACATCATCTTATATTTGAATTATTTGACTCAGGAACCAAACGAGGTGCACACATCTCATATATTGGATGGACTCATTAATATTTATTGTCTTCATATGAACTAGATGAACTGGTTGATGATTTTTCTGATCCTTTCTCAGAATATTCACTTGGTAAAGGCCTCCTTATCTGACTACAAAAAGGCCAGCCTCTGTCATTGTTTTCCTAATTCTGGTTCCCACTTAACTGGCAGAGCACCTCTGGAATCACCAATGGAAGAAACCCTTGCCTCCTTAGCAGCTCTGGCATGATATGCTGGACTCCCTACAGGATCTCGCACCCACATCAGCCTAGACAAACAGGGCTGGCCCTAAAAATAAAGATCTACAACAGGTGGGGAGGGTGGGGGCCCACACACAGCACCACAGTTAACACACAAAGATGGGCATCCACTCCAAAACCTCCTTCTCCAAGGGGTTATATCCGGCCTCCCAGGAAAGTATTATAAAAACAGAAAGAATCATGTCTTTAATCCTTTGCAGTGTTATTATCCACATCCTGAATTCTCTTGGCAAGGTCAAAACCTCACATGTGTAGGACTAAATTTTTTCCATTTGGAGATATTCTAATTCCCCTCCAAGTCTGCATGGGTGGATTTTCAATTCTTTTCTTTAGCTTCAGAAACCGGGAGTCTGAAGAAGTGGTCGGAAAGTGAGGTGAGTGGGCTCCAAGGGAAGGTACTTTCCTTTGGCTGTGACGCCCTCTATAAACACAGAACAAAGCAAACAAACCTTAGTGTATATCCTTCCAGCAAAGTCTCACCCAGGCACGTCAGCCTGCACATTCCCCATCTGCTGCCCAGCAGCACAGAGAACTTCTCCCGAGGCCCAGCAGTGCTCAGGAACGACTCTTAGGCCAGAAGTGGGTCACTTGGGAAATCTGTGGTGCCTCATCCCCAAATTCTGGTTTAATTGACAGGGGTGTGGCCTCAGTGCTAGGATTTCCAAAAGCTTCTGACAGTTCTCACAATCCATGTGTCATGTCCGCATTTGTCCCAAGGGTGAATGTGGGAGCCTCAGTGGTACCTGCCAGCTCATTGTCCCATCCTATGCTCCCAACAACCTCACAACACTCCCACCTTCCACATGAGTAGACTGAGATGCAGAGAGGCTAACTGGATGGCACACTTGGGATTCAAGTCCAGACAGGCATGCTCGCTCGCTCTCTCTCTCTCTCTCAAAATAAATAAACATTTTTAAATGTTTCATTTTTGCAATCCCTATCAAAATAACACCAGCATTCTTCACAGAGCTAGAACAAACAAGCCTAAAATTTATATGGAACCAGAAGAGACCCCGAATAGCCAAAGCAATCTTGAAAAAGAAAACCAAAGCTGGAGGCATCACAATCTACTGAGTCTAAGGAGTGGCAGCATAGTAGGACTTTCAAGAGAAACAACCAATTCTCTCTTTAGTAGCATATGAAAGTTTTAACTTACTGGGATACCAAGCATCTGAGTGAAAACCTTTCCTAACCTGGTGAAACAGCTTCAGTGTTTCAATGTGCATTTCCTCTCAAATTTATGGATCATCTGTGCTTCCCCTGCTGGATTCATTCATACCTTTTGCTGGTCTCCTTTCTACGTCCACACAGTAGGATCTCTGACCAGGACCACCATCCCCCAAGCCTAAATCACAACCCCCACCCTTATTTCTTCAAACATAAAGCAAATTGTTAGCCTTTTGCTACAGGTGCTTGGGTGAGCCTGTTTATCACTCTCAAAAGTGGTGCAGACCCTCATACATGGCAGCTGATGCCCTCGACCTGATACTGTCACTGAAGGCATTACCAGACCATGCCCCTCAACAGACAATTAGATAACTGGAAGTCCAAGAGGCCAGGTGAACCTATCATCTCCTACCTCCACCTTTTCCTATTTTCTTACTCCCACCCCTGTCATCAGCATCGCCATCATTACCATCATCAGCATCAACGTTATCACCATCACCACCATCATCACGGCCATCATGGTTGTCACCATCATCATTGTTATCATCATCACCACCACCATCACTATCATCATCACCACCATCATTAATTTCACCATCACCATCCTTATCATAATCATCACCATCATCACCACTATCATGACCATCATTATCGTCACCATCATCATTATCATCATCACCACCACCATCACCACTATCATTATCACCATCCTTATCATCATCATCACATCATCATCATGCTCATATCACTGTCATCATCACCATCACTACCACGATCATAGCCATCATCATTGTCACGATCATCAGCATGGTCATCATCCACCATCATCACCATCAAGACGGCCATCATCATTGTCATTGTCATCATCATTACCATCATAATCAGTTACTATGTGATTTATTAAATATCACCTGGGTGCGAGATTCTATGCTAGACCATTTATGCTCATTATCACCAACCTTCAGACAAATAGTGTTATCTTCATTTTAGACATAAGGAAGTTGAAGTTCCAAGAGGTTAAGTAACTTGCTTAGGATAACATAGCTACTTAGAAAGGCTATTAAAGATAGGTACAGACCTCGATTTCAGCACTAACTAGTTGTGTGATCATGAGCAGTTCCTAAACAGCCTTGGGCCTCCTCTCCTATCATGTGATGACACTAAGAGTTCCCATCTCAAAAAAGATTTATGAAGGGACACAGTGGCATCTCAACGGCCTCCATGATTTCCTCCTCTTCCCTGAGCCTGTCTTGATTCTCACTGATGTCACTTCTGTCCCTCCCCTCCTTACTCCTTACTTCTCTTCTTGGTTCTTCTTTCATGTAACTTCCCTTCCTGCATCTCACATATAAGTCCTTTTTGTGCTGCTTTATCCCCCATTAGACTGATGCTCACTGCAGGCATTTTTTGTTGTAACAGTTTTACCTAACATTCACTGAGTGTCCAATATTTGCTGCATATGTACCCAACATCTTACTTGCAGTACCTCATCTCACCTCATGCCAAGAAGATATTATTATACTCACTCTACACACAAGCAAATTTGGGCATAGAAAGAGTCAGTCCTTATGAGTCCCCAGGAGACTTGGTTCTCATGCTCATTACCATGTCCATTATATGTCTCTGCCACAGACACTACCCTAAACATATGTGTCCAACAGCCTCCGGAAGATGCTCACTAAGAGCTGACTACATGCCAGGCATGTGCTAGACTCGGGCAGAAGATCTCTGATCTCCTGAGTCTAGAGCACAGATAGCCCACTGGTCATGTGCACTGAACTGCTCAGCCAGGGAACACATTTCCAGGCCTCGAACTTAGATCCTCTCCCTTGTTGCCCAGTTGTTGTCCCATTGCTTGATACATCTGTGTAGTGATAAAAGGACCTCCACAAAGCAAATATAGAACTCATCTCCTCACATTCAATAGCATACGTTTAAGTCACTGGCCTCTCATCATTTGGGTAATTCTACTGCCAAAGACCTTGTAGGTCCCAGATCTGGCCTTGTTATGCATTGGGTCATGTTCTGGCCAACTGTTCATATTCCTGCTTTCCCTGCTACCCTATCCTATTTCTAGTTGACAAAATAACAGGCTTATAAGTAGATAGTTTAAGACACAACTGGAATTTTGTGGCTCAAGTGAAATAAAGCATATGAAATCCTCTATAAGTTGTAAAACACCATGCAGGTATTAGTAACAACTGGTAGCTTTCTTATAGTCTTCCTGTATCTTGAGTTAATATCCTTACTAATGAAAAACAGGATACTATCACTCAATTAGATAGGGTTATTTACCTAAGACAGTTTTACATTATAATCTACAATTTGTTAAATGGCAAGTTAGTCATCTGCATTGATTTGTGTGCCCACAGAGAAATACCTTTTATGCTAATGATCCTCCCGCTAACAAACCACAGAAGTAATAATGAAGAAACCGAACTCCTCCTCCATACCTTTGTCTTCGTTGCACAAAGCACAGCTGGCATTTTAGTGCAGAGATCATGGAAATTTTAGGGCCGGAAGGTTTCTTAAAGATCACGTGGCCCAGTGTTTCTCAACTCTGACTGCACATCAGAGTCACTTCACAGAGCTTAAAACAAGAAGAAAGGAAGAAAAGAAAGAAGGCTGATGCCCAGGCCCCACTCCCCAAAGAGTCTGATTCAAGTCTGCCAGCCAATGCCTGAACACCAGTATTATTTAAAAGCTTCCAGGTATTTCTAATGGGCAACCAAAGCTGATAACCACTGATCTAGCCAAACTCCTCATTTTACAAGTGAGAAATCCAGCATCTTCAATGGAAAAGCAACTTGAACAGAGAAGGTCAAGAAAATGGCTGGTGGCCCAGGCTGGCCCCAAGGGTCCTGACTTCCAGTCACAGAGGTCATGACCACAGTGTGTATACAAAGGTACACATGCACACATGTGCACACACAGACATACGCACACAACAGATGAATCAATGGCATCAGGCTTCCAGATTAAGAAAATGAAACCATTAATCCAAAATAAACAGACAAAAATGTATACAGTTTGGGCCTAGTTGTTTTGTTTCTGTTTCTTTTCAGAGAATGAAGAAACAAAACACTAACTACTGATACATCTTCATTTCTGATAGAGAGGAGCCTACCAGTCCTGCTGAAACAGTGAGCACAAGCAGCTCAAGACCACCTCTACCCCCACCCCCACCTCCACTAACTTTGACCCAATTGGGTCAGAAGGAGACATGTGACTCAGTGGGTTAAGTCTGAAGCTTGGCCTGAGCCAATCAAATTAACAGATGGAGTTGACAACTCAGGCAACTGGGCATATGAAAATGGCAACTGGCCCTCACCACTCTCCCCCATCACCCACAGTGGTCTTACTAATGCTGGGGTAAATTTCTGTTCCTTGAAACAAATAAGAAAAAACAAAATCCTACCAAAGTCATCAGAGTAGCCAAACAACATTTGTTCGTGCCACACAGCAAGTGTGAGAGAAACCTAGCCAAAGGAAAACATAAGGAATGGGGATTTTTCCTACCATCATAATGGGATCTGACTTGTTGGCAAATAGTAGAGTGAAAGGAGGAATTCCATTCCAACAACTGGAAAAAAAGAATATGTATTCTGTTTTGCCAGAAAACTAAGATTGACCAATAAGATCAGACCACTAAAAAGACAACTATGTGTTTTCCTAGTGGCTTATAAGATAATCTGCTTTTTATGTATTTACTTTTATTTCTTACATTTCTGCAGCTTTCCAGAATCTCAAATAACCTGACTGAGGAAACTTTCCGGGTGAGTGTCTGGGATAAGCCCTACCCTCCACTCTACGAGGAAGCAGGCAGGGTCCCCCAAAGGCCCACAAGAAGGTATTCATGGCAGCCTTCCTTACAACAGCCAGACACTGGGAACAACCTAAGCACAGCCCATTTCTCCATGGAACAGTACTCAGGAGCAAATGAACAAACATACGCCATGGGAGGTAAAGGATAATGCCAGTCACTGAGGTGGAGAGCAAACTCAATTACTGTGCCACCATCACCCCGCCATGCTGTAGGGACATACACGACCTTGAGTGCACATCTCAGGGAATTCAAGGAGTGAGCTGACATGCATCTTGGTGAGAGAACACAGAAGGCTGGCTGGGAGGGGGGGTGCGCAGGGGGGGCAGTGAGTCAGCATAGAAGGTTGGGGGGGGTACGCAGGGGGGCGGTGAGTCAGCCCTTTCCCCAGTAAGCACCACCCCACCCCAGAGACTTTGTGAGGGTGGAGCACCAGCAGCTGCAGGACCCACCTGGCGACCAGAGCATCACCTCTCCTACCCTTGTTCATCTTTGTTGGAGTGAACCCTGAAGGACTTTAAAACCCTACTTGTCTTCAGTTCTGATAAGGCCAGTGCTTGTCTGGACCACAGCTTTGGGTGACTGCTACCTGAACACATCCATTAATCTTGTGCTAGTTCTAATCTCTTCACCATGTCAACCGCTCAAGCACTCAACCCTTGGCCTTGAACTGACCTGGCCTCTGCAAGAGCAGACTGCTTACTTCGGGGAGCTGGAGGCCTATCCAGACAAGACGCTAATGCCGAGAGCCCCTTGGATCACCGAGTTTCCCTCCTCATTCTCTCCTCTTCTTTCAGAGGATCAGTCTTTTTTAAGCAGAGATCTGAGAGTTTGTTTGTTTCCCAAAATGGAGGAAAGAACAGGAAAGTAAACTATCCTCCTGTCACACCTCACAGGGCCCTTTAATCAGAGGGAAGCCAAGGAACAGCTACTCTCCACTTTGAAAGATAAAGCTGGAGGCCTGCACAGCAGCCCACGCCTTGTCCTTGCAGGTGAAGAAAGTCTCTATAGGACTGGGCCTTCACTCTCTCCCCCTGCTCCTACCCACAAAGCTCCTGGATCTGCCATCACGGTGATCCTTACGGGGTCTCACACGTGCACATTTACCTGCTTTTCAGTCTCTGAAATTTCTTCCAATTCTGAGAATAAGTCTGAACCCCCACTAACAACACGGATTTCGAGCCAAATGAATAAAGGGGGGAGGAGACCCTCTACAAATTGTTTTCTCTCATTTCTGAATGTAAAAGTAAAACCAAGAACCTCCCCAAATTGAGGGATACTCTGACCACAGGATTTCTCCGAGGTTTGGGTGTATGTATGAGACTCCTGATTCATTCTATCACTGAAATTCATTTTCAGGCAAACAGGGACACTCAGTTACAAGACAGCCCAAGTCTCCAGCGGGGGTTGCCTGGAACATAGTTATTCGCGCTTCAGTGCTCATCTAACCCATAAATGACCATCTCCTCTTCTGCCGGCTTCAGAAAGAGTTCACAAGAGGCACATAATGGTTACCATGGGTGTTAATAGGCATCTTAAAGGCACCTGATGGTGGGCCACCATGATTCCATGCAGTTTTGAGAAGCAAATGGTAAGTTCAGTCAGAGGAAGAGAGGGCTGGGTCAGCTGTGGGTTCTAGATGGGATTCTGTCCCTGTGCCACTACATTTAACATCTAGGAGACCGACTTTGCCATCTGTTAAATGAGAACAAAAATACTTCAGGGAGAAAAAAAAAATTGCTCAAAGATGTTACAAAAATCTAATGAGATAACACATGTGAAAACACTCAGAAGTATAAAACCCAATGCAAACTCCTATTATTTAATGCTATTTCAGTTACAAAAGAGACAAGTAGGGTATTAATCCAGCAGGAACATCTCACAAGCTCAAGCCCTGGTAACAAAGTAAGGCAGTTTCCAAAACAACCCCCAACCAAGCCTAATCGCATGAAGTCGGCTGCAGTGAAAACCACCAGAGTCAGAGTCTGACAGAGACCGCTGGTCACCCACCCGTTAACTGATGCTTGACACACAGACCTGCCTCCGTGGAACCTGTGCTTCAAAAGTATTCACAGGTCAATGCTCCAGCAGGAGACGGCATCCCAGAAGTACCAAGGGCTCACCCCAGAGGCATGCCAGGGCCCTGAGAGATGAATGTCCACCTGTAGTGGCATCACGCTGGCTGGAAATCAGCCCCCCTGCCCTCCTCAGAGCAGCGTGTTGGACACTTGCCAACAACACCGCTGGCTTAACCACTGCAGTTCGGCCTAACAGTCTCCCATACGCTAAAAAAAAAGTAAGTTTTTTTTTTTTTTAAATATGATCTTTAGGACTCAAGTTTAGTATAACATTTTGCTTTAATGGTAGTTTTTGTGCTTTTCAAAGTGGCACAACCACTGATACACATTATTCATCCAGGCTCTTGGTTGTGGCTGAAAATATCAATAGCTTCTGATCCCCAACACTAACTTCCTGTCTCCACCAATGCTTCCAGCAAAATGAATCAAAATTAAATCGGGATTTAGCAGATTTCTCTAAATATTGCAGCAATTCTTGACTCCGAGTCTTAGTAAGCGAGAAGCAACTGTGAAAATATGTTAAAACCTTAAAACCATTCCTGCCACAAACCAGTGCCCATTCTCTGAATAGACCCTCCCTGGAACAAGCTGCTTCCATGTGTGGTCACCCCTGTGGCTGGCATGCATGAGCCCACCCCTGGAATGGCACCCTGGAACTGAGCTGGCCCATGGGAGAGCAGGCAGGGGCCCCACAATCAGATACAGATGCACACACCCATGTCAGCTCTACTCCCGCAAGTGCTGCTGCAGAATGGGAAAAGGCAGGACATTCTGGACGGCTTTCTGATCACCATGGCAACTGGGCTCTGGGAGAGGAGGAAGAGGAGGAAAGGCCTCCCAGCTCTGTGCAGTGATGGCTTCATAAACTGCAAAGCACATTCCCCAGACATGGGCATCTGAGAAGAGCACGGTTAGATACTCAGATGTTCAGGTTGGCTTGAAAGCAGCTAATGAAATTGCCATCTTGGCTTCAAGAGATAGCCCGAGCCATCCGACCATCTAACAGCTGACAGTTTCGATGTGGAAAAGAATGAGCTATTGCTTTAAATATCAATTTTTAAAATCAGGTTGGCTGCAAGTATCATAAAAACAAACTGTTTTTAGCATTTGAAAGAAAAAGAAAAAACTGCAAAGCAAAAACTATTCCAATACAAACCTATTAGCATTTCTTGGTTCTGATATAATCAAATCTGCTTGGTTTGTCTCAATGAAGCACTGGATGATCCCGTACGATAGAGCATCTCCTTCCTTCTATGCTGGTGGCATTCTTAGACACCAGGATCTAGAACGTGTAATACCAAAGTGACATCAGAGCATAGACAAATCAGCCAAGACTTGGGCCAGGAAGAAAGGCCAGGGTAGGTATGGGAGGCAGACACAGCTCCTCGGTCACTGTCTGCACAGAACACAGCAGTGTCACCCACTTACAGCTGACCACTCATCACAGCAAACCCTGAACCAAATGGAAGAGGCACAGTGCGCCAAGAGACTCCATACATGGAATTTGCTCATCCATCAAAAAGGGGCTCCTGGGTGGCTCAGTCGGTTAGGCGACCGACTCTTGGTTTTGGCTCAGGTCATGATCTTGCAGTTTTGTGAATTTGAGCCCCGCATTGGGCTCTGCGCTGGCGGTGTGGGGCCTGCTTGGGATTCTCTCTTCCTCTCTCTCTGCCCCTACCCCACGCACACTGTCTTTGTCTCTCTCAAAAATAAATAAACTTTTAAAAATTAAAAAAATAACTGATTAAACTTTCAGAAAAATGATGGGAAAGATGGATCCTGGACCCTGCAGAAAACACTATCTACAACTGGCATTTCTAGTTAACTTTCCCCCAAGAAACACGCTGAGTGGTTCTGGGTTTAGATATGCCATGGGAAACAGCAAATGAGTTTCATCGAGTAGATAATTAATTGCCCCATCCCACCTTCAAAATTGTAGATTGGAGTTAATTCAATGAATTAGTATATGAATCCAGAAACTGGGGACTAAAGGAAAAACATTATTTTAAGAGTGTCTCAGCAAATGTGCACATCCACTGTCCTCAAAGTCAGGAATCCATCTGGGAAATGGGGCAATTCCTCTTGCATTCACTTCCACTGTGAGGAGAGGTGGACCTTCACAAGATGGAGGTAAAAAGGCAAATCCACTGGGCAGGATGACATCTAAGAACAGTTAGGAAAGCAGGGTGCCGGGGCTCTGGGGAAAATGAGCTGCTTGGCTGGAGGAAGTGTCCTGTCAGAGAACGGTCCTAGAGAGAGGCCGGCTGAGCAAAGGCCAACCAGGTAGGATATTTAAACTGTACCCTATGCAGGCGCCTGGGTGGCTCAGTCGGTTGAGCCTCCGACTTTGGCTCAGGTCATGATCTCACGGTCTGTGGGTTCGAGCCCCGCATTGGGCTCTGTGCTGACAGCTCGAAGCCTGGAGCCTGCTTCGGATTCTGTGTCTCCCTCTCTCTCTGACCCTCCCCCATTCATGCTCTGTCTCTCTCTGTCTCAAAAATAAAAAATAAGCATTAAAAACATTTTTTTTAATAAAATAAAAAATAAACTGGACCCTGTGGATGGGCAGCATCCTGAGGGCTTCACAGCAGGGCAATGGTGAGTGCAACACGAAGCTGCAGCAGGTCACCTCTGTGCCCCTGGGAACGGGGCCAAGGAGCCATTCTAATATTAACGTGCAATTCCAAGGTACACTCAGCAGGGCCTATCTTGGTTCACTGTTAATTGACTCCAGCAGTGAGAACTAAAATACAATCTAAGTGAGGGTCACGAGGCGGTCTGGCGGGGAAGAAGTCTGGGATCAGAGACCTCAGAACCATAACATGCAGAAATACAACCTATAAGAGTCCACTTCCTTACTATCTTGACTTGAGGGGAGAGGCAGCATGCCTAGGTTCTGAACCTACCTTTATCACCCCTGGGATTTGTATTACCGTTTATTCGGAACAAATATACTCATGTTGTTTCCCCATCATCAATTGTTTTGGTTATAAAGTCACACCCAATATGACTAAATTGGGATCACCTCAGTGATGTTGTATATGTGGGTGTGCACGGGTATGCACACACATGTCCGTGAGTGTGTGCATGTGCACAAATGGAGCTGAATCAGTTTTAATTCATCATTAAAGTGAAGGCTCAAAAGTGCATTTATTTCCTGTTAATATGCCAAATTAAACTTTGCTTCACACTGTTTAACTCAGTAATTAATTTCCATTCCCTTTTAAGTTTGATTAATTGGAATTTAGAGCGCAACAAGCCTCCTGGTCACGCCAAGTGATGTAATCCCACATCTCTGGGCTGTGGGTCTGCGTGTGGGGTGCTCGTTGCCCCTCTGTGAGGACAAGGGGGCATGATCCTGCTCAGAGAGCAGCCCTGGACAATAAAAATTGTTTCAACAATTAATTCACCGAGCACAATACAAAGGGGGCGAGTGTGCTACTTGCCGGATCTTTCTCATGAGGAAGCGCCTGGCACATTCTGTGCCTATGGGCATGGCAAATGGTCTGGCAGGGCACACCACTGGTAAGCACCAGTGCCTCTGGGTGTGGTGATGGCGGCAGAGTGAAGGGATGTGGAGGAAGTTCTTTGCCTTTGATTCTATGTTTCCAAAGGGTTCGATTTTAATGCGAATATGTCCGTGCACTATTTGTAGAACTTATTTTCGAAGCAACACATGATGAACAAGAAAAGCAGAGGAAGACCCCAGTGACTAACACTTTCTCTTTTTTTCCATATCCTATTCCTTTTTTTTTTTTTTTTTTTTTAATTTACGTATTCTCAAGTTAGCTAACATACAATGTAGTCTTGGCTTCAGTAGATTCCCGTGATTCATCATCACATACATATAACACCCAGTGCCCATCACCTTAATGCCCATCACTCCTTTTCCCAACCTCCCCAAACCCCCACCCCCTTCAACCCTCAGTTTGTTCTCTGTATTTAAGAGTCTCATGATTAACACTTTAGTTTTTTATACAATTAGACTTGGTACCATCTTCTTTTATCAAAATAATTCCAAAGTGGGCTAGAGTAACAATAATGCTCTATTTCTCACACTACGTGGTGGGCTCACTGGTGTGTACTTTCTTACACTCACACTATTTGAGCATATTGAACATTATGTATAAAGATTTTAGAACAAGAAAGACAATGTGCTCACATGGAAGAATTTTAGAATGAGCTATGGTGTTATCTTTGGGGTAATTTTTTGTGCGTACTTTATTATTTATTTCCAGATCTTATAGGTTATAGTTAGGAAAAATAAAACTTTTTACTTTAAAAATCCATTTAATAGATGTGAGTAGAAGCAGTGAGAACTTATACTCTATGACTTAGTACAAAATTATGCCTTCCTGTTCCTTCCTTGATCTCTAACAATTTCCTTCATTCTGCCAACTATTACTGATGATTTCTGCATATCAGGTTAACATCCTAGCCCCAGAAGACAAGGACATTCCCCAATCTCAGGAGCTTATGAGGAGTGGGTGAGCAAGGGCGCACACGCTGCTGTCTAAGAAGAGAGGAGGAGCCGATTCTAAACCAACCAGGACTTCCGACAGAGGAGATTCTGGGTGTCACCACTGCAACATTCATGAAACGATATGTGTCAGCTAGAAAATTACAAATAGAGGACACATCTTTTATTTCTAATAAGTTTAATTTTTACATGAGCTTCACACCATGACATCCTTGTCAAGCCCCCAGGAGTGCTTTAACCTGGCGGCATGTCTCTGGAAAACCAGGGCACTAGAAAGTTCCGGAGACCATCACCATGTAGTCTGAGAGATAATTTTGCTTTACATTTTATGGATAATATGTGTACAGTGGCTCCTAAAACATTTGGTTCTAATTTTCTACTCTGCAAACAGCTATTCAGCTTTATACCAACACACATAAGTGTCTGAGTTCTTTTTTTTTTTTTTTGTTTTTGTTTTTTGTTTTTTTTCTTTTTTTTTTCTTTTTTTTTTTTATTATATGAAATTTATTGTCCAAATTGGTTTCCATAAAACACCCAGTGCTCATCCCAAAAGGTGCCCTCCTCAATACCCATCACCCACCCTCTCCTCCCTCCCACCCCCCATCAACCCTCAGTTTGTTCTCAGTTTTTAACAGTCTCTTATGCTTTGGCTCTCTCCCACTCTAACCTCTTTTTTTTTTTTTTTTTTCTTTTTTCCTCCCCCTCCCCCATGGGTTCCTGTTACGTTTCTCAGGATCCACATAAGAGTGAAACCATATGGTATCTGTCTTTCTCTGTATGGCTTATTTCACTTAGCATCACACTCTCCAGTTCCATCCACGTTGCTACAAAAGGCCATATTTCATTTTTTCTCATTGCCACGTAGTATTCCATTGTGTATATAAACCACAATTTCTTTATCCATTCATCAGTTGATGGACATTTAATAAGTGTCTGAGTTCTTAAATGTGCCAAATTTTCTATTAAGCAAAACGAAACAAACAAAATCTTTTTTTTTCCCCATGCAAGAATCTTTGAAATCTCAAAGCGTCCTTTCCACACGTTTCTCAAAATGTAAATAGATTTAATAGCTCTGTGAACTGCAGAAAGGGCACTTACTGTCCACATACAACACTTGACGCTGTATCAGAAAGGGAGGATAGAATAGGTTTCAGCGTGTGGCACTGCCCCTCCCAGATCACAGACTTGTAGCACCTTGACCCACAGAAAACAGGGGCAGATACGGCCGCAGCCGCAGCACAGAAACCGTTTTGGACGAGGACTCGCCTTCGGGTAGCACATCAAATGAAAGCTCCCCGGGGGAAAAAAACATGAGCTTGGACAGGCAACCCTACTCTTCCCCTTCCCACCTCCACTCCTCAGGACTCAAAACAGACTCCAGCTCAGGTATAGAATACGGGAGGGCTGCCAGGAGGCACAGGCTGGCCCTGTAATGGGCAAGAAAAGTCACTTCTACCTATTTACACACTGCTCCCACGCCGCCCCCCCCCCATAAGTGAACCACACTCATCACACCCCTTCTTGGGCATCCCCCCTTCCTGTGACTCCCCAAACTGCAACTATCAGAATCCATGCTTACACCAGTTTACAATCTGGTCACAAGACGTAGGTAGGGTCCCTAAGCAGGTTATAGAAGTGCCTTTCTGCGAAAAGCACAGTCAGTTCCAAGTCCTGCCAGGTCAGCCCTAGCCCTGACCAAGATCAGCTACCCCAACAGGGAGGGAGTGTGAGTGAGGGTTCACAACCTCCCGTGTGCCAATCCTTGGCCAAGACAGAGGAAGTACCGGCAG
Organism: Leopardus geoffroyi; assembly: GCF_018350155.1. Taxonomy (NCBI): domain Eukaryota; kingdom Metazoa; phylum Chordata; class Mammalia; order Carnivora; family Felidae; genus Leopardus; species Leopardus geoffroyi. The sequence goes on from NC_059331.1 coordinate 169,042,765, forward strand.
GCAGCGAGTGAGTGAGGCCAGGCCGACAGGGAACAGGACAGGTGAGTGTCCAAGAGTACTTTGTGGGTGGGAACCTAATGGCAGAGGCAAGAAGGAGGGTGGCCAGGCAAAGAGTGGTCTGATTCCATAAATGGTCCCCATTCCACCAGCAAGGCTCTCACAAATCCAGGGCACTTTCCTGAAGACAATGAGCTGGGCTGACTCAGGGAAAGGCACAGGGAACAGCAGGAAAGGATCACTCATTCAATGGTTGCCACTCATCTCCAAGATGTCGACTTCCACGTCAGAATGCAGATTGTCAGGAAATCAGTAAATACTTCCTACATGCACATTATAACTAGCAGAAGAAAGGTAGTACTTGAAGACTCCTCAAAAGTCTTCAATCAGAAGAGAAGTTAAAACACAAACCTCAGGGCGCCTGGGTGTTTCAGTCAGTTAAGCGTCTGACTTGGGCTTAGGTCATGATCTCCCAGTCCCTGGGCTCAAGCCCCACGTGGGGCTCTGTGTTGACAGCTCAGGGCCTGGAGCCTGCTTCTGATCCTGGGTCTCCCTCTCTCTGCCCCTCCCCCTCTCACACTCTGTCTCTCTCTCTCAAAAATAAGCATTAAAAAATTGAAAAATTAAATAAAAAATATAAAACACAAACCTTGAAAAATACTCAAACATGGAGTGCCGTGAATAGGACAAACTATTTTTGGTGAGCAGTGGAAAGAAGGCAAGACCAGAGCACGAATGAGTGGAGAGGTGGGTAACTGGGGGAGGGGATGGGATCGGAGCAGTGCAGAGACGACAGAGAAATGAACAAGACAAAGGGAGGTCACCTTAAAGTAACCCTGAGGTTGGAGCCACCTGGTAAATGACCTCAAACGCTCATGCTGGCTTCAGGAGTCTAACCTCATTCCATGGGAAGAGGGGCAGTTGAAGGTCTCAGGCTAGGAGATGACAGCTGCAGGGTGAGAGTAGAAAGGAGAGCAAGGCAGGCCACCCAGTCAGAGGAGAATGAGGCAAACGAGGGGCACAGGTCACAGTGGGAATGGAAACCAGACAAACAGAAGACACTGCAGAGGAGAGCTGGCAGGAACAGGGGTTTCTATGCACAAGGCCCCCCAAGACTGGGGCGCACAAACAAGAAGGATGACTTAGAAAAGCAAACTCAAATAATTCTGGCCATTCAAGAAAAAACTGGTAAGTGTTCCAGAAGCGCCATCTTAAGGGAGAGATATTACATCAATCTAGAACAGGTAATAGAAAAGAGAGTTTATGTGCAGCCATACAAGTAGCCTAACTATCAGGAAAACAGATTTCTAAATCCTGTTTTCAGTGGATTTGTGGATTCTTTTTTCAGCGGTCAAGTGTTTTCCTAAATGGAAAACAACCAAAATCAGATATTCTGTCCTAAAAATAAATTCCAAAGGTGTAATAACCAACTACTTTTTACATATGTAAAGAAAAAACGAAAGCAGAATTATAAAGATTTTTTAAAGATGATGCTTATGTCGGGAAGTGAGATGTTCACTTTCATGCATGCCATGGGGGCGTGAATTAAGGCCACGTTGCAGAAATTGGCTTTCCAGCACGTCACATGCCTCAAAAGTCCCACAGCCCATGCTCCACTAATCTGATTTGTAAGAATATTTTCTAGGAAAGTGATACAAAATACTAAATAAAACTTCAAGCACAAAGCTCTTTTCTGTTATGATATTTATATTAACTTAAACAATAGTGAACATAACTTAAATATTTAAAAAAAGATAGAAATGCTTTTATAAGGTTACGTTATACTCACGTTTTGAACATAAGGGAGAGGTTAAAGAGGAAGTTTGCAAATGGTTTTAGGAGCATCAGAAAATGCAGGCGGTTGAATGCTACATGAAAACTCAAGACACATAGCTGCAGGTAGACTATGAAGACATTTGCACAAAGTGGGGAGAGGAGAAAGCCAAAGGCAGCACTGCTACACTATTAACAGAGACCACCGTGAGTGGTGCCTGTATTTCCCGGCTATTTTCCATTTTTCACATCTCTGACATGAGCAGATGCCCATTAAAGGATGAGAAGTGAGAGAGGGAGACTAACAAGGCCCAAAAGGAGGAAGGGGAGGACACAAGTCCAGGAGAGGCACAAAAGTGTGGGGTGAGCCTCAGGAGAGGCACCGGAAGCTGAGCCTGTCAGAGCTGGGGCCCACCAACCGAGAGCACACGGGGGAAGAAGTGCAAGTTCACGTCCTCTGCTTGGAGAAGGTAGGAAAACTGAAAGAGGCAGCAAAGTCACTCTGCCTGTTCTGCTCTCTGGCCAGTTGGCTAAGGCTAAATCACACTGTGATGACGGCTCAGTCAACCCGTGCCAACACCGGATTTTCCTGCAGGTCTGCAGGTCTGCTGCAAGGGATGGAGCCCTCCCTCTGGGACCCGGCAAGACGAGTCTGCTGAGACATCACAGGTTGTGGCAAAAGTAACAGCCATGTGTGTAGTGGCTGCACCACCAGCACTCACTGTTCACTCCCTACAGGGAACCACGGAAGGGTGCTCCTCCCTAGAGGGGACCACGGAAGGGCGCTCCTCCCTAGAGGGGACCACGGAAGGGCGCTCCTCCCTAGAGGGGACCACGGAAGGGTGCTCCTCCCTAGAGGGAACCACGGAAGGGCGCTCCTCCCTAGAGGGGACCACGGAAGGGTGCTCCTCCCTAGAGGGGACCACGGAAGGGCACTACTCCCTAGAGAGAACCACGGAAGGGTGCTCATCCCTAGAGGGGACCACGGAACGGTGCTCCTCCCTAGAGGGAACCACGGAAGGGCACTCCGCCCCAGAGGGGACCACGGAAGGGTGCTCCTCCCCCCAGCCGAAGCTCTACCGTGGCGGGAACACACCAGCTTCCCCAGGTCCCTTCTCCGTGGAAGGAGCGGATCATCATTAAGAACTGAGGACACAGCAGGAGAACCACGCTTCCTGAAAGAAATTACTTCGCTGACCCCAGGCAAATGCCCCACTATGTGGGCACACAACAAATTAGTATAACTTTCCCCCTGAGCTTCAGAAATTTGTCAAGGCAACAAGTGTCTCCCAGTGGGTCCAGTGCAGCCTGGGTCACTGAAAGCTGTCCTCTGCAATTAGAGGGTTACCCAAAAGTGAAGAGTTTTAGAATATTCAAATCCTAAATTTCTTCCTGGTTTCTTGAAGTCTCCTGGTTTGCCTCATTTGCCTTCCTGGCCAGCTAGCTCAGTGAGGGCCCGCAGTGGAAACATACCTGACGAGTGAATGGATAAAAGAAAACATGAATGGCCACCAGTTGTCATTCCCACAACACTGGGAGTCTTCACAAGAGACGTCAGCCGCAGCCTTGAACACAAGCGCTGGCACACAACTCTCACACATTAACTCCCAAAAGCGTGCTTCCAGAATCGTCCAAGGAAAGCAAGTGAATGTCGTCATCGGTGAAGATCAAAACCCACAAATGTGGCCTCTATACCTTGCTGATAAAATGATCTTTTTTTTTTAATTTTTTTTAATGTTTATTTTTGACAGAGAGAGACAGAGCATGAGTGGGGGAGGGGCAGAGAGAGGGAGACACAGAATCCGAAGCAGGCTCCAGGCTCTGAGCTGTCGGCACAGAGCCCGATGCGGGGCTCGAACTCACAGACCGCGAGATCATGCCCTGAGCTGAAGTCGGACGCTCAACTGCCTGAGCCACCCAGGCGCCCCAAAATGACCTTTAAAAGGCCACGTTCCTCAACATCTTTATCCGGAATTTCTAACACCATGAAGTTGTGATTTATCCAGACAGAACTATCATCAAGTCTGCCTCCTCGGAGTCTGGAAGCCCAGTCAGGATGAGCAAAGAACCACTACTTCAGTAACCCCACAGGGCTGCCTCGTTACCCAGATAGCATGGTCAAAACAGGAGCACCACCTCCCAGGACAAGTAGTGAAGGGGCGCCTGGGGGGCTCAGTTGGTTGAGTGTCCAACGTCAGCTCAGGTCATGACCTCACTGTTCCTGAGTTTGGGCCCTGCGTCAGACTCTGTGCTGACAGTGCAGAACTTGCTTGGGATTCTCTCTCCCTCTCTCTCTCTCTGCCCCTCCCCTGCTCACTCACTCTGTCTCTCTCTCAAAATAAACATAAAAAAACAAAAAAACAAAAAAAAGTAGTGAAAAGGGTTATCATGAAGCTGATTTTTAAAAAAAATTCTATGGAAACCCTGTTCAGCTCCCTGAAATGAGCCTTAGGAGCTGGGAGATCCTAAACACCAAGCGTGTCCCCACAGAGCCAGAGGCAGCCAGGTCTCCTCACCCAGAAACCCTCCTTGGCCGGAGGCCTCAGGCTGTCCGGTTCCCACAGAGGCCAGGGGCCCCAGGGTGTCCGGATCCCACAGGCTTTCCCAGGCTCTCCGGGTGGTCACAACTCATATGGCATAGGTTTCACTGCTACTACCTCATCTCTTTTCAAATACATTGTACTTTTTCATCATCCCCCACTTGTCAAATGAAAGCTTCTTCTTTTTCTTTTCTTTCTTTTTTTTTTTAGAGCAATAAAACAGAAGAGCTCAGTCTATCAGATTTTCCACAGCATGCTGGGCACCCCAGTAGATCACGACCTGCAGTTGACAGGCCCAGCTTGTGATCACTAAACACGAAAATGAAAATAAAAAACTGTTCTGAGCACTTCCAACAAAAATATTTATCTGGTCTGCTCCCTTCACACCTCAAGAAAGTCTCGGAAGGAAAAGAAGGACAGAAGGAAGGAGGGGAAGAGAAGATGGAGGGAAAGAGAAGAGGGAGGGAGGGAGGTTCCTTCACATGCTCGTGGCTCAGAGCCCTGGCCCACTGAGGGACAGCAGCAGCACCCCAGGAAGGGCCAACACGACAAAGAAGCGGGGGTATACAGCCTGAGAACTGACCCCAGCTGACCTCTCCCTCAGATTCGGCCTCAGCCCCACTCTACACACAGTGGGGCCCACTGAGGCTCTTTGTCCACTGACAGATACTGTTTACTGGAGCTGAACACCGTCCTGGAGACGCGGGGTGCTGCCCCCTCCCCGCAGGGCCCCCCCGCCAAGTGTCAATCTCTGGATTTGTGGGGCTATTCTGTGTGCCGGTTCTTGTCCAGGTCCCTGCTCAGTACTACCCCACCCCACCTGAGACACCTGACATTCCTACCTCGAAGCTTCCATGTGAAGCCAGAACAGGGGTCTCATGCATCATCAGGGATACCCCCGTGGGAGCTGAGGGCCAGCACCTGACTCAGCAGGCCTGAACCTTTGAAAGGTCTGCCTTTCAAAATCAGCTCAGCAGACTCTGAAATGTCTTTATTACGTAAGTTTTATTACAAAAGTAACACAAGATTGCTTTTTTTAAAGATTGCTTTAATACGTAAAGCAATACAAAGATCTTGAAACACAAGTTAATCTCCCCCATATATAGCCTCCCCAAATTGCCCCTAATTTCCCCAAAAGACACATTCTTCCTTCTGGTCATCTGCTGGGGGTGGGAGTGGGGGAGCACTCCCAGAAAACAGAATCATATTATAACCACTACCCTGCAACTTACTTTTTCTATTTATCACACAAGGGACATTTTTCCTGGTCAGGAAACAGACAGACACTTAACTCATTTTTTAAGTGTCTATGTAATAGTCCATACTATAGACCCAGCATAAGTTATGAAACTTCCCATATCAGTGGATTTACAGGTGTTACAGGTTTTGCCAGTATAAATACTGTGGCATACCCTCGCTTTTATATACGTGAATCCCCAAAACAAATCAAGTTATCAGTATATTTTTCATATAATAGATATTGCCAGATTACCTTCCAAAAGACTGTAACCAACTCATGTGCTTACTAGCAAAGTGCATCTGGGCCCATCTCCCTGAGCCCTCACCAGTGCCGGGTATCATTCACCATGTGAATGTTTGGCAATCTGCACGTAAGCTTTATATTCACATTTCCCCTAAGTAGTACTGAGGGTAAACACATTTTCATACAGTAAGTGGGCCATCTTCCTTCCTCCTCTGCAAACTACTATTCACATCTTTGCCTGTTTTCCTATTCAATCTTTGCCTTTTTCTTACAGGGTGTAGGGGCTCTTCATAATTCAGAATAAGAACCTCCGGTCCACTGACATGTTGCTAAATGGTTCTCCCAGTTTGGTTATCTTGTTTTTAATTGTGATGTTAAATAACATGACTAATAACATAAAATGTGGCATCGAAACCATTTCTAAGTGCACAGTTCCGCAACACTGAGCATGTTCACACTGTTGTGCAACCATCACCACTATCATCTCCAGAACTTTCCATCTTCCCAAACTGAAACTCTGTCCCCATTAGACCTAACTCCCCATCCCCCTTCCCCAGCGCCTACCCTCTCCTCTCTGTCTCTATGGATCTGGCGGCTCCAGGGACCTCATAGAAGTAGAATTACAGGGCAGTTGTCCTTCTGTGACTGGCTTTGCTCACATAATGAGCATCCTGTCCTTCGGGTTCGGCCATCCTGTAGCAGGTGTCGGGATTTCCCTCCTTTCCAAGGCGGAATGATTCTCTGTTGTACATCTATACTACATTTGTTCATCCATCCATCTGGCGATGGACATTTGGGTCGTTTCTACCACCTGACTTCTGTGAATGAGGCTGCCATGAACATGGGTGTGCAAATATCTATTTGAGTCCCTGCTTTCCATTCTTTGGGGTATTCTTTTGAGATTGCTAGATCATATGGTAAGTCTGTGTTTAATTTTTTGAGGAACCTGGCAGCTGCACCATTGTACATGCCCACCAATGATGCCCTAGGGGTCCATTTCCCCACATCCTCACCAACACTTGATATTTTCTGTTTTTGTTTTTTTTACAGTAGCCATCTTCAGATGCGTGAGCTGGTAAGTATGTTTATCTTTTGACATTTTTTTTAATGTTTGTTTATTTTTGACAGAGAGAGAGAGAGAGAGACAGAGCATGAGCAGGGGAGGGGCAGAGAGAGAGAGAGGGAGACACAGAATCCGAAGCAGGCTCCAGGCTCTGAGCTGCCAGCACAGAGCCCGATGCGGGGCTCGAACTCACGGACCATGAGATCATGACCGGAGCTGAGGTCGGACTCTCAACCGACTGAGCCACCCAGGAGCCCCATTGACTTTCTTTATAAAGTACATTATCCCATGCAAAAATTTTAATTTTAATTGTGATTTCAAAGATCTATTGGACACTTTGAAAATATATATAAGGTTAATAGGCATATATATTTCTCTCTCCATTCTAAGAAAAGGAAAGGGAGGGGAAAGGAAAGAGAAGAAACCTGTGTCTGACCACAGAACATTCTAGACTCCCCAAAGGGGCCTGCCCTCTGTATCCTTACAGGGCTGCTGGGCCACGCCTCCTTGCCCCACTCGCCTGTAGGGTGAAAGAAGTGGCAACCACAGACCCAAACAGTATGTTTTCCTTACTAACTCCCCATCAGCTACTCATAGCACACAATTTTGTGAGACTGGATGATGCCTGCTTTGCTATTTCATAGACTTTAGCTATATTAGAAAAAATATCAAATATTGTCTGTCTCCATAAATCAAAGCCTGCATATATATTTACATTTAAATTGCTTTCTTTTTCCAAAGAACTCAAAGCTGTTATCTTACATAATGTTAATATGAGTCCCTGCCAGGAAGGCAAGTTGAGGTTAGGGAAGGAAAACCCCCACGACAATTATGATTCCAGGCCTGCTTTTCGTCAAGGACAAAGGAGAGTGAACGAAACTATAGTTTCCATTATGCTGCTGCCGCTTACATCCCCAATTTAATTAAACATGCACATAGCTATTTTCTTTACAGTCAAACTTCACTGAAGGCAGGTGACACATTTTTACAAGTAAGATTATTTTTTAAAATCTGCTTCCTGGGGCACCTGCGTGGCTCAGTTGGTTAAGTGTCCGACTTCAGCTCAGGTCATGATCTCACAGCTTGTGAGTTTGAGCCCTGCGTTGGGCTCTGTGCTGACAGCTCAGAACCTGGAGCCTGCTTTGGATTCTGTGTCTACCTCTTTCTCTGCTCTTCTCCCGCTCATGCTCTGACTCTCTCTCTCAAAAATACGTAAATGTTAAAAAAAAAAAAAAAAAAAAAAAACCTGCTTCCAAATAAAAGCTTCACGGGGTACAATCACAAGCAGCCTGGGAGGGGAGGGCAAGGGAGAGGCCTGACTGTGTATAAGAGTTGGAGGCGCTCAAGCTGGCAGGGCCACACGGCTGAACACTCTACATCCTGCCATCATGGAGGTTCTAATGTACTCTCCCCCCGCCTAAGTCACCATCATCACAGTCTGCACAGAACTTCCCCCAATCCCCGAAAACACACACACACAAAACAAACTATCCGGGGTTGTCAGCAATTTGTCCCCATGGCACATGAGCTAGCAGGACACAAGTATGATTGTTCCCAGCCCTGAAATCCCAGGTCTGGTCCACAGCACTGTTCACTCCAAGGGACACTCAAAGCACCTGGTTTTTGACTTTCAGACCCTCAAATGTGTCCCGTGTGGGCCCAGCAAGGACCAACTGAGCTCAGGGGTGGTCAGGCACAAGGCACCTTTTACTCGTGGAGGGCTTCCAGGGTCTAGGTCCTCTGTGAGCCAGGTTCCACCCGCAGACACCCGCGTTTGCACAGAGAACAGGGGCAGTCAGAGACGTCTGTGGCAGGCTCCAGGCAAGGACAAAATCCACACCCAAAACACACTCCCTGAACTACCTGGAGAGACCAGGAGCAGTAGGAAAACAGGCGCGCCCCTCACATGGGTCCTCCCACAGCTACCCGGGCCCACCTGCAGACTCCGTGCGTTTTCAGGAGAAGCAGTACAGGGCAAAGCCCCTGTGCAGGTGTTGTACCCTCACCCCTCCCTTAGTGTTTGAAGGCCACGACCCAATGGCACACTGCCCCAGATCTGCTGCCATCACACAGCACACAGGTGTCTCCTGAGCAGGGCAGATGTGGTGGAGGGAAGCTCATGTTCCCACCCCTCCAGACCCAGCCACTGGCAGGGCTCAGAGCTCTACCTGGAAACACAAAGCACCAGACATCTCTTCTCTTCCTGATGAGAACAAAACAGGTGGTCTAAAGGATCAACGGCTTCCTGCTGATGGAGCAAAACTAGGCTGAGGGATGTGGCAGTTCCAGCTGGAGTCGGGGCACCCGATTCCATCACCTCCTCTTGTAAAGCTGCTGGTGAGCAGCCGTAAATCCTGGGTACAGGTGCAGATGTAGACGCAGACACACACACGTGCATATAAACAATGTGTTCCACTTCCGTTAGGTTTCCATTAACTTTTTAATCACGCCCAGAGAAGTTTCAGCTCCACAACTCTCTTCGCGAGCCTCAAAGAAAATGAACCTCGCCCAGAATGTTCCCTCCACATGGTGAGCCCCATCCGCGGTTAGCAGGGTAGAGGCAAGCCCACAGCCACAGCTGCATGTCGGCTGGGACTCGCACACTTACCATTCACGCAGGTCTCAGACGGTCTGCAGAGGCCATCCTCAAACAAACAGCCTGGGGAGGAAAGACAAAAGAGAAATGAGTCAGCGCTACAAAGAACAGTGCGGCTATCCAGGGCCATTACATCCACCGACTCCCGAGTCTCGAAGAAACGACGCGGACACACACAGGCTCTTTGGATCTGACTTTGTTGAGATAATGCAGATGCTGGAAAGCAGCAGGATACACAAAAGAGAACGGCAGGTTAGGAAGAGGTTATTAACTACGAGGGGATCCACCCCCTGGGTCACTGTACCGTCTCTGATTGTTAATTTGCTCACTGGGGAACTGCTGTAAAATCCACAGAGTTGAAGCATTCCCTGAAACAAATACGGGTTGAGGAAGGCACAAAAACAGGACTGGAGAAGCTACGAAAGCAGCTTCTGTTCTAGAAGCAGAGGAGCAGCATCTAACAGGGGACAGCGCTGCCATGAATTCACAAGAATAAGCAGTTTCACTGTGCCCTTACAACAATTCAAGAGAGAGAGATTACAGTCCCCGTGCTCCCTGGGAGAAGCCCACAGGCAGGCCCGGAGCACAAACCCAGGGAGATGCCCCTCAGTCAGCCACCTGGGCCTCAACTCAAAGCAAAGGGTCTGCTTTCCTGAAGCAACATATAATCTCATGACAAATATCACATCCTGTCTTTGTCTGGTTGGAACACACATCGCTGCCCACTTCATGCACGAACTGACCGCGTGCTGCTGTCTATCTGTTACTGTGCCCCTGTTCCCCACTCCCCCTGGCTCTGCCCCCTGGGGCCTCTCGTTCACAGGCCCACCCCACTGAGTACCCGCAGCAGGCCCTGTGAGGTGGGAAAGGTACAACAGCCTGGAAGGAAAACTGCCAAGAACCATCCAAAAGACGGTTAGCCAGCACTGAGAGTTAGCGAGACCTGCATCCAATCTTGTTGCCCCAGAAGTAGTGACCCTGAGAAAGGCAACGGGCCCATCCAGTCTCGGTCTCATGAGCAGGACAATCAGGCTGCCTGATCTTTAAGACTCAAGTCCAGCCACCCAGGAGATGGTCTCTGCCGGAAGAACAGATGCAAACCACCCAGGGTCTCTCAAGGAGCCCGGGCAGTCTGGTCGCCCCTCCCACTGCCCCAGATGCTCAGAGGGCCACATGCTCCCTTCTCTGTGCCCAGGACCATCCCAGCGCATTGCCAGTGCCACAGAAGACCGTGGAGGAGCAGCCCCATGCTCAGGCCCACCACTCACTCACATTAACAACCCTGTTTGTCACATGGAACTTGCAGATGACAGACTGTGAGGAAAGGCAGCAGGAAGAAGCCTTTCCCCACTTCCTGTGCTGCTCTAATCACAGCTGACAATTAGACTCAATTGGAAGGAGAAACGTACCGCAATTAACACTTGAATCTTGACCCTCAACAACCTGCTATCTGCGTGTGCCTAATTCCATCCTTTACAGGGAACTGGTTAAAAAATGCAGCAGAGAGACTTCTACCAGCAGTATTTCAAGTTGTTTATCAGCAGAGCTGCAAGCGTTAAGCATACTCCACCCCACCATGCAATATGCTAATTTATTTGTGTTGTTATCTGCTCTAAAATTAAGAAAGGCCATATTTCAATTTAAGTGTCAGCCACCTACTAACACTAATTACGACCATAAATCATACAAAGAAAAAGACATCTGTGTGAGACACTTGGCCCCGCCCCGTGCTCTCCATCCGACACACTTCCTTCTCCAGCGGCACCCACCTCCCTCTCCCTTGGCAGGCTGGGCACGGCTCCAAAGTCGATTTGTTCACACAGCAATCTCACAGTCGAGCTCGTGAATGGCCTCAAGACCAGGTGCGACTCCAAAGCCAGGCAGTTAAACCTGTGAAGCGGGCCCGTGAAGCAGTCCATCTTGGTGCCCAGAGCTTACAGCCAGAATTGCTCAGCTTTGATGGTGGTATCCCCCCTCTCCATGAAAACAAAGGCGGCATTTCCAAAATGCTCAAACTGCTCCCTTGGCTGACCACCCAGAGACCAGTTGTGAAGGTGGGAACACCCCTTATGCATCTATCCACAGATTTCCCTCCAGCTTCAGAACACACACGCACGCTGACAGATACACACAGGCAGACACATCACACACACTCACAATACACTCACAGATGTGCATACCAAATCTTTCTAGTCCTAATTCTGCTTCCCCTTTGTTTTCTCAGAATGCTGCGCAAGATTGCGTCACCACCTTGATGCCTCTTTTTCTTTGCCTATTCAAACAGAAAAAGATCCAGCCATTCCGCAGAACCAGGCCAGCTCTGCCTCCCATCATTCCTGAGACATTTAGAAAGGGTTTTGTATTTTGTGGTGGAAAGAGCCCACACGAGCAGGATTCCCATGCCCTGGCCAGTTAACTGCCGACCCACAGCTGCACGAATCCCCAGTGCAGCCCTTCCACTCGGAGGGTGTCCCCTCCAGACTGGGATGCTGCTGTAGAGGGGAGAGTGGCCTGGAAATCGAAGGCCCCAGCCGAGCAATCCGCATCACCAGTATTCCGCCCACCCACAGGCAAGCTGACTACCCTCCAGGGTCTGCTCTTTCCCAAGCTCCCTCCCTCCCACAGGTGTTTGCAGAGGCACTGAGATGGATGCCAGTGCACACTAGCAGAATAGGAGAGGTTCTGTGACCGAATGTAAGAAAAAGAAAAAAGTAAAATGAATTCTCTCACCAAACAATAAAACAGGTTCTCTCTCAGATGGACCATACGAACAGGAGCAGTGACTGTATCTTGTACAAAGCCACTGGAACATGCTTAGAACCCAAGTATTCTCAGGAAATCTTAACACTGAGAGCTGATGGGGAGCCTGGGTGGCTCAGTTGGTTAAGCGTCCAGCTTTGGCTCAGGTCATGATCTCACGGTTTGTGAGTTTGAGCCCCACATCAGGCTCTGTGCTGACAGCTCAGAGCCTGGAGCCTGCTTCAGATCCTGTGTCTCCTTCTCTCTCTACCCCTCCCTGCTCGCTCGCTCTCTCTCTCTCTCTCAAAAATAAATAAACATTAAAAAAAATTTTTTTAAACTGAGAGCTGATAATGCTACTAAGCCAAGAAAGATTTAGTATGACAGCCAAATAAAATGATGACAAACTCCAGCTGGCATGCGAATTCTACTCAAATGCACGTTAATAACTAGTATAACAAGTACGTTATCTCTTTGCAAAGGCAATCTTTCACAAATAACGAAGTCTTCTCATACATAGTTCTCTTACTTGATCACTCCCCCTTCTCACTGAGCACTCCCAAAGCAAACAACAGTACAATGTAATGACTCTCCCCGTTGCCTACTGCAATGCCTACTCCCATTTTGCAAAAAAGGGAAGCCCGGACTCGAGAAGGTTAAGAGAATGCCCCCAGTCTGACTCAAAGCCTGGTCTGTCTCCCCCCCACACACGTGCTTTCTCCACTACTGCGAGCTGTTCCAAGTAAGAGGGTTGGGTTTGTGTCCACACAAGCGTTCACCAGGGCAGACACAGGCACATCACACCACTGGGACCTTACTTGGTGGACCCCTCTGTCCAGATCCCGGCCCGCAACTCTCATTCCTTCTCCTACCTCCACCTGCAACCTTTGCTCTTCTGTGGGCCTGGAACACACCCAAGGAAAGAAAAAGGCAAATCTTTGCCAGTATCTGGCCAGTGACCGCACACACGTGCCCCCTTGGCGGGAAGGAGAGCCCCTGCTCCTGCTCACTGCTTCTCCTTTTACCGTATAGCTCCTCCTAAGGCAGCACCACTGGGCTCCTGCTTGCCCGTGGCTCTGCTCCTGGCCTCCACACCCTGTCTCAGCTCCCTGGAGCTTTGCAGAGCAGCTCCCACCCTGGCAGGAAGCGATGGGAGGCCGATGGTGACACCTGGACTCAGGTGCCTTCAGCCACACGCAGAAACGAAGGGTACGGGCGAAGCGTGTCTGTCCCGGGGCCCATCCTGCCAACAATTACCAGGAGCACCGCCCCAGAGGGAGTCAACCTGAGGCGTGTCTCAGAGCAGACACTGAAGTAGATAAACAGTGGCGGACAGGTCCAGGCACAGGGCACACCCCCTGGCTGCACCTCAGGGGTTCCCAGGAGTGGACAGACATCATTTATTTTGTTGGTTTTTGATTTTGGTCTTGATTTGGTGTATACGTTGTTTGTCCTCCACTAACCCAGCCCATTTTCTCTGGGAGCTGATTCTTGGCTCTCAGACATCTAAATAGCAATAATCTAAAAGCTGCAAGACGGTGCGTGTGTGTGGTGATTTGTACAGGAAGGCTCATGTTTAAGCCAGGGTGAGCCACTGGAACCAGGCAATGAACAGACCTGACTATCTCAGTGCAGCGGGAAAGCCTTCCCAGCCGCAGCACCGGAAGGATATTGGGTGACCCTTTGTGGCAGGTTCTGGGCTGCAGTCTCCACCACAGCAGATGCCAGCTGAGGGAGGACAGCTCTCGGTTCACGGTGGTCCCCAGTAAAACCTCAGACCTGGAGATGGGCACAAACACCCTTTTCCAGCTCCATTTCACTCCCCACAGGTGGACTTTCACAGTTTCTATTCTTTCTGTTCCTGTTCGTCCTCTGCCAGGAGTCCCCAGCTCCCCCAAGAGTCCCTGGAGCACAGCACTCAGTAAATTGGGTGATTTAATGCATGAAGAATCACTTCGGGGCGTGCAGGGCTGAGAAACCGAATAAGAACTCTCCACTGCCCCAGCTCCCAAATGTGAGGAGTCCACACCTTGGTTCGAATACTCCTCGTACTGGAAAAGTGGCATGAAAACACAGTGAACGGCTACAGGTATTTGGTAATCAATATATTCACCCTCATTAAGTGAAGGCAGAGCGCCCCGAGAGCATGCAGGGAGGCACTGTGCCCTGTCCTGGACCAGGGCCTGGCGGGCCTGGCCCACTCGCTAGGCAGCGGGAGGTGTCCTCCCACGAGCAGACAGAGGTCCAGGGGAGTGGCAGCTGGGTGCACACCTACGGTGGCAGTTCTCTCTCCTCCACCGTGACCTCCGGAATCTCCAGGTCAGAAGGGCAGCCCTTCCAAAAGCAACAGGAGCAGGTGCTGGGCTGGTCTCTGCTGAGGCAGGGGGAGCACAGGCTCCGGTGAGCTGCAGGTGGAGGCTGAGGGCAGCCTCACCCCTGCCCCTGACAGCTGCAGGGGAGAAAGGAAGTTCTGAATAAGGTGTCAAACCAATTTCACAGAAGCCTATAAAGCCCAGGTGATGCGAGCTGGCACCTGACAGTGTGAAACGGAGTATCAGCTGGTGCCAGGCAAAGTCTGAGATAAAGGTCACCTGGACACCGGGACGCAGGGTCTAAGCCGTCACCTGCTGTCTCTACCAAGCATGTGTCTTCTTTGAAACCCACCAGCCACTGACTGCACTCACTCACTCACTGTAGTCACTGAGCAGTTATTCGTCAGAGGCCCCTGTTTTATGGCCAGCAGCAGGTGAACCATCAGTAGAAACAGCCTTCTTTAGGTTTCCCACTCACACCCTGGTCGGCATAGCAACAGCCTGAGTCATGTAAATGCCAAGAAGCAGTCTCAGGAAAGACACTCAAGTCCTCCCAGCTGCCTCTGGGAAGGTGTTTCATACTTCAGTACCACCTTTTTGCAAGAAACATACACAGACTTCATAACTTCCAAAATACAAGGCAGGGACTAAGTCAGTGGAGCATTCAACTGTTGATCTCTGGGTCACGAGTTCGAGCCTCATGTTAGGGGTAGAATTTAAATATACATTTATAATAGCAAAGTTAAATAATATAAACCTTACTTTCCTTTCCCGGCTCACTTGCACTAGAAGCCTCATCAGACACCCACACTGACCACTGTGCCCAATGTGCTGCAGAGCTCACTGCCCGCATCCCCCACAAAACCCCACGTGCTCTGTTTTTTGTTCCTGACTTTGTGTACCTGTCCTGGCCTGTCCAGGCCTTTAGAAAAGAGCAACTGTGCCTTGAGCCCCATGAGCCCCCAGTCACTGTGTCTAGTGGAGCCTTTCAATAATCTTAATCAATTTCATTTCAGTGCCAGAATTTATCAAAACAGTGATTCTCACCAAAGCCATTTTATCAGTCTCTCCCAGGTAGAAAACAGTAAGGACTGTGAAAACATGAGGTTCTGGGGAATTACATTAAATTATACTCTTTTAGAAACGGCATTAGCAAAGAAAAGTAAGGTGTAAGATTTGAAGAAATATTCTTTTTAAAAGTCATCCTCATTTTTAACATCCATCCAGAGTGAGGAAGTATTGGCCTGGCTCTACCCCATGGTGGACGCACAGCCTTGGCAAAGCCTCTCTGGCTTAGTTGTCTCAGCTGCGAATTGGGGGGGCGGGGAGTTCCCTGCACCCAGCAGGTGTGAAGATAAAGTGCCCATAGTCCCTGGCACAGGGTCCTGCTGTCACTGCTCCCAACATCGCCATGCCATGGGCACAGACCCACATAACCACAAATTCCCTACTCCCACGGTAGTTTTCCTGAACATTTCTATCACATCAAAAGCAAAAATGCGTTTAATCAGATGGAGTATCCAAGCATGGATAGAAAACCTTTTCCACATTAAGAACTGCTTCTTTTGGAATAGACCCTGAACAACAAGCAAGAGAATAAAAAGCCTCAGACCAGAGGCTGGGATGCTGTGCACTTCTAGGAGCTGTGCACTTCTGGGAGCAGGAAGCAGCCCTGAAACCAGCGCCCGGACACCCCTCATCTCAGCAACCTGCACTGAAGTCACAATATCTTGTCTCCTTCCCCCAAGATCCCAGATTAAAGCTGTGGTCCTGATTCCAAAGACAAAAGAGAAAGAGAGAGGAGGGGGAGAGGAAAGGAAGGTGGGGAGGAGGAGGGAGAGGGAATGAGAAGGGAACAGGAAGGCGGCACTGTGATGTCCCTCCCAAAGCATCTAGAGGTTTGAGGCTTTCAGGGTAGGAGGGCTTCTACCCATCATGTTCATCCCAGTGCTGTCTGGGTGCAGAAACCACAATCCAGGATGCTGGTGATCCCACTGAGAGGAAGAAGACAGTCTCCAGAGCTAAAGAGCACATGGGGGTCTGAGACCAAAGCCATTCAAAACTGGTGTGTATTGGGGCGCCTGGGTGGCGCAGTCGGTTAAGCGTCCGACTTCAGCCAGGTCACGATCTCGCGGTCCGTGAGTTCGAGCCCCGCGTCAGGCTCTGGGCTGATGGCTCAGAGCCTGGAGCCTGTTTCCGATTCTGTGTCTCCCTCTCTCTCTGCCCCTCCCCCGTTCATGCTCTGTCTCTCTCTGTCCCAAAAATAAATAAACGTTGAAAAAAAAAAAAAAACTGGTGTGTATTACCCAGGGCACTATGGCCTTACAGTCAACTGCCCAGGAGTAACTGAGAGCTGAAATCTGTTCTACTGTAGGCTTCACAGGCACTGCCTGCTGCAAACCTTCAGGGTAACTTCTCTCACCTCATTCTGTGTGACAGGGTAGCTGCAGGCTCAGTGCCCCTCCACATCCATGCTTCCTTCCCAGCGGGGGACACAGCGAGAAACCCACACAAACACAGGCAAGCTGGTGCCTGTCAGTGAGGCGGGCTCCGGGGACCAACGCAAATCACCAGGTCATGACAACTGGTCCTCCCTAGTCCAGCTCCCCACAACTTTGCTTGGTTAACTCTGTCCCTGAAGGTGACATCTACATTCATCAGGGGCTGAAAAGGCCACGGTCTGCCACACATCTTTTGTTTCTGCAAACAAAGTTCTTGTCTGAGGCAGGGGCCACTATCTTGAGGCAGTTCTTGCTGGCCCACCTATCCACAAAATCAGCTTCTCCGAGAAGTTGGTTAAGCATCCAACTCTCGGTTTCAGCTCAGGTCATGATCTCATGGTTCGGGAGTTTGAGCCCTGTATTGGGCTCTGCGTTGCCAGCATAAAGCCTGCTTGGGATTCTCTCTCTTCCTCTCTCTCCTCCTCCCCTATTCACATGCTCTCTCAAAGTAAATAAGTAAACTTTAAAGACAAAAATCAGTGTCTTGCACACAGAGAACTCCATACCTGTTCTGGAAGGGGGCTCATGAGCCAGGACCTGCCAACCATCAAGTCCTATGACATTTTTCAAAAATAAAGAAAAACTAAATTCTTATCTTGAGTAACTCCCTTGATTTCAAGTTCTTCATTGCATATATTTAAAAATAAGAATCGGGGCGCCTGGGTGGCGCAGTCGGTTAAGCGTCCGACTTCAGCCAGGTCACGATCTCGGGGTCCGTGAGTTCGAGCCCCGCGTCGGGCTCTGGGCTGATGGCTCGGAGCCTGGAGCCTGTTTCCGATTCTGTGTCTCCCTCTCTCTCTGCCCCTCCCCCGTTCATGCTCTGTCTCTCTCTGTCCCAAGAGTGAATAAACGTTAAAAAAAAAAAAATTAAAAATAAGAATAAATTGTTCCAAATTCAAGATATCTACCAGAATTCTGTGTTTTATTTTTAAGGTGCAGGAGTTAATTGTTGGGAAATGTGTTGTGAACAACGTACATCTTGCTGTACTACTTTGATGGGCTTCAACTCTATGTGTTCTGAGTGCTTTTTTGACTGGTTCTTTGTTTTTTGTCCTCTACTTCCTGAGATGGAATAATATCTTCAAAACAAGCATTATTTTCTTGAATTGTTCTTTGGGATTAAGAAAGCATTTCTAGGCTTCTTTCCATAGATACAAAGCTAAAGGAAAGCTCTGGGAAAATATCTAATGAGGAGCTTTGAATGTCAAATACTGAGAGTGCAAATAGCCACTTTGTAAGGAGACAGATATGGGGAAGCAAACTCAGAGAACCCCGTGGGGACAGTCAGGAACACGCCCCAGATCGAGCAGCACTGAAGGCCAGGTTAAAGTGAGCTACATGAAAACTAGGATTGCTGAGAGGTGGCATACATGGGTGGCACAGCCAAACTTTCCATTATATGTGAGATGCGTGGCTTGAAGAGGAAACAAGACTGTTGGCAGTGCTGGATTGACTTATCTGGTTTCCAGGCCATTCTTGATGCACAGACCACTACGATAGTCGTATAATCTCAGGACCCTCCTTAGTAGACTTAAATCATTTTGTCATCATCACATGATAGATCATGGTATTTACCATATTTCAGGGGAGATATAAGTCAACTGGGGGTCCTGATAAAATATACATTTGATCCCCTAGACCTGCCATGGAGCCCAGAGTTCTACATTTCCAATAAGAAGTAAGGGTACAGCTTGTAGAAATAATTTTAATTAAAAAACTTACATCAAGGCAGCCAGCAGGAGGTGGAAAAAGCAGTAGGAAGAGGATTAATGATGGCCAACGACAGCTGCGGGAAATGGCAACAACCCCTCACTTTCCGGCATGGTCCCTGAGGGTCGGCCCAGCCTTGACGGAGAGGAGATGCCCAAGAAGCACCCAGGCTGAGGCAGTGGCGGCGGCAGGGACTCAGTGAGGAGGAGGACACGGGGGAGCAGGGACACGGGTAGAAAGGGAAGACGGTGGCATCACTGCCCCAGCCGCCTAGTGCCACTGCCCACGCTGGTGGACTGGTTCCCGCACCTCCCGGTGGCAGAATCAAGGCCAGCCCCGGCTCCTGGCCCCACCTTGGACTCCGAGACAACACCCCCTGCCGCCCCCTCCCCGTCACAGGCACACACTCACTGAGCTCCTGGGCCAGGCCTGCCTGCCCTCTGGGCGACTTGAACAAACAAATCAAAGCACACCTGGTAGAGGGTCCAAAACATCACTACCAGTAGGGAGATAAAGCAACCAAAGTCCCAACAACAGAGAGCAAGTAACACGCGCCAAAAAACACCTCCTGAAGGCCCTGGACAGTGTATGACCTTCTTTAATATGGTAGTGCTCACAGGTACAGGGCACACAGCAAGGTTTTAAAACATGTAAGGGACAGAAAACTAGCCAAAATGACGAAACAGAAGAATTCTCCTCAAAAGAAATCCCAGGAAGAAATGACAGCTAAAGAACTGATGAAAACAGATATAAACAATATAACAACAAGAATTTAGAGTAATAGTCATAAGATTAATAGCTCGGCTTGAAAAAAGCATAGAAGACAGAAGAGAATCTATTGCTGCAGAGATCAAGGAACTAAAAATTAGTCATGATGAATTTAAAAATGCTATAAATGAGGTGCAAAATAAACTAGAGGTGGTGACAGCCAGAACTGAAGAGGCAGAGGGGAGATAGGTGAGATAGAAGATAAAATTATGGGAAAAGATGAAGCTGAGAAAAAGAGAGATAAAAAAAAGCCTAGACCACGAGGAGATAGAGAACTAAGTGATTCAATGAAACGGAATAATATCCATATCACAGAAATTCCAGAAGAAGAAGAGAGAGAGAAAGGGGCAGAAGGTGTACTTGAATAAATCATATCTGAGAACTTCCCCAATCTGGGGAAGGAAACCAACACTGAAATCCAGGAAGCACAGAGAACTCCCTTCAAACATAACAGGAATCGATCTTCTGCATGACATATTATAGTGAAACTGGCAAAATATAAAGATAAAGAGAGAATTCTGAAAGCAGGTAGGGACAAACAGGCCTTAACCTACAAGGGTAAACACATAAGGGTAGTAGCAGGCCTATCTCCTGAAACTTGGCAGGCCAGAAGGGAGTGGCAGGAAATATTCAATGTTATGAATAGGAAAAATATGCAGCCAAGAATCCTTTATCTAGCAAGCCTGTCATTCAGAATAGAAAGAGAGATAAAGGTTTTCCCAGACAAACAAAAACAGAAGGAGTTCATCACCACTAAACCAGCCCCACCAGCAATCCTAAGGGGCCTCTGTGAGTGTTGCAAAGACCACAAAGGACCAGAGACATAGCTACAACCATGAAACCTAAAATAACACAATGACTCTGAATCCATATATTTCAATAATAACACTGAACGTAAATGGACTAAATGCTTCAACCAAACGACATAGGGTATCAGAATGGAATAAACAAGACCTATCTATTTTCTGTCTAGAAGACCCATTTTAGACCTGAGGACACTTTCAGATTGAAAGGGAGGGGATGGAGAACCATCTATCATGCTACTGGAAGTCAAAAGAAAGCTATAGTAGCTATCCTTGTACCAGACAAACTAGATTTTAAACTAAAGGCTGTAACAAGAGATAAAGAAGGGCATTATATCATAATTATGGGGTCTATTCATCAAGAAGAGCTACAATTATAAATGTTTATGCACCAAATTTGAGAGCACCCAAAGGTATAAAACAATCATAAACATAAGCAATATTATTGGTAAGAATGTGGTAATTGCAGGGGACTTTAATACTCCGCTTACAACAAGGGACAGATCATCTAGGGAGAAAATCAGTAAAGAAACAATGTCCCTGAATGAAACACTGGACCAGATGGACGTGACATATATTCAGAGCTTTTTATCCTAAAGCAGCAGAATACACATTCTTCTTGAGTGCACATGCAACATTCTCCAAGATAGATCACATACTGGGTCACAAAACAGCCCTCAATAAATATAAAAGAAGTGAGATCATACCATGCACATTTTCAGATCACAATGCTGTGAAACTTAAAATCAACCACAGGAAAAAGTTTGGAAAACCTCCAAATGCATGGACATTAAAGAACATCCTACTAAAGAATGAATGGATCAACCAGACAATTAGAGAAGAAATTTAAAAATATAAAAAAACAAATGAAAATGAAAACATGACAGTCCAAACCCTTTGGAATGCAGCAAAGGCAGTCCTAAAAGGAAAATACATTGCAATCCAGGCCTATCTCAAGAAACAAGAAGTATCCCAACTACAAATCTAACAGCACACTTAAAGGAACTAGAAGCAGAACGGCAAAGAAACACCAAGGCCAGCAGAAGAAGAGAAATAATAGGGATCAAAGCAGAAATAAACAGTATAGAATTCAAAACAAACAAAACAAAACAGTAGAGCAGATCAATGAAACTAAGACCTGGTTTTTTGAAAAAATAAAATTGATAAACCCCTAACCAGACTTCTCAAAAAGAAAAGAGACAGGACCCAAATAGATAAAATCACAAATGAAAATGGACTTATCACAACTAATCCCTCAGAAATACAAACAATTATCAGAGAATACTATGAAAAATTATATGCCAACAAACTAGACAACCTGGAAGAAATGGACAAATTCCTAAACACCCACACACCACCAAAACTCAAACGGGAAGAAACAGAAAATTTCAACAGACCCACAACTAGTGAAGAAATTGTATCAGTTACAAAAATCTCCCAACAAATAAGAGTCCTGGGCCAGATGACTTCCCAGGGGAATTCGACTAGACATTTAAAGCAGAGTTAATACCTATCCTTCTCAAGCTGTTCCAAAAAGTAGAAAAGGAAGGAAAGCTTCTGGACTCATTCTATGAAGCCAGCATTACCCTGATCCACAAACCAGACAGAGACCCCACAAAAAAGGAGAATTACAGGGCCAATTACAGGCCCTGATGAACATGGATGCAAAAATTCTCAACAAGATACTAGCATATCGAATTCAACAGCATATAAAAAAGAATTATTCACCATGATCAAGTGGGATTCATTCCTGGGCTGCAGGGCTGGTTCAATATTCACAAATCAATCAATGTGATATACCACATTAATAAAAGAAAGGATAAGAACCATACGATACTGTCAATAGATGCAGAAAAAGCATTTGACAAAATACAGCATCCTTTCTTAATAAAAACCCTCAAGAAAGTTGAGATAGAAGGAACATATCTAAACATCATAAAAGCCATATATGAAAAGACCACAGCTAATATCATCCTCAATGGGGAAAAACTAAGAGCTTTCCCCCTGAGATCAGGAACACGACAGGAATGTCCACTCTCACCACTGTTGTGTAACATAGTGTTGGAAGTCCTAGCATCAGCAATCAGACAACAAAATGATATAAAAGGCATCAAAATTGGCAAAAAAGAAGTCAAACTTTGACTTTTCAGATGACATGGTACTCTACAGGGAAAACCCAAAAGACTCCACCAACAGGCTGCTAGAACTGATACATGAATTCAGCAAAGTCTCAGGGTACAAAATCAATGTACAGAAATCGGTTGCATTTCTATACACCAATGATGAAGCAACAGAAAGAGAAATCAAGAAACTGATCCCATTTACAATTGCACCAAAAACCATAAAATGCCTAGGAATAAACCTGACCAAAGATGTAAAAGATCTGTATGCTGAAAACTATAGAAAACTTATGAAGTAAATGGAAAAAAGATACAAAGAAATGGAAAAACATTCCATGCTCATGGATTGGAAAAATAAATATTGTTAAAATGTCAACACTGCCCAAAGCAATCTACACAATCAAATTGCACTGGCATTCTTCTCAAAGCTAGAACAAACAATCCTAAAATTTGTATGGAACCACAGAAGGCCCCAAATAGCCAAAGTAATATTGACAAAGAAAACCAAAGCAGGAGGCATCACAATCCCAGACTTTAGCCTCTACTACAAAGCTGTAATCATCAAGACAGTATGGTTTTGGCACAAAACAAGACACATAGGCCAATGGAATAGAATAGAGAACCCAGACTTGGACCCACAAATGTATCACCCACTAATCTTTGACAAAGCAGGAAAGAGTATCCAATGGAAAAAAGACAGTCTCTTCAGCAAATGGTGCTAAGAGAACTGGACAGCAACATGCAGAAGAATGAAATTAGACCATTTTCTTACACCATACACAAAAATAAACTCAAAATGGATCAAAGACCTAAATGTGACACAGGAAGCCATCAAAACCCTGGAGGAGAAAGTAAGCAACAACCTCTTTGACCTCATCCGCAGCACTTTCTTGCTCAACACATCTCCAAAGGCAGGGAAATAAAAGCAAAAATGAACTATTGGGACTTCATCAAGATAAAAAGCTTCTGCACTGCAAAGGAAACAATCAACAAAACTAAAAGGCAACTGACAGAATGGGAGAAAATATTTGCAGATGATGTATCAGATAAAGGGTCAGCATCCAAAATCTATAAAGAACTTACCAAAATCAACACACAAAAAGCAAATAATTCGGTGAATAAATGGGCAGAAGACATGAATAGACATTTTTCCAAAGAAGACAACCATATGACCAAC
This sequence comes from Leopardus geoffroyi, assembly GCF_018350155.1. NCBI lineage: Eukaryota > Metazoa > Chordata > Mammalia > Carnivora > Felidae > Leopardus > Leopardus geoffroyi. The sequence goes on from NC_059331.1 coordinate 169,066,347, forward strand.
CAACACATGAAAAAATGCTCAACATCACTCATCATCAAGGAAATACAAATCAAAACCACATTGAGATACCACCTCACTCCGGTCAGAGTGGCTAAAATGAACAACTCAAGAAACAACAGATGTTGGCAAGGATGTGGAGAAAAAGGATCTCTTTAGCACTGTTGGTGGGAATGCAAACTGGTGCAGCCGCTCTGGAAAACAGCGTGGAGGTTCCTCAAAAAATTAAAAACAGAACTACACTATGACCCAGCAGTAGCACTACTGGAAATTTATCCAAAGGATACAGGAGTGCTGATTCATAAGGGCACATGTACCCCTACGGTTAGAGCAGCACTTTCAACAATAGCCAAATTATGGAAAGAGCCCAAATGTCCATCAACTGATGAATGGATAAAGAAGATGTGATTTATATATACAATGGAATACTACTTGGCAATGAGAAAGAATGAAATCATGCCATTTGTAGCAACGTGGATGGAACTGGAAGGTATCATGCTGAGTGAAATAAGTCAGTCAGAGAAGGACAGATATCATATGTTTTCACTCATATGTAGATCTTAATAAACTTAACAGAAGACCATGGAGGAAGGGAAGGGGGAAAAATAGCTACAAACAGAGAGGGAGGGAGGCAAACCACAAAAGACTCTTAAATACAGAGAACAAACTGAGGGTTAATGAGGGGGGTGGGGGAGAGGGGAAAGTGGGTGATGGGCATTGAGGAGGGCACTTGTTGGGATGAGCACTGGGAGTTGTATGTAAGCCAATTTGACAATAAATTATATTCATAAAAAAATAAAAAACTGAGTGTCTTGTAGGCAGCATACAGATGAGTCTCGCTTTTATACCCATTCTGTCACCCTGTGTCTTTTGATTGGAATATTTAGTCCATTTACATTCAAAATAATTACTGATAGGTATATACTTTTTGACGTTTTGTTACTTGTTTTATGCTTGTTTTTGGAGTTCTTCTCTGTCCATTTCTGCTCTTGCTGCCCTCCTTCACAGTTTCCTCTCTTAAGTAATATACTTGGATTCCTTTCTCTTTACTTTTTACATTATCTGTTTATCAGTTTTTGATTTGCAGTTACCATTAGGTTTATATATAACATTTATGCATATACCAGCCTATATTAAGTTGATGGTTGCTTAAGTATGAGCTCATTCTTTGCTCCTCCACACACCACATTTTAGGTATATAGTCATACTTTACATCCTTTTATTTTGTGAGTCCCTTGACTAATTTTTATAAATAAACTTAATTTTACTGCTTTCATGCTTCCTACTTTTCTTATTCCACTTAAGGACTTCTCTTTCCACTCAGAGTCCCCTTTAACATTTCCTGTAGGGCTGATTTAGTGGTTATGAACTCCTTTCACTTTTGTTTGTCTAAAAAGTCTTTATATCTCCTTCTATTCTGAATGACAGCCTTGCTAGATGAGAGTATTCTTGGTTGCAGGGTTTTTCCTTTCAGCACTTTAAATATATCATGCCACTACCTTCTGGCCTCCAAAATTTCTGCTGCAAAAATCAGCTGCTAGCCTTACGGGGTTTCCTTTGTATGTAACTGTTTTCTCTTGCTGCTTTTAAACTTCTCTTTTTATTACTATTTGCCATCTTAATTGGTATGGGCCCTCGTGTGGACCTCCTTGGGTTGATTTGGCGGGGGGGGGGGGGGGGGGGGGGGGGGCTCTCTGTGCTTCCTGGACCTGGATGTCTATTTCCTTTCCCAGATTAGGGAAGTTTTCAGCTATTATTTCTTCAAATACACTTTTCTCTCACTTCTCCTTCTAGGACCCCCATAATGCAAATGTGATTTTGCTTAATGGTGTTGCTGAGTTCCCTTAATCTATTTTTTTAAGATTTTATTTTTAAGTAATCTCTACACCCAACATGGGGCTTGAACTCACAACCCTGAGATCAAGAGTTGAATACTCTACTAACTGAGCCAGCAAAGCCACCCCTATATTCATCTTTTATTACTCATTTTTCTGTTTGGCTTGATTGCTTTCCATTACTTTGTCCTCCAGGTCACTGATCGATGCTTCTGCTTCCTCTATCCTGCTATTTATCCTATCTAGTGTATTTTTAATTTTACTTGTTGTGCTCTTCATCTCTGATTGGTTCTTTTTTTATATTTTGTCTTTGTGGAGGGTCTCACTGATGTCCTCCACTCTTTTCTCAAGTCCAGTGAGTACCTTTATGACCATTACTTTAAATTCTCTATCAGGCATATTATTTATCTCTGTTTCATTTAGCTCTTTTGTTGTGATTTTGTCCTGTTCTTTCATTTGGGATATATTCCTCTGTCTCCTCACTTTGTCTAATTCCCTGTGTCTGCTTCTGTAGGTTAGGAAATCAGCTATGTCTTCTTCTCTGGAAAGTAGTGGCCTAAAGAAAAAGACCAGTGGTGCCCTGTATTGCAATGTCCCCTATTCACCAGAACCTAGCACTTCAGAAGTGTCTCCTATGTGTGTTTTGTGTGTCCTACTCTTGTGGTTGAGACATGTTTGCCTACAGTCCAGTCACCTAAAATGGTTCTTTTGCCTGTTGTGGACAGGGTTTGGTCCCTGGGCCAGTCTGGGTTCCCCATCAGCTTGAGTTGCATCAGATCAGGCATTTGCCAGAGATGTAGTAGCAACTAACTGAAGGATGCTTTCTCTTTGTTGTTCTCTGAGAAGTTTACTTGGTGAGCAGGGCCTGCAGTCAGACTAGCTATGTGCCCCCAGCCCACTGCTGGGGCTGCAGTTGAATTGGTGTGTCTTCAAGGGCAGGGACTCAGTTTCCTCTAGCTCTCCTGGCTCTCCCAGAGCTGAGCTGGCTGATTTTTAAATTCCAGGTGTTAAGCCCCATTGGTTGTTCAGCCTCCCTGGTTTTCAAAGCCAAATGTTATGGAGATTTGTTCTTCCCACGTGGGTCCCCCATGACTGGGATGCCTGGCATGCCTGGTGTCAAATCAGTTCCTCTCCCTTCCCACACCCATGGTGTCCCTCCCTCCCACAGTCAGTCCCACAGGTCCCTTTGGCTCCCAACCTCATCTCCATCCTTCCTGCCCTCCTCAGTGTGGTCTCTTCTCAACATTTAGCTGTGGACAGTCTGTTCTGCCAGTCTTCACGTCATTTTCTGGGTTGTTTACACTGATGTGGGTATCATCTAGTTGTATCCAGGGTACAAGGTGAACCTAGGGTCCTCCAACTCTGTCATCTCTGGAAGTCCCACATAAGAATTTTATCAGAGGATGAGCTTGATTGGTTTTAGGAAAAGTCTGAAGTGAATCTGAACGTAATTTTTTTGTCCTGTTTAACTTGTTACATTTCAACATCAGTGTGTTTGTACATCCCACTATACGCTGTAGATAAAATGACAGAACCAAGAAAAAGGATTTAAAACTATATCGCAGTAAAACTCACCTCAGGAATTATCAACCTCCAACTGGCAATAATGTCCTATAGGACACATGCCCTGGTATGTTAATAAGTACCTTTCAGAAAAGGTTGGGAGTCAGACACATTTGAAAAATGTCAGCTAAAATTTAACAGGATTCTCCTCTGCAAGACTTCTCAGAACCTTCAAAGCTGCAAAAGGTCATGCTTTCTTCTTAAGAAGGGTACCACAGCTGATGTTTGCCAAACTACTTGAAATGCAATCCTTCACCACATGTTACCTCAGTGGAACAGAGGAAACTAAACCAGAGAATTACAGTAAAGATGTAGAAGTCATCCTGCCTAAGAAGCTCTCGGTCTTGAGGACCAGAGGACTTGTTAAAACATGGATTGCCGGCCCCATTCTCAGTTTCTGGCTTAGTAGATGTGAGGTAGGCCCTGAGAGTCTTCAATTCTAACAAGTTCCTGGTAATGCCGATGCTCCAGGACCCCATTCCTAACACAGCTGGTCAGGTAGAAAGTTTCTCAAACGTGTCCAGTAGGAACCAGTGTGGTGAGAAGCTCTGGTCCAATTGCATTTGGAACATTCTGTGCCCCGATGTCCCTCTCTAAGAAGTTAAAATGTAGGGGAGCCTGGCTGGCTTAGCTGGAAGAGCAGGCAAACTCCTGATCCTGGGGATGGGAGCCCCCACGTTAGGCATAGAGATTACTTAAAATAAATACTTTTTTTTTAATAAATGAAATTCATATGTGTATTAGGTGCTAAAGATACTGGGAGTTCTTCCTGTAATGAGAATTTTATCATTTGTTTAGTCTAGTATTTTCTATTTTCACTATTTTGACATCTTTTAACCATGACATCTTTGTGCATGCACACATAAACAAGTAACAACCCACTTTCTGAGACCACACAGGGAATATGATCACTATTTCCTCATGAAAATAATTCTTTCCTCTATAATCTCATCCAGGTTAATTTATTTTATTCTCAAATCCTTTTCTGTCCTCTGTTGAGGCCAAGCAAACAATGCACTGCTTAGCGCCTTCTAATATCTCAGAACCGTTTGGTCTTCTAAGTACCAGCAGACAGCAACCACAGCTCAGAAGGCCCAACACTTGGCTTCCTTCACCCAGGACATGGTTAATGGACTAATTGTAAGTGTGAGAACAGCCTGCCTTCTGCTGGGTATCCCTGTGGTTAACCCCATACAATCCAAGGGCAAGGTTTTGTTCTTCCAAATCGTCCCACATTCTAGGTCTGGGAGGCAGGAATCCTGGAAGAAAACAAATTTGCTTAAAACTGTTGGGATTTCACACAAGCACACCAGCTACTCTTGTTTTGTGGGTAAGAGGCACAGCTGTAAGCTGTGAGAAAGTTCCGTGCCTGAAGGAGCTACACCTGTTTCCAATGAGGCATCATCCCTGGGTGAGCCACTCAGCTGTGGGATATACACCAGCCCAGATAGAAATATCACTCATGACTAAGGAGGAAATCCATGTTGGGATAGTTCTGAATATTTTAAGGTTTTATTCTATTAAGTGTAAGCTTATCTCCTAGAAACCTCCATTACAAACACTTACAATACTTAGCATTATGCAGAGCAAAGCTTCTCCCTCTTGAAATGAGATAACCACCCAGCAAAGTGATAGGTGCACAGTATCTCTTAGTGAATGCATGTTCCCTTCCCACCCCCCCTTCCACAGGACAGCCTTTCTAATGTGTAAGTTTGTTCTTCTTCAACTTAAATGTGCCCAATTATTTCACATGATATGATTTCATACCATTTTGCCAATCTAACTTCTCCGCTCTCAACACTGCTTGTCTCATGTGGATCTACCCTAGGATGGGTGCACTCATCAGAATTAAACAGAGGTTCAGGAGTGGTACAGCCACCTGGGTGAACAGACATTCTTTTCCCTTGTTCTGACTCTTTCCTCCTACCATGAGAGCTGGAGTCCATCAAGCTGCCCGGAGGTCAGAGAGAGGACTCAACTCTCGTAGATTCCAGCATAAAAAAAATTGGCTTACTCAGGGGCAGGCAAAACACAGCCCTACATTTTTGTAAATAAAATTTACAAATTATTATAAATAATAATTATACAAATAATTATAAAATTATTGAAGCACAGCCCACCCACCTGCTTACATCTTGTTATGGCTGCTTTTGTCCTGCAACAGCTAAGTTGAAGAGTTAAGTGACAGAGACTAGGGGTCTAAAGAACCCTATTTACAGAAAAAACTTAGCTAGCCCTGGCTTATTAAAAGGAGTAGAGGTTGTTTATAGAATCAAAAGGGGGTTAGAAACTTGGCTTAGAGAAACGGGCAGGAATCAAAGATCCCATGGGAACATGGCCCGCCTCCACTGCAGCACCAGGACACAACCGCCTTTACTGGCTCTGAAGCTGCCAGGCCCACCACTTTCCTCAGAGTCCTTCCTTCTCGCTGCACTGGCTTAGAGCTTGCGTGGAACATGTGAGTGGCCTTGCCTACGGCAAGGTTCTCACAGGAGCAGCCATGCACCCCCAAACCTGGACTCCACCACCCAGAGCACTGAGCCTTTCCAGGACCCCATCACACCATGGCGTTCTGACTTCATGTTAGAACACAAGCTGTTTCCTTTTCAGATCCACAGTGGAACCACCTCCCTCTAGCCTGGATCATCCTGTACGGTTTCCACCACCAACCTCCCAACCCCAAGAGCAGGACTCTGTCCTTGTTCCCTCAGACATCACATTCCTACTTGACTCCCAATCCCAGCCTAAGTCTTTCTGGATTCCCAGCTGTGCATCCCATGCAAATTTATAAACAGATCCTTCCCATCTGTATCTGCTACCTCCCGCCAGAGTACTGGAGAGTGATGAAGCTGGCTGAGAGCCGAGGAAAGAGGGAGAAAAGGAAGGCTGGAGAGGCGGGGTCGGTTGCAGGCCAGAGCTTGTGCCCCTTCTCACCAGGTTAGCCTTTTCCAAAATGGAAGCATCCCTTCTTTGCACTCCTCTGAAGAGCAATGAGCTGAGCTCTGTGGTGATGAGAAAACAGAAATGATAGCACCGAACACCAAAAATTCAATGTGAAGTGTTGTAAAGAGCTCCTGCTTAGGAATAGAAGGTTCTAGAAATCAGCATGTGGCTGTGGACAAACTACACATTCTCTCTCACCTGCTTACTTAAACTATTATTGGAGATTTTTCATATCATAAAAGCCTAGAAAATTAAGAAAATGCAGAAAATCACAAGAAAGTAATACTAGTGACCTCCTCACCCAGAAATAACACCCTATTTCCAGTCATTTTTCTTTGTATATCTATAAGGATTGGGGGCAACTGGGTCGCTCAGTTGGTTTCGGCACGGGTAATGGTCTTGCAGTTTGTGGGATCAAACCCCACATTGAGCTCTGCGCTGAAAGCATGGAGCCTGCTTAGGTTCTCTCTCTCTACCTCTCTCTGCCCCTCCCCTGCTGGCACACACTGTTTCTCTCCCAAAACAGATAAATAAACTTTAAAAAAATCTTTAAAAGTACTGGTATCATCCTGTACATGCAATTTTATAACCCGCACCTTTTACTTCTTTTTTTTAATCAAATTTTTATTGATTTACACTAGGTCACAACTGAAAATATATGTCCAATCACCTTGCATGTGTATGTTTCATTAAATATTTTTATCACTGAAAACGAAATTTATTGGTTGATTTTTATTTTTTTTTTAATATGAAATTTATTGTCAAATCGGTTTCCATACAATACCCAGTGCTCATCCCAACAGGCCGCACCTTTTACTTCTAATACACTGTAAACAATTCCCTGTCCTTGATATTTCTCACCATGATGAATTTTAATCACCACATAATAATTCTATACTTGCACATAATCTATTTAACCAATTCTCTCATGAAGTAACTTTACATGGTTTCCAATTTTCCTCATTAAAAATAACACCATAACCAGCAATCCGGATTGTTAGTCCATGGGGATAGCTCGAATTTCTTTCCCCTCGGGATCAATTCCTACAAAAAGAACCTCAGGGGCACCCGGGTGGCTCAGTCGGTGGAGCATGTGACTCTTGATCTTGGGGTTGTAGGTTCAAGGCCAACACTAGGTGTAGAGATTACTTAAAAATAAAATCTAAAAAAAAAAGAACCCCAGATTTTTTAAAGGTGTTATGTGTAAGATTTTAGAAAGATGTTTACAAATTGCCTCTCATCAACATAATAGAAGTGTGCCTTGACCCCTCAGCTTCTCAGTTTGTTAAAAGATTAAATCTCGCCCCTCCTTACCTAGGAGAGTTGCTGGGAGAACCCAAGGACATAACAGAGGTTGAAGCATCTTATAACCTAAAGCATGCAGGAAGAGTGTTACTGTCCTGTCACTCAGGGACCTATCCTCCTTCCCCACCTCCTACATTACTGGGGCATGAATCTGAAATACCAGTAGTGAAAAAAATATATAAATAAAATAAAATAAGCTCACAAGGCACTTCTGGCAGAATGAAGCCCCTAGGACACATTTTAGGATCTCTAACGTAATTTAACACACATCATGAACCACCAAGATGCATTAAAAGCATTGTGGTTATGTGCTATGCACAATTATCTCTTCTGACCAGTTCCCAAGCTGTTCTTTCTTCAGTGTAACATCTAAGTATATACAGTAGAATACCCTGGGGATGTCCAAGTCACCCAGTTTGCTACAAGGGCAGTCCAAAGTCTCATGAAGTTAAAAAATAATCATCAGGGTGCCTGGGTGGCTCAATCAGTTAAGCATCTGACTCTGGATTTCAGCTCAGGGCATGACCTCGCGGTTCATGAGTTCAAGCCCTACATTGGGCTCTACACTGACAGTGCAGAGCCTGCTTGGGATTCTGTCTCTCTCCCTCTCTGCCCCTCCTCCACTCTTGCATGCTCTCTCTCCCTCAAAATAAATAAGTAAACTTTAAAAGAAAATCATCATCAAAAGAAAAATCCTAAGCTGAAAAACAAAAGCATACTTAATTTGAAAGCATGTACTCCTGAATCTGCCTCTGGCTTAGATGATTTCATTTCTGAGCTGCACAGCGAGGTGAGGAAAAGGAAGAGCCAGAGAGTGGAGTGGAAAGGGGAGGAGAAGCTAGAAGTAGGGTGCCCTGCCGCTGGTGACCCTGAAGTCCTCCCTAACCTCCAAGCCTCAATGATTTCACCTGTATATGTGGACAAAATATGGCCAGATGCTGGGTCCTTAGGGATGTCAAGGGCGGTGCTAACACCGGCACACCAGTGGCATCCAATAAACAGCAGCTACAACTATGACACGTGTCCTACGCTGCCTCAGGGGCAACAGAGAAATCAAGGACAGGCACATCCCCACGCTTGAAGACAAGGGGGTGAGCGGGGTATGTAGATGTCTAGGAGGGTTAGAAAAGGGTGAGAGGATTAGGTGACTGACCCAACTCCAACCCCCTTCACAGCACTCGGCGTGTCTAAAAGCAGTACTGTATTTATCTTGTGTTGCTCACCTTCTCTCACCTGAATGGAAGTTCCATGACAGCCTGACATACAAGACAGGCTCACCAAGTATGTGACAATGAACAGGAGCTGCCACTAGGATGGCACTAGGATGCACGGTCAGTGAAGAGTCTGATGCAGGGCTCTATCTCGTGAACTGTGAGATCACGGCCTGAGCTAAAATCAAGAGTCGGATGCTCAACCGACTGAGCGCCCAGGTGCCCCAATGACCTGATTCTTTACCCACCTTCCAGGCACAGCCTCGGAAATCCCTCTCGCAGCCTACAGGCCCTACCCCTGGATTCCAGCTTCACTGTGTGACTTGCTTTGGCATCACAGTGAGATGGGGCAGTGGTATTTACCGGTTCTGAGCCTCAAAAGGCCTAGTGTCTTTGCACATTTCCCCTCTCTCCTCTGCCATCACTGTGGTAAGGACATGCCTGCACCAGCCTTTGGGTTCCAGGAGGAAGAGGAGAGATATGTGGGCAGATACCCCCCGGCAGACCCAGCCTAAAGCAGCTGAAACCCCAAAGAAATAATAAAGGTTAGTGCTTTAAGTTTTGGGGTGCTTTGTTCTGTACTACTCACCAACTGATACAAGGGATTCCCACTCTGATAGGCAGGCATAGCAGAAAACTCTAGTACATCTAGCTGAGGGACACTGGAAAGTGACTTGGAGGAAGTAGGTATGAAAAGGCAGAGAAAAGAGGGTAGACTAGCTCTGGAGGGGGACAGGCATTCCATGGAGACCCCCACATGACAGAGGCCACCCTACAGCGCAAGGATTAGGCACAGACAGGGCTCAGAACTATCCAGGGGACATCCCACAGTGAGCAGAAGCAGGAAGCCAAGCCACACCAATGTTCACAAGCTACGGAGGAAGGGGTAAGGGCTGTGTACTTACTCACCATCAGAGAAGACCCACCTGGTAGTTGGTATGTAGGGCTGGCCAGAAGGAAGGGAACAGAGAACAAGTGGACCGTCTGGGCCAGGAGGAAGGAGGAAGAGGTTGGGGTCAAGGTGATGGTATGGCTCTGACTCGGTAACAGAAGGATGCATGAGGTGGAGGGAAAGAGGAGAGCCAGGAGGAGGAGGAGGAGGCAAGGGCCTGGCTCAGTTCAGTGGAGGGTGAAGGACCAGGACATTCAGGAGATGACACCAAGCATACTGGGGAAGTGTGAGCTCCAGAAGAGATGGGACAGGTATGAATTCTGGAGGTAAAAACTGGTGCTGGGGTGGGGGTGGATGACGTCTGTAAAGGCAAGAAGGTGAAGGGAAGGAGGGAGCGAGGGGGACAGGAGAGCGAGTAACTGTCAGAGAGAGAAGGTGACAAGCAGTTCCCACAGCAGGGGGCTGCAAGCAGATGACCACGAGAAGGCCTTTCCTTTCTGTGACCATGTCCAGGGCTGGTTAAATAGCACCTTTGGTAAAAGCCTGCAACAATGTGCCTTTTATGATCTTTGTCAAAGCTGTTGGATCCTGGGGTGCAGGCCCAAGGATTCTTCCTCCAGACGAGGAAATAGGACAGTTATCAACATGCATATCCTGAATCTCCCCATGTAAACCTGCACACCCCACTGGAGGGCACAAGCACATTGCTGGTAGTCAATTCTATGATTTACTTCAGGCTAATGTAGAACTTAAAGTCCAACCCCAATTTTCCTCTCTATCAACCAGAATTAAATATCCAGGCAGAACCAGAGTTCAGTACAATTGCAGAAAGCAGGACCACACAGTGCATAAGTGTGGAAATCAACCCTCCAAATTAATTTTCCTTATTTCTAATCTCCACAGCCTCACTTACAGCTGCATTATGGGTTCTGCTGACAACACACCATAGGAAAAGGTGAAATGCCAGCACATAGCCAGCAGGCAGGGCTGACTAACGGACAGACAGCATGCAGTGAAGAAATTGGGATGAGCTCCTTCCTTTGTCTGGGGTTGGCATGGTGCACTGAGGCCCTGGGCGGCCACACGCAGTGGAGACCTGAAGGTGACACACTAGCAGATTTGTCTACAGGTTTGCAGAAGAGAAACATGGGTGACGTGCAACTCTGTTTGCTCCATGCCTAGCGGAGTGCTGGGAGCAATGATGTGCACCTTAAATTGTAATCCCATGCAGTAAGCATTTATCCAAGGTCTTTTACAGACAAACACAAGTGAAATACAGTATTCCATTCCCCAGAAGTCCCTAAGGAGAGAATATTATCATCATGCAAATTAGTAACCACCTCCTAGTAATGTTTCAGGGCCCCTATTTCCCAAAGTTTCGAGAACATTCTAGTAAACTTGCTTTGCTTTGTGTGTGCTAAGGGACATAACCCCAGGTCTAGTTCTCTGGGAGAATACTTGATATATTTTCAATTTTATGACTCTGCATTTTTAGCTTTTCCTTCTTGGGTGTCCTGCAGCCCCAGTGACAAAGAATAACCTAGATGTCTGGGGTGCTCTGAGGAGATTTTATCTCACATACTCAACCCACAACAGGTGTTTTAACAGAGTAGGTAAATGAGCAAGGTAATAAATTCTCACATTCTTGCCCCACAAAAGCCTCATTCACCCCCAAGCCCCTCCCCCTCCCTCTTTCTGATTCTCACACATTGAGGATAAAGCTGTTTTATCTTCTACAAGATTTCATTAAAAACAATTAATTCTTCCCTTCTTTGCCATCCATTTTAACTTGTGCTTGTCACCTGGGTTCTCTTTTCTGTGTTAAAATAGTAAACTGGCTCAGAGACACCAGAAATTCCACCATCTGATGAAAAACACCAGGATACTAGAACATAGGAGAAACTACCGTGGTCTTTAAAACACAAAAAGGAGGAGGAACAGGAGGAGAAAGATAATTACAAACAGGTCAGATGTGAGAACGAAAGAAAATCAGAAAGACTTCGATGGCATGGGACAGGATTCTTTTCAGAGACAATTACTTAGTAAGAAAAGTGACAAGCAACGTTACCGTCAGGTCAGCGGAGACTAGGAGAACCAAGACATGTTTGCTGCATCACGAGTCCTCCCACAGCGAGCCCTCCTCTCCCATGTATGAGACCACGTGTGGTTCACAAAGCCTCTCACCTGAGTAACACAACTGCAACTGAAAGGCAATTCTGAATTTCTTTTTCTCAAGTCAAAAGATCGAAACAGTTGGCCAGCACTTGGGGACGGCAGAAAATGCCAGGTTAATTTTTCTTCTGATATCCAGGACTCGACACCCATTCCTCTTAGGTGCGAATCGCTGCAGACCTTCGTCCGCACCTGCCGTGGCACACTCTCCCTCCTTCCCCTCCACCCAAACAAAGAAGCAGCTGAGAGAAGTGACATCGGGACTGGCAACCACATCTCATGAGGGCCACTCTCCGTATTAGACCCCATCCTCATCCTATCCCAGGGCCTACGTGGAACAGTATGGTCTGGTGATCCCATTTAAATGACTAGACAGAGGTCACCTACTGAGATATGAACACACAGAGAACACCAATTTACGAGGACGGTGGAAGCTGAGAGAGAACCCACCAATCACGAAAGTGCTCTGTCCCTCCAGTTCTTCTAAACTGTGCACATCTTGTAGCCACATGAAAGGACACCATCCAAACAGGCCAGGTGCCATTTTCTCTTGGACACAGCTCAACAGACACTCTATGGGCCTCCCGTAAGAAAAGAAAACCTTGCACAGGCAGGTCTAATGCACAGCACTGTGCTGCAGGTAACATGCAAATGGCACCCATGGGCTTCCGGCTCAACATGAGGTCTCTGCAGGCCCCAGAGGGTCAGTCAGCACAAACACAGTGGGCAGGTTGGGCCCCTGGGCAGAGCAGGGCTGTTAGCACAGTGTGTGAAATAAGTCATTCTTAAATGAAGAGTGCTAGGTGAAAGAATCAGTCTGAAAACTCTGGAAAAGGCAAAAACAGAGATCAGTGGTTGCTAGGGGTCCAAGCAGAGGGGAGGGAGGCTTGAGTAGGTAAAGCACAAAATTTGTAGGGCAGGGAAACTTCTCAATATGTTGTGGACACTTGACTCTTAAGCGTCTACTGAAACCCAATGAACTTCACAGCACAAAGATGAATCTCAGTGAATGCAAATTTAACAAAACATCAACAGGGAGGCAGGGGACCCCAGGAAGGAATGAAGAGTGTGACAGAAGAGTACAGCTGTGCTGGTAATGCTGGGAAGGACGCTGACCCCAATCACTCAGGAAATGAGGGAAGCCTGTGCTCTAGTGGATAAAGCTGCTCCCCAAGGAGTGCAGACCAATGGTTCCGACCCTGCTGGCTACTCACAGACCCTGAAATCCAACGATTAAGTAAACAGGAGTGGGTGGTGGGAACCGGTGTCCTCACTGTTGGTATAGAAGCAGAATCAAGGGAAGAAGACTGAGATGGTCCCTGCAGTGACGGGCTGGAATTGAAGACAGTAGAGGCTCAAGTTAAGCTTGATATAGATACGTAATTACAGACAGAAATGTTTGTAGACATGTGCACATTCACACATATATCTCCTTGCTTGTTAGCTAAGTATTCTGGAAGCAATGACACCCCAGCAGCAGTGAGCACCCCTCACACTCAGTTTCTACACATTTTCAAATAAAAGGAATGAGGGCTACTTGTAGAAACAGCAAATTCTAGGGTAGGACAGGAAATACACCAGATGAGCCTGAAGTACCTTGTAGTGTCAAAAAGTGAGGGGCGCCTGGGTGGCTCAGTCGGTTAAGCACCTGACTTCGGCTCAAATCATGATTTCATGGTTCGTGGGTTCGATCCCCGCATTGGGCTCTGTGCTAACAGCTCAGAGCCTGGAGCCTGCTTTGGATTCTGTGTCTCCATCTCTCTCTGCCCCTCCCCTGCTTACGTGTGTGTTCTCTCTCTCAAAAATAAACATTTAAAAAAAGAATTTTTTAAGTGAGGCAGTGCTAAAAAAAAAAAAAAAAAAAAAAATTCCACAATGATGGTAGGATTCAGAGACTCACAAAGCAACTGAAAGAGCTCCCAAGAACCAAAGCTGGAAAATGTGAGCAAAAAAAATAAAGTAGTATCGGATTGTAACCCAAAGTGTAAAAGAAATGATTGAATAAATTAACGGGGGAAAGAATTAAATCTGTGCAGAATCCCCCAAATACTTTATGTAGATTCTTCACCCTTGAGGAGAGGGAACATAATTCCTAGTCCTTGAGTGTGGGCTGTGCTTAGCAAGCTCCTTCCACAGTGTGGAAAGCAGAGAGAAGAGTGACTTTATGGAGGAGACACCTGGCCACCACACCTCAGCCAGGAGATCAATGGCAACATCCACAGGGAGGAGCCATATTAACGCTATGTAGCCCTGATATGATATGATGAGAAGGGCGTTTACCTCTGTGGTCGTCCTCCCTAAAACCCAAAACCCCAGTCTAATCAGGAGAAAAGAATCAGACAAATCCAAATTATGGGACATTCTGCAAAACACCTGACCAGCACTTCTCAAAACTATCAATGTTACCAAAACAAGGGAAGTCTAAGAAATGTCATGTTCAAGAGGAGCCTACGGAGATAGGATGACCAAATATAATATGGCATCCCAGATGGATTCCTGGAACAGAAAAAGGACATCACATCAAAACTAAGGAAATCCAAATAAAGTATAGAATTTAGTTCATAATATGTATCAATACTTGTTCGTTAATTGTAACAAATATACTGTACTTATGTAAAATCTTAATAAGAAGGGAAACTAGGTGTAGGGTGTATGGGAATTCTTTACACAATCTTCACAATTTTCCTGTAAATCTACAACTGTCCTAAAAAAAAAAGTTTTTTGAAAATAAATACATTTTGTAGGGATGAATCACTGAATTCTACTCCTGAAACCAATACTGCACTGTATGTTAACTGGAATCTAAATAAAAAAACTGAAAATAAGAAAATAAAAATAATAAATACATGTGTATATACAGTATAGACACAGTGCAATTTACGAAACCATCAAAAATGATGTATAATATCATAAGCTATCTAAGGTGTAAAAAGCAGAACCAAAATTTGCCAGTCGTCCTCTATGTTGGGCAGTAGAAATATAATTAGCATTTTATTTTTTCTTCTTTGCTTATCTGTGCTTTAAATTTTCTTCAAGAAACATGTTATCACCTTTGTAATATGAAAAATTCTACAGGTTATCAGTTCCTGGATTTATAAAAGTCACTGGATAAAAGAGGTTCAGGAAACGATCCCGATTTCCTCACAAGTTTGAAAGGTGTGGTTTTGACTGCCCGCTCACTCCACCCATCAGGCCAGAAAGACCACAAAGGTCGGCTCATCCTTGAAGTGTAAGCACTCTGCAAGGCTACACCTGGAATTACACACGCAGATCCACAAAGTGGAAGCTATAATCACCGAGACGGAGGTGACAGAAGCCAGGAATGATTACCCAGCAGGCCCTAATCATCCCCCATGGGCTTCCTCACCTCACCACAGGTGCTGGCTATTCCCAGAGCTGGCTCTCAGCAGAGGGCTCCGGAACACACACCAGTAACGGAGAAGGACTCACACAGAGAACACAGGGTTGCGTGGGGACGAGCCCGGGGCAGCAGCACAGGAGCCAAGCGGGAGGACCCACAGGTGCCGTGGAGTCCCTGCATGAGTGTGGCCGGCAGAGCTGTTTTTGTTCCTCAGAGCTTTATGGAACAATTGAACCCACGTGGCCCACGAAGGAGATCTGTCTCAGCTGTGTCCAGTGTGGGGCATCTCTGAGGGACGTGACACATTCCCACACCCAGGATTCGGCCTGGCTCCCACTGGCCAATCATTTCAGTAGCAAGAACAGTACTCGCAGAACAGCCGCCCTCCTCCCAGGTCCCTCTGAAGGCCCAGAGGCCAGCGCACGGGGAGCAAAGGTAAGACCCACCTGTACTTCGCAAACACATCACCCATGAACATGGAAGCAGCTGTTTACTTGAGTTTACTTCTTCCTCACTTAAAAGTAATGAAATGGTTTGAAAATATTTATGAAAAGAGAACATAAGAGGGCCAATATCCCCCATCTGTTTGGTTAAAAAGAAAATAGAGGGGCGCCTGGGTGGCGCAGTCGGTTAAGCGTCCGACTTCAGCCAGGTCACGATCTCGCGGTCCGTGAGTTCGAGCCCCGCGTCAGGCTCTGGGCTGATGGCCCAGAGCCTGGAGCCTGTTTCCGATTCTGTGTCTCCCTCTCTGTCTGCCCCTCCCCCGTTCATGCTCTGTCTCTCTCTGTCCCAAAAATAAATAAACGTTGAAAAAAAAAAAAAAAAAGAGAGGCCATTTTAAAAATTTACCTTTCAAGAGACACAATTTTTTTTTTAAATAAAATAAGAACAGAAAAATACCTCACAAATGCAATGTTCGTGATTGACTTCTCCCAAGGAAAGTATCACCTACCTGCCTAACCTGTCACTGGTACGTGTGTGGTTTGGCGACCTCTCTGGACTTGCTTTCCTTCATCATGAAAGTCTCTGACAAGCCAATGAGAAAATTATCAGAAAACAGGAACCCCCTCCACACTGCATCCTTTTTCTTTTATTCCCATAGTGCTGTTTCTTGTCTAAATAATTTTTGATGAGCATTTAAAGATACAGCAACACCAGAGATGATCAGGAAAAGTAGGAACAGAAAGCCAGAGCATCATGGAGAGGGGTGAGTGGGTATGGGGAGAAAGCAGGAGATCCCAACTTGACACAGAGGTATTTAGCACATGTCGGTATTTTCCCTGCCAGTGATTTTAGTGTTCAAAGCATGACGTCTTGACCTGAGAAAGAACCACTTCCCACTCGATTCAACTGCTTTCTGCACAGCTCTCACTGTCTCCACACAGGGGTCTCACGGCTGACTCCCACTGTCGCCTTCCCGGACGGCTCAGTGAAGCGCCTGACACCTCTCCTCTCAGTGGCCCCCATGACCCCATCCCTCCCAGCTGTACAGCTCCTGACGTCACTCCTCAGCCCCTTCCCAGTCCCTGTGTCTCTGCCTGCTTTCATCTACACGTCACTGAAGTACTGGTGTCTACCAGACTTGTACCAGAGCATACATTACATGCTCTCTCTCTCGGGTCTCTCTACATGTGCACAGCCTGAATCCATAATGCTTCCTAAAACATATTTCCAGACTCTACCAGGAATCCCAGATGCAGAGTCCAGCTCTACGGAACAAGTGCCTCTTACTAAGTGGTCCACATTCACTGCCTGTCCCACCCACAGTCACACTCTTGCCTATTTGAGCTGCTCGTGGGCCCCAGAAAAAGCTCCCACTTCAGAGTCGAATTCTGGGTGGAAGACTTCAACCCTCTCCCGCGTCGCAATCCCAGCCATTCCCATCTCTATAGCACCACTCTCTCACACCTGCTCCTGCCAACACATGCGCCGCACCGTGCTGTAGTAGCAGGGATGGGGGGTGCCCCTCTATTAGTCCAGAACATTCCCAAGTGCTGGGAGTCCCCCACAGCACAAGGCCTGGCACAGAGCAAGGGCTGCAGAAATACGCGATGCGCGGGTAGACAAGTGAGTAAGAGAGCACGGATGAGTGGGTGCTGCACACACACCGTCCTGAAGGACCTGACCGATAGCGCTCTAGCCTGCGGTTAAGACTGTACCCTTTGCTTGGTGGTACTTGGTTCAAAGGTTAAGGGCTCTAATTCTTGGAAAGTTTGCCCTTCCTTATTTTTTTTAAGTTTGTTTTTTATTTTTGAGAGAGAGAGACCACAGGGAGAGGAGCAGAGAGAGAGGGAGAGAGAATCCCAAACAGAGCCCAGTGTGGGGCTCAAAGTCATGAACAGTGATCACGACCTGAACTGAAACGAAAAGTCAAATGCTTAACCGACTGAACCAGTCAGGTGCCCCTGCCCTTCCTTATCTTGAAGTCTCTTTCAATTCTGTTCTCAGAAACAACAGCTATTCCCTCTGAGCTAGGATGGTCTCCAAACTCGAGAAGGCATCTATCACTCCACTGTGCGGTGTCCCCTCTTGAGACCACCACCCACCACTCCTTCCCTGGTTCTTCCAGGGGCATGGCTACCCTACCTCCCACCATCTCACTGTCCTCAGTGATCCACATAAGAGCAGGGCCCCACACTGGCCATTTCCCCTAAAGGTGGCCTGTACATCACAGACAATGCAAAACCACAAGCAGCTTGACCTGGACAAGGCAGCCTGTGGAAAAAGCCCAAGTGGGATTTAACTTATCCACTCCGCATCTCACGTTTGAGCTGATACATGCACTTATTCAAATTTCCAGGTACTTTCCATTAATTCTATCTGCCTGTCACCTTGTGCTTGTGCTTGTGCTTGTGCTCAGCACCCTCTACCCTCTTTTCACCCTTGGAGAAAAGAGAGCAGGGCAGCAGTGCCCTCTTTGAAGAACAGCCACACACAGGAAATACAGAATATGACCCTCTACTTAACTCCCTACAACCAGCAGGTCTGACCACTCCTTCCTCTGGGTATCTCTGAAATAGTCCACTCTCTGCCTCTCCACTACCATTTCCCATCTGGTTGCTGCTCTGACTCCTGACGCATCTCACTGCCCACTCAGCAGCCAGAATCATTATTAGAAAATGTAAAAGGGAATTTATCACTTATGAGTTGAAATACCTTCAATGGATTCTGGATGCCTCTAGAACAGAGTCCAAAGCTGGCCTCACAGACGGTGACTCCAGGACTGGCCAGACAGGCCTTAGTCTGGCTCACATCTGGGCTCTCACTGACCACCACACTGGTCTGCACACAGTCTTTGTGTTCAGGGCAGCTCTGGGATCTTAGGTGGGCCAGTCTCTCCACTGGTCTGGATGATTCTGGAACTCAGTTCTGAAAGCATTCAAGGATCCAGTGGCCACACACTGTCCCCAAGGGAGAAGAGGGGCTCCTTCCCTAGTGCTACCGATATGTTTCTCAGTAAATGTGAGGATTTTCTCCAGGTCCCAGCTGCCCGGGGGGAGAGTCACTCGCCCGAGGAGAAGGTGCCTACAGGCCTCCTCTTGCCTGTTCCAGGAAAGGCCAGTGCCGTAGTGCCCCACAAACCAAATCACCTGGAGTCATCACATCTTCCAAGTGTACTTCTCGTTACACTAAAACCAGCTTTCCCTGTGGGTGTCATCACCCCTCTGCCAGACACACAAGCCCTGGCAAGGCTGTGTGCCCCGGGGAAACACTGCAATGGGATGAACTTCCCTGAGGCCACAGAGATTTTTTAAATGCCTAGGCTGTCCCTAGCTCAACACTGACATCTCTTCTTATAAACAACAACACAGCCGAGAAAGGAATACATTTCCATCTGTGAAGCTGACCCTTTCCCTGCCCCACCAAGGAAAGCACAGTGTGCAGAGGTCAAAGGGCTCCAGCCCTCTAAGGAAAGTGTGGTCTGGGGTCGTAGACAAGACCCAGCCTCTGATGGAATGGGGGTGAGATAGAGGGTGGGCTGGGCTGGGAGAGGAAAGAGTTGGTTAAATTATCATGAAATGCCTTTTTATCACTGAAATTTAAAGAACCTAATGGTTTACTCCTTCACAAAAATTATTATTTATGTCAATTCAGGTGGAGTGTCTTTCTGCTACAATTTAAAATGGTTCACGTTCGGGGCACCTGGGTGGCTCAGTCAGTTAAGCATCTGACTCTTGATCTCAACTCAGGTCGTGAGTTCAGGTCCCGTGCTGGGCTCCAGGCTGGGTGTGAAACCTACTAAAAAATTAAAAATAAAATAAAATAGTTCATGCTCTTCAAAACATGGTTTTCACAGCAATCTTTCCTGGACGCTTGAAGCAGGTTCTTACCTGCAGCCAGAGGATCCTTCAGGCAAAGCCCACTGGGGCAGGGCCACAGGAGCAGGGCCACTGGGGCAGGGCCACAGGAACAGGGCCAATGGGGCAGGGCCACAGGAACAGGGCCCTGTCAGGAGCAGCAGTTCCAACTCTGACTTTCCATCACCCTAAACTCTGCACAGCCTCTAGTTATTTTGTGTGATGGTGATAACATCATTTAAAGCAGCATTTATATTTTTTTAAGCTTATAGCTCATTATTTTAAAAAATGTATAGGGGCGCCTGGGTGGCGCAGTCGGTTAAAGCGTCCGACTTCAGCCAGGTCATGATCTCGCGGTCCGTGAGTTCGAGCCCCGCGTCGGGCTCTGGGCTGATGGCTCAGAGCCTGGAGCCTGTTTCCGATTCTGTGTCTCCCTCTCTCTCTGCCCCTCCCCCGTTCATGCTCTGCCTCTCTCTGTCCCAAAAATAAATAAACGTTGAAAAAAAAAATTAAAAAAAAAAAATGTATAACCAACAGAAACCAAAGTACAAAAAAGGGGAGAGTGGCACAGGGTAAGAAAAGATTTCCTTCCTCAGCCACCAACCAACCAAGTCCCCCTGGGCTCTCCTGGTTCCCCACCTGGAATGAGGCCATGTTTCAGGAGGCTGGCAGAGGAATGGATGAGATGAGCTATGGAAAGCCTGTGCGCACCAGAGGCTGCCGCATGGATCCATGATGATACTGCTGCTGTTTTCACCCAGAGATTTCACTCAGCTTAACAGAGATAGAGAATTCAACCAAACTCCTCTCGTCTCTCCCAGAATGGAATTCTAAGTGTCACAGCCATTATCCTACCATGTGGTTTCTCTCTGTGGGAGCCACTCAGAACCACAGTTGCTGAAGCCTCCAGAGGATGGGGGCTGGGATGTCCTCAGCCTGCCAGGAATCTGAGTCCTCATCCCAGCTGGTACCTTACCAACTGCAGGAAGCAAAGGAGTTATCTGACCATCCTGGACTCTGGACTTCTCATCAGTAAATAATACATAATTTCTAAAGTCACATCTAGTTCTAAAATTCTATGGGTCTCTGACCATTTCAACCCCACACAAAATTTGTCATAAACCCATGTGTGCCCTCTACAGCCCAGCATGCTCGTCTTTTTTTTTAATATGAAATTTATTGTCAAATTGGTTTCCATACAACACCCAGTGATCATCCCAACAGGTGCCCTCCTCAATGCCCATCACCCACTTTCCCCACCCTCCCACCCCCGATCAACCCTTAGTTTATTCTCAGTTTTTAAGAGTCTCTTATGGTTTGGCTCCCTCCTTCTCAAACTTTTTTTTTTCCCTTCCCCTCCCCCATGGTGTTCTGTTAAGTTTCTCAGGATCCACATAAGAGTGGAAACATATGGTTATCTGTCTTTCTCTGTACGACTTATTTCACTTAGCATCACACTCTCCAGTTCCATCCCCATTGCTACAAAAGGCCATATTTCATTCTTTCTCATTGCCAAGTAGTATTCCATTGTATATATAAACCACAATTTCTTTATCTATTCATCAGTTGATGGACATTTAGGCTCTTTCCATAATTTGGCTATTATTGAAAGTCCAGCATGTTGGTCTTTATGCAAAGTATTATCATCAAATTCTCTGGAGCCAGAGCGTGAACTCCCTGCCCGCTCAGTACCTTCCAAAGACCCCACCCTCCGTGTGTGATTTCTTTCCTGCTATTGATAGTTAGGAACCCACTGGCCACTAAGCATGATCTAGACTTCAAGTTCAGGTGCAGATTTCAGACACGTGTGAGTCATGCAGATGGAGTTCTTGGCCACTCTCATTAGGGCTGCTCCTCTGTGAGGTGGTAACCAGAGGCTTATCTCTCTGAAATGACACTGAGGCCACAAGTGACCCTGCTAGACTTAACCACACAGCTGTCAAGGAGAAATGGATTAAAAACATCTGCCCCCTATTTCCTTCAAAGAGGGAATATAAAAATTTGACTCATTTGTTCATAAAGCCAGTATCTACGGAGCATCTACTCTGTTCCAAGCACCGTGCTAAGATACTGGTGCAGAAGGCAGGCAAGGCCGACCCTGGAAAGATGGATTCTTGTGAATTAACTAAATACATTCTGGTGTTGACAAAAACCAGCCTTATGCCATAACCACTATACAAATGATAAATCAAGTACAACTGCTATTGTCCAAAGGGTCCTGAGAGAGCATCTGGACCAATTCCATGGTTTGGTGACTGCCCATGACCCCACAGTCAGGGGTTGAACGAGATGCACAACCAGGCCCCCTGCTTCCAGCCAGTTGACCGCTTTCTACTAAATCGTTTTTCCTCCCCACTTCTGAATTTAGCAGTGAGACCTATGCGTACCTACCCAGCAAAATACAAAAGTGATAATAATCCCAAAATCAATTTGCAAACAACTGTCAAGAATACCTTGATGGGTGGGTAATGGCTTAGAAAGACAGTCCACATCAGAATCACTTACTCTCTGGGAAGGTGTGCGTGTACCACTGCGGATCTAAATGAACCAACAGTGCATTGATGACATGGGCCAAGCTAGAGGTAATGCAATTGTGGACAGGAACTGAGCAGAGAGTGGTGTCTGTAAAGGAGCAGGCCCTGGGCGAATTAGCCAGGTGCTCGGGCCCAACAGAGCACCCAATGGGTTAGCTTTGTTCACAGAATTTAGTGTCTCTCCTGGTTTCTCATGAGCATGTGCACTTTCCTCCTCTGTAACATTGCTCATCACACAAGATCTTCCTTCTGGCCGGCCTAACCCTTCACTTCTACATGATCGGATTCCATAAGCAATGGACATGGAGACGGAGAGAACAGAGGCGCCACTGGGTAAGGGTTAATGACAGACACCCCTTGAATGTGTTGTGTTTAAGACGATCAGGAAGCCAAGGATTTAGATGAGAGGACAAGACAACACTCAGATTTGGAACTTTCCAGCATCAAGGTGGCTGCCAGCATCCGGAAAGCTGAAAGATGAGCCCTCAGAAGAGCAAAACAAGAATGAGGGAGGCAAGGCGTGCATCCACGGAACCAGGAAGAGACATCACAGGAAAGAAGGAACTCGGAGAGGCCAGAACAACCCCACAAGTAGCCGAGTGTGGTGTCCCTGCCACACAGAAGCAGGAGGTGGGAGCACGTGGATGGTAGCACAAGGCCAGGCATATGAGGCAGGGGAGACTGGCCAAGTGGCCGGAGAGAAGGTGCCACAGCCTTTAAATGTAAAGCTCCACCAGAGAGGTGAAAAATCAAACCACATCACTGAGGAGTAAGAAGAAAGTTGGGGTGTTACAGACTAAATTCACAGATTGAAGCCCTGATCCCCAGAACCTCAGAACATGACCATATTTGGAAACTGGGTCACTACAGATGTAATTTGCTGAGATGAATGAGATCATTAGGGTGGGCCTCACTCCAACAAGACTGCGTTCCTACACAAGGGAAATCTGGACGCACACACAGAGAAGGCACACATGTGCAAAGGAAGGCATAGACTGGTGTGATGCTTCCATAAGCCAAGGATCACCAAGGATGGGTGCAACCACCAGAAGGCAGGTGAGAGCCTGGAAAGATCACCCACAGAGCCTCAGAAGAAAGCAGGCTGGCCACTACCTTGGTCCCAGACCCACAGTTTCCAGACCATGGAAAGACATTGCTCTTGTTTAGACTATTCTGTCTGTGGTGCTTTATTGCAGCAGCCTTGGGGAACCCATACAGTGGGAGATAAATGAGATCAATGGTGGAGAACTTTCTGTCAAGTTCTACCACAAGGAAGGAGAGAAATGGACCACAGGGGACTGAGGGCTGGCCCCCCACCTGGGAAGACAGAGGCAGGGGGTGAGCAGAGAGGGGAAATGCTGGGAGAAGGCGAGGTGCTACTGGGCATGCTCAAGAGGTGCTCCCCAATCAGGTCAGCTTTCTCACTTGAGAAAGTCTGAAACAGACATCTGTAGAACTACTGCAAGGATCCAACTGCCTTTCAAAAGGGAGACCTGATGCCTGTCCTTTGCAGTCCCCTGAAGGACAGCCATGGCTGGACTCTGGCTCATCATCACCAAGGACTTTAAAGTAAAATGTCAGACTGACCAGCACACTAAGAAATCGTAGGCCCAGAGTCCCAGCCAAGGAAGCAAGCAGACCACAGCCTTTCCAGCTCCAGGCTCCAAGTTCCCTGCCCAGCAAACCTTCAGGGCAAAGCATGTGCTTCTGCAGAATGAAAGCTGCTTCTGGGAAGTGGTCCAGAGGTTAAGGTTTAGCTATTTTGGAAGCTGGGCATCTGCCAAGGAGAATACACGGCCACCTATGTGGAACAAAACTGTCAGGCAGCACACAGTGGCAGCAGAAGGCAGCACCAGGGATAAGAGACTCGGTCCTGCAGGATGTGTGTTCAAGGAGCCCGGCACCAGGCCAGAATTCCAATCTGTTTGGCCCTGTTGACCCTTTCTGGGTTTAAGAAAGGAAAGAGAGAAAGAATCCCAGACACATAGACTGAACTCCCTCGAGGCCAAACTCACCTTCCTCCTGCTCTACAGTTGTCTGCAGATCTCTGTGGAAATGGGAACAGGTGTTGCCTCCTCCTCCTCCACTGTGCCCACACAGGGCTGTCTGTGGCCAGGAAGCAGCACTTTCTGTTCTCCTTCCCCCCCTGAGAGAAGCCTTAGCTGTAACTTCTTGGGAATGTGAATGTTAATAGATGCAACGTTTAATTACTATTTAGTATAATTAAATGATTATGGGGATTTTAAAGATCTTTTCACTCAGGATGAGTATTGCTTAGTCCAGAGCACCCCACTCAGGTGGCAGATGGGCCTTCCTCTCCTCCCTAACCTCAGGCAAGCACCTCTGCGGTCACTCCCTGCCAGACCCTGAGCTCCAGCTTCCAGCTAGCCCCACTGTCTGTAACAGCCAGAGACCATGGCTCACAGAAGGCCTCCTGGAGATGGTATGAAGATAATTGCCCTAAGATGCCATCCCCGTGCCCAGGGTGCTAACCTTAAGGCCCCACATCTCTGTGGCTTGAAAGCCAAGGATACTCGTGGCCTGGCCAGAAACTTCCCTCTTTTATTTCTTTTTTTTTTTTTTTTTTTTTTAATTTTAAGGACAGAGAGAGAGAGAAAAAAAGTGGAGGAGAGGGGCAGAGAGAGAGAGAGAGAGAGAGAGAGAAAATTTTAAGAAGGCTCCACACTGCCAGCACAGAGCTTGATGCAGGGCTTGATCCCACAACCCTGGGATCATGACCTGAGCTGAAACCAAGAGTTAGATGCTCAACCAACTGAGCCACCCAGACACCCCAGCAACTTCCTCTCATGACATGACTGTCCATGGACCTAGGCCCTTCTCAAACCACCTACTCACACCAGGCTTTCCACTTTGTGGAAACGAATGTCCTTGAGTTCCTAAAGAGATCACAACTTCTAGGAACATCTGAATGGGGCCTTCCCTGAGGCTCATGACAGACAGATACCCCTGACTTCCCATAACAGGAGTCAGTGGGTGGCTGCTTTCTGATACACCTGGGCCGGCCCCAGAAGGAAGCAGGATCAGCCTGTGAACAAGGAAAGAGATCATCACACAGAATGAAAAAAGAGAGCATAGTGGTTGGAATCACCCACCACAAAAAGCTGGTAGCACAGGAAAAGGAACACACATATTCCTGAGATATACTTTACCAGTAAAACCTCTATTTCCCCTCCCTTTTCAGGAGAAAAGGAAAAAAATCCAGAGTCATGTAGTTCCCTTTACAGTTCATGATGGCAGCATTCATTCATAACAGCTCAGACATGAGGGTGGTGGCAGTGGGGTGACCAAGTGGTCAAGTCACCTCAAAACGTGCACGTCTGTGTATGTACATGTGACAGCATGAGCTGGAGGGACAGGAAAAGCACAAAGGAACAACAACTTTACATATATAAGAACAGTAAAACCTTGGCTCATGAGAAACTTGTTCTGCAAATGTTCCACAAGACAAGCAAATATTTCTAATAAATTTTAACTTCATAAACGAGCAATTTCTTGCAATATGAATAGTACATGACACCGAATGTCACATGATCACAACTGAGCCAATGGTTCTTCTCTCTGTCTCTCTCTCTCTGTCTCTCTGTCTCTCTCGCTGCAGGATTGTGGGTGATTGTCTCCCACGCTCAGATGCTCAGGCCATGGTGTCTGGCAGAAATCAGTGATTTTTCAGAACGTTGGAAGGTGCCAAAAACTAGTATTAGTGTATTTTTTGTCACTTCCAAGCACCTGTGGACAGTCCTTTGCTTCATTCTAGGTCAGGCCGCCTGCAGATATAGACCCTTTCCTCTGCTGCCTTATTGCCAGTTACATTAAATACAGTCTCTGACAAGAGTTTATGAATACTTTAGTGTAGTCAACATCCGTGTGAGCATATACAATGGTCCCTGTGCAGAAGAAGATTCCATTGAGCCAAAAGATAGCAGTAATTCCACTAGTGATACTGAAAGTTGTCCTACACAATAGCCCTCCTCTCTCTCGTCTCCCTCACACCAGCCACGAAGCTTTTCAAAGGTAAATGCAAGTTAATTTGTTTATTTTTTCTTTATATTTTGTATTTTCTTTATTATTTTGTATTATATTACAGCATTGCAATCACTTTTATATGAATATTTTGAGTTATGGAACGAATCATCTGAGCTTCCATTATGTCTTACGGGGAAATTCCCGTTGATATACAAGTGCTTTAGATTACAAGCATGTTTCCAGAATGATTTATGTTCACAAACCAAGGTTTTATTGTATTTACAATCAAGTCTTTGTAATTTAAGCATAACTATTTCCTTGACCAAAGCCAAAATAATCCAGAAGTCAAAGAATTTGGAACTGTTCTATATTCCAATTTTTTTAATTTAAAAAATAAAGGAAAAACCAATAAGAAACTTTATAGTCACAAATGGAACTCATTTGTCTCTTTTTTTTGCTCAAAGAATGGTGGTAAACTGAGTAAGCACTTCTTTTTCCTCTAATGTTTTATCTATTTTTGAGAGAAAGAGAGGGCGGGGGCAGAGAGAGGGGGCTAGAGGATCCAAAGCGGGCCCAGCACTGATAGCAGCAAGCCCAACACGGGGCTTGAGCTCATGAACCATGAGATCATGACCTCAGTTGAAGTCGGATGCTCAACCAACTGAGCCACCCAGGCGCCCCCTGAGAAAGCACTTCTGATTGCAGTGGCATTCACACTGCATGGTAAGCACATCAACGGGAAGCACACTAACTCTAGCTCTTGCCAAAAGGCCAACAACAGACAAAAACAAACACCAAAAATTAGACTGTGTCTCAAACAAGAAACCCCAAGCAGTGGTCTGGCCAATGAAGCTCAGGTCTTCACACTGAATTTAATGTCCCAAGTCACAGCAGTTCCAGCGGCTCTCCAGAAGCATGTGCAAATTATGTGCTCCTTTCCCACAGGGGTACTTTGGATAACAGCTTTTGAGCCATGCTCCATTACTTGAGCTCTGTCGTGCAGCCATCCCAGGAACAGTCTGCGGAGCGCTCCTCCTGATGTCAGTCCAACCAAGTCACACAGGACTCTGAACAGTCTCACTATACCCACTGGCAGCAACCCACACCCTGTGGACCAGTAATGGGGGCAGAAAATAGCCTCACCCCCTCGATTCGAGTCTGTGAGCCACATTCAACTGCGTGAGCCCAGGCCCGGCACCTCACACTCACAGAAGAACGAAGGAAGACGTCGGGTAACACTCTGACAAAGCAAACAGTCCGCTGTGAGTGAATGGAAACGTACATTTCATAAACAACCTCCTGGAAAGCAGCGGATAAAAATAAACTGTCCTGGCCAAGAGGTGCACAACCTTCAGAGAATTCAGGAAAACATAAAACTGATGAGCCATTAAAATATCATCTTTGGGAAAATAACTGAAGAAATTTGTATCCCATGAAAGCAATCATAAAACCCCAGCCTCAATTCTAGCACACTGCCACCCCAGCCATAATAAAGGACTACTATGGGGGCGCCTGGGTGGCGCAGTCGGTTAAGCGTCAGACTTCAGCCAGGTCACGATCTCGCGGTCTGTGAGTTCGAGCCCCGCGTCGGGCTCTGGGCTGATGGCTCAGAGCCTGGAGCCTGTTTCCGATTCTGTGTCTCCCTCTCTCTCTGCCCCTCCCTTCATGCTCTGTCTCTCTCTGTCCCAAAAATAAATAAACGTTGGAAAAAAAAAAAAAAGTTTAAATAAAGGACTACTATGCTTGAACTCATCCTAACGAACCTGCTGCCTAAATATTTACCTGGGTTTGAGAAGCCAAAGTGTTCAGGGTGCACTTACACGTTGTTCACTTACATGAACAGAGAAGGCAAAACACCCAAGCAGTCCAGTCATTCCATTTCACAGATCATATAAACATGCTTGTTCTTAGAATCCATTTACACTGCATTAAAAACTATGGGGTGAGCATCCGACTTCGGCTCAGGTCACGATCTCACGGTCCATGAGTTCAAGCCCTGCGTCGGGCTCTGGGCTGATGGCTCAGAGCCTGGAGCCTGCTTCCGATTCTGTGTCTCCCTCTCTCTCTGCCCCTCCCCCGTTCATGCTCTGTCTCTCTCTGTCTCAAAAATAAATAAACATTTAAAAAAAATTTTTTTAAATAAAAACTACAAAGTTAGAGGGGAAAAGGGACATGTCCCTCCACAAACTTGACCCCCATGTTTGGGAAAGCTCCTCAGGAGAAGAGGAGGTGCCCGAAGTGCCCTGTCCTGGGCCCCCTGCATTACTACCGGTTCTGTCTGAACACTGAGCTACTGTGTAGAGACCACAGGAGCTCCTGGAGCCCAAGGGTTCACAGGGACTCGTGCAACGAGGAACAGACCAATCAACTGGCCAATCGAGCAGGAAGTTCCCAGCTATGGTGCTTATCGTCTTCCCCACCACAGAGCATTTACCAAGCTCTGTGGGGCACCCTGATGGGCTCTCTACAGAAAGCCTCAGGAACTTCCTCTCAAGATATGAACGCTGAGTGAACATATAAAAAACCCAAGCAACAGTATGAATGATAAACTCCCACTGCCTACCTGTCAGCTTTATGCAGCCTCAATTGTAGAAGTGACCACTCCCACTCCTAGCCAGTTGACAGCACTTGCTGGAGGGACACCTCGCCCAGAGATGCCTGAAGGAGGTGTCCCTACCCATCCCCCAGGTGTCCAGTGCCTGGGCGCCAGTCAGGAACAGTTCTGTGCTGTGATGAATGTTCCAGAACTCACCATTGGACTTCTAAAAGGTGGCTTTGCCCATCTTGCCTCCCTCACTCACACTCCTGAGAGTTCTTCCCATCTCATCTGCAGGAGAGGTGCCGCTCAGGCCAGCCACTACAAGCCCTTCCCAGGACACACTTCTCTGCCAAGTTGGCTCTCACCATCCAAGCCAAAGCTGAGTCACTGCTTATCCTCACTGGTCACTTTCCCAACATGTTTGATCTCAATTGTGCCATCAGTACTCTGAAGACAAGACATTCCGAATACGCTTTACTCCAAACGCCTTATCAACAAAGACCAAGAGGGACAATACACCTGTCTCTGCTACTCTGCAGTTAGGGAGAAAGGGCATGACAGACGTCAGACGGGGGACGAGCCACAGAAGGTTTCGCTTTGAGGCTTAAGGAATGAGCACCAGCAGCAAGTGGGACTTGTCAACATGGAACACAACTCCCTCTCAACGCTGAGCACCCCACACAACCACCTCAGAGACCTGAGAGACTAACCAGGCCCCCGGAATTCCCGTGTGATCACCCAAACGATTTCACAACCTGGAAAGGTTAGGTTTCCATGGGTTTCTTCCCTGTGGCTGGAGCCTGGAGCCTGCTTCAGATTCTGTGTCTCCCCCTCTCTCTGCCCCTCCCCTGCTCATGCTCTGTCTCTCTCTGTCTCAAAAATAAATAAAAACATTAAAAACATTTTTTAAAATAATAATAATCCTGACAACACAAAAACTTAAATCAAAATGCCTGAAATGCCTTTTAAGTGAAAGTCTTTACTGCAGCTCAGGGTTCAGGGGTGGGTAAAGAGAAGCTTGCTGCATGAAGAGAAGATTTTAGATTTGAGGCTTTGATTGGGTTCATAATGTCGGTGTCGTTTTCAAGAAAACAAGCAAATAATAAGAAAAAAAACTACATACGTGAGCCCACTTGGGCCATGTCTGTGTTCTGCACCAGGTGCATGGGAGACCAACTGGGCAGTTGACTCATAATGGACTTCCAGCTCCACTGTCAACCAAGTCAGAACCCAAAAAGAGATGGGCAAACATCCTGGCAGTCAGGATCACAGGTGGAGACAGACAGGTGCTGCGAAGGGCATGACTGTGTCTTCCCAAAATCGCTTTGTTGAAACCATAACCACCCTTCGTGTGATGGTCTCAGGAGGTGGAGCCTTTGGGAGGGGACTGGGCCATGAGGGGTGGAGCCCTATGATGGCATCAGTGCCCTTGTAAGAGAAAGAGACCAGGCCCTCTCTCTCCCTCTCCACTGAGTGAGCACAATGAGCAAGACGGCAGCTGTCTGCAAGCCAGGAGGAGACTCACCAGTCACCAAATCTGAGGCCACCTTGATCTTGGACTTACAGTGCCCAGAGTTGTGAAAAATTAACATCTGCTGTTTAAGCTGCCCAGTCTGTGGTATTTTGCTACGGAGCCCAAACGGACTAAGACAGATGGCTCAGTGAAATTAAGATCATTTGGAAGGCATTTAATAGAGGGACTACTTACAAGGGGACATGGAGGAACCATGAAGACTACGGGGGACCTCCAGGTTGGCAGCAAATAGGCTGTTCATATCTAAGGCCCCAGAGGAAGGAGCACGCGAACGTGCAGCAAGACACCACAGGGGGGCACTGAACTGCAGCCCAAGGACAGGGCCAGCGGGGAGGTCACAGCTGGGAGGGAGCCAGAGGAAGAAACCTCAGACTTCCTTCCTCCTTCTCAGTGCCTCCTGGTCTCCCAGTGCCAGCAGACCAGCAGATGAGGGGCCAGACAGCAAGGGAGTGGCCACAGGGTGCACAGAACAGCTGTGGCCGTGGGCAGGGCAAGGAAGGGCAGACCGCGCCCCCAACACAGGGAGAACACCAGGCCACATCCTACCAACAGATCAAGCGGCCGGCTCTGGGCGCTTCGGCCAAACACTATTTCTTGCATAGAAATCTAAATATTGGGCTATATTACTCTATATTACCATTTTCCCTTGCCAGAACTATCAGCTTATTTCTTATTTAGCCCTCTGATAAATGACTGCTCTTCATTTTTATTTATAAATGTTCCTTATAGTATTTGCCAGTCTCACCTTGACCTCATACATTTTATTTGTTGTTTTAATTTCTAGCAGAACTGCTTTTTCAAAATGCTGAAAAGTCGTCATGTTAGAGCTAACAAGAGAAAATATTGGTTTTGCTCCAGATCTATTTCTTTCGGCTTTGGAAGCAAAACTCTGGCTTCCCAAGGGCTGAAATGAGTAAAAGACCATGGGAATTCCAGTCTTCCTGGGGCGATGAGGAAACCGATTTGGACAGTGGCTGGCCACTGGACCACAGGCAGAATGAGAGTCAGGACCAAGTTTTTAGGGAGTCTTGTGTAAGTCGCTTTCTTTTCATGCTTCACAAAGCACACAGCCAGGACTGTGAACTGCATCTCATTTTGAAATTGTTTTCAAGACTCTTCTTTTGTTTACCAAATAATTGATGAGCACAATTATAAACATTTATTTTCAGTAGATTCCCTCCTAGCAACTGGTGCCATTGCTGCGCTGAAGTCATCCCGTGGAAATCCACTAATGGACAATCTCAGATCTGCGCCTAATTGTTTCATGTGTTCCCATCACTAATGAGGGTGTAATTGTAAGTTTCCAGAGAAGAAGCACAATGTCCTATATTTCACGATTCTGGTGTCCTCCAGGCATCCAGCATAATTCACCGTATCTGTTTCAATTAATAGATGAGATCGATTCTGTATATGGGGTCTGATGCTTTGCAATGCTCCCTGGAATTTCACAAGAGATGGACCTCCTCATTCCCTAAGCACTGATGACAAAAGCAGGTGCCCTCCCTTAGCAACAGACTGTGCCTAGCCTACCGCTGTTCTGCACCCCTTCTCAACATGCCTGTGTCCAGTGCGTGGTCCAAAGGCAAGGACACAGAGTGAAAAGGCAGGGGCAGGGCCAGCTGACATTTGTGGATATGGGCTGCATGCCAGACAGGGTGCTCAATGCTTTACATCCTCATCTTATAACTGAAACGAAATTACATGAACTTGGCATTTTATTCCCATTTTACAGATGAGTAAAGAGATATGAGGCAACTCACCCAACTCACACAGCTGGAGACAGCAGGCCAGGCAGCCTGGACCCTCAGGTCTTACTCCCAAACCTGAGCCTGGTCCCTGCTGGAGGGGAAGCAGCCTCAACCCTGCAGGTCGGTCCTTCCAAACACACCTGGGAGATAATCTTGGAGGGAACTAAATCACACATTCAAAAATATTTTAGGGAAAATAATGCTCTGGGTGTTAGCTACAATTTTCCACAGTTAGAAACTGCAAAGAGATACACTGGTAACGAACAACTGGCACATTTTCCCACAAACTATTTCTCCAAATTTCATCTAAAAATATGACTATGAATTCAAATGAGCCAGAGAAACTTCTAAAATTTATATTCAATGCACTAAGGTGTGGATTTACTATTTACCTTACATTTTAAGTGCCTGTGGCCGCAGGTACTAGCAGTGCTGGCAGTGTGCACTTACTTAGCTCAGGGTTTAAGCTCCTGCAAAAGTAAGCACTTCATCTCCACAGAGAAAAGGGCGTGAGCATGTTGAAACAGCACACCGAGCCGAGCACCTGACCCTGGCTCCCCACAGCCTCAACAGCAGGCCCCACACTGAGTCCCGCAGAGCTCATCTCTGACCGAGGAACCACGTCCAAGGCGCAGTAAAGAAGGCATCTCGGGGTGCGCCCTCCTGCGATGGAGGAAGGGGAGCACAGACTGTGATGGTTCATCGTGAGAACGTTTCCTTCAGTTCCAGGTTCAAGGCAGAGCCATCTCTATGCAGAGCCCACCCATGTCCGTCTGCTTCATCTGCTCTGGGCACCGGGGACATCTCACTGCTGAGCCATCAGTGTGGTAAAAATCTGGACTTCAGTTTGGTGTGGTTGGGACCAAGGCCCAAGTGTGACTGCTGCACCATGGGCACTCTGCCTCCCTCCCCGTCTGACAATGCCCAGGGGCCGGGGCTGCAGCTGCGCCCTATCGGAACTGGCCCGCTGCCAGCCTTCTCTCTCTGCTGCCTTGCTGGTCCTTGATGCTGCAGCGTCCGCTTCAGTGTCACCTGCCATCTCCCCGGGAAGAGCCTCCCACCCCTAAGTCACTGACATCTCCTTTAATCAGAAGCCTTACTGGCCGGTGCTTAGCCTGAAGGAGCCGGCTGCAAGCCAAGCTTCCCTGGGGCTGTGACAAAGGTCGGCTCCCTACTTGCTAGTGTACAGTGCAGGTTTACACATTGGGCCTAGGTGGACAACGAGGACCCAGGCCGCATAGACCCTCCATGATCTGAGGAATGGAGGGGTTTGTGCCGTGGTAAGGTCAGATTTCTGAGGAGAGCTTTTCTCCTCCCCAGGCCCCGGCATGCACCCTCAGGATATTTGGCAAGCACGGAACTTGGGGACATCTGGAACTTCACCATCCCTCACCCGGGACAGAGGCAGCCCACGAACCGTGGGACTGCAGGGCAGTGACATGGTCATTCGTGCCTCCCTGGGGACACCGAGGGTGCTCAAACACCTCCCACCACTGATGCCTTTTCCACCCTTAAAACCTCATGAGTTTTTCCTTTATGTTGGAATAACTGAACAAACATTCTAGGCCTACATCCATCTCCAGTGTTACACGCTCAGTGTTGGTCAGCTGACATCTGGTGATAATACATCACATCTATCGAGTATTTATTGAGTCCCCGTCACAAAGTGCTTTCCATAAATGACCTTATTTAATCCTCACAGCATCCTGCAAGATAGAAGTCTCATTTTACAGATGAGGCAGCCACGGCTGTGAGAGGCTAAGTGATCTGAGGCTGCACACAGCCAGTAACTGGTGCTGGGATTCAAATCCAGGTCTGACCCTGATCCTGTGGTCACAAAATATCTCAGGAAATAATACTCTCAGAGTGCCTGGCACTCCAGGTACTTCATACAACAGTTTTTCTGCCTCTCCTTTTGAAAACAAAGGATAAATGTTTTGTCATAAATGTCAAAGTGACTTCACTTGGCTTCTCTGGGCCATTTCCTCGCCTTGTACGTCTGAAGAGCAGACAGCATTAACATGTGGTGTTGGTAACGCCATCAGCACCGGTATTTGGCATCATCATTCTGAGAACCCTGGGCTGCAATGACAGACAGCCCACTGGGGTGGACCTGCCCAGAAGCACTGTAAACATAACTTGTCTGAAGTTAAAGTCCAAATGCCAGCAAATTCAGTTATTCTGCTGGATACTGGCCAGTCTCCCACCAGGCACTGCAGCCCAAGGGTCAATGCGCCCTCTCTTCTGGCACCCTCTGTACGGGGCCTGAGGGTCACTTCCAGGAACAAGGGTGTCAGGCTCCCAAGTGAGGTGAGCACACACATGAAACATCATCATGACAGAAAACCGGCTTCAGTTCCCAGGAGTAAATATTCAGATTCCATGGCCATCTGGCTGCCATTTCACAAGCTCTTTGCAAAATCTGGCTATAATTCTACCAAGTCATGAACATTAGTTGATGCTTTTAAGGTTTAGCTAAGTGAGTTGAAGAAAATCAAAATACTTGCTAAAGTTCACCACAACTGAGAATCAAAAAAGGTTGCAATGCTCACAGAAGAAGAAAGTGTTACGGGGAGGGGCATCCGATTTCAGGGAAACCAGAAAAAGATAGAAGAACTCAAAGACAGCAAAGTTTTACCCATGTGCATGGATGACACGTGTACAGAATGAGATAAATCAGAACTGCTGTTAAATTATGGCTTATTACGGGGTGCCTGGGTGCCTCAGTCAGATGAGCGTCCGACTTCAGCTCAGGTCATGATCTCACGGCTTGTGAGTTCGAGCCCTGAGTCAGGCTTTGTGTTGACAGCTTAGAGCCTGGAGCCTGCTTCGGATTCTGTGTTTCCCTCTCTCTCTCTCTGCCCCTTCCCCACTCACTCTGTCTCTCTCTCTCTCTCTCAATAAATAAATGCATTTAAAAAAATGTTTTAATCATAGCTTGTTACATCAATTTATGAAGCAAACTAGTCTAAGCTACCTTAGACCACAAACATTGCTTTACTCCAAGAATTCATTTACAGGTACACCTGGGTGGTTCAGTTGGTTGAGTGTCCGACTTTGGCTCAGGTCATGATCTCATGGCTCGTGAGTTCAAGCCCGACGTCGGGCTCTGTGCTGACAGCTCAGAGCCTGGAGCCTGCTTCAGATTCTGTGTCTTCCTCTCTCCCTCTTCTCTGTGCCCCCCCACCCCCAATCGCTGTCTGTCTGTCTCTCTCTCAAAAATAAATAAAAAATAATTTTAAAACAACATTTAAGAATTCATTTAGAAACTACCAAATTATGTGCTAATTACTAACATTTATGCATATTTCTCAAGATCCTGAAGGAAGAACAGGAGACAAAAAGAAAGAAAAAGAAAAAAGTGTGTCTATCTGGCTTTAGTTTACATTCTTCAAAAACATGAAACAACATATTTTCTAGATTTTTCATCAGTTCCAAAAACCCAGCATCCTTATTTTGTATGTCTTACTGATTTGTCATTCTTATCTGGGGACATCAGAAAGCTATGCACATACTGGCTGGACACATGGTCTGTTTGCTCTTGTATGTACCACTGTGGGTGAGAATAAACGGAAGCACAAAGAAGGAATCTGCCCACAGACATCTAGTCTAGCTGACGAGGAAGAGCAGCATGAGACCTGCTGTGCTCCAGATCCAAGCTCAACCCAGCACACCTATCTTTCTTCTTCTAATATTAATGTTTTTCTCAGTTTGTCGAATATTAATGATAAAAAACTTCAAAATTGGGTTTTCTACAATACTAATACATGCTGACAGCAAATCTGTGCCTTTAGGTTCTGTTCGTGAAGAAGGGCTCCTTTTCCATTTATCAAGGTTTTGTTGTGGAATTCCAGAAGTCTCTATGAAAAGAAGAGCCAGACATTGTTGAAAATCAAAATTCATCAAGCCCTGAAGTCTGAAGGGCACTGCCTGGGAGGAGACCCACAGTGGGTAAAGGGTGTGCCCCCTTCGACGGCCCCACACCACCACCCCCCAGACAATGAGCACTGTGGACTGGAGGAAAGGTAGGAAAAAATGCCCCAAAATCACATTTTCAAATACTGTTGAGTCACAAGGTCTACTGAGTAGACTCCTTTGTCAGAGTTCACTTGAAGAAAAGATTCTTCTGCTTTAAAAACCCTCGTCTGTTCAACCCATTCACTTTTCAAACAAGACAAGTGAGACCCAAAGAGATGAAGGTGTAGCTGAGGTCCCTGGCCGAGGCTTCCATGTTGGCCTTGCTTGCCAGGCACAGCCCTCTCCCACCCTTACATCCACGGAAGCCTCTTGGGAAAGTGGGTGAAGAAATGGAAAGAGTGAGGGGAAGGCAGTCGCCCATGCCCCATCACCACCCAAAATGTACCCCTCTCATCATTGGTTTCATTCCACAAAACCCTCAAAAAGATCCACATGCCATATATGTCTCAATATTTTTGTTTTTCATTTCCCTCTTTATAGTAACTGAAAACACCCTGATATATAATGAAAAAGCAGGATTGAGAGTAACTGCATTATCTGCATTCAAGATGGCAGACTATTTAAAATCATAATATTGGCACTACAGGACATGCAGATACGAACACGAGCATACATGAAGTGCTGCATTAGCCAAACCCCACTGTATTTGTGTGTGAGGCCTAACTGCAAATGTAATGAATGCTATGAAATATTTAACACAAATACTCAAAGCCCTGCTCATAGGCCACATCAAGCTCCATTCAGGGTACTCAGCTTGTATTAGAGGGAGGGGGCAGCCCTTCATGTGTTGAATCTGTAAGTGATCTCAGAATTTATCAGAGGGAAGCATTGGGATACCTCCTGGAGTAAGTCTTTGGTGTCCTTCACCCAAGTCGTAACTTGAAGAGCCTATTTTACTTCCTATATAATAGCTTACCTCTCATTTGCAAAAAGCACAGTCAAGTGTGCGGACTGTCCCGGGCAGGGCTAACTTATCACGACCCCTCCTCAATAGTCTCTGAAGGTCCCTGTGGGAGGAATACAGCCCTCCTCCCCCACACAATGCTTATCACTGGACACCAGAACCCATGTTCACTGAACTCGGTACACTCCTTCCCCAGAAGGTACTCCCAAGTTCCAAGGCCTCAGAGAGATGTCAGGGGCCAAGGTTCCTTGTCTTCTTCAGGTAGGAATAAAGACCAGGGGTATAATGGTGTCTTGCTCTGAACCTGGCATTTAAAGAGTGGGCTACACAGATGTCACCCTGGACTCCCCATTTTCCACCACAAACTTTCCAAGAATAACAACAAATCTCAGATGACGAGATGGCATGCTGCCCTCAGCTGCTCATTCAAAATGTGCAGCACCCTCCCACACCTCCTGAGAAACTTGGTTTGCCACTGGACAGAATGCCCGTCTCCATCAGACACTTGGCCATTGTCGGTCCCCATTGCAGCCAGGACCTTTCTCATTATCTAGTCAGCTTTGTTTGAGAATTTGATGGGTCCCCTTTCCCAACCTTTACTGAAAAGTTTTTTAAATTCATCTCACCACCATCCTTTTAAAGAGTTAAACAGGAATAGTTTAACTCCCCAGTTCTTAGTACTCAACCCTCTATCCAGCTGAGTAACATCACAGAGCAGTTAGACAAGTAAAAACATGTAAAAAACATTGAGTCAGCTGGCTTTTGGGGGAACTACCATTCTGCTTCCCATCTGGCTTTCATCACATCACAGGGACACCAGGAGGCATGACGAGCAGGTGGCACATAGCATTCCATCATCAGCCTTTCCAGGCTCATGCCACCACCACTGAATCAATGCCCAGCTGAAACCAATGATGGTCAAAAGGGTAGGCACAGCCACTCACTAATTCCGTGTCAGTGTTTCATCAAATACTTCATCTATCCCCAGAATAATTTGTCAGACTACACGTAAACTCACCGGTAAGATTTCTCGTCCCTTACATTAACTCTACTTTCAAGTAAAACTTCATGGCATCATTTCTTTCTCTTTTCTACACCTTCCCAGGATTGATATGGTCACTTTTCCATAACAGATTGGTGGGGGGGGGGGGGCATCTCAAAATATGATCCATTAGACTGCTTACTGGCCCTTCATGCCAATGAATGAAGAGGTACAGCAACGTAAGACCCTCAAGTGGGGAAATAGGAAGCCCACAGTCAAGGAGTGACCAGCAAATTCTCTACTGCTCCAGAACCACTGTCACCCTGGCATCTTATTATGTCTCTTTTTCCTTTAAGACTCTCAAATTTTACAAGATGTAATTTAGCAGTATTTTCTTGCAAGGGCTACAGACCACAACTGGGGCAGATGCCCATAAACACCTAAGCCAGGTGAACTGGGGCCCACTGGGCAAAGGCACAGGACCATTAGGCTGGACCTTGCCCTCCACACCCTCACTGTGAAGGACCATGTGTCCTTCTTTGTGCCTCTGGGCACACTTCCACCATATAGGGTTCAGTTCTGACCTGAGGCCAACGCAGTGAATTCTTCCTCATAAATTAAAATGTCCAGGGGTGGGGACTTTGCCCAAACAGAAGCGCATGATCAGTTTCTTTGCAATGGTTCCTTGGATCAGCCCATATAAACTATGTAATCTGGTGAGTTTTTCTTTTTGCTTTGGCTGCCAGGAAGAGCAGAGCTCACTTGAACATCAAAACACTGCTGTGTCACCACTGTTAACAAGGCATCTCCATTGTAACTGAAACATCTGCACTCCAGACCTTTGCCAAAATATTTGACCTTCAGCAGCCTGCAACTGAACTCCAGATGACTAGCTTGCTGATGGAGATCTTTTGCCCCACTGAGTTGTTCCAGTCTGCAATGTGCTCTTCATTATTTTATTTACTCTTCCCAGTCTTAAAGGGTAGGCACTGCAGTCCCCCATTTTCCTTTTGAGGCAACGTAGACTCAGAAATGTAGCTTGAAAAGGGGCATTTCAGGGACACTTGGCTGGCTCAGTCAGTTAAGGGTCCAACTCTTGATTTTGGTTCAAGTCATGATCCCAGGGTCGTGGCACTAAGCCCTGTGTCGGGCTCTGTGCTGAGTGTAGAGCCTGCTTGGGTTGGGATTCTCTCTCTCTCTCTCTCTCTCTCTCTCCCTCCTCACATGCCCTCCCCTACCCCCCTCACACATACATGCTCTCTCTTGGGATTCTCTCTCTCCCTCTGTCTCTTTTTCAAATTAAAAATAAAGGGGGGGGGCATGTCAAGCACTCACTCCAGGAAGAGCCCCAGGTCCTATCCTAGTGCCCAGTAGGCCTCAAGAGAGCCATACCCAGAGGCTCCCACCATCAACCTAAGAGAGTTCACCCAACAAGTGGACAGCAACATGGCTGGAGGCTAACATCCAACCTACTTCATGGTTTAAGGGAGATTTTCAGATGGCAAAGGAGCACAATGACAAGAAATAAAGGGTCTGGAAACTGGCTGTGTCCTTTTGGGGGAAAGTAACAAGGAGTCATGGTTATTTAATTCACCCACTTGGGTGAAAGGTATAGAGGACTTGGCTTCAGTTCAACATATAGAGAACTTTCTAGCATCTTGAGATTTCCACCTGCCCCAGAGATGGGAAGTCCCTGCAGCATGAGCTTTGAGCATAGC
Organism: Leopardus geoffroyi; assembly: GCF_018350155.1. Classification (NCBI taxonomy): domain Eukaryota; kingdom Metazoa; phylum Chordata; class Mammalia; order Carnivora; family Felidae; genus Leopardus; species Leopardus geoffroyi. The sequence goes on from NC_059331.1 coordinate 169,105,845, forward strand.
TTCTGACCTTGTAATAAGTCACTGCTGGCAACAGGTAAATGCCTTTGCAGGTATGTCCAGCTAGCTGCCCTCCATGTCCTCTGCAAGCAAGTGGTCACTGAACAGACACAGCCTCTGTCCCCTAAGTAATAATAAATGCATTATCTCTGAGGTACTCAGAAGGCCAACTAGAGAGGAAAGCGACTGGCTGGAATGACCCTGGATAGCAACCCCAGCCACTGGCCCCACCCAGAGGCCCAGCTGCCCCCAGTGCCAATAGCCAGCAGGGGTGAGGGCTTGCGTGTGACTTCTAACCTTGGGGCCACCATCATCACACAATCACTCTCCCGGGGTGGTATATGTAATGGGTATGTATGAGGAAGGTAGATCAGGCGTCCCTAATGCCCCCACCTCACAAGTGACAGAATCCAGAACAAGTGTGGGAGGACACACAGCTAAGCAGCCTCCAGAATTCACAGTGCTACCCTCATGCCTGATTTTCCCATCTGCAGACCCCAGAGTCACTGTCCCCAAAGGATTCTTCCTCCTACACACCGCAAACCAGCATGGGGAGTCGATCCCATGGCATTTAGCTGTAGGCAGAGAAAGTCAAATTTCTTTCTATTGCTTGATTTATTCTTGCTTAGTTTTCTTGGAGACCAGTGACCCTTAGAATTGCTCCTGTGATCTGCTAATGGGTCAGGCAGGCAGCTGATTCATGTTGGAAATACAAGGACCCTTTAATGAAAAGTACTCCTAGGAAAGTTGAGTTCATGGCTGTAAGCCAACATTCCCTGTCTGGCCTCTGAAGCTGCCTCAAATGTCTTACCTGGCAGCACTGCTCCATCCGCAGTATTGCAGACATTTCTTAAAGACTGTACATCAAGACTAATCAAAATGCCCTGAGACAGTCATGACTCCTAGGCATGACATTGCCCACCCACAGCAATGGGTACCCAGGAGCAGGTGAGAAGCCCAGCAGGGAGTGGCATGAACTCGGATGCCTCCAGGCTGAGGGCCTCTCTAGTGCCCAGACCAAGAAGAGGTAGTCACTACCCTGGCCACCACCTAGGAGGAGACAGGAGTGATTGGGCTGAACCAGGAAGGGAAGCTTTGGGATAGTACATTGTAATGAATGAAACTCAGCAAGCACCAGAACCTGAGGTCTGTACTAACAGCATCTCCTAGGAAAGACCTTCCAGAACCCTCTGCCAGGCTCCTCCACACAGCAGCAAAACCCCCTTCACTCAGAGAAGGACCAGCCCTCTGCCATAGAGCCATTCTTTGATGTGGGGTGCAGGAGTAAGCTGGCGCCCAGGAAAGAGGCCCAGGGATGGAGTCTAAGGTTGATCTGTAAATTCTCTTCATCCAACACGAGGACAGGCATGTACAAACAGGACTTGGATTACCATGGGAGAGGAAGGAATACTGGGTAAATAATGTTTGCATGAATGATTCAGGCTTTTTTTAAAGAAAGACAGAATCTTGTTCTTAGAAACGAAGCTGACATGAACCTCCCACAGTGAGTCACAGGTGGATGGTTTCTCCCACTACAGTTTGGCAGCGAATGAAGTCCCTGACATTAACTGAAAACCTGTCCTGTTCAACCTGAGAGGTCAGCCAGATCCAGTGCCCAGCTGGGATGAAGCAAAGGAGGGTGCTGTGACAACCTGTAGCTGCCTTGGTGTGACCTGGGTCTCAGCAGTGTCCAGGCAACAGCAGCCAAGACCAATCCCGGACATCCCTGCCCAGCTCTCTCTCCTGCCAAAGAGCCCATGGAGTGGGCGTTCTTGTCCCTCCATAAAAATCTACTTTTAAGTCATATTTGCACTTGGAATGCAGAGACACAAAACAGAACAGTTGTCCCTCCTCCCCAGTTGTCTCTGCGGATCCAATTCCTCTGTAAATAATGCAAGGGCAGTGGATTCACAAAAGGCCAACAGATCTAGAAACTCCAAGGGAAGGAAACCCGGAGGGCACAAAATACGGGCCTCGGATCAGTTACAATGACAGCACTGAAACAAATCTAAGACCAGCAAAGGCCAGGCAGCTGGGAACGGGGCTCAGGCAGCCACTTCCTGGCTGGTCCCCACAGACAAGCCCTCCACCTGGGACACCCACTGTGCAGGCCAGGAGAAGGTCTGCTACTACTCATCCAAACTGACATGGAGCTCACAGGCTATCAAAGGATTGTGATGAGACCACAGGCATACGGCTGTAATTAAAAATGAACAAGGGGCACCTGGGTAGCTCAGTCAGTTAAGCATCCGACTTCGACTCAGGTCATGATCTCACAGCTTGTGAGTTCGAGCCCCATGTCAGGCTCTGTGCTGACAGCTCAGAGCCTGGAGCCTGTTTCAGGTTCTGTGTCTCCATCTCTCTCTGCCCCTCCCCTGCTCATGCGCGCTCTCGCTCTCTCTCTCTCTCTCTCTCTCTCTCTCTCAAAAATGAATGAACATTTAAAAAAAAATGAACAAGGGGCGCCTGGGTGGCGCAGTCGGTTGAGCGTCCGACTTCAGCCAGGTCACGATCTCGCGGTCCGTGAGTTCGAGCCCCGCGTCGGGCTCTGGGCTGATGGCTCAGAGCCTGGAGCCTGTTTCCGATTCTGTGTCTCCCTCTCTCTCTGCCCCTCCCCCGTTCATGCTCTGTCTCTCTCTGTCCCAAAAATAAAAAAAATGTTGAAAAAAAAAAAATGAACAAGATAAAGCACCTGCTCATGGTCCCTCAGCTCCAGGAGGCTGACCTCATCACACCCTATATTCAGACCACTCTCTGCTCCTGCCCCTCTGTACCCCAGGAAACCCACAGAGGCTGCTCTGGCACCAAGTAACCCAGACCCCTGACCCCACCCCTTTCAGCTCAGCTGCTAAGGCTCTAATGCAGTCCCAACCATGGCACCTCAGCATTCCCCATGGAAAATGCCTCTGCAATCCTACGACCCCCCATGGAATCTCCTAAAGACCATACAGGCGGACCCCAAGCAAGCCCTGTCTCCACGGATGACTCGGACAAACTCTCCTATCTCCTGTCTCATCTCCTCTACAGAAAGACCCACCACTCATGGATATGCTGCCACGTGGACAAGCTGCCATTCATTCTCCCACATGTTGGGGGAGGAGGAGCAGGATGACAGTGAGGAGAAGAGGGGAGGAGAGGGGAGCAGAAGGGGTGCAGAGGGGAGGAGGCCCACAGAGCAGAGAGAGGTGGGAAAGTGTTGTGAGCACAGACTTTGGCCACAGCCCATCTGGAACAGGTCCCAAATCTGCTGCTGCACTTCCTCATCTGTAGGTTTCCTCATCTGAACAAATGAATTTATTGTGAAAATAAAAAAAGAAAATGCCCATAGAGCTTCTCAGATTGCTGTAAATGTTAGTTACTATTATTGAGTGGGTTTTAAAGTATACTTCTACAACTTTTTCTACGTAGCTGGGTTGATTTGACTCGGTGCTTGTTTTAGGAGACATAATCTTTTCTCTTAATTCCCCATGATGGCACGGGGGGGCTGATGTGAGCCAAGACTGAGAGCCTGAAACTCTGAAGTGCTTCCATCTCTGTCTGGTCCAGAAGGAATGTGAGCCTTGAACAAAAGCCCAAGGTTGGGATTTTTCTCCACTGCCTGCTGTGGGTCCAGGAGCTCCGGCAAGCTAGCTCCACTGAGAAGGGTGAGAGCCAAGTGATTCTAGGATCACCTTCCAGTCACAGGCTTTCCTATGAACCCTCCCTGTCCCCAGGCTTTTGGAGCTACAGCCAGACCCCAACGTGGCTCTCATTGGGAAATTGTTCATGAAAACCTGATGCAGCATCTCTTAATATGAGCGGTTTCTGAGCCTGAAATGAAGCAAGCCCCTTAGTTAAATAAACACCCCCCTCTACCTGCAGGACATAAAATCCCAGATAATCCACAAATCATGCTGCAGGGTAAGAACAGTCAGATTTAGCCAGAGAACTCTGCTTACCCTGCCCCACAATGAGCCCACAGGGCACAAAAGTCCAATCTGCCTCAACAAAAGTCAAAGAACTATCAGGGATCAATGTAAGTGGGCTCTCCATTCCAGAGTGACTGAAACCAGGAGATGCCAGTAAAAGCCACAAAACCCACCAAGGGCACGGGTAGGGAGAATGGCAGAGGCTGCCCCTGAATTTGGGAGCGGTAGATTTAGGACAGACAAGATGCAGAACAAGAAAACCCAGCAGGGTCAGGAAGAACCGGGCTTCTTGAGGGTGGGGACTGCATCTGCTGTCTTTGGTGTCCAAATGCTCAGCCAAGCCCAGCATGCAGGAATGGTCCATAAACATGGACGTTCCAGAGATAATTCCAGTTTTCTTTTCCTTGTTTTTATTCTCTTCCAAAAAACCTATTATGGGAAGAAACTGTGGTCCTGCCCTGGAAAGCAGAATCCTCAGCCCTGATTCCCCAGCCCCTTGGGAGCACCATAGGAAGGTACTCTACGAGTGAGCACTTTGGACCGTCCTCCCCTAGAGATCCAGAGTTAGCATTCCCAGAACTGTGCAATGCCTGGCATCAGGCTAACCACTTAACAGAAGCAAAGCAAGTTGAGTTGTTTTTCCCATGTCTTCTGTGGATGAAAACCTCATCAGTCTGTTCTCTTGGTGAGGCACTAAAGATGAGGGAGCGTGAGGCAAGCTTGGGGGGCAAAGCAAAAGCTAGCACCCCCTCCCACCCCAGGTGGGATCTGTGTGATATTCCTTGGACACTCCCAGCTACCCCAAAACAGAAAAGGACAAGACAAACAAACAAACAAACAAATGGCTAAACTGATAAGAGCTTCTACCAGTTTACCAGAAAAAGGCAATCCCATCATACCCTGAAGTCCAGAAAATCCCTACTGTCTTAATGTTAATACTTTGCTAGAGGGAAAAACAACCTTAGCTTGACAAAAGCTAGGCCTCCAGTAAGTCTTCAGCATGTGACCGTCTCTTTGAAAACTCCCTCTTGGCTTTATCTCCCTTCGACTCCATAAAATGGTCACACCCCCCCCCACACACTTACTGGGCAGCTCTTCCTACCCACGGGTCCTGTCCCCAGGCTTTAATAAAATCACCTTTTTGCACCAAACATGTCTCCACAAATTATTTCTTGGCCATCAGTTCCAGACCCCACGAACCCCACCATCACCCCAAAGCTTCATCACTAATCACCCACCCCGCCTAGGCCTTACTACTGTCCACCTGGCAATCCCCTTCTTAAATAACTCCTACAGGACAGTCACCTTCAGCCCAGTGCTAATGCTGCATTCTTAGAGTCCAAGCTGATGTGTTTGATCACCTTTAACCAAGACTCACCCCATTCAGCTTGGTACCCTGAGTATAGATGCTGAGGCCCAAGGTCACAGCCTTCCAGCTTTAGCCTTTGTCTTTAGTGTACTGCCCCTGGGGGGTGTCTGGGCAACAAATACCATCAGTGGGCCCCAGGGATGAGGTTCAGCATGGGCACCCAGAGGGCCATCCCCACTAATGTTTTCAGGCACCAAAAACAATGTAAGTGGGTCTGAACCAAAGGAGCTTGTTAAAGCAGAGATGCCAAAAGAGGCCATGAAGGCAAGGTGAGGAGCAGTGTCCATAATCCAGCACAGAGATGAACAGGTTCTTCCCCTCACTCAGGCCAGTCAAGGATGGGTTCTGGACCCTCTCTACACATCAATACAAGACAAGAAAAAAGCAGTTCTGGAATCCTCTGAAGGGCTCTCAACTTCCATGGGCGGAAGGCTCCCAGACCAGAGGCAGGAAGCTCCCATAGCATAAGCAAAGACACCAGGCCCAGGAGGAGGAAGAGGACATCTTCTCTTGCATTGCTCATTAATCTTCATGACAAATGGGGATTTCCTTACTACTGTTATTCTGTAATCAGAAGAGGAACCTCATGCTGAGAACAGCCAATACATCAAAGCAGTATGGGTCCCAAGGCCCAGAACAGCTCAAACCCAGACCCCTGATGCTGACCACAGGCCCAACAGGGCAGAGGCACTGAGGACTGAGGGACCGACTCCCCAGAACCACCCATGGGAATAAGGTCTGGTTCTGAGATAAGATTTTTCTCTCACATTTTCTTTGTTCCCCATTAATGCATTTAAAAAGAAATAAGTCATGGGGTGCCTGGGTGGCTCAGTCGATTAAACTTCCGACTTCGGCTCAGGTCATGATCTCATGGTTTGTGAGTTCGAACCCCACATCAGGCTCTGTGCTGACAGCTCAGAGCCTGAAGCCTGCTTCAGATTCTGTGTCTCCCTTTCTCTCTGCCTCTCCCCTGTTCATGCTCTGTATCTCTCTGTCTCTCTCCAAAATAAATAAATGTTAAAAAAGAATTTAAGGGGCGCCTGGGTGGCGCAGTCGGTTAAGCGTCCGACTTCAGCCAGGTCACGATCTCGCAGTCCGTGAGTTCGAGCCCCACGTCGGGCTCTGGGCTGATGGCTCGGAGCCTGGAGCCTGTTTCCGATTCTGTGTCTCCCTCTCTCTCTGCACCTCCCCCATTCATGCTCTGTCTCTCTCTGTCCCAAAAATAAATAAACGTTGAAAAAAAAATTTAAAAAAAAATAAATAAATAAAAATAAAAATAAAAAATAAAAAAGAATTTAAAAAGATAAGTTATATATTTTACATTAGAAACTAATTTTTATTGCTCTCATTACACAGTGTTTTCCTAACGTAAACAGAAGTAAGGGCACCTGGCTGGCTCAGTAGGTAGAGCATGCATCTCTTAATCTCAGGGTCATGAGTTTAAGCCCCACACTGGGAGTAGAGTTTACTTAAAATAAAAAATACATACAAACATACATTTTAATAAATAAGTAAATAAATAAAATAAAGAGAAGTAAAAAGAAGATAACAAAATGCACTCCCAAGTCCCGCTCATATACAGATACACAAGACACCATGAATATATATATTTTTTTTAAACCAGACTGGGTCAGATTTTTTTGAGACCTGGTTTTTTCCCTCTTCAGAACAACATAATCCCACCTTTTGGGCCAATAAATAGCCAAACAGGACTCCATTACATAGGTATGTCCATTTATTTACCCCATTCTCTCTAACTGAGCATTCATTTCCAATGACAATCATGGCTGTTCCATTGTACGAAGGGCACCAAACAACCACACAACACATCGTACGTACAGACACGAGAAAAGTCTTGACATAGAACTTAACTAGGCTTCTGTTTTGGAATGTGGCCCAGGGGGAGGGAATGCCTGACCCTCCAGGGCATGAATTGTCAGGCCCTTACGACTAAGACCTCCTTCTGGGGAACCTCCCACACCAGGTTCCCATGGCCCCACATCCCCATGTTCTCACACTTGAGGGACATCAACAGAGAATGCGTGTGGGCCAACTAACCCGCTGCTAGGAATCTAGGTCCCCAGAACCCCACAAGGCCTGCAAGTCAAGATAGACTCTACAAGGACATCCAAGCAACAGGGATATGTTATAAAACTAAACTCACCTTGCTGCTTTCTTTCCATTTACATATTTTAATTTTTATTGTGTTAAAGAACACATAACATAAAAGTTACCATCTTAACCATGTTTAAGTGTACAGTCCAGTAATGTTAACTCTACGCATATTGTTGTACAACAGATCTCCAAAACCTTTTTTTCATCTTGCAGACATGAAACTCTGTCCCCCTCCCTCAGCCCCCAGTGCCCACCCTCTCCTTTCTGTCTCTAAGAATCTGACAACTTTAGGGACCTCATAAAAGTGGAATCACACAGTACTTGACCTTTTGTGATTGGCTTATCTCACTTAGTATAATGTCCTCAAGGTTCATCTATGTTGTAGCAGATGTGAGAATTTCCTTCCTTTTTAAGGCTGAATAACATTCCATTGTTTGTACAGATCATACTGTTTGCATAGAACAATCAATGCATCTGTGGATGGGCACTTGGGTTACTCCCACATTTTAGCTACTGTGAATAGTGCTGCTATGAGTATGGGGGCAAGATATCCTGCCTTCAGTTCTTCGGGGTATATACCCGGAAATGGGCATGTGTTGATTTTCCATTGTGTGGTTTCTAATGATTTGTGAGACAGAGTAACAAGTAAATGTCTTGACCTAGCCAAGCGACAAAACAAAGGTGTTTTTTTTTTCCTCATTGATTGTTAGATGAAAGTGGAACTGATATTTATTGTGAACCAAATAAGAGCAGAACTCTCAGCGTAACAATGAGAATGGGTGGCCTTGCTCACTGCATGTTTGGGATGAGGCATTTCATCCAATGACCCTTTGATGTAGGTCAAGCCACTTGCCTGGCTTTCATATGAAGAAACTTACCATATGCAGCAGTAAAGAGGACAGAGCTCTGTATATGAAGCCCTTTGAAAACAGAAATCGACAGGCACAAACTGTTATCCCTGAAGGTAGAGCTAAAGATATCTGGCTTGACAAAAAATGAATGGAAAGCTGCACCAAATGTCCTTAAGAGAAGTCAGCTGTCTTAACTCTTGTATCCTTCTAAGGGGCAAACAACTATCATAAGAACTCAGAATTTGCATTCCATTAGAAATCTTGCCCACACAGTGTTCCTTCAGGTGTGACTGGGCATCGATTAATTGACTTGATGTTTGATTCATCCAGGTCAAAAAGGTTCACTCATCCCAACATGCAGTAGGCATTCCGTAAGTGGGAGTTGCTCTGTTAGTGGTGAATGGGCAGGGTCTAGGAGTCATGAGCCCTGGGTTCTAATTTTAAATTCCCCCACCCTTGCAAACTTGACCAAGTCAACAAATCTCAAAAATTCAGAGATTAAGTGGATCAGGGCATCCATAATTATTCCTGTAGTTCCTTGAAGCCAGAACAGTCTAATGGTTCTAGAAATAACAACCCCAACAATTCTCTTAACATTTCAGGGTATCTTTCAAAATTACAAATCTTGCAACACCTATCACTATAGAAAAGCTAATGACTCAGGTCTAAGAGGTAAACACCTGCCTGGGAAACAGGTCCCTAGCAGCCATTTGGGGAAGGGGTTCTCCACACAAGCCTTCTTTTGTAACACGGGAATGTATGCTTCTGTGGACTACGGCAACCTCCAATACCCGTACATTTTCTTTGAATACAAAAGACTTTTTTAAAGAAAAGGCCAAATGGTCTTACACACACATCAGCAGGTTTTAGTGTTACTTCGTTTTTTCTTTTAAAGCAGGCTGAAACTTTTTCCTGATTCCCAAGTAACAAGGGTTTTATTGCTTAGTTTATCAGTTCTAACACTGTTTCAGACCTCACTTTCTTAAATGTGGCCCCAGAAATGCAAACTTCAAAGTCCAAACTTGAATCAGAAACTGCATTTTAACATGCCCCCCGCCCCACCAGCTCTCGATTTGAGAATCCCTATGCAAGACAAGACACTCTCAAGGGGCAGACAGCCACTTCTGAAATCGTCGACCTCCCCACTGCCAACACTTGGCTGAAACTCCACAGTGTGGGTGATCATGGTCACAAGAAAGGAGCCTGAAAGAAGCTCACAGACCAAAGTCCCTTTAGATATGTTTCAACAGGGGGGAGACCCTCAAATCTCCCTCTCCCTGGTGCCAAATGGATTAGCAAACAAACCAATGGACACATGTCTTAGGATTTCATGACCCCCAGTACAAGTCTTCCGAGGTGGGGACAAGGGTATATAGCCCTACGTCTACCTTCCCTTCCGGTGAGAAGTGACCATGAAATCAACAGTGACAACAGCAACAAACAAAATCGAAGTCAGTGCAGCGACACCCAGGGCCTGTCTGCATTACGACACCCCCTCCATCTCCCACAAATAAAGTCAGCGATATGTTAAAGCTCCTGATTATTAATAGTCCATTTAGCACTTTAAAAGCAGCACCGCTGATCCTCGTGTGGATGCCCTGTACACTTGCTCTAGATGCCTAAAGAAGAATGTGTTGAGTAATATACCATGAGAGTGAAGCTCTTCGATTACCACTGGTCTTAATAATTCATGAAGTGCATCTTCTGTTGTACCACCAACCCCACAGGTTACACAGACTTGGAAGGCTCACAGCAGGCAATTCAGGATCGATGATGGGATGAACACTGCCAGCAGCCCGTGCCAAAACATAATGGGAGCAGGCTCAAAATCCCACATGTGGACAGAAGTGGATTAACTAAATACCAAACCAAAGACATAAAAAGCCTTCTTTATACTGAGTACAGGTCCTTCAAAAGCACAGAATGTCTCCCTGATCCTTGCCAGCATCAGCAGATAGCAGAGGCTGGAAGCTCAGTCTTTCCCACATAAATGTCCCCTCGGAAAAGAGTGGTCCTCCTGGCTGCAGAGGAACTGCCCCCCATGGCCAACCCTCATGCACAGAGAACCCCCTCTGCTTTGTGCAGACAAAGAAGGCATCCACCAGCACAGAGGGCCCTGAGAGCTTGCCAGCAAAACAGGACTGCAAACTCGCAGCTAAAGACCTGGGCAAGGGGAGGGTCCTGAGGTGGAAAGGCAGAATCTCTATGACTGATCATCCAGCATCAACTATTCACCAATGGCCTATTCTTGAACTTCAACACAGCAAAGATCCAAAGGGAACGGACACAAGGGGGATCAGGAAGAACCAAAAGCACAACAAAATACAAGCCTGTTCATATAGCAGTTTGCAAATGATGATGTTTCATAATCTGAAGTTTGGGTGAGGCGGTGCCAACACCCAGCTGGTACAAGCTGAGAAAACAACTGGGCTGTAAAACCCTGGAAATACGACTTGATTACAACAAACATTTCTCCCAAACAGAGCTAATTACACAGCATTCAGCTGCTCCTGGCAGCTCGAATAGGAACGCCGGACATGCATTCCTGCTTCCAACATTTGGGCATCTTTGTAGGCTCTGGCCATACCCCTTCTGTGAACCCTAGGGCCTGAGAGAGAGGAAGGGGACCCCAAGACCCCATAGGGGACTCTATAGGTCCAATCTCACCCACCTTCATCTTATCCCCTAATAAACTTTGAAAAGTTGGTGGGATCTTCGATAAGATTCCTGTTTTTTAATAAATGGCCTTTTTTATTTACAGGATCCAGTATATATTTTTAAAACCTGCCAATGGGGTCATTTTTCACACCTGCATGTTTATTGTGGTGTTAAGAGCTCGGGCTCTGAAGCCAGTGCCTGAGTGTGTCTCCTGCACCATAGGGCAGTGTGAGGGCTACAGGAGACAAAGGGCACAAAGGGCACGGAGTGGTGCCAGGCACACAGCAAGCTCCCAATGGGAGTTAACCATCACTATAAGTATTAATAACCAGATCTCTGGAGATTGTTCTACCTCATTCTTTTCAACAACTGCAAGACTCTGACACATTTAACCAGTCTCTTGTTAAAAAAATTAAGTTGTTCCTAGGATTATAACCAAAAAAATAAAAAAAAAAAAAGGCAGCAATGAAGATGATTGCACAAACATCTCTTCACGTGTGTGCAAGTAGGTTTTAGGGCAAATTCCTAGAAAGTGGCATTTCATGTCATACTGTTGTGTTTTTTGTGATGAATATGGCTAATCACCCTGGAAGAGGCTGAGGTGACTCTACTCCCACCAAGAGGGCACGGGGTGGGACACCCTGGGCCCTCGCCACTCACCCCAGTGCTCTGTGAGGCCTGGAGACCACACAGGAACACAAACAGCACTCAGCCCCAGGACGGCACATCAGCAGGGAGCCAGGCGGTAGGTGTCCTGATCCCAGCTGTCCACCTGCACACTCCTGGGATCACCTGCCTTACTTAATATCCCCTCATCTCCACTAAGTCCCCATCTCTGTTTAGACCCGTTCTGCTGTAGCTTCACCAGGCACACATCAGTTTTAGGGCAGGTAAGAGGCTGAAAGGTAAGGCCCAGAGAGCACCTGGCTCAACCAGCAGGGAGGGTGTCCTTCAGCCCCAGGAAAGGCTCCTTGGCGTAAATTAGCCAGGAACATGATGGAGTATAAAGGCCTTTCTAGAGCAAAGAGAAGTGTGTGCAGGCCCAAGGATGACACCAGGGGACACGCAGGGGCCTAAATCATCCCTTTGTGCACACACCTGCTTCTTAATGGAATGGGTATTCGTGAGAAGCTATAGGCAGGCCCATGGTCCAGACCCCGCCCTATATGCGGCCTTTATACAAATCGTACACAGCCCCAGGGATGCTGAGGTGGCTTAGAAAATGACATCATAGGGAGAGGGAGAAGGACAGGACAGACAGGCATGAACCTTCTCGTCTATAAAGCCATGAGGGCCCCAGAACAGAAGGCAGCCCAGGCTACACCTGGGTCCAGACACCAGGATCCGACTAGACCTGCAGCAGATCTGCAGCTCGTGGGGCCAGTATGTGTGGCTACCTGACATCGACTGTCATAACAGAGCTAAGTGAGCGACTTTTAAATAAGCCATATGTCAGGGCACTCTTCAGAGAGCCAAGACCCATCCTGAGGGGAAGACAGAGCCACCCCGGCCCCACCACTCCACCTGGTCCAGCACTAAGTAGCTGTGTTCACAGAAGTGTGGCTTCCCTTGGAATTCCAGTGTGGTGAGGGTCTCCAAGTCAACATCAAAGTCCCCATGTGGGATATGCGGCCTCAGCTCATAGACAGTCCTGGTAGAACCCACTGGGGGTAGACACGTGGGCGCTGGAGGGCCAGGATGCCCCTCTGTCATGTCACTCTCCACATAATGACTCAAGCCTTAACACAACTGTCCCCCCTACACATGAGGAGGTTGTGGCATGGAGGTGCTAAAGGACTTCCATAGTCACCAGACTCTGGACCCACTCACTAACCATAGCTCTATCCTCTAAGTCATTTCCTTTGTCTTAGCCATTCTCCTCTTATAAAACCTCTCTCTGAGGTTATGAATGGTTTTGATGACAATGGAGATCAAATTACTTGCTTTATCCACAAAAATCAGAAGGTCCTGTCAGCTCCTAAGCATTTTGAGATGAAAACAGTAGTCAGAGGGTCACCAGTGACACTGCAGACCCTTCTCCAGGCCAGTGGCACAACCCCACCACCCGCCTTCCCTGAGCCTGGGCCAGCCCAGGTCTGTAACCTCTGGGCCCTGGGAGGCTCAGTTGGTTAAGCATCCAACTTCGGCTCAGGTCATGATCTCACAGTTCATGGGTTCGAGCCCCACATCTGGCTCTGCGCTGACAGCACAGAGCCTGGAACCTGCTTCGGATTCTGTGTCTTCCTTTCTCTCTGCCCCTCCCCTGGCCACGCTCTGTCTCTCTCTCTGTCTCAAAAATAAACAAACATTAAAAAAAATTTTTTTAATAAAAGTGAGGGGGCCCTGGACTTTCTGAGCTACTGGGGTTTTTTTTTCCCTCCTTTAAGCATCTCCAAAGAAGAAAAGGATTTTCATCTTCTTTATCATTTCATCTGGTGGAAGGAGAGTGAGAACAACCCCCAAAGGTGTCACACCTGTCCTCCTCAATTCAGCTGTCCTCATTATCACAGATTACCTGACAGTCCTGTCATCATGGCCAGTCCTATGGCAAACACTAAAACTACAGAAATGATCAAAAAAATTAAAGGAAGCTAAATGGCTTTTATCCAAGTCCATGAATGAAATGTATCTTGCACTGCACTTCCCTGGATATTTATGGTGTTTATTCCAATCTTTTCTAGGCCAGAAAATTCCTGAGCTCACGACAGGCCGTCCTGTCACCATGACAAACAAGCTGGCTGAGACCAGGCTGTGCCTGCGATTGCATTTTCCACCCTCCAAACAGAATATATTAGACATTACGCAGGCAGCATTTATTTTAGGAAGGCTTTTCATTATGGCGATGTAAAATGTCAAGGCTGAGACACAGCGGGCTCTTTCCAGACCTGCAGGCTCCCTCATTATCTGACAAATGCACAAGTTCCTGCCATGTGATGAGTGAGCTGGCCCACCCCTCAAAGGAGGCAACCCAACATCCAAGTTAATCAACCAATGGGAAGTGCTGAAGGAAGGAGGAATCTAACACGAACACAGCCCTCCAGAACCAGGCAAGAGGTGGGGCGTCATATCCAGGATGGAGGAAAGAGGCAGGGTGTCATGCTGAAAGCAGTCAGATAATGAGGAGCAGGGAAATGTTAGGGGGCTTTGGGGGAAGGAAAGACTCTGGAGAGGGTCCTGGCCCAGGACACAAGCACCACACCCTATCCTAGACATGCAGAACAGAGCTGCAGGCCATCGTGGAGGAAGACATGACCAGCGTGCTGTTAGCTATGCCCATTGCTGCTGCTAAGACACACATACAGGAAGGTGACTCTCGTCTATTAGAAGCTGCATACCTGTGAATATATTTAGTTCAGCTTTTTATTTTATAGATGGGGGAAATGAGGTCCAGAGAAAGTAGATAATTTGGTCACTCATAACATAAGGAACCCCTTTATTTTTTTTGTTACTCCCAGAGAGGGTAGAACATTAAACGATTCCTTCCAGGGGTGTTGGTTTGGAAGAAAAACCAACAACTTTTAGACTACATTTCCTTTTTCCAACACACTGAGGAAACATGTAGGGAAACACATTCTTCAAATACTGGTGTCAATCATGTGCTTGATTTATACTGCATGAAATTGTGATATTTACCACAAATACTCTAAACACACTTCTAGCGCAGATCTCACTCACCTATAACACTTCATAGAAATATTCCTTCAATACGATGACTACAGTTAACACTGCTGCATGGTATGTTTAAAAGTTGCTAAGAGGGGCGCCTGGGTGGCGCAGTCGGTTAAGCATCCGACTTCAGCCAGGTCACGATCTTGCGGTCCGTGAGTTCGAGCCCCGCGTCAGGCTCTGGGCTGATGGCTCAGAGCCTGGAGCCTGTTTCCGATTCTGTGTCTCCCTCTCTCTCTGCCCCTTCCCCGTTCATGCTCTGTCTCTCTCTGCCCCCAAAAAAAATAAATAAACGTTGAAAAAATAAATAAATAAATAAATAAAAGTTGCGAAGAGAGTAAATTCTAAAAGTTCTCAACACAAGGAAAAAAACATTTTTCTTTTTCCTTCTTTTTTTTTTTTTGTCTTCTATCTGGTAAGATTAAGGATGCTAACTAAACTTCATGTGGCCATCAATTCACAGTCATTATGCTGTACAACACCTTAAACTTACACGTATGTGCACTGTATGTTAACTGTACTTCAATAAAACTGAAGGAAAAAAAGTAAATACTCCATAAAATAGTGGTTTCTGTTTTTTTATTTCATAGACTTAGTAAGCCATGTTTTTCTTTTAATTTCAGGAGAACCAACAGAAAGTCTCTAAATCTTTAGGTTTCCGATTTAAAATGCTTTAAAAAAAAAAAAAACTACCACTTGGTATCAATAATCACTAACTAATAAACAAATAAATAAAATCTCAGAATTTAAACAAGTCTTAAAAGTGAGAAAATGTGACCCGATGGAAGGGGACACTACATCTGCTCCAACCTCACCAGGTGACCAGGTTTGGTCCTCCAGGCAGCTCAGTGGAAATAATCCACACTAGTTACTCCTTGCGTGCACGCCCCCAAGGTACTACACTGACTTCTGGGTTATGAATCAGGCTTCCTAAGGGAGTGTGGACTGGATACCAAGAACCAGATCATCGCTAAGCAATCTAGAAAGAAATCAAGTTCGGGCCTCCACAAAACCCAAGGCAAATCCAGATGCCCCATGCTCTACTTCCCTGATGCTTGAGGACCTAACACAACATTCATCACTGCACTTTGGGGCAGAGAGACAGACACAGGACAGTTCAGTAAGCCTAAGGGTACTGCATTGTGTATGCACCCATCTGACCCCACTTCCCACAAGGAAGATGCCTGGCTGTTCACTGTAAAAGGACATACACTCAATCACCCTGTCCAGGAGACGGAGGAACGGGAAAGGCTCACGCAATGCAAACCTATCCGTCATTCTCCCTGCTGGAAAAGCCATAATCTCACCATCGAAAGCCATGAGAATAGAGTGCCTCATCTTTTCCAAAGCCTCTCAGAGAACTGGCTGTCCTTCTCACAAGATTTATCCTCTGCTGCTGCCTACCACGCTCCCTCTTTGTTTTCCTGAGCATCTAAGTACACCGGCAACAGTAACACGTTGTCAATCTAACTTCTAACCCCTCTACTGCCACTGAACCCCTCCCTCAACCCTGTCAGAAAATGCAGAGCACCAGACCCATACACAAAACTGATGAGGCAAAAGCCCTGCTTCAAAAGATGGAAGAGCATCCAGCTTAGAGTGATGTTTCCTTCCTGTGCTTGGGTTAGAAAGAGTGTATGATGACCCCAATTTCCAGGGCCTTCACTCATCATAACACAGGTGGTCCTACTCTTCCCTCCTCTCCCTCCACTTCCCCTTGGGGCTTCACCCACTTCAGGTCCCAGGACTCGTGCCCCTCCATTAGGTCTTAGGGCAGGGGTGCTGCCCCAGACCTGGGACCCACATATTAGAAACATAGGGAGACTCTGGAACAATGAGCACAGGGGCTGTGAAGCAAACCGAAGTCATCAAGGAGGAAACTTGGGCCCCAAATCTCACACAGAATCAAGTGTTGCCCTCCACTCACTCACAGGCTGGACCGTGGGCCCAGAAGGTCACGACTCACCCAGAGTCACAAGCTGGTCTGTGCAGTCAGGACAACAGCTGAGCACTCACACCCCTGCACACCACATAGCCAAGCATACGCCAAATCTAGACAAGAGTTCTTTCTCACTCTCATTTTCGTTCCATGAACACTTCACCTTCTGCTTTTCCCAGCTGCTAATTCATGACGTAGCCCAGAGAAGAAGCCAAAGGTCAATTCCACAACCAAGCCACGCACAGACAGAGCAGAGAAAGAAAATAACCCCACAACCCTGACTGGCAAAGGCACCTAAAGATGATAGGTCACGTTTTAGCCTTTCCATGCTGATCTATGGAACACTTTATAAACTGGTAGATTGAGGTCAACTGTACTTTGCGGCTGAGGAAACAATTCATAGCACTGAACCTGCGGTGGCAGCCACCCCATGCAAAGCCCCACACAACCCAGACAGCAAAGTCACAAGCACTATGAACAAGGAGGAGGAGGGCAGGAAGGCCATGCATGCCACAGGACCCTTCCCAAGATACCCTTTGCCCTGGAGCCACTACATTTGCAAGCACTCTGTGTGGTGTGTTTTCAAGCTGTACCTAACACTCCGCCTAACGAGTCTTCAGTTTTTACTCAGTTTTCCGTATTTCATGTCATTTTGTTCTGTGATTGTTTTGTTTTTGCATGTTGCTATTTTGTAATAAAGCCTGTATTTGTCAGCCCATCTAATGGAAAACATCTATTTCTTAAGATTCCCAAAAGGTAAAAAGCCAACTTCATAGGCACTGCCTCCATTTCCTGGCAAGAATTAGGAAACAATGAAATAAATGTACATGGAATAAAAAAGTTAGTACTTACTCACCAAAATCTTCTACAGATAAGAGCTTCCCAACCCAAGAGCAGTGTATATGGCACGGAATATTCTCTAGAGTTATTAAGTAAATTAACTTTACATTTTTTTTTTACTGTAGAACAAGCACTGGGAATGAACAGGAAAAGGTCCTGGCGTGGTCTTTTGGAGGCAAGAAGGTTCTTAAAGGCAGGGATGTTATGGGAAGGCATGAAAGGTTTGGGAAGGTTTTGGAAGGCAGAGAAAATTCTGAAAGACAAAGAAGGTTCTGGAGGGCAGGAAGGTTCTAGAAGACAGAAATTGTTCTGGAGGCAGGGAAGGTTCCAGGAGGCAGGGAAGATTCTGGAGGGAGGGGAGGTTCTGGAGGGAGGAAATCCGGGGAAAGTTTTGGAGGCAGGGGAGGTTCTGGAAGGCAGCAACACTGTCTTGTTCACGTTTCATATCCAGTGCCCAGTATAGTCCACAGTACATAGCAGGCACTCAATCCATGGTACTGACCAAAGGTTTCCTTACTTGCTTAATTTTATAGTCCAGTGGGAAAACTAGTACTCTTTATTCATAGCGAGAATGAAGAAACCAGACAAGGGATAAATGTCTGAATTTCCCTGAAAATGTCATTTTGTTTGGTTCTGGGCATCAATGTGAGAAACTATGGAGCTATCCCCAAATCCTAATGATGCCACCTTCCTCCAGAGAAAACGGGGCTCTTGCTTCTCCCCTGGTGGTTAAGGATCCCAGGACCCCCAACGGCCTTATCCAACCAGAAGCTGAGATGATTCACCGCTGGGTCTCTGTCCCTGCAGGGAGGGTTGCCTGTCTCTGTTGAACCATTTCTCCTAGTGTGCAGCCTCCTGGGGTCCCAACTCTGATGTGGAAGACACACCAGAGAACACCTACAGTCCCCCCCCAGAACTGGCTGACTTTCCTCTCTTGGATCTCAACCACCAACTCTTCACTCTGATCCTTCTTATATTTCCTACTTTTTGTCCAGGTTCTCTTGTGTTCTCAGTGGATTAGTCAAACGACTCAGTCCACCACCACTGGACACAGAACTCTATCCAAGATCTTTGGCACTGAAATGGCTTTAGCCAGCAAAGCTGAAGCTCATATTGAAACAACAGTTTCTAAATGAAAATGAAAGTTTGATATATATCATTCAGCTGACAGTCGCCAGTACAGTAAGTGCGCAAATATGAATTTGTATTCTCTGAATTATCTGCATTTTATTCCAACTGAATAAGTGAATCTCACTCCCTGACATTGTCTAGGCTGAAGAATTGTCACTAATTCATTTGGATATGTTCTTAGGGTGAGAATTTCGATTTTAGAGTGACACACAGTGAACAGTAGCAAGTGAACATTCTGATGCAGAAATGTACTTCCTGCCCTCACCTTACTTTTATAAAAATTACCTGATAGGACTGAATGACTGTTCCTGCTACAGATAACTTCAACTGAGAACCGACATTCCTTTGTATTTCATTAACATTTTATGCTGACCACCAGAGAAATGGACTAGGGGATGAGAAAGGGAACCTGTGCCCCAGAAATGCAGAAGAGGACAGATAACATCAAGAAATTTTTAAGATAAGATTATATTGTATTTATAAGTTGCTGAAACTGGACCAGGGAACCTTTTCCAGCTCCATAAGCCTGTAATTGTTTTATTTATTCAGCAAAAATTACTGAGTGTATATATTGGGATATGTGCCCACATTGATACCAATTCACAACTATGTGTATTTGATATATGGGCTAATTCTGCAGCCTCAAGAGGCCAGTGGCAAACGGCCCTATGAGTTCTGGTGAAGAAGGGCGAACGACCCGCCACCGGTTCTCATGATGCACTGCAGCCCACTGCAATGCATTGTGCCCGGTGATGTGATTTATGGACTAGATGGCCCATTTTAACCAACACAATATGAAACCAGATATTTGAAGGGTTCTTGCAAAGAAATCAAACATTGTTAATGACCACATAAACACAGAAAATGGGGTTGCAATGCTGACACTTCTCCCAGCGGAAACTGTCCTTCAGACACCTTCTGAGGTCAAAGGCATAGCAATTTAATTAGACCCAACAAGAAGGCAGCTGAAAAGATTAAAATTCGTTCTTCAGATTTTTCTAAATGTGGATTTACATATATTATCATCAACAGTGGACACTGTTCTAACTGCATATTGTGCCTTGAGATAGTAGATAATAACAGCCTGAAACCATCAAGATTAAAGACATTTGAAAATTAAGCATCTGGAGATGCCTGGGTGGCTCAGTTAGTTAAGCTTCCGACTCGTGATTTCAGCTGAGGTCATGATCCCAGGGTCATGGGACTGAGCCCCATTTCAGGTTCTATGCTGAGCATGGAGCCTGCTTGAGATTCTTTCTCTCTGCCCCTCTTCCCTGCACACACACGCATTCTCTCTCTCTAAAATAAAAATAAATAAAATTTAAAAATAAAAACCAAGCACCTGAAACGTTACTAATAATTTTGGTGAGTACAGAGAAGTTTTTGTACCTGCAACAATATTTTAATGATTAATAATTACTTTAATGATTACTAATACATCATTCTTTTACATTTATTTTTAAACTTATTTTATAATAATCATTATTTCAACAGAGTATATGTATAATTTGTAAATAAGTGTGTGTGTGTGTGTGTGTAACACACACACACACACACACACACACATCTCTGTGCAGAGGTGGAGAGGAGAGCATGTGCAGTATGGAGGACAGGTGTGAAGTGGGGGACATGGGGCCTCATCCACAAGGTTTGGGGAGGTTTCAAACAGAAGACTGACAGGGTCAGATATTCCTTCCTGGTGGTCAGATATTCCTGAACTGGAGGAGAGCAAGACTTCTTTCTATGACACTTTGTGCTGCCATATTTAAGCCCATCTCTTACTCCCCCACACGAAAGCACATGGCCAAGAGCTTCCTCCCAAAACCCTCCATCTACATCAGGTCTTCTCAAGCTCAGCATGGCTGGAATTAGGACCAATTCTTTGTTTCTCTGGGGTTCTCTGGGGTGGGGGCACTCTGTGCACTATAGGACGGTCAGCAGCATCCCTACCTGCACTCTCTAGGGCCCATTGGCATACCTCCCACCCAGCTGGGTCAAGCAAAAGACAGTTGAGACCACAGTTGAGAACTACTGGGTTACATGAAAGAACCCATCACCTGCTTCTGCTCCAGGATGCAAGTTAAAACAACCCTTTGCCCTTTCTTCTGAGAGCGTATTCTTCCTCCCATTCTTCATTTATTTCACACAGCAAAGCAGCATATTTTGATATTCTGGAGGAACTACTACATCAACATGACAATATATCCAGACTTGGGTAGAATCTTTCAAAATAAGGTTTTGATTTTGGAATTAGCCCATTTAATTACAATCTTTGTGAGACATGTTATTTTATGTAAGATTGCCTCTAACAGTCTGGAACATTCTTTTTTTCATAGTGCTTGACTTTAAATTCACCCTGGATATCTGATGTTCTTTCAGAGTTCCTATGAAAAACATGTAATCATGAAACAAATGCTATATATTCTTCAACAGTACTTAGACCAAAAATATCACTTTTTAACATCACTAATAGACTTCTTCATTAATGTACTGATACTGTCCTAAAATGGGTTTAACATCTATATTTCAATCCCTCAAAACCTTTGAAAAATGAGAACAGGCATATCTATATAAATATCCAAATTTTCAGCTTGATTGCACATTTTTATCTTCTCAGAATAGCACTAAATCAAGATGTTCTTTCAGAAATACATTTTACTTCTCAAAGAGACAAAATACATATAACCAAGCAAAATCTAATTTCACTGCTAACATTCAGTAGTCTCTTTGTCCCTTCTACACTTCTCATTTTTTTACTAATAATTATTCATTCCCAGACTGTTATTTTGACATCGTCTTGGGCCATTTTCCTAGACATTTGCTTTCCACACGTGAATTCCATAAGATGGTTTTCAGCACACCAGCAATGTAATTGGCACATTTCTTGTTACCTGATCTGCATGTATGCAATCACATCCTCTATGATAACAGTAAATTAAAATCTACCTTCACTATACATTAGGAAGACACAATCATTAAAAATCATCACAGAAATTAGAAAATTAGATCTCACTTCTTAGGGGACTAAACTAAAAATCTAATCTTTATTCTGAAAAATAATTTTTCCACTTAAAAAAGGCTTCTTTATTCAAATGGTCAAAATGCTTCCCTCTGTTTAGACTCTAAGCAATGAAAACTTCATGTAAAAGAGTATTTTCAGGGCACTTGGCTGGCTCAGTCAGTGCAACTCTTGATCTCAGGGTTGGTGAGTTCAAGCCCCACAGTGGGTGTAGACCTTTAAAAAAAAATAGTGGCGCTTGGGCAATCCCTGTCAAAATAACACCAGCATTCTTCACAGAGCTAGAACAAACAATCCTAAAATTTGTATGGAACCAGAAAAGACCCCAAATAGCCAAAGCAATCTTGAAAAGAAAACCAAAGCTGAAGGCATCACAATCTCGGACTTTAAGTTGTATGACAAAGCTGTAATAATGAAGACAGTATGGTACTGGCACAAAAACAGACACTCAGATCAATGGAACAGAATAGAGAACCAGAAACGGACCCCAAATGTATGGCCAACTAATCTTTGACAAAGCAAGAAAGAATATCCAATGGAATAAAGACAGTCTCTTCAGCAAACGGTGCTGGGAAAACTGGACAGCAACATGCAGAACACTGAACCTGGACCACTTTCTTACACCATACACAAAAATAAACTCAAAATGGATGAAAGACCTAAATGTAAGACAGGAAGCCATCAAAATCCTAGAGGGGAAAGCAGGCAAAAACCACTTTGACCTCGGCAGCAGCAACTTCTTACTCAACACATCTCCATAGGCAAGGAAAACAAAAGCAAAAATGAACTATTGGGACCTCATCAAAATAAAAAGCTTCTGCACAGTGAAGGAAACAATCAGCAAAACTAAAGGCAACTGACAGAATGGGAGAAGATATTTGCAAACAACATATCAGATAAAGGGTTAGTATCCAAAATCTATAAAGAACTTATCAAACTCAACACCCAAAAAACAAATAATCCAGTGAAGAAATGGGCAAAAGACATGAATAGACACTTCTCCAAAAGACATCCAGATGGCCAACCGACACATGAGAAAATGCTCAACATCACTCATCATCAGGGAAATACAAATCAAAACCACAATGAGATATCACCTCACACCTGTCAGAATGGCTAACATTAACAACTCAGGCAACAACAGATGTTGGCGAGGATGCAGAGAAAGAGTATCTCTTTTGCATTGTTGGTGGGAATGCAAGCTGGTGCAGCCACTCTGGAAAACAGTATGGAGGTTCCCCCAAAAATTAAAAATACAACTACCCTATGACCCAGCAATTGCACTACTAGGTATTTATCCAAGGAATACAGGCATGCTGTTTCGAAGGGGCACATGCACCCCAATGTTTATACCAGCACTATCAACAGTAGCCAAAGTATGGAAAGAGTCCAAATGTCCATCACTGGATAAATGAATAAAAAAGAT
Source organism: Leopardus geoffroyi (assembly GCF_018350155.1). NCBI lineage: Eukaryota > Metazoa > Chordata > Mammalia > Carnivora > Felidae > Leopardus > Leopardus geoffroyi. The sequence continues at coordinate 169,128,764 of NC_059331.1, forward strand.
GTAGTGTATATATATATATATATATATATATATATATATATATATACACACACATATATATGTATATATGTATATATGTATACACACACACACACACACACACACACACACACACACACACAATAGAGTATTACAAGGCAATCCAAAAGAATGCAATCTTGCCATTTGCAACTATATGGATGGAACCAGAGGATATTATGCTAAGCGAAATTAGTCACAGAAAGACAAATATATGACTTCACTCTTATGAGGACTTTAAGATCCAAAACAGATGAACATAAGGGAAGGGAAGCAAAAATAAGATAAAAACAGGGAGGGGGACAAAACACAAAAGACTCTTAAATATAGAGAACAAACAGAGGGTTGCTGGAGGGTTGTGGGAGAGGGGATGGGCTAAGTGGGTAAGGGGCATTAAGGAATCTACTCCTGAAATCATTGTTGCACTATATGGTAAGTAACTTGGATGCAAATTAAAAAATAAATTATTTTTTTTAATAAATAAATAAATAAATAAATAAAATAGGGGCGCCTGGGTGGTTCAGTCGGTTAAGCATCTGTCTTTGGCCTAGGTCATAATCTTGCCCTTCCCAAGCTCGAGCCCCACATCAGGCACTGTGCTGACAGCTCAGATCCTAGAGGCTGTTTCTGATTCTGTGTCTCCCTGTCTCTCTCTGCCCCTCCCTCTGTCTCTCTCTCTCTCTCAAAAATAAATAAATATTAAAAACAATAAATAAATACATAAAATAAAAATGAAATAAATTGGGGTGCCCGGGTGGCTCAGTCAGTTAAGCGTCCAACTTCAGCTCAGGTCATGATCTCTCAGTTCATGAGTTCGAGCCCCACATCAGGCTCTGTGCTGACAGGTCAGAGCCTGGAGTCTGCTTCAGATTCTGTGTCAGATTCTGTGTCTCCCTCTCTCTCTCTCAAAAATAAATAAATGCCAAAAAAATTTTAATAAAATAAATTAATTTTTTTTAAAGAGTATTCTCTGGGTTTTCAACATCCCCATTTAACGTGCCCTCTTGAAGTACTTGTTTCTTGCCCCAAACCAGACATAAGCAAAGCGAAAACCCCAGGCCTAGTGTGGTCACTCCCAAGGAGAGTGCTCAGTGAACACGTGGAGTAAGCAGCAGGTCCACTGTGCCCAAGGACCATGCCAGGCTCCTGCCAATAGAGGCATGTTAGCCCAAACCCAGTTCTGCCAGAAATGAAAGTCTCTGCAGTTTTGCTCTTGACATCACAGTTTCTCTATCCCAACTCAACTCTGCTGCAAAGCGTCTTTTCAAAAGCATATTCCAGGCCACAAGAATCGAAATAGATATTAATAGGTACTACAGTCTCAGAACATGGAAGTTCTTGCTGGGCGAGCCCCAGAGTGTGCCCCCCACAGCACGAGGGCTTCACGTGAGGATGCCCCGCCTTCCCTGCCTGCCACCCTGTACACAGCATCCCACTGGCACTTCTGCTTACCCCGTCCCACAGATATCTCTGCCAGGTTTTTTCTGGGGAGTGACGTGCTGCGGACATGAGTCACACAATACAGAAGTTCACCAAGAACAACAACACACAAGTACACCACCATCCCTTACACATGGGCATAAGAGTTGGTGGGCAACACAGAAACAGCCGGGGCAAGGTGGAAGGCACAGATGGCTCAGATCCTACCGCTCCCCGCATTCTACAAACAGTCCAGGGGTCTGCAGAACCCAGGGAACCTCACAAAAACCGTTAGAGCAAGGGGAGAGTGTGTCCTTATCTTTTCCTCTCGGAGAGAGAGGTTGCTGGGAAGAGACAGGTCAACTATGGGGAGCAAACTATGGAATGAGGCATATATCCAGAGCCTGCAGATCTTCCCTGAGGCACAGGACACAACCCCAAGCACGTCAAAGAGTGCACACGATTCTAACACACCCAACCCACCGGGCTGCCCCCTCTCTCCTTGCCATTCCCACAGTCAGGCCAGCCAAACACTGAGCCACAAGAACCATCCCCTGCAACAGCAGCTCAGAAGGCCAGCAACAGGCCACAGAGTGACCAAGCTTTGGGAGAGCGGAAGAGTGGCCCGCAGAGGCACAGTGACAAGCGGAAAAGGACAAACTATAGTGACTGCTGCACACCAACAAGGCAGGGTCTGGAGGTCACCGCCCCCTCCCTACAAAGGAGGACTTGGTCCTGTCGGGCCCACACACCCAGAGCCCCAAATCAGAAAGTCTGAGCCCAGGCCCACAGTGAGAGATGCTAACAAAGTCAGACCTCCTGAAGGCAGTTACCCCACCCCTTCTGACGCTACCATCATGGACACCGCAGTCTTTTCTGAAAGGGCACAGTTGCCCAGCATGTGCATGTTCTCACACCCCAAAGTCCTCAGGCGAACGGCATGGAAGGTGGTGGATTTGGGAGTCCTGCCTGGGGGTTAAGAGAATGTTTCCCTCACTCAGCCCTCACTCGGGGTGCGGAGGGTGCTATCCGTGTCATGCCCTCACAGTGACGTGCTGTCTTCAGTGTCAGGCTGTGGAAGACAGACGTGCACAGCACTGTTGGGTCCCAGGTGCAGCCAATGCTGTGTGTGATCCTCAACACTTTTACAAGAGTATGTGTGTCCTTTGGACTCTATCATCAGATATTTTTCATGCCTCGGTGACAAGACAAAAACCCAGACACCTAAAAACATTGCAACCTAGAGACGTCAAATACACGAAAAAAGTGCTCTGATTTTTGCATTTATCAAATATTACATAAGACTTCAAAAGAAAATGCTTAGTGTATCTGAAAAAGAGTATGTCCTATCTCTTTATTACACTTTCCACTCATACATGTAATAAACGTGCATAACTATTTTTAAGTCCAATTTCTTTTATTCAAGGGCTTTAATCTCTTTGAAGGGATGAAGTGAAATAAATCCAGACGGTGCTCTCACCATTAATTATTCTCATTACAACATAATTAGGTCTGCATCCTCATTATGTATCACTATTTTTAAATATGCTTATCAAAAAACATGAATAATATTACTATTTAAAATGTAATGGTAATGCTTTTAGCAAAAATCTCAATAGTCAATTTGGCTGAGACTTGGACTCACTAAAATAGTAATATTTTCAACAATAACAACATTCCACCCTATCTGGCCACCGAACTCCCACATTAACTGGAAAAAAATGGAGCTTCCAGGAGCGTAACAACCAGGACTACCATTACCAAGGACTCTCCACCGTCTCATATGATCCTCTCAAAACCATGAAGAATTTGGTACTCTGCTCGTGGTTTAAATTCAAAAAGATTACAGGTAAAGTCCTTTCATTTCCCTTGACTTCTAATAGGAGGATAAGCGCAAACTGTAAAGATGACGTGACTGGAGAGAGAAGGCAATCTCTCTGTCAACATGCCGCACAGAAACAGTATCTTTTGCCATCCAATTTGTGTTCCAGACCCATATCCACTCATTCCCTACCATGCTTTCAGAAATCACCTGCAGGATCTGGGTTTTTTTCCATGTTTATTATTTCATGGAATCGAGGACCACAACACCCTGGTGAAGCAGGGAGAGCGCGCGGGAAGGAGCTTATAATCTCATCTGTGTGCTGCTCATTGACAACACTTAAATCAGATGGAAGATGGGTGACCTATTTTCAGGCAAAAACAGAGAAGAAGACTCAAGAAGTCCTCAAGTACATTTTGGTGAAAGCAGATGTGCCTTTGCAGGACAGAACATGCCTTGAGGTGGGAAGGCGGGTAGATGGCAGTCCATGCTGCTTCCTCACCCAGTTTCCCATTCCCAGCCCACCACTGAGAAATCAAGCTTTCACTGTATGCCTCGTCTGCTGCCATTATAATACCAGCTATTTCACAGAATATACAAAGCACTGAATTGGCTTCAAGCCCTACAACAGGTTAATTACTGCTTTGAACTGGATTAAAGCCACAACTCCAAATGGAAAAAGCATCAGCCTTCACGGCCAATTTTATTGGCTGCTCTGTCCAATTACAAGTTGACTATATTCTGCTGTTGGAATCAGAACCAACTTGCACCATTAATATAAAGTCCTTTTCCCTTTGGAAACCAGGTCAGCCTTTCTTCTGAAAATTCCTTCCACCCAACAAACTATTTCCAAACATCTTTTGTACTGTATGTAGGACATTGCATCAGAAGCCAAAATGGACCTTCAGAACACACAGTGACACAGAATGCCCATGTCATGTGAGGGGCAGTTTCACTCTTTCCTCTACCAAATGCCTCAGAAAATAATAAGTGACTAGAATGAGCCATCCCTTTGCTTGTTTGCCACTCTAAATGCCAAGCTTAGACCAAATATACTCTTGAAATTTTCTTGTGAGAGTAATCCCTCCTTCATTCCTTACTCTGAAGTGGGCTTTTTCTTCCAACAGGTACAGTGGCACTTGCATTCCTGCCATGAGGTAAGGCTAAAGGTGTCCAAAAGCAAGTTATCCATTTCCAAACATCAAGATTCACTCAGAGAGGCTAACCAAATAACTGAGTCTGAGACCCAGAACAAAACCCAACTCAGAAAATCAACATTCCCTGCCACAGGCCAAAGAGCATTTTCAAATTCTCTCTGAAACAGGCCTGTCGAGCCTAGAGGTTCTGAAGCTCCTTAGGGAAAGGCAACCTGACAAGTGAAAATCACCTCTGTCCCTGGAGTAGTAACAGGAAGACATCCCTGTTCTTGTGGGGTTGCAGAGACATGTTCTAACAGTGCATAGATTCCTTCTGCTGGGACCTGCAGCCTACAGAGCTATCCTTGCCCCATCCTGGGGTCACCTGCTGGAGAGAGAAGGAGACTCTGAAGACCAGAGACCTAGGACCCAATCCCAGCACTGACTCTCTTATAGCACTCTTCTTAAGCACTCAAAGCCTCAGTCTTTCCATCTGAGAAATGGAGATATAAATGCTCGCCTTGCAGGGAGTTCATGTAACCACACGTAGAGTCTTCCAGGAGTTGCCAGGGGCTCAGGGGACAGGGTAGGCTATCCCTACAAATGGAGAGCTCAGGGCAATGTTTGGGACAAGGAACTATTCTATTACCTGTCATCAGAATCTATACCTAGGATGATGTACCAAAATAAAAAACTCAGTTTTACTGTAGGATTAATTTTTAATTAAATCTAATAAAGAGACACTGCCCCTATCTGTTTTACGAATATTCTCTACCTGCCTGTTGAACCGCCCTCCCAGAAACCATTTCTAGTCCCATATACTGGGAGTGTCGTTGTGTTTCCTGAACCACAGTCAGTAGGATTGGAAGGAACAGATGAAAACAAAATTAACTAAAACACCCTGTTATCCACCTCCACACTGGCAGTTAACACCAAGCGATCGTCACAAAACCCTGAACAACTTCCTTATTTCTTCACACCACGTACACAAAGGCCATTTTAAAGATAGGATCCTGACGTTCCACACATCAACACCTCTAGTCCAAAGTTCAGTGCCTTACACCTACAGGGGAGTCATCCACTTATCAGCACAGAAGCCAACTAACAAACAAAAAAGTCACTTAATATGTGAACATAAGTGTTTCCAGGAGAACCGCACCCCTTTTCACTTCCTGCCTATGTATTTAAATAGTGGTTGTGGCAGAGTCGTTGGAGATAGCACAAATTAAAGGAAAAAGCTTCCTTCTTCCCCCCCACAAACTGTTTCCAGCCAGCAGAAAAGTGCACTGATTATTTTCGGCTTCTTCGGTTTTCTCGGCCCCTATCAACCAAGATTAAAAACTTAAGTCCAGCTGGGTCCATATTCATGAAGGTCAATTTAGACTAATGTGGAAACAGCTGCCAGGTGCTTTTATGTGGAGCAGAGAGTTATCAGCCATGAATTCAGCTGTTTGTTTTCTCAAGAAATGGAACATCTTGTCAGTAGAGATAAGACAGGTTCTTGGTTAACCGAGCCTCATTGGGTCTGCATTTGCTGGGATAAATCTAGATTCAAATCCTTTCTGCCCATTTCTTAAGTTGTTGTTTGTTTGTTTGTTTGTTTGTTTGTTTGTTTTGGGGGGGTTGTTTGTTTGCCTCTCCACACATCAAGAATCCTTAAACTAGCAGTATTTACACATACCTAGGCATTTAAATATATGCCACTCAAAGCCAGAGGATTATTTTTTTGGGGTCACAATTACATTCAGTTACAAACACCTTTTCATAAGGAATTTTGAAATTCTAAGGTAATGCTCCAAGAGATCATGGTAATAGAAACCTTTCTTAATAAGATCAGGTATAAGGACAGCTCAGCTAAGTCCATCCCTCCTTCAAACTTCCCCTCTTCCTGAACCCATATTCCTCACTTAAAAAACAAAATAAAATAAAATAAAATAAAGGGTGAATAACTGCATTCACAAATTAGGTAATACTGCCTGCCTACATAAAAAAAAAAAACAAAAAAGAACGGCAACAACAAAAGAAACTCAGAAATGCAGAATTATCGTGTAAAAGAAACAATGACCACTGTAGAACTCATCAAGACATCAGCCTGGGTGATCATCCTGGTTGCTTTTCTCAGCCTGACTGCAGATTCACCACACTGCTATTGCCCTTGCGCACAGGAAGCCAGGAACCCAAGGAGTCTGCACATTTCATGGCATACCGAAATTCCTGGCACACAACCACGATGGGACCCAACACCACCGCAGAGGAAGGCAGAAAGCAGACTATGGAAAATTTAGCACACCTCCTACACCTATTTGGTGGGCACCACGGAGAATGATCTTGATAACCAGGTACAAAAACAGATCGGCTTTTAAAAGAAGAGCTGCAAGATGTTGAGAAGCAGAACTAAGCTTAGCACCAAGAGGAAGCCATCTAAAAACCTTTTTTATTCCCCACACATTCCTTCTGAGTCTGACACATTTAACTGCCATCTCTGGACACAGGAGACAGCAGCGCCACAGTTCCACCCAATGCATCTGGTTTCATGGATAAGCCCACTGTCACCTCCCTTCCACAGAAGCCCAGAATTTTGCATGCACCCCCATCCTTCTGCATGGGGACATCAGCACCTGATGCTGAAGGAGCCAGAACAGGGGGGAGGAGACAGGCAAAGAAAGGCTCACAGCCTGAGAGGGGGTAGCAGGGTTTTTGCTCTGGGGGAAGGGCAGACTGCTCGTTACCATGCACCCAACAAAATCAAGAGCTATGGACCCTAAGAAACAAAGATGGACGTGTGCTTTTGTGGCAGAAAGGATGCTTTGATTTAAAAATAAACAATCATGCCATCTAGTTCACAAAACAAGCCGACTCCTGCTCCTGGCTGCTGTCTCCTCAGTTCCCTGTGGGCTCACTGGTGAATGAAAAACACGTGTGGGCAAATCAGGAAACAAAAAACAAGGGAGGAAAATAAACACTCACCTATCTCAGAGCTAGGTGCACGGGCTAGCTTTGACTTTCGGATTCTCCAAGCCAAATTTTCATGAAAGGTTGACTCTGTCCTTTGGCAAATAAAATTCGTATTTCTTTAGCAAAAGAAGGGCCTTTTATATGATTGCCCTTAAATGTGGGGGCTATTTGAGCAGGCTCACAAACTGGCCTCCCTATAACTAAAAATAGCTTAAAGACAAGCACCTTGCAGTCAAATCAGATTCATATAGTACTGAGCACATGAACAAAAGGATGTCCTGAAATCACAAAGAAAGGCAAAGGGAGGGAGCAAAGGAAAATCCAAAAACAGGACTAGATGAAGAAAACAAAATTACTAAACCATCCTGGACAATGCTGCCTGATGCAGCAATGGTATTTTGACTAGAAACAAAGTTGAATCATATCATGGATGGGGGTGCCATTATTCCCCTCCCTGTTCAGCTCTGATACTAATGTCAAAAATAATGGGAAACTATGTGTCATAAAGGAGCCTTTGGAACCAGAAAGACATGGAGAGAACAGGTGGTGACAGGGCAGGAAGCTAAAGTGATTAAGGGGGAAAGGGTACCCTTGAAGAAAGGGAAAGGTGAGAGACATCCACTGCCATTGGGATGCTGCCAACAGCTGTTGTGAAAATACGGTGGTTTCACGTAATGTGGCTCAGAACAAGGAGATACTAGTACCTTTGTTGACTCTGGTTTTCATTAAGAACTCCTTCACTGACTAAATCTGAACAGGCCCCTGGCTCAGTCAAGGCAGTCTATACAGAAAGAACTGTAAGAGTCATTCTAACCTACAACTTCACGACACTAGCAAGGAGAAGAACTCAGATCTCCTTGAACTGTGTTCTTTAGACAACAACCTGAGCTAAATAAGAAGAATACAAGTGACATGGCTAGGGCCAAAACTAAGATCTCTAGGTGATCGTACATTGTGCATCATTATTTGGAACAATGTGTGACCAAATATCAAACAAGATCCAAATGGTTGAGAAAGAGAAAGATGGCAGCATATACCTTTCATAGGTGACCCCGGTTCTCCCTGCACTTTCTGAAGACTGGGTACTCGAATTCTGAGAATATGGCAGCAGCATTCTGGGGGAGGACAGGGTAGGGATAGAAGGCTGGCGGGCAGGATGTAGGGAGCTTATATAGGTAGACAAGGCTACATGCTATTCCAGATTGGGCCCCCAAATAAGAAGACCACACTTACGCCTCGTTATCTGTAGACACTGCCAAGCAATTTCCAGGTTAGTGCACCTGGAATCCTTGAGCCTGTCTGAGTGATTCTGGGCCCCTAACGCCCCACATAAAGACCATCCACTATCCAGGAGGTGTAAACAGAGGAGAAATGAGGCATCCTTTTTTAATAGGATTCAACTTTCTAGTCGAAATATCATTGCTTTGTCAGGCAGTATTGTCCAGGACAGCGTGGTGATTTTCTTCTCTTCATACCCTTCCATTTTTGGGTTTTCCTTTGCTCCCTCTCTCAGCCACTTCTTCCTTCTGTGACTTAGGCAAAATGCTAGGAACCGGCAATCGTAATGGAAAGAGAGTAGTCCAGGACCAGCCTCCCACTCAGCCCATAGAAACTGCCTTCCCTAGCGCAACATCAGCTGACCCTGGGTCCCCCGGACCTGCAGGGCTGCATCTGGCCAGCTGAGCGAACAGCTCTCACTGGAGGCGATAGGCCTGTAGACGGGTCCACGGCTCAACCCGCATCACCAGTTTGAGGCAAGGTCCTGGAGATCCAGGCAGAGTGGGCCAGGCCCCCAAGCCTTCCCAAGCTTGTCCCTACCTCACAAGGACTATCTGTGCGTGGTGACTTGGAGAGCAGCACGCCGGGATGTGGGCACCGGTCACACCCCTCCACCCCAGGGGCGAGGACCTCCCTTCAAATCACCGGCTGTCCCTCTAACTGGGTCGCGGTCTGCATTAGCCAGGAATCTGGGGAGACTGACCTCTCCGTGCCACCTCTTTGTTCGGGGTTCCAGAAGGGCCAGGCCAGGGGCGGAGGAGGCCAGGTGGCCAAGCGACCCCTCGGCACCGCCCAGGACAGGTTTCTGCCCTCCCTCTGGACACCTAGCAACCCCCTATTATCTGGTCTGCTGCGCTGGGCAATCCGGGCCTTGAAGCTTTAAGGTGAGTCTCCTCCACCGAAGGGCCGGCGCGGAGGGAGGCGCGGAGGGGGGCGCGGGGCCCGGCACGTTTCCTGGGTAAACACGGCGAAAGGCGATCTCACGGAGGCGGACCCCGGCCGCGGAAGGAAAATGTCCGTCTGCCGAGAGGCGGCTGCTGGCGGGGTTCACGTGCTGACCGCGCAGGCAGGAGTCCGAGGCGCGGGTGCGAGGGGCGCCACGGCCGCGGCGCGCCTCCCCGTCGCCCCAGCCCTACAGCCTCACGCACGCACGCACGGGACGCCCCGTCGCCGGGGCCGCCCTGAGCCGGAGTCCTGGGCGGGGAGGAGGGGCGCCCGGGAGGAAACTGAGGCAGGGTGCGAATCCTGCCTGGCCCTGCGGCGAGGACAGAGAGGCACCCGGGGGAGAGCAGGGGCCCCGCGAGGCACCGCGCCCCTCCAGTGAGCGCCCCACCCCCCCGGCATCGCGCCCGGACCCCGCCCCGCACTCACCGAGAAGCCCCTCCCCCCCTGGCGCACCGACAAACCTCCTCTCTGCCCCCCGTCACTCCCTGAGAAGACCCCCCTCACACACCGGGCGGCCCCCCCACCCCCGCCCCCTCACACACCCGGAAGCCCCCCACCCCCGCCCCCTCACACACCGGGCAGCCCCCCCACCCCCGCCCCCTCACACACCCGGAAGCCCCCCACCCCCGCCCCCTTACATACCGGGCAGCCCCCCCGCCCCCGCCCCCTCACACACCCGGAAACCCCCGCCCCCTCACACACCGGGCAGCCCCCCCACCCCCGCCCCCTCACACACCCGGAAGCCCCCCACCCCCGCCCCCTCACACACCGGGCAGCCCCCCCACCCCCGCCCCCTCACACACCCGGAAGCCCCCCACCCCCGCCCCCTCACACACCGGGCAGCCCCCCCACCCCCGCCCCCTCACACACAGGGCAGCCCCCCCACCCCCGCCCCCTCACACACCCGGAAGCCCCCCACCCCCGCCCCCTCACATACCGGGCAGCCCCCCCGCCCCCGCCCCCTCATACACCCGGAAGCCCCCCGCCCCCGCCCCCTCACACAACCGGAAACCCCCCACCCCCGCCCCCTCACACACCGGACAGCCCCCCCCACCCCCGCCCCCCTCACTCACCCGGAAACCCCCACCCCCGCCCCCTCACACACCGGACAGCACCCCCACCCCCGCCCCCTCACACACCCGAGAGCCCCCACGCCCCCCACACACACACCGGGAAGCTCCCCCTGCCCCCTCACACCGGGAAGCCCCCCACCCCCGCCCCCTCACACACCCGGAAGCCCCCACCCCCTCCCCCTCACACACCCGAGAGCCCCCACCCCCGCCCCCTCACACACCCGAGAGCCCCCACCCCCGCCCCCTCACACACCGGGAAGCTCCCCCTGCCCCCTCACACCGGGAAGCCCCCCACCCCCGCCCCCTCACACACCCGGAAACCCCCCCACCCCCTCCCCCTCACACACCGAGAAGCACCCCCCTCCCCCAAACATACCCGGAAGTCCCCCACCCCCGCCCCCTCACTCGCCGCGAAGCCCCCTCCCCCCCACCCACCTCATTCACCGGGAAGCCCTCTCCCCCGCCCCCTCCCAAACCGAGAAGCCTCCCTACCCTCGCCCCCCTCACTCACCGAGAAGCCCCCCTCCCCCAGCCCCTCCCCCTTCCTCGCCGAGAAGCCCCCTCCCCCTGCCCCTCATATTCACCGCGACGCCCCCTCCCCTCGCCCCCAAAATCATCGAGCAACCCCACCCCCGCCCTCTCCCTCCCTCAGGCGCCCTCTCCTCCCTCCCCCGACACCCCCCTCCCCACTCACCGAGAAGCCCCGGAAGCTGCCGGGTGCGGGGCGCGGGCGCGGTGCGCGGCGGCGGCAGCAGCAGCAGCAGCAGGAGCGCGAGCAGCGGCCCCATGTCGGCGGCCGGGCGAGCGGCGCTCAGTCCATGGCGGCGCGGCGGGGGCGGCGGGACCGACTCTGGCGAGCACCGCTCCTCCCCGCGCTGCCCGCGCCCGCCGCCGCTTCAGCACCGGACAGCGCCTCCGGCCCCGCCCACACCCAGGCCCCGCCCCGCCGCGCGCCCGCCGGCCCCGCCCACGGCGCCCCCCACCCCCACCCCCGGCTCGCCCCACCTGCCGGCGCGCGACCGCCCCAGCGCGCCCCCGTCCCATCCTTGTGGCTCCGCCCTCCCCCAGGGGGCTAGGGTGAGCCGAGCGCACCCAGTCCTCGCCCGGCCCGGGGGTCCCGGGTCCCCCGTGGTCGCACTGGCCCGCCCGGGATGTGGCCCTCCCTTTTGGCCAGGCGGGGGAAAGGCCCGACCTTTTTTGCTCAGACCCCGGGCAGGGCGCCCACCCGCGTGGTCCCACGCGGCGTCCGTGAGCACGCGGGGCCGGCGGCCATTGACGTGTGGCTGAGGCCGCCCAGGAGCCGATCGCCGGCTCTTAGTTTTATTTAATTTTAATGTGACCAGACGTGTTGTGGATCCATCAGAAGGGGGCCCAGAGCGGGGGGGGGGGGGGGGGGGGGGGGGTGAAAGTGTGGGAGGTCCTCAGCCTGAGGAAGAGGAAACTGTGGGAGCCCAGCCTGGAAGATCAGCGCCTTCCGAGTTCCGAACTCTACGCGGCGAGATCAGGATCCACGGTGCGGACGCGGCCCTGGTGTCCCTCCCTGGCCACTGTCCAGGGGTCCGCGGGGGGCCTTGGGGACCCTGCGGACCTCTCAGGGAGATTTCTTCCTAAAAAGCAGGGTATGGCTGCAGGGGTCCTGGGCCGGGGGCGTTCGAAGAATCAGAGGGAGCTGTGTGAGAGAGAATGCAGGCTCTGAGCGTGAGTGTGTCCATCCCCTCGGCCCCTCGCCTGCTTCATTCAGCATTGGGCAGTGGCCTGGCCTCACCCCTGTGGGTCCGGCTGCCCTAGATGAAGTCTGGTTCCTGCTGTGCCTGCGCCTGCAGATCTCTCCTTGCTGCGTGGCGCTCATCAGCTATCCTTCCCAAGTCCTCTCCCTCCTGGCCCCTTACCGCCCCGGTGCGGTGGGGCTGGCCTGTGCACACTTTGGGGTAGGGTAGATGGTGAGGGGGCGACAGCTCAGCGCAGGCCATCTACAATTGGAACTGAATATTGGGCCTGATCGCCCTGGCGATCACCTCCTTGCTGATGCCTGTCCTCCCCACCAGGTCCCTCCCTTACCCGGTCCTGCTCAACACCCTCTGTCCCTGTGCCCAAGAAAGTAAGCCCTCCTTGTCTGCCCATCTGTGGGCAAGGAGTTCTGTCACCCAAAGGCCCAGGGAACTGCCCCTCCAGAGAGAGCACTTGTCCACCCTGTGGGGACACAGCAGGAGCAACCATGGTCCTGCTCCACACTTGCCCACAGATCTGCACTTTGTACATGCAGCCCCCCCCCTCCCCCCAGAGGATGGCCAAACAGGTGACCTGGGGTTCTTTACTCATTGTGTGTTCTTAGCACTTAGTATTTGGACCCTGGGTTCACACCACACTGCTGGCCGAGTAGAATTCGATGGTGAGATGATTCATCCACAGACTCTCTGAGGAAGGCCTGAAGACAGCCGTTCCTCTGCTCGATTTCGGCACCCCGCACACCAGCGTGTGTGCATGTAGGGATCCACCTCAGTGAGGGTGCAGGCCAGACAGGGTGCGACAGCACTCATGAGGGCATGAGCACAGGTGAGGCCATCCCGACTACCACAGAGCTGGCTGGTGATAAATTGGGTGACAGAAACAACAGGAAAAGAAAAAAAGTAGGACCTACATGGGCTAGAAGGTAAAGCTTGTACATGACAGGCCCACAGGTGATGCAGAAACATGAGGGCAGGACAGTGCCTGCCATCACTGTGTGATGCCCAGGGACCCGGAGCCAGATACCTAGCCCTATTTCTCTGCTGTCGATGCTGATCACCACACCCTGGCTACAGAGGGAGCCGGCTGTGCCCGCCAGGACGTGGAGGTCACTGGGGCCCTCACAGAGGGCAAGGTCCCTCTCAAGGACCTGGAAGAGCTCCGGGCCCCTCCTGAGGCTGCGTCCTGGAGGACTGTTTACTCGGGGCCATACTGCTCCTTGGCCTTGGTAAACAGGTCTCCCAGAAAGCGCATGAGGTCGCTTCCATTGTTTGCTGGCTCTTGACTAGTCTACTGAGCCTGGGCCTGCTTCACCCCGAGGGCTCTGGCAGAGGCACCAGAAGGACTGCAAGGAAATTACAGTAACAGAAACACTGGAAAGAAGCACAAAACCCACAAAGGTGTGGATGGCTTCACCAGTGCCACAAGATCTCAGCTCTGCTGAAAGGACACAAGCAGCTAAAGGCAGAAAAGGGAACACATGGAAGAGAGGGGGGAAGGCAGGAACATCTGGTTTATGAAGAGCAGGACCAGGTTCCAGAGCCCAGGCTGAGGTAGCCTGGCTTTCTGATCCAAGAGAAGGCTGTGGGGGCACCGAGGTAGTTCGGCTGGTTAAGTGTCCTACTCAATCTTGGCTCAAGTCATGATCTCACAGTTTGTCAGTGCAGACCCTTCTTGGGATTCTCTCTCCCTCTCTCTCTGCCCCTCTCTCCCTCACTCTCTCCATCTCAAAAAAAAAAAAAAAAAAAAAAAAAGACTGGGCATGGCTCTTTCTGGAGCACTGGCCAGACAGATTGTCATGACAGGAATCCCCAGTGAATGGCCCAGACACACAAGGAGGTGTGTCCTTGTGTGTCATGTGGGACTGCACATGTGTGTGCACAGGTATCTTCATGTATGACTGCACCGTGTGGAAGTATATGTGTATGTATTCGTGTATGCTGTGTGCATGAGCCTGTGTGTAAGAATGTTTGGTGCTATAGAAGGCACGTGTATACATCTGTCTGCTGTGTGTATAGCACCCAAACACTACAAAACATGCTTATTCCCTGAGCCCCTTAGATAAGTGTCTCCTACACGTATTTACGCTTTAGGCCATTCACTTACGACCTTACTTGATTCACTATTGTCACACTTACTCATATTCATGATACGCACCCATAGCGTGCCAAGGTCTGGTCTGTATGTGATGCAATCTTACATCCACAGAAGAGCATACTTGGTCAACCTCATCCAAGGAGATTTTCAAGGTCAGGCACAGCCCTTGAGCCTTATCTTTCTCCGAGGACGTCCTGTGAGGCTGAGTAGGTGAGTGGGGTGGAACTCCCAGGAAAGACGCAAGACGTGGGGTCAGAAGGTCAGGGCTCAGTTCTGATGCAGTACATGCCAGCTCTGTGGCCTTGAATGTTGTGGAGCAGTGACAGACCAAACTCTTGGCCAACCTGACGGTTTTGACTGCATCATTCGGTGCTCTGGGAAACATCGGGGCTGACATGGCAGAACTGTGACACCTAACAGACCAGAAAGTATTCATGATGGGGTGGCTGGGCTGTATGGAGGAGGCGGCCAGCTGTAGGGGGTCCGATGGCATGGGGAGAGCCAGAGGAAGTTGCCTCGCGATGTCAACAGCGCCCTGAGCACTGCTTCGCACTCCCCTTCAGGCGGGAGCTGCGTGCTCAGCATGCCAGGTTGGAAATGCTCACTGGGCTCCCACTCGATCAGCAATAGTTTTCTCAAGGAGGAGAGATTTGGGATGAGATTCAGGGTCAGCACAGACAGCTTTTGCACACTCTGTGTGAACAGGGGCACTTGAATATGTGGTCATGAGCATCCTCAAATTGTTAGACAAACAATTTGGCCCTGGCTGAATGTCATCGGAATTATTGACTAAAACAGTCAAAACTGCCAGATTGGCCATTTTTAATTGGCTATTTTTCATCATTTAAACACAGCTGCCTGGGTGTCTCTTTGAACAGTGACCCGGGGTGTGAGTCACCTGATGGTCCGGTTCCACCTGAGAAGCAAGCACGCTGCCAGGCCCCAGAGAGGTCTGTGTAGGCCAGGAGCGAACCGCCTCTACCCCGTGGCTGCAGATAAGGCAGCCCCAGCACTTGGTCACCGAGAAACCACCTGCCACTCCTTGAGGTCTTGTTCCAAGGGCACCAGCTTCCTCCCACCTCTGCGGCACAACTAGACAGTGACAGCCCCAGAGAGAGAGAGAGGGAGACTGCATCCCTAATATGGTTCCTGGACCCCCACACTTGGAAGAATTAGGCTGAGTGTGTTGGATGCTGTGTTATTGGCCTTTTGCCAGTCATCAGAGGCCAAGGGGGCAGGAGGGTGCAGCTGACCCTGCACGGTGTGGAGCTGTTGTCCGCAGGCACTGCTCCCCTATGGCCAGCAGCACCCCTGTTTGTGGGCCTTCTCCCCTCAAAACATATGTCTGTCAAGATGCGCCACCAGGTACAGACTTGGGCTTGAACAAGCCCAGGCAGATCCTCTATCCCGGAACGTGGGTCATGGGAGTGAATGTGCCAAAAATGTTCGGTGCTGGTCCCTGGGTATGACCCTTCCTGAGGACAGGTGCCACTCCCTGCCCTGCATCTCTGTCTTCCTTGGCTTGGCAGGCTTCCTGCCTCCTAGGCAGCCCTTTGCTTTGCCAGGTTTGTCGATGCCTCAGTCACTCTGTTCACAGGCTTGCAGACAAATCGCAGGCTTTTAAGTCAACTGGCCCCGGATTCTTTATTACTAATAAACAGTCATGAACTGTTAATAATGAGAGAAATGCCTAACTTTATAAAGCACTGGCAAGGTGCCAGACAATGATTGCAGCGATGGATGGGCACTGGTATCCCTGTTCTACAAGTGAGGGGACCAAGGTGAGGAGATTCAAACCATCTTTCCAAGATCCTATAGCCAGTTTAAGCAGCAGAATCAGGATTCAAAGCCATGGTGTCGCTGCAGAGTCCCAACATCCCACAATTGCCAGTCCTCCCTGGTTCACCATCCCAGTTTGGTGAGAAAGCTCTAGAAGCCAGTCCTTGTCATGTCTCCAGAGCAGGGGTCAGCTTGCTCAACAGGCTGTTGCTGGTTGCTGTTTAGAGTGGTGATGCCAGAGGTATTTGGCACAATTAAATCGGCGTTGTTTCTTTCACTTAGAGTCAGAAGGAGGTATACATCAGGGAAAACCTGAAGACGTGCCTTTCGTGTACTTCACCAAAAGGTAAACCTCACACAAAGTCACACTCTCCCAACAAGCTGGCTTATCAGTCTTGAAAGATATTCATATCCTATGGTGCTTTCCCAGAATGTTCTAGATGGACAAGTGGTACAAGGACCAGGCTGAAAGTCTCCTGGCAAAGCCGCAGAAAAAGATGAAGCCAACCTTGGGCACTGCCTTACCCCCTCCTATCTGGGACACCCCCTACTATCATCTGCTTTCCCCCAGGTTATCAGCCAGCATTCATGCCCCTGGACCCACAGGGACCACCGTGCCAAAGAAAAGGCCTGCCCTGCCGAGAACCAAGTCCTTCAGACCAAGGCTGCAAACAGCCTCAGCCTCCTGTCAGTTAGTTCTCTGAACAGCTCTGCTGTGGGCAAGGTTGCAAGCCAACCATCTGCAATCCGATGTGTCTTAGATGTGCCAACTTGAGTGGCCACTTTCAATCAGAGTAACCAAGAATGTTGCCATTTGGATTTCAGAACTCAAGTTCCCACAAAGCAAGACTCCATTCATTCATTTGCAATAAGAGAGCCTCCTCATTTATAATTTATGTTTCAACCTGAGGATTATAGAGGACCCAACAAGCCTCAATTAATTAAACTATAGATCCCTTTGGAAAGGCAAGTATCTCTCTGACCAAATGGAGCAGAGCTAAGACCACAGGGGATGGTAGATTAGTTCCAAATCAGAATTCAGATGATTTTTATTGGCAGATCCAAACCAACACAGCCTGACATCTGATTTGGACTCTAATTCCCAACAGGCAACTTCTGAAAACCGAGTAGCTGTGAGGATGGGAAAGAGAGGAAATCCCAATTTGAATGCCATGCACTCATACAACACTTTAAGATATTAATAATGCCTCCCCCGAGTACCACCTTAGTGCCCTCACCGTGTGTAAACTATCAGTGGGTAAGCTTCATTACACAGCTACCACCTACTCAGCAAAATGCTGTGTGCATAAGAGGAATGTCGAGAAATATTCTCTGAAATAAGGAAAAGGGAAATATTCAGAGGTGCTTCATATCTATCTGATACCTCACTAATGTGAGATGAGTGTTATTATCCAGATTTTAGAAATAAAGTGATACTCTGAGAGTTTTCATAACCTGCCCCAGCCTCACAGAGGCTACACCAAAATGTGAAGCCAGATTTAATCTTAAAGCCACACAGAATGTCCCAAAGGGTTTATCACAGAACTCCAGAACTGAGATGCTCCTCGTGTAGAAACTTGTAGATGAGACCAGGGTCTTGTCAAAGGGCCACAAGAATAAACTCGAAAACAGCTCCTACAAAGGCTCCCAAAGACAGGGAAATCTGAGCATTAACAAAATGAGTGCAATGGATTAAAATTCACCAGACTTATAAAAATGTACTGTTCATAATAAAACTAAGAGAATATTAGTAGTCTTCAATAGTTTCTAGGGCATTAATTCATTCTTCTAAAAATTGGAAAATAAAGAATCAAAGCATTTATCCTGACTTTTCTGCATGAATAACATTTCAGGATGATTTTTGAAGGAAAGTTCTTCTTTGCAGAAAAAGTCCGGGTGACCAAAACAAAAGTGACAGAAAATTTTGCAATTCCTAGTAAAATAATAGATCCAGATAACAATAATCAAATGTTGATAATTAAAAGTAGAGGAGAAGATGGACTTAACAGATATAGTCAGAACATTCCATCTAAAACAGAATACACATTTTTTTTCAAGTGCACATGGAACATTCTCCAGAATAGATCATAAAACCAGTGTCAATGAATTTAAAAAGACCAAAGTCGTACCATGCATCTTTTCTGACCACAACACTATGAAAGTAGAAATCAGCCACAGGAAAAAATCTGGAAAGAACAAAATATATGGAGGTTAAATAACATCTACTCAACAATGAATGGGTCAACCAAGAAATAAAAGAAATGAAAAATTACATGGAAACAAATGAAAATGAAAACAAAATGGTCTAAAATCTTTGGGATGCAGCAAAAAGGGTTCTAAGAGGGAAGTTTATAGCAATACAGGCCTACCTCAAGAAGCAAGAAAAATCTCATATAAACAACATAAACTTACACTTAAAGGAACTAGAAAAAGAAAAAAAAAAAAAAGAGAAACAACCCAAAATCACCAGAAGGAAGGAAATAATAAAGATTAGAGAATAAACCTAGTAGAAACTAAAAAACAGGGGTGCTTGGGTGGCTCAGTCACTCGAGCATCTGACCCTTAATTTTGGCTTGGGTCATGATTCCAGGGTTACAGGATCGAGCCCTGCATCAGGATTCTCTCTTTCTCCCTTAGCCCCTCCCCTGATCACACATGTTCTCTCTCCCAGTATAATAAAAAATAAAAATAAACTAAAAAACAAATAGAACAGATCAACAAAACCAGTAACTGGTTCTGTGATAAGACTAACAAAATTAATAACCCTCTAGCCAGATTAAAGAGAAAGAGGGAGGGAGAGAGAATTCAAATAAAAATCACAAATGGAAAAGGAGAAATAACAACCAACACCACAGAAATACAAATGCTTGTAATAGATTATTATGAAAAAATTATATGCCAACAAATTGGACAACCTAGAAGAAATATACAAATTCCTAGAAACATATAACCTACCAAAACTGAAGCAGGAAGAAATAGAAAATGTGAACAGACTGATAACCAGCAATGAAATTGAATAAGTAATCAAAAAACTCCCAACAAACAAAAGTCCAGGGTCAGATGGCTTCATAGGCGAATTCTACCAAACATTTAAAGAAGAGTTAATACCTATTCTTCTCAAACTACTCCAAAAAATAGAAGAGGAAGGAAAACTTCCAAATTCATTCTCTGAGATCAGCATTACCCTAATACCAAAACCAGATAAAGACACCACAAAAAAGGAAAACTACAAGCCAATAGCTCTGATGAACATAGATGCAAAAATCCTCAACAAAATACTGGCAGACCAAATCCAGCAATACATATAAAAAAATCATTCACCACGATCAAGAGGGATTTATTCCTGGGACACATGGGTGGTTCAATATTCACAAATTAATCAATGTGATACATCACCTCGATAAGAGAAAGGATAAAAATAATATAATCATTTAAATAGATGCAGAAAAAGCATTTGACAAAGTACAACATTCATTCATGATAAAAACCCTCAACAAAGGTCAACATAATAAAGGCCATATATGAAAAAACCACAGCTAACACCATCCTCAGTGGGGAAAAACTGAGAGCTTTTCCCCTAAGGTCAGGAACAAGACAAGGATGTCCACTCTCACCACTTTTATTCAACATACATACTGCATACTACTGCCACAGCTATCAACAACAAAAAGAAATAAAAGGCATCCAAATTGATAAGGAAGAAGTAAAACCTGCACTATTTGCAGATGACATGATGCTCTATATAGAAAACCTGAAAGACTGCACCAAAACACTACTAGAACTGATAAATGAGTTCAGTAAAATCAATACATGGAGATCTGTTGTATATATTTACACTAATAATGAAACAACAGAAAAAGAAACTAAGAAAACAATCCCATTTGCAATTGCACCAAAAATAATAAAATACCCAGGAATAAACTTCACCAAAGAGATGAAAGATCCATATCTGAAAACTTTAAAACACTGATGAAAGAAATTGAAGACAACCCAAAGAAACGGAAAGACATTCCATGCTCACGGGCTGGAAGAACAAATATTGTTAAAATGTCTATACTACCCAAAGCAATCTACACATTTAATCCCTATTGAAATACCAACAGCGTTTTCCACAAAACTAGAGCAATCCTAAGATATGGAACCACATAAGACCCCGAATAGCCAGAGCAACCTTGAAAAAGAAAAGCAAAGCTGGAGGCATCACAATCCCAGACTTCAAGTTATATCACAAAGCTGTATTGATCAAAACAGTATGGTACTCACACTAAAATAGGCACATAGATGAATGGATCAGAATAGAAAACCCAGAAATAAGCGCACAATTATCAGGTCAATTAATCTTCAACAAAGCAGGAAAGAACATCCAATGGGAAAAAAGCAGTCTCTTCAACACATACTATTGGGAAAACCGGAGAGCTACATGCAAAAGAGTGAAACTGGACTACTTTCTTTCACCATAGACAAAAATAAACTCAAAATGGATTAAAGACCTAAATGTGGGACCTGAAACCATAAAAATCCTTGAAGAGAGCACAGGCAGTAATTTCTGACATTGGCTGTAGCAACACTTTTCTAATATGTCTCCTGAGACAAGGGAAACAAAAGCAAAAATAAACTATTGGGACTACATCAAAATAGAAAAGCTTCTGCACAGCAAAGGAAACAATCAAAAAACTAAAAGACAATCTATAGAATGGGAGAAGATATTTGCAAATGACATATCTAATAAAGGGCTACTATCCAAAATGTAAAAAGAACTGATACAACTCAACACCCAAAAAACAAATAACCCAATTTAAAAATGGACAGAAGATAGACAGGAACAGACATTTTTCCAAAGAAGACATCCAGATGGCCAACAGACACATGGAAACATGCTCAACATCACTCACCATCAGGGAAATGCAAGTCAAAACCACAATGAGATATCACCTCACACCTGTCAGAATGGCTAAAATAAAACACACAAGAAATAACAAGTATTGACAAGGATGTGGAGAAAAATGAATCTTCATGCACTGTTGGTGGAAATGCAAACTGGCGCAACCACTGTGGAACAGTATGGAGGTTACTCAAAAAATTAAAAATAGAACTACCTACCATCCAGTAATTTCACTACTGGGTAGTTACCCAAAGAACACAAAAACACCCATTCAAAGGGATACATACACCCTTGTTTATTGCAGCATTATTTACAGTAGCCAAATTATGGAAGCAGCCCAAGTGTCCATCAACTAATGAATGGATAAAGAAGTGGTATATATACAATGGAATATTACTCAGCCATTAAAAATTATGATATCTTGCCATTTGCAACAACATGGATGGAACTAGAGAGTGTAATGCTAAGTGAAATGTCAGTTAGAGAATGACCAATACCATCCGATTTCACTCAAATGTGGAATTAAACAAAACAAATGAGCAAAGGAAAAAAAAATAAAGAGACAAACCAAGAAACAAACTCTTAACTACAGAGAACACACTGATGGTTACTAGAGGTGGGTGGGGAAACAGGTGATGGATATTAAGGAGTGCATTTTTACTGATGAGCACTGTGTAATATATAGAATTGTTGAATCACTATACTGTACACTCAAAACTAATATAACACTGTATGTTAACTGTACTGGAATTAAAATTTAAAACCTTCAAAAAAAATGGGGGGAGGGGTAGGACATCATCAATACAGCAACAGAGTTTTCTAGTGTCTTACCTCAAAAGAAAACAGATTTTGAAAATCGCCCACAGAAAAGACAGCCTCTGCGGAAGTCCAGGAGTCTAATGGAGTCTAATGGAGGATTTTGTTGGAGCACATACTACTACTACTGATGAGGATGAGGATGATGATGATGATGATGATGATAATTCAAGACTGGGTGCATTGTAAAGGGGAAGACCGTTTCATGTCACCCCACCCCCAAGGCAGCACAGCACAGGGTCAAGAGTCCTTCTTGATCCCTCCCTTCTCCTATGGGGTAGAGGCGGGCAGTGAAAGCCTGTGAGTGAGCATCCGGCTTCCCCAGCTGTGTAGGAGGTAGGGGTACCTGAAGGCCTGCCAATGAGCCTTTGGGGTCACCTTGCCTGTTGATTCCCCCCAGATGACCCACGGGTACCCCTATTGCCCCATTCATCACCCACACACCTCCCAACCCCATGACCAGCTCCTTGTGTGTGCCCCCACAGAAGCAAGCTTCTGCAGATGGTTGGTGAGCCTGTGCAGAAAAGCCAGCCAGACTTTTTTGTTTTTGTTTTTTTAATGTTTATTTATTTTTGAGAGAGCAAGCGGGAGCAGGATGGGGCAGAAAGAGAGGAGACACAGAATCTGAAGCAGGCTCCAGGCTCCAAGCTGTCAACACAGAGCCCCACGCAGGGCCCAAACCCACGAATTTTGTGAGATCATGACCTGAGTCGAAGTCAGATGCTTAACCGACTAAGCCACCCAGGCACCCCAGAAAAGCCAGCCAGACTTTGAGACCAGGAGAAACCACACAAACTTGAGAAATTCAGCACTTGACCAGAGAAAGCAAAAGGGAGGCTGTCAGCAGCTGGCCCATTTCTGCAGGACATTTAAGAATTCCTTCTCAGGGCACCTGGATGGCTCAGTCAGTTAAGCATCCGACTCTTGGTGTCAGCTCAGGTCATGATCTCAGGGTTCGTGGGTTCAAGTCCTGTGTCAGGCTCTGCATTGACAGTGTGGAGCCTGCTTGGGATTCTCTGTTTCTCCCTCTCTCTCTGCCCCTCCCTCACTCTCTCAAAATAAATAAATAAACTTAAAAAACAAAAAAAAGGAATTCCTTCTCAAGAGAACACAAGTGTGGATCAGCCTTATTTAGCCACAGAGAAGGTCTGAGAAAACCTCAAACTCCCTCACAGCCCTTGTGGTTACTAACTGATCCTGATAATTCTAGGACCAAACTAGACAGGCAGCTTCTAAAATACTTGGCTTATTTAAGCAAAATAACTCTGGGTCTAGCAAACTTGGAACTTCACGACGACATCAAGGCCTCTCTCCCAATCCTAATGAATCACCAGATACACAGAGCCTGGGGCTTCAGGAAGGATGCAGATATCACCAGCATGTGTTCTTGCAACTTTCCTTCCTTCTCCCAGAGAACTGTAGCCATTCTCCAGTCACAGGCCTGAGAAAGGCAGATGCTAACACTTCTCAGGGACAAAGAGCAGTGACTGTGGGCTAATGCTCACCCTTTGCAAGCCAGAATGTCACTATGGTCTGTCACCATGGGCCCCCAAACACACCTCATGCCTTTCCCCTGGTGTCTGAGTGTACCCTAGGATGTCAGCCTCAGTAATGTGAGGTATAGATTAGTCCCTGACCATGGAATGAAGTATGGAAGAAACGAGAAAGTCTTTAAGCTCCCCGTCCCTACAAAGATATTAAATTCAAACCAATACTATGGATGAGCAAGCTGGTATATTAAATTTTTTTTTTTCAACGTTTATTTATTTTTGGGACAGAGAGAGACAGAGCATGAACGGGGGAGGGGCAGAGAGAGAGGGAGACACAGAATCGGAAACAGGCTCCAGGCTCTGAGCCATCAGCCCAGAGCCCGACGCGGGGCTCGAACTCACAGACCGCGAGATCGTGACCTGGCTGAAGTCGGACGCTTAACCGACTGCGCCACCCAGGCGCCCCGCAAGCTGGTATATTAATAAAACTGAATACCACTCAACAATAAGGAATGAACCACAAGGGCACCTGGGTGGCTCAGTCAGTTAAGCATCTGACTTCCCCTCAGGTCATGATCTCGCAGTTCGTGGGTTCGAGCCCCACATCAGGCTCTGTGCTGACAGCTCAGAGCCTGGAGCCTGCTTTGGATTCTGTATCTCCCTCTCTCTGCCCCTTCCCTGCTCATACTCTGTCTCTCAACAATAAATAAATGCTAAAAAAACAAACAAAAAAAAAAATGGAAGAAGCCAGACACAGAAGAGTACCTGTGTGATTTCATTTCATGAAGTTTATAAACCAGCAACACACCCCCCTGGTGATGGAAATCTGAACAGTCGGCTACTTCCTACAAAAGTGAGGGCAGGAGAGAACTTTCTAGGGTGATGGAAATGTTCTAATCTTAATTGGGGTATTATGGGCTATTTGGTTAAATATACTTTTTAAAACTCATCAAACTATATACTTAAGATCAGTGAGTTTTATTACATGTAAGATATTAAGTTTTGTTTTTAAATGTTTATTTTTGAGCACACACACAAGCCGGGGAGGGGCAGAGAGCAAGAGAGAGAATCCCAAGCAGGCTCCGCACTGTCAGCACACAGCCCGATTCAGGGCTCAATCTCACAAACCTTGACCTGAGCTGAAACCAAGAGTCGGATGCTTAACCGACTGAGCTACCCAGGTGCCCCAAGTTATTCAGTTTTTTTAAAAATGGGAATTTCTCTGGAACTTCAGAGATCTGTACTCCTGTCAAAGATTTGAACAACGCCGGGTATTGACTTCCATCACATGGCCTTTACCGCAGCATGGCCTGCATAAGAAGGCAGAAGCGTCTTGGAGAAGTCACGACCATGGCAAAAATGTAAGAAGATACCAGGCCTGGGATTGAACTCGGCAGCTGTCACTCCCGAGTCCTGCTACAGCCAGAGCTCACGACAGGACCAACCAAGGAAGGGGGCAAGCATGACCCTGAATTGGGAGGGCCCTGCGTATGGCACGGAAGTTCTGGGGACATGTGGGACCTAGCGCAGCACCACTGCCAAGAAGGAAGAGTAGTCCCGGGCGCCTGGTTGGCTCAGTCAGTTGAGTGTCTGACTACTGACTTCGGCTCAGGTCATGATCTCACGGCTGGGGAGACGGAACCCCACCTCGGCCTCTGCACTAACAACGCGAGCCTGCTTAGGATTCTCTCCCCCCACCCCCCAGCTCTGCCCTGCCCTGTGTACAGTCTCTCTCAAAATAAACAAACATAAAAAAATAAATAAAATAAAAAGAAGAGTGGTCTTCGGGAACTCTCAGGATTGGGAGGTGTGCATTCTTCCATTTCCTGGATAGACCTGCAAGCTGCCAATTTTGTGAGGCCCCAAATCGAAAGCTTTTCCAACTACAGGGCAAGCTGCTTTGCCATTTGTCATAAAGCAGGGCCAAAGTTTCCATACAGATGGGGCCTGTACTCTCCTGTAGAAAAGTGTTAACACAGGGTGAGCTCCTGGATTTTGAAGCATGAGCAGGCACTTTGCGGCATTTTCTTCTTGAGAAAATTATCTTGGCTTGCTACAGACCCTTAGAAATGAACACTTGGGTTACCTCAGCAGAAGACCCCCACCAAATGTCCAGGGGGATGTGGAATGGGAGGCAAGAAGGGGGAGTCACAGAGCTCCAGCCACCAACCAGCACTGGCCCCAGGCCATTTCCCCTCGTGTTCCTTTCCCGTCTCTGTGGTGTACATTTTATGCATTTCAGCTCATTTCCCGGTCCCATCCTGTCACCCACTACTGAACACAGCTGTGCTATTTAATGACATGAGTACCAATGGGACTGCAGATCACGGACTACACCCAGGCAGCCCTACAGGAGGATCAGAAACTCACTCCAGGAGGGTCTCCCTGCTGGGAATGGTTGTGTTGTGTTGTGTTGTGTTGTGTTGTGTTGTGTTGTGTTGTGTTGTTGGCCAGGAGGCTCTGCTGTATCCCATGTGTACTGAACGGAAAAGCACTTGTGGGCAGGTGCTCCAGAATGGAAGTGTGAGCTTTTCGAGGGAAGTTGCCCAACATCTGAGTTTCCTACACTTGCATGAGTTTTGGTGGAAGATGGGGTCAGTATGCTTGCTGTGGCTGCTGCAACGGGAATGACCACAAACTTTGGGGTTTCACACAACACAAACTCATTCTCTCAGTTCTGGAGGCCAGCAGTCCACGGCCTCACTGGCATAAACAAAGGCTTTGTGGGGTCACACTCTCTCTGAAGCCTCAGTGGGAGGATTCGTGCGTGCCTTCTCCAGCTTCTGGCAGCTGCCTGCAGTTCAAGGCTCCCAGCCACATCCCTCCAGTCTCCACCTCTGTGGTCAAATCTGCCTTCTGTGCGTGTGACCAATCAGCCCCCGGCTCCCTGATAAGGACGCTTGTGATGGCACCAGGGTCCGCCGGATAAAGCAGGGTAACATCCCCTGACTCAAGATCCTAAACTTCATCACACCTGCAAAATCTATTTTTCCATATAAGGTAATACTGACAGATTCCAGGGATTATAACATACATCTAAGTAATATACAGATATATAGACATATATATTTATTTAAGTAATCTCTATACTCATCGTGGGGCTCAAACTCATGGCCCCAAGATCAAGAGTGCATGCTCCACCAACTGAGCCAGCCAGGTGCACCTATAACAAATATTTTGGGGGGCCATTACCCAGACTACCACAGGGTCCCTCAGTGAGCATGCATCCCACATGCCATGTTTGTCTCAGAAAAATCTCGTAAAATGATCTACCCTAGAGACTTATCAACATGGGCTTTTGGCAAGACGGGAGAATGTGCATTTGAGTGGAAACAATCATCCATAAAACTCATTTTCTTCCACAAGGAGAGCAAGAGCTACCACTTAGTGTTAAGTCCACTTGGGGGTGATCAGCGTGGGCTGCTGTGCAGACAGGGCCAGCACGCGCCGTGAGGTGTGATGCTCACGGGACGCCCGTGGAGCTGGGGTAAACACTGCCTCAGCTGAACCTGGAGAGGCCGTGGTGTTCAGTCCGTTCTATCGTGAGAGTTGATTTACGGGCAAGAATTGGAAGCCTGACTCATGTTTTCTTTCGTACGCCTGTCCTTGCCACGCCCGTCTGTCTATCTGTCCGTCCGTCTGGGAGGCAGGAGATTCAGAACCCTTTTGAAACCGTTCTGCATGTGCTTCTCAAATACATTTGTTACATTTGCTGTGTCACCAGTGGAAGGAGCTTCATGTGCCATGAGTGACAGAGGCTGAAGAGATGTCCCCAAGGGACACAGGACTCCCTGTCAGATGCTGGTGCCAGGAATCTAAAGAAATGTAAATCAGGAAATTTCCCTTCCTAGAAAAAATACCAAAAAAAAGGCTGCAACATGACAGAAAAGCCACCTATTACAACCCATTAGCAGCAGAATTAAGACATCTCTGCTGAAATTAATCCTTCGGGAATATCCTTTATTTTAGAAAGAAGCGTGGTTCAGTCACAAGTTAGCTATAAAAGATGCCAGAACATCCATGAGAACCTGGGCCTGTGAGAGGCAGCCACAGAGACCTCAGGAAGCATGTGCTCCTGGACACGTGTACAGGACGTGCTCCACGTGGGACCAGGCAGGCTGAACCCTAGCCCGCCATGCACGGCCGCTCTCTGCTCCAGGAGCACAGGGAATGAGAGGCCTTCACTAGACTGACACTTAGCGTGACCCGTTGTCCAAAGCCAATGCCGTGTGCCCTGCCCCCAGTTCTCAGTTCTCATGCAAAGAACAAACCACCAGTTAGCCATCAGTGGTCCCAAAGGGGCACTGCATTTTACATGGAATATTTTCAAACTAAAAAAGGTGGTATAGCCTTCCTCCTCGTTTTCTTATTATTCAGTTCTGAGGGTTACCTCGAGAAATAGTTCTCACCTTAGAAACAATTTATAGTTTAAATGTTTTGTGCTAGGACAGTTTTTAAAGAGTCACCCTTCTCCACAGCTCTGCAGTTAGCAAAGGGCTGACTAGTCTGCTAGAGACAGTCCCGTAACAAGGGCCTTGTTTCTAAGGTGGGCAGGGGCCCGCTGGGTGGTGGCGGCACTAGACAGGCCTCAGGAAGTGGGAGCCCTTAGTGTTGGGCCCACGTGGAGCCCCCACCCCTGCCCTGTGGCGGGTTTCATGCCACCAAGCTAGCACTGTATGGCTAATGATGCAGTGGCACCAACCATGACCAACTTGGTCACACCATGTCTCCGCTGTTTGGTGCCTCATCCCTGGAGGGCGCTTTTGTTAGACGTGCTGTGGAACCTTCCTGCGTGTTTTGCCTACACTACTGACCCGGCTGACCACCCAGGACACTAGCTCAGGCCATTCACTGGCCATGAGGGATCCAGACCAATGTGTATGAACAACAGTGACCGCCCAGGCTTACCTCTCGATCCGCAGCACACTTTAAAACCCCCGTGCCCAGCCCCTTCTTGCTCACACGGCCTGATTCAGCATGATGCCCTAGCTGGCGGCCTCCAGCAGGGTGTCCAGATAGCAGGATTTCTTCGGAACTGTGACAGAAGATGAGAAGATTAATAGGACTTTGGGGAAAAACTATATAGATTTTTGTTCATTTCAGATGAATGCCAAATGTCCCTGATATTCTTTTCCAAGGATGGAAAAGATGTTTGCCCATTCAGAAACCATCCACTCCGAGTCCGGGGCCAGGTTGGCCTGCGTGAGCAGAGATGTCACGGCTGCTAAACCTCGTCTTCCAGGCTCTATTTGGCTTTGTGGGAGCCAAGCCATGAGCTGAAGGCAAGGAGATGGCTCCGCCCACCTATTTTCCTCAGCTCTTCCCTGTGGCACCTGTTTCCATCACTCCTGTTGGATGTGATGTCATGCTTCACTTGCTGGCTCAGGAGGGTGGGGCTGTTTCTGAGGCCTCCATGTGGCCTTCTGCACAACCATGTCCTCATAGGCCAGCGGGCCAGTCTCCATTTATTACCTGGAACCCAGGGCCGTCCCACACCCGTGTCAGCTCACACCCAGGGTCTTTACAATGTTCCGGGATCACCTTTTCCCAGAGCCCCAGGATCTCTGGTCATAGGCCCCTTTGGGGACAGAATTACATACACTTCCTTCTTTTGGGGTACCTGGCCTCTTGGTAACTCACAGCTCAGGTCTGGAACCCGGACAAAAGAATGAGAATTCTCACTGGGGCCACTTGACTTCCTTGGATGGTAGAGACTGACCAGACTCCTTACTGCCCATCTACTGTGGGACGCTGCATTCCAGAGCCCTCTCCGACTCTCCTGGGCTGGGACAAGACCTCTGGCCTTGTCTTCTTTTCGATTATTGCCTCCACCCGTCTGACGTTCACTTCCCGCCAGCTGGTTGTCTTGGTCAGGGCCCTATAATCTCATGGCTGTTAAAGAGCTTAGTTCCATAACGGCCTATCTCACCATCAGCCTGTGCCCAGGGTAGACATCTGGCTTCAGTGAGCAATGTCCTCCCACGGAACGTAGCCCTGCAGTGGGTTTTGTGGCCCTGTGTAGAGCCCGCACCAGCACATGCACCTCTCTGAGCCTCCTTCCACGGTTTGCACAGGGGTTCTGGCATCTTCACTCTGTGGGGCCATCACTTCCTCCACGCACCTGGGAGCTGGCCTAGTGGAGCGTTCACAGCTGGAGAGATCCGTGTCTGAATGCTCCCAAGTGGAAAACACATCCTTTGCCAAAGATGTGTATGCTCTCTCTTCCTCACAGCTGATTAAATTTTCGTTAAATATTGAATACAAAAGAATATAACACGTATAAGGTTATGAACAGTAAAATGAGCACGCAAATACCTGCTTCCAGTTTATTTCTACTGTAACCTCTGAAGAATCTCACACACCCTCCCAACTTTCCCTCCCATACTGTGTTCTGAATTTTGTTATCTTCCCTTGCTTATTGACATATTATCAATACATGTTAATAATAGTATATTGAGATGTTGTGTGAACATAGGCAATAGAGTGTTCAGTTTTACATGTTTTTAAACTTTCCAGAAAGAAATCACACTGTTTTTCCATGACTTGCTCTTTTCCTCAACATCACGCTCCCTGAGGTGCCGTCCGCCGTGTCCTGCCATCCCCATGGAGCAGGAGCAACGGCTGCCCCACCCCCAGAAGGGAGTCGGCGCTATTTCCACCCGGCTGCTGCAGACACTGGAGCTCCGAGGGTCCTCGTGCTTGTGCACAGGAACTTCTCCAGGGTGTATGCCCAGAGGAGGATTTTATGAACTATTTTGGCCCAATAAAAACTGAATTATGTTTTTTCACAAATTGGATTATTTTTCCCATCAAGACTGACACGAGATAAAAGAGAAAAACCTGACTATTCGGAAAACTCATGTATAAATTTAAAAAACTAATTAACCTCTTCCCACAAAGAAAACACTGAGCTCAGACAGATTGAGTTGAGTGTTAACAACAAATCCAAGGAATTATTTCTAATCTTACACAAACTCTTCCAGGAATATAGAAAGACAGAACATTCTTCAATTCATTTTTTTAAAGGATTTTTAAGTAATCTCCCCCAGCGTGGGGCCCAAACTCAACTCTGAGATCAAGAGTCACATGCTCCACCAACTGAGCCAGCCAGGCGCCCCTCGGCTCATTTCTTAATACTAAAACAAACACAGGCAAGGGCAAAAAAGAAAAAAAAACTACATTCACCAATACAGAATATGTCTTCGTCGGCAAAGATGTCTAGAAAGTCTTATGTTCAAAATTAGCTAAAATAAGCACCCCTAACTCCCCTTTCTCAATTATCCCTCAAAAAACCCTTACCCTGACCGCTCATAACTGTGGTTAACAGTCTGTTTCTGGATCTTCTTCAAGAGACAGAGGCAGTGAACTTGCTCTTTACCTTTTAGCTGGGGCAGAGGACACAAGTAAGCAAATGAAGACGGTCTCCCGTTGCATTTGTCACAATGCAGAAATTGTGGCTAACAGGGAGATGGACACAGACCTGGCCCTCTGCTGACACCATGTCAGCTCTCAGAAAGAAAAGATACCAGTGATTCACCTTCAGGCTGAAGGACTCGGTTCTCTGTCACTCATATTTAGAGCCAGCGGCCTGTCTTGACATCCAGC
Organism: Leopardus geoffroyi; assembly: GCF_018350155.1. Taxonomy (NCBI): domain Eukaryota; kingdom Metazoa; phylum Chordata; class Mammalia; order Carnivora; family Felidae; genus Leopardus; species Leopardus geoffroyi. The sequence goes on from NC_059331.1 coordinate 169,159,804, forward strand.
AAAGCAGCATCAAGACGAGGAGAGGAGGCTTCTACAGGACCCCCCATGGCTCCTCCCCCTGAACCTGGCACCCTCTTCTTAGCACCTTCTACTCTTGGCACAATTCAACCCTTGTCTCTAAAGGGGAAGACACATACTAAGATTTTTAAATGAAGTACACAAACAGATGTTGTCATTGCTTTTATTAGTCATAGTCTCAAGCAATGTCATATATACAAAAGTCATTTTTAAAACAACTAAGTTTGCTAGAAAAGTGTTTTTCCCCCTTTGCGCCACGGGTTTCCACACCACTAATACCTAGAGTCCTTTACGTTAAATATATTATTCATGCAGGCACCAGGCAAAAACCTAAGAACCTTTAAATTTCCTACTTCTAACTCCCCAAGTAAGTCCCACTCCTATGACACAGATTATCAACATTAGAAACACTAGGAAAATACACATTCAGTTCATTTTCACGAAGTCCTTTTCCTCTGTTCTCACCCGACCAAAGATGTTAGGTTGGTTATGAATTCAGAAGTGCTCCCAAAGTCCTCGATGACGATTCATAGAGAAACCTGAAACACAAAGAAAGATAATTAATAGCAAATCAACGACCAAAATACCCAAACATACACTTTTACAAAATAAAACTAGAAATGGTTTGCAACTGAATGTATGCTCAGAGAGAGTGAAATAAATCAGTAACTTCCGCTACTTGCTTCTGATGTAAAATGGAGCACGAATCCCCATCACGAGGAATCAGCACTTAGAGCCGTCATCACTGCTCCCACGGCCAGCAGCAGTTCAGAGCCCAATAAAATGTGCTCACCAGGCCATGTTTTCTATAGGTGAACTCTCATGTACTCAGAAGTACTCTCATTTGTGAGGATCTAAACCACTACTCGGATCCACAGCAGACTCATAAACATGTCAAGTGCCTTTCACAATCATGGGCTTTGTTTCCTTCCACAAAAGCACAAGATAAATGAAAATGATTTACCCCAAGACTTGCTCTTACAATGACACTTAGACCCACCTCACTTCCTCAGGCCCTCCCTTATATACTCCTCCCCACCCAACAGAGCCAGGTTTGGGCTGACCCCACTCAAGACACTGCCCCAAGCCTTGCAAGGATCCACTTCACACGGGAGCCCTTACCAGGCAGACCTCACACAGGTATGCTCCCTTCCTCCTTTGCCACCTGCTAACCTGGAGGGTCCCAAGCACTACCCTCGGAGGGTATGCGGGCCCCAGACACAAGTACCAACCATTAGCCTCAGTGACATTTCAGCAGATTCATCGTTCAGCTACCGTCTGCCTGGGTCCCACTCTCCATGGAGACTAACCAAGCACGTGGTCTAGAACAGCCCTGTCCAGTATCAGTACAAACAGGCACATAACTAAATTTTCTAGTTGCCTCATTAAAAGAGCTCAAAAGAATAAGGTAAAGTTCATCTTAGTATATTTTATTTAACTCAAGATACCCAAAGGAGGGGGGGCGCCCGGCTGGCCCAGTTAGCAAAGCATCCGACTCTTGATCCCAGGGTTGTGGGTTCAAGCCCCACGTTGACTCTGAAGCCACACACACTGATATATTTTACAATGTTTTTTTTTCACACCATCTTCTGAACCCAGGGCCTACTTTATATTTCATTTCGGAGCCACAGCTCAGAGTTGCTACATCTCATGTTATCAATTTCCACATGTAACAAAGTGGCCGGTGCAGGGGCAGCACAAATCTAGAGAAATTCTGAGGTTTTTCTCTTTACCCTGGAATTCAGTAATTTTATTCAGACTTACTTAGGTGTTATTCCACACAGAATTCAGTGAAACCAACAAAAAAAGAATTTTTAAAATTACACATTTCTTCCACTGGGAAATCTTCTATTGTTTGCTGAATTACTGCTTTTCTTGGGTTTATTTCTCATCTGTCTTTACCCATGACTCATCTTCTTCAGTATCTAGTCTGTGTTCTGAGATATTCCTCCAACATGATCTTTTAATATGTATTTGTATTTGGGAGAACGCAAGCAGGGGAGGGGCAGAGAGGGGGGACAGAGTGTTGAAATGGGCTCTGAGCCGTCAGCACAGAGCCTGATGTGGGGCTCAAACTCATGAACCGTGAGATCACGACCTGAGCTGAAGTCGGACGCTCAACCGACTGAGCCACCCAGATCTTTTAGACTATCTGAATCTGAGTCTCAACAGTGACGTCTCTCCACAACGCCAGGGACATTTTAAATTTAGGGGTTTTAACTCTCCATCTTCCTTCTGGGGTATAACCGAGTTTTTCTTTGAAGACTCTTGTTATTAACTGGCCGGCTGGCCCACCACTGTTACTTGAGTAATGGCTGCTCTGATTGCTTCTCACTGTTCACTACCCTCATGTCTGAGCCCAACAGCCACCGCAGATAGATCTGAGACGGTGAACAGTTGAGAGGCACAGGCCTGTGGAGGCCACCACCACAGCAGCAAGCTGGAAGGAATGGTGGCAAGCCTTAGTCAAATTACCTCCCTGGGCCAGGGTTCTCAGGTGTGACACAACATATGAACCAAGTGATGTGCTCGCTCACCTGAGTTCCATAGTCTTTAAACATATGTCAGAAGCCGAGTCTTCACAACCCTGTCCACTATCAGGCCCCACTGACTACGGCAGGCTGTGTTCACATGCTGAAGAAAGTCCAATGTGACCACAGCCATGGGAGGAACAGACAAAATCAATTTTCTGAGAAAAACAATTAATAAGACAAACAAGGCCTGTCTTTATTTACGTATAGTTTTAAATTATCTACACCAAGGTCCACTGGGTATTGATGATGATAAAAGCATGCTTTTAAATGAGCTATAAAAAGCATCCAGTCCCAAAATCATTTTAAAAAGACTATTAAAATTTCATGCAGGAGAATAAAATAATATTACTCATCAATACTTGATAACAAAAAAGATGTGATTTTTTTCAGGGAGTACTCCTTTCCTTCAAGGTCTAATATCAATATTTCATGTTGGGGATTGCATATAACACTATCAAAGTTGCCTACATATGGGCATAATTAATATGGCAAATAACTTGCTTATAATATGATTACAATTCATTTACTCAGTGGGAAAATTCATGATATAGCCTGAATCCTAGGAAATATTTATACTTCTAAAATTTCTAATTGTATATTTATTGCTATTTTCAGACTATTCACGAAAGTAATAAAAATAACATACTCGGCATTTAAAGGCACCAGCATGCTGGCAAATGTACACCGTTCCTCCTGAGAGACTAAGTCCAATTTACAGGATGCTACTCTGGGGGAGGCAGGTGCAGTGCAATGAGAAGCATTTTTTATTTAGTACCCAACAGACCAGGTAACGAAATACTAGCACTGTTAGAGAGAAAAGTAGTATAATCACTAAGAAAATGTTCACTTCTGAATTAATGCCCCATTGATTAAATTATTAACTGGACCAATGGTTTCCACCAGTCTTAAAGATACTGACTTGTCTTAATGTATCTATCCCAACATCAAATCAGTAATATTTTCAAATTTAGTCTTAAATCTTGTCTATTTTCCATTAGACTGATTTCATTTACTTATTTTTTTTGGAATGTTTTATTTATTTTTGAGAGGGAGGGAGAGAGAGAGAAAGAGAGAGAGAGAGAGAGAGAGAGAGACAGAGAGAGAGAATGAGCAGGGAAAGGGCAGAGAGAAAGGGAAACACAGAATCCAAAGCAGGCTCCAGGCTCTGCACTGTCAGCACAGAGCCCGACTCAGGACTCGAACCCACGCACAGCAAGATCATGACCTGAGCTGAAGTCAGATGCCCAACTGACTGAGCCACCCAGGTGCCCCTAGATTGAATTTTTTTTTTTTTTTTTTTTTGATACTGGCTTTTCTACAGTGTGTTTCTTGCATATTTAAGAGGCCCAAGTTTCATAGTCCATACCTATTTGTTTAGGATGTTTCCTCCTTAACAGGAAGAACTCTGCCATAAGTTATCAGCTCTGAATATCCTTTACTTTCCACAGTGTGAAGTTTGAATTTCTAAGGCTTTTTTTTCCCTCTCAATATAACATGATACAAATACTCACCTTAAAACCCTGTGCAAGTGGAAATTACAGAAATTTCTAGGGGCGCCTGGGTGGCTCTGTCAATTGAGCATCCGGCTCCTGATTTCAGCTCAAGCCATGATCTCATGGTTGTGGGATCAAGCCCCACATTGGACTCTGCACTGACAGCACAGAGCCTGCTTGGGATTCTCTCTCTCCCTCTCTCTTTGCCCCTCCCCTGCTCACGCTCTGTCTCTCTCTCAAAATAAGTAAACATTAAAAAAAAAAACCCTATCCTTGCAAATGTTATTTCTAAAAGCAAAAAAATCTTGTAAAATGCTTGGACTTGAGATTGTTACCACATCCTATGAAAATACCTTATCACATTTACAGTTTGTAATTCTGATGCACCTGGTAAAAACATTTATGCTGCCACGTGTTTTCTGAAATATACAAACACTCCTCATTTCCTCCAAATCGAAGATCAATTCCCTCTTCCCCGTAAGTGTCTAGAAATAAAACAAGCTCATGAAACCTAGAGTCTGTTGGGTTTCTCCTTCAAATATACAGTTGCAAACTCGACCTTATTAAAACACATGGTAAATATTCAATAGTTTTTAGGATGAAGCACATAATTGAACGCATTCCCCTTGCTCACAACCAAGGTCTTGCAAATCCCCATCTACTCCAGTGCCCTGCTCCATACCCTGTCAAGGCCTGGTGCTAGTATGCCTGGTCCATGGGGGCTTTCTCTTCCCGGTTCTGACCACTGCAGAGAGCCAAGCCTCCTCCAGGAGACCCCAACGGCACAAGTGGCACCTCAGCCCACTGCCCCCACCAGGCCCCACAGAGCAGCCGCCCAGCCAGCATCCCCCTGACCAGAGCAGCACACGAGCTCACGGGACTGGGAGAGGACTCCAGCTTTGGTTCCAGCAGATCCCCTGCCCCCAGAGCTTGGATTTCCAGTGAGTTCCGCCAGACGGCCTCAGGACTACTCCATCTGGGGAGCAGTCTCAGCGCTGGGGCAAAGGTGCTCCTCACATCTGCCTTTCCTCTATGCTTTGGAGTTCGCTTTAACTCCCACCAGCCAGTAACTCTTCGACCAACACCCTGAGAAGGATTTCTGACATGGAGACCTCCCTGTCCTAGTCACAGTGTGGTTCTGCCTTCTGACTGGAATGCCACAAACACTCAGGAAACACCAAAGGAGGCTGGTACAGTTATCTTAATAGCAGACAAAATGGACTTTATGGGGAAAGCATTACCAGAGATAAAGAGAGACCCCTCATAAAAATAAAAGGGTCGATTTATTACAAAGATGTAGGAGTTCTAAATTCATGTGCACCTAGTATCAGGATCACAAAAGATATAAAGCACAACCCCTCTTATCAGAAATGGACAGATCCAGCAGGCAGAAAATCATTAAGAACATGGTTGAACTCTACAGCACCATCAATCGACTGCGTACAATTAATAACAACGGTGTACAAAAACTCCTCCACGGCCAACTGGGATTTATTCCAAGTATGCAAGGCTGGTTCAACATTCAAAAATGACTTAGTATAGGAGAGCCTGGGTGACTCAGCCAGTTAAGCGTCTAACTTCGGCTCAGGTCACGATCTCACAGTTTGCCGGTTCGAGCCCCACATCAGGCTCACTGCTGTCAGCCTGTCAGTAAAGGGTCCGCTTCAGATCTTCTGTCCCCCCCCCCCCTGCCCCTTCCCCACTTGCTCTCTCTCTCTCTCTCTCTCTCAAAAAAAAAAAAAAAAAAAAAAACAACCTAAAAAAAATTGCTTAGTGTAATCCATCATATCAACAGACTAAAGAAGAATATGATAGCATATGATCCTATCAGTAGATGCAGAAAAAGTGTTTGACAAAATCAAACACCAATGCAGAATAAAAACTCCCAGTCAACTAGGAAGGGAACGTCCTCAACTTGGTAAAGAACACCCACAAAATATCTGCAGTTAACGTACTTAATGGTGAGAAAATAGAAGCTTTCCCACTAAGATCAGGAACAAGGCAAGGACGCCCCTTCTCATGACTGCTTTTCAACTGAAAAGCACTGAAGTCCTAGCTAATGTAGTAAGGGAAGGAAAGAAAGGGTACAAAGGTATACAGATAGGAAGAAAAAAATAAAACTGTCTTTGTTCATAATTTAGCAATTTAGTTTTCAAGGCCTTTTTGCAAAGGAGAAAGTGACTAAGAAAAGTACTTGCCCAGTCATGCGTGAAACTATTACCAAGTTCAGAGCTCTATTAAAATTTAACCTTATGGGGCGCCTGGGTGGCGCAGTTGGTTAAGCGTCCGACTTCAGCCAGGTCACGATCTCGCGGTCCATGAGTTCGAGCCCCGCGTCAGGCTCTGGGCTGATGGCTCAGAGCCTGGAGCCTGTTTCCGATTCTGTGTCTCCCTCTCTCTCTGCCCCTCCCCCGTTCATGCTCTGTCTCTCTCTGTCCCAAAAATAAATAAACGTTGAAAAAAAAAAAAAATTTAAAATTTAAAATTTAACCTTATGAAGTTCAGAAAACAGCAAGAAAAACAGTTTTTGTGGTTGGCCGGAGAATCAAACAACTAAACCAATAACAAGAGTTTACAGCAAGTTGCAGAGCATGTCAAAAACGGTACGTAACAACAAAGGCACTCGGGGGCAGGAGCCCAATGAACACCTTCCTCAGGCCAGTCCCCGTGGCACCAACAAGCCCCCCAGGAATGAAGAAATGACAAGTATTTCTTCAAAGTTATGGAGGGACCTTTCCCATCCTCATTGTGGACGCTTGGGGACTGAGCAATTTTATCTGAGAAATGCCTACAGTTTCAAAAACATAGCAAACCACCAAAAATAATCTGTCTGGTTTGTATATACATATAAAATAAGTCTGTACGCCTTTACTCTTCTGGAGTAGAATTTACGAGATGACAATTTTGTTTTTATTTTTGAAGACAAAATCAGAGAGTAAATTAAACATATGTCCAAGGGGTTTCCCAAGCAAGCCTGCTTCCTCACGGCCTGGCTGTAACCAGCAGGAATGAAAACATGATCTCAAACGGACGGGCAGGGAACCCACAGCTCTCAGCAAACGTGCCTGGAGCACATCTAGTGCTTTACCTCTCCGTGCTGTCCTCATCCAGGGTGATCTCCATAAACGTCTTCAGTTTTCTGTGAACAGTGGCTGCAACATCCTTCACTCTTGAACTTCTCTGTTTACCTAAGAGGAAGTTATAGTAAAGACAGAGCAACGATTTTAACACTGGCACACAAAAGTAAGCATACTCTGCTATCAATATGGGCACAAGTTCAAGAAGAATGAGCCTCCCCACCCTTCGAGTTAATCTACCCACTGACCTGTGGAACAGGAATCATCCCCTCACAGGGATGTGAAAAGATGAAGTGGACATTTTTGAAAGCACTTCATCAGCCCTTAGGGACAGCTCTAGTGGACAATTCCATGAGCTCTGTCTGTGCCATCACCTGTACCTCCATCAGAGATGACAACTGCCACATTTCAGAGTCATCATCAGTGTGGCAAATATTTAAGCACCTGTTAAGTACTAGGTGCTCAGCAGCACCCCAGCCCCTGTCCTCACCCCCTCACATGGAGAATTTCCCCTCATTCTCCAGGCCTCAACTTGGGTGACAGTCCCTTAGAAGTCTTTTCTGATGCCCAGCCTGGGTAACGCTAGTCACAAAGTGTTATCATGATTCTGTAGGCACGCCATGCATTCAGGCTTATGGAGAGTGCCTATCTACCTAGAAGCACTCTCTATCTGTAACACATTATGTCTTCAAAAATCATTTCAACATTAGTAAAGCTGAGCAAAAAATTCAGAAACTTAACGGTAATCCGCAGGGAGATTACTGCATTTTATACTGAGATGAGCATTTTATAAGTATCTCCAATTATTTTTCTGGTACTATTTCAACTGGCTGGGATATCCAGAAAAGGCAAGTGCAAGGCTTAAGCAGAACAGAAGATACATTCATTAAGTATTAACCCCAAAACATACCATCATTAGCAAAAATAAAATCAGAACTTTAAACATAGGTAACACGTGACAAACCAACAGGAATTCAATTCTGAGGCACAAAGAGGGACATGTAATGGGTCCAGTGGGGAAAGGTGACAGGTGAACAGGACTGCATTAGGAAGCGTGAGCCAGCTGGTTTCCAGGCTAGTACAGGGTTAGCTGAGCAGAGGAAACCCAGCAGACACTGCTTGTCCAGAGCATGGGAGAGCAGGCTACAAGAGCTGGGAGGGTCTGACTGAAAGGGGATGCCACAAACATGGAACCGAATTCCCAAACATCCCATAACAGTTCTGTATGAGATTACACCCAGCAATATCCCAGACAGTATGAGAGAACATTTAACCAACCTTTGTTAATAACCAAAATAATATGCATAACAGCTGTGAGACACACAATGCCTTCAATATCATCAGAAGTAACACACGCCTTTAATTCATCTAAAAATGACCTGCAAAAAATTAATAAATATCTGGAATTATTCTATAGTATATATCCTAAAACTTTGTAGGAGGACTAACACAGCCAAGATTCATCAACCACCATGAATTCTAGCTTTCAGGTAACGTGGATTAAACCTTCTAATACGTTCGCTGTAAATGTGCCGAGTCACACAGGTAAGATATTAACATCGCATGATGTTGCCAGAAAGAGAATGGGGACATTTTAGTAATTGAAAAAAAGCTACTCTGTATACCCACAATGCACACAAAAAAGATTCAATGTCACTGAAAGATAATTTATGGCTGCTAAATATGACACTTTTTTTAAAGTTTTCATTTTGAATGTATCTGCTATTATAGTCCCTCAGGTATTAGGCAAGTGCAAAACCACTCCTTCCATACTCCATCAGTCCTGCCTGGGCCACAACAAACCCGGAACTGCAGCCAAGTGACACAGGGACAGCACGTACCCAAAGAACCACACTAGTGCTGAACCTAGTCAAGCGTTCTGAGTGTACTTAGGAACAAGTATTTGCTACACATTAACATTTTAAATGTTTCCCTCTAGCTGAATTTTAGTTATGAAAAGCATAACCAGGGACTATTTGGATGGATGGATGTTATAGAAAATTAGAATTTGTTTGTATAATGCAAATTTTTAAAATAATGCAACTGGTTTTAATTGCTGATTAGAGAACACTATATGAAACACTTTTCTCATGGAAAAATGCATCTTTGAGAAATTCTGAGAGCTCAAAGAATAGACAGAAGTTACTGAGAGCTCACAGTCCAAGTGAGGAGATCAGGGCAATAAAGAGAGCATGGTTACCTGATCACAATCGGAGACTTCATTATTATTCCCATTAAACACCTTGAAAATGGCGGAAGGTCTGAAAGACCCTCGGGCGGGGTGAGCTCTTCTACATCAGAAACCTAGAAAGAAGTTCCAGACAGATCAGTAATTTCTAAATTGAAATGGAGACAGGGCTAGTTACTTGTTTTACACTGCTATGGGTTTTCATCCAGAAACCCAAAAGAATAATTTTTATTAACTGTTGAAATGTCTACAGTAATTATGATTAATCTATTTTATATTCAGATGCATATTATTCATCAGACAGAAGTAAAAAGATACATACATCAATGGACAAAACTTTTGTCAAACAGCCTTTAATGTGGTATCATGTTCTGTAAATAATGTGTTTTTAAGCGAGTCTAACTTGCTATTCCTACTCATCTAGAATCTGGATTTCTCAGTCCCAGCACAACTGACATCTCGGACTGGCTAATTCCTTGCTGTGGGACGTCCTTGGCGCTGCAGGGCTTTGAGCAGCGTCCCAGGCCTCCACCCAGCAGATCCCGGGCGTGGCCAGTGTCCTCTGGAGGAAGAGAACCACCCGCAGTGGAGTAACGTTGGTCTGGATGCATGAAGGGGACTCTGCCTGGATTTATGCCCTTTATCACCAACCTTACAAGTTTAAAGTCATCCATTAGTGGTGAATAAACTGCACGTGCAAATGGCTCCCAGGAAAGACTAAATCCAGAACCCTGCTCTGGAGAGGAGTCGGGGTGGAGGGAGGTCATGCTTTTATTTCAAATCTCACCTTCATACACCCACCACTGGCTTTCACCTACTTCTTAGCTATCAGGTGTGACTACACAGCTCTCCTCAATCAGCCTTTCCATACGCCCACTGGAGGATTCATAATACTAATTTGGATATTAAAGTCAATCATCTTTATGTATGAAATAGCTGTTTCTCATTGAAATGATGTACATCTTAAATGTAAATGCATTTGTGATACAGACAAATGATTATTGACTGGTTATAATAAAAATCTTGAGATTTTTTTAGCATATGTAGCAGTAAAATATATAACACGAGCACAGAACAGAATGCTAATCGGAAGAACATTGTTACAAGACTTAAAATGTACAGACACACTGTAATTTCTGCAGGGAGACTCATGAGTTAAATATGCATATTAAAATCTCCAGAAAAACCACTAGAACAGTTACACAAAGGACAATATAAAGTCAACAGAGAAGAGGGGCGCCTGGGTGGCTCAGTCAGTTGAGCGTCCGACTTTGGCTCAGGTCATGATCTCGCGGTCCGTGAGTTCAAGCCCCGCGTCAGGCTCTGTGCTGACCGCTCAGAGCCTGGAGCCTGTTTCAGATTCTGTGTCTCCCTCTCTCTCCGACCCTCCCCCGTTCATGCTCTGTCTCTCTCTGTCTCAAAAATAAATAAACGTTGGGGCGCCTGGGTGGCGCAGTCGGTTAGGCGTCCGACTTCAGCCAGGTCACGATCTCGCGGTCCGTGAGTTCGAGCCCTGCATCGGGCTCTGGGCTGATGGCTCAGAGCCTGGAGCCTGTTTCCGATTCTGTGTCTCCCTCTCTCTCTGCCCCTCCCCCGTTCATGCTCTGTCTCTCTCTGTCCCAAAAATGAATAAACGTTGAAAAAAAAAATTAAAAAAAAAAAAAATAAATAAATAAACGTTAAAAAATAAATAAAGTCAACAGAGAAGATAAAATGGAACAGTGCAAACACTGCCATTTCATCAAGAAATGGCAGGAAAAGAAGTAGGGGAACTAATAGAAAACAAACATCAAAACGGTCAAATTAAACCCAAATATATTGGGCACCAACAATCGGTTAAGTGTCCAACTCCTGATTTCAGCTCAGGTCATGATCTCATGGTTCATGAGATCAAGCCCCACATCAGGCTTTGTGCTGACACTGAGGGAGCCTGCTTGGGATTCTGTCTCTCCCTCTCTCTCTGAACCTCCCCTGCTCCTGCTCTTAATCTCTCAAAATAAACTTAAACAATATATCTATACATATATCATTATGTCATTAAAATCAAATGGGCTAAGCACCCCAAGTCAAAGGCAGAGATTGTAAACTAGACCAAAAAAAAAAAAAGAAAAAAAAAAAAAAAAAACAAACAAAACCAGGTCTACCCATGTAGTGATTATAGGAAACACTTTAAACACAGGAAAAACAGGTCAAAAGCAAAAGGGTAAAAAAAAAAAAAAAAAAAAAGATATGCTATGCAAACATGAAAAATGCCAGAGCAGACTAATGAGAAGTATCACCAGAGATGACAAGATGTCTCATAACTAAAGACAATCAGTGTATCAAAACAACATAGTAGTCCCATGTGCACACCTAACAAAGCTCCCAAATACATGCAAACTAACGGGAAGAGACAAATCCACAGCAGCGCTAACCTCTCACTGATGGAACATGCAGACAAGTCAGTAAGGATACAAGAGAGGTCAGCGAACACCTCCTGTAAAGTAGTGAAATACATCAGCTCTGTGGGCAAACCACCTCTGTCACAACTACTCAACTCTGCAGTTACAGATGAAGTAGCCACAGAAAATCTGTAAACGGTGGGTGTGGCTATGCTCCAATATAACTTCATTTACAAAACCAGATGGTGAGCCAGGTTTGGCCATAGGCCATTAATCGATTGATCTATACTTGTCAGCTATAAAGCTCGATGGAGTAAATAAATCCTAGCTCTTAATTCTATGTATAATCTAGCTATCACTTTCCTAAACCAAAATGACCTTCCTTAAAGCTTTAAGGAGGGTCTTAAAATCTATTGTTATAGGAACTTAGCTTTTTTCATACTCATGACCTCACAGTACAGAATTCAAATAAATTATATATATATGTACATTTATATAAGTCAACAACATTGACTGTCAGATCCCATCTTTTCATACAGAGAAAATCTATCATCACCTTTCTATCTTCTATGGCACTGTTCCACACCCTCCCGCCATGCCTTGAGGGTCTTTCTGGGGAAACAGTTCTGACTGGAGTTATCATCCTGGTTAGGCCAATCTTTACCCAAGAAAGCTAACTATAAAAAATCTGCAACTGTTAGGAACACAGCCAGTCACTTACAGAGTAGAAACGAATACATTATCTGTTTAAAATGATATCGGAAATTCAAATTTCCTGTGCTTAGAAATGAAAAAGAAAAGTATGGTTTATGCTACAGCAATGCAGTCAGATGCAAACTACCCCAAACTGTCCTGCCTCCTGCTCACCACTGATCACTGCTGCTTCTGCCTTGTCAGGAGAGATTTTCTTTTTCTTTTTTTGTAAGTAGCCTTCACGCCCAGCAGAGAGGCCAGTCAGGGCTTGAACTCACAACCCTGAGATCAAGACCTGAGCTGAGAACAAGAGTTGGATGCTTAATCAACCGAGCCACCCAGGCGCCCTGAGGAGAGAAGAATCTCAAGAAATATATCAACTCACGTAGATCTCTAAAATGCAGCAAAAAAAAAAGTTCACAGTGGAAGGACTAGCTTGGTTTTAGTCAAAGATGACAACATCCCAAAAGTCACATGACTCTAGTCATAAGCCTGCTAGGAAACTGAGGGGAGGGGGCTGGAGAAGCAGGCTACCTACTAAACTCTGAGTTCTTAAAAAATACTTGGAAAAACATGAAAATGTGCTGCCAGTAGAAAATAGAATGTTGTACAGTCAAAAGCAGACACAAGAGTTTCAGGATCAACAGACTTCACCTTGCGTAGTCGGTGACTTATCTCCACCACAGATGCAGCGATCACAGTGGAAAGTACGCCCCGGTGCACGGGCGTGTCCGCATGCCAAGACTGAACGGTCATTAGAAATTCATGAAGAGGGGTCTGAACTGAGTAAAGAAGCTACAAGAAAACACACCAGTTAGTCATTTTTCAGGGGTTAAAAAAAGACACTTTACAGGACAAACATTCCTATTGTCCTCCCTAGGGGTCCAGGAGTCCCAAATCTTGTTTGCCCGTTATCAGCATCCACTCCTTCCTTTCCCATTACTGACTCCGATCTCTCAGGCACCACAGCTAGACAAGGACAGACAGCAGTGAAGCCCACTGGAAATAGCAACAAAAGCAATGCAAAAACCCCCAAGAAGAGAAGGACCAACAGCATAAATAAAGAAAAGGTAAAGATACAGCATCAACAGTGAAAGAAGACCATGAGGCCATGTGTTCTGGTAGAAGGAGCACAGTCAATGGTAAAAGATTGGTGAGGGGCGCCTGGGTGGCGCAGTCGGTTAAGCGTCCGACTTCAGCCAGGTCACGATCTCGCGGTCCGTGAGTTCGAGCCCCGCGTCGGGCTCTGGGCTGATGGCTCAGAGCCTGGAGCCTGTTTCCGATTCTGTGTCTCCCTCTCTCTCTGCCCCTCACCCGTTCATGCTCTGTCTCTCTCCGTCCCAAAAATAAATAAATGTTGAAAAAAAAAAAAAAATTAAAAAAAAAAAAAAAAAAGATTTGGTGAGAAAATAAAAGATTCTGGCACAAACTAAACTACACAAACAGATCACAGCACTTGAACCAACTCATCAAAAACAGAAGCATTTTGGGGTGCCTGGGTGGCTCAGGCAGTTAAGCATCTGACTCTTGATTTTGGCTCAGGTCATGCATAATCTCACAGCTTGTGAGTTCAAGCTCCACCTCAGGCTCTGTGCTGACAGTGCGGGGCCTGCTTGGGATATTCTCTCTCTCTCTCTCTCTCTCTCTCGGTCTCTTTCTGCACCTCCCCACTTGTGAGCTCTCTTTCTCTCAAAAAAAAAATAAATAAATAAACATTACAAAAAAAAAAAAAAGAAACATTTCACATTAACTCAAAGATGAACTGGTAAGCTAGGGAAAATGTGGCCAACAAACCAATCACTTTCTATCAGAAAAGAGCAGAAAAAAAATGAAACTCTTCAATGCTTCATAAACATCCTCCTATTTAAGCATTTTTTAAAACTTCGTTTAGGGTACCTGGGTGGCTCAGTCAGTTGAGCATCTGACTTTGGCTCAGGTCATGATCCCATAGTTGGTGAGTTCGAGCCCTGCGTTGGGCTCTGAACTGACAGCTTTGAGCATGAAGCCTGCTTCAGATTCTCTGTCTCCCTCTCACTCTCTCTCTGCCCCTCCTCTGCTTGTGCTATCTCTCAAAAATAAATAAATAAACATTAAATGTATATATGTGTGTGTGTGTATATATATATATATTTTATATATTTACATAATTTATATATATATATATATATATATATATATATATATATATATATATATATAAAATTTAAAAATTAAAAGAATAGCTGGGGGGTACCTGGGTGGCCAGGTCAGTGAAGCATGGACTCTTTTTTTTTTTTTTCTAAATTTTTTTTCAACATTTATTTATTTTTGGGACAGAGAGAGACAGAGCATGAACGGGGGAGGGGCAGAGAGAGAGGGAGACACAGAATCGGAAACAGGCTCCAGGCTCTGAGCCATCAGCCCAGAGCCCGACGCGGGGCTCGAACTCACGGACCGCGAGATCGTGACCTGGCTGAAGTCGGACGCTTAACCGACTGCGCCACCCAGGCGCCCCATGGACTCTTGATCTTGGGGATGTGAGTTCAAGCCCCACAGTGGGTGCAGAGATTACTTAAAAAAGTAAAATCTTAAAAAAAAAAAAAAAAAAAAAAGAATAGCTAATTTGCATTTTTAAACCACTACTTAGAAAACAAAGACTCGGGGTCACCTGGGTGGCTCCATTATCTGACTTCAGCTCAGGTCATGATGTGAATTCGAGCCCCATGTCAGGCTCGGTGCTGACTACTCGGAGCCTGGAGCTTGCTTCGGATTCTGTGTCTCCCTCTCTCTCTGCCCCTCCCCCATTCACGCTCTCTCTCTTAAAAATAAACATTAAAAAAAAAAGAAAGAAAGAAAACAAAGACTGGCCCTATCCAATGACAGTATGATTTTAGGAGTAAAGCAAGTATGGCACATGGGTCAGTATTTCCCACATGAACTGGCTACTCAAGAACCCTACTTCACAAAAGCTTTTACCAGCAAGGGAACCCCAGGCCCTTCCAGCTCTGTGACTCTCACTCCCAGTGAGGGGACACTGACAGGTAATGAGAGGGTAGTCTATGACGGAAATCAGTATCTCATCTGAGGAAAGTCCTCGTCATCTACGAATAATCAAAACCAGCATTCTCAAAAGTATATTTTAATTGGAAAACTCTGTGAAATAACAACGGAGTATTCACAAGCCCGTTGCAAGTAGTTCTGGGCTTCCTGTCCTGCCTGGCAGAGGACTCTCTCTTGCTGTTGGCCTGCTGAGCTGGGCTCATTAAAACCTGTTCCAAGACTAAGAGTCGGAGGTGGGCTCTTGGACCTCCCGAGCCAGGCACAGACGGCACGGCATCTCCTCTCTGACCGCACCATGCTCTGAAGGAAGTCAGGGGCAGCACCAGAAGGCCAGCGCCCTGTTAACTTACCTCCCACACCAAGTTGCACCCCACCCAACAGCCCAACCGCACCCGCAAATGCTAACTGAGCCCGTGTGTGAGACGACACATCCCCATGCACCCCTGTCTGCCTGGCAAACACTGGCCGTCTATTGACCAACAGCCCGGCCCGGGAAGGCAGGAGTACCCGTAGGCCTTCTTCCGGCTGCTTCCTGAAGCTCCGTGCCATACATTCCAACATTTTCTGAAATACTTTCTGGACCGTATCGAACAGCGTCACAGCTTCTTCATCTGAATCTGGTTTCTGTATCAAGGAACTTCCAGTTACCTCTTTCAGAATGCCAAGAAGTAATGACACATAAAAGAATCCCTTCACTAGAAAGAAAATTAGAAAAAAGCAGTTATCTAACCACAAAATTTAGCTGAGATTACTACGCTTTTGACACAACACGTGTATATTACGGTAACTTAAAATTGTTACTGGTAAGCCAATACCAGGTTGATCAGATTATTCTAAATTTGAATACATATAAAATTTAACAAATAAATTTAAAAACTTACTCCCTTTAATTATAATGCCAATACCTTCAACAACAGTAACAGCATATTTAACTGAGCCACTAAGAACCAGGCTCACTACACGTGGAGACAGCGTGGTCCCCTGAACACCTGCATTGGAGAACATGTCTTATTTTCTCATGTAATGGCAACATTAACACCAGCTCTAAGTCTGAGAGGGACGGCCCAAGAACTTGCAAAATGTGATTTACAAATCTCATAGGCCAACTCTGTTAAATTTCTAACACTGTAGTTTATCAGTTGTTTTTCTCTTCCAAATCACTTCCTTTACTGTGTTGCATTAATTTGATAAAGCGAGATGGGGGCCAGGTCACAGTTCTGGGCCTGCGGAAAACCCTGTTTCTCAGAACATGCCAGTCTGTAGGAAGGCTTCTTCCTGCCCTTCTCTCGCTTTACCTACTCTTACGCATTGATGAGAGGCAGGGGAGAAAGCCTGGATCATAGCACCACTCCTCATGCCATCAAGTGATGGGGCTGTGACCTCCAGGTAATCACTCAGTCCAGCTCCGCCCAGACCCGCTGGAAGGAAGCCGACCTCTCACTCACTCACTAAACACATTTAAATTAGTACCTAGTGTGCAAGCACAGACCGCGCGGTGTTAGTTACTATAGGTCTTTGGGGGAATAGCAACTTCCCAGTGGTTCTGAGGGGGCATTAAAGAACCCTACTCACACCCCCCATGTGGCAAGCAAACAGGCTGGGGGCTGCCACTGCACAAGCCCACCACACTGCAAAGTCACTTGACAATTAGGCAAACCACAGGGAGGAGAATCCTAAGGCCCTCGTGAGAAAAACTCTGTGGACTCAGGCATGTCTGACACCAGAAGCACCTTTGTTTTGTTCTGTTTGTTTGTTTTTTAAGTAGGCTTCAACACCCCGTGTGGAACCCAATAGGAGGCTTGAACTCACAGCCCTGAGATCAAGACCTGGGCTGAGATAAAGAGTCGGACACTTAACTAACGGAGCCACCCAGGTGCCCTGACACGTGTGAACCTCCTAGCTGCATCAGTCTGTAAATTCCTTTTTTGGCATCTGCTAGTTTGCATTGCCTATCTGTCACCTGAAAGCAAGAGTCCTGATCAGCAAAGTGAGCAAGGGAGGGGCTGGTTTGGTCATTAATTGCTTTAAACATGTTCTTTAATGAATGAAGTATACCTGTTTGCATGATTCCGAGACTCCATTGTAAAAGTTGTATCTGAAACTTATAATCGCCAAGGCCGACCATCACAACGTCTTTACACACCATCAGGTAGGTCTGTAAGACACACAGATTTACCTTAAACAGAGGCTACTGAAAGCCAAAAAAGGGGAATAAATCCAGCCTTGCAAAGCTTCGAATATCTGCTTGTACTACTAATGATCTCTTAAGGCAGGTATTAATAAAGATGTTTTACAGAAGAATTTTCATAAAGATACTTTAGTTCTCATGTTTATTTCCATAAGAAATCTGGAAACCCATTTTATGTAATTCCACAAACATTACTGAACACCTATTACATGCAATGTATAAGATTACATAAAAATTACATGGTTTATGTTTTGGGAAAAGACAAACTCTAGATGCTGAAATGACACTGTGAGTATTTAAGAAGAGCAACACTACTATCCAAGTTACAACTTTAAGATAGAAAATAAAATCTGAAACCACATCACGAACTTGGTGAAGAGAAGGTTTCCATGTTTAAAGACTTCTAACCTGGATAATCTGCTGATAAACAACCCTGTGAAGCTTGAGATATTCTTCTTCTTGATCTTGGATAAAAGACAGAACTTTGTTTTCTAACCAAAACCCAGTGTCTTCCAAAATGGACAGGTAAACTTTTCCTTCTGAGCAGAACTGTCCAACAACAGAAAGACAAATTAGTACCAGAACCAGTATTGCCAACACACTTCGTATTGGGACACAGCCAGGCACACACTCACCTTGTGCTGAAGATGAATACTCAGCCGGCAGTGGAGGCTGAAGGCTCGCAGAGCCATCGCTTCATTAAAGTTGTGAGGTTTCCCACCTGGCAACTGCAAAATTGATTCCAGATCTGCCTGCAAGACAAAAAAAAAAAATCCGTGGCCACGTTCCACTGTGTAAGTGAGGACGACCTGACTAACTTCACACACAGTTACAGTGGGAGGGTGACACCCTGGAGCGGTGGAGGTGCTTTAATAACACGACAGAACTTTCTGAGAAATGTAGTCTTCCCTTCTCTTCCTTCCAACACCCCTACCCCTTCTAAAACAAGGTAAAAACTCGTAATAGTCATTGCTCAAGAACAGTCAGGATCAAGCACACAAAGCGTTTGCCCCTGGGGCAAATTCTGACCTGCTCCTGACCAGGACAGGACAGCCCGCCTGAGGAATGAGGAAGAAAGGCAGCTCCTCCCAGGAATGATCCTCTCGGGGCTCAGGAAGGGCCCGAGCCTTAGCACACCCACAGCTCCCTAACGTTGTACCCTAAAGGAGCAAGGCCTTAGTGCTGGGAAGCTTATGGGAGTCTGTGTCTGGCTGTCACATGAAGAGGGAGGAGGTTCCATCAGCATTAGTAGGTGGGGATACCCTCTGTGCCCCTAGTAGCAAAGCCTGTAGGGAATGCCCCCACCCGTCTTTCCCAGAACCCATAGGCAGCCTTAATTTTTGGACAGCAGCACAGCCAGTGCTCAGCTTAGTCCACGGGCAAAATCCCAGCACTGCCTACCCATGCCTGGGCATCAGCCGTGGTCCATCTCCTTCCCTGGATGGCTGTGCACCTCCTTTTCCTCCTTCAGACCTCTCCCTCCCTTTCGTCATCTGATGCCCATGCTGAGCACTGGAGGCTCTGCCTCTGGCCCGACCAAACTCCACGGCAGTACCAGAGGCTGTCTCTGAGGGCTGGTGCTGGAGGATATGGCCAGAAGCCAGTAAGGAAGAAGGAAATGCTGAATTCACAGGAAACACTCTCCAAAGATTCCTGGAAAAGCTTGCCAAGGACTGTGAGGGTAAACTAGTATTCCGGCATCCATGTGTCAGAGTAGGTAAAGCAAGAGAAGGTAAAGAAGAGAAGGAAGAAGCCTTCCTACGGACTGGCATGTTCTGAGAAACAGGGTTTTCCGAAGGCCCAGAACTGTGACCTGGCCCCCGTCTCGCCCCCCCACCCCCCACCACGTTAGTCATCTGCGTCTCATGTCTTCATCTACAAATTGAAGGAGGGGCTTAGATAACTCTTAACTCCTTTCCAGCTAGAAAAATTTTACACTCTAAGTATGAGAAGTCTGGATCTTATTTTTCACTCCTAATTGCATGGGCTCCCTCAACTTTCCTCATCTGTTCTATAAAGTTACCTTTGACATTTCAAGTGCTTTCAAGAGGTGGTTAAGTTTCTTCCGGGGAGCAGAGAGCAAGCACTGTCGATTCTTTGGATGGGTGAGCAAATACTCTACGTAAACCAGCGCCAAGTCGGGTTTTACAGGGCGTGTATCATGGATCTGCACTTTCCGTTTAGATGCTGAGTTACTCTGAAAGAATACAGCGATAAACTGGCAATTAAAACACATGTTCCCAGGAAAGCATATGATTTTCTAATACACACGTGTCCTCATTCAGCAATTTTAAAGGAACAAGACACAAATATACCTTGCTCTGGGGCTGTTCTGGCAGCCAGTCACAAACGAGTTCCAGAATGTGTCCCACTTGTCCCCAGGAGCAGAGACAGTCCAACAAAGTACAATAGCGCTTGTCTGCTCCTCCTTCCTCTTGGTTTCTTAATGTGGAAATCACACCACAGCTGAAAACGTCAAATACATAAAATCAGACCTCACATTGATTCACTAACAATTTCCCACTTTTCAAAAAGGGAAAAAAATAAAGCTAAACAAGTGAGGGTACATAAGGCCTTCCCACCATAGAACACTCAGACCTTCTCCGCTGCAGGAATAAATACAGCTTTCCCACAGTTACTACTCGGGTTCGGTCCCAACATAAAAGGCTGAATGTGAACACAGCTTTAGGAACACGGAGGCCAAGGCTGTCCGATACAAGTGTTAAGTTATCAAGGACGTGCCAGGGCCATGAGACCCCCAGACCTTCTTTTCTGTCAGCTCTTTCAGACCCTAGAGCAAAGATTCCTAGTGCTTGGGAAAGAATTTTTGTTTAGCATCAGAACATCCATTTTTTCACAAATATGAATTAACATGAGTCATTTTTGCTGAGATAATAACCGACACTCTAGAACAACGCTATCCAGTGAAAATGCAGCACGAGCCACAAAAGCAAGCACTTAGGTCATTTCAAATTTTCTGACAGCCGCCTTTAAAAAAGTAAAGAAAAACAGGCATAATTAATCTCAATAACCTATCTTATCCGATCCACCACCTCCACAGGGCTGTCCTCCGGCACAGCTGACAGGAAACTACCAGCTCCTCACGCCCCTCCATCCACACCAGGCCCCTAGCCCATGTGCACTCCGCGCCCTCGGCACACCTCGCCCAGGCAGCCACATGCAGACGTGCACGCCTCGCAGCTCCAGAGCCCCTCATGCAGGCTTGACAAACAGACCCCCCACATGGTGGAGCCCACAGCTTATGCTCCACGTGGGCTCTGATCCCTCAGCGACTGCAGAGCCCAGTGGAAACTGCATCCTGCGGCTCTCCCGCCACCGCTGTGAGCTTGAAGCTGAAGTGGAGCCGTCTGCTGAACCTCACATGAATAATAGAGCACAACACTGGCAGGGTTCCCGCCCCACCACCGTCCCAAGAGAGGGTACCTGAAGGCAGGCACAGCAGAGGCTGGCATAAAGGACATGAGCATAAATAAAGGAATCTTGCAGCGATCATCCTAAAAGCATACAAAGGGGAAAAAAGGGTATTTAAACATGATGACGTTGTGAAAGGCTCTCTGTACAACTTCCTAGTAAAGGGTCTGCAGACTGCTCAGTAGGAACCATAGCATTCCTCTCAGTGCTCACGGGGACACTTAGACCTACTGCTCAGCCTCATGTCTGATAAGCAGCTTCAAAGTTTTACGTGACATTTTACCACTTTGTGTGATGTATTAATTTGTGCAAATATTGATTAAGCACCTACTGCGTACGAGTTGCCAACCTAGATCCCAGGGATACACTGGTAACCAGAATAGACCAATTCTTTGCTATCAAGGCACATACTTCTATTTTTAAACACAATACTGTTGAAAAAGAAAAAAAAATTAACTCTGTACACTCAGAATCCTAAAAATAAATGTCAAGAGAATGAAACTAGTCAGAAAATAATTTTTCCATAAAATAATCAGAAAATATTTGGGAAGACAGAACAGTTTAATGGAAAATGTACAGGCTTTAGAGTTACCAAGCCAAATCTAGGTGCAATCAGACTCCACAGTTTTATCAGCTGGAACAGCACAGAGAAGGAGGCAGCCTCTGAGGTCTGTTTCCTCCTCTGCCAAAGGGGAAAGAAAGGGCTGTTGGGAGGACCGGGTAGGGCACACAGGGCAGAGCCAACAACAGCACCCAGTACATGGTGACACTTAATAAGCTCTAACTACACCAGTATTACTGTGATGACACCATAACAAAAAGTGGACCAGGCCCAATCAAGAACACTTAATAAAAAAGACTCTTGGTTGGCTGGGAGAATAAGAGATGATGGATCCTAACAGAAAAAAAAAAATAACAATTTTCCTGAAAATATACATGAAACGGTAACAAGGGCAACATCAAAATTTGATCTGCAAATAATCTGCATTCAGTTGGAGTGAACCCACCCTTACTCCCAACTCCCAATGAAGAAAATATTTTCTTAATATTATAAAAGTAGACTGATAATTACCGCTAATTCTACTCTGAGTAATAGATTGTTTTTTCACTTACAAGGATGCCCACAAGGTTCTCTGAGCAACTGAGGGCAGAGAAGCTCTCTTGCCTGAATCATCTGGAACTGAATTAATTAGCTGCCTTCCTTAGGTCCCTATACACCTGCAGGACGCAGTGCTCATTTGTCACCTCGTCCTGTACCCTATGGGCCTCTGTGTTATCTGCTGAGAATTCAGAGATAATGCTGTTTTCATGGCCCAGTGTAATTATTTGGGCTTTTAAATGTACTAATAACTTTGGCAATTTAGATTATTTACCTTCCTGACAGGTCACAGTTGCATTTCAGGGGCACAATGAAGCTCAGACACTTGACAATCACAGAAGTGCAGCTCAGAAAAGCTAAGAGGTCAAGGTCACATAAGCAGTTTTGGAAGAGCCCAGAAGTAAAATTTAGCAAGAGAAGGATGTTTCATAAAACCTACGGTCTTTCTATATTTAAACCATGCTTTCTTTATAACTGGGAGTAAATATGTATTTCTAGCACAATCTTATTTTTGTTTTGGAAATAATAAACTTCCCTCAGAAGTAAAAAGTCACAGCTGGTTAAGCGTCCAACTTAGGCTCTGGTCACGATCTCACAGTTTGTGGGTTCGAGCCCTGTGTCGGGCTCTGTGCTGACAGCTCAGAGCCTGGAGCCTGCTTCAGGTTCTGTGTCTCCCTCTCTCTGCCCTTCCCCACTCATACTCTCTCTCTGTCTCTCAAAAATGAATAAGTGTTAAAAAAATATTTTTTAAAAAAAGAAGAGTCAAGAAATAAAAAGAGTTTCCTTCATCAAAATAGAAGTTATGTATGTGATTCTATTTGCAGACACAACTCAAACACTTCAGAAACCCATCTGCTTACAGTGTGCCATCAAATGCCTACAAGTGCCCACAAAACTCTGTGGCTATGGCATCATGTTAGCAGACTCCTCTTTCTCAATCCCTGCTAATCACACTAGATTCCCAAATAGTGTTACAGATCATTGAAGACACAAAGGCTGAGCACTTACACCCACATTTCCCTCCGTGCTGGGGAAATGAGGCTGAAAGACATATGGCCTCCACCCTCGAGAAAGGCCAAGAGGCCACCTATCCTGCCAGGTAAGAGCTGGGTCAGTATTCCTCACTTACAGATGACAAACTAGGTCCAGACAGGTAAGTGTGCCGGGCACTTCTGCTAATTCTGCACAAATGTAACCTTAACACGCCTGCCCGCTGTGTGAGCAGCCTTACCTTAAAGACTTTCAGGTACTCAGGGAGCACAGAGGCAAACTTGTTAATGGTGTAAACTCTGGCTTCTTTGTTATTTTCCATACTTCTATGAATACTTTTCCAGAGAATTACAACGATTTCTAATAAACCAGCCATGGATGCAACATCACTTACAGACAGTGTTTTGTCCAGAACCTGAGATACAAATAAATTGATTGTGACAGAATCAAATCATAACAACCATTATGATAACAGCTTTATAGTTAAAAGTACATGCCAGAATTCCAGACCTAAAGCAGAACGTGAAGTATACCAAGTCTATTTTCATTTCCTAAAAAGGACTTTGTCTTCTATTTGAAAATCTCTACTAGAGGTGAAGGTCTTTAAAAACCCATTCAAGAAGTAAATGCTAAATTAACACTATATCCTTTCAATAAACAGTTTATATGAATTAAAAATCCTTGGGGCGCCTGGGGGGCTTAGTCAGTCAAGCGTCCAGCCTCAGCTCAGGTCATGTTCTCACGGTTCAGGGGTTCGAGCTCCAAGTTGGGCTCTATGCTGACAGTGTGGAGCCTGCTTCAGATCCTCTGTCTCCCTCTCTCTCTGCTCCTCCCCAGCTTATGCTCTCTCTCTCTCTCGCTCTCTCAAAAATAAACATTAAAAAAAATCCTCTAAAAATAAAAATGTAAACTGTTATCTTTAAGGACATAATACGTGAGTACAGAACATATTTTTCTTTTACTGTATCTTCTTTTTTTACTATATCTTCTAAGTCGCAAGATGTTACTTCTCGCCATGAACTTTGATGTGAACAGACTGGGGGAGGAGGGAAGAACTGTAAAATGTGACTTACTTAGATGTGATTGCGACTGAGACTCCACTACAAACTCAGCCCCATCAGATCACCCCAGGCTGTCTGCCAGGCACTCCACTCTGTGGCCCTGGCAGGTCCAGCTCCCGAATTCTGGTGTAAGGGCTGATGATGACCAACTCCCACTCGATCGTGGGCTTCCTCACACACCTTTCACATCTTCTGAGCTTATGCTGGCTGTAAGCAATAATCACCGCTGTGTTCCTCTGAGTGCTCCACTGAAACCACAAATGCACTCTGGGTACGTCTTCTTCTGTACGGAACACAGGCCCCACACTGCCACAACCAGCTCGGACACACACTGACGGGGTCTGCTAGCCAGCCCTAGAATGGGACTGTACCAAACACAGTCTGATAACTTGCCAACAACCACTACAGACAATTTCCAGAAAAGGGTCTACAAAAGAGGATTCATTTCAGGTCCTGGTATTATGCTATCTACTCAAATGCAATGGGAAAAGATAGTTTAAAAGAAAACAAAACTTGGGGAGCCTGGCTGGCTCAGTCAAAAGAGCATGCAACTCTTAATCTCAGGGTCATGAGGTCAAGCCCCATGTTGGGTGTAGAGATTACTTAAATAAATAAATAAACTTTAAAAAAGAAAAGAAACTTGAGGGTACACAGAAAAAACAAAAGTGGCTTCTACATAAATCTAGATTTTTCATTACACACTTAACACTCCGAATGAGCTATGGCCAAATTTGAAAAGCAATCAAACTACTAAAGGCTTAGAAACTACTGAATGAATGATACAAATAACAGATTGACAAAATTCCATTCTGTATTTAACTTTACTTTTTACCATTCCAATGTTTAGCATAGCAGCCTTATCATTAAAGTCTCAAGAAAAAGCCACCACTGCTTTTTCACAAAAACGTGCTAAGTTCCTAAGTAAGATTTCATTAAATAGGAAGCCAATTTTTTATTTTAGCAGGGAACATCTTTGATTGTTAGTAGTTAGCAATGAGTAAAAGAATGACTTCAAAAATTTTGCTTTTAGCTACCTAGATATTCTTAGAATGAGAATATCCACATGACAAAGTGTGCTTCTTGTCTAGCACAAACTATAACAGTCCTACATATTTCTAAACTCTTCTGTTTTCTACTAATATAGAAACTGACCCAAAATGTTGTAAAATGCAAGCTTTCTCAGTTATACCTAGGTTTCTAATAACAGAGGTATGGGGTTCCTTCAATATTTAAAAAACTTAATAGTCTCAGGGCACCTGGGTGGCTCAGTCGATTAAGCGTCCTACTTCAGCTCACGTCATGATCTCACAGTCCATGAGTTCAAGTCCCACGTCGGGCTCTGTGCTGACAGCTCAGAGCCTGGAGCCTGCTTTGGATTCTGTGTCTCCCTCTCCCTCTGCCTCTCCCCCAACTCGTGCTCTGTCTCTCTCTCATTCAAAAATATAAATAAATAAATAAATAAAATGTAAAAAAAAAAAAAAAAAAAAATGGAACAGTCTCTCAACTAATACATCACAAACATGTTTTTCCTCTTCCGCAAAACCATTTCCACCATCAGAGTGAGTTTGCGAGTGTGGCCCACAGAGAGGCTGTGCTTGCTCCATAGCCAGGACACTCAGCTCCCTGTGCATCACTGTGTCCACTTCCCATCCTGTGAACCCACGTGCCCTGCAAAAGTGGAGTGAGGCCACCATGCTGGCATCTCCAGCTGAGGGTTCTGAAGATGCATGAGCAGCCATGGGATCACTTTCCTGAAAAGTTCTGCCCAGTCTGTATATTGAGGGAAAAGCTCTGAAGACAGGAACTCAAATTCCACCGAACATAAAAGCAGAACCAACTCCAATGCCCTGGGCTGAAGGCTTCCCAAATCCAGGCCATGAAGGCCTGTGAGTGGCTGGAACTGCTAGTCAGGGCCCACTGCCAGGATAAAAGCCAGTCCCACTCTTTTCTGCTCTTTTCTCCTTTATTCCACATCTGCCTCCCTGACTGGGACTGAGGACGACTTGTTTAAGCAGGGACTGGGCTGCTGGAGCGGTGGGCCTCCAGCTGCATGGGCTCAGGAGGCCCCAGGGAGCATCCAGGAGTCATCAGGCCGGCCAACAGGCCAGGCTGCAGCTATAGCCCCAAGCAAACCTGTCAGCCTCTCCTAGAAAAAGGCCTGTGTCAGAGGTGGTGAGACACAGGATGGGAGTGTGGCAGGGTCAGACCAATGCACGGACCTCTCCTCGTGGCCTATATGCAGTACCATGTTTCAGCAAAAGGGCAGATTGTCTTTTATGACTTCCTGTTTTTAAGTATGCTCCACATTCAATGTGGGGCTTAGAACTCACAACCCTTAGGGGCGCCTGGGTGGCTCAGTGGGTTAAAGTGTCGGACTTCAACTCAAGTCATGATCTCACAGTTTGTGAGTTTGAGCCCCGCATCAGGCTCTGAACTGACAGCTCAGAGCCTGGAACCTGTTTCGGATTCTGTGTCTCCCTCTCTCTCTCTGCCCCTCCCCTGCTCACACTCTGTCTCTCTCTCTCTCTCTCTCTGTCTCTCAAAAATAAATAAATGCTAAAAGAAGAAGAAGGAAAAAAAAAAAAGAACTCACAACCTGAGATCAAGAGTCACATGCTCGCCTAACTGAGCCAGGCAGAGGCCCCTTTTGGGACTTTTATTTATTTTATTTTATTATTTTTTAAAGTTTATTATTTTTGAGAGAGAGAGAGAACATGAGCGGGGAAGCCAGGGAGGGGCAGAGAGAGGGAGGGAGATAGGATCTGAAGCAGGCTCCATGCTGCCAGCACAAAGGCCCACATGGGGCTCAAACCCATGAACCCTGAGATCATGCATGACCTGAGCCGAAGTTGGACAGCTGACTGAGCCACCCAGGTGCCTGTGACTTTTTTTAAAGACCAGTTTCTCAGCTATGTGGGTACTATAAAACTACCCCCAAATTTTACTTTAGATGTACCTAAGCATGAAAGTTGTTTATAAGCTTAAGATACTGCTTATAAGTAATGCATGTCTAAGTCTTAAATTTCTTTTATCGGGTCACTCTGGATTCTGAGTAAATAGCAGCTAACTAGTCCCTTTGATTAATTACTGCTTAAAAGACAATTCTAGATAAAGATTATTCCTAGAAATTCAACCCCAAGATGTTTCTAGTAGACTGTTACAGCAATGGCTAGCAGTAAACCCTTAAGAACACTACTACCCATTAATTATAAAATATGGTAACATCCGGAATCCAATCCAGGTGTATGCTACACCTACATTGAATTAAAATATACAGAGAACCTTAAGGCAAAGAAAATGTGGGATAGGGTGTTACCAGTAATAAACTTCCCTGTGTATTAAATACTACCCAAATCCCACAACAAACTACAAAGGATACAGAGCAATTCTTTCAAAAACATTCATTATGACCTTCCAAAATAATTAGTTGAACTATCAATAGTAAAGGAATAAATGGAAAATAAAATATTGTTAACATGACACTCCATAGGAATGCCAGCTTTGATCCAGTGTTCTGCCTCTCTCTGAGCATGGGTGCCGGGGCCTAGTCTTCACCGAGATAACTCGGCCGCAGCTGTGGCTGGGCCAGGGCAAGCTGACTGCACTCACGTTCTCCTTCTCCCTCTCCTCGTGGCCCTCGTGGCCCTCTTGTGCTGCCCTCCGGATGCAGGCATTCAAGCAATGGCGAATCACATGAATCAGCTTTGCTAAAATGTTTAAGATAATCAATAATTAATTTGTGTTTCTTCAACAAAACCATCTTTCTAATAGTAAAATTATAATCCCAAACAATTAAAAGTATTATTGTAAGGGAAATCATTAAGAAATGCATTCAAGCGTGAAGCTCGTTAAAATGACCAACACTGAAGACAAGTAACATTAACTATGCTTCAGGCAGACAATATAACAAGTACTGAGAAGTGAATGTCCAGCACCTATATTAGTGCAGGCCGTGTGCTCGTGGGCGTGCTGATAGAACTTCCTGGCAGCTGCGTGGTTCATCTGGACCAGTGTGACGCAGCGCTCACACCATACCTCCTCGGGCTGGTTCACAGGCAGGAAAGAGTTGAAGATGAGGTTCACCAGGCGTCGAGACACAGGCCGGGAATCTGATTCCAGACGAACCAAAATATGCTCCATGGGGCATATTTTCCAAAACTATATATAAAGCATACACAGAAGGAAAATAGTCAATTGTCCCTATAATCTTGAAAATACTTTAAGCAAAATTTCCTGAGCAAAATCTAAAAGGAACTAATTTTTCTATTCCAAAAAAACTCATTTCAAATGACTACACCAGAATCTGTGACTCTTCTGTACAGAAATTAGAATAAACCAATAGTTTAAAAAGCACTGACAGGAACACCTGGGCAGCTCAGACGGTTAAGCATCTGACTCTTGATTTCGGTTTAGGTTAGTTTGAGCTCCGCATCAAGCTCTCTGCTGTCAGCACAGAGTCTGCTTTGGATCTTCTGTCCCCCCACCCTTCCCCCACTAGCACTCTCTCAAAAATAAACAAACATTAAAAAAAAAAAAAAAAAAAAAAGCACTGACAAGGGCACCTGGGTGGCTTAGTCAGTTGAGTGTCCCAGCTCTTGATTTCCACTCAGGTCATGATCTCACGGTTTGTGAGTTTGAGCCCCACATGGAGCCTGCTTGGGATTCTGTCTCTCCCTCTCTACTCCTCCTCCCCACCCCCCCGGCCCCCGCTCACTCTCTCCCCCTCTCTCAAAATAAATACTTAAAAAAATATAAAAAGAAGCACTGACATACAAGGTGCCAACTAGAACACTGCTGAGAGGGTTAATCATAACTAATCAGTATCATGCTCAGTATAAACTCTCAAATGATAGCTATGACTATCAGTCTAATAATTTAAAAATTTCCTAAAACACCATAACTTTTAGCCCATTGATGTGAAAAGTGTATAGAAAAATTTACAACAGTCTTGACACAGAAAGCCGAAGTGGACACCCCATTCCATACCGTGGAGAACAGAGGCATCACCCCTGAACCCCAGCGGTACCTGGTCCACTGCCCACAGGGGGCAGCACCCTCTGGCGCATCCCTGCCTCCCTCTGCAGTGCCAGCTGGCCTAGATGACCACCGGCCTCCTCCAGCCCACCTTACAGCTGCTGCACAGCCACAACTGTCCCGTAGCCCTCCAGTCAAAAGCCTCAAAGTTGTCCACCGCCTACAGAAAAGGGCCAAACTTGTAAGCAAGACACTCCAGACAAGAGAAAAACCGTAGTAGAGAGCAAATAGATTCTCATGGTGAAATGTTCAAATCCTGTCCCAGTCACTTCTCAGCTGGCATCTGGTGGTCTCCTCACCTGTCTAGTGGGGGTGCTCCTCGAAGACCTGCCTCCAACAGCCAGTCCCTCTTTCCAGTATTTTCAGCTAGATCTTTCTCATCAGCATTTAAGTATTTTTCAACTCATTCCAAACCCTAAAACAAAAAGCCTCCCCATGAAACTCTGCTTGAGTTTCCTGTCTTCTTGCAGCTCACTTTACCTCCCACCCCGGAACCCGCCTCTACCTACCCACTACACCTCAACCCATAGAAACATGGCTTCTACCCTCACTGAACTTGTTCTTGCCAAGATCATAATGACCTCCTATTGAAAATCCAGATGAACATATTCACGCCTCCCCTTACAGGAAACCTCTGAGCATCTGACGCTACTGATCACTTCTCCCAGAAATGTCCGAGGACACTTCTGCTCAGACACCTCATGGTACTTCTGAAAAAGGTTTTGGAATAAAGACAATAACTAAGCCCAAGTCCCACACCAAACACTTCTACTCACGCTGGTACCGGGGGAAGCAAATAGCACCCCCGTGCTGCCAGCAGTAAGCCACACAGAGGGGACAGTGTTCTCAGCCCTTGTCCTGCCAGGGGCAGGCATCTTCACAGAAGAGAGCCCACTGCCAACTAACTCCAGCACTGACTCAGAGAGTGACTGGAGACTCTTAACTCAAAAGTGAAAGGCAGTGCTTTCGAGGTTCAAGAGAAGAAGGTGGCAATGAGTCCAAGGATCTGACAGCTTTGACCACCTCCCCTGCTCCCTTCCTGCCTGAGTGTCAGTCCAGATGGATCACTGGTTTTGAGTGCGAATGTACTGAGGTGCAGCCCTGAACAGCACATCTGTGGGTAACAACGACATCAGCAAAAAACACTTCCCAAAACATTCAAGTGCACGTAACTATCCGGCGCAATTTCACAACCATGCAAAAGTAGATTCAACCCAAGACTAAAATAACCAATGAATGGACTGACAGTTCACCTGCTCTACTAAGCCGCCTGCAACATCACAGGAAGGCAGGCGAGAGTGGCGTGCAGGCCATACACTGATGCAGAATGGAAGCAGATAGGCCAAGGGACAGAGCGGATACCTCCAGATTGCTGACTTCCTCTGGGCAACAGTACCCTCAGCAGGAGCATCACACTTTCCCCACGTGAGAACTTGCGGGTCAAGATAATTCTGCCATTAGTAAATGTCAACTTCAGAACGTGCACAGCAACAGAGTTCCCAAGAGGGGAAACCCA
The DNA here is from genome assembly GCF_018350155.1 of Leopardus geoffroyi. Taxonomy (NCBI): domain Eukaryota; kingdom Metazoa; phylum Chordata; class Mammalia; order Carnivora; family Felidae; genus Leopardus; species Leopardus geoffroyi. Next base: position 169,190,547 of record NC_059331.1, read on the forward strand.
AGAGGAAAGAGGAAGTCCTCACCTTGAGAACTCAGGTAAGCAGGGGCTCTTCAAGACTCAAAACCTCAGAGCTCCAACCCGGCTACAAGGAATACAACCAAGAAACATCCCAGAGCCCAGCACAACAGCCCAGCCACAGAGCCAGTACCTGAGAGGTCTTTCATGACTGTCCCCATTCACATTAAAAAGTTGACTCCTGGGCCGTCATGGAGACTAGACCATCTTGAATGGGAACTAGCCATCAGCACTTTTACCAAATGTCAAGGTTCCAGGTGTGACTCTTAAAACTAACATTTCCTGCAAGTCTGCCTTTCCAGAAACTCCCCATATTAGCTTGTTTTTCTCTGATTCACTTTTCTCAAATAAAATGCAGAGCAGGGGCACCTGGATGGCTCAGCTGGTTAAGTGTCTGGCTCTTGATTTCAGCTCAGGCTCTGTGCTAAGCATGGAGCCTGCTTCGGATCCTCTCTCTCTGCCCCTCCCCTGCTCGTGCTCTGTCTCTCTTTCTCAAAATAAATAAAAAATAAACATAAAAAAAAAAAAATAAAATGCAGAACAATTCTGATTAGCCTAGGATTCTGATTCATTCTGTTTCGATTACCTGAGGTTTTATTTTATGCAAACATATCACCAGCAGGCCGATATCTGCAACAGACACGGAAGCAAGCAAATCCGTAACTGGTCTTTCACTTCTAAAATGCTAATTGTGTCCATTACTAACACCAGGCATGACCAGTGTCTGACAGTGTAGAACAGACCCCAGTCATCCTGACATGGTGGACGATCAGCCACTTCCGCTTCCTGTTAGCTGCCTCTCCACACGCTTACCGACTGGTGGCCTTGATCTTCCAGGAGTCCTAGCATGGACACCCCACAAACCCTTCCAGAGACCTCACAGCTGTGGCACTCCCTGCCTGGCTTTTGCAGAGCTGAGGATCAAGATGGAAGAGGCATCTCAATAAAACATTATGCTTTCTTTCTCTGCTCTTCCCACTCTCCTAAAAATTCAAACTCCCCGGTCAAAGAACATTTGTCTTCATCTTACTTGGTCTCTACGATATTCTCTTGGGTAGACCCAGGAATAAAGAAATTCCAGCTATTCTCTCCATTTCCTCACCAGTCACTACCTCAACACTCCTCTGCAAACAAGTCTGCACTTCAAACAACACTAGGCCAAACAACACTTCAAACAACACTAGGCCAACAACACTAGGCCAAACGTTAAAGATTCAGAACTACTCAGTTTTATTAAGCTGTTATAACAAACAGGGTAAAAACTGCAGCCAGCATTTTTGCTGAAACAGACATGCTGACTCTTAAATACATATGGAAATGCAAAGGACCTAAACCAGCCAAAAATCTCTGAAAGAAGAACAAAGCTGGAGGACACGGTCTAAGACGTCATGGGAACCGTTAGCAGTACAGCAGTACGTCCCAGGGCCCACGGATGTGCAAACAGATGAAAGGGCCAGAGCAGAGTCAGAAACAGCACACACAGATGGGCGACTGGGTAGGACATGGGGGGGTCGTGCTATGGGGGTCATGTAAAACAGTCTTTGGTTTTTGGTGCCTTTTTTTTTTTGAACAACAGAAATTCAGAATTCAAATTCACAAAACATAAAGCCGTAAGTATCCTCGCCTCTCCAGTGCCCCATCCCTGGACATCCAATCCCCCGCACCTCAAGCAACCATTATTAATTCCTTATTTTCTTCTAGGAAGATTTTCCTGTCTGAACAAATACATATGTATGTTTCCCATTTTATACAGCTGGCGGCACACTACACACACATCTACACTTGCTTTTCCTCGTGTCTCAGTGGTATTTCCATGTGAGCTCATCCCTTGTCATGGCCACAGGACACTCTCCCATCGCATGAGCGCACCACACGTCTGTGTGGTCACGTTGTTCCCAAATTCTGTGCTGTGACAACAGCACTTTAAAGTAAATTTCAGACAAGTATTACATGGAGAAGAAAAGCCACAGTGTTACCAAAGGAAGTTAAAAAGCTTCTAACTGAAATTTTTAGCCAAAAACTGAGTAGGACTCAAGCTAAAGGAAAACAACCTCCCTTCAAAGTTCACACAACGTCACAACATGCATCATGACAATGCTCACTTCTTTGCTTCTTCCTATAAAATGTGAAGGGGGGAAGCCTCACATTCATCATTTTCCCAGGAATATTTAAGTAGTTACTATGGGGGCGCCTGGGTGGCTCAGTCAGTTAAGCGTCCGACTTCGGCTCAGGTCACGATCTCACGGTCCGTGAGTTCGAGCCCCGCGTCGGGCTCTGTGCTGACAGTGCAGAGCCTGGAGCCTGTTTCAGATTCTGTGTCTCCCTCTCTCTCTCTCTGACCCTCCCCCACTCATGCTCTCTCTCTGTCTCAAAAATAAATAAACGTTAAAAAAAAAAAATAAAAAAAAAAATAAGTAGTTACTATGTGGCAAGTATTTCAGTATTTGAACAAAAGCTTTCACGTATATGATAAAAATATCATTTAAAGTAGCAGCTGCTGGGGCGCCTGGGTGGCGCAGTCGGTTAAGCGTCCGACTTCAGCCAGGTCACGATCTCGCAGTCCGTGAGTTCGAGCCCCGCGTCGGGCTCTGGGCTGATGGCTCAGAGCCTGTAGCCTGTTTCCGATTCTGTGTCTCCCTCTCTCTCTGCCCCTCCCCCGTTCATGCTCTGTCTCTCTCTGTCCCAAAAATAAATAAACGTTGAAAAAAAAAAAAAAAAATTTAAAAAAAATAAATAAATAAAGTAGCAGCTGCTTACACTAATGCCTTTCAAAAAGAAAACACACATTAATGATATTTCTAGAAACTTCAGTGAAAATCACAAAACAAATAAAATTTTATGACACAAATTGGTAGAACATATCAGATATCGAGTAGTTTAAATGTGATTACTGAAACTCTCAGAATTAAAATCGCTTTGTCTTTCTGCTGATGAAAGCAAAGTACTTATTTATGTCACACCCTCAATGATAAAATCCTGCCTGTCCTACCTTAGCAGCCCGCACGGCTTTGACTTTCAGCAGCATATCAACAAAAGCCACTCTCACTTTCTCGGAATTGTCATGGAGACTGTATTTTAGTGCAGGCAGAAGCTGTTCTAATAACGGATGGCTTAATTTGTTATCCAAAATTATTGGCAGACACTACAAAAAAGGAGAAATATAAACAGTTCAAATTTAGAACATAAACAGTAAAAAGTACAGTTAAAATAATATTCAGTTCCATCCTTACTAATGAACTACTAGTGAAATAAATAAATATACCTACAGATAATAACACTTTTCTAAAACAATTTCATATAAAAAGCACATTTCTGGGGTGCCTGAGTGGTTCAGTCAGTTAAGTGTCCGACTTTGGCTCAGGTCATGATCTCACGGTTCATGGGTTCGAGCCCCGCGTTGGGCTGTGTGCTGACAGTTCAGAGCCTAGAGCCTGCTTTGGATTCTGTGTCTCCCTCTCTCTCTCCGCCCCTACCCTGTTCGCGCTGTCTCTCTCTCAAAAATAAACAAACATAGAAAAAAATAAAATAAAAACAAAATAAAATAAATGAACTGAAAGAAACACAGAACAATTGGTGGGAGCGAGGGCTCCAGAGTCAATCTGTGTCCAAAGCTGGGACCTAACAATCCTTTCACATTTTTTTAATAGCCCATGAATTCTCAGATTTCTTGACTCAATACTGCATGGAAACCAGAGCCCCCCATCTGGGAAACTCACGACACATGGCAACAGTCACACATACCTCAGATGGGTGGTCCAGTGACCTGCCCAAGCTCAGACCAGGTACCAGTCTAAAGATCTGATATGCTCCACCTTTACCTTCCAGTTATTAGGAAAAAGGATTTTTTAAGGAGACCTCTTTTCTTTTGTATTGGAATTAGAGTAGACATATGATATCCTATTAGTTTCAGGTGTACAAGACAGTGGTTCGACAATTCCATACATCAGGCTGTGTTCGCCACAAGTGCAGTTACCATCTGTCACCACACGATATTATTACAGTATTATTGCGATTAACTATAAAGAGACCTTATGTTTTCACCATCACACTGAAATATTTACAGATGAGCTGATACGCAGTCCTGGATTTGCTTCAAATTAATCAACAGTGGGAGACAATGGACTGTAAAGATGAGCAAGACCCAACGTGTCCTGATTAACTGCTGAAACTGGATGATGGGAGAAAGGACAGTTTTGTAGGTTCTTGTTAAAAGTACATATGGTATACCAAAAAAGTCAGTTTTAATATAATTTTAAAAACTTGGGTGGCTTAGTCAGTTAAGTGTCTGATAGCTCAGAGCCTAGAGCTGCTTCGGATTCTGTGTCTCCCTCTCTCTCTGCCCCTCCCTCTTTCACACTCTGTCTCTCTCTCTCTCTCTCTCTCAAAAATGAATAAACATTAAAAGAAATTAAAATAAAAAATTAAGGGGGTGCCTGGGGGGCGCAGTCGGTGAAGCGTCCGACTTCAGCCAGGTCACGATCTCGCACTCCGTGAGTTCGAGCCCCGCATCGGGCTCTGGGCTGATGGCTCAGAGCCTGGAGCCTGTTTCCGATTCTGTGTCTCCCTCTCTCTCTGCCCCTCCCCCGTTCATGCTCTGTCTCTCTCTGTCCCAAAAATAAATAAACGTTGAAAAAAAAAATTTTATAAAAAAAAATAATAAAAAATTAAGTACTATATATAGCTCCTCCTTTAAAAAAAAAATGTGCACCACCCACCCTGACCATACACTAAAATCAGTATTATTTCAAGTAAGACTTTTTTGTAGAAAACACTTTCAATTTGGTTTTTAAAAATGTTACTTTGGATGTACAACAAAAATGTCCGTGGTGCTTTATCAATTGGGAAGAATTATGGGTTATTTAAAAATTGTTCTTTCCCTGTATTTTCTAATTATTCTATAAGTAAATATTGCTTATGTAATTTTAAATCCTACCTTAAAGACAGAACAGCGCACGTCAGCTGAGCTTGTGTCAAATGCCAATTCCCCAGTTACTTTCTTGAGGAGATCAATAAGAATGGTCGGAGGCATCATTTCCCAGTATTTGGAAGTTATTTTACAAACACCAAGGATCCCTGTAGAACGGACCATCGGATAAGGATCTTCTAAAAGGCTCTGTAAATTGAAGGGGGAGAAAAGACTTAAAAATCTTAGATCAGCTCCCTTTATATCAATATTTGCTTTATACATCAGCCCTCTCAGCATGCACAACGTAACAGGCATTTTAAGTCCTAGAAATACTGGTCATATACAGACTTACACATCTCTTACTATTTATCATTTCTATAATTGTGCATTTAAAGAAGACAACCCAGACACATGGGTACCATAGCTGCCAATCCTATCTACAGGACTCTGTGACAGTAGAGCCTCAAACACCAGCCCCACCTTCAGCGAGGTATGCAGATGTGAGTCGATCCTACAGACACAGCCTATGTAAACCACTCTCTTGAATTTCCAAAAGGCTGAAAGACCAGAATAAAGTAATTCTACTCGTTAAAAATTTTTTTTCTAACATTTTTATTCATTTTCGAGAGACAGAGAGAGACAGAGCACGAGCAAGAAAGAGGCAGAGAGAGAGGGAGACACAGAATCCCAAGCAGGCTCCAGGCTCTGAGCTGTCAGCACAGAGCCCGACGCGGGGCTCAAACTCACCTGAACCGCGAGATTATGACCTAGCCAAAATGGTTATCAGTCGTTGTGAATACAGAAAGAAACAAGATGTCATCTCTGGATGGAGTACACAACAGCACCACTAAGAACCTGAAACAACTGGGGCACCTGGGTGGCTCAGTTGGTTGAGCATCCAACTTCGGCTCAGGTCATGATCTCACAGTTTGTGGGTTCAAGCCTCGCATCGGGCTCTCTGCTCTCAGCCCAGAGCCTGTAGACTGCTTTAGGTTCTGTGTCTCCCTCTCTCTCTGCCCCTTCCCCACTCGTGCTTTGTCTCTCTTCCTCTCTCAAAAATAAACACTACAAACAAAACCACCTGATACAACAAACAAAAACCCCCACAAAGGTAACTGATCAACTCTGCACCTAATGATACTCAGGATATACAGGAGGCAAAGGAACATAACAATTATGCCACAGGGATATGTCCCCAGGCTTCAGGAAATAAAAGAATAATTTGGCTTCTTCAACAACTAGCAAGCAAAAATGAGAGACTGAGGTTACTGGACAGGGTCTTATCAATCTATTGGCCGATCACATGCATGGGTCTTATTCAGACACAGATTCAAACAAAACTGTTAAAAGTGTCATTGAAATGTTACTCAAGGGATGCGGGATGGCTCAGTCAGTTGAGGATCAGACTCTTGATTTCGGCTCAGGTCATGATCGCAGGGTCGTGGGATTGAGTCCCACGTCGGGCTCTGCACTGAGCATGGAGCCTGCTTGGGATTCTCTTGCTTTCCCTCTGCCCCTCTCCCCAACTCACACTCTCTAAAATAATTTTTAAAAAAATTGAAAAATAAGATAGAAAAGTCAAGATGACAGGTCATCAGGGAAAAAACAAAGAACAAAATAAAGAAATAAGAGAACTTTTGGAATCTGAAGAACTATTCACAAGTTTTATAGATTTTGTTGTCTGTGAATTACTTTCAGTATCATTCTTCAAAGATATATTCTGGATAATCAACTTATAAGGACACAGTCTCATATGAGTCCAGAGCCCAGATCCGGATTTCCAATCAATCGCAGTGACGACAAAGTCACTCAAAGCAATGGCACATAACTCATGATGCTCCTTCCACAGGAAAATCACTCCATTTCGACACCCACAGACACTCACAGGAGGCCTCCATGTTTTACCTCCAAAAGAAAGTCTCCACACTACTCAAGTTCGAGAATCACAAACATAACAAGAGTGTGAAAGAACAGGTGAGGCACAAGGAGGACACCAGGACATAACCATTACTCTTATTTATTGCATTATCTCCTTTATCAATCCCCATGAAAACTCATTCTCATTTACTCAGTACCTGGTCCAACAGGGTCATGAACTCTGAGCCGACCTGCAGACCAAATCTGGCCCAGGCTCATCTGTGTGTGGCCCACAATGCCTAAGAATGGTTTTTCATTTCTAAATGCTTGGAAAAAACCAAAAGAATAATATTTTGTGACATGTGAACATTCCATGAAATTCAAATTTTGGTGTCCTCAAATGCAGTTTTACTGGAACAAACCACACTCTCATTTCTGTGCAGTCCATGGCTGCTTCTGTTCCACAATGGCAGAGTAGAAGAGCTGTGACCACGTGGCCCACGGACTTAAATTCATTATCATCTGGCCTGTTGCAGGGACAGTTTTCTGACTGCTCTTTATTACACTGCACTGCCTCCTAAAAGGCGTTAGGAAAGAACAGGCATTGAGAAAAAGCAAATTCAGACTAACAGACTGAATATCTTGGTAAACCAGCAGGGGTGGGGAAAATCAAGGCACAGAAAAAATCCTTAAAGTTTCACAAGCACTTCATGCTAGAAAACAATGCACAATATTTTAGCAGTCCTGGGAAAAAAAATTACTTCGAACATACAATTCTTCTACCTGGCCAAACTATAAATTAGGTGCCAGGGGGAAAAAAATAACACTTTGGGATTCAAACACTCAGAGACACATACCACCCCAAAAATGCCCTGCAAACAAAGAAGGACGGACGGAAACTATTTCATAGGCTTTGATGATTTCCCATAAGTTCATTTCACCCCCAAAAGGGAGTCACGGCCTCCACAGGATATGGTGCTTACATACAAGCCTTTCCCTATTAGAGCTGAAACTCTTATTGTTTTTAATTTTTAAAGTATTCTTTTAAAACTCCATTTAGACACTGACATCTCACTTTTATGAGACTGATAAGTTTTGATCCTTGAAAAACATAAACCTATCTCCACTAATACATAATCTTAAGCAACTATAACATCAATGTTTTCTACAATCTTTTTTTAATGTATTTAAAGTTTATTTATTTTGAGAGAGACAGAGAAAGCACAAGTTGAGGGGGCAGGGACAGACAGAGACAGAGGGGATGGGGGGAGAGAGAGAATCCCAAGCAGGCTCCAGGCTGCCAGCGCAGAGCCCAATGCAGAGCTTGAACCCACGAAACCATGAGATTGTGACCTGAGCCGACACCAGGAGCCAGTCACTTAACTGACTGAGCCACCCAGGTGCCCCTACAATCCACTATTTTCTAGAGGAATGATGTAGAATTTAATTATTGTTCTGAAAAAACATTTAACTTCAATAATTAATATTCAAATAAAATATTACTTAATAATTTTTTTAAAGATCTCATTTTTTGGTAAACTTTACACCATAGGGCTTGAACTCACAACCCTGAAATCAAAAGTCACATGTTCCAGATGCCCCTATCATTTAATAATTTTTATTTTTAATAGTTTAATAAAGTAAAAACAAAATTTACAATGATTAATCTGAATATAGATTACTCTGCATTCCAGTCTCTTTTTTTTTTAACGTTTATTTATTTTGAGAGAGGGAGAGAGAATGTGTGAGCATGGGAGGGGCAGAGAGAGGGGGAGAGAAAATCGCAAGCAGGCTCCGCACTGTCAGCATACAACCCGACAAACCCACAAACTCTGAGATCATGACCTGAGCAGAGATCAAGAGTCGACGCTTAACCGACTGAGCCACCCAGGTGCCCCTCTGTGTTCTAGTCTTCATATGGTCTGTTAGCTCGAGTCTAACAAAGGTTTGGCATCTCTTATAGGTATTTTCTCTAATAAGAATTTGTCATTCCTATGCATAATTTATTTTTCACCATAATTTATTTTCACCTTATTTCATAAGGTCCTGCTTCTTAAACTTATTAACATGTACATATTACACAACTGCTAAAATTACACTAAACTTCGTAGCTTGTAAACATATTTATTCATATAGTATTTCTACCAAGTGTGATGTCCTCACAATAAGACTCCTTCAATTTATAATACAAAGGATTTTTAATGGAATAGAGATATAGTTACACCACTCATTAGCCAATATTCTAAGAATATCCAAGCCACCAAGCCATTGATAGCATCTCCATCTCCAAGAGACCAACAGCTCTCTACACACCTTTCACCTTGTAAATGAGTACTAAACTCATCTCCAGAAATTCACTTCAGTTTCTAGTATAAGAGACACAGGATTCACCAATATGTTCCTAATATTGTATTAGGTGATCACATCACTTTACATATTTTTAATGTTCCTATGGAGAGCAATAGCCAGTTATTTTTTCTACATGTTTTTAAAATTTTAATTCCATTTAGTTAACATACAGCGTTAAATTAATTTCAAGTGCACAATATGCGTTTCAACAATTTTACATTAGCACTTATTCTACTCAGTACTTCTCAAGAGAAGTGCACTTTCAATCTCACCTATAACCACTGTCATGGTAATGCTAAATGCTTTATATTTAATTTTTCACTGAAAACTTATCACAATCCTACTGAGTATTATTCCCAGTTTTAAAGAAGAAATAGGACTCGAGAGAAATTAAGTAATTTGGTCAAGCCCAGACTTATGAAGGGGGAAGTGGAATCCGAAACAAAATGTGACTGCATGCTCTCAGTTGCTACGTATGCTGACGCCCAGCACAAGGCCTCAGGAGGTCCCCGTCAGGCTGTCCGCGGCGGCCTGCTAGTACGTTCCACTCAGGAGCAGGAGGGCCACGTGTACTCCGTGAGGTACAATAGGAGACATGTGCTGGCTGGACTGGCAGCACCCTGTTGGTCACCACGTCCAAGGCAGACACACACATTTCAGGTAAAAACAACAGTTCATAGATTTGGACACCAGAGTTAAAAAGAGCAAAAGTTTTTCATAGTTTTCTGGTTAAAAGTACCAAAATCTAGTTTTGATTTGCCCATTATTCCCACAAAAGGAATGATTCTCAAATATACGTGGATAAATACTACTAACTGTCCATTGTAGGCATGCGTGTGTCTGTATGTAAGTGTGTATGCCTGTGTGTGTGTGGGTGTGTATGTGTGTGTGTGTGTGTATACACATGCACGTGTGTGTATTTGCATACAAAGAGCTAAATCTACACATATTCTTTACACTACTGTTTCGACTTTCTGCATGCCTGAGATTTTTCATTAAGTTAAAAAATAAAGTGCCATGGGTAACCATCATTATCAGAACATTTTTGCTATCACTTTCTAAAATTTTATTCTACTGACCAGGAAGCACTTTTTAGCTTGTGTTAGGAAGCCCTGGAAATGTAAGGCAATGCAGAGAAATAAGCAGAGGCCAGCACATTCCAGCCACCTGAAAAAGACCTGCAGCATCCTTGGAAATAAATGTGGCATCCTAATGTTCTCATGTCTCATCTGAAAAAGCAGCCATGTGAAAATTCCATTGCAACAAGCATTATTTATAGACTCGCCTTAAAACATCACCAGGTTTGTTCATGCACATGACCCACCACTTAGAGCAGGCAATATCAGCATCCCCAATTTGCAAAGACACAGAAAAGTTAGTGACCTGCCCAAAATTACACAACTCTTAACTGTGAATTGGAATCAAATCTGGGGATCTTTAACCACATGCCATACTGCCTCTATGCTGGGGAGACAAGAATACACAAAAAACATTTAAAACTATATACAGTAATAAATAATTAGACGTTCCACAGGAGACAAAGAAAAAAAGAAAAGAACGCCATCGGGTCCAAGCTGTCACAGAAGGCACCAGGGAGAAAATGGGTTTCTCAGAAGAAGGTGAGGATCTGGAAACCTTGCCATCTGAGGGCAGCACACAGGCAGGACAGGAGAAGCCAGGATGCATACTGGGCGCAGACAGAGCTGACCTCATAGGGGACTCAGCCACATGCAATACGTACATAGAGTTCTTCAAACTGTTTCTGGATTTCGCTATCCATTTCAATGGCATTGAAGTTTGGGTCCCTGATAGGAAATGTTTCAATGAACAACAGGGCAGCGTTGGACCGGACTTCAGAATTTCGGGCCTGGAATAAGGAAACAGTGTTTCAGAATCCAAAGAGCAAGTGTTCAAAGGCTTCAGTGTGGATTTCTTAAATGCTTCTAAGTATCTCAGTATAGACTTACTTACAAATTAAAGACAATTACAGTATTTAAAACTGGCCAAACCTAGGAGACCTTCCGTGAGCTAAACCAAACTCTTGGCTCAGTACTGACAGATATTAAAAGACTCAATGTCCACTTTATGTCACTAAGAAACAGTGACTATATCCCTCCCAAGACCAGATTTACCATGTTGAAAAGTACTAGTGTTCTCTCCCTGGAAGGGTGTCATCCTGTCTCCCAGTCATCAACAGAAGGACCAGGATGGCCAAGCTCAGCTCTGCAGACTCCCAACGCCTCTGCTGGTTTACACAACATGACAAACCCGTTCCTACCATGTAGTCAGCACTTAACCAATTCAGATCTTCTTAATAAAAAAATAAAAAACATATGTCCCCAAATTTCACAAAGCTTCCAGTTTTCATTACTACGTCATCACAATTCTGAACTAGAGCATGATACATTCAACAGCATAATTAGCACGTTCTAAACATGGACAGACTAACAGTACCTTTAGTCCTCTCCAAAGGATGGGTTTATATAATCTGTAAAGCATCTCTTCCACTCCCTGACGAACCTTCTTTTGATGATGAAAATAGCTCAGCACCTAAGAGTCAAGAAAAGAAGAAAAGAAAGGTAATGTTTTTAAAAAGAGCACTTAAGATCCTACTTTCAACACAGAGGACAGGTTGTTCTCTCCACCAAAATTGCCCTTCCTGCTTCACAAGTCTGGATAATTCTTTCCTAAGAGGAGAAGATACAGTGATACATATGCTGTTGGTTCTCAAGGCGTAAAGGTGATCACGTGAAAGAAACCAGTGGCAGAAACAAAGATCAATGATCTTGGGCTACAAAAAGGTTTCGGTTAGAGTTTCTACTCTTCTAGCAATAACCAAATAACCTCAGAAAAAGTTCACAGAGACCGCAGCCCTTTGAGGTGAAGTGGAAAAAGAGTGTGTGGAAGAGTCAGCCTACATGGCTTCTACAGCCTGTTTCTGGTCCCACATCTGTGGTTCCAAGAACCTATAATGAGCCTCCGAAACAGGCACAGGTCTCACAGTGGGTGTCACTGTTCAGTGGCCCCTCACCAGGTCAGCTTAACTTGGATGGCAAGTCCTTCCCAAACTGAGGAACAATCAGAGAAGGGGTTGTGCACTCAGCTTCCACTGCTTTGTCCCTTTTCTACTGCCCTTTTCACCAGCCAGAATCTCTCTGCAACTCTTCAGACTCATCCCCAGCAACTATCAGTTTTGCCTTACTTCCTTAATTCACCACTCTTGGAACTAAAACTATATTAGTGAAAAGTGGAAAATAAAAATTAAAACAGACTATCAAACAAGAGATTATACTTTAAGTGAACCTGAATCAATTTCACACAGTCTGGGGATTATTTTTTCTGACTTCTAGTTATTTAGGAATTTTTACTGATGGTGATAAGTGATATTAGTGTATAGGTTTTTTTTTTTTTTTTTAACTGTATTTATTTTTGAGAGAGAAATGGAGAACAAGGAGGGGAGAGGCAGAGAGAGAGGGGGACAGAGGATCCCAGGCGGGCTCCACACTGACAGTGGAGAGCCGGATGCAGGGCTTGAACGCACAAACCACAAGATTATGACCTGAGCAGAAAAGTTGGATGCTTAACTGACTGAGCCACACAAGCATCCCTATAGTTTTTTTGAGTATAGTATTATCAAGTTTTGATATAAATGGTATACACAGAAAGATTTTTAAATAGCTTTATCAGGTTGTATATCATGTACCATAACATCTGCTCTTTTTTTTTTTTCAACGTTTATTTATTTTTGGGACAGAGAGAGACAGAGCATGAACGGGGGAGGGGCAGAGAGAGAGGGAGACACAGAATCGGAAACAGGCTCCAGGCTCTGAGCCATCAGCCCAGAGCCCGACGCGGGGCTCGAACCCACAGACCGGAGATCGTGACCTGGCTGAAGTCGGACGCTTAACCGACTGCGCCACCCAGGCGCCCCAACATCTGCTCTTTTAAAGTATATAATTTAATGGGCTTTAATATATTTACAGAGTTGGGCAACCATTACAACTACCTAATGTTAGAAGATTTTCAACAATATGGGAATTTTTACTTCCTTTCTTTTTTTTTTTTTAAGTTTATTTATTTATTTAGAGGGAAAGAGAGCACTCGCAAGCAGGTGAGGGGTAGAGAGAGAGGGAGAGAGAGAATCCCAAGCAGCCTCCATGCTGTCAGCACAGAGCCTGATGTGGATCCCACACACTGTGAGATCAGGACCTGAGCTGAAACCAAGAGTCAGACACTTACTTAACCGACTGAGCCACCAAGGCACCCTGGGGATTTTTACTTTTAAATGACATATGAAGCATTTCCTAAAGCTTCTTTCAACACATCAGTAAAATAATTTATCATATAAATGTGATGTTTACCAAAAAAGCAGATTTGAGGAAGAAGCTATAATGTATTATAAGCAATGATAAGAATTAAAGTCTAGGAATATACTGCATTCAAAAAGTGAAATTAAAAAAAGTGAAATTTAATGTTCTTCCTTTTAATTGTGTATTTTGATATAGTTTATCAAATAGTGATATCTATACATATAATATCTTAATTACCCACACTATCAGAGCAGAAATCAAATATGAAAAAAAGTCTTTATTTTCTACCAAAAAGGAAGCAATTATGTCACAAATTTATAGTTAAACACGCTACCATTCCTTATGATGTATCTGAAATACAAATCATATACGTAGAATAAATGACCCAAAATGACCTACAATTTAATGAAACCACACTAGGATTATGTGTCATTGGGGTAGGAGGCAGGAGACAATTGGATATATTCGTCTCTGGGTATTTAACCTATGGATAATTCAAACTAACATACCAATAATGTAAAGATGTTTTTGTATTCTTTCAAGCTTGATATATTTACACTCCACAAATAATAGTAATACCCTACACAAAAAAGTAAAGAGATAGTCTTTGTTCATTTAGCTTTTTGACATGCTGTTGCCAAAATGAAGCACACAAGGCATTATTCCTGGTTTAGGACAGTGATCTTGGGTCCTAAACAGACCACATGTTCCAATTCTTCCTGCCAAGATCGTTATGATTATCAGACACCTATCAGTGTCATCATGACACAGATAATAAAATAAAGCCTTATTTATTATTTAGTCAGCTCATTTACAATATAAGTATAAAATTCATATCTAAATTCTAAAATTAGCATTTTAAAAAAGTTTCTTTTAAGTAAACTCTATGCCACATGTGGGGCCCTAACTCATGAACCTGCAACCAAGAGTTGCATGCCCTACTGACTGAGCCAGCCAGCCACCCCTAGAATTAGCTTTTAAAAACAAATCTTGGGGCTCCTGGGTGGTCAGTCAGTTAAGTATCAGACTTCAGCTCAGGTCACGATCTCGAGGTTTGCGAGTTCAAGACCCACATCGGACTCTCTATTGTCAGCACAGAGCCTGCTTCGGATCCTCTGTCTCCACTTCTCTCTCTGCCCCTCCCCCGCCTGCACAAACATTCTCTCTCTCTCTCAAAATAAAATAAAATAAAATAATAATAAAAATAAGTAGGGGCACCTGGGTGGCTCAGTCGGTTAAACGTCTGGCTTCGGCTCGGGTCATGATCTCGTGGTTTGCGAGTTCGAGCCCCGTGTCAGGGCTCTGTGCTGACACTCAGAGCCTGGAGCCTGCTTCGGATTCTGTGTCTCCCTCTCTCTCAGCTCCTCCCCCACTCACACTCTATCTCTCTCTCAAAAATAAATAAAACATTTTTAAAATTTTTAATAAAATTTAAAAAGTAAAAACAAAATTGATCAAAAGAAACTATCAAAACATTTATTCCATTTGTTTACAGAATATCAAAATGCATGAAAGTAAATAATAAAAATAATCCCAAATATCCATTTTTGAGAAAAGTGGTAGTGGTACTCAGAAAGTAAGGATTCTGGATATTTTTATGTCAAAGAATTTAAAAAAATTTGGGGGTAAGGTTCTGGTTCTCTTAACAACATACCTTTCTTTTCCTAGTTAAAACTGCCAGGTACCGAATATCAAGATTCTAAGAAAGCTCCTTTAAGCTGATGCCTGTGGGGGATTAACTTAATTCTTAGTGATAAAAACATCACCAAGAAAGCCGCACGCCTCGCTCACCTCGCGCACCCTGGAATGCACTGGAGACTTGCGCGGGAGGTGAATCCCATGGTGCATGAAGTCCTGGATGCACCCGTGCTCGATTGTCTGGAACGGCAAACACAACGTGAGTTACCACCTGGCACCGGCGTGTGCTCCGACAGATGACAGGGCAGGAGGTGCAGTCACTGGAGTCGGCTCTGTCCTCTTCAAGTTCACGGGGGAAAGCACCAAGGTCCTCTGTTGAGAGCTTTTCTACTTTGAGTCCACACCTCTTAGCATCCCTTCAGCTTTGATACTCCCTTCCTTCTTTCTCCTCTGGTGAACTACCAAGCCTGTGCTAGATAGCGGACAAGCTTCTACCTACCCCTTGAGGCCAGTTCAAGCCAGATGGTTCAGGGACTGAGTGAGTGTGGCCTGAGGGCCCCTCTTCTGAGTCTTCCTGACCCAGATGATCTCAGACTGGATCTGTCCCCAGAACTGATGCTGAACCACCTGAAAGATGGGGGCTGGGACTCCAAAGTGACCAAAAGAAGATCTTCCAGGACTTCCATGGAGAGGACAAGGTGGGGCTGTGGGTGTGGGAAACTCTTCAGTTAGCCCATGCCACCTACGGACCTTCAGAGTTGGGCAACGGAAGCAGAGCCAACCACCAGGGGTAGCCCGAATCCCAACGACTCTGTTGTGTTGCCCTGCACTCTGTCCCCACGCCTGGGGCTCCACGGCTTTAGGGAAGGACATGAGAAAGCTACTACTATCAGCCTCCTTCATTACCTCCGAAAATACCTCCTTCACCTGAAGCCACTAATAAATCTTGGCATCCTGTATGTGGGGACCCACACACCGACCTGTGATGAAATGCAATATGGGGTGCTACCTATGGAGTGTTTGTGCCACAACAGCTGGAGCTGGAGAGCTAACTACCAGAATGTGGACATCCTACAGGATAGCTGATCCAGGCTCTTCAACACACCCATGCATGGCACAGGTTTTGAAAACGGAAAAGGAGAGAGGGAGGAATGCTCTGAGAAATTTAAACGAGTTAACAAGCAAATGCCACGGGAGACTTAATGGATCCTGATTCCAAAGAAAGCTGTAAAAAGACATTTTGAAACAAAACAGAGAAATGTAAATATTTTCAAAAATACCCAGAAATCGTTAATTTTGTTAAGTATGTTACTGGCATTGTATACCTACATTCCTTAGAGATACACACTGCAGTACGTGGACATGAGATGTCACATTTGGTTGCTTTAAAAAGCTGAACGGAGGGAGGAAGCAAGGGAGGGCAGAGAGCCTGAGAAGTAAAAAGCTGGCACTCATTTGGTACAGATTCAATCAAACAATCATGTTTTTAACTACAAACACCTATTTTTTTTTTTTTTAATGTGGATTGACTGACTGACTGAGATCTCTATACCCAACACAGGGCTGGAACTCACGTCTGGAGAAGGAAGAGTTGCACATTCTACCAACTAAGCCAGCCAGGCGCCCCTACAAACACCTGTTTTTAAAACCACTACTGGAAAAAGGGGGAACAAATATTCTTTCCTGTGAACAAGTGTTATGCAATAATAAAACAATGCAAAAATGAATACCAATGTCCTGGTTTTGCCTTTTCCTCAAAAAAAATAATACACTGTAGGGGTGCCTGGGTGGCTCAGTCGGTTGAGCCTCCGACTTCGGCTCAGGTCATGATCTCATGGTTTGTGAGTTTGAGCCCCATGTCGGGCTCTGTGCTAACAGCTCAGAGCCTGGAGCCTGCTTTGGATTCTGTGTCTCCCTCTCTCTCTGACCCTCTTCCGTTCATGCTCTGTTTGTCTCTGTCTCAAAAATAAACAAATATTAAAAAAAATAATAATAATACACTGTAAAATGACTGTGGATGTTGTCAGCAGGGGAATGTAAGCGGTAAGTTTTTATCTTCCAGAAGTCAGTGACAAACCCTGGTAATATAAACCAAGCTTAAGCTGCACAGGAGCAGAGTGGATAGAAAGCAGCCCAAACATCAGTAAACACCTTCCCTACCCACCAGCTCAGGGCCTGCTCCCCAAAAAGCAAAGACCCCTCTTCGACTTAAGAGTAAAAATTTTATTCTCAGAAGGAAAAAAAAAACACATTTAAGAACCCAGTATGAGAAAAATATAAGGGATATCAGCCAAAAACACTTTCTTTTGATACTTCTTCAAAAAGGCCTTTGAATGTCTTATTGTAATTGTGAATTATACAGCCACATCTTCACAATGCAGATATTATGTCGTCATTAAAGGTAAGCCATATTCAAAACAAATGTCTTTAAATTCCCAAAAACAGTATAACTAAAAGCTATGAGGTAGTCTGAGATAGGCACAGAAATGGGAACCCTAACCACAAACACAATTTTAAATTTTCTAGTGGCAACATTAAAAACAGAAAAACAAAACAAAACAACTCAGGCATAATTATTTTAGCAATATATTTTGTGCAGCCCAATATATTTAAAACACTATCATTTCGGGGCGCCTGGGTGGCTCAGTTGGTTGAGCGTCCAACTTCGGCTCAGGTCATGATCTCGCGCTCCATGAGTACGAGCCCCACATCGGGCTCTGTGCTGACAGCTCGGAGCCTGGAGCCTGCTTCGGATTCTGTGTCTCCCTCTCTCTCTGGCCCTCCCCCCATTCGTGCTCTGTCTCTCTCTGTCTCAAAAATAGATAAATGTTAAAAAAAATTTTTTTTAAGTAAATAAATAAAACACTATCATTTCAACATGCAATGTTTCAAAAACACATTCATGAGATATTTCATGTCCTTCTTTCCCCACTACATCTTCAGAACCTGACACTTACAGCACGTCTCCGTTTGGACTGGACACATTCACAGACCTAACAAAGCTACCAAAATGCTACTCGGCAAATCTTGACTTCACTCAAACTGCACATCCCAGTGGGTGGCGAGAGTCCTGGGTCTGTGGCTGAGCACGAAAATTTATAGGAATGAGAGTGAATCCCCATCACATAAAGTCTCATTATCTGCCTTTATTTTGACAAAGAGCATCAACACAGATATTAAATGACTATCTGTGATGACTTATTTGGTAACTAGAATACGACAAAAATAAATGTTAACATTTAATAAAATGGAAAGAAAATACCTCCAATATTTTCCCTGAAGCCTTTTTCCAAGCTCTGAAATAAATTTCTGCAATGTGCACCATCAAAGATCTATTTAAAAAAAAAAAAAAAAAAAAAAAGTTAGTGAAAGTTCAAACTTTTTTTTTAAGTTTATTTATTTTTTTTAGTAATCTCTACACCCAAAGTGGGGCTTGAACTCACGAGCCCAAAATGGGGAGTCACATGCTCTTCCACCTGAGCCAGCCAGGCGCCCCCCAAACAATCACACTTTTAATGTATCATTTCAGGTCCCCTCCTATCCTAGAACAGGAGGAACCCCACCACAGACTAGTGCTCTGCAAAGTACCTGCAGGAACAGGTTATCTACCTGCAGTAGAGAGAAGAAAAGGGAAGGGATTTTGAGAAGGGGAACTGAAGTATCAATTTTCTTCCTTCTCAGTCAAGGTTAATAAAGAATGTTTAAATATAAATAAAATTTCGACTTGGGAGTCAATTTTGGACTTTCCAGACTACTAATTCCCTCAAGTTTAGGGAGCCCTAAAATACCAGAGTTGATTTTAGAATCACAGTTTAGAAATCTACTGTTCAACCCAAATATTTTGCCAGTGAGGAAACAGGAGGAAAAAGCATTCTTGCGAACATCAGGAGCTTTGTGATAGGGATTCAGAGTCAAAGCTCAGCTCAGTACTTACACAAGCTGCCTGACAGAGGGAAACTCAGTAACCAAGCCCACCTCAAGAGTTTAAGAATTCAGTTTTAAAACGCACACTAAGTACTCATTTGCAGAGCAAATTAAGCACTGAGCTCTTTACCTGCCACACAGCAAACATTCAAACATTTGCCATGACAGTTTCGACTGCTGTTAGTTTCCAAGATGTTGGGCACTCAGGCTCGTGCACCTATGCCTAGACTCTTACCCTGCAGGACCCTTCCCACCAAACTACAAAGCTCAATCACAGTAAACTGGGGAGCAGATGTTACATTCATGGTGTCAGAAGTGCAAGTGACATGGAATTTACTGCGAATGAGGCTAAGATTTAACTGGCAAATAATTTACTAAAGAATAAACACAAATTAAAATCTTAATTTCAGGGGCGCCTGGGTGGCTCAGTTGGTTAAGCGTCCAACTTTGGCTCAGGTCATGATCTCACGGTCCATGGGTTCGAGCCCCACGTCGGGCTCTGTGCGGACAGCTCAGAGCCTGGAGCCTGCTTCAGATTCTGCGTCTCCCTCTCTCTCTGACCCTCCCCTGTTCATGCTCTGTCTCTCTCTATCTCAAAAATAAATAAACATTAAAAAAAAAAAATCTTAATTTCAATGTCATTACTGAAAAAGAATGATTTCCCATAGCAAGGAAAAAACTATCCAGAGATACCACAGTACATAATGAACACATAATTAAAATAACAATACAGGGTCACCTGGCTGACTCAGTCAGCTGAGCATCTGTCTGACTCTTGATTTCGGCTCAGACCATGATCTCACAGTTCATGAGTTTGAGTCCCACATCGAGCTCTGCACTGGCAACATGGGACCTGCTTAGGATCCTCTGTCTCCCTCTCTCTCTTCCCCTCTCCCCACTCACACTGTGCACTCTCTCTCCCCCCCCAAAAGTAAATAAACATTAAAAAAAATAACAGTACACAATAAAAACAGTACATAATAAATAAGAGATAGTTTCTAAAGTTTCCAATACATTAATATAACTTAAAAAGTCAGGCCAGGGGCGCCTGGGTGGCTCAGTCGGTTAAGCGCCCGACTTCAGCTCAGGTAACGATCTCGTGGTCCGTGAGTTCGAGCCCCGCGTCGGGCCCTGGGCTGATGGCTCAGAGCCTGGAGCCTGCTTCCGATTCTGTGTCTCCCTCTCTCTCTCTGCCCCTTCCCCGTTCATGTTCTGTCTCTCTCTGTCTCAAAAATAAATAAAAAACATTAAAAAAAAAAAGTCAGGCCAAATTGACGATTTCATAATCAGATTAAGACAGCACAAAATATTGGGGCGCCTGGGTGGCTCAGTCGGTTGGGCGTCTGACTTCGGCTCAGGTAATGATCTCACGTTTCATGAGTTCAAGCCCTGCATCGGGCTCTGTGCTGACAGCTCGGAGCTTGGAGCCTGCTTCAAATTCTGTGTCTCCCGCTCTCTCTGCCCCTCCCCTGCTCACGCTCTCTGTCACTCTTAAAAATAAACACAAAAAAAATTTTTTTAAAAAAGACAGCACAAAATATTAATTACTTTTCATACTTACTTTGGTAATCCCTGTAACTGGTTTTTAATGGTCTCATGGATCATTTTAATAAAATGTATATTCCAACTGAAGAGAGAACTAAGAAATCTTCTTCCCTGTAAATGATAAAAAAGATACAATGTTGAAATTGCAACCAAAAGACATAATGTTGAAATAGTAACCAAGTAAAAATTTTGCAGTAACTAAAAAACAAATAATTCTTTGGATGTTTAGTAACACTAACAAAGGAAGCATCCATAACTGTAACTAAGGACAGCAGTGGAAGCCCCTGGAGTGAAGCAGCTGGGCAGCAGGGCAAGAGCCAGAAGACACCCTTGAGCTCCTTTGCTGGACCACAGGATTCCGCGTTTACCATGCTGCCCAGTAGCTAAGTTAATTAGCCCACAAACATCTCATTCTGGCTCTGGCATGGATGTCTGCATAACCTAAAATCAAAGTATGCTTGAAATCTAGCATTTGGAGATGGGAGGGAATTGAACATCAGTTCCTATCACCTTCTATAAATGAGAAAACTGAGGATCTGTAAAGTTAAGAGGCTAAGTATCTACCAAACTAGAATTTTCAAATACACACATTGCTCATGTTAATTTATACGCATACTACTAAATTACACGTAGACCTAAAAAGCAGTAATGATACTTGTACTCCATAGAGCACAAAAAATACATCCTCCAAGAATTTTCCCAGTGAACAGCACCATCATCTCTTCACTGCTTACCAGTCTACCACTACTGTCTCTGGAATCCTATGGCAATGCAACACACTTTGATATAAATGGCAGGGGACCGTGCTTGCAACAGGCAAGTTAAAAACAAAAAGTATTTACCGGAAGTAATTTGCCATTATAGCACAAGATATTTGTCATTTACTGAGAATGACAAAACTGACCTAACTAAAGCAATGACTGATTAAGAAACTAAGTTTGGATATTGTAAATCCAAAAGACATCAATTTAAATAAAAGAGGAGCATTAACATACACAAAAATTTACGTCTATACTGCCTACTTGCACTTACACACACATAAGCTGATGTGCAGGTCACTGTGTACTATACACAAGTCACTCTAAATAGAGTTTACTTGTCTGAACCCACTCTCAGCTGCTTTACTGTCCTTAACTTTAACCACAGTCCTGGAGATGCTCAGGGCACAGGCCTCAGGTCTAGTGCCTTTTCCAACAACGATGATGCAGTAAAAGCAGTAGGCACAGTCAGGGAACCTCCCACGTGCTCAGTCCCTGCCAGCACCCGTGCTAAAGGTTCTATGCACATCACCTCGTGTGCTCCTCAGGAATCCTGAGAGAGAAACACCCTTGTTCCTATTTTACAGAACGAAACACGAGGTTCCAGGTAGTCTGATCAACCACCTAGTAAGTGAACAAACAGGGATCTAAAAACAGCCTTTCTGACCCTTGGTCAGTACGGTCAGTAATCACATATGGTCCTTTAACCTAGCTGATGGGAGAGGGTGTCCTGGAGTGGGCAAATCGGGTCAAACCGTGTCTTTGCCCCTGACTAGCTGCAAGACCGTGAAAAAAATTGTTCATTTAAGGGCCTCAGAACTGGTACTCGTCCTCCTCTGAGAGTCCCTCCCCACCTACTTCAGGGAGTAGTGAGGACTCCCTCCTTCTGCCTCATACACGTCTGCAAGCAACAAGCAAACAGAAACAAAGGCTATACTCTGCAACAAAAACAATATTCTTCTCTGCATCTCTGGCATGGGAATATAGTCGATGTTTAATAAAATAAGACGACAGAAGAATACTAAGATAACAAATCAGAACTGTCCAATAAAACCATGCAAGCCTCTCTGTAACTTTTAATCTTCTAATAGCCATGTTAATAAAAGTAAAAAAGGCTAAAGTAATTTTTTTTTTAATATTTTTGAGAGAGAGAGAGAGCATGAATGTGGAGGGAGGGGCTGAGAGAGAGACAGAGCGTGCGCACCCACGCACAAGAAACAAAGAATCCAAAATGGGCTCCGCTCTGTCAGTACAGAGCCTGATGCAGCTCAAACTCATGGCCATGAGATCATGACCTGAAGTCTGATGCTTAAGCAACTGAGCCACCCAGGTGCCCCTATTACTGATTTTAATAATATATTTATGGAAACCAGTACAACCAAAACATTAGCATTTAAATATGTAATAAATATATAAAAATTATTAATGCGCTATTTTACATTCTTTCTTCATACTAAGTCTTGAATCCACATATTTTCCACTTCATGCCACAATCTGCCCGTATTTCATGTGCTCAGTAGGGACATAGGGGAATGGCCACCAAAATGGACAGTGCAGCAGTGAACAGAAGCCTCTCTTTGGATTTACTGGATGGCCAGAAAGAAGAAATCAAGAATACCACTTGACAACCGTTCTCAGTATGTGCCAATAACCTGGAATTAGGGCAGAGTGTCGGGTCTGATGCACCAGGAAGTGTATTCTCAAACTTGTTTTTAATCATTTGTAACTTAAACTATAACCATGGTTCCCCCACGATTCACACAGCCACCTATCACCATCTCATTTAATGATGAAGTAAGCAACGATTTGTAAAGTGTTTGCATCATACTGCTATGCAGTAAAAATGTGCAATAAATAAAGTAACTTTTGATGGCTAGGCTGACTCCTTCATTAAAACACTGAGCATGGTACATCATCAACTACATGAACTTAGGAAAAACATCCATTAAAAAGCAGTTCACAAAACACCAAAAAAGAAAAACCCAGTTACCTCTTCTTTCTTGATATACTTTACACTTATGAAACACTCAAGCAGCATATCTTTAATTTCTTTACTTTCCTCTAAATCATAATCAAAGCAATACAAAGCTTGATGAATACGCCAAAGCCGACATATGTCTACACCCTAGGAATGACATAAAAAACAAAAACGTTAGTTTTTAATAAATAATTAAGGTCACATTTCAAATATGTCATAAGAATACCTTATATTATAAATTATTACAACTCTGGATTGTTCATCAAAAAGGGAAAAATGGCAAAAGCAAACGGAAGGACTGACAGGCAGTGCCGTCCAGTTTCTGCGCTGTGCACGCCCTAGTCTGTAGCGAGCACTGCGGCGACCACCAGCCCCATTGGGCTTCAGAGCACAGAACCATGACTGGTGAGGGACCAAGCTGGTGAGGGACCCAGCTTTTAGTTTCTTCACTACAAATTAAATTGAAATAGCCCCATATTGGGCACCTGGCTGAGTCAGTTGGTAGAGCGTGTCTCTTGGATCTTGGGGTTATGAGTTTGAGCCCCACATTGGGTGTATAGATTACTTTAAAATCTTTAAATAAATGAATCAACAAATAAATAAATTTTTTTTTATTAAAAAGATAAAAAGGCAGTGAAATGGATCTTTTTTAAAACAGATTTTAAAAAGATAAACCGACAATGGCTTAAGGATAAATCCTGATGCAAACAAGCATTCTTCAATCCTCCTATGGCAAGCTGAGGGCACAACCACAAAGGGTCTTTTCTGTCACCAAACTGGTGGATCCTTGGAGCCCATGGTGGGACAGACACACGGACAGGGAGAGTGTGATTAAGTGCAAGCTTTCTACAAAGCTGTTGGCAATGTGTACCAAGAGCTCCAAATGTACATCAAGCTCAAATCCACTGACCTATGAATTACATTTCTAGAAATCTGTCGTAAGGAAGTAAAAATATGAGGGAGAGAAAGACAAAGAGAAATTCCTAAATATCCCTCAAATAGCAATGATCACCTTAGGTAGTGGAATTATGGGTGATTTTTATCTTCCTCATTTTCCCTTTTATTCACTTGCCCAACTGTCTTAAGATGAACCTAAGTATCTGTTGTTCTGATCAGGGGAAAAAACTGTTCTTTTTCTAGATTTCTTAAGTGCACACCAAAGATTAAAGGCTGAGAAGTGGACCAAGTTAAATTCAATCCTCAGTTGGTGGAGTGGGCAGGGGATGGGCTAGATGGTGACAGACATTAAGGAGGGCAGTTGTTATGAGGAGCACTGGGTGCTGTATGGAAGTTCTACTCAGTCAATCCAATCCTCAACTCTGCTCTCCCTTGGCGTTCCCAAAACCTCTTCAGGCCTAGGCTGCAGTCTGACACCCCACCTCCCACAGGTGTGGCACCTGCACCTAAGCCTGAAGGCTTTCCCTACCACTCCTGCCCCCTTCCTCCTTCACTGCGTACATGCAGTCCTGGGCAGTCCATGGTGGGGTCTGCCTCTCAGAGGACCGCACTGACACAGGCAGCCACTCCCACTCACCTATCTGTCATCCCAACCCTTCTTCACTACTAAAAATATCTCTACTTTTAACATTGGCAATGTATCCCTTCAAAAACCCCATTTGCAGCAGAGATGTGGCCATGTGACCAGATTCTGTATGCTGGATACAAACTGCGAGTTTCTGAGAAGATCTCGCCTTGCTGCTTCCCTGCCTCTTCTTCCTGCCTGGAACTCACACCAGAAAGTGAGGTGCAGCAGCCACCTTGCAACCACGCAGTGGTAAGAGGAAGGACGGGGGCCACACACCCCAGAAGATGGACAAAGCCTGCATGAGACTGATATGTGGAGCCACCGCCCCTGCCCACCCTTGACTGCCCACCTCTGAACATCCTAAGTTAAAAAGACACTATCTGGGGTGGGGGGCACCTGAGTGGTTCAGTTGGTTGGGTGTCTGACTTCAGCTCAGATCATGATCTCACGATTCGTGGGTTTAAGCCCCGCGTCAGGCTCTGTGCTGAAAGCTCAGAGCCTGGAGCCTGCTTCGGATTCTGTATCTCCCTCTCTCCCTGCCCCTCCCCTGCTCATGCTCTGTCTCTATTGCTCTTAAAAATAAATAAACATAAAAAAAATGAAAAATTAAAAAAAAAAAAAGACCCTAACTGGGAAGGACCTGCAGTCAGGCCACTTACAAGCAAACATAATTCCTAACTGATATGAACACATGTGCTTTTAAAGAAAGGTATGTTTGGGTTTTTTTAACGTTTATTTTTGAGAGAGAGACTGCGTGCGAGCGGGGATGGGGCAGAAAGAGAGATACAGAGTCTGAAGCAGGCTCCAGGCTGTGAGCTGACAGCACAGAGCCCGATGCGAGGCTCGAACTCACCAACTGTGAGATCATGACCTGAGCCAAAGTCAGACGCTTAACCAACTGAGTCACCCAGGCACCCCAGGAAGGTATGCATTTTAAAAAGTAAACATACTGGGGCGCCTGGGTGGCGCAGTCGGTTAAGCGTCTGACTTCAGCCAGGTCACGATCTCACGGTCCGGGAGTTCGAGCCCCGCGTCGGGCTCTGGGCTGATGGCTCAGAGCCTGGAGCCTGTTTCCGGTTCTGTGTCTCCCTCTCTCTCTGCCCCTTCCCCGTTCATGCTCTGTCTCTCTCTGTCCCAAAAATAAAAATAAACGTTGAAAAAAATAAATAAATAATTAAAAAAAATAAATAAATAAATAAATAAAAAGTAAACATACTGTTTTAGTCTCCAGACTCTTCTTTAATAGCATGATAAAAGCAGTCTTTCCCATATCTTCCTTGGCAGGCAGGCCTTTCTCCCACCACATGACACACAGATCCTGAATGGCGTTCTGCAGCTTTCTTTCAGATTCAGGTAACGCATATAAAATACCTAACACAGAGCACAGGATATGTCCCGTTAGTACAGCAAACCAGTGTTTGTGTAAAGTACTACATAAAGTATTATGTACTTTAAATTGTAAAGTACTACGACTTACAAATGTTCGCTAAGCAAGTATCAGTTTATCTTTAACTTGACAAAATTTATAAACATTACTTATAGAAGACAAATGATGTTAACTTAAAAAAACTGTTTACTACTGCTGTGAGAGCAGACCCAACAGAATACAGAATTTTAGAACTGGAAGGCTCAGGTCACACTGCCCCAAACCCTAATTTGAGAGAAACACGTACTGAAACTACCCGAACCTAAGTGCAACGACACCCACAGTTATTAACACTCAACACTGAAGCCAGGTCAGCTGTAGTGACCACGAATGCACTACAACTGTCCCTCGATAGCTTGGCCTCAAATTCTGGCTCACTGGTGAAAAACAGTAAAAGCAATTAGTAAAACGAACATAAAGACTGCAGTGCTTTTATTAAAAGAAAAGCTCAAGAATAAAATCAAAATACTAATATTATGCTCTTAATTATAATCCATAGATATCTGAATGCCATTACATCCATGTACAATCCCTGAATTAATGGGAAGTTAGGAGAAACTACAATACTAGTGCTACTCATTTTATACAACAATTATTTGGGAACTGAAAATAAACTGTAGTAACGTTCACAAAGCTTTCGGATCTAGTTATATACTGATTAGGGGTAACTTCTTTTCTTTTTTTTTTTTTTTTTTAACATTTATTCATTTTTTGAGAGACGGAAAGAGACAGCGTGAGTGGGGGAGGGGCAGAGAGAGAGGGAGACACAGAATCCAAAGCAGGCGCCAGTCTCTGAACTGACATCACAGAGCCCGACGCGGGGCTTGAACTCACAAACCTTGAGATCATGACCTGAGCCGAAGTCAGATGCTTAACTGACTGAGCCGCCCAGGCGCCCCAAGAGGTAACTTCTTAATAAGACCTTGTATTTCCATGCAAGAATTCTGGATAAAACAGATACATAAATCCAAGTGACACTAAGAACGAAAAGTCTGATAGGAAAGTGTCACATGTAACTAATTTATTCACAGAGTGAGGGTGAGGGCACTTGGGTGATTTGTCTTAAAACTCATTAATTATAATTATTTTTGCGGGGCACCTGGGTGGCTCAGTCGGTTGAGCATCCGACTTCAGCTCAGGTCATGATCTTGCAGCTCATGAGTTCAAGCCCTATGTCTGGCTCTGTGCTGACAGCTCAGAGCCTGGAGCCTGCTTCAGATTCTGTGTCTCCCTCTCTCTCTCTGACCCTCCCCGTTCATGCTCTCTCTCTGTCTCAAAAATAAATAAACGTTAAAAAAAAATTTTTTTTTTTAAAAAGAGTACTTCTTTGCTCCTTATCTAGCTAAAGTAAAAGAGCTTGAATGCAAAGTTATGCCTTAACACCTTCTGCTTCTACACGATGACCAGCTTCCTTTTACCGAGAATCATTTGATACCCACTTCTAAATATGCCACATTATCAAAAATGCAACTTACCATTTAACACGACTGCACATTCCAATAAGTCTTCGTAGTTCTCACTTTCATTTATTACAGATACAGATGCAAGAATCACAGATGTAATTGCATGAATTATTTCTAGGTTTTTCTTCTACAAATGAAAAAATTCAAATTTCAAGTGAATTAAAATCAACTTAAAATACAATTTTTAGGGGCACCTGGGTGGCTCAGTTGGTTGAGTGTCTGACTCCTGATTTCAGCTCAGATCATGATCCCAGGGTCATGGTAACAAGCCCTGCATCAGACCTTTCACTGAGCATGGAGCCTGATTAAGATTCTCTCCATCTCTCTCCTCTCTCTCTCTCTGTCCCTTTGCCCCTCCCCTGTGCGTGCAGTCTCTCTCTGTCTCTCTCTGTCTCTCTCTCTCTCTCTCTAACAAAAAATATCATTTTTTTTAAATGTGAAGGTTACTAATTTTATAAAAATCAACCCACACTTCTAGCTTACTCTAAAAAGTGAATTAAAATTGAATACGGGTCACTTGTCCAAAAAGAACACCAACACTGAATGGCAGATTAATAATGGTAAGATTGGAAAAGGTAAAACTATAATAAACAGACTTCTAGCTTTAAATTTTTTCTTAACTTAAAATTACATACAATAACTATTTTTTAACAAAGAAAAGGTAACAAATTATATATCTGAAAGACCAATACTACCATTTTTGAATCCTGCTCTGTTTCCATATTGTCTTCACCCTGGACTTCCACCATCCGCCATCCAGCCACCGGGCTTTCCAATAGCACATCTGTTAATAAATTCTTGAGCCTTTGCCATAACTCTTCTTTCTGTTTCCTTGATAATTCGTCTAGCAATTCATTTAGGCTGAAAGGGTCAGAAGCATCTTTCTGAAAAACAAATAGCAACTGTTATATTTCAAATACAAAATTTTAGTTCTATCCTTTTTAAAAACAGGCATCAAAAAAAGTTTAGGGGCGCCTGGGTGGCTCAGTCTGTCAAGTGACCGATTTCAGCTCAGGTTACGATCTTGTGGTCCATGAGTTGGAACCCCACGTCAGCTCAGTGCTGACACAGCTCAGAGCCTGAAGTCTACTTCAGATTCTGCATCTCCCTCTCTCTCTCTGTCCCTCCCCCACTCATACTTTGTCTCTCAAAAATGAATAAATGTTAAAAAAAAAAAAAAAAAAGGTTAAGTGCTAATTATTATTTCAAGAGCTGGGTTTAGTTTGTGAAATACATTCCTAAAGGGAAAAGTATAGGAATCATGAGACAAAAAGTAGCAGATTCCTCCTCTACCTATTCCACTCTAGTATCCTAGTCTTCGGAGCTTAAAATTTCACCCACTTAGCAAAATCCTCTCTGAAATCAATCCATCCAGATGTTCACCATCTCCACGCCTATAATCAGGTTACAAAAGTATGCTATACGATAACAACAACAACAACAACAATAATAATGCAGCCAAGCCAACTGAGTGCACTTGAAGTTTCTGGTCTCTAACCTGACTTGGGCCCTCAACCTCTTATTCGTCTCTAGACATCATCCTCCCATTAGCCGATGAGACTACATCAGACCCTCTCAACTATCCTTAAAACCCCTGAGCCAACCACTTCGTCTCACTCTGAGCAGATGACCTCACCAACTCTTTGATACAGCAAATAGAAACCAGTATCAAAAGGGTAGAGGATCCATCTGAAAGGAACTCCCTGTAGCCAATGCGGTCACCAAAACAGTCAAATGTTACAAACATTGTAGTAATAATTGATCCAGGCAAGAATCACCAACAGATACTAAAACCAGTGGGTAGAAGTCTGATGAGGAGAAGTTTGACTATTTCCCTAATTACAACTTATTTCCCAAGTTACGATTACTTACTATGAAGGTACAACAGCAGCTTCACAACGGAGAAATGTGGCAGACACCCGAACTGAGCGAGTGGCTGATTAAAACTAACTTCATCGGGGCGCCTGGGTGGCGCAGTCGGTTAAGCGTCCGACTTCAGCCAGGTCACGATCTCGCGGTCCGTGAGTTCGAGCCCCGCGTCGGGCCCTGGGCTGATGGCTCAGAGCCTGGAGCCTGTTTCCGATTCTGTGTCTCCCTCTCTCTCTGCCCCTCCCCCGTTCATGCTCTGTCTCTCTCTGTCCCAAAAATAAATAAACGTTGGAAAAAAAAAAAAATTAAAAAAAAAAAAACAAAAAACTAACTTCACCAATAACAGGACAAACTGATACCATGTGCCTCCACTGAGGAAGACAGAACACCACTTATGCAGCTCCTGCCAAGATGCATAAGGTGTATTTAACCTAACTATCAAGTAAGGGCAAACTGAAGGATATGCCACAAAATAGCTGCCTACACTCTTCAAAACCATCAAAAACCATCATGAAAAGTAAACTAAGGCTGAGAAGCTCTCTAGATTAAAGAAGCTAACAAGTCATGACAACTGAATGTAATGTGTGACCATGAACAGGGTCCTGGATCACGGAAAAAACACAAACGTGTACTGTAGGTAACAGTATCATTGTGCCAATGTCCAATAGCCTTGTAGGATTTTTGCTGTGATTACGTAAGAGGGTATCTTTGTCTAGGCAAACCACGCTGAAATATTCAGGGATGAGACAAATGCCTGCAATGGACTCTCAAATGACTCAAAAAGAAGAGGCAAGGGGGCACCTGGGTGGCTCAGTCGGTTAAGCGTCCGACTTCAGCTCAGGTCACGATCTCGCTGTCCGTGAGTTCGAGCCCCGCGTCGGGCCCTGGGCTGATGGCTCAGAGCCTGGAGCCTGCTTCCGATTCTGTGTCTCCCTCTCTCTCTCTGCCCCTTCCCCGTTCATGCTCTCTCTCTGTCTCAAAAATAAATAAACGTTAAAAAAAAAAAAAAAAAAAAAAAAAAGAAGAGGCAAAAGTGGGGCATGATAAAGAAAATGTGGCAGGTGACAAGTGGCAAGTCTAAGCGCAGGAGATTCAGGATTCTTATTCTTCCCGTAACCTTCCTTTAACTCTGCAGTCATTTCAGCAGCAAAGAGGAGAGCAGGTAGCCCCTCCAGGGCACCCCCCCACCAAGGCTACCTCCCCACCCTAACTCCTACCACCTTCCCTCCTCTCCCAGGAAAGCCCCACCTGGGCTGTCCAGGTGTGCACCTGCCTCAGGGCCTCCCCGTCGCCATCCCTCTTGTCCAGAGTTCTCCTCCCTCAGTCTCCACAGGGCCCATTCCAATCTCTGACCAAAATCACACCTGGACACCCATCCCCTACCCTGCTTCCTCCTCTCCCTCCACCACCAAAAACCAACTCCCTCTGGGCAGAAACTTGGTATATACTGTGTCCCAAGGCCAAGAGCAGAGCCTGGCATCCAGAAGGCACTCAGGACAAACTCCGTAAACGCTGACCCTCCAATCTCAAAGAACTACTGAGAGCACAGTCAGTGCTGCTCCACAATGCTTATTTTGAAATGCAGATTTGTCCCAATACAATTAATACATAAGGGAACAATCTGAGCAAAAGGAAATTTCTGGCTTGCCCATGTGGGATTTCATCACTAGGTGAATGCAGAAAGTCGCACCTGCTGAGCAGAGCTTGAGTCACGCAAAACACACACCTCAGACGCCAGCCAGCTCCTGGGAACCCACATGTGCTGCAACCCTCTGACCAGTTCTCTGTCCACCTGGCCTCTCTTCAACCTTTCCAGTCCTCCCAGCCTGGACTGTACTTTTCTCCTCTGTTCTCTTCCTCTCACACAGGGTCAGCAGGCCAGCCCCGGGGAGCACAGGAACTCACTTCCACCTGCAAACTCAGGCTCTTTTTCAAGGCAAATGTCATGTTTACTCCCATATTTATGTATTTCTTAGTGATTTGCCTTGTATAAAAGTGCTGTTTTTTTATTAGGTCACTATCTCTTTTTTTAAATGTGTCACTGGTGAGGTTTTTGAGTGTTCTGCCCTTACCCCCATTTTTCCCATAATCCTTCTGTTTATTGCCCATTCGGCAGAGTACGTGATTTTTAGCAATGTGTAATATTGCATTATAGCAGAACTGACATTATAGCAGAATTGATGGGAGGTCCACCTAGTAGGCTTCCAACAGACTTAACTGCTTGGTTGACCATGTGAAACCTACAGAATGGCTCTTTGTATCATTCAACTTGAAGAAAATAAGTGATGTACAATCCTGCATATTTTCATTTTTTTGTTTAACAACAGCTACGTGGTGATTGACATACTGAATTACTGTTAATAAGGTGTGCTATTCATGAACTAAAACTAAAACGAGGACTAACTCAGCATCCTACTGAGATGTCCGCTGCTGAGCAACAGTTCAAGGCTCTCCAGCACGTGACGGGGACAGCCGGAGGGAAGCACCTCAGAGAGTGCTCTCTGACCCTGCATGGACTGTGCCACCCAAATGTTGCTGGCTTTGCCTTTTGATTTCGGATCATTATCATTTAGCTTCATCACCATCCATTTAGTGATTTTAGTTAACGCTACGATACTAGTTTGCAACAAGTCTTACGAACTTTAAACTATATGTGTGCTGCACATCTAATATAATACAAATCACCTACACTCCTACTAAAGCAGACATTAATGTAACATCTAAATAGTTGGCTCTCACAGACACTTCTGTGATGTGCTGCTCGTGAACTTGTGCTGGTTATGTGTAAGTTTACAGGGTACCATTTTACAATACAAAATCACCTCATAAGCTCATTTCTCTCCTATAAAGAAAAATAACTTCATGAATGTTGCTAGCAACAAATTTACTGTTAGGTTCCTCTCTACTTCTTAGTGACTACTAACTTAATCTTCACTGCACGAGGTATGTGTCTCCTGCCCCAACGTCACGAGCATTTTAGAGTTGGTGCCTTAAGTGTTGGGTTCCTCAGAGTTCTGTCCAAGGCTTCTCTCATTACACTACAGATGATCCCGTGTGCTCCCATGACTGAAGCTTCCAAGTGCCACTGAGGACACCCAAATCTGTCTCTCCCCAGGCCTCTTTCCTGGGCCTCAGATACTATCCATCCACCTGCTGGACACCAACTTGTGCCTGTCCCCCTGACAGTCATCCAGAACGTCCCAAATTGAGCCTATCTTCCCACTCAAACCTGCCTTCCTCCCACATCCAAGATCTCACCGGAAGGCACCACAAGTCAAAACCTGGGATCTGCCTTCACCCTTTCCTTGGCGCACGTCCAGTCAACGGCACCACCACCCCCCCAACTGACAGCTCGCGCAGCGCACGGCCTCTTCATTCCTCTCCAGGCTTTCATGTGGCCCTCTTCGATCTATTCTTCGGATACAAACCCACACTCCTCCCAGGATAAAGTCTCAGCTCCTTAAAATGATAAAGAAAGTCTGACGTAATTCAAGTGTCAGCCCTTGTGTCTTCCTGACCTGGCTTTCTGCACCCTAGCCCTACCGAACGCCTTCAAGTTCAAACACAACGTGCCTTCTCCGGTCCATAAAGTTATCCCCTTCACTCTGAGATCCTTCCCCACATCCCTCCTTGACTGGCTGACTTCTGTTTACTCCATAGCCTTTCCGCTGGGACAGGAAAGAGTCCGTGGCTGGATGTGGGCACCCTCCCATACCCTTGCCCCAGCTGAGCCTTTACTCTGCTGTATTTCCAGACCTGAATCCACCACCACACTGTAAATAACTTGAGGACCAAAAGAATATGTCTTCCTCACTATGCCACCCACACAGCAAGAGATCTCTAAATATTTAAGTGTATAGAGACACACTGTGTTACATCACTTAGCATTCTGACAGCTCTCCTAAAAGAAGCGGGAAATACCATTTGTGAGTACCTGCCGTCAGCAGGTCTATTTGAGTATACTCCTGTTTTTTTTTTTTTTTTTTTTAAATAAATCCTGGTTCCTAAGGATTCACTGAGACTACGAGATTTCATTTGTGTACTGATTTAAAAAAAAAGTCTTGGGGCGCCTGGGTGGCGCAGTCAGTTAGGCGTCCGACTTCAGCCAGGTCACGATCTCGCGGTCCGTGAGTTCGAGCCCCGCATCAGGCTCTGGGCTGATGGCTCAGAGCCTGGAGCCTGTTTCCGATTCTGTGTCTCCCTCTCTCTCTGCCCCTCCCCCGTTCATGCTCTGTCTCTCTCTGTCCCAAAAATGAATAAACGTTGAAAAAAAAAAAAAATTTAAAAAAAAAAGTCTTATGTTAACAGCCAAATTACAATAAAGCTAAACATAAAACTTACATCAAGTTGAATAAACTGCAAAAAGTCTCCAATCAGCTCCTTAGACACTGCTTGTACAAATGTCTCTCGTTTTTCCATGACAGATGAAACTGCTTTTCATATGGCATTTATTCTGTAACCCTAAGCAGAAAACACAGTCATACTGAAACTTGAATTTGCAAATATATCTTTTCCTACACGACATAATTTGGCACTAACATCCAAAACTGCAAAAAAACAAAACAAAAAACAAAAACCTGTACCATCTATGGTAGACAGTTTTTAACAATATTCTGACGTAAAACAAGTTATATCTACAAAATAATTCCCTTACTTTCTTTACTGAGGACAGTATCAACATAACACTATGTTATTATCAATTGTCAATGAAGTTACCAACAAAGGAAAGAGAAATCCGAACGGCTTGAGGAGGCTGCCTCCTCTCCCTTTAGTGCCTTAGCAAGATGCTCAGGCAAGTCTGAGTCAGTTCAACAAAAGGCTGATCCCATGGAAACATGGGGGAAAGTGCCTTGGGAACAATAAAAGAAAGTGCCGAAGAAAAAGAATGAAAGCGGAGCCCCGCCGCTAGATCCTGAAGACTGTGCCTCTCCGAAGTGCCATTCCGCAAAAACAACGCAGTCACAGCCGCCCGTTGCCGGGCGAGGCGCTGGGCCCCCCCGGGAGCCTGGAGAGAGAGCAGACCGTTAGGCGCCCAATCACAGGAGCCCGCTCCCACCCGCGCCGGGACCAGAGCTCCAGGGAGTGTGTGCAACCGCCCTGCCCGCTGCGGCTCCCCCAGGAAACCCTACTTTCCATTCACACCCCGGGGCCGAAAGCCAGCAGCCAACAGGCAAGGTAAGTGACGGAGCACACATGCAAGCAGACCCTTCGCTCCAGAAACAAATGAGAACCTCCCGGGCCTTACAGACAGAGCAATCTGGAAAGTCACTGGCACCAATGACAACACTTTCGGGGACAGAAAGTCCTCGTAAACCTCGAGTTCCAGGTCTTAACGTCTAAGTTAAACCCACAAAAATGGAAATAACGTGCCCAGTGCGTACCACTGGGGCCTGGCCACCTCACTCCTCGGCTCTGCGGGCTGAGCTAGAGAACAGAACTTCCGATTGGCCCGGCAGCAGGCAGGGTGGCCGGCGACAAGCTTGATGACTAATAATGGCCAGCAGCAGCCCATGGGTTTAAAAACAAACATTCCGAAAAGGTGCGCTCGCTACACGGACTCACACGTCTTGCGCGCGGGTCTCTGAACCCCGCCCCTCCCGTGGACCCGTGGGAACGCCCCTGGCGTGCTCCGCCCCCAAGGGCACCCGCGGCACCTCAGTCTCAAGTACGGCAATCTACGTGTCCTGACCGCGTTCACCACCAAACGCCCCATCTCCTGACACTCGTGACTGCAGCTGCTTCCAACTCCCAGGCTACCCCCCCCGCCAGGGGCCGCCTTCGGCTTCTCGTACTATTCGTGCCCGCGTCCGCGCCCGTCCGGCCAGATGCTGCCTGCAGGCTGAGGCGTCATCGCATACGCAGTTATCCGTCCCCACGGCGGCAGGGCGCTCTTCACACAGGAGCCTGGACCGAATTACGAGGAGCGTTCAAAGGAGGCGCCTGTCGCCTTCTCACCACCTGTGGGGCTGCGCTCCAGCCCTGCCACGAACAAGCCCCCGCCCGGAGCAAAGCACTCCCGTCAGAACGACGACAGACGCTTGGGGACAGGTTCCCGGGCAGCCTGGGTCCAGGGCCGGGGTCCTCTGTGAACTCAGCCCCGGAGTCGGGGCGTCGGCGCGCTCAGGGCCCCCGGTGCCCGCCGCCCCAGGGCCGCCGCAGAGCCACCGGCCGGGCCGTGGAGCCCACGCGGAGGCTGTGCGACTGGGGGCTCCACCTGACCGACCCCCGCCGCTTCCCGGTCCCTGCCCCCGCCCGGAGCCCTTCGCCTGCCGGCACCGCGGCGCTCACCTCGTCCCGGAAACCCGCCGTTTCCCGCGCTCGGACCAGATTCAAACCCGCCCGCCCGCGCCCGCGACGCGCTCCGCCCGCCTGCGCGTCATCACGCGCCGCTCTCGCGAGAGCCGGGCACACCTGGGCGGGGCCGCCGGAGGGCGCGCTGCACGCCCCGCCCCGCCCAGCGGCGTCCTGACCACGCCCTACGCTGCATACCCCGCCCCGCCCTGCCTTGCTCTGAGCCCGGGCCCCGCCCCAGGCCCCTCCCGCTCTCCCGGTCCCGCCCTGCGTTTTCTTGCTCCGAGCTCCGGCCCAAGCCTTGGAAGGCCACTGCCCGCCCAGGCCACGCCCCTCCCACGGGAGAGCAGATCCGGCTTGTTTTTATATTAATTTACTTTTTAAAGTTTATTTTGAGAGAGAGCGTGAGCCGGGTAGGGACAGAGAGAGAGGGAGAGAGAGCGAGAATCCAGAGTAGGCTCCTCACTGTCAGCGCAGAGCCCCCACACAGGGCTGGAACTCAGGAACCATGAGATCATGACCTGAGCTGAGATCAAGAACCGGACACTTAACTGACTGAGCCACCCAGGCGCCTCTCTGTATGCTAATTTTTAAAAAGTGTTTATTTTGAGAGAGAAACTCCCAAGCAGACTCTGCACTGTCAGCACGGAGCCGGCGCAATGTGGGGCTCAGGAACCGTGAGATCATGACCTGAGCAGAAATCAAGAGTCCAACTCTGAACAGAATGAGCCACCCAGGCACCCCTGGCTTTTTTTAGTCTGAAAAATAAATGTGTTTTATCAGTGGCTTAAATGGCTGAAATGACTGCAATATCAACATAATTATAAAGATTGACTTCTAGAAACGGTCACATCACTATGAATATCCAATGGAATCAATACTCTAGCAACTGGTCACCTGGTCTTCCTGAAGTGTTTACAGCCAGTCTCCCAAATTAGGCAATCCTAGCATAAACCTGTTTTTGCTACAAAGTTTCTGTGGGTCACATCTCCAGCAAGATACAGATTTCTTAAATATTTTGTGGCCATAAAGCTCTAGATTTTAAAACTTTTACATTTATTAGGGATACAAAGAGATCAAAACCATATAAAAAATTATAAAAGTTTTGACAAGTACTGGTAAAACTAAAATTTTGTTGAAACACATCTTAATGCTATGGTTAAGACTTTTTTCAGTTAACTCATGTTTCCAAGGATGAATATTCTATTCTGATATTTTGTGTTTATAGACATAAATATTGAGAAAATTTGTTCACATAAACAAATGAAAAAAAAATGGGATGAATGGGTTGCTCGGTCAGTTAAGTGTCCAACTCTTGGTGTTAGCTCAGGTCATGATCTTGTAGTCTGTGGGTTTGAGCCCCTTGTTGGGCTGTGTGCTGACAGTTCAGAGCCTGCTTGGGATTCTCTCTCTCTCTCTCTCTCTCTCTCTATCTCTATCTCTCTGCTCCCCTCCTGCTCTCTCTCAAAATAAATAAATAAACTTAAAAAAATGAAAAAAATTAATAGTAATGACACTCTATTCCTTGAACATATTTTAGTTAAATGCCAAAAGTCACATACTGATCACAAACATATCATCAATTTTTTTCTTTACATTTTATATCTATGTATTTTTTAAAAATCCATCCATGAAAAAGGAGCCAGGTGTTGGTTTCCTACAGGGGGAATGTTCTCATGGAGGAACCTAAGGCTAAGCTGGCCCACGTCATTTCTTGTTCTTTAATGGATTCTGCGGTGCCACGCTTGTCCTGTCAGGTCCAGGAACCTCATTCAGTGAATGCAAAGTCCTCTTGGGACCGCCCGGCTTGTTGCTGAGCATCGTCAATCAAATCAAGGCCCTGCCATCCCTCTGGACCTCGCCGTCCACTCCCCGGAAGCTTTGATTTTGTCAGATCCGCACAGACCCAGAGCTCTACCCCCATCAATTCTTTTATTTTAATTTGTATCAGCTAATAAGTTGATAGGGCTTTCCTTCAATTTTTGTTGAAAGCAAAGACTTTCAACACCTGAAATTCAAAATACATTTTTATCCAGTCACTTGGAGTCATTCACTTTCTTAGTTTCTAGAAAGTTTGCCAAAAATCTTTGCCCACATACATTCAGTCGCTATTCATTACAGTGTATTGTTTACTCTTTCATTTTAAAGGCGTTTTTGTTGATATTATTTTTTAACATAAAAGCTTTTATCTCCTGATTTACATATTTTTCCGTTGGAGTTTCCTCATCCATACAATGGGGGCAGGGATGGTCTGAGTGAGTGAAGCTCTGGGAGGCCATTCCCACAATGCATGAACGTGCCTTTCCTCAACAGAATGAATCCCAGGCCTCCTCCAAACCCCGTACAACTTCACTCTGTCTTCAACCCTGTCGTGTGACGCAGCCTCTGAACCCTCCTCTCCACCAGCCCTGTCTGCACCTCCGTGTCAAGACTATGCGCTGTTCAGCCCTACATCCTAAGTCTGGCACTTTGTTTGTTTGTTTTTAGTAAGCTCCACGCCCAACATGGGGCTTGAACTCACAACCTCAAGACCAATAGTCCCATGTTCTGCCTGAGATAGCCAGGCTCCCCCTGGCACATTTTAGATGTTTGAAGAAAATGTTTGTTTGTTTGTTTGTTTTTGTTTTTTTTCAACTTTTATTTATTTTTGGGACAGAGAGAGACAGAGCATGAACGGGGGAGGGGCAGAGAGAGAGGGAGACACAGAACCGGAAGCAGGCTCCAGCCACCAGCCCAGAGCCTGACGTGGGGCTCAAACTCACGGACCGCGAGATCGTGACCTGGCTGAAGTCGGACGCTTAACCGACTGCGCCACCCAGGCGCCCCGAAGAAAATGTTTTCTGAATAAATGAACGAATAAGGTGTGAGGGTGATCTCCCTTCCCACGTGGTAAGGTTCTAAGGCCCCATGGCAAGGCAATATAAACTAAGCCTGAAGCTGTTTGGGACGGAACACATAGGCTAAAATAATATTTCAATAAAGGACCAGCTATAAAATTCAGGGTTGTTTTTTTTTTTAATTTTGTGTTGGGCAAATAACACAAATCGCATTGTTCAAATTCAAAGGAAACCACTCTTACCACTTTCCTGAGTATCCTTCCAGAAAATTTCTGGAAGAAAACACAAAATTTGTCACTTCATTATAATATTTGTAACCAGGAAAATAAGCTAAACAAGAGGACATCACTGGCTAGGAACTTGAACATGGGGCTGATGAGAAGGAGCATTTCACGGTTGTTCTGGGTGGAGCAGAGCACAGGGCCAGCCCTCAGAGCTGGACGCCCTCCGGCCCCTGAGTCACTGATTCCAAGAAAGAGGGAGAGGGTTCGTGACTAATCAAGAGGCAGCTGCAGAAACATTTCCTTCCTTTTTGTGGTTTTATACTATAGCGTCTCTAAAAGTAAAAGTTGAACTTGGGAAATGTGGATGTGGATATTTGAACAACAATTAAAGAAAAAGCAGAAGTCATTGGAAGCTCAGGGCCCACCCTCGCCCTCTACCCGTGGGAACTGGGCCAACAGGCCCCACAGGACACCTGCCGGGCCTGGATTGAGTGACCCCTTAGGGGAGCCCTAGGGGTGGCAGGGGACAGCTGGCTGCCCCTATGCGTGCTGTGAAAGCTCCTGGGTGCACATACGAAAAGAAGTATGAACCCCACCTCATACCATTCACAGAAATTCGCTCAAAGTGGATCAGAGACCCCCCTTAAAGCTAAAACCATAACATGTCTATAGAGGGCGCCTGCGTGGCTCTGTCCTTTGGCGTCCCACTCTGGATCTCAGCTCAGGTCTTGATCTCAGGGGCGTGGCTTCAAGCCCCACGTTGGCCTCCGTGCTGGGCCTATTGTTAAAAAACAACAAACAGGGGTGCCTGGGTGGCGCAGTCGGTTGAGCGTCCGACTTCAGCCAGGTCACGATCTCGCGGTCCGTGAGTTCGAGCCCCGCGTCAGGCTCTGGGCTGATGGCTCAGAGCCTGGAGCCTGATTCTGATTCTGTGTCTCCCTCTCTCTCTGCTCCTCCCCCGTTCATGCTCTGTCTCTCTCTGTCCCAAAAATAAATAAACGTTGAAAAAAAAAAATTAAAAAAAAAAAAAAAACAACAAACAAAAACTAAAGCATCTATATATGTCTTTCCTCTTCCTTCTCCTTCTAAACAATGTCCCTGGAACAATTTGCTCTTCAGGAGACCCTGACCATCACCAAACCTTTCCTTGCAAGCCTTCAGTGCTTTCTCCTTGCTTTAGGAAAAACACCAGGGTGCCCGGCCCTTGCCTGCCTCCTCAGCCTGGGCTGCGCCCCTTTCTGACTTGTCCGTTCCTGGGGACCCCGCAGGGTCCCTCACTCAGTGCCTTCACCCCACCTGCCTGAACCCTCCCTTCCCCCTCACTGCCCATGGCTCACATGCCCTGCAGAGCTCAGCTAGTGTAATTTCCTCCTAGACACAGAACTCTGCCCACAGCACACAGCATACAGTAGGCGCTCACTGAATGCATGGAAGAATGTGTGTCCACGGGCTTGGCAGTGACCCTACTGAGGCCCCTTGTGGAGCTGAAAGAGAAATCAGACACACCCGGTGTCCAATTCGCAGGAGGAAAGGTGTCATCATGAGCAGGGCCCACCCTTCTGAGTGTCCCCAGGATGTCATTCACATTTGGCTAAATCTACCAGCAACTTCTATTAAACATGTGGCCCCTGACCCCTTAGTCAGGAACCAATGCCCTTTCCTTTCTTTCCTTTTAATATTTACTTATTTATTCAGTGAGAGAGAGAGAGCATGAGCAGGGGTGGGGCAGAGAGAGAGAGGGAGAGAGAGAAGCTGAAGCAGGTTCCTCGCTGTCAGCGGGGCTCGATCTCAGGAACCGTGAGATCATGACCTGGGCCGAGACCAAGAGTCGGACACTTCACTGACTGAGCCACGCAGGCGCCCCAATACATTTAATCTTTTTTTTTAATGTTTATTTTTGAGAGGGGGGAAGGCAGAGAGAGAGGGAGATACAGAATCCGAAGCAGGCTCCAGGCTCCACACTGACAGCACAGAGTGGGACACGGGCTCGAACTCACAAACCTCCAGATCGTGACCTGGGCCTCACGCTCAACCAACTGAGCCACCCAGGCACCCCACACTTAACCTTAATAACAATGGTCTAAAAGTAATTATTTTGCTGTATTTATTTATTTATTTATTTATTTTAATTCGCTCATTTTTGAGAGCGGGGGAGAGAGCAGGCACACACCTGCGCGTGTGCTCAGGCAGGGAAGGGGCAGAAAGAGGAGGGCAGACGGAGGGTCTGAAGCAGGCTCTGCGCTGACAGCAGACAGCCCAACAGCCCGACATGGGGCTCAAACCCACGAACCGCAAGATCAGGACCCGAGCCGAAGTCGGACAGCCAACCGACTGAGCCACCCGGGCGCCCCTATTTTGCTGTCTTTACATTTAACTGTGCTGGTTTAGAAATCACCTCAGTCCTTTCCTCATCCTGAGAAGTCTGTAGAACATGCTGGTGGGATCTGCTATATTCTTGCCACCCTGGCTTCATAACCAGCCCTGAGACCGTGGGTAAATCATTTTCTCTGAGAGCCTGGTTCTCCTGCGGAAGGAGAGGTAGCGCTGAGATCGCTAGTGGCTCCTTCCAGCTCTAAACTTGTACAAGATGTGCAGAAACGAAGGAAACGGCACATCAAACCTCTAAAAGCCTCAGCGTGTTGCCGTGGCTACGGTGCCGCCCGGTGGGACGGAGGCCCCTGAGGTGAGAAAAGGCGTCAGTCGGCCTGCTGTCCAAGGACTGGCCAGGTGACCGCTAGCGGATTCCCATGTCATATTTCCTTTCTCACATGAAGACACACACTTGAAGGGCAATTTTGGTCACCATGCATGCTTCCACTCACGTCCTCCACTCCACACAGCTCTGAAAGATGAGATTTAAAAGAGGAAACAAAAAATGCATAGCTGTGCCCCACGGAGCATATGTGGAACAGGATCCTGAGGACATGGGTTTGCAGTCAGCAGACAGGCAGGTGCGTCCAGAGGGCAAAAGGGCTCTGCATGCACCACAGGGAACAGAGACCAGGTCTGGGCTCACTGCCCACAGCCAAGGGCCAGCTGCACCTGTTTGTCCAGGAAAAGACGGTGACAAGCTCAGAAAGCTGGTACCTATGGCACAGTTAATAGGGAGCCACGGGCCAAGACGTAAGCTTGGGACCAGCAGCCACAGCAAGTCCCCTCTCACTTGGATGCAGGAGCCGTTGTCTCAGATCTCAAGTATCGCCAAGGAGTGGGGTCTCGGAATGTCCTTTAGGACCTGCTCCGGACCAGGGATTAGGAGGGCAAAGATTGGGGAGGGGGTAGGATGAGCTTAGTTGCCCCCCAAATAATCAATATTCTGTAGACCATCTTCTCTGGCCTCAGTGCATTTAAATTAGTAACCAACACCAAAAAGGTAAGGGAAAACATTCTTGGACACTTAAAAATGTCCTGAGAAACTCGTGGAATAGAGTAAGTCCCAGTGGAGATTAGAACACACTTGGATCTAAACGGCAGGGAAGGTACTTACCACACTTGGGAAGTGAAGCTACAGCAGGTGTCGCTCGCTTCACTGAATAAATATAAACCTTTTAAAAGAAATACTGAAAATAAGTTCGATGTAAGACTCTAGGAGCTAGGAAAAGAGCAGCTTAGGAAACCTGAGGTAGATAGAAAGGAAGCAAGCAGATTCTGATACAAAAATGAGAAACAGTTGATGTAATAAACTAAAAAGTAGGGTCTTTACAAAACCAATAAAGTAAACTGACTTCTAGTAGGGTTCCATAATCAAGAAAAAATAGAGGATACAAATAAATAATATTAGGGGCGCATGGGTGGCTCATTCAATTAAGCGTCTGACTTCAGCTCGGGTCATGATCTCACAGTTTGTGGGTTCGAGCTCCGTGTCGGGCTCTTTGCTGACAGCTCGGATCCTGGAGCCTGCTTCGGGTTCCGTGTCTCCCTCTCTCTCTGCCCCTCTCCCACTCATGCTCTGTTTCTGTCTCTGAAAAATAAATACATGTTAAAAAAATTTTAGTAAAAAAACCAAATAAACAAAATTAGGAAATTAAAAGAAAATGCAGCTATGATATAATAGAAATATTAAATTCATAAGAAATATTTTTGCAATAAATTTGAAAGCATAAAGTGGATACTCTTCAAAACTGATTTGGTAAGAAATAAACACATAAACTAATACAAAATTTTGAAACAAATTTTAATCGAAATCTCCCTATTCAAAAGGTAATGGTTCAGAAACTTTTATAGGCAAGTTTCACCAGCTTTTCAAGAAACAGATGATCGCTATCTATACAAATTGTTTCCGAGAACAG
This sequence comes from Leopardus geoffroyi, assembly GCF_018350155.1. NCBI lineage: Eukaryota > Metazoa > Chordata > Mammalia > Carnivora > Felidae > Leopardus > Leopardus geoffroyi. Next base: position 169,233,751 of record NC_059331.1, read on the forward strand.
AACAAAAGGAAAAAGACTCACCTCACAGGACCACAATCCCAAATAAACCATGTGCACGCAAGCCTTGCCTCAGGCCCTGCTTTCAGGGGAACCTAGGCTCAAACTCAGTTTGAGAAGATGATCTTGGAAGATCTAAACGTACCCACACATGCACATCCACACGTGGGTATGCAGACACATACGCACACATGTGTGACATGCACACACAAACACGCAAGTGCACACACAACACACATGTATGCAGACACGCGTACGCACATGCACGTGGCATGCACATACAAACACGTGTGTGCACACACAACACACGTGTATGCACATGCGACATGTACATACAAACGCGTGTGTGCATGTGCACACATAATACACAGGCGTATGCACACACACGACGTAGATACAAATGTGTGTGCATGCGCACACGCACAGTACACATACGTATGCACACACATGCATGTGACAGGCACATACAAACACACATGGGCACACACATAATACACATGTGTGTAAAGATACGTGTGCGTGGCATGCACAAACACGTGTGTGCACACACAATACACATGTATGCACACGTGTGGTACATACAAACAAGTGTGTGCATGCGCACACACAGTACCACATGTGTATGCAGACACATGCAGACACATGCACATGACACACAAACACGCATGTGTGCACATACATAATACCACGTGTGTGCAGACATGTGTATACACGTGCGTGTGGCACGCACATACAAACACACGTGTGTGCACACACCCACAGTATACACATATCGGTACCACACACGCACGCACACACACATCACTCACAACCACACACATATGTGCATACATGCTCACAATCACACAGAACATAAATACGTGTGTGCATACACAAAACACACACACATGCATCTGCACACGTGTGTACACACGTACATATATATACACAACACACATGGATATATGCACACACTCACACGCACACGTGCTCAAGTAATAGACATACCTGCACACATAACACGCACATACACCCATGTGCCCATGTACTCCCAGTGTACACACCACACACGTGTGCCCACTCACATGTGCATGCACGCACACTTTGGCACACATACTCGCACACACACTCGCGCATGCGCTGGCATACGTATACGTTTGGCCGCTTCCTCACTGGCCTGCATACCGCCTTATACATAGTGTGTGTGCACATAAACATCACTGGCTGGAGAGCATTATCACAGCCTGGCCTTCCTTTTGTGTTTTGAGAAAGTCAACAAGATGCTGCATAGGTTTACATTCTCAAAGAAGAGGAGTACACGAGTGTACAACAAAAAGTTCCCCAAAGCTATTTCCTACACTTGACCAGAGAGAACGAGCAGACTTCGCTAGCTCCTGTGGCCTGAGAGCTCTCCTTTGCCGGGTCCAGACCCTCACGTTCAGGGAGTGGAACCAAACAGAAATGCAGTCACTTGTGTCCGGGACGAAATGGCGACGGTCGAGGCACGTAAAGGAAATGAAACCTAAGCTTACAAGAGTTGACAGCCCTTCTCAGAAACCAGTAGAAGATATTACCAGTTCCCGAAGGCCAAGTCTGTCCACACCATCTCTGGGCTTCCTCGCCCCCTGACTGAGCTTCCCTGATACAAATAAGAAAGAAGGCCACTAGGCAACTGCCGAAAAAGCCAAATCAGTGGCCCATTTACCTCATCAAAACCCCCGTGTCCGTGAGCAACTTGAGACTCACTGCGCCCGGGGCCTTGGGGTCCCCAGCTTGCAGGTCGAAAGCCTGGCAAAAACCCTTCTCCCTGCCTTGTTTTATTCAGTACGCAGAGTTTGGTTTTCGACAAGGGTGTCCGCACGTCAGGGGCGGTGTGACGGACACTTCACCACTTGCGTCTCTGGGCAAGGTTTTGGAAGAACCGTTGCATAGAAAGCGACCCGAGAAGCTTCTGGTGTTATGTTTTCTTTAAGTTACGCGTAGAGTTGAGGCTCATAACTGAGAGTCGAAGCAGCCTGTGCAGAACTGGACAAGCAAAAGGGAACCTTGGCCAAAGCGGACAGGTGTCTTCATATTGAGTATTTGTAAGAAGGAGGAAAGAGAATTCAACACGAGAGAAGCCAGTCTCCATCACCCTGAGATGAGGTTACACAGGGGGCCGCAGTTTTGGTTTTTTTGTTTTGCTGTGGTTTCTTTTTGTTTTATTTTGTGTGTGTTTTAGTTAGGGAACCGCCATTAAAAGCTCTTTCATTATGGACGCCAACCCGACATCGCCGGCGAAGCGATCCCCAGCACGATAGGATTGACCCTCCCCGTTTCATCCAGCGGGGTGTAGGTTCTAGGTAAGTGTGTGTTCTTACAAGACGGGACACTGAGGCCAGCCTGCACGGTGTGGCCCTTGACCCCGTCATCACGTTCGAGGAAAGCCCGCGCTGGGACGGCTCTGGTGTGACCTGGCTGGTCTGCGGTGTCCTCAGGTGCCATCACTTAAAGCACAGTGAGCCAGGCTTCAGAAAACGTGCGTGGCGGGTGCTGGTGGAGAGCACCCGGGTGGATCAGAGGTTCCCTCTGGGAAGAGTCGTGGAGGGAGGGAGGGTGGCTCTTTGGACCTAGAAGCCCCTGGCACCCGCAGGCAGAAGGTGCCGGACGCAGACACATCTGCGGCAGGGCTGAGAGCGGGCTCCCACAGGCCGCGTGTGAAGCTCCCGGCCGACCAAGTGTTCGCCCACTCTGTGTGTGACCTTCCAGTCCCCAAGGCCCGACCAAACCGTCTTAAGAGACGTCGCATCATCTTTCACAAACGTAACGCGGAGTGGGAGAAGCCGGACGTGCCCACACGCCCACCGGAAGCTCGGAACCGACTGAGCCGACCTGTAGGCCGGGCCTCGGGTGGAGCCGCCTCGCGGGTGTGGCCGCCTCGCGGGGGTCCCGGGGGGATGCTCGTCTTCGCTGCGGCGCGGCTCACACAGGACTCCGCTTGTGAACAGTCCAGGCAGGACGGCGAGGGTTTGCGCACGTTTCTGTACGTATTTTATACCACGATGAACAAAAGTGAGAGCAAACTGTGTTGGGCTGCGGAGGCCGCGAATCCTCAGCAAGGCTGGGGGCGGGGGAGGGGGGTTGCTGGAAGCGACCCCCGGAGGAAGGCCGGGCCGACGCATGGCCGCAGGCAGGGCAGGCAGCGGCCCGCATACCACCCCCCTCCCCAGGCGTGTGGGGAAGGCGTTGGCGCTCTTGCCCTTGGACAGACCGGGAGGGACACCACACCAGGAACTCAGGAAAGTCAGGCCGGTGGGGGCCGTGCCTTGGGAACGTGGGTGACAAGACAGCGTAAGGCTGTGGCAGGCCTAAAGGGGGTGGCACCCATGCAGGCAGCAACCCTGGGGGACAGAGCGGCTACAGTGACACGTGCTTGCTGCCTGTCACGCGCCGGCCTCCATGCTTGGCGGGTCCGGTCTCCTTTTTTCCTCTACACCACCTTCCACACAAGTACTATGGCCGTGCCCGCTTTGCAGATGGGAAGCTGGAGGCACAGAGACCTCTCTGACTCGCCCTAGGTCACACAGGGCCAGGAGTGGGGTCTGAACGTGGGCAGTCTCTGAGCCATGTTCCCAACCACTGGGCCGCATTCCTTTCCAGACTCAAGATACTTCGAGTACAGAGAGCAGGGATTATCCAAAGAAATCCAGAAAATTAGAGCGGTCGTAAATAAATGCATGCAAACACGAAAAAGTGACATTAACTCCTTCAGTGCTTCTCGGAGGGCAGGCAGGCTAGCGACAATTTTTTTTTTAATTTTAAATCTGGGAGTGCCTGTTTTTCCAACTTCTCTGAAGGACTGTTTTGTCCAACATGGGACACTTGGCTGCCAGGCTCCCTTCCAGCCCCTGTGTCCGTCCCCCCCGCGCCGGCCTGCACGGCCTGTGGTGAGGACCAGCGGTTATCTTACAGAGAAGTCCTGCGCGAGAAGGGTCTCTCTCGCTCTCAGACTGTCCTGGACAGTTTGACCGTGAAGTGCCTCGGCCAGACCCCCTCACGTGGATCGTACGTGGCGTGCGTGGGTCTCCGTCTGGTTCGGGCAGGATCTCCCAAACGTTCTATCTGGCCCTGCTCGCCACCCCTCACCCCGAGACCCCCTCCTGCGGGCGTCTCTGTTCCCCATACATGGTCTGTTGGCCTGCCTCCAATCTGTCGATTGCTGAAATCTACGGTTGAATTCCTTTAGTAAGTTTGTATCTCATTTATCATAAACTCCAGAACTTCTATTTAGTCCTTTTAATAATCTCTCTCTTTCCTGATACTCTTTATTATTCTCACACTTGCCTTGACTTTGTTTCTTTGAGCATATTTGTAAGCTGATTCAAGGTCTCTGTCCACTTAGGCCCAACATCTGGGCTTCCCGAGGGACGGTTTCCACGGACTGCTCTCCCCCAACGCAGCCCATCCTTTACCACTGCTTTTACACGTCTTATAGCTTTCTGTTGAAAACCGGACATCTAAAATAATAATAGTGTGACAACTCTGTAAACGAGATCCCTCTCCTTCGACTTTGTCTGGCTTAGCAACTTTCTTGGGCTAATTTTCCGAAAGCTGCCTTGTCACGTGCTGCCTCCGAGGTCTCTGCTCAGCTGGCCGTGTAGCTCAGCTAAGCACTGGGGACAGATTTCCTCAGATGCGTAGGGACCGGGCCTTCTCCGTGCACGGCTCTGCAGATGCCCACCCCCTCCTGGTGCCCCAGGGATGCCGGGTTCTTCAGAGCCCTCTGTGCACATCTCATTTCCTAGACTTCTCTTTCAACTGTTTCGCCAACCTGGTACACTGCCCCCAGCAGCCGCCATGGTGCAGAACTGCCACTGATGGGTTTTGATACGGTTTTCCCAGGAGCCAGACGGGCCAACTGGCTCCCGGACGATGCGGCTTTCAGGGGCAGCTCTAAACCCACTCTGTGCCCTCCCTGCTTGGCCGCAGTTCCCACTGCTATTGTAGCCCCCAGGCCGCTGTGTGACTTTTCCTCATTATATTTCCTTTTTTAAAGTGATCTCCACACCCAGTGTGGGGTTCGAACTCACGACCTGAGATCAGGAGGCACACACGCCGCCGACTGAGCCAGCCGGGCGCCCCTCATTACATTTTCTAGGAGCTACTAATCGTGTATGAGACACAGAGATTTATGTTTTTATGACTGGCCTCTTATTAAATACTTGCTGGTAAGTTTTCAGGTTATTTTCTTAGGTTTTACAGGCAGACAATCTTGTATTTGAAAATGACTTCTGGGGCGCTTAGGTGGCTCAGTCGATTTGGGTGTCTGACTTTGGCTCAGGCTATGATCTCACGGTTTGTGAATTCGAGCCCCGCGTCCGGCTCTGTGCTGACCGCTCAGAGCCTGGAGCCTGCTCTGGATTCTGTCTCCCTCTCTCTCTGCCTCTCCCATACTTGTGCTCTTTCTCTCAAAAATAAAGTGTTAAAAAAAAAAGAAAAAAGACTTCCTCCCTACAAAACATAACCTCTCTTTTCTTTTCATATCACATTGCCCAGGGTTTCCAGAATAACACCAAAAAAGGTAGACCTCCTGGCTCCTTCCCTACGTTTGTGCTCAACTGTTGCTCAGATGATCATACTGTTGGCTTTTTCTTGCAGTATTTTTCTTTTTCACGTTTGTCAGTACCTTTCTCTTTAGACTTTACTAAAAACTGTCAATAGGTGTTTGTCTTTAAGTGGAAACTTAAGACAAATTAATGTTAAGGTTTTGCCAGACTTTAGCTTTAGTTTATTCAGTATCTGATTGTTCACAGTGATAAGCAACTAGAAAAAGATTTAGGTGACACCCTTACGATCTGTGCCCTTGAGAGCTGACAGCGCAGCCAGGAAATGGTTTTCAATAACGCAGAACCACGGGCGCCTGGGTGGCTCAGCGGGTTAAGCGTCAGTCTTTTGAGTTCGGCTCCGGTCGTGATCTCACCTTCGTGTCGGGCTCTTCGTTGACAACATGGAGCCTGCTTGGGATTCTCTCTCTGCCCCTCTCCCGTCCTTTCTACCTCTCAAAAATACACTGTAAAAAAGATAAAGCAAAGCACTGCTGTGATGCTAAGTCTATGACTGGAAGCAGCACGGTGCTGAGGCCTTGTAACCGGGGGCGGGGGGTGTTGGTCCGGGACACCCGGGGAAATCCACTCCAAGGCAGGAAGCGAAGGGCAGTGGGAGTCAGCTAGGCCAGGGGCAGGGGAAGGGCAGGTTTGGGGTACTGATGGGAAGGAGGGTGGGAAGTCTGTGGAACCGAGAGGAAGCGTCAGGGGTGAGCGGCACCGTGGAAGGAAATACGGCTGGGAAGGCCTCAGGGCGTGGTATGCTGGGGGGGGGGGGGGCTTTATTCCAAGAGCAAGGGAGAGCGGTAGTGAGTTGGAGACGTGTTTTAAAAGACCGCCTGGCCTGCGGCATGGAGGGTGCAGGCGGAGGGGACGCAGCTCCAGCACTGGGGGTGGCAGGCAGCACGGGCAGGGCCGTGGGCTCCTAGCAAAGCGGACGTCTTCTCGACTTGAACTGAAGGGCCTGGGGTCTGCACGTGGGAGGAAGGCAGAGGGACGGCCGAGGTCTCCACCTCAAGCTCCCGGACAGACGCCGGCAGCCGGACAGAAACACCGCGGGCCCCTCGTGCAGAGGGCTAACAAGGAAGCGCCGGGTTAGCGGGTGTTGAGCCCAGCAGCAGAGTCTGCGTTGCAGACATCAACGTGGACACCAAGTTGTCAAGGGCTGTCAAGCAGAATGCAGAGTAAACATTAAAAGAGGGACTGGGACTAAAACTTGCGTCCGTCCGCATTTACGGTCTGGCTGGAGAACCGGAGGGCCAGGCGTGTGGCCGCGGGCGCCCCGCGGCAGGGGGGGCTCCTCCGGGGCTCCCCCTCCTGCCTCAGCCAGCCTCTCGTCCGCTCTTCTCAGGACTCTGCTTACAAAGCACACAAAAAAGACCGTCGTTTTCTACTTGCGATGGCCTTTCAGATGAGTGTTTTCAAGACTCCGAGTCCAAGGCGGGCAGAGAAGAGCCAAGATGGGAACAAGAGACGAGTATCAACGACCTGATGTTCCTTTGAAAATGAAAGAACTCACAAATAGCATGTATAAAGAATCTACTTACTACTTTTCAAGTTACTTGACCACACGTTAAAAATTTCATTTCAAAAGACAAAGGAAAAACAAATCACAAGTGAGCTAACATAAGAGTTTATTGAATAAATACATGCACTGTCATGTAAAATTAGTTGATCAAAAAGGACATTCTCTAATAATTAAAAAAAGCCCTCTGCTGTTTTCCATCTGCAGTGGCGGACAGCCCGAGTATAAACGCGCACATACGCTGGTCTCCACTGAGCTTCAGTTCCTGAAGAAAAAGGGCTGACCTCCCGACGAACACTATCTCGTAGCACAGAACAGAGTTGCCGTGAGTACAGCAACGATCTGGAACTTGGCAACACCGGCGTCACACTTCCATACGCTAAGGCACAGGAGAAGCAACCCACATGGACAAACAGAACTCAAATCTGTGTAAGTTAATTTTCCTCCCGTTGATTCGGCTCAATACAGAGAAGTTAACGTTCCCTTTTCCTAGACGAATCGGTCATTAAGGAGCAGGGATGCCGATCTGGGGACCCTGGAGTGCGGAGTCCGGCCGTGAGCGGAATTTCTCAGTCCTTCCCACGGAATACCAGAGCTTCCCACTGACCGCTCATTCGGCCATGAAGGACAGAATCACACCTGGAAAGGTTTTTTGTTTTACGTCCTCAGAATCATCCCTTTCCTTCTAAAGAGAAGGAAGCCCGCTGCCAAGGTCCACCTCCAGGCTCCTCCGTCCCTGCGGCACAAGGCGGTGTCATGCTGCCACTGGCTTTCTGCTCTCCCTTGTACTTATTTTCCCTAATTGCTTAGAGCGCTGCCTAAGGTGAATACATACAGCAAGGTGAGCACAAGGCAAAACCCAGATGTTCCGGATGTTGGTAAAATTAACTGGTATTGTAAATTCCAGTGAGCGGTCGTTCACTTTTTATAGATTATGCCAGAGGCCCTTCAACAGACTCAACTGAAAAAAAATCTTCAATAAATCTAATACCATGGACCGACGACTAGGTTTATTAAGTAATTACCTGCCTTTATCGCGCTGCTAAAACACCACCGCAGTTAAATGTTTTGTGGGCACCAATATATTCATCCACTTCCTCCTGTACATTAACATGGGAAATGGTTTATAATGAGGCTTTACAGTGAAGTTCCATCAAGTAGGAAGCAGAGAGATTACACTGGTCTTTATGATTACATGAACCGTGTTGTGAGGCTATAGGCTCCATTATATATAAACCTCCGGTTTAAAGTGTGAACTAAAAGAAGGGTAAGATCTGTTGGCAGGCAGAAGTACGCAAGGTAACAACCAGCATCCACCACAGGCACTTTGGTGTGTTTGGTCACACGGGCCGCCCACGAGTCCGTGGAGTGATTCATGGTAAGATCCCCAGTTTCAACCACAAAGCTCGATTTCCCCAATGTCCTCACACATGATTTCAGAATGTTCTGACAGCTAAGGACTCATTTGCACCATACGGCTTAACATACTGAAAACTCTTTCTGAGTCCGTGCGTGTTTCTCACAGGCGTGCACGGCTTAGACACTGCCACGGAGCCTCAACCCCCAAGAGGTCTGGGACTCGAGGATGTAAAACATGCTTTTAGTAATCTAAACAGAAAAACATATTCCAAAACAAAAACTGTATAACAATATCCCAATACTGAGGTCAGTCACGGCATAAAGTGAGGAAACCCCGGAAACGGCTAATTACAATCACCAGCCGCCGTGCTGGAACCCTGTGGCCCCAACAGTGGCCTCTGTGTTGGGCAAAAGGAAGCCAACGCCACCTCAGCGGTTCTGTCAACGTATGATGTCACACTGACGGGTGAATGAACGAGCTGTTGGTTTTTAAAACAATTTCCTCCTTACCCAGATCCACCCCACAAACTTTATGGTGGCCACATGAGCCTGTCTCTGTCTTCACAGGCTGGGAAAACACTGAAAACTAACAAACCTTATGACCGACTATTTCACAATAGCCTAACTGCTAACACTGAAAATTTGGGTTGTATTTTAGGAAGCGTAAGTGTGTATCTGTACTATTTCATGAATACATTCTATCAAGCAATTAAGACATTTCATGTAAGAAACTTCAAGTTAGTGCACCATGATGACATGACATCCTCTTAGTATTATGTATTACTCAGTTACGCATTTTTCCTTAGAAGCACTTCATCTGACTTCTCAAAAATACATATTTATATTTATAAAAGTGGTAATATTTTGAATATTTTCTTCATTCGTGATGGGCAGAACTATACTTATTTAATATTTAGTCTTTCAGCTTTTCTTTTTAAAAAGAAAATACCACAAAATTGGTCACTGAGAACTTTTCCTGCGAAGACAAAATGATTATGTGTCATAAGAATTTAATAAGTCTTAGAAAAAAAATATATTTCCTTAATCCATTTTCTTCAGAGTTCAAACCAGCAGGTAGAGATTATAAAAAATAGTCTATTTACATGGCAGAGTGTACCTCAGCGATGTACAAAACAAGGCAACAGTAAAGCATATACATAGATCTGCTTCCTCATCGATACAACAGACATACAGCCTTACGCGACACAGTAACTAACTACTACCCTATTATATGCTAGAATAACCGGCAAATACTACAGGAAATTAAACATATAAAATTTAATGATAATATTGGCCAAATATGCCTAAAACGTCAACATGTTTTATAAAACTATTAAGATATGTATAACTAAATACATTGAAATTATAAAAACAATATTGGTACGTCTGTGGGAGGGTGCGCTGCGAGCGCACGAAGGTGGTTGGCACGCCGGGGGGGCTCCTCGTGCCCGGCAGGGACTACGTCACCACGTGTGGTCTCGTGCCATCTTCTGTGAGGTCGTACCTAGGGGTGCATGGGGACATGACAAGAGACATGTGGTCAACCGGGGAAAGTGTTGTGGAATAGACACACGGGGCTCGTCCGTGCTGGGACACTCACCACTGGGTCCAGCCCTTGGCCAGTTCTTCGGACGCCAGACCGACCAACACCTGTGGGTTAAACGACACCTGTAACAGCGGGTGGAGCCCCGATCTCTCTGACCTCCTGCTGCCTCAGTATGGAACCCACTGTTATTTTGAGTCTCTCCCTGTCAATGTTTTTGACCCTGATGACCCCCCGTGAATGATATGGCGGATCGCATCCAAGAGCTCTGCCCTGTATCCAGGTCTCTCCAAGTTCAGTGATGAAGAAGGATCCATGCTGACGATTTACAGGGATATCGGCTCACACTCCATTAGTGCCGGCACAGTGGATCCGGATTATCTGTAAGCGGTACATAATTCAAAACTCCTCTTCCCTAACTCAGCCTCTGTGTACATTTAATGTTAAAGAATATATAATCTTATGCAAGAGTTACATGTGAATTCTGACAAAGACCAGAGTAAATTCAGAGAAATAAAGGCACTAATTTGTTAGAAAAAGAATAGTTGGTCAGTGGAGGAGGCAGAACTGCAAGAGAATATTTTCCTTCATGTTTTCTTTCAATGTGACTCAACATTTCTTTAATTAAAAAATTAATCTTTTCTTCAACTATATGTTCACAGCATTTGTGTGAGTAACATGCCAATAATATGATTATGTAAAAACAATGAAAATAAAGTAATTTTCAAAATGTACTCATATTTTAGATGACATGGCCTTTCATGGTCCACTATTTTATAAATAAGCATTAATCAGAGAGGAAGTCCCCCCCCCCCTTTCCATTGATTTAAGTATAGTCTAAAACAATGCCCTTTGGGTAAGCGCTTAATGTTTATAAGATACAGGAACCGATCACGGTTATTTTTTAAACTTACTTTGCCAAGAAGCCCTTTGTCTTTGGACAGGAAGCCACCACTGTTCTTTACTGCTACATCCAGTGTCCTCCTCTGTACTTCTGGTAATGAAACGCTGAAATCAAAGCTGACACGGGAAAAAGAGGACCTCCCTTAAATTTCTCCATAATGTTGTTGTATTCTCATTATAACCAAAAAACAACCTTTCTGCTTACGAGACAGTTCTAAATGTTATGTTGTTTTTTATTATAAAATTGAGTTCTGTTCAATGTTTGGATCTGGCATTTCATGAAGACTCAAAAACACTTTTTGTTTCCCTTATTTTGCAAACATAACCGAAGACTCTGGCCTCCTAAGTATGTGAAAGGCCGTATGAAAGTGATAAATTACCGAATTCTACCCCTGAAACCAACACTGCATTAATACTACTAATTACTAACATTTAGTAACATGTCAACTAAAATTTAACTAAAAATTAAAAAAAAAATCAAATAAAACAACACTAAGTATGCGAAAGACCCTACTGCCTGTGGCTCCCTCATGTATAGGGACGGGTGTTCTTTGAATGTCTGCCCTGACTCTTCCTAGTAGTTACAATGGGGACTGTGGATGTAGGTAGGACCCACTGGTTTTCTCATCCAGGCCAAAAGACTAAAGAGCAGTGATTACAAAGCCGGGGTGAGTGAAATAAAGAAAAGTAGTATGTGATACAGCTTCATGGAAGGGAAAAGATCCGCAGTGCACTTTTTAATGGCCAAAGTCAGATGCTACAAACAAAAATGCCTCCAGGGAACCAAGTCCTCAAAGCTGGCTGGAGTTCAGCCACTGTGAGTCAGGGTCTCTGGCAAACCAGAGGGCAGAGGGCCTAAGGCCTGGGAGGGATGTGGCTGGAATGTGACCAGCCTTCAGGGAGCTTCAGCAGCTAGAATCCCAGACTTGCAGGGGGCGCGGAGGGGCGTTTCCGAATCCTTAACTTTGGCTGCAACTAAGTGAGAACACTGTCAAAATGTGCTCACACCAGGGACTGGTGCACACCTCCTGTCAGTTTCTGTCTGTGATTTAAAAAGAGTTGCTGGCGTGAACATATGAGAAACAACCAGTCCATTTAAAGATAAATGTAAACAAAAGTGACAGATATTCTGACACCCTTTGACTTTACGATTTCCCAAAATGCTGTTGGTTTTTTTTAGCCGTAGACACTGTAACGTAAGGTAACGAGTTTGCAGACTGAAGCTCTTAAGGGTAGCGCAAGGCCCCCGGAGGTCCTCGAGGTGCTCTCTGGAGATCAGCACCGATGGCAGAAGCAGATATGACCTCTACTAAGACAGACTATTAAAGGGATCTCCGAAAATGTTAGACAATAATGCCATTCTTTTCACTTTTTCATTGTTTTGGAAACTAGTTGTTTTTCAGAAGAATGTTGTATTTTAAGATGTCATAGACTTATTGTTATTTAAAATAAACTTAAAATATACTTATTGTTGAATTCTTAGTTTTTATTTATAAGTCAGAAAAATCAATAGATACAACCGCCCAGAATGGAAGTTCCGCGAGGTCCACAATCACTAGTTTCCCTTCCACAGTGTGTACAGCCTGAACTTACTATGTTTAGCCACTTCTAGACCAAGTTCAAAATGTTCATTTATTTATGTTAACAAGTCCGTGTGTGCTAATCTGGAGTTTTTTCACTGATACTTCCCAACAGTGTGTTGGTTTAAATGCATTAGTCATTCAAAGGTATTGATCAAGCCTTTTTTAATTTCTGAATTCGACAGCCTACCCATCTTGAGTGAGCACCATACCTCTGGTCAAACACGGGGTTCAGTGTTTTCTTTGACACGTGTGTTTTTCTCCTTCCTGACCTCCTCTTGTCTGGTAACAAATACATGCGGACATAGGGGTCAGAGCCATCTTCAGAGAAGGCAATGAGATTTCTTACGACACAAACCAGAGAACACTCGATATTAGAATCTAGGAAAATGACCGTTAGCATCACGTTCAAACTTCCTACTTCGATTTATATTTATTTACACCACTGAGAAGCAGAAAGGAGCAAAGTGAGTTTCTGTCCTCACCCTGTGCTAGCCTGTTGGCGAACGCAACTTTCACCTCCGTTTCTTGAGCCCAGAGTTTGGGGGACATCCTGATACTTGCTCTGCTTTGAAAACGGAAGCTGTTGTTTCTAATGTCCAGCTCTCCCAGTGGGAGGGGATGTGGTTGGCCTCACACCAAGGGAAACCCCATCCTCAGTGCTGCCAGGCTGCTCCCCCAACTCTCTACCCTTCGTTCACCTAAACCTTTCACCTCCTTTGTGCAATCCATGCTGCTCTTCTCCTCGGACACCTGGTCTGAGCCAAACAGAGTCTAGGAGTTAATTATATGCAACCACTTCAAATTATTCACTTACCGATCAACCTGAAAATCTAGTTAGGGGACTATTTGCTGAGAGTCCTCTGCAACAGTAATTATCTCACAGCAAGAATGTATAAGGTGCTCAATCAATAGGTTCAGAACTGAAGTCTACATTTATATAATTTCCTATGTTTCTAACAGCCTTTCATTATTTTTTTTTTAAGTTTATTTATTTACTTTGGGAGACAGAGAGAGAGAGAGAGAGAAAGAGAGAGAGTGAGAGAGATAGAACCCACATTTTTGAGAGACAGAGCATGAGCAGGGGAGGGGCAGAGAGAGAGGGAGACACAGAATCCAAAGCAGGCTCCAGGCTCTGAGCTGTCAGCACAGAGCCCAACATGAGGCTTGAACTCACAAAGTGTGAGATCATGACCTGAGCCGAAATCAAGAGTCAAATGCTGAGCACCCCAGGCGCCCCTCTAACAGCCTTTAATAAGATCCAAATACTTATGCCGTACATTTATATCCTAACTACTACTGAGAGAAGTCACACAGAAGGGAAATAATTAGTTGGCTCCATAGCATCATCACTAATCAAAGACAAATTAAAGCAACGTTGCCAGCTCATGTTACACTTACTAAATCAGTACGCAGCACAATAAACTTCCTGACGGGGGCAGGAGAAGATACACCTGTACCCTGGGTACCAATGCCAGCTGGCATGTTCCAGAAATAGTCTTGAAAGACTATTGGCAATACCTGTCATGATCCCATCAACCTTTTGAGATCCTTCAAATTACTGACATAAACTTACTCCTGGAAATTTAATCTCAAAGAGACACTTCAAGAAAAATATGTTCATTACCATGTTACATGTAACTTGGACAATCTAAAATCCAGCAATATGGAATGTTGTATAAACTGCAGTAGAGCAGTTCAAGATGTAGTACGGGGGCACCGGGTGGCTGAGCGGGCTAAGCATCCGACTCTTGATTTCGGCTCGGGTCATGATCTCACGGTTCGTGGGTTCCAGGCCCACCTCAGGCTCTGTGCCGACAGCGTGAAGCCTGCTTGGGACTCCGTCTCCCTCTCTCTATGCCCTTCCCCTGCTCGCTCGCTCTCTCTCTCTCTCTCTCTGTCTCTCTCTCAAAACAAATAAAAATAAACTTAAAAAAAGGGGTGGATTACAAAGCAACCAAAATGTTTATGAACAGAAACAATGTCAAGAACAAAAAAAGAATGCAGCACTGAATACTAAGTCTGTAGTATAACATTATTACTTTGTCCTTCAAAAATGAAATGGGTTCATCTGTTTAGTGATGTCAGAGCTAACATTCGCCTCTCATCTAAAGCCCACCTGGGGGTTCCGGGGGCCCAGCTCACCTGCAGGAGTGCACGACCACCACAAGCTTGTTTCTCTGCGAGCTGTGTCGGATGGTCAGCTGGATCTGCCCCAGGGGCGACTGCCCCAGTGTCGTCCCACTGGGGAAACAAAGCAAGAGGTTATAGCTCTCCTCAGAACTGAACGGGAGTGAGTCAACTGGCACGAAAACAATCAAATTACCCACGGACTTGAGCATAATCTGGACTTCTATTAATCAACCAGTCAAACTCTTATCTCAAATAAGGTTTCAACATAACGTAATTATCCAAAACTGACAGCTTTCCCAGTGAGGGCCCATGGTAAAAAGGAGACTCAGGAGATGTCCTCATTACAAACATCAATTCTGTGGTCTCTGCAAAGCAACGTCTAGCCTGTAAGGACCCAACTCTACGTGTGCTCCCTCAAAGCCCCACGTGCATTGCTTGCTCTGATTTTCTCAGCAGCCTCTCTCAGGAAGCTTCTCTCTCAGGGCTGAAGCACAGACTCCTAAGCCCGCCAACGGTTGCCCTGGTGCAATGTCCCTCAAGATCATCGCAGCTACTCCCCAAATTTAGCTCCTGAGAGAAGTGCTTTCTTATTTAAAGTTCTATCTCCTCCTAGAGCAAGAGAGGAAGGGACTGACTGCTTTCTTCTGAACGCTGAACCTGAGAAAGTACGAAGGAGAGAGCACGCTGAGTGTGGGTCACACGCGTGTGACTTCCTCAACCCCCAGGAGTGCGTTTCATCTCTGCCTCCGCTTCCTATGCCTCGACACACCTCTCGGAACAACAAACAGCAAGAACGGCTTCAAAGGGCCACTTCGTTCCTTCCACTGACGGGAAGAGGTTAATGTCTGAAGCTTATGATAACTGCAAGCTGTCTTCCTCCTTCTCTGAAGAGCCCAGGAGCACAAGTATGAATCCAAAGACTAGACAACACATGACCGGTGGTAGTAAGGGGGTACTGAGCAAACAGGACTTGTTCTTCCAACACAGACACAACCACGGCACGAAGAGCGAGCATCAGCTCTAGGTCCCGCCTCCTGGTCTGAGGACAGGCACACAGGGGCTCAGACCCTCTTCTATTCACCCTGAACCCCACTGCTTCTTGGTCCCTAGTCAGGTCCTAGAAATGGCAGGTTTATTTTAACAGGCAAACACTCAGTGAGCAAAAGGGCAGGGACACCTCAGGCTCTTTTGGCTAACTCAAGACGACGTTAGCATGAGACGTGTGCTCTGATTGGACAAGGACAAAGGAGGGGTCTGGTTACTTCTCTAGCTGCCGCAGCCTCTGTCGAAGCTCCTGGGTGGCGATGGGCAGGGATATGTCTGAGGCTATGCTTGGAGTGGGCTCCTTAATGGAGATGTGGCTGGGGGAGCAGGTGGCACTGGTCTGGAGGCTGGAGGAGCTCCTGCCCAGGTCGCGTGGGCCTTGGGGGCTGGCCTCCACAGGCTGGGCCCCCTCTTCCACGCCAGGCTTATCGCTGCCCCCGACGACTGGTGTGCACGGGGCTGTGTTGCCATCACCGGAGCCTGGCGATGCGGACGCGTGAGATCTGACAGATATTTCTCTCCCTTCTTTGGAAACAGAGGGTCGCTTTACTTGAGCTGAGTGTTGGTGGTCTGGGGACCTTTCTGGCTTTTCAAGGTGGAGTATCTGCAAGTGGAAATAAACACAAAATTAAAATCAGTGACACTAGAATGGCCTGGTATATGAATGGCTTTAGATATATTCACTTGCCAATGTCTATTTAAAACTTGGCAAAAACATTATCAACAGTCTAGTCTGTATGTCCAGCTACTCTGTTATTGGAGTGATGCCACATTATAGTAAGTAGAAAAAGAAGGGGCACCTGGGTGGCTCAGTAGGTTGAGCACCCAACTTCAGCTCAGGTCTTGACCTCACAGTTCATGAGTTCGAGCCCTGCATCTGGTTCTGTGCTGAGAGCTCGGACCCTGGAGCCTGCTTCAGATTCTGTGTCTCCCTCTTTCTCTCTGCCCCTCCCTACTTGTGCTCTTTCTCGCTCTCAAAAACAAAAACTTAAAAAATAAAAAAAATGACTTAGTTCTCATTTTTTAAAAAGAAAAGAAGAGAAAGGAAAGTTTAAGTAATCAAAATTATCGCTTCCATGATGTAAACATAATTTCTCTTCAGCCTCTTCCGTTTGCGTGCATGCTTGCACAGCTGTGGGGGTGATGTCACTGTTGGGCGAGCCTGAGCCGTGCGCCCCCAAGAAAGGATGAGAGGTGAGGGCCCCCTCCCCAGTGGGCTACTGCACACACCCAGCATGAATGCCGGAACGGCCTTCATGTCCTTTGGCTTGTGTGAGCACGTGAGCCCTTCACTTCGCTGGCTTTTCACAGCCAGTGGTAAGGTGTGCAACATTCCACTGAACAAGAGCCCACACCCCAAAACCCTGCACTCCAGGGTTGCTGCAACAGTGTCAAGTTTCCCTCCTTGTAAAAAATAAAGCTGCAGCAAACATCTTTATGTTCATGGCCTCTTTGCATTCTGTCTTCTTACTGAAGGTCAGATCTCCAGAGAACGGGTTCCTGTCCCAAGGGGCTCTATGACCCATGGTCTGCAGACACTGCAGTCCTTTCTGCAGAAACTGCCTATCTCCAGAGTTGGAACCAAGTGCAAAGAGATCGTGAACACTGAACCCTCCACAGACCGAGGTTGCTTGGATTTTTTAAAAAGTGGGTTCTTCATTTTAATTTGCATTTTATTTTATTTTAAAACAATGTTTATTTATTGAGAGAGCATGCGTGCACATGAGTGCGGGAGAGGCAGAGAGAGACGGAGAGAGAGGGTCCAGAGAAGGCTCCGTGCTGATAGCAGTGAGCCCGGCGTGGGGCTAGAACCCACGAACCGTGAGGTCATGACCTGAGCTGAAACCAAGAGTCGACTGAGCCACCCAGGCGCCCCTTAATTTGCATTTTAAAAATTAGTGAGTTTTAGCATTTTCCAATCCATTTGCCAGTTTTATTTTGAACATTTCCTTAGGCACTCACAAGAGTCATTGTCTATTTTGTACAAAAAGTCTGTTTGTAATTTCTACCATCTTGAAGAACTGTATTAAATTTTCTCTCCTGAATGACCTTGGAGAATTTAGCCTGGCTTGCTCGAGCAATCTGGAAATACCAGCTGGGGCAGATGTCTAAGTCCAAGCCTCAATTCTCTCTCCCCTGAGCGCCTATAGTTGTCAGCAGTGGTTTCCTTGATCCCAGACAAGTGCCTTCCTGGCCCCAGGCTCGCAGCTATACCGCGGTCATCCTCCACGAAGGCCCATGCCCTTCACTACACTCTGGAGCAGCACCCAGGAGTCAGCCAGTACCCCCCCACCCCTGTCCACTCCTGTAATTGCTGCACGAGACTCCAGTACCCTGAGGGCGATCTTCATCTTCAGAGTGCTGTTTGGACCTGAATTACTGAGTTGAAATCGCTGGTTCATGGTCATGTCATTGCTGGTAAGCAGCTGACTGAGAGGGATCTTCAGGTGCCCCAGAGAACACTGATGCTGTTCATCTTTGACCTGCGGAACACACAGAACACATTTAGCTCTGAAGGGTCAAGACAGAAAATGTAGAGGGGCGCCTGGGGGGCTCAGTCGGTTGTGTGCCGACTTGGGCTCAGGTCATGATCTCCCGGTCTGTGGGTTCGAGTCCCATGTCGGGCTCTGTGCTGACAGCTCAGAGCCTGGAGCCTGCTTCCAATTCTGTGTCTCCCTCCCTCCCTCTCTCGCTCTCTCTCTCTCTGCCCCTCCCCACCAGGCTTCCAACTCTACCTCAAAAATAAACATTAAAAGAAAAAAAATACAAAAAAATGGAGAAATGTCCAAAATCAAGTCTTTTTTTTTTTTTTTTTTTTAAACTAGGCTTCATGCCCAGAGCGGAGCCTAACACGGGGCTTGAACTCACAACCCTGAGATCAAGACCTGAACTGAGATCACGAGTTGGTTGCTTAACTGAGTGAGCCACCCAGGCTCCTCCAAAACCCAGTCTTTAGAAAACACCTCAGCCAACTCTTTCTAAGTAGTGTTCTCATAAATGATGGACACAGTAGAAAACCTCTTAGAGACACAGAATGCTACAGTAAGTGAGGTTCCAACGAATCTCTCATTTTCTCATTGCACAGCTACAATGAGTACAAAAAAAGCACTGTGGGGTCACTTGGGGGGGCCCAGCCAGTTACGCATCTGACTTCTTTTAAAATTTTTTTTTTTTCAACGTTTATTTATTTTTGGGACAGAGAGAGACAGAGCATGAACGGGGGAGGGGCAGAGAGAGAGGGAGACACAGAATCGGAAACAGGCTCCAGGCTCTGAGCCATCAGCCCAGAGCCCGACGCGGGGCTCGAACCCACGGACCGCGAGATCGTGACCTGGCTGAAGTCGGACGCTTAACCGACTGCGCCACCCAGGCGCCCCTTAAAATTTTTTTTAATGTTTACTAATGTTTATTATAGGACATTAAAAAGACATTAAAGGGATATTCTAAATAATGTTGTGCCAAGAAACTCAACAATTTAGATGAAATAGATGAATTTCTTAAAAAACATAAACATCAGGGGTGCCTGTGGGCCTCAATCGGTTAAGCGTCTGACTTCAGCTCAGGTCATGATATCACAGTTCATGGGTTCAAGCCCCACGTCGGGCTCTGCTGACAGCTCAGAGCCTGGAGCCTGCTTCAGATTCTGTGTCTCCCTCTCTCTCTGCTCCTCCCCTGCTCTCACTCTGTCTCTCTCTCAAAAAATAAACATAATTTTTTTTTTTAAAGCATAAACATCAAAAATCATGAAGAAAAAAAGAGATACCCTAGATAAATCCGTATCTACGAATGGAATATAATTTGTATTTAAATGCCTTCTCATGAAGAAAAGTACAGGCCTAGATGGCTTCACTGGTGAATTCTTGAAGCACGTGAGGAGAAAGCCCAATTCTACACAAACTCTTCTAGAAAAATGTAAAGAAGGGAACATTCCCCAACTCATTCTAGGAGGACAGCATTACCCTGAGAAAAAAAACAAACTTACAGATTAGGATCCTTCATGACTAAGATACAAAAACTCAACAAAATGTTAGCGAGTTACATTGGATACATAAAAAGGATACTACATCATGACCAAGTGGAACTTATCCCCAAACAAAGGTCTGTAAGGTTTAACATTCGACAATCAACAATAGAGTCCACCATGTTTACAAACATGGACATCATCTCAACAGTTATAGAAATAGTTATTGAAAATAGTTATAGAAATAGTTACAGAAAAGCCTTTGAGAAAATTCAACATCCATTCATGACGAAAACACGCAGCAAACTAGCAGTTGGAGTAGAAGGAAGCTTCCTAGACAACAGACCTAATGGTGAAACCTCAAGGCTTTCCCCTTGAGGTCGGAAGGGAGGGGAAGAGGTCTACTCGCTCCAGAGGCCGGAGGGCCCAGCAGGGCAAGAGGAGGCAGGAAAAGGAAGTGAAAGGCACCCAGATCGGACACACAGAAGTAGAAGTGACATAATTAGCAGACAACATGACTACCAGGTAGAAGACAATCCTAAAGTATTCACAAAAAGCTATGAGAATCATCAAATACAATAATATAATATCCACAGACAAAAATCATTTGCACTTCTAGATACTAGTAACCAAAAGTTGAAAATTGAAAAAAAAATTATGTATCAAAAAGTATGAAATACTTAGGGATAAATCTGACAAAGATGTATCAATTATGGTGATGAGTCCATAAACTGTACTCTTTAAATCTGGGCACCTCTTTGTACGTTGGTTATATTTCAACAAATCTATTAAAAAAATGCAAATAAAATACCTCGACTTCAAGGTCCTGGCGCTTGGGATTGTGAATGAAGAAGGTGAAGTTTTCTTCCCATACAGGTTCATTGGTTTTGTACCGAATCTGAAAGAAATAACCAAGTACCAGCTCTGTGGTATTTTCTGTGGAAAAGGGCTACCAAGACTGTGGTTATTCATTTACTGTGTTTGGAAGCTTAGGACTTTAATTAAATTCCAAGCCACTTATTTGCTGAGCATGTGCTGTGTGTTAATTGTGAAAAGTGTTCAAAGATGGAGACAGTCCAAAGCTTTTAGAGTGTGTCAGGGAAATTGACAGTTATGAAATCCCAACCTCTGAGCCCATCCCAATGACAAGAGTTCATCTGCTTGGTTTGGCCTTTGTTCTACTATTTTCCCAGGGACCACATAATGCTAGAAGTCAGGAAGCTTCCTAAATTGTGAACATTTTAAAGCGAACAATGGCCTGTAACTGTAAATAATCCCTGAAATATTTTCTTTTAAATTAGGAAAGTGGAACACATTACAACAACAGCAATGCCCTCTGAATGCCACAGAATTGTGTTTGTTGAATTTTAAGGACTGCTGGTTATCTTTCAAACAAAATATTTATAGAGCATTCAAAGGAAACTTAGAAATTTATACCACGTCATTTATCCACGAAATCAAGCAAAAGCATATTATGTCATTTTTAAAATTTATTTTTTGAGAGGGAGAGAGACAGTGGGGGGGAGGAGTGCGAGAGAGAAAGAGAGACAAACTGAGCTACCCAGGCACCCCCCTTTTTTTTGTTGTTATTTTTAAACATAAACAATACATTCGTTACCCAATAAAGAAGTTCGTTATCTGGGAACTAACTGATTTGAGAAAACGAGAGGAAGATATGGAAATCAATGCCTCACGCCTGCACTAGCAGCCCGCTGACAGTCCCCCACCTAAGACCAGTAACAGTGACATCATAGGAAACCGGTCAGCACCTCCTCACCTTGCTCTCCTGGGCCTTGTGTCCAACCGACATCTGGACAAGAGGGTTTGGATTGCTGTTTATTTTCTTCCCTGACTATCCAAAAACAAACAAACAAAGAAAAAATAAGACAAAATAAGTAAACATACATCTTGAACTGGGGCTTACTAAAAATGAAATTAGTGGCTCATATGAATAGTCCTTTCTAATTAATTCTAACACTTCAGTTACAGGGACTATCTGGGAACAATTTAACTGGAAAATAATTGCTGAGCATATCCAAAGCCATAATTGGGTCTACCATGAAATAAATTAAGAAAATTCCTATTTGCATATGATTTTTAAATGCTAAGGCCTTTTATTTTGAAAGCAAGCTAGTTTGGAAAAATGCAAACTTCTAAATATCTTTAATGCTAATTCCAGCTCTCAAAACTCATGTTACTAGGATAAGAACATGAGTAAGTGCAGCAAATGGAAACAAAAGCATGAGGAAGGACAAACACCTGGAACACACACTTCTGAATAGCCCCCTGGTGGGAATAATAAACACACTACAAAGTATCAGAGACATATCTTCACATTTTTAACTTCGTACCTTCTGTGCAAACATGTAGCTATCAGATATCACTTCTTGCTTACCAGCTCCTAAGTAATTCTGACTGGAAGAATAAACATCAATCTAGAACTGCATTAAATTAAGCAGATACAAATATAATGAGAGAAACTCAGGAATAAGAAAACAGATGGTGAGAAGCATACCTGAGCAGACAGGTGAGAGAACATAGTGGGACACAACATACATGGGACATGAGGTTTATTTCTAACTTAGCCCCACAAGAAGATGCAGTTAAATATCTGTGTTAGTGGGAATTAATTAGGTCACAAAAAATGTTTTGTTGTTGTTGTTGTTAAACAATTTTAGAGTCAATCCTTAACACTACAGCAATGATAGAAATAGGTGTCAAATTCATAGGATTATCGGAATATTATTAGCCCAAACATACGGTGATAATCTATTTTCTGGTTCATCTTTTTGGTGTGAATAAATTCTGCAAAACGAAATAAACACCATTAAAAAAGAAAACATCCAAGGTTATAAACTACTGTGGCAGAGAATACGAACTCTTCGCCTAAATCCTTCCTTTACCACTGGAACCTGGAGTTCTAGGTGGGCACGAGTCCTCTGCACGTGAAAATTCTATTTCCCAACTTCCCTTGCAATTGGGTGTGGCCAGGACGGGGGCTGGCCTCCAGCGAGGGTGCCCCCCCTTTGTGGAGCCACTTTGGCTGGAGGTGCTGAGCCGTGGGGCCAAGGCCAGGGTTCGGCTACGCTGGAGGGAATGAAATCGTCCTCTGATATAGCAGCTGCTTTGATACAGAAATTGCTTCTTAGCTAGGGTAAGTCACTTCATCTCTGAAAAAGCAGCTGTTTCACTCCTGAAGTTACTGTGCCTTATCAATTTTGAGACACAATTTTTCTTTTTTTACCTTTCTAACATCTCTTGAAAAATTTATGGACCTGTTTCGGGGCGGATCCCAATTGGGACACAGTTGTTCTTGCCTTAACCAATTTATTTTGCTTCTATCTTCTTTTTGTTGTGTGCATGACATAATAAAAATCTGTATTTATCCCGAGTCTAAGAATTCTTCCAGTAGACACAAACACTATCAAACCTTAACGGAGCTTTCCTTTCTCAGTGGCACCTAAAATAATGGTGTATTTTTAAACGAATGATGTTCCAGATTCTATGAAAGAGGTTAAATCGTTAAGTCTTGTACCACAATGCAGTAGTCAAAGTGCACCAGCCCCAGTCAGATACACAGGTATAATGAGAATATGAGTTTTTAGTTTATCTTTTAACATTTTACTTTTTAATTTTTGATATGAATTTTAAGTAGGCACCACAACCAACGCGGGGCTGGAACTCACGACCCTGAGATTCAGAGTCGCACGCTCTACTGAGCCAGCCAGGCATCCCGAAAATGTGAGTTTAAGTTAGACTGTCTTGAATTAAGTTTCAGTGGTTTACAACGGATTGTTGAGACCTACATGTTTCATCTATTTGAACTTTGGTTTTCATGTCTAAATAATGGCCACAATGCCATTTCCAAGGCCTTGCCGTTGCACTTAAATGAAACGGTAAAATAACAATTAAAATGTACACATTATGCTAGCTACACTGAGCACTTTTTACACGCGTGATCTTAATTTACTCGATACTCCTAAAAAGATCCTATCACTTCCAGTCCATAAGTAGCAGAGGACCGGACATCTCACTACAGGTTATCCTGAGGAGTTGGGCAAGGCTGCAGTTCAAACCCAAACAGTCTGACTTGGAGCCTTCATTGCAACCGTTTCGTCTCGCTGGTCAATGATCCCCAGACATCAAAGAAACGGTGAGGAAAGACTTGATCTAATCCCTTCCAGTGTTACTGGAGCGGTTACTTCAACTACTGTGCTGATGACTACTGCAAAGGAGTAACTCACTGCTGGGTCACACCTCATGGCCTCAGTACAGGTGAGGACTTAATAAATTTACAGCGGAAAGCAGACATTTTGTCAGTCTTCTTCACTCAAAATTTAACTTCTTTTTCTAGATGAAGCTGATTCAAAACCATTCCTTCGGACAGAATTTTCTTGAGACCACTATATTTAAATCCCCCCCCGCCCCCCCCCCCGCCCCAATATTTGATCCTAAAATGTTCGAAAGAATCGGAAAAAAAAAAAATAATAAAACGCTGTAAGTCATAGAAAACTTTTAACAATTTGGCCAGAAAATACATGTTCATGTTGTTTTAGGGAGTGGAGCTTAGTTTTCAATATACCTCATTTAATGAAACTTAAAGCTTCTCAAAAGATCTGTCACCCAAACCCAGCAGCACCGAAAGCCATGAGGTCACCGACTCAGACGGCCCTAACTCAGCATATTGGAAGAGGTGATTTCTAAATGGATAGTCACCGTGCACAAGGAATA
This sequence comes from Leopardus geoffroyi, assembly GCF_018350155.1. Classification (NCBI taxonomy): domain Eukaryota; kingdom Metazoa; phylum Chordata; class Mammalia; order Carnivora; family Felidae; genus Leopardus; species Leopardus geoffroyi. Next base: position 169,258,088 of record NC_059331.1, read on the forward strand.
CCTTGAAATCATAATCTAAAGATTGGTTATGTTTTCAAATAGACCTTCTACTTCACCATTTTCACCAATTCAAATCCAATTAAAATGCAGAGGATTTAAAAGTACCTTAGATACTGCTGCCTGAGGCCAACAAAACAGAAGTCTAATTTACCATATTGGTACTTTATAAAATGTATCTTCAAAGCTGAACTTAATTTCTTCTAACTACTAATTCTTGAGTAAACAAAAAAGGATCCAACCAGACAATTAATTACTATATTAGTATGGGAGGCAGTTTGTCAATAAACCCATGTGAGTTAAAATATCATCTCTTTCAATATGTTTCAATTAGGTTTTCAAAGGGAAACTATTAGTTTACCTTTAAAGCTTTCTGAACTGCAGACTTCTTCAAGACATCAGGGTTAAATTCTAATGGGTTACTCTTTCAAGTCAGAAGAAAATGAATATACCAAGGGTTAATAAAACATGCAATGAGGAGTTTATGTAAGGTTAATAATGACACGAAAATTTATGAGAACAAACAAAAAAATCTTTAAATGAAAACCACCAACAAGAATGACACAGTAAAAATCATTTGTAGCACATACAATTCTTCTTTATGCCCAAGATTTTATCTTAGGATCAACCTTTAATCTATAAATATCAAAACACATTTCCTCTGATTACTGTTCTTTCACTCCCGCCCCTCTTGTCTTTGGGATTTGAAAAAATCCAGGAGTGACACTTTAAGAAAGGGTTCTGTTTACTATTCTTAACCCGAATAAACTCATGAAGACGTCACCCACGACAACAAGCAGATGGGCTCAAGATGCCCACGTGGCTCTCAAGCCAAATCACACCCCATACGAGCAGCTGACCCTTCCCTTGCTTCTGAACTTTACCTTCGTGCAAAACCACAGCAGAAGTGGGCCTTTTCCACTTCACTGCCATTCTCTCCCGAGTATCGAAGGCAGGGGCTGAACACTTTGTTTCAAAAGTGTATCGTGGCTTTAAAGTTCTATTATTATGGGTTTTATGTCCTAGTTTCATTGACTTTTTTTTTTTTTTTTTTCCATATAGTTACTTTCTTGCCTTCAAGAGGACAAGGCAGAGCTGTCTGTAAGCTCCTTCAAGGACTGACATTTAACATGGAAGATTTTATCATTTCGGTTGTAATTAATTTCAAATGACAAACTGCTTTTTGTTATGTTTTTATTAAACAGCAGACATCATGGTGAAGAAAGATGGACAGCCAGCTTCCCAGCCTCCGGTGGCCATGGCAGGCCGGGCCAGATGAGAAGACGGAACATCCAGCCAAAAGGAATTCATGTGACATAAAGGCCAGACCACTGAGGCGGCCTGTGGAGCTCTAAACACTGGACCCACCAGATGGGCCAGGTGAGGCTGGGAACCACCGCCCTGACATGTGAGGACCACCAACCCTCAGGTGTCACAGAAACCTCTGCTGAAGCTCACTCTGGGTAGGTGTGATGCACATCTCATTCTAACATGCACAACGAAAGCAAAAGTGAGGAGAGAGGCCGTGGTGTGTGTGGCAGAGCTAGAGAAGCGCTGTGAGATCGTGGGGGGCTGCACAGGCTCGAAAGAGAGACGGGCCAGATCACATGGGGACACTGGGAGGGGGCCAGCGTCGGCCCGGACGTCACGGCACCTTCCAGCCTCGGGCTGCTCCCCACAACTGGAGGCAGTAATAACCTGCAGTGTAGCCGCCCGGACTTTTTAAAGATTTGTATTTTTACGTAATCCGACACCCAATGTGTGACTCGAACTCACAACCTTGAGATCAAGACTCACACGCTCCACTGACTGAGCCAGCCAGGTACACCCCCTTTTTGTTTTTAAAGACCTTAAAGTAATGCCACCTGTACTTTTTACAAGTGAAATGGCACCTTGCATCATCACACCCAGTGATCTTGCTACTGTGTACCAAGTATCCAATTTTACGGATACCAAGGAGGCAACAGTGTGAACACTCATCTCAGATAAACCCCATGGACAGCTCTGTGAACTCACAAACCTGAAGTGGTAACAACCTCACTCTACGCTAGCATGGGGTAGACAGGAGGGGTCACAAGGCAGAGTTCAAAGCCCAGCTCTGGTACTGACTAGCTGTGATCTTGGGTCTCTAACCTCTGTCCCTCACACTCTCTGTGCTGCCTCAGCTTCCTTATCTGAAAAGTGATGTGATGGGGAGATTAAACAGGGCTGACAGGGAGAGCCCTTGGAAGGTGTTCAGCAAATGCATGTTACTATGTAAGTCCCAGGTTCCCAGGTTGGAAAGCTGGCCACTGGAAGCCAGAGAACACCCTCGGCGCTCCAGGGTCACATTCAGCTCCAAATCTGATCAAAACAGGAGGGCAAGGGTCGCCTGGGTGGCTCAGTCGGTTAAGCGTCCGACTTCGGCTCAGGTCATGATCTCGCGGTCCGTGGGTTCGAGCCCCGCGTCGGGCTCTGTGCTGACAGCTCGGAGCCTGGAGCCTGTTTCAGATTCTGTGTCTCCCTCTTTCTCTGACCCTTCCCCGTTCATGCTCTCTGTCTCAAAAATAAATAAATGTTAAAAAAAAAATTAAAAAAAAAAAACCAGGAGGGCAAAGTGCCGACAGTCTATATCGTCAAGAGACTGTTTCCACACGGGAGAAAGTCCTGTAGTGCCAAAGGTTCCCAGATGGCGGTAATGCATGCATGGGGCTGCAAATTAAGTATCCTGAGTAGGTAGAAGGTACAAGACCAACGGGGCTGGCCTTTACCAGAAATACCAACAGTCTCAGCCTTTGGGGGAAAATTGAGAAAGCGATGATTTAACCTGACGATGAAATCCAATTTTCTTTAAAAAAGAAAAAAGGCAATCAAATCTGGTCAAATTAATCTCACAAAACACTGTGCTGATGCCTATGATTGAATCACTAAGCAGCACTACTGTATGATTTTGATAATGTGGGAGGGAAGTTGGTTTTGATAAGCTAGCAATGTCTTAGCTCAAGATCATAAAGCAATTAAAAAATCCTGACACGAGGTCAGAAATATTTCCCTTTAAAGAAAGCAATTACAGAATGAGAAAAGGTAACTTAGAAAAACCACTGCAGACTAACAGAGTTTATGCAGGAGGGTCACACTGTTGTCCACAGCAGCTTACAACCGTCACTAAGAAACACCCAAAATATAAAGTCATTTCATAACTCGAGAGTTATAGAGAATGTTTGCCAACACGTACCAGTGACCTCATCTTGACTTTGAAAACACCTCAAATAGCAACAAGCAAGGAGAGTGAGGAAGGAGACCATGGTTACCATTTCCTACCCATGTGACTCTCAACAGCTCACCTAACCCATCAGGGTCTCGATGTCCCTCACGGATAAAATGGGGCAAAATACCTATTCTTCAACTTTTGCCCCACCCTTCTTTGATAAGAATACACTGAAAGTGCACGTGGAAACAGAAATGAAATCTCTTCGAGAGCACAAAGCATTACTACCACTGTTAGATTCAAGGGCTGAAGAACTTTATGAATCTCACTAAGTTATTGAATTAAATCAGCCTAGAAAGAGTAACTTTCTAGACTAATGACTAAGCCATCGGTGACTTTCTTTGACCCTAAAGCAAGTAAAAACAACTGTCTGCTACAAGCACCAAGAACAGTAGTACCAGGAATCAGGGCCCCAGAGCAAGACCCCAGGAAACAGAGGTAAGAAGATCAAAGTCAGCTTCCCAAATAAGTGGGTTAGAAATGCTCAGTTATCCTCTCCTGGATATTCTTTAAGTTCCTTAAAAGAAGCTGAATCATAAACTCAATGTGTTTTGTTCTCCCTTAGGAGCTCTGGTTAAAAAGAGGAGAAGGCACGCTTCCAGGGCAACAGGTGGACATGCGTCTTCACTGACCATCCCCACAGGTACAGCTGGCACTTCAGGGAAGGGCAAGTTCTGACACTTCTGTGTTTCATCAGGAGGGAAAAGGAGATCTAAGGACGTTTTCGGAAAGCTTGCAAATAAACATTTACATCTCACATTGAGATGAACCCTCAGAAAATCGGCTTTAATTATTACGGTTTCACTTTCCCCTCAGAAGAATTTTTATCTTTATTTTTTTACGGGCCAGTAGCAGCTTAGGAATGTCAGGATTCTTCACGACTCACCAGATTTGTTCATCTCATCATCAGATGTAGTCACCAAAGTTGGTTACAGCGGTGTTACTTTTACAAAACAAGCACAAAAGAAACACACGCACAGTAACTGAAATCATGCAAGAAAATTAAAAAAGCATGCCACATCATTCCACCACTGAATAGATGGCATTAGAAGTTCCAGCCCACATTCTAGCAGTCTCCATTAAAACAAAAGGAAGAAAGAACACTGGAGAACTCACAAATAGTGCTCTATAGACTGAGGTAGTATTTTCACAAAACACTAGTCCCGACGCTCGCCTCTCTTTTAAGTAGCCACACCCAAAGTTTCCCTCGTAGATACTCTTAGGAGAGTGGAAACAGGAGGAGAAAGCAAAGAATGGTGGACCGCGGTCAGTGAACGCACGAGAAGCACTAATAAACAGGATTGCAAAAGGCAGAGTCAAAGCATCCCACAGAAACGCAGGAGAACCGGTGGGCAAACGCTGTCGTTTAACTTAAACACCCGAGAGGGCAGCGGTTTTGCAAAGATCCTTTGCCTCTGACACACAGAGCATACTTCGTGCACAGAGTGCCATTTTAATAAAAGGTTAATAAATTCATTTTTGCTTTTGTTTTGCTTACGTGGTATTACTCAAATTTCAGTTTAACGACAAAATACACACTTCGAAAGAGGCCTAATTCTTTCTTGCCAATTCACTTAATACTATTCTCCGTATCCTAAAATATATAACAAATTCACTTCCATCAGGCGTTATGAAAGACTGCAAAACAAACATTACTGTGATTAAAAACCAAAAAGTTCTACTGTGTGAGAAATTCTGCAGGAAGGTTAAATAACAACAAAACAACTTTCCCCAAATTGAGATCGTTAACGGAAAAAGTCAGAGTTCGAACTGGGAGACTGGCCAAAAGGTTACGTAACATTTTGAGAAAAATTAAGAATTTATGAAGTTAAAATTAGTCAAGAAAGCTTCACTGAAAGAAAGAGTACGGCTGCATATAATTACACAGTGTTCAACTACACCTTCCCAGTATAAAAACAGATCAATTGCATTTTGTCAAAAACCTTAACTGAAACACAGGGATGCACAAAGTACGTTTACTGTGCTTGGAGCTAAGTGCAAGCGAAGTGCAATTTTCAGAGCTTGAAAGGCACTGGAGGAGAAGTGGGGTGTGCACTCCGTGGGCTTCCGCGGGGAGGCGAGACGAGGACAGTCTGACGTGAGACACTTGGATGCAAACTGTGAAGGGCAGTAAACACTCTGCTTCCTCGTCTGTCTCCACCACGTCGGTGCCGACAAGGAGCGGACACAGGGAGACTACATGCAAATGCGCCGGGATGGATGAGCACTTATTACAGGCTTAGCAGGGAAACAGCCTGCAAACCTCGGCAGAACTGGTCTGGTGTTCAACACAGTGAAAGAAGGCAGGAATGACCATCCGCTGGGTATGGGAACTGGCACTTAAAAAAAGTGATCAAAACAATGTAACATTTATATGATGATCACATTACCCTAAATAGTGGATTTAAAGGACGGTGGTGGAGGATCCCGTGAGACTTCACGCGAACAGAACGGTGGGATTTTTCTTCCCCACAGCTGTGGTCATTACCTATAAAAGCTGCACTTCGCAGTGTTTTCTAAGAGCAAACAGTTCTGATGCAAACGAGCAGGGGCTCTCCCTCCGGGCCGTGGGAGCCGAGCGGGACAGGGCACCGGGGGCTCCAGCCAGCGCCTGTCCTACCAGGCTGCCCACCGGCCGTCCTGCCACGCCACAGCCAGAGTGGACTCTGGGGCCGTGGACAGAGCTGCTTTGTTTTATTCCCGTGCCAGAGAAGACAATGTCCATCCCTAGGGAACTCCATTTTAATAATTAGTGATTTTCTACGGAGTATCTTCTTCCCTAACTACCAGGCACATCCTTTTCTTATGTGATGGAGATTTCTTCATAAAGCATGTCAGAGTAAAGAGAACTCTGAACATTCTGGACAATCAGTAAGATGCAGAAACATAAACTACACTCATGAAGCAAATACACACTGACCCCTCCCGTTTGCTGTTCTCCTGGGAGCAATACTGGTGACACGGTGTGGCTCAACACAAGATCTACTGCCAGAAAACGGGCACCCAAGGGAGCTCCCACGGCATTACCTACCGGAAGGTTCCTTGCTGAATCCAAATACAAGATCAGCAATGAAGAGGAAAGACCATCATTGGCTTGGTCTTTGTCAGCCCTGATGTCTGTCAGCACCTACGAGGAAAGGACAAAAAGCCTCAGCAGGTGTGTTTCCAGAAGATTTTAGAGTACTTCTACCTGATTATGTCTGTAATGCTCAAGAAAATAAGAAAAGGTGGTGAAATAAACCATCCAATATACGCAACACAGAGAGAATGAAAACACTAAATATATTTTGGGGCGCCTGGGTGGCGCAGTCGGTTAAGCGTCCGACTTCACCCAGGTCATGATCTCGCGGTCCGTGAGTTCGAGCCCCGCGTCGGGCTCTGGGCTGATGGCTCAGAGCCTGGAGCCTGTTTCCGATTCTGTGTCTCCCTCTCTCTCTGCCCCTCCCCCGTTCATGCTCTGTCTCTCTCTGTCCCAAAAATAAATAAACGTTGAAAAAAAAATTAAAAAAAAAAAAACAAAAAACACTAAATATATTTTAATGAGAATCTACACAAATCAGGGGCGACTGGGTGAGCAGTCGGTTGAGCCTCTGACTTCGGCTCAGGTCATGATCTATCTCACGGCTTGTGAGTTCGAGCCCCGCGTCGGGCTCTGTGCCGACAGCTCAGAGCCTGAAGCCTGTTTCAGATTCTGTGTCTCCCTCTCTCTCTGCCCCTCCCCCACTCATGCTCTGTGTCTGTCTCAGAAACATAAAAAAATAAAAAAAAAAAAACTACACAAATCAATTAAATAAAGCACAGGTGATCTGTGGCTCGCCAAACCCCCAAAGTATACCAAGCACAAAACGTGAAGGTCTCGTAGAGCAGGTGGGCAGGACCTACAAATCCTTCTTTTAAAACATTCCGGTACCTTTAATTTACCCCTGATGCAACTGTAGTGACTTAGAGCACAATAATCAAAATCACTGCCGTCATTTTTGTAAGCCAAATAGCCATGCAGTCTAGAGAGTCTAATCTCGGCTGTCAGGGGAAACAGTCCATCACGGCACCTTATCGAGGTTTGAAGCATTTGGCATCAACGTGAGCCACTCCAGTTTCAAGTGCAGCTTTCCTCTTGGGACCTCGTCCAGGGTGAACCACTGAGGAGAGAATGTGAACGTTCACAACAGCTCTCCTGAGTCAGACTTTCCAGTCAAGCAGTTTCCACAAGTGTTACGAGCCGCTCCCTGGGACGCACTGACTGTTTCTGATTACTGCTGAAGGAGGAGTCCTGCCTGATCTCTAATGAGCTGACGACCCCAGAGAGCAGCCGCTGGAGCCTGGCCAGGGAGGGTGCTGAAGGCTTCACTAACATTACCTCACTAAACCCTAACAAAACCATGCTGGAGTAAACACTGTTTTCATCCCTAATGGACGCACAAGGATTCCAACGTGCTCCAGTCCTGTCCAGCACCACAGGGCTTCTATGTATGGACCTGAATAGAATTTATGGGCCAAGAGATAATACAACATGGATACCAAACACTGAATTTCAATATCCAAGAAATTCACGTTTGCTTTTATTCACCACTATATACTTCTCAATAAAAGAGTATTCAGCTGTTTCAGCTTAAAGATCACAAAGCAATTAATCAAAGATAGTCCCCAAATACTCGGCGTTAAGGGGCTGCCACAAGTGCACAGGAAGGAGAATGTGTTACTTTGGAACAGTAGATCTCAACATTTCTTTGCTTCCTTATGTCCTGCTTGTCCCAATCACACCCATCTTTTAGAAGCCATCTCAAAATTTTCCTCGCTTTTAACGCTTTTTATTCTGATGGCAATGTCCTGCTTGAAAGCAGTGTCTGCTTGTGAGCTCCCACTGCGTTTGTAGGCGGCGCTCACGTGACAATTTCTCCTCGACCGCACAGTCCTAGCTGTTATACCTCCAGCGCCTCGAAAGCCCACTTTTAGGAAGCTTCTCACAGGCCTCTGCCCTGACTCCCAGAGTGTTGTGCTTGTACTCGTGAATTTCTAACATATGCTGGGCTCTCAATACATACCATCTGACTGGGCTGTCAAACTTCCTTCTTTTCACTTTGCTAACACTGAAGGGCCTAAGTTCTCAGTGTTTGTGAAGTGACCGTTCGGTTCTCGGAACACAGTGGGGACGGGCAGCAGGTCTGTCACTGGCCGTGAAATGGAACAAGAACTCAGAGAAAACTTACTTCATCTAAAAGGCGCTCCTTTTCAACTTCAATAAGATCAATCATAAGACTATGGAAATAACAACACAACAACTTTAGAATATAGAAACATACTTAACACTGAAATAACCTTAAACATTTGTCTACGAAAAAGTACACGGACATGCATCAAAATGCTAGAGTTTATCAACAGACAGACTCGGTTCGGAAGCTTCCTCAGGTTTATCTCAAAACTATGGAGGGAAGTAAGGGACAAGCGGGGGGTGAGTCTCTGGGAGGTCAGGACCCTCAGTCTGGCCAAGCCAGGATGACAGTTGTAAAAAATGTGGTCTTCCCTATAATGTAGCTATTTACAGAATATGAAAACGCCAAAAATGTGTGGAAATATTCAGCCTTCCTGTCCGACAAGCTCTCCTTTGGTGCTGCCGTCCGTCACTACAGCCTTCCCATCCTCACTCCTCAGCTCTGGACCATCAAGTATCTGGAGCCCCAGAGGCCTCTGGCTCAGTCGTCTTCCAGAGCCCCTTCTTCCCCTAAACACCCTGCTCTACAGCAAAGTGTGGCACTCCCCCCGGAAGCCAGAGATGACGAGGGTGGGAGAAGTCCGCTCCTATTTTCGCTCGTAGCTACCACTCCTCCTGCCCCTACCCCAGGTCAGACCCTCACAGCTCTTTCCTGGTCTATCACCGTAGTCCCCAGTCTCAGTTCCCGCCACTCTAAGCGACACGGTGGCTCTACTAAAATGCAAAATTGATCTGTTTACTGCCCTGCTTACAATATTTCAGTCGCCCCTTGTTAAACCAGCTCAGGAATGAATTCTGAAGTCACAGAATACACAGGTCATTCTTGATGAGGCTAAGCCTGTCCAATGTCATCTACACCCGTATCTTGTTGGCCACAAGAAATTCAGCTAAATAATAGAGATTAGGTTTAGATGTATTTTTCTAAAAGCTCATTTCTTCAGCTGTACTGGTTGTTCAATTTAAGTATACAAATCAGTATTTATTTTTCCAATGTGTAGGCACAATGTAAATTACTATCCCCCCTGCTCCCTAAAAAACTCGACAAACTGAAAACCTTTAAAACCTCATTTCTACACCCTAGAGGGGAGCTGCCTGTGCGGCGTGAAAGCCGGAGAGCTGCACTGGCCTTTGGGGCCACGCTCTGATGTGGCTTATGAGCACTTAAATGGGGCCGAGTACAACCACTGAAGCGAATTTCAAATTTTATTTAGTTTTAATCAATTAATTTAAATAGCTACACACAGCTAGTGGTTGCTATGATGGTCGTAGATCTAGAATTTTCCTTCTTATACTTAAATGTGAGAGAAATAAAACATACCTCGAGAAGTCTAAAGTGAAACAAATGTTGTATCTAAGAGCCACTTAACAATACACGTTACATACACATACACCTATTTTTCAAAGCTGCAGTAGTTTTAAGTGTGACTACTGGGAAGAGTGTTCTCCTCGCCTCAGGGTTTACCTTCCTAAGAAGTCATCCTTGTCCGGGTCTTCGTCAAAGAGCTCAATCTCTAATTCCTGTCCGGGATGTTCATAGACTAAAGCCTGAAAAAAATAACGAGTGGTAGTTATCTTACATTTTTACTAACGTCGGCACCTGCTGAATATGAGGATTATGGTAAAGAGCACCGTACTAGTTTTCTCTTATTAAGTGGTTAAGCACTTACATTTTCTCATTGTCAAACCACATACGCTTCTCCGTGGGAGATCATTTTGAAACATCTGCCCACATAGTCTACTGTGTTTCCAGCTACCTGGGATTAGTCTCACCGAGTCAAATTCCACCGCTCCGGAAGGAGGTCACAAGACAGCACCCACCAACAGAACAGGTTAGCATACCTTACTAGCCCTGAAGTGGCTGTGTTCAAGTCCTGTTCTTGGGATAACTACTAGTGACCCACGTACCACCACTCAGAGATTAAGCCATCTGGCAACAGCCTGGACCGGAAGGATGGGAAGCTGGTGACGTATAAGCCACACAACTGTTCCGAAGAACAATTCTGCAAAAATGTATCACTCCTTTACTCAAATTGTACTTCATGACGCAGCAATGACACCTTGACGAGCTTCTTTGGAGAAAACTTGGTCAAGAGAAGAAAAATATATTCCTATGACATTGTTACAACAGCGGTTCTAATGCTGGAATGAATAGTCAAGATCTCTTTTGGGTAAAGAAGTGAATGGCAATCACAAATCGGGTCCATCTGTATTTACTAACATGTAGAGATGTCCAGATGTATTAAATGAGAATTTACAAAATGATACATAATTAATCTCGTATTTGTATGTTTACATATGTTAACCACATAAAACATTTCTCACATGAAAAATATTCTGCCAATTACGTATTGTGATGGTTTAACGTCATCAAGGTTTAAAATTTCTGTGCCGTTTATGTGTTGGCATGACAATAATATTGTGAGGAAGGGACGGAAAGGGGCAATGCTTTTTAAAGATGGGAAATTAAAGCAAAAAGGATTTAAATTACTCTCTACACCAACCACACTCCTGTGTTAACAGGAGCGGACTCAGAATTTGGAGAAGCCAGGCGACACCACTGGGCACATCTTACCTCGTATACCTCGTTCCACTTCGGACTGAGGTTCTCTTTGATGACTTTGCTTTGGAAGATCTGGTTGCCGACTCGAATAATCCCATAGGGGTCCGACTTTCCCTTGACGAGTCCCTTAAGGTAAGTATCTTTCCCCTGAAGGTCCTGAGCTTCGATAAAATGTATCCTTAGGACACCCTGAGAGAAAAGGAGAACCCGTGGACTGTTCACTGGTTCACGTGACAGGGAACAACGCTGTGCACACTCACCGTCCTAAAAACAGGACGGAAGGGAACAAAACAAAGACCCTCTTGTCGTGCGGCAAAGCAGAAAGTAAACCTGGAGCACGCAGGTGGCAGCGCTGAGGAAAAACCAAAGCGGCACCAGATGACGGCACTGGAGTGGTACTAATTTCAGTCAGGAGACCAGACCAGGGAGAACGAGGCGGGAGTCGGTGGCCCCACGGTGACACTGTGCTCCAGGAGCCTGAGGAGCCCGAGTCACAGAGCCTTACGGGTCACCAACACAGCCCTATGGTTCGGTGCTACAGTAATTGGTAACCAACAGAGGATGTCTCAGACGTGGTACTAAGCCCTTCATATGCAATGATTACTTTCAGTTTTAGAACAATCCTATGAAATACAGTCGGCCTTGGAACCACATAGGTTTGAACTGTGCACATCCACTCAAACGTGCATTTTTTTTCTTTTTTTTGAGAGAAAGAGGGTGCAAGTGAGCAAGGGGCAGAGAGAAAGGGAGGGAGAGAGGGAGGGAGGGAGGGGAAGAGGGAGAGAGAGAAAAGAGGGGCTCGAGCTCACCCAAAGCGGGACTGGAACTCACAGACTGTGAGATCATGACCTCAGCCAAAATCAGATGCTTAACCAACTGAGCCACGAGGTACCCAGGATTTTTTTCACTAAATACAGTAAAATGCTATGAATGTATTTTCTTTTCCTTATAATTTTCTTAGTAACATTTTCTTTTCTGTAGCTTACTTCATTATAAGAAAACAGAATAGAATACATAGAACATATAAAATACGTGTTAAATGCTCATGTTATCAGTACGGTATCTGGTCAACAGCAGGCTGTTGGTGCAGTTCTGGGGGAGTCAGAAATCATGCCGACTTTCTGCACAGGGGTCGGTGCCCACACCCATGCTGTTCAAGGGTCAGCTGTGTGTCATTAAATGTAGTTTATAGAGAAGAAACTGAAACTTTGAAATACACATTTACTCATAGACTTTAAACACAGTTTTCTTTTCCTAAAATGTTGTTTAATAGGTAAAATAAAAAATATCCATTCACACTTCTTTCAAGGCAAACAATGGTGGTAAAGTTAACACGGAGCAGCATTCTCCTCTCTTTAAACAACCTTTTTTTTTTTTTTTGTAGAATTTTTTGAATGTTTATTTATTTTTGAGAGAGAGACAGAGAGAACGAGCAGGGGAGGGGCAGAGAGAGAGGGAGACAGGCTCCAGGCTTCGAGCTGTCAGCACAGAGCTCAACATGGGGTTTGAACCCATGAACCATGAGATCATGACCTGAGCGAAAGTCGGATGCTTAACTGACTGAGCCACCCAGGCGCCCCTTAAACAAACGCTTTTAAAATCACTGGGCAATATTCCTGACCCCATCAGCTAGGAAGACATGCATTTTTACAGATAAATACGCTTTTAAAAACTTAGAGAATTTTGTTTACATTTTCATGTGTGTGAAGTTTAGATAATCTGGCAACATGTTTAAGTAGTGCTGGCTTTTAAACCCAAGGTTAAGGAAGCCTGGCTTTGGGCGCGGCTTCAGTAGTCACCGTGCTCAGAGAATAAAAAGTATGAGACGCAAAGGAGCATGAGGATTTCTACATGGAAAAGAATTCTTGCATTTTCAGAGATGAAAATCGTAAATTAAAGAAAAATGACATTTCTCATATGTAGTGTTCCATTAAACCTGAATGCCCATGTTATAACTAGTTTGGGCACCAATTAGCTGGGGTGTTGGTACTTTTAAAAAATATAAGAAAGCTTATAGGTGTTTGAGGAATTGTGCACTGTTACAGAGATCCAGCTTAACTACAAAAACGTAACAAACATCAGGGAAAGGCTGTCTCCTTCCACTTCAGGAAGAACACTGAACACAACACCTCCACTGAAAGAGGACCAATTCCACACCTTCTGTTGAGTAAAATCAACTTGAGGCGCCTGGGCGGCTCAGTCAAGTGTCTGACTTTGGTTCAGGTCACGGTCTCACAGTTCATGGGTTCGAGCCCTGCCTCGGGCTCTGTGCTGACAGCTCGGAGCCTGCTTCAGATTGTGTCTCCCTCTCTCTCTGCCCTTCCCCTGCTCATGTTCTGGGTCTCTCTCTCTCAAAAATAAGTAAACATTAAAAAAAAAAAAATCAGCTGTCCTGTGTGCATCAGTATCACACTCATTACAGACAGGAGTGCAGACAGACTACATGGATGGGGGTAAGGACCAAGCAGGAAAAGCTCTGTGAAAATTAATTAAAGGAAACCTTTAATTTTTTTTTTTTCAACGTTTATTTATTTTTGGGACAGAGAGAGACAGAGCATGAACGGGGGAGGGGCAGAGAGAGAGGGAGACACAGAATCGGAAACAGGCTCCAGGCTCTGAGCCATCAGCCCAGAGCCTGACGCGGGGCTCGAACTCACAGACCGCGAGATCGTGACCTGGCTGAAGTCGGACGCTTAACCGACTGCGCCACCCAGGCGCCCCTTAAAGGAAACCTTTAGAATGGGGTCGGGAGGCCAGCACTGGGAGGGCTCAGGCACCACCACGCCACTGCCCACTGCAGACCCGACGGGAAGAGATGCACCTTCCACGTGATACTATTTTGCCAGCCCGGCAGGAGGAAGGAAGGTCTCCTCCTCCCCTGGCGACAGCTCAGCTCACGAGCAGCCACCACACTTCGGGCTCCCAGTTCACCCCAACGGGCTTTTAGTTTTTATAGCGGCCCCTCGCGGCTCCCCCTTTCCTCTGTGAAAGAGCCTCCTCTCCTCTGTTCTGCAGAATCACCTGTGGTTTTGCCACAGCTTAATTGTCCCAGACTGCAATTCTCTGCCGTTCCTGAAGAAACCCATTTTTGCTGGTAAAATAACTGGGGGTTTTATCTTTAAGATTAACAGTTCTCACTAACCTGTGAGGGCCTATCCACTCCAAGCACGTGTCTGACCATTAGAGGGAATTCTAGGTCCTTGACCGGCAAGTTCTCAGTTGTGGGATGAGGCTGCTTAGTCTACTCAAATGAAGGTGACTCCAATATCTGTGACCTAACTCTGTGCTAGGCAAACCATCCCCAATTTATAGATGAAGAAACGAGGTCCACACATGCCAAGTAATACACCCCAAGACCAAAGCTGCTATTAAGCCGGAGGGCTGTGCTCTGAGACCCAGGCCTGCCTTCCCATTTCATCCAGGGCAGTTGGTAACAGCAGCACTGCTGCTGCCACGTTAACTTATTCAAGGATTCGAGATGACCATATTCTCATCTCTGAGAGAAAACGTGTACCAGTCATTACACAAAGTTCTCATCGCGTACTAAGCTCTTAGATTCTGTTATTACAAATAGTATATGCTTTCTGAGATGACAACTAAGTTGTCACAGCTGTCCTTTAGGACTTGCAGAATAGCATTTGCAGGATTAAATCCCTATAAGCACCTTGGATATTCACGGCTGAGGATTAAGAATTGCCCTGAAGTTTCTGTGATGTACCTTACCCAATCCCTCAAGAACTGTGACAGGCCAAACTATCACATCCAGATCCATGTGGCAAGGTCACTGCTAAGAGAACCACAGCAAGTTACAACACCCAAATATGCGACAGGCCGTCCCATATCTACACCTAAGTGCTAACAGGGGCGCAGGCATACTTACCTTTGGTATAGGAAACCGCAACTGTGCTATTTGAACTTCACTGACAAGAGGAACGGTGATCCGATTGGGAAGCACCAGATAGTTTGATATTATATCCAGAATGATGGTATCTGACAGACCACTATTAGGAGGGCAATAAAAAAGAACAAACCAACTATCAGGCACATCAATAGTAGGTCTTGCCTTTAACAGCAAAGTTAAGCACAAACATGATCTAATATCCCATTTACAGGGTTGGAGTTGTCGAATTTCTCCAAAACAGTATTTAAAACAAGCATTTTAAGGCAGTAGCTGTGATATGGCTATGGTGACCATTATGTGGGATGTATATGTGTATGTACACAAACACGCACACACACACGTGTGTGTGTGTGTGCGCGTGTGTGTGTGCATGTATAGTTGAGATATATAGTTGAGTAGAGCTGAAAACACAAGGTAATATATTCTGGTTACATTTCATAATATTCTAAATGTTTCATACATTCTATGTAACTTTATCATTGACCTAATACTAAGATACATTAAATTTTTTTTTAGCATATTTCAAACATCCACAAAAGTGCAGAGAATACCATAACAAACATCCATCTACTCATTCCATGTTTCTAACATTAAATTTCTCTCTCATTATATGTCCATAGGTCCCAATGAAGTAGAAGAATTTACAGTTTATTCTCTTCACACTGTATTTGGGTACTCACCACTGTAATAATTTTGAATTAACTACTGCCCAGAGAACTCAGTAATATGTATAAAGCTGTGGAGGATAAAGAAACCAATGTACTTTTGATATATTTTTGCCTACTCTTTGGGATAAATTTGAGAATTAAGCAGTATGTATGTGACAACATTTTTGAAAGCACATGTAAATGAAGTTTCATTGCCATGGAAGAACGCCTTTAACCAGAACTGGAAAGTTTTTAAGAAGAGTTTTACTTCTTGCCAGGACTTTTCAGATGTTACAATTATTAACATAAATGTGTAAAGTAACCGTACATATAAAAATAACCACTGGGACAGAGTGGAAGTCACTGTTGTTCAGTGAGTAATAAAAACCGAATGTTCACTGCAAGCTGGGCATCCAAATACAATGACGAGGCACAGGGCTTACCTTACGTAGAACGTTTCCATTCATGATGGAAAAAGGACTGAAAACCCACAACCCCACAGACAACGCGGACAACAACTCTCTGAAAAGGTCGGCTAATCAGACGTTAACATGCCACAGAGACTCAGAGGGTTTCAGGCGGCAGACACAGGATACGTGTTTGCTACGCAGCGGTGTGAGGCGGTCCTCGGGGCTTGGATGCCGGAGCACTTCTTACTTCAGGCATCCCCCACCCCCTCCAAAATACTGGTTTTGTTTCTGCTGAAAAAAATCTGCTGAAGCAGACAGCCCTTTGATGACGACTTGCTTTCAAGAATCCCCTAGCTGCTATGGTGGCAGGCTGACCGCCTCACCACCCACCCAGCTGTGCAGGCTCTGGCCCAGCACCCAGGAAAGCAGCAGAAGGCCCACCCTGGTGCCTCACCCCTGCTCTCCTTTCTATCCCCCTGTGCACATGTCCAGGCTCCTCCAGAATTTCCCGAGCTGCGGTGCTGCTCCCGGCTGCCCCTCTGCTTGTCCCGGCTGCTGTCACGATCTTGTCACACTGGAAGGGCTTCCTATCGTGTCCAGTCCTCTTTGTCCTTTGGAACTGCTGCCTCTTTACCTCACTTTTGTTTCTATCCTAATTCTCATTCCTTAGGATCCTCGTAGGGCTCTTCGTTGGAACATGTGGGGATAGTCAAAATTTAAGCTAAAGCGCAGCAATTCAAGATTATCTTATGATACCTTTCGTTTTCATAATCAATGAATACAGCATGTAGAGGTTCATTTTATAATGCTCAAGGCGAGATTTCATTATATTAGGTTCAAAGTTACTATTTACTTTTATAACATAAAATACAAAATATTATATAAATACAAAATACAAATACAGAATGTTGTATATTATTATATAAATTTTACAGAATTATGTATAAGTTATATATATTATATATGAATACACAATTTTACTTAAAAAGATGTTTTTATATATTCCTTTTATACCATAGCTTTTTTTTTTTTTTTTTTTTTGAGAGAGAGCATGTGAAAGGAAGAGAGGGGCAAAGGGAGGGAGAGAGAGAATCTTAAGTAGGCTCCATGCCCAGCACGGCGCCCGATGTGGGGCTCAATACCACGATTCTGGGATATGACCTGAGCCAAAATCAAGAGTTGGACGCTCGTGTCCCATGACTTTGTTTCTGAATGGTATTTCCCTCTATACTTCTAAGATACATGAGTATATATTTTTAATGATAAATGTATTTCTCTAAATACTAAGTATAAGTATGTATTTTGTGTGTCTCATGCATAAAATTCTATACATAAAATAGTTAAAGCTATTACTATATAAAGAGAACCTATCTACATATAAAGTCATTAATTAGGAGTGCCTGGGTGGTTCAATCATTTTGAGTGTCCAACTCTTGATTTTGACTCTGGTCATGATCCCAGGGTTGTGGGATCGGGACCCATGTCAGGCTCTACGCTGAGCGTGCCGCCTACGCAGGATTCACTCTCCCTCTGCCCCTCTCCCCCACGCATGCTTTCTGACAAAAAAAAAAAAAAAAAAAAGCATTAAATAAAATGGAGTATACGTATATATGTATCTCAATGTATACAGACATGTGTGTGATATAGATCTCCCTTTTTATTTTTTATTAAGTATTTTTTTTAATGTTTGAGAGAGAGAGAGAGAGAGAGAGAGAGAGACACCACGCACCAGCAGGGGAGGGGCAGAGAGAGAGGAAGACACAGAACCCTAAGCAGGCTCCAGGCTCTGAGCTGTTAGCAGAGAGCGTGATACGGGGCTTGAACTCACGAACCACGAGACCATGGCCTGAGCTGAAGTCAGATGCTCAACCAACTGAGCCATCCAGGCACCTCTTATTTTTTAGTAGGCTCTACACCCAACATGGGGCTTGAACTCACAACCCCAAGATCAAGAATCATGCTCTACTGACTGAGCCAGCCAGGTGCACCTGTATCTCTCTTTTAAATAAATGATTTGGGACTGACTTCCCCCAGCTGCAGGCTTGCCAAGGCAAAACACGCCCTCTGGCTCACCCTGTAAGGCAACTAATATGATGCTATTTACAGGGTAGCTGCTTTGGACAAGGCTGTGTTTATTTCAGCCCTCCCATGATATACAAAGGAGAACACATTTTCCACACTAAATGGCAACAGTGATCCGTTGTTTTGCTGGCTGCCTAGCATCTGTCCGCCTGGATGAGAGGTCTGGGGCAGGTTCTTCCATTGCTTGCCCCCAGCCCCTCACCCTGGTCCTCTCTTCCTCCTTTGGGAGCAGGCAGAAGACCTGGTCATCAGAATCACAGGATCTGTCCAAGGATGGGTGGACAAACAGAAATCAGCCCTGGAACTTGTGCTGGAACCAGCGGAAGGTTCTTTTTAGACTGAAGTTGCTAAGCATGAAGAACAGAGGAGCTGCGACTTCATAGCAAGAGCCTGCCTGGTAACAAACCCATACAGAGAACAGCAGAGTCAAGATTGGGACAGAGTGCTTAGGGCATCATTTGGACACCAACACCTGCCTGACTTCATCCACACAATGCTCCAGCCTGCCCAGCAACAGGGGCTGGGAATGAGCCACTGGAAGTGGAGCTCCACAACAGGAGTGTGGCTGTTCTGTTCATAGCTACACTCCAGCACTAACAACAGTGGCTGGCTCATGGCAGGCACTCAATCCTTACTGGTTGGATACACGAACAAGTTGTCTTAAAAAACAGTATTTATTTACTCATTTGCTTTATTTTTTAAGGTTTATTTATTTAAGCAATCTCTACACCCAATGTGGGGCTCGAACTCACAACCCCGAGATCCACGGTCACATGTTTCTCTGACAGCCAGCCAGGCGCCCCCTACTCATTGATTTACTTTTTTATTTAAGACCAGTTGAGTTGGCTTTGCTGCTTGCAAACAAGAATCCTAATGAATACTTCAAGAACTCTTAAAGTTGTCTGTTCTTTGCAAAGATCTTTTAAAGTAACAGTATTTTCTAGACCCATAAAACCACAGTACCTAAAAAAGATTTTTATTATTAGGACTCACTTTATTATTTTTTAATGTTTACTTATTTTTGAGAGAGAGCAGAGAGACAGAGACAGAGCACAAGCAAGGGAGGGGCAGAGAGAGAGGGAGACACAGAATCCAAAGCAGCTCCAGGTTCCGAGCTGTCAGGACAGAGCCCGACGCAGGGCTCGAACTCACAAGCTGTGAGATCATGACCTGAGCCGATGTCAGACTCAACCGACTGAGCCACCCAGGTGCCCCACTATGCCTCACTTTATTAAAGTCCTAACTTTTCCCTGATAATGAAACAAAATAAAGTTCTTTCCAATTACCATTTTAGGGGCATAAACAAACACACAGGAATAGAAAAAAATTTTTAATTTCTGAGTTATTTTAGAAAAAAAAAACATTAAAACGTTTATGTAACTGTAACCAGTAAGTGATATAGTGCAACCCTAAAATACAAAAGTAAATAGCAAAGGCAGGATTCTAGAACCTTCTGCTTGGCAACAACTAACAGGTTTGCCACAAACAGTTGCCTTCCATTAGATAAGACAGATGGCTGTGACCCAATGAGGAAGCCTTCATTTCCCTCACAGCAGGAATGTGCCCTTCACAGTTTCATAAGCTTGTTTTAGGCAAATTCCCTCATGTTTATAAAAAATTTTTTTAATGTTTATTTCTGAGACAGAGAGAGACAGAGCATGAGTGGGGGAGGGGCAGAGAGAGAGGGAGACACAGAATCTGAAATGGGTTCCAGGCTCTGAGCTGTCAGCGCAGAGCCAGATGTGGGGCTCGAACCCATGAACTGTGAGATCATGACCTGAGCTGAAGTTGGATGCTTAACCGACTGAGCCACCCAGGTGCCCCAAATTCCCTCATGTTTTAAATGTGAGACTGCTACAGAATAACGAAGGACTCCCAGGGACACAAGGCAGAAACTGCAGGTTTCTCAGCTCTCACACCCAGACTCCTGGGTGATACTACATGTTCCCAGGCCAGTGCCTACACCTGCCTTCCGGGAGGGGATGCTGGCGGAACGGAAGGCAGCAGCACAGCATGAAAACAACCCAGAAGGCTAGTTTTATAATATATACTCATTTTTGAAGTTTCCTTTATTTTTCTGGGAAAATAATAAAAACCAAATTTAAAAATTAACTTACAAGTTATTAAAAGGCTGCTACTTTTCTAAAACACCAACACTTGGGGACTTGGGGCACCTGGCTGGCTCAGTTGGTAGAGCATGTGACTCTTAATCTCAGGGTCATGAGTTCAAGCTCCACTTTGGACATGGAGCCTACTTAAAAAAAAAAAAAAGTAAAAAAATAAAAAAAAACAAACCCACCAAAGCTGGAAAGATGCCTCATGATGAGTAAAAAGTAAAATGAAGGGTGAGGGACCCAGTCTAACACTCTCACCCACTCCCCTTTCACTCACTTAGTCCCCATGCCTCAGACGCAGGTCTCAGGAATCTGAGTCTCTTCACCTGAGTCACATGTGAGAGCCTATGAAAAGGCTCAGAGTCTGCCTTGGACACAGGCCTTACCCGTTCTGTGTTATTCCCATGACACTAGAACTGCACATTATATCATAAACAAGCTAACCATAGGCCATGACATCATACTTACTTTAATCCAGGGATATCGAGAAGATTAGTCAGTCCTGTCCAATTAATTTCTATCAGCTGTTTTAAAAAAGAAAGGGCAAAAATATTAAGTATCCAGATTATTTCCAATTATCAAATCATACAGGTGTCTTTATAAACAAAATGAGGTAGTACGTAATACTGTCCTATACCTTACCTTGCTTTTCGCTTGGGAAAAATCAAAGCCACTGTCCTTTATTGGTACCTGGAGAACCATCTCTTTTTTTGTTTTGCTTTTAGATAATATCAGTTTCCTCCAGTAAAATCGAATAATAATTTATATAACTTTCCTATTGATGAGCACCTAGAGTATTTATAATTTCTTTTTTATTATAAGTTATGATTCAGTGAAAATCTTACATATGTGTTCTTATAGCATATGTAGACTGGCATGTAAAACGTGAAAGTTTTGTTCAAAGATATACACTCATTTTTAAAAAAATTTTAATTTTTGGGGCACCTGGGTGGCTCAGTCGGTTGAGCGTCCGACTTCGACTCAGGTCACGATCTCACGGCCCGTGAGTTCGAGCCCCGCGTCAGGCTCTGGGCTGATGGCTCAGAGCCTGGAGCCTGCTTCCGATTCTGTGTCTCCCTCTCTCTCTGCCCCTCCCCCGTTCATGCTCTGTCTCTCTCCGTCTCAAAAATAAATAAATGTTAAAAAAATTTTTTTTTTCATTTTAATTTTATTTTACTTTAAATTCATTTATTTAAAAAAATTTTTAAGTTTATTTTGAGAAAGAGAGGGAGCACGAGCAGGGTAAGGGCAGAGAGAAAGAGAGAGAATCCCAAACAGGATCTCTGTTGTCAGCGCAGAGCCCTATGTGGGGCTCAATCCCACGAGTCGTGAGATCATGACCTAAACTGAAATTAAGAATCAGATGCTTAACTGAGCCACCCAGGTGCCCCAAAGATTTTTATTTTTTTAAATTAATCTCCATAGCCAATGTGGGGCTTGAACTCACATCCCCCAAATCAAGAGTCGCACACCCCACGGACTGAGCCAGCCAGGTGCCCCCATATGTTCATTTTTTGTTGATGGATGCTACCCAGTTGCCCTAAAGAAAAAAATGCTGTACTGATTTAAATTCCCACCCAAAATGTATAAAATGTTCTTTCTTTTTACCCTCATCAAAAACCGACAGTAAAAGTCAGTACACCTGGTAGTTAAAAAAATGGTACTTTATCACTGTTTCAATTTGCATTTTCCTGATACTAGCGGAACACGTTCTATCCATTCATTACTTGTATCTTATTTTGCTCATTTTTCTAGTGGGTATTTGGGTATTTACTTAGAATAATTCTTACATAGTTGGCTAAGATAAGATTCCATTCAGGGGCGCCTGGTAGTTCAGTTAAGCTTCTGACTTCAGCTCAGGTCATGACCTCACAGTTTGTGGGTTCGAGCCCCACGTCGGGCTCTGGGCTGACAGCTCAGAGCCTGGAGCCTGCTTTGGATTCTGTGTCGCCCCCTCTCTCTCTATGCCCCTCTCCCTCTCATGCTTTCTCTCTCTCAAAAGTAAAATAAAAACATTAAAAAAAAAAAAGATTCCGGGGCGCCTGGGTGGCTCAGTCGGTTAAGTGTCCGACTTTGGCTCAGGTCATGATCTCACGGTCCGTGAGTTCGAGCCCCGCGTCAGGCTCTGTGCTGACCTCTCGGAGCCTGGAGCCTGTTTCGGATTCTGTGTCTCCCTCTCTTTCTGACCCTCCTCCATTCATGCTCTGTCTCTGTCTGAAAAATAAATAAGCGTTAAAATTAAAAAAAAAAAAAGAAACAGATTCCGTTTAGTGGATATAGACAGGTTAAAAAAAAAAGCTTGATTAGAAACACTGACTTGTGCTTTATATTCGTGGAAGAAATACTATAAGAAATGGCATGATCTCAATTACCCATATAGCTGCAGCAATAAAACTTCTCAAATCCCTTTGAGAAGTGGATAGTTACAAACAAGTATGAACCAGAAGAGTCAAAAGTTTGTTTCGCACAGACCAAAACTTAAAAAAATTTAAGAAGTACTGAAAAACTATTTTTCAGAGTAAGAGAAATGAAATACAAATTTATTGCAACTACCAATATAAACTCATGCTGGCGCCTCCCCCACCCATCCCCTCATACTGGGTGCCCATCCCCCACCGAAAGAACAGGTGCAGAAGCAAATGGCAGCGGGGCAATGGGCAGTGGCCAGCGCCCTGATCATGACCTCTAAACACATTTTCCAAGGGATTCTGAAGAAACAGCTGATTCCAGACTAATGAGCCTGGGGCATGTTGTTCTATCAGAAAGCTTGGGAAACATCCAAAGATTAATGGGTCCCCTGGAAGCGACATTAAAACTAGAGATTATAGAGGCGCCTGGGTGGCACAGTCAGTTGACATCAGACTTCCGTTCAGGTCATGATCTCGCAGTTTGTGGGTTCGAGTCCCACGCTGGGCCCTGTGTTGACAGCTTGGAGCCTGCTTGGGTTTCTGTGTCTCCCTCTCTCTCTCTGCCCCTCCCCCGCTCATGCTCTGTCTCTCTCTCAAAAACAAATAAACATTAAAAAATATTAAAAAAAAAAAAACTAGAGATTATAAAACATCAGGTGACAGACGGCTTACTCTCATGACCCCTGTCAAAACGACGAGATGGGGGCGCCTGGGTGGCTTAGTCGGTTAAGCGGCCGACTTCGGCTCAGGTCACGATCTCGCGGTCCGTGAGTTCGAGCCCCGCATCGGGCTGTGCTGCCAGCTCAGAGCCTGGAGCCTGTTTCAGATTCTGTGTCGCCCTCTCTCTGACCCTCCCCTGTTCATGCTCTGTCTCTCCCTGTCTCAAAAATAAATAAAACGTTAAAAAAAAAACCAAAAAACCATGAGATGCATTTAAATGTTACTCAAGCTCAGAGAAACAAAACACCAGGGAGGCAGGAACAGGATTCACGAAGGGCAGGATTCAGCTGGGTTTGAGAAGGGATGTGAATGCAAGAGACAAGCCCCCAGGAAACGGGGCCCTTTCAAGGGCCTGAAGGACGGGCTGTCATATCCTTGAACACAGGGGAGATAGGGACAGGAAGAGCCCAGAGCCACAGAGGAAGAAGGCATAAGAGAGGGGAGGGAGAACTTGTGTGTGAGAAAATGAGCACGTGACTTGTGAGTGATGTGTAAAAATGAGTGTTATCAGAGGGGCGCCTGGGCGGCTCAGTCAGTTAAGCGTCTGACTTCAGCTCAGGTCATGATTTCGCAGTGAGTTCGAGCCCTGTGTCGGGATCTGTGCTGACAGCTCAGAGCCTGAAGCCTGTTTCAGATTCTGTGTCTCTCTCTCTCTCTCTCTCTCTGCCCCTCCTCTGCTTGCACTCTGTCTCTCTAAAAAAAAAAAAAAAAAAAAAAACAAAAAAACACTAAAAAGAATTTTTTTTAAATGAGTGTACCAGAGAATAAGTGTGTAAGAGAATTAACGTCTGTGTGAGAACAAGTGTATGTGCGAACATGAGAGCATATGAGAATGTGTGTATGTGTAAGAATGAGCGTGAGAGAACAAGTGCATGAGAATGAACGTACATATGTGAGAGAACTCTCTCATGTGAGTGTGAACACGTGAGAATGCGTGTGTAAGAACAAGCATGAGAACGAGCACGTGTGAGAATGAATGTACACAAGAACAAGTGAGTGTGAATGCATGTGTGAGAATGTGTGTATAAGAACAAGTGTGAGAAAGAGTAAGCATGTTTGAGAACATGTGAGAATGAGTGTGAAAATGAGTGTACATGAGACCAAGTATAAGTGTGAATGCGAATGTGAGAATGTGACAACAAACACATGTGAGAATGAACATACATGAGAACAAGTGAGTGTGAACACACGTTTGAGACCATGTGTAAGAATGAGCATGTGGGGAGAAGTGTACATGAGAACGAGTGTGCGTGTATGTGAGAACGAGTGCAAGGTAACGAGCATGTGAGAGAACGAGTGTGAGAGAACGTGCACATGTGAACAAGTGTGAGTGTGAAGGCACGTGTGAGAACGTGAGCGTGTGTCAGAATGAGCATGTGTGAGAACGTGTGTGTGAGAACAAGTGTGAGCGTGAACGCACATGTGAGTGTGAGGGCTGAGAAGGCAGCCACGAGAGGGCCGGGACCCAGGTCGTGGCCCCCACCCCGCCCCGCCCAGCCCCTGCCCTGGGACGACTAAGCTCTGGGAGAAATTCAAGAGCCAGTGGGACAGATTTCCCAATCACTCTCTTGGGCTGCTGTCACTCTTCTGGGAGAAACGGGATCAGTGACGTGGTTCCAGTTCCACTGGAACGACACAAACCAATCTGCTCATGTCATGAAAACCACAGACATGCCTTTCTCCTCTCTGCTTTTCCAGAAATGCATGGTCTGATGGATGCAGTAAAACATACAACTGATTTCACACTTACTATATGCCAGTGTTCTAGGTGCACTAAGTTGTACAGCACAGACCACGAATCATCTGGGAAGCCTGATAAAATACAGACTGGTGCCTCCCGCCCCTCTCCAGAGTTTTTCAGTTAGTCAGTTTTCACTGATGGTCAAGTCAAGAATGTTCTCCTTATTTTGTTACTCCTGGGACTTCCAGATTCCCCGAGGTGATGCTCTTTCCAGGATGTCGAAAACTGCAAAGAGCATCACTGTTGAATGTGCCAGACGGCGGAGGTGACAGGGCCACCAGCCCTTCCTTTTGGGAGACTCCGAGAGTGGCTGAGGTACCACAGGGCAACTGAGAGGTTCCAGCTAGATCCTGACTGTTAAAGGCCAGTTCAGGTGAGCCAGAGTGAATCCAGACACGGGGCATCTGCAACCCACTGTGGGCAGAGCAGTGCCTGTGTGCTGCAGAGACTGGGGAGAGCGTCTCTTGCAGGGGTGAGGCCAGGGAGGAAGCAGCTGCTTCAGGAGACACAAACGCCACCTTCCACTGTAAGGAAGAGAAGCCACTGGGAGGAGGGACACACAGCTGAAGGCTCACCGCAGCTGGGGGGCGAGAAGAAAACACACGCTGTGTCTTGAGGAGCACAGGACACCATCCCAAGCCCTGACCATTAGACCCTGTACTGCTGGAGGTAGGTGTGCGCACTCACTCCTGCGTAAGATCCAGCAAAGACGCGCATGAGAAGGCGAGATCACTTGAAAGAGGGCCAGCCCCAAGACTCAGGACAGATGAGGGCAATGGGGAGCTCCCTCATCCCAACTACTGGGGGTAGGGCTAGACTATCCAAAACAACGAAAGGTATCGAAGCAGAGATCCAAGAAGACACTCGGAGAACACCCGCCAAGACAAATACCCTCAAAGCTCCCAAGGGACTTGATGTGTCCTCTAAGTCTGGGACCCTCTCCTGTCCGGTGGACTCTAGTGGGCATGTCTGGCCAGCCCTTCCTTTCCACACAGGGCTGCAGGAATTGGCTTCCAGGAGCCTGATTCATACACTGCAACGTTCCTCCTACCAGCTGGGCCAGGGGTCTGTATCCGACCCAGACGGAACAGGGAAGGGGAGCCAGGAAGGGGAGCACTGCCTCTTGAGTATACTGGCAGCCTTGTTTCTGGCCTGTGAACGGGAGGACCCGAGGAAGGTGGTCTCAGAGGGGAGAGAGCCTGGAGCAAAGGCCTAACAGGCACGGATGAGAGTCACAAAGGCTTTCAAGCTCTGCATTCCAGTAGGTTTTGAGAGAGACAAATACACACTAATTTCACTTAAATGAAGGCTTTCCTTTTTTCCCCTCCTTCGATTAAGGGATCTCAGTTGCTGGAGTTGTAGCTAACAGGACTCAAGTTCTTCTCACAATCACTGTAAAAGGAAGATGTTATTTCCATTTTTACAGATGGAGAAATACAATCTGTGGTTCAAAGACTCAGGAAGTATGTATGCTGTCTGCTAGCTGGGAGGACCCTCTTACGATAAACGCATTCTCAGCACGCCCCAGATCATCTCCTAGATTTACTCTAGGCTAATCTGTACCCCAGGGAAAGAAAGAACTGAGGATACCAAAGGGACCCTATGCGCGTGTGCCTGAGGAAATTACAACAACAGTCGTGTTAGTGTGAGTGGCCAGCTCCCAGGACACGTGTCAGGGGGAGACACTGGCTTGTTCCAGCCCTTACCAGAACCTTCACTTAAGTTATTGTGTTTACCAAACCTTGACTTCCGCTGTTAAGACCCACCCGAATGCTAAACCTGTATGTAGGAAAATATTTGATTTCGTAAAAATCTGAGGACTTCCTATGCACCAGGCACCTACTGGCATTTAATCTTGTGAGGCAGTAGTTCCCATGTTACAGATGGGGACACACCCACTGACGTTTCATCTCTACATTACAGATGGGGAAACCTGGGCTTACAGAGGTGAAACAAACCATGCAAAGCACACGGTCAGAAGAGGAAGACCAGGTGTGGAAGACCAGGCCGGAGAACACCCAAGTCTGTCACTTAACCACGTCGCCTTCACTGTGCTCCAAAAAAGTTGGTCACTTTAGAAACTTTTAGTTCTTTTTTTTAAGCAGGTAGCACACCAACAAAATTAAACAAATCAACAAGAACAAAAATGTGCAAAGGTTTCATAAGAGTCTCTGGCATTATACTTTTATATCATCTGCTTAGCCAATCCCCCCCAATCTTTCTAGCTGTATTTTTCCTTGGGGTGACAAGGAGTTACTTGGCAGCTAGCAGTGAGTTCTGTATTCATATTTTCCAGTTGAAAATAACTGAAAAAAAAAAAATCCCTTCTCTCCAAAGCATATGTTTGGAGACTTTACTTGCCATATAAGGAAATGAATGATTCTGAACTTTTCACAGACTCCTCCATTTCTGACACTAAGATTTTGTTTGGAAGTTATATTACAACGTTATTTTTAAAGTTAATAACCCTATGAAAGATCCAACCTAAGGAAGAGTATTGCTAAGTTTTGAGGGAGATTTAAAGATTTGGATTTCATTGTTTTCTGAACTGAAAAAAGGTCTTTCTTTTAATTGTTAAAAATTTCCTGTAAATTAAAAATACTTTGCCATCTGCTAAAGATTAGTTTTTTTATATTCATTAATGAAGAAAGTTTCTTAAACATAAAGGCTTTTAAATAACTGGTATGTAGAAAAAGCCCCATGAATTGTAATCTTTTATAGAGCTCTTCATTTCTTAAAATTTTAAGAAATTGAATTTTAAGAGATTCCTTAATGCCTTTTTAATTTCACTGCGTTTTGTGTAGTTAAAATACATTAAAAATAAGCCCATTATTTAAGCGATAAAAAGCAAATCAGAACAGCAATTTTAGCAGCAACTTAAAGACACTTAACTCTTGTGTTTTTACATACAGAAAAAATACCACTTGTAGTCTAGTCTAAATAAACCCGTATTTTAAAAACCCAACAACAATAATTTGCATTAAGTTATTTAAATCAAATTATAAAAATTAACGTTTCCATTTTAAACTATACATGATGTTAATGGTACCTCCAGAAAGGACTCACAAAGGTAACAAAAGTGGCATATCATGGAAAGATATTTGAGAAACAGATCAATGCACCCATCAGACATTTACTGAACTGTATGGAGACAGATGGGGGCTGTGGCTTTGAAAGAGTTAACAAGAAGTGTGCCAGAATTCACAGGGCAGTCCGGCATCAAAGGAACACGGGGAAAGCTGACCACCTTTGTCTCTGGAAAGGACACACAGGGATGAAGACAGTGTTCTGGGAGAAGGAAAAGACAACAGGAGGCAGTGAGAGATAATGGGGTTGGTACTATTTGGATTATGATTCTGCCCTGAGGCTGGACACTGGGATGCTCACCAGGGGCAGTGCCAGCAAAGGAGGCTGGAGACAGACCCCACCTCTACCATGAGGACTGTGAGGGAGAGATGCTCCCTAGTGGGTCAGCCTGCACCCTGGGAAGATACCCCAGTGGTGAAGTCTACGGAAGACAGGGCCAAGACAGGAAGCCAGTCAGAGGCTGCTTCCTCTTACCAGAGGAGCTTTATAGGTAAGGACCACCCAGGTGAGGGGGAGGAGCCTTAGAAGTCAAAGGGAGGGGAAGAGGGAGTCTTTTTTTTAAATTAATTTATTTATCTTGAGAGAGAGAAAGAACACGAGCAGGGATGGGCAGAGGGGGAGAGAGAAAATCCCAACCAGGCTCCAGGCTCAGCGCAGAGCCTGCTTTGGGTCCTCGGTCCCCACCTCCCAAAACTAAACAAACCTTTAAAAATAAATAAATAAATAAATAAATAAATAAATAAATACTACATAAAAAGTCTATTTTCGAATTTTCTGTAACAAACACTATTTTATAATCAGGAAAAAAGCTGTTTATTAAGAGATGAAGCCCTCCATTAAGAGCATTTTAAAGAGGTATGAACATAGAATTCATATGTCAGAAAAGGGAAAAGAGAGTGAAGGACAGACTATTTCTCTGCTTTACAGAGTCTTGCCAATGAATAGGAAAAATGAAATCAGCATCGACTTACTGGTTTCCTAAGGAAGAAGATAGACAAGGCTCCCACTAAGGGCATGTCTCCAATCAACGGTTCCAGGATCACCCGCATTGTACCATGAATCTAAATTCAAATGGGAAACCAAAACATGTCACAGAAGACAATTCCACAGGCCATTTACTGACTCAAGAAGGAGGACACATGATCGTCTTAGTGACTTCT
Source organism: Leopardus geoffroyi (assembly GCF_018350155.1). Classification (NCBI taxonomy): domain Eukaryota; kingdom Metazoa; phylum Chordata; class Mammalia; order Carnivora; family Felidae; genus Leopardus; species Leopardus geoffroyi. Next base: position 169,287,371 of record NC_059331.1, read on the forward strand.
GAGCATTTGACTTCAGGTTTCTCTCAAGTATAACCTACAAATAAAAAACTTAAACTTCAAAGAAATTCTCAGTTAATAAAAACTTCACAATTTTATTTTTGAATACATCATAGGGAATTTTGGAAGACTGAAACTTTAAAAACCTTACCTGTATACTTTGCACACCAGCTCTACAAAAATATCGCTTGATCTCCAAATCAATCTCACAGTTTCCTACAAAACTAGTAAAGAAAAAGTTCTGTATTACTATCTCTTAATCACCACAGATTTGCAAGGTCTACAATCTGAGTAAAATGAGAGCAAAGCAACCAACACCAGCCTGTAGGCAAACCTGAGACCCATATCTGAGTCTTTAATGGCCAGAACTGCACATGTCCCTGCTAGCAGACTTGACACCTGCCACACTGATTACACACGTCACTTCTCAAAGTGCCATTTCTGGATCAGTTTCTTGATGGAATGTAGTTTTCACTCGTTTTGTAAACAACTGTTTTTGTTTAAGGTATTAAAAAAGTTTATATTTCACCAGAAGTAAATTTTGCACCCATGCTCTCTCCAGTTGTGAGAAAACTAACAGCAGTGCTCCAGGGCTCTGTGACATCAAAGGTTAGAAATGATGCATCCACGTGGGGGGCACTCAATGATCAAGTCATGGCAAACATTAATACAAAACAAAACCAACAAAACAACAGCATTAATAGAGCACAGCGCTGAATATCAGGCTTGCATCTATTCCTAATAGGAGCAGGTTTCCTGTGGGGTCGCTATGATCTGACTCCCACCCTCAACTCCCCAAAGTAGCACGTCACGCTCCTGCTCCTGCCTGAGAACATCTGCGGGAAGTTTGAGAAATGCTGGAAGGACGGTGCCTAAGAACACAAGTAAAATACTAATGAAAAACATCTGGGATGAATTCTTCTAACATTTATGTCCTGCTGTTAAAACCAGCACCAATAGATTCTTCTCACTGAACAGGACTCTGGATCTGGCTGGTCCAATCACCTGTTAAAAAACCATCCTGAGGGACGCCTGGGTAGATCAGTTGGTGAAGCTGACTTCGGCTCAGGGCATGAGCTCATGCTCCGTGAGTTTGAGCCTCGAGTCGGGTTCTGTGCTGACAGCTCAGAGCCTGAAACTGCTTTGGATTCTCTGTGTCCCCCTCTCTTTCTGCCCCTCCCCTGCTGGAGCTCTGTCTCTCTCTCAAAAATAAATAAACATTAAAAAAAAAAAATCTTGAAACTTTCCTCTTCTTCACCCTAAGATACAATCACTTCATTTCCTAGTATCTGTCAATTACTCCTTCCCCATCTCTACTGCCAATAATCTAATCAAGGTCTCAGTCTGGAACACACAAAAAAGTGGAATGCAGATTTTTTTAAGAAACAAAATATCTGAGCAGCATAATCTGCATCTGTCGTCACGGCTGCTAAAACCATGAAAGCCAGACTACATCTTCACAACGGCATCCATTAACTGATTCCTTCAAATGTTTAATAAATGCGTACGAAACGCTCCTCAGTGCTGGAACAAGAGAACTTTGTTCTCAAAGTTTCCATCCTCATGAAGCTCATTATCAGCCTAGCGGACCGTCCCAGGGCACAGCTGAGCTGAAGACCCAGCGGGCCTTCCTCTTTTATTCTACAGATGACAACAGGGTTTGCAGTAGTGTCTGTATTTTAAAGATGTAGGTTTTCCATCAGATCATTAGAGGCAGTCAATGCTCCTTTCTAAAGTAAAGGTAATTGTTACCAACACTCTACATTTATTATATTCATACACTTTAAAAACTCAACGACGACATTATAAAAGGATCCTCAGTCAAGGATCAAAAAAAACAAAAGTGTGAAGCGTGTCTGTCAGTCGACACACTTCAGCAGCTGCCCCTTGCACAGTGTGTTACCAGGCCTCACAGGGACACAGGAAGCCATGAGCACATTCACGAAGAATGAGGACAAGAACTAAAGAAAACCACCTTTATCTGCCAGGTGTGGGGCCTGCCCTCAATTAACGGTTTTCCCATTTTTTATCGTAGGAAAAGACACAGAACGTAAAATGTCCCATCTTCACCATTTTCAAGTACAGTTCAGAGACGTTAAACACCTTCATCTTGTGCAACCATCACCACCATCCTCTCCAGGACTCTCTTCATCTTGACAAACCCAAACTCTGTCCCATTAAACAACCTACCATCTTCCCCTCGCCCACACCCTGGCACACGCCCTTCTACTTCCTGTCTCTATGAATGTAATCACACTAAGTATCTCATGTAAGCGGAATCCTACAGTATTTGTCTTTTTGTGACAGGCTTATTTCACATGGCATAATGTCCTGATGGTTCATCCACGTTGTAGCATGTGTCAGAATTTCCTTGTAAGTTTTTTTATTTTTGGCTTTAGATGGTATTAGATAATTAGCTATATACTAAAGTCACCTGTTGATCTTTGTTTTAAGTTTTTATTTTAACCACCTGGTGCTCAGCTTGAAGGATTTCCTTTTTTTTTTTTTTAAAGCTGAATAATATTCCACTGCATGTACAGACCACATTTTCCTTATCTATTCACTCATCAACGAACATCTGGGTTGCTTCCACATTTTAGCTACTGCGAATAGTGCTGGTGTGAACGTGGGTGTACAAATACTCTTTGAAACCTTGTTTTCAATTTTTTTGGGGTATAGACCCAGAAGTGGAATTGCTGGGTCTTATGGTAATTTTATGTTTAATTTTTTGAGGAATAGCTATTCTGTTTCAACAGCAATTCACCATTTTACGTTCCCACCAACAGTGCACAAGGGGTCCCGTTTCTCCACATCCTCGCCAACACTTGCTGTCTTCTGTTGTTTGATAGCAGCCATCCTAATGGGTGTGAGGTAGTATCTCACTGTTTTGATTTGCATTTCCCTGATTATCAATGAGGGGAACATCTTTTCATGTGTTTATTGTCCATGTATATCTTCTTTGGAGAAATGTCTATTCAAGACCTTTGTCCACTTTTGAATTGGGTTGTTTTTGCTATTGTTGAATTTCAGAAGTTCTTTATATATTCTAGATCTTAATCCCTTATCAGATATGTGATTATATGGACGGCACTAATTCTACAGATTGCTTTTAGTGTTGATTTTTAATAATATTAAGTTTCCCAAACGAAGAACATGGGCTGCTTCCATTTACTTATGTTTTCTGTAATTTCTCACAGCAATGTTTTGTAGTTTTCTTTGTACAAGTCTTTTACCTTGTCAGGTTATTCCTAAGTATTCTTTTTGATTCTAGTGTAAATGAGATTTTTCTCTTGATTTTTTTGGATTGTGCATGGTTAGTGTATAGAATGTAACCGATTTGTGTGTGTGTGCAGACTTTATATTCTGCTACTTTGCTAAATTTGTTTGCTAATTCTAAAGAGGTTTTTTTGTGAATCCTTAGGGTTTTCTACATGAAAGATCGTATCACCTGTGAACAGAGACAATTTTACTTCTTCCATTCCAACCTGGATGCCTTTTCTTTTTCTTCTTACCTAGTGGCTCTGGATAGGACTTCCAGTGCCACGAAGTGGTGAATGTGGACGCACCTGCTCCTGGTCTTGGAAGAAAAGCTTGGTCTTGCACCACTGAGGATGATGTTTGCTGTTGGGTTCTCACATATGCCTTTTATTACACTGAAGTGGTTTTCTTCTGTTCTCAGTTTGTTGAGTGTTTTTATTATGAAAGAATATGGAATTTTGTCAAATGCTTTTCTACATCAACAGAGATGGTATTTCATTCTGTTAATGCGGTGCTTGGTTCATTTTCATATGTTGAACCATCCTTGCACCCTGGAAATAAATTCCACTTGGTCACAGTGTATAATTCTTTTAATATGTTGGTGAATTCACTTTGCTGGTATTTTGTTGAAGATTTTGACATCAACGTTCATAAAGGATATGGGTCTGTAGTTTTCTTGTAGTGTGTTCAATTTTTTAAAGTTTAACATACTTACAATTGGCAATTATCTAGGCTATTAGGAATTAAGATGCAGAAAATAAATAAATGTGGGTCTTTAACAGTTTAGTCAAAATCCACCAGGGGTGCCTGGGTGGCTCAGTCGGTTAAGCTTCTGACTTCGGCTCAGGTCATGATCTCAGGGTTTATGAGTTTGAGCCCCGCATCGGGCTCTGTGTCAACAGCTCGGAGCCTGGATCCTGTTTCGGATTCTGTGTCTCCCTCTCTCTCTGCCCCTCCCCCGCTCACACTCTGTCTCTCCCTCAAAAATAAACAAACAAACAAAAAAAAAAATCCACCAAACAGCAGGTAAGAAGAGTGCTCATTATAGCCTCCACTTTATGGGTCTAGCTAAGTAACATTATATGTCATTAACTATGACACAAACAAAAACTTACCTAATTTGAAGGTCCAAAATAATTTGCCTTTTGTCCACGTTTTCAGTGTACACCTTCACACCATTGATCCTGAGTGGCTGAAACAAGAGGCAGCTTGTTTTAAAATGCAGGCAGGGTGAAAAATAAACCCAAATGGCAGAGAGATGAGAACAAGCTTAGCCCCACGCTACAGGAATTACAGTTCTGCTTTCACAGTGTACTCGATGTTTCACTTTGGGCAACTTATGTAGCTTCCGTTCTTCCGTGTCCTCATCTGTGAAGTATGGGTCCTAGCGGCATCTATCTAACGAGGTTACCGCGAAATCAAAGGATGTAAGGAAATGCGCCTGGCACACAGTGAGTGCTTAGTCAAGCCCCACGGCCCCTTGTTTCTCCCAGTTTACTTTGATCCTTTCCCTCTACTCTGTCCTTACATGGTTTGAAACGTAACTTCCTTTCTGTTTTTTCTTCATGTCTTACAATTTTTCATTTCTTAGGATTTTCGCCACAATGGAGCTTTTGAGTAAATAAAAAATACTGGCTGTAGGTATAATTTTAACCCCTATTACCTGAGACAGAGACAGAATCACATGACTGTAAAAAGAAAAGGCAGATTATAATAAATGTCATATTTCAAGGGCCCAGCTGTAACACCACTTCCAAACCTTCTCCCATTTTATCACATTGAGATCACTTCCAGGAAAGTTCTCAATCTCCCATTTGGGCATCAAACACTCAAGCTGAAGAAATACTTTACTTTAAGAGTACTACGCTTACTGAATAGGTGCCCTAACATCTCACCCCTCAACTGGCTACAGGATTAAACTCTAAGTCTTTCCTACACTTCCTACTATCTTGGGTTCCCGGCCTTTCCCCCAATGATACTGGCTCAAACATGTACAGACTGTTGAATTACAAAGAACATGGCTCAACCTGCTATGTTGATGAGTGAAAATGGGGTATAGGTGGCTTAGGATCCTTGGCTTAAATGTCCGCATCAGGTAAGATTCCCTTAGTTTAGAGGTCTGCGTTGGGTGATAATCTCACAATCAGATTTAAAGTGCGTGTAATAGAAAATGAACATAATTCTCCCTAAAACAAACTCAGCTGGGATCAGAATTCTAACTCTCCACAAACACAGGCGTATTATCTGACATCAGGGGACTGGAAACCAGGGCCTGCAAGTTAAATTTAGCCTTTGGCTAAGAAAGGTTTTTACATTTTTAAAGGGTTATAAAAGAAGTTGGGGGGTGGGGTGGGGAGAATATGCCTCAATGGCCCTTTACGAAAAAGTGTGCGATCCCTATCCCTGCTTCAAGTTCACACGGCACTCGACCGTGTAATCGTGCTTTCCTATCTGCTGTGATCCTTTCAGGTCAGAGAAGGTAAAGTAAATACTGAAGGGAAGTGTTATAAAGGTGTCCTGTGCAGGCACGTGTGCGCTCGAACAACAGGACTGAGCAGACCCCAGGCTTGTCACCTATTTGGAGACCTCGCAGCCAAGAGGAAAAACAGCCCAGCACAACACAGTCGCCTGCAGTGGAGACTCCAGATGCTGAGTAACCGCAGGTAAGATGGAGAGTTCTCTGTAGGCAGAAAGTCACTTCTGATGGAGGAAGGTGACTGACGGCCTGGGAGTACAGGATGGGGATGAGCCTGGGGGCACTGATAAACACAACGCAGCCACCAGGTCACCAGGTCAGACACTCCTTGGCCACATTTATCAAATCCCTGAGGGGCTGAAGCACAGACATCTGACCTGCACCATACGGTGACACTGTGCTCTCTGGCTCTACTGTATGTGCTCCAAATGTGTGTACGCCGTGTGTGCGTGTGTGTGTGTGTGTTTAAAAATATTACTGAATTCTGAATTTTCATTAGGCATATAAAACAATGTTACCTTGGGAAGTACAACTGGAAAGTTATAGGTCAATTACACCTCAATTAAAAAAATGTTACATTGAACTGTTACTAATCATTGTAAACACTGACTTAACAAAAATAAAAAGGAAGCCTGCCATGAGCAACTAATTGACCTGTTGTCTTGAGGCTTTCACCAGAAGTAATACTAGGAATTAGGAGTTTTTCTTTGTATGATTCCAGTAACAAAATTTTTCTTTCCCTGCATCAATATAATTAATGTGATTCTACAAGCCTGGTGTTGGGAGTCCTTAATCGTTGTTTTTAAAGATCTTGAGGGGGTAAACATGTTAAGCTTGTTGTCGATTATTAAACTTTTAGTATGAACTCATATATCAAACTCCCTTTCCAACTAGATACGTTGTGAAAAACTGTGCAAAGGTAATTCTGACAGAAGGATGTGAGGTAGAAAGAAGCGCTGGAACCGAGAGAAACCAACCAAGGAAACCGAACTGGCCAAAGACCACAGTGGAAGAATGAGGGCAAGTGAGGACCTCACAAAAGACAAGGGAGGGCATCCCATGGGAGGCAGACCTGGGAGGAGCGGCAGAGACACCTTTCCAGAACTTCCCCAGGTTGCTTTCTAGAGCAATTTTCTCTAGAAAATAATTGGAAGTAGCTTAATATGTTTTTAAGAGTTTCACAGCAACGTGGGGGCGCCTGGGTGGCAGAGTCGGTTCAGTGTTGGACTCTTGATCTCAGTTCAGGTCATGATCTCACGGTTCGTGGGTTTGAGCCCTGCGTCGGGCTCTGCACTGATGTTGCAGAGACTGCTTGGGATTCTGTCTCTCCTCCTTCTCTGACCTTCCCCGGCTTGTGCTTGCCCTCACTTTCAAAATAAATAAATAAACTTAAAAAAAAAATTTTTTTTAAGTGTTCATAGCACAAGTAAGAATACTTAAGAAGAAACTGACCTGCTGACCCACATCAACTTTTGTGAAACTAAAGGTGCTGAGGTGGGTGTTTGCTCCTCGCACAGCTGGCTCTATGGTTTCTCGAAACAACTTCTCTATAAACTGGCAAATAAAAGGCCACATGTGTTTTACGGTCTGTAAAGAAGAAAAGAACTCATATCAAACAAGATGCTGTAACACATAAATAATAACGTACTTAAGTCATGATGAAAAATTACACCCCTACAGTTTACCAGCATTTTTGAAAATTAAAAGGGGGTGTCTCCTTTTGGTATGCAAAATCAACATGATCTGAACTTCAAAAATGTACAACAATAAACTACTGACCAACTAATATGTCTCAGGAATTATTCTGGTTAAGCATTCCATTTAAGCATACCAGCACATTTAAAATTGCTAAAATAAATAAATAAATAAATAAATAAATAAATAAACCCTGTGGTTTCAACTTATTGCTAAAAACGTAAAACCGTATAGGGCTTAATAAAACATTAAAGAGTTTTCTTTAATGATGGACTAACTTTTGGTGCTATAAAAGAATCATTAATCTACATTAGTTTTTACTCTATAGTTCTAAGGATATATAAAACATAGGGATAAAGGAGATCTACTTCAAAGTATGTGATCTTTAAAAATAACTTTTAAAATGATTATTAATCTATTATTAAATTTCTTGAGAATTATTTCCCTTTTCTTAATATTTTCAAAAATGTTGCCTGTAATTATTATGAAATAGACTCGAGCACTAGCTAATCAGGAAAGTAGACACAGGCCAAATACACAACTATGAATATACCACTAATTTTTTCATGTTAAAGACACAGTTTTCACTATTTAGGAATGTATCAGTTATGACTCAATTTTGGGGGAGCGGAAGCCAACCAAGTCCAAATGAGCTCACACATCGTCAACATCCAAATTCCCAAAAAGGGAAAGATGGCCCCTCACCCTCTAATCCCACGGACAATCTGGTATTCGGTATATTCTACTCTTACCTTATTTAGCCATTCTGCTCTCTCAGTGTCTGGAAAGTGAACCTAAGAGAAACACACACACATGACTTATTGACTCCCAACTGTTTATAAAATGTCACACAGGCTACTGAACACTCTTATTGTTCGCCTACTGTTCACGTAATGCGTCTTTACGACGCCCTGCACTGAAGCCCGCACAATGGCTTCTGAGGAGACACTGAAATGTGTGACACTCCAGCTCTTTGCATCCCAACAACCTTTGAGGCAGAAAAGTCTAATGCCCACCAAGGCTACAGTCCCTTCTTTGAATCTGTGAGGCCCCACGGAGAGTGCACTGGAGTCCGGAACATCAGGGAGCGATTCCATGCAATCTCCTCTGTAAGACACGGGCTTCTCCCTGCCATCGCCGGCACTGCCATCAGTCCTCCAGACATCCAGACTCCCAGCCTTCGAGAACCCACCTCTCCCTCCTGCCTTCCTCTTTTGGCCCAAACCAGCCGGCAGATGCGTTTCCTCATTTGGCTCCTCTCACACTATCTCCCAAATGAATACTGATTACAGTCCTCCATGAGTAGGGCCTGTATACTGGAGAGAATGAGCGCTTGCAGAGACAGAAATAAACCTATTTAGAAAAAAGGTGGAAAAGTATTTTCTTTGCCATTCAAATAAAACCCCCTTGCAAAGGAAGGCTAAAGCTGTTTTGGTAGGGAGCTCTCCTCTGAGAAATGCTATGTACTCACTCCCTCAAAGAAAGAACAGCACACAGACCATACTAACACTCTGAAAATGGTATTTTTGGCTTAGATGTACAATGGGTCACAGGCAGCTTTATAAGGGTGACTGAGATGTGGTCAGAGAAATATTCTGATTTCTGGAACTGCCACTCTCACTTTCCTAAAGAAGACAGGCGCGGCAGTCAGTGAAACACAAACCCCGTACCCCACGCTATGGCTGAGAGGAGCTGGTCAGGGAATGTTCTGGTTGTGGGTGACAGGGGGGAAGATTCCCAAGAACATGGTTCTCTGAGAACCAGCCCCACCTGTCGTGCCTGGCCCTGAGGAATACATCACTGAATGGGGCCCAGCAGCAACTGGGTCCTGCTTGGAGGCCATGGTCACTGCACTGTCCCCGCCACACTGTTCCACAGGAGAGGCCATGGCAGGTTCTCCCTGTTCCTCTGTGTCCACAGGCCGGAGCTGCCCACTCCTTCTCACCACAGATTCAATGTGCCTGGACCATGATGATGGGCTAGAAGGAACTGAAACAACATTTTCTACATCAATCAGCTTGAATCCATTCTGGGACCAAACCGAAGGGATGGCAACTTTCCAGAATTAAGAAAAAGGACGAAGCTCAAGAAGAGAGATTTGGATAAGAGAAGTGTTGGCAAAGGTTGCTTGAATCCAGACGACATGTTGCCTGGAGAGGCCTATCTGACCCGAGTGGAACTGTAGTACCAAAGGGACTATACTTTCCGCCAAGAACTAAGACATTTGGGGCTGGCTGGGGAGGGTTGCAAGGCTTGCTAGACTGGGACTAGGGAACACGTGTAACTCATCCGCAGGCTGTATTCTGCCATTTCTTCACATTATAGCAAAGTAGACCAGGAATGCAACAGGTGGCTGCCACTCCAGAGTACCAGGCCTTCAGGCAGGTCTTCAGCTGTGGTCCAATGTAGCAATTTCTTGTGAGGTTGCCTTCCCTTCTGCCCTTCCCCGCTGAATCCAACCAGCCACACTGGTGACAGAAAGGACCGAAAAGCACGTGCTGAGCACCTATTTGGGGACAGCCAGAACTACTTCACTGTAGATGTGTTCCTCCTTCTATATTTCTAAGTAAACGACACCATCAACAACACCCTCCGCAGGCCTGCCTCTTCTAGAGATGCTGTGACTGCCTCTGCCCGCTCCCCAGGGAGGCTTGGCCTGGTTTCCCAGCTAAACTGCGTGGGGCTACCAGAGCTAAGGACTCACACACAGGAGCCGCGTTTCAATTACCTCACTCGAGACCAGAAACTCCTACACGTTTATCAAACAGCAGATCAAAGGCTTGCCTCAAATCCTATTTTGCTTTCCAGAGACATCTGCTTCTATTTAGAAAATTACTGAAATTACCGTAAGTTCTTTGGGCTGTACTTTCATGTAAAATGTTACGTGAAGTGTAAAACCTCAGTGTAGTGTTGGAATTAGTTTAAAATTCTTTATCATTCCATGCTCGATAGAAATAACAACTATCCACGACAAGACGATCCTTAGGACCACGCGGGCTTATAGGTGACAGCGAGACTGGGGGATGCTACAATGTCAATGAGAGGGGCGTGCACAGGCGGCCCATGGCATCAGTTCTACGAAGCTTGAACTGCTGCTCTGCTTCATAAAGAAATATTCCCAAAGTCAAGTGTCCTTTGAAAACATTACAGCAAGATGAATTTAATCTGCTACTTAAGCATTCCTTTTACCTGTTTTCAGATCTTTTCTTTGCTCCCGAATTTTACGAAGTGACAACACAAACTGTTCATTTATACCTCATCTCCAGTAAATAACTGCAACTCCATCTGTGAAAACAAGGCCCTTATCTGTCGTGGTCTTAGGCTGTGATGTCGACAATCAGCACCCACAACACACGTTGGAGCGCCCACCCTACCGAGAACATGGCAGGCTCGTGACAGGCTGGCACCAGCACCTCTATGCACAGACGGCCCATGTTCCTCAGTAACCAAGACACAGACGTCAGGTCCTGCCAGACACACCTGGGCCAGATGGGCCGCAGCCTTTTTCCGTGAGCAGGTGGTAGGCAGCCAGTTCCTTTGTGCTAACTGGTAGAGAGTCCCCTTACAGAGCCTACAAATCTCAGAGAAACGGTTTCTCTGCAGTTTAGTGCAAAGGTTTTCCTACTACTCCTCAGGGGTAAAATGTGTTTATAGTGATTCTTACTTTTTTTTACGATTCCTTAGTTTCTTTGAAAAACTGAATTCGTGCTAAGTTCTGAAACCCTGTAAACAGGTATCCTAAGTACAATGCCTCACACAGAGAAAGCTTCGACTAATCTAGATTTTCTACCCACTTCAAAGATGAGGGCCTTGTCTGGGAGTCCACATGCACAAGGCTGAGTGCATGCAAATCTGCAGGCCACACTACCAGATTTTCAGAGTCCACAAAACCAAGAAGGTTAAGATCATAGAATGAGGTGGTCGATAAGAATAAGCTCCCTCCAAAGCCTTTCATATAAAAGGTTCAGAGGAGCAGGTGAAGGAAGGCAGGTGTTGAAGACCTGGTCCTTGGATGGCTGAGGTAACAAATCTCCCCCCAACTGGGTTTCCGGGAAATCTGTGAGGGCACCATCACTCTTCACTCAAACCCAAGTACACTCAAAGTAACTGCCAGGGCAGTATCATGTGCTGCTGTGTGTGTGGCAGTTTCTGTGCTAAGCTATCAACGTACGTTACCTGAATTCATTCTTACAACAATCTACACACAGGAACCATTAACTTCCCCAATACACAGGATAGCTACTGACTGGGGATAAAAAACCAGATTTGTCTGCCCCTGCTCCTGACTCCTTTATTACTAAAGGATGTTGAAAGTGCTATGAAGACAGTTAATCCACAGAGTCTACTAAATTCTCAGCAGGACATACTCCAATCAAAGAGTAAAGCCTAAACCTCAGATTATATGCCTTAAATTGTATGAAGTACCGGGGCACCTGGGTGGCTTCGTCGGGGGAGCATCTGACTCTTGATTTCAGCTCGGGTCACGATCTTGCAGTGTGTGGACCAAGCTCCCTCTCTCTCTCTGACCCACCCCAACTTGTGCATGCGTCTGCATGCGCCCTCTCTCAAAATAAACTTTAAAAAAACTGTATGAAGTACTAAGTCAGAAGCAGAAAATTTTGTGTTTAATAGTGACCTACTCATCTAGACTCTAGAGGTCAAATACAGTACAAGTCCTGAAACAGCTGACAGCAAAGTTCAACAAGCATGATAGCAATTCACAATAAAACACGATTACCAGACCCACTATTTCTAAAACTAAGAAGCGAGCAATTTAAAGACTGTTTCTATTTAATATTTGCATGAAAGGGCCACGACACTTAAGTAGTAATGATAAAATTTCATATACGTATATTTACCCTGGTGACCCAGCAATTCCATTTCTAAGCAGTTGATTAAATGGGATAAATGACTTCTGCAAAAAAAAAAAAAAAAAAAAAAAAAAAAAATGTTCCAAAATGAAAACATGTGCCTTTTCTAACATTGTTTGATTTCTCTAAGTTCACTGGTATCTCAAATTAGGTCTGCCAATGTGCTAGCAAATTCCTATTCATTCTGTCACACTTAAAGCCAGAGTAATGCTATAAAGCTATTGTTTCTTTCTTGCAAACACACACCAGTCCCACAAATTGCCTACAGAATTTACATTTATGTAATAATAAAGCTTCTCTACTCACCATCATGCACCAGGACAGAAATACAGGTTGACTGGTGTGAATTCTGGTTTTGTTACTGCATTTCTGTCCCTGTGCTAGTCTTTAATATACTTGCACAGGTATAGACTCTTCTTGTTGAAGAAGAGGCTGAATGAAGCAGCCGGTTTTTGAGCAGTTACTTCTGGCTCTGGCCTGAGCTAGGGATACGACACAGACTTAGACATACGACTGTCCTTGGGAAGCTCACAGCTGGTGGAGTGGACTGGTGTGGAAAGGTGTGACCACCAGTCCGTGAGAGAAGATCTGGGGGCCAGGGGAGGATCTGATGCTGCCTGGAAGAGTCCACCAGAGATATGGGAAGAACACAGCATGTGACACGGGTTTGGAAAAATTACTTGGGGTTTGCTATGCAAAGAAGAGCCTAGTCTAAGCAAAAATAATGGCATACACAATTTACTCTGGCTGGATTTGAAGATGGACAGAATGGTAAATGCTGAAGCTGAAAAACCAGGTCAGGAACAGCCTGAAATATTTTCTATGCCATGCAAAGGAGTGTTGATTTTATTCTACAGGCAATGAATGGGTCAACGCTGGAATGGTCAGGAGAGAAATGACGGAAGATTAGCATTCGAGGAAACACTTTTGCAGTGCCCACAACATATTCTGGAATTATCAGAAACAGTAGGCAGAGAAACAGCCGCACAAATAAGCCCTCAATACCAGTGAGCTGGCTGGCGCTGAACGTCAAGCCGTCTCCTTGTAGTAGAGTCATCCCAAGGCATTCAATCGTTGAGGTTTTTAATTTATGAGGGATTATTTCAAAGTGCCAAAAAAAATATATCAAAATTGAAGGAAGTCTGTTACTAAATTTTAATTCTATTTACTAAGTCAAAATCTGCTTCTCACTAATACATATTCATAAACATTTGCTTATGTTCTACCAAACAGAATTTAAAGTAGCAAAAACATCGAAGATAAAAACTGGGATATATAGAGAAAATAGAAAACATATCCCTAAATCACAGAGGAACCCATGAACATGTATCATTTGGTTTCAAACCTTACCTTTGAACTTAAAAAAAAAAAAAAAAGCACAAAAAAGCCCTTAAATCTCCTTTATAGAAGTCCAATTAAAAAATAAGTTTTCATATTTGTTATTTATATTGTCTCTACAAACTAGAAATAATCATTGTATGATTACTTAAGTTTTGATTATATTTAAAAGTTGACACTACCCAAGAAATCTTTTTAATCTTACCTTTAAAAAGAACAAAGGCATATTTTAGATTCTAATATAATGTTGATATTACCAAAGTTATTTTGCTTAAAAAAAAATTAAACCAAATATACAAAGACAGAACATTAATTGTGTGCCAGGAACTCTACAGACAGCCACCGTGTCTAACCCTCACCACACTTAGAACAATGAGTGGCTCCATCTAACAGACCATGAAATAGACTCACAGAGGATGACTAATTTGTTCAAAAGCAGGGGAACAGGCCAGAGGGAAGAGACCCAGACTTGAAGGTTGGAAAGTCCTCCCTGTTACACAGGCTGAAGCATAAGGGATGCAGCTGGCTGGAGCACACCTGAAGTTTTCTTATCAAATCATTTTCCCCATTTTTGAACATTAAAAACATAATATGGGCTAATGCTTGAAGTTAAATAAAAGGACTGTCTTTTTTCTTCAAACAGCACTCCCCTTGAAGACAACGTTAATACTCAGCACTTGTATGGGACTTTACTGCTCAATCCAATGCCCGTAGAGGACTGAGTACCTGCAACTCCACAAAAGTACACCAGCGTATGGGGAATCCTTTTAAATTCCACTTGCATTAGCAACACTGAAACATGAAGTATATGTGCTGTTCACTCCTTCCTTTATTAAAAAAACGTCTAGAATAAAAATCAATACCTAGGAAAGTATGAAGATACATATCTATTACACTGGAAACGTGACTGACTTAATATTTTTAAGTAAAATTCAAAAGATAAATGGGGGCACCTGGGTGGCTCACTTAAGCATCGACTCTTGATTTTAGCCTTCAAGATCTCACAGTTTGTGAGATCGAGCCTGTGTTGGGTTCTGCACAGAGCCTGCTTATGATTCTCTCTCTCCCTCTCTGCCCCTCCCCAATTAGTGCAAGTGCTCTCTCTCTCTAAATAAACATTAAAAAAAAAAAAAAAAAAGACAAATGAATAAAGTGATTTTGGAAACCAAATGTCATTAAACTTCAAATAGTAAACTGGCCAATTAAGTTCACCAAACTCATTTATTCACATTCTTTCTCATCCTAAGAAGGATTTGAGCTTCCTCATCTCTGCATAGTCCTTTAGGCACTATCTCAACAAACAAACAAAAACCAACAGCAAAAATACACCCAACATAAAAAAACTCACCAAATTCTTACTTGGGGCAGTGACTGGTTCCAGTGAAAGAATTCTTTCACTATTTGCGGGAAAGGGTAAAGGAGTTCAGTCCACCTGGTACACCTGTTCAGAGTGCGCCTTTGGAACCCGGGGGAGGTCCCAACCAGCACAAACCCAAGCAAGGCCTACCTCACCAGCCACCCAGCACAATGGAGCAAGAACCACCACCCAGGGACAATCCAAAAACACCAACATTCCTACACCACGCAATGAGTTCTACAGACGTCTACAAATTGAAAAAACCTAAGCAGGAGTTTTATTTTCTTATCTAAAATTAACATCTCAAAAACCAGGAACAAATGGGGCAAGACTAGAACAGAACCACAGGTTCTAAGAAAACATGAGACACCTATACTTCATCCGTTGTATCACAAGAGAAACTCTGTTTTCAGGAAACCTTTTAAAGCAATCAGCACATACCTTTGCCTGGAAGTACTACACCACAGGTTTACTTAAACAGACTTGACCTGCGTTCAAAGAGTTCATGAGCTGGGGAGACACTAACTAAAAATCTTCAAATGTTCACTATTGTTTTGTCTGCATACTGATTAATCTTAAAATCAATACAAATGGAAAGAATCTTACAGCAAGTTAAAATTACCCAGAAAAAGTCTGGTTAGCACACAAATCAACCAAAGGGAGTCTAAGGTTCCAAGGTACAGAATGACTTGGATTTGGAAATGCTATCAACGAAGGCACAAGTATGGGACGCCACTGCGAGAGAGAGTGGCAGAAACTGTCCTCACTCTCTTGACCTTGGATCAAGTGGACATTTACAATTCCCTCTATGCACTGCTTCCCTATCCTGACAGACACAGCCAATAACCTGTGTATGGCCTGCTGAGATAAAGTGGAGAGGACCTGGAGAAGAGAAAACCACTACAATTTCTAAATACTATACAATTATGATGAGAAAAAAGCATTAGAGACAGTACTGAATACTCACATTGGACAAAACTTCCAAATGAAAGGATTTCAAATATTTTCAACTTTAAGTCATCTATCTTGCAGGGTTCTCATTACCTCTTCGTAAACATATCAGTGAGGAGTTCTGAGCATTCTGGCAGATTGGCTGAACTTATCAGTGAGAAAATGACTCAAATGTAAATTGGTACCAACATAAATTTGTGCCTCCAATCTTTTTATAAACTTCTTTACCTATTTTCCAGAAGGGTTATCATAAAAGCTACCTCTCTATATTTCCTCACAACCCCCCAGTTCTAATCTGCCCTTCTCCCACCTTCCCCAGAGGCTCAGTATGCATACAGATCAGAAAAATTAGAGCCAAGAAATCTTAATAGTTTTTTTCTGAGATACTGGGATTCTTTCTCCTAATAGCTACTTCTACAAAGAAAGTATTCAAGGTTAAAAACAGGAGAGGGGAACGTTT
Source organism: Leopardus geoffroyi (assembly GCF_018350155.1). Taxonomy (NCBI): domain Eukaryota; kingdom Metazoa; phylum Chordata; class Mammalia; order Carnivora; family Felidae; genus Leopardus; species Leopardus geoffroyi. The sequence continues at coordinate 169,303,774 of NC_059331.1, forward strand.
CTCTCAGAACCTGTCAATCCTGTAATAATATGTTAACAGTAGGGTCAAATTTCTCATTTGGATGGTAAAAAGAAATTGCACAAAATACCTCGGTTTATCTATTTCTAGTCCACATAAAAAGTAGGCAGTCAAACTAATTCATGCAGTAATTCCACAGTTGTACTTTTCTCAGTGGTTTGTGTCAGCTTTAGGTGGACTTTAATTACTGTGGATTTGATACACCAAAAAGAATGCTACAGTACAAAGACATTAAAACACAGTAACTGAGCTGGAAAATCCACCTGTTTAAAGGCCTTTTTCTACCAAGAAACATTTTCAAAATTCTCTCTTAGGTGCTTTTTGCATTAGCGAGAAATTTCACTAGGGACTGTAAGGAGCACTAATACTCCTTCAGGGCTTCCCTGAGAGCACAGGTGGTGACTATGACCGCTCCTTTATATGCTCACCACAAATCTATCAGGGTACATTTGTCGCTTTCCTCTGTGGTCTCAAACTCCAACAGTTTGAAATAAGAACTGTCTGCTGACCAAAGGAAGGCTGGCTGAAACTCCAATGGAGAGCCACAGCGTGGACCAAACCTCAGCTCCATGGTCTTGAGACTCTTCTGGCTCAAGTAATGGCAGAGTACACGAATGACCACTACCTATTTTTGTAGACCAGGAAACATTAAAATAAAAACTAAAAAGCTAGGTTTATCCCAGCACATCTTCTATAATCAAGCTGTCTAAATTATTTGAAAACCAGTTCTTATTTCTAATTCACTTCATTTCTTATTTCTAAAAGAATAAATACTTTGAATGAGTTTTACTATGAGGCCTTCTGTAATTTCATATAGTGTATCTGCCATGTTGGATGTACTATTCATTCATCCATTTATTTCTGAAGGGAGGCTTTAAATTTCAGTGCATGCACATAATGACAGGAAAATTTAAGCCAGGACTAATATTCAATGGTAGAATCTAAACAGGAACACTTTGTTCCTTCTACCCAGGAGAACAATTAGCTAGATATCCCTTCATCAAAATACTAATGTCAAGAGATTTACTTAATGCCTTACAGGGAAGATGCAGGTCTACGGATATTTTCCAAAGACTTGAAACATATTTCAATAAAATTCCAAAGCCATTTAGACATTCTTTCTTCAACTGCTCAAGAAAAGTCATATAAATTATGTCATAATCTTGATTCAGACTTGAGGTTCTGGCATAAATTACATCAATTTCGCAAATTAAAATGAGTCCAAGAATAGGAAACATGTCTTCTCATCTCCTTCACTAAACATTTAAGACAATCTGGTTGCTTTTGGTTTTAAATTCACATCAAATGCTACTATTCAAATTTATCTGCTTATGTTCTGACTGAAATGGACCGGAAGATAGATATGTAATTGTAGCACTGCATTAATTGCACATGTTCTATATACCAAGTGGAATCAACCCAGCTTTGTTCTACTATTGAAGAAAAAAAGGGGGCACCTGGTGGCTCAGTCAGTTAAGCATCTGACTTCAGCTCAGGTCATGATCTCACGGTTCATGAGTTTGAGCCCGGCGTCCAGCTCTGTGCTGACAGCTCAGAGCCTGGAGCCTGCTTCAGATTCTGTGTTTCCCTCTCTCTCTCTGCTCCTCCCCTGATCACTCTCTCTCTCTCTCTCAAAAAGAAAAAAAACCCAACAATAATAAGAAACTATAGGAGTCTGTGAAGTCACAGTCCCCCTGAAGTACAGAACTGACAGGAATACCAAACATCTACACAAACTCAGAAGTCACTTCATGTTTGAAAATTAACTATAAATTTTTCATTTTCAAGAAACTGGTTTATATATTTCCAAGAGCTTAATTTTATTCTCTCACACAGACAGTATATATTTGAAGAGTTATGAGAATGAAGTCACATACCCCAAATCTACCCATTTTCTCTCTTTACTCCTTTATTAGTATGCAATGGAGAACAGTAATCAGGCACTTGGAAACATTAGGGCTTGTTTCCTAAATATAACAATTTATTTTTGCTAGATGTTTGAAACCAAGATCCTGATACATGCCTGTTTGTCATTAACTGTGATCGTGCAATACAGAAATACCTAAAAAACCCCAACACCACCTCCCCACACACACGCCTTCAATGTGGTGTTACAGTGATATCCCAGGGAGAAATATCATGGCTTACTCTATCGTTCTTTCTTTTCCGTACAAGAGGCTTAATGACAGGGAATCTCAGGGAAAAAATTACAAACGTTTTTGTGCATCTTTCTTTCTTTCTTTCTTTCTTTCAGAGAAAGTGCGCATCTGTGCATGCCAAGTCAGGGAGGATAACAGGAAGAGTAAGAGAGAGAATCTTAAGCAGTCTCCACGCCCAGCACAAAGCCTGATACAGGGCTCAAACTCAGAAACCGTGACCTCATGAGCTGAGCTGAAATCAGGAGTCAGATGCCTAACTGACTGAGCCACCCAGGCACCCCTTTTCCCATCTCGTGATCATATCCTGGGCTCTCCCCAATTCTCCCTAGAAAATCCACTAGTTTATTCACTATATGTGCATCACTACATACAGAAATGATAATTAGATCACTTGTTCATGCACTATATATGTGTAACTATATACAGAAACAATAACTAGATCCTAAGATCACCTTCAAGAATTTCTCCTTTTGGAATATTACAGACGTTGTAAAAAGCGCCAAAAGGCCCTGTGTGCACTTCACCCAGTTTCCCCAATGGGTGTATTCTAAACAACTATAGTGCACCCTCAAAACCAGGAAGTGGATATGGTTTCTACCACTTATCTATCAATCACCTATCACCTCTCTCATTTTCTATCATCTATGTACCACCTCTCTATAACACAGGTCATCAAAGTCTACCTGACTCTATTTACATGGGCTGTCCAGAGCAGGCAAGTCCATAGAGAAAAAACACCGGATCAGTGGTTGCCTAGGGCTCGTGGGAGAGATGTGGAGGGATGGGTATGGAGTTGAAGAGAGGACAAAGTCATTCTAAAACTAGACACTGGTGATGGTTCTATAATACTGTGCTATACTGAAAAGCAATGAAGTGTACATTTTAAGTGGCTGAATTGCGTGGTATATGAACCGTATCCCAAATATAGCTGTTACAAAAGAGAAACAAACATACCATTCCCTAAAATACATACTGTGCTACCATACTTCATTTATTTTACTCAGATATTTCCCAAAATAATATCAAAGCCAAGTAAGTAACCCCAGAGGCCTAGAGATAAATTAGTAGCCTGAGAGCTCCGTGTTGGTGGATTAACCAACAAACAAGGACACGTTAGTGATCTACTGGCCCTAAAGGGCACCTGCCCCAATTGCTGGTGAAGAGGGAACATACAGGGGCATGCCATTATGGGGACCAAATTATTTCTGTATTTAAAAACTTGTATATATGTCAGAACTGAAATATTTGGTGAGGCCATAAAGATACATGAATTTTTACTAGAGGATATGCTGTATATTTAACCAATGCTTGTATCTCCCCGGAAAACCCCATTCTTCCACTCCCTCACCCCCTCACTCCTTCACCCTTTCACTCCCTCACCTCTTCAGTCCTCCAGTCCCTCACTGCCTCACCCCTCCAGTCCCTTGCAAATTCTCTCCCTCACCCCTTCACCCCTTCAGATCCTCCCCTCTTCACCCCTCCAGGCCCTCACTCTTTTACTCCCATCCCCTGGTCCTGATTCATTTTTCATTTTTAAGGGAATTATTTGCAGGGACCTGGCCGATCAATCACTGTACTCCCTCACCACTTTGCAGGTGAAGGATCTGAGCCCCATCCAGTTGGTGCCGGTCAGCAGCCACAGAGCTGGGGTCCACAGAGGACCGGCCTCTGACTCCGACTCCACACGCAGAGCAGCACCAGGCAAGCCCCCCTGAAGCAGTGCCCCCACACGGTTCTGTGGGGCAGCCAGACTCCCCACCCTTCCCTACACAAAAATGAGGCTCTCGTGAAAGTTTTAAAATCCATTTTTCTCCTCTACTTATAATTAAAATCCCCAGTGTCTCCAGCCTGTTCTTCTCCTGAAGCTATAAAATGTAAAACAAACGAAAGAGTGTTCATGACTCATAAAAACATAAATCCACTAAATGGTCACATTTATCAGGTACTTCCCAAGTCACTGAATTGCCAGATGCCATTTCATAGGTGAAGTAAGTGAAGCCCAAACTAGAATTTTTCTAGAGCGGTTTACGTCAAGCTCTACTGCTTAAAATTTTACAAATGGCCCCATTTGTAATTTAGCCAGCTAGGCGCTAATAGTAACAGGATTTTCATTTAAAAAGGTTCCATGTTGGGGCACCTGGCTGGCTCAGTCAGCAGAGCATGTGACTCCTGACCTCAGGGTCATGAGTTCAAACCCGACGTTGGTCATGGAGACTACTTAAAATAAAAATTTAAAAAGTGTCATTTAGTATCCAAAATATTCAAATAACTTACAAAACTCAACACCCCAAAAAACAAATAATTAATTTAAAAAATGGGCAGAAGACATGAATACATATTTTTCCAGAGAAAACATATAGATGACCAAAAGACACACGAAAAGATGTTCAACATCACTCACCATCAGGGAAATACAAACCAAACCCACAATGAGATACCACCTCACCCCTGTCAGAACGGCTAAAATTAACAACACAAGAAACAACAGGTGTTGGTGAGGATGAGGAGAAAGGGAAACCGAGTTACACTGTTGGTGGGAATGCAAACTGGTGCAGCCACTCTGGGAAACAGTATGGAGGTTCCTCAAAAAGTTAAAAATAGAACTACCTACGACCCAGCAAGAGCATTACTGGGTATTTACCCAAAGGACACAAAATACTGATTCGAAGAGATTCACACACCCCGATGTTTTTAGCAGCATTAGCAGCAATGGCCAAATTATTGAAAAAGCCCAAATGTCCACTGACTAATGCATGGATACAGATGTGGTATATACATGCATATATTACATATAGAGTACGAGGTATATATTTATAATATATACACACATATACACAATGGAATACTAAGCCATTAAAAAAGAATGGAATCTTGCCGTTTACAACGTGGATTATGTTACATACGCTATACGGTACTATGCTAGGTGAAATAAGTCAGTGAGAGAAAGACAAATACCATATAATTTCATTCATATGTGGAATTTAAGAAACAAAACAAATAAACGTAGGGGGGAAAAGAGAGAGGAAAACCAAGTAACAGACTCTTAACTCCAGAGAACAAATTGATGGTCACCAAGGGAGACAGGGATTAAGGAGGTACGGGTCGTGATGTGCACTGCGCGTTGTACGAAAAGTGTTGAGCCACTAAATTCCACACCTCATACTAATATTACACTGTATGTTAATTAACAGGCATTTAAATAAAAACTTGGGGGAGAAACCCATATACATTTAAAATATTTACCTAAGGATACATTTTGAAATAAAATTAAACAAACAAAAACGTGACACCTAATCCCTTTCTGCCGAATCTATTTTCCCATCCCCCTTCCAAATCACACTCAACAACAGAAAATATTTTCCTTCGAAATTTTATAGGGCAATCAATATATGAGGAGTTCACAAATCTAGTTTTCCTTATAAATAACGTTAGCTTAAAGCTGAGGAGTACCTTGCAGCAGACCGATTCTGCTGAGAACAATTAGAAACATGCTCATGCACACACGCTCACACTCTCACACATGCATATACATGCCAGAAGATACTGGAAATCTGCCAAGGCATGAAGGCCCAGAGGGGCTAACATGCAGGGTAGAAGGCACTACGGTGGGGAGCTGACCTTCTGAGACTGTCTTCCCCCCCAGGGATGTGGTACAAGAGGTTGAGAAAGGGGCTGAGAAGCAGAGAAGCCACAGAGTTAACGCAAACACCACAAGACCAGAGAGACAAGAATTGGGAGAGCTGGGTCGGCTGAGCAACGGACTCGAGGATCTGAGATCCTCAGGAGGGGGAAGTGAGCTTATCTGACAGTTTCACCCGTGAGGTAGCTGCCAAACTCTTAAGCTACTCAGGGCAAGAAGCTAGCCTCTAGCAGGCAAAAGAGCTTGGCAGGCTCCTCATACTGAGGAAGCAAAACCGGGACTCTGAGGGTGACTGAAGAGGGACTCAGTCAACACTGCGTGTCTTCGGGGCTAAGCCTGAAAGCGGATGAGAGCAGACTAGATGAGAGCGGTCGCAACTTGCCCTCGGGCTAACTCAGAACCCTGTTAGATTAAGCTGATCTGTTCCCACACTGCCCTAATTTAGAGGGTAGGGGGAACCCTCTCTGGAGGACAGGAACAGCATTCAGAGCTGGGATATACTGTACACATTTACAACCAGTTCTGAGATTGCTAACTTTGGGATGTAAATATTTCCAAACGGCCAATTTCAGGCTAAGAAAACTCACTAAATGTGGAGTTGGGAAGTTAGTTATCGTGGAAATGCAAACCAACCCACAATGAGACACTTCACATCTACCAGGACGGCTATAATCAAAAAGACAAAAAGTAGCAAGTGTTTGTGGGGCACCTAGCTGGCTCAGTCAGCAGAGTATGTGAATCTTATCTTGGGAGTTGAGTTCGAGCCCCATGTTGGGCATGGAGATTACTTAAAAGAAAAAAATATTTTGTTAGTGCCCACTAGTGACGGTTAAAAGCTGAATAAAGATTAAAAACAAAAACACAAGTGTTGGCAGGTATGTAAGAGGAACTGGAACTTCTCCGCCCTGTTGGTGACAATGTAAAATGTTCCCATTATTGTAGAATCGTTTGGCAGTTTCTCAAAAACATGAGCCCAGCAACTGCACTTCTTGGTACACACCCTCCCCCTGCAAACTGAAAACAGGTATTCAAATAAAAATTTGTACACAAATGTTCACAGTGCCATTCACAATAGCCAAGAGACAGAAAAAACCCCAATGTTCATCAATGGATAGGATGATAAATGAACAGATAAACAAATTGTGGTAGGTCCATATAATGGAATATTATTCACCATAGAAAGAAACGACACACACTGCAGGGCAGAATCTTTAAAATATCATGCTAAGTGAAATAAGCCAGACACAAAAAGTCACATATTGTAGGATTCCATTTTTAGGAAATATTCAGAACAGGGAAATCGGAGACAGAAGCAGTGGCTGCATAGGTGGGGGGACAGTGATGTAAATGTTTTGGGATCAGACAGAAGTGATAGGTGCACAACACTGTGAAGGAACTAAATGACACCGAATTATACATTTTTTAAAAGTTAATTTTGTTATTTGAATTTTATTGCAATCAAAATAAAGATAGGAATTATCAAGCCAGGAAAAACAAGGAGGAACCTTAGATACATATTGCTAAAGTGAAAGAGGCCAATCTAAAAAGGCCACATACGATATAATCCCAACCATCTGGCATTCTGGAGAAAGCAAAACAACAATAAAAAGATCAGTAACCACCTGGGGGTTTGGGAGAGGGAGGGAAAAACAGAGGGATTTTTAAGGTACAGGAGTTTTTCCGGCAGTGACTCCTAATGTAAAGTATGGATTTTAGGTAAATGAATCAACAGTTTCAGTAACTGTAACAAATATGCCACACCAATATCCTGGCTCCCAAGTATCCGGACATAGGTAGTGTTGTCAGCTCAGTAATGTCCCCCCCCCCCCTCCCGCCGCAAAGATATATATGACGCAATCCCTAGAACCTGTGAATGTTGCCTTATGTGGCAAAAAAAGGACTTCCAGACGCGACAAATTAGGGATCCTAAATCGGGGAGAGTATCCTAGATAATCCAGGTGGGCCCTAACGCAATCATAGCATCCTTCCAGAAGGCAATGTGATGATGGAAACAGCTGCTGGCTTTGAAGGCAGACAGGGGGCCACGAGCTCAGGAATGCAGCCCTAGAAGCTGGGAGCACAGCCCTGCTGACCCTTCGTCTCAGCCCATAGGGACTTGTGGCTTCCAGGCTTGTGGAAGATAAATTTGTGTTGTTTTAAACCACCAAGTCTGCAGTTATTTGTTATCGTGATGCCAGTGCAGGCAGCAAGCAAAGATGGGCTGTAACCCTTTCCCTCCTGCTCCGTTCACTATGAAATTACTATCTATAGGTGATTCCTTTTAAACTACTTCATATGCATAACAAGATTCACTCCTTTATTTCCCCCAATGTGAAACAGCAAGCTGACTCAAGCTATTACATAAAATCAACACTTTGTATTAAGTACTGGATAGATTTCATGATCTTTACATACATGAAAAAATAACTAGAAATTATATTGTCATTTACTGTTTGGATTACATTTGGGCTTTTCCTTTAAAAAACCCAGTACTCAGGGGTACCTGAGTGGCTCAGTCGGTTAAGCGTCCAACTTCGGCTCAGGTCATGATCTTGGCAGTTTGTGGGTTCAAGCCCCGCATCTGGCTCCGTGCTGACAGCTCAGAGCCTGGAGCCTGCTTCAGATTCCGTGTCTCACTCTCTGCCCCTTGCCGGCTAACACTCAGTCTCTCTCAAAAAATAAATAAACATTAAAAAATAATAACAAAGAAAAATAAAAACCCAGTACTCAGGTAGTTAGTTAGAAATTGTTAACAGATCTTATGTACTCACTGCTGGGCATTTAAATATTTATAGCACAAATGAAATACATTAACAAACTCAGTAGGCAATTCACTTCAAATATTTACAATGGCAACATGGGCATTATGTAACAATTTATAAGCTGAGTGTAGAAAGTCCTAAGAAGACAAGCAATTGGTAGTTCACTGTTCCAAAAATTCACTAGATTTACCGAGTAAACTGTATAGAAATGCATTCTGCAAGACGCTATAGTGGAATATAAAAAGCCTTGTCTTCTAAGTCCTATGCTACACACAAGTACACCACAAAGCAGATTTAATTAAATGCTTTAACAAATACGTAAGTAAAGTTCAGGAAGAAAACAGAAGATAAGAGTATTACTCTGATCAATAATTTTAGCAATTCGATGCTGGTATCTCAGAATATGAGCAGCATAAATGAAAACCAGTACACCACATACTCCAGTGCAGTATTTATGGGATGAAGCAAGTTGGACATTCTCTTGTCACATCACTGGATTTATCTTGTACAGTTCTACCTTATTTTGGGAAACCTAAAACATCACCCCCGAGATGCAAACAGAAGGAAATAACGCCACAGATAATACCGGTTAAATTAAACTATTAATTTAGTTTAATTAACAAACTAAATTAATAATTCTGGGTCACTCCTGACCCAGAATAGGAGTGCATTTTCGAATCCCCACTTTGGTCACTAACCAGCACGGTTTCACCAGAGGAAGGAAAGGAGTGCTAGAATGAACAAAGATTCCAAGATGACACTTCAGAATGGAACTATAGTATACACTGCATCAGGGCAGCTGCGGAAGGAGGGAAAATTAATCTTGTCCTCAGGATAGTATTTAAGGAAGCAGCAGCAAGGATGAGGGTTAATAACATAGGTTCCTGGGCTATCATTTTAGGGATATACAGAAGACAGAAATTATAAGTAGCACTTCTGACCGTGAATAATAACAAAGCATTAAGGTAGATAAACTCCTAGCAACAAAACCAACAAACCGCAGTGTAACAGAAACAAAGAGAAACTCCAGGTCCCCTCTGCCCTCTTCTAGCTGACGTGGGGGAGAAGGTGGTAAGGTGGGTAAGTGGCCCGGCAGCAGGAAACTGGCAGCAACACCAGGGCTTCTAAAAGGGAGCATCAATCACTCAGATCACTAACTCAAGGGCAAAGGCGCCGCTGGCCGCCACTGCCCTGCCAGGGCCAGCATGGCCCTCGGTCTTTCCTCATTCCAGCCTCATAACCACATCATGGGTTTTTGTTTCATGGCTCATTTCAATGTGTATCTAATGATGAGGAAACTAAGGTTCTAAAAGGTGTGACTGACTTCCCCAAGTGCACAGGGTCGGGAGGGGACTGGACTCAGACGGGAACCCAGAGCTACCAGGTCCAGAGCCTGCTTCTCCAGTGTGCACCTAAGCCACAATGCCATCACAAGGGAGACCGGTGCCATGAGGGCAGCCCATTCATCTGCCAGTGGCACACACCAGTCAGTGACCGAGGGCTGCCAGACTAACACTGGTCACATGGCTAATGACACAAAGTCAATGACAATCCAGCAAGTCTCAGCAATCTCCAAGGAGCCATCATGACACTGTACTACGTGAAACCACTAATCCAGTTTAAAATATTCCTCCTGTTAACAAACTTTACTATCCCAACACAGCACAGAGAAAGAAAAGCTAGTTAAGCTGAGACCCGCCCCCCCCCCATGCCCAGAGAATGCTTTTTTTCTGAAGGTTATTCACATAAGAGGGGATCTGGATGAATCAACTGTGCATTTGAACATCAACATCATTCAAAAATAAACACTGCCCTCCAAAGTCAGACTTTTGTCTATAAAATTATCGTGCTACTCTCATGAGTTCAAAAACAGTTCATATTCTGGAACATATCTGGTAAATAGCTCAAGCAAATAATGTTTCAGAACCTGAAAAGAGCAGAATATTAAATACATCTCAAATTCTAGTTTTATTTTCTCAGCATGTAATATCTAACAATCTTGAATCCAGAATTTATCAAATACCATCTAAATACAACACAGCATCCCCGTAAAATAGGTAATACTGCAATAACCAAAGACGTATTTCGAATAATGACATGATGTCCACAATGTAATGCTCAATGAAAGAGGATACAACACATACACGTATATCCATATACATCAGAGATTCAGAAAGTCATCAAGAAGTTAGTAACGGTCCTCACTAGTTTGCAGGATGCAGGTGACTTTTTCCTCCTTACTCTTCTCCAAAGATTGAAATGTTCTACAGTGAGGATGCCTTCTTCTATTAGAAAGATTATATGTTTATGAGAAACAAAGAAAAACATAATTGTGTATTCGTTAAAAATGGGCAAGAGAGGCACCTGGGTGGCTCAGTCGGCTGAGTGTCCAAGTCTTGATTTCTGCTCAGGTCATGATCTCACAATCCGTGGGTTCGAGCTCCACGTCAGGCTCTGTGCTGAGTGTGCAGCCTGCTTGGGATTCTCTCTTTCCCTCTCTCTGCCCCTCCCCTGCTTACATTCTCTCCGTATCTCCCCCAAAATAAATAAACTTAAAAAAAATAGGTAAGAGGAACTTCACTTAGTGATTGAGCAAACAAAAAGAACTTCGAGTTCAACTACAATGACAGTTTTGCAAATAATAAAAAGGAAAACACAGTGTGAACTGTCGGATTAATATTTCCACACTTGCCATTTGCGTGGCTGTCACCAATTCCCACATGTAGTCACCAGGACAGCACTGCTCCTGACACACAGAGTGCACTCAACATGTGTGCTGTTACTTTGCTCAGATGCTCTGGTCTGCACACCCTGCTGCAATCCATGTGGGTTGCAGAGGTGTCCACCCTGAGTGGTCATAAAACTGCCTTTTGCAAAGCAGGCAAAGTCAGTAGAGCATAAAATTGGAAGTACAAGCATAGCTAGATCAACAAACCCTAAATAAAGTTTTAGTCCTCATCAATCAAATCTTTGATTTTATTAAAGACTCTAGATGTTACCTTAGTAAATGTACAAGATGTTCTCAATGGCATAATTTTTTTAAAAAATGATCATAACACCCCACCAACAGAAAGACCTGAGAAAGGTCTGCCTTTCCTTTTTCCATACAAACTTAAGAGTCAAGAAAAGTTAAATCCTAAACCACATTTTCCTGAACAAATGATTTTTAGTATGGCTCATCATAAAGAGAAAAATTTGCAATAACAATCCCATTCAAGGTTGTAATTTTCCATCAACTACTATTATGGGTGATTTGGAATTATGAGTGATATTTTTAATATTTTTTCCTGGATTAAGGAAACGAGTACCTATTACTTTCACTGAAAAAAAAAACAAACTACAAATGCATACTATGACTAAAACTAGGATCACATATACACCTGTATTCTTACCAATGGGTATATTCTTGAGTTTCTAAGGCCTGTCTTACTCACGTTTGTTTCTAGCACCTTAGCAGGAGCCCTGGAACATAAGTGTTGGTTGAAGTTAATAAATGAATCCATACAGGCTCGTTTCTAATCCCCAGGCATAAATCAAGCTACTTCCTTAAAATGTAATCTCTAGGAAAAATTCACAAAAATAAAAGGGTTTCCTTAAAAAAATAGGACTTTTTTAATGCAAGAAAAATAAATGAAAAAGGTCAGTGACAGGGAGAAACAGCACAACAAAACTCACAAAGAAAACATGTTTAATGGAAAAGTGATGGCACACAAAAGAAACCACTGATACTGTTTACGTAAGAACTGTGCCCCACCCAACTCCAAAAGAACACAAGGTGACTCATTACTTAAGCACAACAAGACCGTTAGAGAGAATGGTCTATTCAAGGAAGGTGGGCTGCACTTCCAGCTCCCTCCAGGTAAAGTGCTCAACAACCCAACAATAATCTTGGCTTGTTTTTCTGGCAGCTGAAGCAAGAAGAGAATTCCATGCCACTGCACAAGAGCTTCCATTTTCTGATCTCACAAGCTTAATTCTGAATACATCACTATCTCCCCTTCCTCCAATGCCAAAACACTCTGAGTCTCAAGAGCAGAATTTATGTTTATGCCTAGCACAGGCTCCCTGTGAACTGGGAGATCTGCCCTGAGAACAGGGGACCCCGGCTGGAGCACATCTACTCCTCACCCCTGAACCCACAGCAACTGATGAGCCTCTACTGCCTTCCATCACCTTCCCGTACAGCTCCCTCCAGATGGGACAGTCCAGGTGGGCTCTGACGTTCCCACCACAGGATATGCCTGATTTCCCACTTGGGCACTGTTATCTTGCTGTTCCCACAGAATATAATGCCATGCCCTCTATTCTTAAATGTCCATAAATATGTCTATACGCATGTCTATATGCACCACTAAGCATGGCACTGGGGCCATCACATCCTGCCTCCTATCTACCCAAAAGATAGCACACACATAAAGGCGAGATGACCTCTTATATTTCTGCATATAATAGGTCCTCAGATCTTTAAAAAAAATTTTTTTTAACTTTATTGATTTATTTTTGAGATAGAGACAGAGTGTGAGTGTGGAAGGGGCAGAGAGAGAGAGGGAGACAGAATCCGAAGCAGGCTTCAGGCTCTGAGCTGTCAGCGTGGCCCGATGCGGGGCTCCAACTCACGAACTGTGAGATCATGACCTGAGCCAAAGTCAGATACCCAACCGACTGAGCCACCCAGGTGCCCCCAGATCCTTAAATGGATAAAAGGAAATTCACCTGAGGCAGCACTGTGTCATGGATCTAAAAAAGGTAATGATTTAGCAAAATATAATAAAACGCAAAAGACCACAAAAAAATACATTCTAAAATCATGCTATGATAAAATGAATCTAATATACAACAAACCATTCTATACCCTAAAAGTCTTAAACATACATAAGTATGTATCAATACCTTGAATCAAAGGAGTTTAGAACAACAGAAAACCACACATTTAAGCTATTTATATCTTTTTTTTTTTTTAATTTTTTTTTCAACGTTTATTTATTTTTGGGACAGAGAGAGACAGAGCATGAACGGGGGAGGGGCAGAGAGAGAGGGAGACACAGAATCGGAAACAGGCTCCAGGCTCTGAGCCATCAGCCCAGAGCCCGACGCGGGGCTCGAACTCACGGACCGCGAGATCGTGACCTGGCTGAAGTCGGACGCTTAACCGACTGCGCCACCCAGGCGCCCCAAGCTATTTATATCTTTGAAAGATGACTTCTATGTCATTCAATCAGAATTTATTTAGACATTCTGGTACCAACGTTTACAGTAACATTAGGGTCAAGGTAAGAACATTTACCTCCCTAGTTATCATTCTTAAGCCTACACTGTTCATCAAATATTCTCTAAAAATGCCTCCAAATTTAAGTTGGAACAATAATTTTTACAGCTGCAACAGTTTTACACTATATTGCACACCTGAAACTGATGTAACACTGTATGTTAACTAGAGTGGAATTAAAAAAACTGAATAAAATGTAAAAAAGAGTCACAACACAGTTTTTCGTCGGAATTCCACAAGCAAGGACGTATGTATGGCTTACTCTGTATTGTAACTAATTTTCTTTTTCACTTATTTTTAAAAGTTCATTTTTTTGAAAGAGTATGTGAACAGGGGAGCGTGGCAGAGGGAGAGAGAGAACCCCACAGGCTCTATACCGCCAGCAGTGTGAAAAATCTAAATTATTTAGATAAATAGAGGCTTGAACCCACAAACTGTGAGATCATGACCTGAGCTGAAGTCAGACACTCAACCGACTGAGCCATGCAGACACCCCTATTTTTTTTTTTTTACCATAGAGAGAGACAGTGTGTGTACAAGAGAGAGCAGGGGAGGGACAAAGGGAGAATCTTAAGCAGACTCCACGCTCAGCACACAGCCTGACTCTGGGATCCTACAACCCTGGGATCATGACATGAGCAGAAATCAAGAGTCAGATGCTTAACAGACTGAGCCACCCAGGTGCCCCTGATACTCTTTAATAGCACTACTGAGATATGCACACACCACGCTGATATAGGAAACAAAGGCAAATGAAAAATTAAATTTCCTTACTGACTACAGCCCATTGACAAGTCCTTGAAACAGGCAGAGTGACATTCCTCTAGGAATTCAATGATGACACTTCGCTAAGGGCAAAAGGTTATCTTAGCAGACTCCCCAGGATCCTGTAAGCCTACTCTAACATAGAAAAATTCCTTTGGAAACCTCTTTTATCACCACCTTCCCCACCCCCCCCCCCCAAGATACATGTTGGCAATCAGCCTCCAAGCTCATATGGCCCAATGATGTACATCCGAAGGGTTTCAAGACTGAGTTTTTACTAACAGTAATAAATGACCTTTTCCTAACAGCAGCTAGCCCCTCAAGGTCCTGAAAACCTGTTTCCAAAATACCTCAGAGACTATCCCTAACCCCCTCCCAACCTGATGGTATATACTTAGTCACTCTTCATAACCCCAGTGTAGCTCTTTCTGCCCACAGGTCCTGTCCCTGTGTTTTAAAAAAACAAAAACAACCCCCCCCCAAAAAAAACCCCACCTTTTGCACCAAAGACATTTCAAGAATTCTTTCTTGGCCATCAGCTCCAGACACCTTTCCCCACCACTCTAAAAACCACATCAATACCATTTGCTCATTTAAAGTATACAATTCGGGGTGCCTAGGTGGTTCAGGTCGTGATCTCACAGTTGTGGGTTAGAGCCCCAAATTGGGCTCGCTGCTGTCACTGTGGAGCAAATTAGGATCCTCTGTCCTCCTCTCTCGCCTGCACTCTCTCAAAAATTAAAATATTCAAAGTGTACAATTCAATGGTTTTTAGCATATTCACAATGTCTGTGATATTATTCGAAGTTAAATGCTGTGACCAATGTAGAGATCATGAAAACCTCCAGAAAAGACATGTTCACTAGGCCTAACAAGAACAGTATAGTTTTTCAAAACTGGTTCTTTGCAGGAGATCTGTATTTTATAAATATACTTAACACAATGTTAATATACTCCATATATTTCTAATTCCTATATTTATTCCTAGTTCAGTCCTAGCTCTAGATTCTCCCATCTCACAATGTAAAGTGAAACTAATATTAGTCTAAAACAGAAGTATTATTAAAACCAGAGCATACAAGTTGATGAATGCATATACCTTAAATTTAAATCCATTATTTAGTTTCAACTAAAAAGATATTATTGCTTTATGTGTGCCACACTTGGGGCATTCTGTTCCCACTTGATGAAGCATTTAGTCCACATACTCAGAGCAAAGCAGTGTGCACAGTCCTCCTCTGTGAACAGCAGTGCCAGTATAAATTAAAAAACCCAAAGCAGCATCGCATCCCCATCACAGCCATCAGGAGGGCTCTAACATCTTTTCAAAGCACATAATCACTCTAGGATCTAAGTGCAACCACAGTTTAAAATAGCTCAACTGTTGTTCCTGAATTAGCTACATGGACTATTTTGTTACAAATCTTCACCAAATTTTATTAAAGTCAAGGATTAACACCGAGAGTAAAAACAAATACTTGCCGTTCCTTCACATGAGACCAAAGTGTCTTCTTTTCTCTTGTTCGTTTGATCCTTGGCCTGTATGTATTCAGCTCTGGCTAGAGATCAACTCTGGACTTCCCAGAACTATGGGAAGCTGACACGACAGCTCTCCCCCCAAAAAGCCTAACAAGGAAGCCCAGTGCTTTAAATCTCAAGTACCAAAGTATGAAAGTAATAAAAGACCAAGTGTCAAAAGAGTTAAGTAGTACTGTATGTGATAGATTTGGGTCTCTCTCTCTCTTTTTTTTAATGCTTATTTACTTTTCACACACACACAGACACACAACAAAATGAGAACGGGCCAGGGGCAGAGAGAGCGGGACACACAGAATCCGAAGAAGGCTCCAGGCTCTGCACTGACATCAGTCCGCCCAATGTGGGGCTTGAACTCAGGAACTGTGAGATCATGACCTGAGCAGAAGTTGGACGCTGAGATGACTGAGCCCCCCAGGCTTTCTGTTTGCAGCCATACAATCAGCATGTACTGGCAGCTTACTGTAAAAGCAGGAAAGGGGCAGACTTCACCCTACCAAGTTCTAATATTTCAAATAAATACAAATAGCAGTGGAAAACTGTCTTTACTCAACTCTATAAAATCTCTTCAAGAATATTCTTTACCTGTGGTCTTATTTTATAGGACCCAACTAACACAGGGTAGACACACACCACCATGACAAAAGGCCAGTCTTTGATCCATCAACTCAAACTTTTCCCTTTTTATGGGAAAAAAGAGTGAATAATAATAACATGGCTTATATAAAAAGCTGTAGGACCAAAGTCTTACAGGATTATCACGTGTTAATTGAGAGCCATTTTGCATATCCTTAATGACAAACGGTATATATTTTTCTTTTTTACTCAAAGTAGTCATATCTCATTTTCCATATCCAGTATAAATTGTTACTTTACAGATAAAAATGGTCGGTGAATGTATCCACAAGTGAGGTTAGGAAGTGATTACCACATTAGTTCATGTTTTCCTAGGATTCCACCCGGCTATGAATCATAGTTGTCAATGACACACCATGAAAACACGTACAGATAAATCCTATTCAAAGCAAGATACCGCTCCAAAGTTCAGAAGCCCAAGAACCAGAGTATGTACAGTAAAAGTATTACTAATATAGATATCATGACTTTCCTTAGACAAAGTTTCTTGTTGATCTGCTCCCTAGCTGTAGCAGAAAAGCAGGCACACTTCCGGACAGTGTGATTCACTGGTTTTATTATGACAATAACGGAGGGGTATTACAATATCTCTCTCAAACCCCAGACTCCTAATGCTTTTCTTGGATATGATCACCGTGAAATTTTACGTTAATCCAGAAATTTTCTAAGCAGCACAGGCATGTTTAAGTGGGGGGGGGGGGGGGGGGAGGTGCACAAATACAAATTTGGAATAAACAAGTGAAAAGCTATGGAGAAAACGTAAATTCTATGAGATGAACATCGTGCTTCATCAGTTGGAGTCACAAAGGAAAAACCCAAGAAAAGAATCTCTGGCTAATCACCCTATTCTGTTTAAAAAAAAAAAAAAAAAAAAGGAATTTGTCCTGTCCTTCAACATGGTATTTTTTCATTTGCTACGTGAAACCAGTGTGCATTTCACAAGGATTTTTACAGGCAAATTTGGTATTAGCCATTCCTGTTAATTTCAGCCCGGATCATGCCGCTTTTCGGTACCGTCCCTACTCTGTTTTAGCTCCTTTGCGACCTCCTCTAGCTTGCTGTAGCATCGACACAGATGCCACTTACGAGCCCTGCATTTCCAAAGTGCTTTCCAGGCCCGGTCACTGACTTCTCTGCCACACCTCCCTCGCCCTCCCCGCTCGCTTCAAGCTAAACGCAGTGATTCTGGGTCTCCAACATACGATCGGACCACACAGTCACCGAGTATTGACAGAACGTTCAATCCCAAAGGTCCCCGACTAGGAGGCTCTCTGTTTGTCATCCCAAGGCAGTGTCCGTCGGGCTCCGGGCGGCCTGGGTCACACGCTGCATGCCTGACTCCCCACGTGTCTTAGGACTGGAAACAGCGCTCATTCTCCAAGCCCTTTTCTCCTCTGAAGGAAAAGTGACCCTTCTGAATTTCACCGGCGGGCCATATTCACGCCCAGTTTACACCGAGCCTCATGCGAACGTCATTTAAAAACGAGCACCGTTTCCTGCCGTCAGGACTGGGACAGCAACTCGCGGGTAACACAGAATCAGGGCGTGACGAGAAGAGGACACCCACCGCACTAGTTCCCTTGCCGCAGAAATAAATTATGCGGACGACTGCCGGACGTAAAAATAAAATAATCAATATCATGACTCTTGCTCTTAGCACTAAAGCTCCCCACCCCCCCTCCCAAATTCACTTCGGCATCCAGTTCACCCTACGCGAGTCTGACGTTACTCGAGAAAAAAACGAAACACACTTTCAGTTATCTTAACAACAGCAGATCTTCCGGAGGGCCTTCCGGCTCCCCTGTGCCAGGAACGATCAAGAAAGGACACTCTCCCCGGAGCAGGAAAAACCAACTTCTCCAGGAGCACGGGAGAGCCGCCGGGCTCCAGGCCGCGGCGCCGCCGCCCAGAGCGCACATTCCAGAGCTCGCCGAGGTTAGGGCCCGGCTCCCGCGGCGCAGCCACCTCAGGAAAGCACGCCACGCACTTCAGCCGTGCAGCTCCGCGCGGGACTGGGGGCGCGGACCGGGACATGGGGCTGGGAGGGACGCGGCCGGGCGGGTGCGGCGACAGTGGCGAGGACGCCTGACAGGTACCGGGGGGGGGCGGGGAGCCGGGCGGCGGTCAGGCTCGGAGCCCGCGGAAACCGACGGCGGGGCGGACCAGTGGCCCCGGGCGGTGCGGAGCCGGGGTCCCGGCGGGCACCCGACCCCGGCCCGGGCGGGGAGCCGGCACTCACCCAGGCCGGCAGGTCGCAGGCGCGCACCCCCAGGCGCACGGCGCGCTCCTCGTCCTCCAGCAGCGCCAGCGCGCGGCACAGGCGGGTCGCCTTGAGGCCGCGGCTCCTCCGGCACCACACGAGCAGCCCGAGAGCCAGCAGCACCCAGCTGAAGCTCAGGCCCAGGTAGCCCAGCGCGTACACCGGCAGCAGCAGCGCGAAGCTGCGCGCCAGCTGCGCCAGCAGCCCCGCTACGTCCACGCTCAGCGCCGCGCCCGGGGACTCGGCCCGGGCAGCGCCCGCCTCGGGGCCGCGGTCCCCGGCGCCGCTCATCGCGCAGCGCTCGCGTCCCTTCCCCGCCGCGGCGCCTCAGCCCGCGCACCAGCGCCCCTCTGAGGGGGCCGCGCCGCCGCTACCGCCCGCCCGCGCTTCCGCCCGCGGGCGGCGTACGACGCAAGCACGCAAGTTGGGCGGGGAGGCGGCCGGCCGCGGCCCTGGGTCACCACGCGGGGTGGGCGGGGGCTGACGGGTGACGTCATCATGCGGGCAAGACCTGAGGCTGGAGTGGGCGGGGTCAACGTGAACGTCACCGCGCGAGTTGGGCGCCACCGCGGCGGCCGGGCGAGGCCCTGGACCCGAGCCACGGACTCGCTGTGGGTGGGCGGGGCCGGGCTGCTACCTCATCGCGGGGGCGGGCGGGCGCCGTAGGAGGCGGGAGTGGGTGGGGCTGGCACGGAAAACACACTGGGCGTGCGGGGCGCCGCTGAGACGGCGTGGCGCGTCGTCACGTGGGTGGGTGGGGTGCCGCTGTGGCGGCAGGGCGCGGGCCTGCATCCAGGGCGCGTACCTACGCTGCGTGAGCGGGACCTACCCGCTTACGCTTCCGCAAGGGCGGGTAGGTGCGTGACCGCGCGGGGAGGCTGTGGCCCGGCCGGGCGCGCAGTGGCCGCGTGACCTTGGGGGGCATTCTCTGGAAGGCTTTTGTGGAACGAGAAGTGCACGTTCCAGCGTGTGTCTTACACTCGCCCACTTTCCGGAAGTTCCTGTTTAATACACTTGTAAGATGTTAAAAAAAGCCAAGCGCACTTCTGATCGTTGACGTTCTGGTCGTGCCGGTAACGCCACAGCGTGAGGATGCTTCTCTGGAAATCTCCCAGCTGTTCTAGAGCTGTGAAAAATGCAACAGGGGAGGTCTGGTTTTTGTGTATGTAAAATGAAGAGTTTTGGCTTCAATATGTGCCCGAGGTGAATCCAAGCACCTGCACTCCCTTTTATTTTTTTGAAGTTTAGTGATTTATTTTGAGAGAGCGCACGGGAGCAGAGGAAGGGCAGAGAGACAGGGAGAGAATCGCAAGCTGGCTGCACACTGTCCGCGGAGAGCCCGCCCCGGGGCTCCAGCTCTCAAACCTTGAGGTCACTACCGGAGCGGAAACCCTGAGCCTGTTCCTGACGGACTGAGCCCCACCCCTCTGCCCCCTAGCGCCTGGGCTCCTAAGTAGAATGCTTTGTCGTTTCCTTGAAAAATGGTGACCTCCTGCTCACTCCCTGCTTATTTACAGAGAGAGGGAGCGCGTGACGGGGGGAGAGGAGCAGAGGGAGTGGGAGAAAAATCTTAAGCAAGCTCCATGGTCAGCGCAAAGCGGGTCGGGGCCCAATCCCACGACCCTGGGATCATGACCTGAGTCCAAGAGTGGGACGCTTAACCAACTGAGCCACCCAGGCGCCCCCAGACTCCCTGCTTAAAGTACTAGTTTAGACCCCACTTGCGACTCCTGAGGAGAAACCACGGCCCTTGGTTACTTTATTTTCCAGTAAACTCAATCAGGGTAATTCCTAGTTAAGCGTTTTTGAGCATATGGAGTTCCAAGGAAATTTTAATTCCATTTATAACAACAAAGCTAGTTTTTTCCCTCTTCCTCTTCAAATCTTTGTGACTGGTGACCTTGATCGTTTTCAGGAAGGGCAGGGACTTCACTGATGAGAAATAGAGCACACCTACATGTTTTTAAGCTTTTGATTCAATGTGTACCTCATGTGACAAGTTCTTCCCTGCCATATGGCAAGGGTTCTGGAATAATACCTCGATAACTCTGTCGCTGCAGGGTCAAACCGTGGTGTCTTCAGGACAAAAACCTTGACAGACCGCTTTGTGGTGCAGATAAGAGAGTAAAAGCCATAAAGGCAAAGAGGACTGCCAACCGAAGGCTAAACTGCCACCACAGCTCCGTTAGACACCCCAAATCAAAGATCCGCTGCCAACTGGAGCTTTTTGAGTGGGGGGAAGCATTTGCACGCATTCATGGCTTTGCCGCAGTCTCATTAACAATTCAACTTTCAGTTCCATGAGGGCAACCACCGTATTTACTATGTTTATCATTCTATTTCCAGGCTAGCACAGTGCCTGGAAGAGCAGGTACTGAATGAATAAACAACACGTCTCTTTGCCCCTTATCTTCAGGTCCGAATGGAATTACGTATGCATGTGTGTGTGTGTGCGTGTGTGTGTGTGTGTGTGTGTGTGTGTGTGTGTGTGGCCATGGAGATACGTAAATATATCTCATTTCAGAAACATTGCTCTAAGGTCTGGAACAGTCAGCTTTGGGCAAGGGCACTAAATCAAGCAAGGGACAAAGTGGTTTTCCGTTTCTTGCCCTTCACCAAAGTACATTGTTGTAAATATACAAAATAACAAGTCTCAAACCTTTTCCTCTGCAACAGCTAAATGTTCTAATGCCACCTCTCCCTCAAGACTGTTATAAGCTTATGACAGGTAATTACATTGTTAACATAGTAAGGGGCTGAGCTTTTCTGTCCTATGGTCTTCCCTCTAAAAAGCTGTAGGACCATAAAGAATTGAGTGGACATTCGCAATAGATTATTTGACCTGAGCAGCTTAGGGATGTAAAATGCGCTGAAGAGAAGTGTCCAGGCTGCACACCAATCAACCTCCCAGCCTCAGTTGCCTTCCTTCATGACCCCATTGAACTTCTGGCCACTTGCACACCAGCAAGGCAGAGTGCATCTCATTCTGTATGGAAGCTAGTAACAGACCCAGCTCGGTTCTTAGGTTTTTGCTAGTATCTTTAACCCCCTTGGTTTCCTGGGATCTGTTCATGTTACCCGCTTCCTTACCTTCTGTGCCGATACTCCTCCAATGAAAGGCACTGCTTTCTCAGAGGAAAGAAGAACCTCATTGTGACTGATTTGGTAAAAAACGGTAAAGTTCCAGCCTCTGCCCTCAACTTTTCCAGTTTCAGAGAAAAGTGCTGCCTCCTGTATTTAAGTTCAATCCGTTCTGCTTTGTTTCACATCCCCTCTCACCTCGGTCTGGGCCTTATCAACTATCCTGTCTGCCTGTTCTAACTCTTCCTGTCCTCGCTCCTTCCCTATCACCTCTACATAAGTTTCACTGTAGAGGATGGGAGCACATTTTGCCTCTCTCCCTTTCATACAGCTAACCGGGACTCTTTTTGCCCACGCTCACCAAGACTCCTATTCCTGTCTCAGAGATGCTCCTGTGGTGACACAGCCACACATTCTTTACTATCCGAGCCACCTGAGTACATTTCTGTGTCATGCAACCAGAAGAATCAGAAAGGGCTTGGTCCTTTCTTGCTTACCCAGATGATTATAGACCGGTAGCCCTTGAATCCTGCCCTCTTTAAAATTTCCACAGAGACTTACTCTCCCCACCACGGAGAGTTGGTGGGGGTTACTCTCCCCACCACGGAGGAGGCAGTGGCAAGTAGATTCTTCAGCCTGGTTATATTAGCAAATAGATGCATACATTGACGATAATGAAAGTCAGCTTTCTTGCTGTTGGAGAAGATCTTACAAGCATGGAAACGGAGAGGCCAGAAAGAGCCTTGATGTGATGGATTGGACTCGGAGAAGGTATGAACTCATGTGTTTTGATACATATGTATAAAGAGGCCTAAAAATATTTTCTATTTTGGGGCACCTGGGTGGGTCAGTTGGTTAAGTGTCTGACTTCGGCTCAGGTCATGATCTCACAGTTCATGGGTTCGAGCCCTGCGTCGGGCTCTGTGCTGACAGCTCAGAGCCTGGAGCCTGCTTCGGATTCTGCATCTCCCTCTCTCTCTCCCCTCCCCTGCTTGTTCTCTCTCCCTCTCTCTCTCTTAAAAATAAATAAACATTAAAAATTAAAAAAAAGTATATCTTCTATTTCTGTCTGCTGAGAGTGTCCAGAAGCAATGGTACCCCAGTACCAATAAGCACAAGTAACTCCCACATCTTGGCTTCTAAATACTATTCTCCAATAAAAGGAACCAGAGATCTCTGGAGAAATAGTTGACTTCAGGGCTGGAGCAGTGAAAATACAAGATAAGCCTGGAATATTTTGTTGTGCCAGGAGGTAAGAAAATGCTCAAAGAATCAGGTAATGTCAAAGGACATGGGAGGCAACTTGAAGGGCTCTTGCTGATTAAGTCTGGGACTATCTGAGCAGCAAAATCAAGGATGATATTGGCAGATTACAAGCCAGGGAGTAAAATAGGAACCCATGAGCCCACACTGATGTAGATGAATGAGCGAGTGATGAAGGCACAAAAAAATAAGTCACTGGAGTCAAAGAAATGGAAAATCCCCACTTAGCAGTCATTGTAGCATAAGAGTGAGTTATCAACGGAGGCTAAGGATGGTAGGTGAGGTTTGATAAGGAATAATACCAGAATACTTTCTACAAGATACTTACCAATTTAAGGGAAAGAGGAGCACAGCAGCATTTCTGGGACATTTTGCCAGAGAGCTTGAGAAAGCTTGACCCGAGTATAGGGACTCGGGGGACAGATGCCATGTAGGGTCCCCATGTTCTCACTGAGGAATCAATTATTCCAGATTGCAAGAGACTGAAGAGCCACAACAACCACATGCAACGTGTGTTCCTGTGTGGGATCTGGGCTTTGGGGACAATCTGTGGAACAAAGGGGTCTGTCGTTTGGACAGTAGAGTTGTATCCATGTTGACTTCCTGACTGGAGGGAGGGTTGTGGAGCGGAGGCTGTCCCTGTTTTGGGGAAACAAACACTGGAGTGTTTCGGAGTGATGAGTAACCATACCCGAAGTTCTTTGTCAAAGAATTCAGGACAAGTCTAATGATCACAAGTAAGTGTGTGTGTAGACAGGTAAATAACAGCTGGGTGACAGACAAGTGGAGCACGTGCTATGTGGTTCGTGGTGGGAATCTGGGCAACGAATGGAGTGCTGTGTACTTGCATATTTTCTCTAAGTTTGAAATTAATTTGAGAGTCATTTTTTAAAGTCCGTGTTTCGATCAAATGGCCAATTCAAAATGCGGATTTGATTGAGTCTTTTCTGCGCTTGGTTTCCTTTGCTCCTATTCATGACAAACAGAGCTTGCCACACTTGACCCTCCTTCTTGCCTTGCCTCCCGACCTAGGGTCTGCACTGCTGCTCATCCCTGCCATACCCCGCTGTCACCTGTCTGTGCCTGTATACCTGCTGTTCTCTGAGTCCAGACTACCCTTCTCTCTCTGTCCATATGCAAAACTCCAGTTCATCTTTCAAAAAACAATTTGTATATCTCCACCTCTGGGAAAAATTTTGTGATATTTCCCTCCTCATGTTAATCCTGTCTGTACCTTATGCTCACGATTACACTTTTCTGCTGTATACCGCTCAGCCCTTAGGAGCCTGGAAGCAGCTCTGTGCATGTGACGGGGAGCCCTGATATTCTTGGGGGAAGTCCAAATGAGGTGGTACATATTAGAACCCGCAACTGAAGCCATCTATCAAGTCACGAGCCCCATGTTGGTTTCTGTCGCCATTGAAGATGATATTTGCGTGGCCTCACTGGGTCCTCCGCTCAGGTCTCATGAGGTGAAACCAAGTGTTGGCTGAGCTGTGGCCTCCTCTGGAGACCTTCAGCTGAGACGCCTCCCAAGTTCATTCAGGGTGTTGGCAGATTTCAGTTCATTGCAGCTGTAGGGCTCAAGTCCCTGATTTCTGCCAGCTGGCAGCCAGGAGTCACCTTCGATGTCTCCCACTTGCCCCTCCTTCGACCCCTCCTAGTGTGGTAGTTTGCTTCTTCTTCCAGGACAGTAGGAGTGTTTCTCAGATGTATCACCTTCTTTGGAAGTCAGGCCCACTCACGAAAACCTCCCTTTTGACCAATTAGTCAGCTGATCAGTAACCTGACCATAGGAGTAGATCCCATCACATTTACAGGTTCTGCTCACACTCAGGAAGAGAGAGAGTTAAACAAGAGCATGGATGCCAGGGACTGGAATCCGAGACCAGAGTTCTGCCTACCGCAATCTCTTCATTGATGCAAGTGCTCCAATTACGGCTTCATACGGTAGCAGACAATGTATAGATTTATGAAAGAAGGTTCTAATTTTGGTATCCCACCTATTTCCATCTGCCCTAAATGCTTATAATTTAGGTGCTAACATATAACAATAATAAACTTGTTAATAACTAACACCGTGGGCTTAGTTTGCCACAGGCGGTGTTCTGGGTACTTTGCACAATTGCTCATGTAATCCTCACGACTGCTCTACAGAGTTAGGCACCTTATAATACCCATTTTACTGAAGAGCTAACTGAGGCATAGGTAGTAAAATAAACTGCCCAGGTTCACACAGCCAGTGAGAGGCTGATCAGACTTCTCACTAGCACATTAGCACATAAATGAACTCACAGGTAGGTTTTGTATCATACCCACATACACAGACGTTACAGTGACACCAAATTTAGCTGACCTGGAAAACCAATGAGTTTGGGACAGGAAAGTTCTTGACTTCTGTAACAAAGTTGCTTATAACTGAAGAAATGTTTTGTTTTTATCATAACCTGGAATTACAAGTTGGTTTACAGTCTAGTGAGGGAGATGGACACATGTGTTCAAATTCTAGAAAAGTGGATGCAGTAGAACTGTAACAAACCATTTGGACCGAGTGTGAGCAGGGGAGGATCTGTGCAGGGTTGCTGCAGTGAAGGCTCCAGGGGCATTGAGGCGAAGCTGGCTGGGGAAAGGGGCAGAAAAGCAGCTTTGTGCACTGAGGCTTCACAGTATGCAGAGCCCCACAAAGCCCACTCCTGGCTTCCACTCATCTCTAGCCCACCTTTCCTTCAGCATTCTGGTCCTAATTTTAATGACTTACCATTGCCCAACAATGCTTTAAATCTTCACGTCATGCCATTCAAGGCCCCTCACCACCTGGCCATGTTCCCTTTCCAACCTCCTCTCTGACCATCTCACGCCACCCCATGCCCCCTGCCACCCCCACACATACCTTTGCTAGCGACCTGGTCCGCTCCACACCGAGGCCGCTCGCCACATGGGGCTCTGAGCACGTGAAATGTGGCTAGTCTGAACGGACGTGTGCTGTAAGTGTAAAATATACACTGGGTTTTGAAGACAGTGTAAGAAAAATGTAAAATAACATTTAAATACATATGATAAAATGATAGCATTTTGTATGTATTGGGTTAAATACATTATTAACTTTGATTTCACCTCTTTCTTTTGCTGGATAATGTTTTATGTGGCTCACATTCTAGTTCTACTGGACAGCACTGTTACAGGTACCGTTTCTATATTTCCCAGAAGCCTCCAAAGCCTTCTTCTCTTTGTGCTTGTCCCCATATTTGTGTTCCCCTCAAGATGTTCTTTCCCAGCCTCTCTTCCTGGGAAGTTGTGCCCTTCCCAACCTCAGTCCTTTCTTCCAGCCAGCCAGCTGTCAGCTCCTCGCTCACTGCCTTTTAGCAGTAGCTCTCATGGGTTCATATTATCTAACAGCTGTTTGTTTGTCCTCGCAGTCACCAATCACCAGCTCCTAGAGGTCCAGAGAGTGTTCACGTAGCTTTCTATCCCTAGCCCTCTGTCACTTCCCAGGTCATCAAGTGAATTTAGGAAGGCATCTATTGAATGAACACAATAAAAGAAAGATTATATGAAAGGTAACTGCTCGTCCAATGAGTTACGTAGAAAATGATTATTTTTAGGAAGTCTGAGGAGAGAAAGACTGTTTTCGCTCCCGCTGTAGCCCCTTATTCGGCAAATGCGGTGGGGAGAGTGTGAGAGAGGAGACAACATTCGCCAAGCCTGTGAATATGGTGCATCTGGGGAGCTCTCGGTCATTGTTTGCTGATGAAGGAGTGTAGTCCGGAAAGAGAGCCAAGGCGGAGATGGAAGCAGGGAGTGAGCTGCAAAGGGAGCTGCGGGGAAATAAGGGGCAGAGTCCACACAGGATTATCGTGAGTCTGGTTTCACCTGGGGGGTGACGGAGAAGGGCTTAAGGGCCACATCCAGGTCGGTCGTGCGGCGTGCACGACTTTGTCTAATGCTGTGGCTGTGACTTTATCCTGATGTTCAACAGAATCTGAAGCTGTTCCAGAGTCAGCTGTGTTCTTGGCTTACAGAGAGTGACACAGTGGTTAAGAGAATGGACTTTGGCATCTGACTATCCACCAGCCTGGCTTTGTGAATTCAGTCAAGTCAGTTAACCTTTGTGGCCTTCAGTCTCCTCATCGGACAAACGGTAACATGCCTACCTCACGGGGATGCCACGAGAATTAAGTGAATGGTGAAATGGAAAGTTTTAGTTTGGTGCCTCACTCAGAGCAATTCCTAAATATATCATTGGTACCACTGAGACCGCCTTTCCCACCTTCCTTTTGTGTTATGTTCTTCCTAAGTGCTAATGAGTGAAAATGAAAAAGGTAGTAGTGATATGCCCAGACCAGAGTACAATTAAATAGAAAAGGCTTTTGGGAGCTGTTATAAATTTCTCTAAGGCAAAAAGCCTGGCAAACGGCTGGAACAAAGTAGATAGATCCATAAAACTGTAAGCTGGTTCCTAACAGTATGTGGTTCAATAATACGACATCTGCTAAACAAATTTTGTATTTACGGGAAAGCATGATATCACAAGCACAGACTATTAATAACATGCTCACTGAGGTAGCATGATTTGAGAGCGTTGTGTGCATGAAAACATGAGTGGAATCTTTTCTTTCTTTTTTAAAAACTGTTTTATTATTTCTGAGAGACAGAGACAGAGCATGAGCAGGGGAGGGGCAGAGAGGGAGGGAGACACAGAATCCAAAGCAGGCTCCAGGCTCTGAGCTGTCAGCACAGAGCCCAATGTGGGGCTTGAACTCACAAACTGTGAGATCATGACCTGTCAGCCACTTAACCCACTGAGCCACTCAGGTGCCCCAGGTGGAATCCTTTCTTAGTTACATTTGCATACTAAACAAATCCAGAACAGTTTGCGAAAGCACAGCTAAACCTCAGTTATAACCTGCATCACCGGAATTGGACCATCCCTCTTCAGTCTTGAATGTTTAAGATCGGCTCTTATAGTAAGTGTCAAAGAAAATAAGTCTGATAAAATAAGTCTGAGATGAAGAATATTTGTCTTAATGTTTCAGTTCTTGTCCCTTGTCTTTTATAAAAAACCATTCTTTCAACAATTACATTTTCAAATACTTTATGATTCCGAGTATCTTACAGGCTGTGTAATATCAAATGATATATATGGGAAAATAATTTCTAAGGTGCAAAACCTTCATACACAGATGAAAAGCTCTTCTCTAATCTGTACATTTGCTAAGTCGAATTTCGGGGTGCTTAATTTTCTTGCTTTTAAGAGGTGGGACGTGAGATTGCTTCCTGATGCAGTTTCAGGACCCGAGAAATACCGCCCTCCAGGCACCTGGTCGGTGGGCTCTGAGGATAAAAGACCCCAGAAGATTGAGTTTAGCCGGTTAAGCCGCAGTCGGCTCAGCAGCCATGCCTCAGTTTCCTCGTTGTAGCTCCGGATGTCCAGTGACCCGGCTCAGCTCCAGTCCTCCCAGCCTGGCCGGGGGGTCAGCCCAGTTTAGTCCCCGCGCCAAGGCCCGCGCCCCCTCACCCAACCGGACGCTGACCAGGCAGGGGACCCCGGCTTCGGCCCCTTCCTTAACGCATCACCGGGCGAGGCCCGGGTTGCAGGGGCGGGGGGTGGGGTGGGGAGTGGACGTCAGACGGGCCAGCGATCGCTCGGCCCTCTGCTGCTTCTGCCTGTCAGTTGCTAGGCGCCGGGGAGGCACAGGCGCTCCGGGAACGACCGCGGGGCGTTCTGGGATAGCGGTGGCCCGGCGCTCTTCTGCTCGTGCCTGCCAAGCGCTAGGGGCCGGAAGAGCGCAAGCACGCTAGAAGCAGGCGCGCGGCATGCCGGGACGGCGGTCGTTCGGCGCTCGGTTGCTCGCGCCTGCCAGTTGCTAGGAGCCGGGGACGCCGGCCCCGCAGCCGCGGCCTGCGAGCGGCGATGGAGCCCGGGAAGGTGGGTGCGAGCGGGAGGCTCGCGGGGCAGGTCCCGGGGTCGCCCGTGGGCCCGGAGCGCACGGTTGTCGGCGTCCCGGCCTCCCTCCCGCCGCGGTCGCGTCGCGTGTTGGGTGTTGTAGGAGTTGGTCCAGGGCGGGCTGTGGCAGGGTGTGCGCGTCGTCGGGAGCCAGGTGGTGGCGTGGACGGATGGAAGTACAGAGCTGTGGACTCTTGAGTGATGGGACGGTGTTGCTCTGCGGAGGGGTCACCCCCTCTTCCTCTGACCTGCGTTGCGCCCAGCTTCCGAGGGCGGGAATGCAGTGAAGTGGCTGGAGTTTGAATTCTGGCTTCTCTACTTCCTTGCATGATGTCTAGAAAATGACTTAACAGGTCTTATTTTGTAGTTCATAAAGTTGGGACATTAATAATAGAAACTTCATAGGTGTTTATGAGGAGTCAATGGGATTTTGTAATAAAAGTGCTTAGAAAGGTGCTTAAAACAGTGTAACTAACACTCGGTAAATTTTATTTTTCTCGTGTATTGATTCTTGAACAGTAAAAGATGAGGGTTTAGTTTGCATGCATTTCTTACTTTTCCTTCTTTCTCTTATTTTTGTTTTTTCCTTTATCATTTACTTCTGCAATGTTAACTAATATGCTTTAAAATTTTTGTTTAATGTTTATCTTTATTTTTGAGACAGAGAGAGAGAGAGAGAGACAGACAGACAGACAGACAGCAAAAGCGGGGGAGAGGCAGAGAGAGAGGGAGACACAGAATCGGAAGCAGGCTCCAGGCTCTGAGCTGTCAACACAGAGCCCGACTCAGGGCTCGAACTGGTCAACTGGGAGATCATGACCTGAGCTGAAGTCGGAGGCTCAACCGACTGAGCCACCCAGGCACCCCTTAACTAGTATTCTTTATATCTATTTTGTGTTATGTCAACTTTAGATAGTATCTTTTAACTTTCCATTGGTTAGGAAGTTAGTATCCTATGCTACCCTCCATCTATTTTAAAGTCCACCAACTTCCTGACCCCTGTCATCTTCCATACCATTCTCTTATATTTTCATAAGTCATTCTTAACCTACATTCTCTGATTTGTTTGTAGGTTGATTTTGAAACAGAAAACCAATCCACACTGTAATACATGATTAATACATGAGTAGTATTTACTGTAGAACTTAGTAATGTGAATGAACCAACAGAGAAAATGCAGTCGTGTATCCCTCAACTCCTGCTGCTCAAGGAACTATGTTCCTGGCATCAGAGTCACTAGATCATATTTTCTTACTTTCAATTAATTGTACCACACGTAGTTTACTTCATATTTGGAGCAGGTCTTTCTTAAATGGTTCTTTGGTTTTCCTGTAATTTGTATTTGCCTTCTCTTTGGCAAAAAAGAACATATCCCCTTTTTCTTAACCTTACCACTTACATATTTTAGCTTATTAATCAGTCATATTATCTGTTTAATAAAATCTGCTTTAAAAGATTCTTCCCAGAGTTCTCTGACTTCTGTTCTAATCACGGCTAATTTTTTTCTAGACCTTTTTAGAGCTATTGTCTGGGAATTTCTTTTATGTGTAATTCTGGGTTAGGTCTACTGTTTTTTTGGATCCAGTGTCATCAGCTTTCTTGAAATCCCCCTTTCTCCCCTGGAGTAAATCCTCAACTACCTTTTTAAATGAGAGTATGTAGGAAGAAAGTCTTTAGTATACTGATACGCTTGTTTGAGACTTTAGCCTAGCATAGAATTCTAGGATCAGAATTCATTTCCCTGGGACTTTGAAGGCATTCTGCTTTCATCTTCTAGCAACCAGTTTGGCTGATGAGATATTTTTGTAAGTAACATTTTCTTTCTTTCCAGAAGATTTAGGATATTTGTGGTGTTCTGAACATATATGGCAATGTGTTTATTGTGGGTCTTTTTTTCATTCATTATTTTTGACATTTGATTTTCCCTTTCAGAATGAAAACTCAGGTCTACCTTTACTTCTAGGACACTTTTTTCTTTCTTTCTTTTTAAATATTTCATTCATTTTTGAGAGAGAGAATGCGTGTGCTCACATAAGGGAGGGGCAGAGAGCAAATCCCAAGCAGGCTCCTTGCTGTCAGTGCAGAGCCTGACACGGGGCTTGATATTGCAAACCATGAGATGATGACCTGAGTTGAAATTGAGAGCCAGTTGCTTAACTGAGCTTCCCAGGTGCCCCCAGGACATTTTTTTCTATTCTATATTTACTTCTTTCTGTTTTCTCCATTCTCTCTGGAACTCTGATTCAGCTGTTAGATGTTGAGTTCGTGGCACATATTTCCCATCTCCTTGACTTTATGTTTTCTATATTCTGGTTTCTGCAACTTTAATGTTGACTCCATCTACTTAATTGTTAAATCTAATTTAATTAATTAATTAATTTTTAAAGCAAAGAACTTTTATTACTTGTTACAAGTAAAGGGATAGGGAGCATGGTCTCCCCTTGGGGCAAGTGCAGGAAGCTTTTTTAAATTTTTTAAAACTAAAAAAAAATAAAATAAAAAATTTAATTCCCATAGAGTTAACATACTGTGTTATATTAACTTCTAGTGTACAATATAGTGATTCAACAATTTCATAAATTACTGAATGCTCATTAAGACAAGCACACTTCTTAATCCCTGTCACCTGTTTCACCCATCGCCCCCATCCCTCCCTCCTGCTAACAATCAGTTTGTTCTCTGTAAGTTAGAGTGTTTCTTGATTTCTCTCTCTTTTTTCCCCTTTTGCTCATTTGTTTTGTTTCCTAAATTCCACATATGAGTGAAATTATATGGAATTTGTCTTTCCCTGACTGACTTATTTCACTTAGCATAATACTCTGTAGTTCCATTCATGTCCTTGCAAATGGCAAGATTATATATTTTTTTATGGCTGAGTAATATTCTATTGTATATGTATACATTTTTTCTTTTTAAACCTTTTTTAATGTTTATTTTTGACAGAGAAAGAGAGAGAGAGAGAGAGAGAGAGAACTTGAGCAGGGGAGGAGCAGAGAGAGAGGGAGACACAGAATCCAAAGCAGGCTCCAGGCTCTGAGCTGTCAGCACAGAGCCCAATGTGGGGCTTGAACTCACAAACTGTGAGATCATGACCTGAGCCGAAGTCTGACGCTCAACCTACTGAGCCACCCAGCCCCTCCCCCCCCCCCCCCCCCCCCGCCCATATTCACCAATCAATAGACACTTGGGCTGTTTCCATAATTTGGCTATTTTAAATAATGCTGCTATGAACACGGGGGGGGGGGGATGTATCCCTTTGATTTTTTTTTTTTTTAATTAATATTTCTCTTTTTTTTTTGGGTCATTTTCTTTATTTTTTTTTTCTTACAAGATTTTATTTAAATTCAAGGTAGTTAGCATACAGTGCAGAATCGGTTTCAGGAGTAGAATTTAGTGATTCTCACTTACATATAACACCCAGTGCTCATCACAACAAGTGCCCTCCTTAATGCCCATCACCCATTTAGCACATCCCTCACCCACCTCCCTCCGTCAACCCTCAGTTTGTTCCCTAGAGTTAAAAGTCTTTTCTTTCAGGGTCGTTTTCTTTGTTTATTTTTCTTGATTCTTCTCTTTCTTATGTCATTTTTTTCTCAAATGCCTGATTGAGTTTTCATATTTTTGAATGAAGCACCAGATTAATTAAAGTTAAGTTTTTTGAATAGTAGGGGTTTGCTTTGCTCGTTCCCTCTGAGTCCTTTCCCAGAATTGTTTGTAAAACCCTTGTTCTTAACCAGTGAGTTAGGATTCCAGAGCATGGAGATTCCTCAGGCTCTTTACTTCCCCAAACATTTAACTGTCAGACATGTATTTCCCTATTAGATCTTTTCTCTCCGCCGGCTTTCTGTGATCTTGGATGACATAGTTCACCTAGTTGATCACATTTTGCATTGCTTTGGATTATTTTGGGGGTTTTCTAATACATATTTGTAAAATAAACATTTCAAAGTAGCAAAAGCAGCTACTGAATACCCATATTAGGTTCTCATTTGCAAGTTGGTCATTAACTTTTTAGGAAGTTAATCTCCTGGTTATTAGAACTTAGTCATGTGATTATTAGAGTGCTGAAGAATTAGTGTATTTTGTTCCATAAAGTCAAGGGAAGGATAAAGCCTTCATGAAGTGATTGGAATAAAATTGTACTGGGGGCGCCTGGGTGGCGCAGTCGGTTAAGCGTCCGACTTCAGCCAGGTCACGATCTCGCGGTCCGGGAGTTCGAGCCCCGCGTCGGGCTCTGGGCTGATGGCTCAGAGCCTGGAGCCTGTTTCCGATTCTGTGTCTCCCTCTCTCTCTGCCCCTCCCCCGTTCATGTTCTCTCTCTGTCCCCCCAAAAATAAATAAACGTTGAAAAAAAAATTGTACTGGACTTTTTGATGTTGTTTAATTTTTTTTTATTTATTTATTTTGAGAGAGAACACAAGTGGGGAAGGGGCACAGAGAGAAAGAGAGGGAGAGAGAGAATCCCAAGCAGGCTCCACACCATCAGTGCAGAGCCCGATGTGGAGCTGGAACTTACAAACAGCGAGATCATGACCTGAGCTGAAGTCAGACACTTCACCGACTGAGCCACCCAGGCGTCCTGATGTTGTTTATTGTAACTTTACCATGTACCAAGCTCTTCTTTGGGTTTGTGTCAGTATGTTTATTTGCTGACATCATAGCTATCACTAACATTACAAGTTTTGTGTTCTTTATTTCTGCTAGGATCATACCAGGGTTCAGTATTGTGTAGTTATTCTTAGAAAACTAAAATTTAATGGCATGTTTGCTGACTACCCTGATAAGGGTAGTGACAGTTTTCAGTTACAGTTCTTTAAAAACACTTTAGTTTGCCTTGCTTCCAGTGTTTATGACTTTTATTTATTTCAGTGCCCAATGAAAATTCTAGAAATTTCTAAATTTTTCTGTTACATACCAAGTAATTGGTAATGTGTGAGTTTATTATTGTCATGAAATTTATTAATCATAGCTTGAAATGTGTAAACATATATATGTAGGCATATATGTTTATATTTAGGTTATCCTTAGAAGAAAAGAAATTTCTACTTTCTTTTAAATGTTGTTATGAATTAGGAATCTCCATGTTCCAGCCATTCACTTAATGGTAACTGCTGTTAACTGTTCAGACAGGTGTGGGGCTATTTCATTCTGTTTTTCGAAAGGCTGCATGTTCTAGGGCAAGTACACTGAGCTCTCTGAGAATGGTCCTCACTAACCCACTTACGAGGTTCTCCTGCATGAAGAGCCCTAACATTTAGTGGCTCCTGGCAGCCTAAGGCCACATCCCTGTGGTGGCCCAGCCCCCTGGGGCTGCTGTCTGGCAAAGCTCAGGGCGGTGGGAAGAATGGTCGTTTTGCCAGCACTTGGATAGGCCTGCCTCACCTTCTCGTACATTTGCAGTTGTGCACCCTTCCCCTGTCCCTTGGAGATGTCCATGTGTGTCTGCAACCCAGGAGTGTTTCTCCCTAGGACCTGAGAGCCATCCTGGAAATGGAACCCTCAGGAAGGATGAGGCCTCTGTGGGAAGGTGGGCTGCTGACTTGCACAGCTGCCTGCCTGCAGACACAGCCAGCCTGGCTGCATTTACGCAGACCACCCCTGGGTGATTTTCCCTGCCCTGCCTGCTCCTTTCAGTGCTCCCAGCAACCCCCCCTCCCCCCCACCGTGGGAACGGAGCTCGGCTACCCCCTGCTGTCGGTGGTTTTTCTTTGACCCTCTCCCTACACTGCTGATCTGCAATCCACTCCAGAAGGAACTCAGTACATTTTGTGGTTGTAGTATACTTTGGCTAGAATCTTAAAAGTGATTGCTTTGTATTTATTTCTAATTAGCATACTTATGAACTATTGTGAATGATTTTTCTATTTCCCTAATTTTCACACCAAGATTTTTGGTGGCTTATCCATGAATAACTATTCGTTTTTCATTTGTACTACATTAGCTTTGAATCTGAACCTTACAGGGGTGCCTGGGTGGCTCAGTCGGTTAAGCGTCTGACTCTTGGTTTCAGCTCAGGTCACAATCTCACGATTCGTGGGTTTGAGCCCCACATCAGGCTCTGCTCTGACCACACAGAGCCTGCCTGAGATTCTCTCTCTCCCTCTCTCTCTGCCCCTCCTCTGCTCTCTCTCTCTCAAAATAAATAAACTTAAAAATAAAAAAATTAAAAAAAATCTGGACCTTACAAAAATTTTACCTTTTTTTTTGTACCCTCAAAGCAGTGTTTCTCAAAGGGAAAATAAAAATAATCTGGATAAATCTCTCTTGTTGTCTACAGAAAACATCCTTGAACAATTTGCTTCGTGAGTTTCTTTCATTATTCAAATATGTCTTGCACGTGGCAGGTGAACTGTATATGGGCCTATGGAGGAGTCATGTTGCTGTGTGCTCAGCCCCTGACAGGGGCAGCCTGCCAGACAGGGACACTTCAGGGGAAGCAGGGACACTTCAGGGGAAACTGCTCCATTGGCAGCTAGAAATGTTGGGCAGTGGGACTAGATGTTGACACGGGGCCCTGGGTGGCATGGGGAAAGGTGGGGAGTGTGTGTTACCTACTCTTATGAAGTACCCAGAAGAACACATACTATAATCGTTTATAGGTACATTTAGACTAGGGAGTAATTAAAAAAAATTTTTTTTAATGTTTATTTATTCTTGAGAGACAGAGAGAGAATGAGTGGGGAAGGGGCAGAGAGAGAGGGAGACACAGAATCTGAAGCAGGCTCCAGGCTCCGAGCTGTCAGCACAGAGCCCGACGTGGGGCTTGAACTCACAAACCGTGAGATCTGACCTGAGCCAAAGTCGGACGCTTATCCGACTGAGCCACCCAGGTGCCCCAGGAGTAATTTTTTTAAGTCTGTGTTACTAATGCCTTTCCTTCTAGTAGGTAGTAATTTCTTGCATGCCAATGACTAATTGCCATTGACTTACATGGCCTAATAAAAAAGCAGCTCACTAGAGCAGCAAAATTAGTTTTTTAAACTTTAAAAATTCTAACTTTATAATTTTCTTTTTAGAGAAGAACGAAAGATGATACTTGGAAAGCAGATGACCTCAGAAAACACCTCTGGGTAACATGTTTTAAAGATTTGGGTTGGGGTCCGTTTGGACCTTGGATGGTTTCTTGGACAGTTTTATTTGGTTTTCAACACAGCCTAACTTTGCTTATGTGTGGCTCATTTCAGAAGCATTCTCGACTCAGAGATAAAACTGTACGGTTAATAGCTCTGGAACTGTGGGGGGAACGGGGTTGCCCAGCCCAGCATCCCACTAGCTCCATCAGGTCTCTGTTAGGGTTCAGGGCGTGTGCCCTGTGTGTCTGTGCATGCGCATGTTAGTGTGCACTGTGGGTGCGTATGTGTCTGTGTGGTTTCTCTGTGAGAGTGTGTGTGTGTGTGTGTGTGTGGTATGTTTGCATGTGTGTATTTGTGTGTGCACGTGTGTGCGTGTGTGTGTCTGTATGGTGTGTGTGGAAGGGTCTTGGGCTGTGAAAATTAATTAAAGGAAAAGGGGGTCGGGAGGCCAGCACTGGGGGGGCTCAGGCACCACCACGCCACTGCCCACTGCAGACCCGACGGGAAGAGATGCACCTTCCACGTGATACTATTTTGCCAGCCCGGCAGGAGGAAGGAAGGTCTCCTCCTCCCCTGGCGACAGCTCAGCTCACGAGCAGCCACCACACTTCGGGCTCCCAGTTCACCCCAACGGGCTTTTAGTTTTTATAGCGGCCCCTCGCGGCTCCCCCTTTCCTCTGTGAAAGAGCCTCCTCTCCTCTGTTCTGCAGAATCACCTGTGGTTTTGCCACAGCTTAATTGTCCCAGACTGCAATTCTCTGCCGTTCCTGAAGAAACCCATTTTTGCTGGCAAAATAACTGGGGGTTTTATCTTTAAGATTAATGGATTGAGATCGAGACCTCCTGAGAGTTTTATCAGGGAGAGTGTCCTTGTTCTTCGAGTGGGACCCAGGCTGTTGCTGTCTCAGAGACTTTAAGACACAGCTACAGTATGCCTTTCTTTTTCTTTCTGTTCGGTATAGTATTTCAGATTTGACTTGCCAGCAAAAGTGAATGTCTCTCGTGAACGGGTGCCCGTTGCCAGTCTTAGAAATGCTCCATCGGGTTCGGCTAACTGTGGCCTCAGAGACACGTCTTCCAGGCCCGTCTTGCTGGGATGGAAAGCAGGGGAAGCTAGTGTGAAGACACCTCAATGAGCAGCACTCACATTCCGGATTCTGCTTTCTTTCTCTTGGTTTAGGCCGCACACTCAGGTAATCCCAAGGGAGATAAGAAGCACAGAGAAAAGAAGCTTCGTAAGGAGTCAGAAGTGGACTTCCCTGAAGACAGAGAGCAAAAGCATAGGTCCCCAGACCGAGACACCAAGCACAGAGAGAGGCCTGCTGAGAGAGACGGTCACGCATCCAGAGAGAACCCTCGTGGGGACAGAGACCGAGAAAAGCCAAGGGAAAGGAAAAAGGACTCCAGAGACCGGGACAGAGAAAGGCACAAAGAGAAATACCGAGAGCAGGACACAGAGAAGTCTCACAGTCGAGGAAAAGACAGGGACAAGGACAGAGAGCGCAGAGCGAGGAGGGAGGAGCTGAGGCAGACGGCCCAGCACAACCTTCTGGGCTGGCAGCTCCCGGAGCCGGCGGAGCGCAGGGCGCGGGCAGGTGCGTGTCTCTGCCGCAGGTGGCCCCGCTTCAAGCCCCCCGTTGGCTGTGTCTTGTCCGCATTTCTCCGTAAAAGAGCTTCCTCGGAGCGGTTGCGCACTCATCATTGTGTTTCCTCTCGTGCTTTTCTAGACGGCTGAGCTTGGGCCTTGAAGGCGTAGGCCTCTGGTGTGTGTGTGTCTTTTCACTGTTTTCTTTTCGATATTTTAAAAACTCATTCAGTCAGTGAAAGGAGTAACACAGTTTCTCATTTGCTAGAGTTTTGCTCTTGAAACTCATTAGATCACCCAAGTAAAGCCGAGTCTACATTGTAAATAAACAAATAGAGTGCTTTTTATTTATTTATTTATTTATTTATTTATTATTTATTTATTTATTTTTATTTTTATTTTTATTTTTTTTTCAACGTTTATTTATTTTTCGGGACAGAGAGAGACAGAGCATGAACGGGGGAGGGGCAGAGAGAGAGGGAGACACAGAATCGGAAACAGGCTCCAGGCTCTGAGCCATCAGCCCAGAGCCTGACGCGGGGCTCGAACTCACGGACCGCGAGATCGTGACCTGGCTGAAGTCGGACGCTTCACCGACGGCGCCACCCAGGCGCCCCTATTTATTTATTTTTTTAATGTTTATTTATTTTTGAGACAGAGAGAGACAGAGCATGAACAGGGGAGGGTCAGAGAGAGAGGGAGACACAGAATCTGAAGCAGGCTCCAGGCTCCGAGCTGTCAGCACAGAGCCCGACGCGGGGCTCGAACTCACAGACCGTGAGATCATGACCTGAGCCGAAGTCGGACGCTTAACCGACTGAGCCACCCAGGCACCCCAAAAATAATGCTTTTTGATAAGAATACCTCAAAAGTGTCAGTTTTATTGTAAGTAAGATTTAAATGTTTTTGTCTAAATTTCCAGGATTCTAAGGTGAAGGTGCATGCCCCCCGCCTTAAAATGGAAGTATTGTATTTAAATTAAACTAGCTGACATAAACAAAAAGGAACATATTTATTACTATTTTTTAAAATCATGTTTTTTTTTTTTTTTAAGTTCATTTATCTATTTTGACAGACGGAGCATGTGCACACACGAGCAGGGCAGGGACAGAGAGAGAGAGAGAATCCTAAGCAGTCTCCGCGCTGTCAGCACAGAGGCTGAGGTGGGGTTCGATCTCACGAACCGTGAGATCACAACCTGAGCCAAAATCAAGAGACAGACGCTCAACTGACTGAGCCACGCAGGCACCCCACAGAAAGGAATATATTTAAAGAACGTGTAGGAATTGTTAGAATCGTCAGGAAGGCTGGAGATCCTGGTTCCGAAAAGGATGGACACCCAGGCCCTTCATTCCTGTTCATGTTGCACGCTGTCGCCTTCTGCCGGGCCACTTCAGGTGTCGGCACACAGCTCAGCAGCGACGCAGCTATCGAGGCGTGAGTGCATTTTTGTTGGGTGAGGTATACCTAGGGGTGTGCGTACAGGTTAGCGGGTTCACCACTCGGTAAGTTTAACAGCAACTATCCTATCCGTTGCTTCTTTTTAGTATTACTATATTGATGCTCTTGGTATTTATTTCTAATAAAATCTTTTTTGTTCTCGCATCACTCTTTTGTGGTTGCTACCTGACCTTATTTCTTCAAGGCATTATCGATACGAGTAATCTTACGATTAGACTGTTTGACATTCCTTCCCCTTCCTTGGCATTTCCGGGCCCTTCCCATCTCCTCTGAGCCTCCTCTTCTGGAAAGCGTGGCCTTGCTCTTTGGGCTACCTCATCTGCTCCCTCCCTCTGACTGCATCCTTTCTTATGATTTTATACATTTGTCATCTGTTCCTGATTTCCAAGTTTTGGTCCCCAGCTAGGTTTCTTCCCTGAGTTCTGGGCTTACACATCCTCGTGTCCTTTGACATCTGATGGATGTTGCAAACATAATGGGTCCTGACCTGAGCTTCTCAAATCCCTACAAACCCTACTTCCCCAAAGCCTTACCCATTGTAGTTGATGCAGCTGCACCCTTCCCTTCCTCGGGTTGGAAAACCCAGGAGTCACTCTGACCCCACTCTGTCTTGCAGGCTCCCATAACCCGGCCCCTCTCTGCATGCCGCACCTGTCTCCCTGACCCTGTTTGGATCTCTTGTATTCCAGGCTCCTAGAAAAGCAATCAGTGCTCCATAAGGACTTTCTTTCTATGTTCTCTGTTTAATTTTGTCCTCATCTTTTAAAATGGTGATTCTCTTAATTTTAAGCCTAATGACTGTTTTTGTTGTCTGTACAGATTCAAAAGTGAAACTCTAGTTTGACCAGCAGGGAGAGACCTCAAATTGTGGGTAGGGGTGGGTTCTCCTCACCACAGGGGCTTCCCCCATCCCCCATCCACTGTGCCCTCAGCAGTGGGCTCCAGGAGTTGTGGAGCTGGTGCAGTTCCCGTGGCATCCCTGAGGCAGGCATTTCTTTCTTTGCAGCCAAGCACTTGGTGATGGCCCAGCTTTTCTCCATGGACTGGGCTTTGCTTCCCTGAGTGCTTCTGTCAGTGACCAGGAACTTAGATGGCATGTGTATTTGGGCTGGTGCCCCTCTTGAATTTCCAGCGGGGCTAGTCTCATATTTTCCAGGTTCCCTCCCTGGCAGTTGGCATTGTGATTTCCCTCTTTAGCCCATTTTAAGTTTAGATTCTAGAACTTTCCATTCTTTTTAAAAAATTTCTTACTTATTTTTGAGAGAGAGAGAGGGTGCATGTGTGTGCAAGCAGGAGAGAAGCTGGGAGGGGAGCGGGGAGAGAGAGAGAGAATCCCAAACAGGTTCTGTGCTTATCGCAGAGCCCAATGTGGGGCTTGATATCATGAACTGTGGGATCATGACCTGAGCTGAAACCAAGAATCAGACGCTCAACTGATTCAGCCACCCAGGCACCCCTAGAAATTTCCATTCTTGATACTGGAGGATGTGTTTTAACTGAAGAATCTGTTTTCATAGGTGTTAATATGTAACAAATTATTAAGTAACATGTACAGTAGAGATTGCAGCAAGATAGTAGAAGATCATTTTGATGTGCGAAAGTTTGGAAATGTTGAAAATATGTTCCATTTTTGTAGGCAGCAAAGCAAGAGCGGAAGAGAAGGAGAGGAGAGACGAAGGCTCTGAATGGGGGGACGAAGAGAGGGAGAGGCGGTACCGAGAAAGAAAGGTAGGCCGCAAGCCCAGGAGCGGGTGCTCACGCAGGAGCGTTAGAAACAGTTTGGGAAAGTGTCGGAACAGGATTCAAGGTCTGAGGAAGTTTGCCTCTGCTTTTCCCTCACACGCACGTGTTGTTCTTCTGTTGCAAGAGAAGTACGAGGTGATTTTGGAAAATTTAGGAAATCCAAATAGTAAGAAGGAAATAAAAACAAAGTCCACCCAGAGACAATTGTTGATAGTATTTAAGTATTTATCCTGATAGAGTAGGTCTATGTACGTATTTGTGTGCATGTGTGTGTATACACACATGTTTTCTTCACGTGGAGTTTTACTCTTATGAACTGTTTAAACGATATGTTTGGAGCAGTTTTCT
This sequence comes from Leopardus geoffroyi, assembly GCF_018350155.1. Classification (NCBI taxonomy): domain Eukaryota; kingdom Metazoa; phylum Chordata; class Mammalia; order Carnivora; family Felidae; genus Leopardus; species Leopardus geoffroyi. The sequence continues at coordinate 169,345,314 of NC_059331.1, forward strand.
AAGTCCCGTTTCTCTATAATATTATTTTAATGGCTGCATAATATAACAGTCAATGACATGGGTGTGTCATAGTTTTCTTGGCACATCTGCTCTTTTTGACGCTCAGGTTGCTTCTGGATTTTTTTATTTTTTTTTTTATTTTTTTCAATGTTTATTTATTTTTGGGACAGAGAGAAACAGAGCATGAACAGGGGAGGGGCAGAGAGAGAGGGAGACACAGAATCGGAAACAGGCTCCAGGCTCTGAGCCATCAGCCCAGAGCCCGACGTGGGGCTCGAACTCACAGACCGCGAGATCGTGACCTGGCTGAAGTCGGACGCTTAACCGACTGCGCCACCCAGGCGCCCCAGGATTTTTTTTATTGTAAAGACAGGCATGGGGTAAAGTCTTTCCGTTTATTCATAGTTATTTTCTTCTGATTAATTTCTGGAAAGAACTTGCTAGATGAGAGTAATGTAAACTTACTCCATCTGCTCTACATAAAAGCTGTGATTAGCTATATCATCAGAGTGTAATTCCCCGTGTCCTAGGCAGCCGCTGGACACGATCATAATTTTTAATCTTTGCTAATTTGATCCAGAACAAGGGAGCACTTCTGAGCATTTTATGAAAGGGTTTCCTGCCCTCTTGTCAGTTATTCCCTGTGTGCATTTGCTTCCTTTCCTAACAGAGCATCTTATTCTGGGAGGACTTTAAAGATGAACTCCCTGCTAGTAACTTATGTTTCCACTTCTGTTTTGAATTTTTTTCATGGAATCTTTGTTTTTATAAGTAAGTTCAAAGTTATGAGGTAGTCAAGTTTGTCTTTATAGTTTTGGTTGTTGATGTAATGCTTGGAGAGCCTTTTTCCCACCAGCATTATGTAAGTAGTGCCTGTGTTTTGTTTTGGGGCCTTATAATATTTTTTACCCCTCAAGTTTTTAATCCCCATAGAATTGATCTTCGTGACGGGTGTGTGGTAGTAATCTAACTTTACGACCGAGGAGTTTGCCCATATGGTTTCTTTAGGAAGGTTGTCCTGGCAGAGTGAGCAAAGTGGGTGGGAGTCGGGTGAAGGGGAGGAGTCGGGGGGCCGCTGAGCGGCCATGGGGGGTGGTGGGAGGGGGACCACAGGGACAGAGCCCTCCGGCTGTAGAGTGAGCGGTGACAACCTGTTGGCCCTGGTGGAAGGAGAAGGGCATTTCTGTTTGGGGTCCTGGTGAGACATCTGATGATGATCCTAAAATTGTGAGCTCGAGCCGGAAATATGACCCACCCACAGCCTGTTCTGCAAATAGCCACGCGTCACCATGGGACAGTGTCACCCGTCGTGGTTTGGGGGTTACAGAGGTGACTAGACAGTGGTGCCCAGTTTTGAGAATCTCCCTGTGGGGGAGCAGACACGTGAACTGCCAGGGACAGGGGCTGGCGGGCACATGGTTCTCTGTTCACAGAAGTCACACATCTCACAGCAGGGAGTGTGGGTCGGTGGAGCGCAGGGTGCAGTCAGAGTTGGGGAGGAGGTGACAAGAATGACTAGGAGAGGCTGCAGAGGAGGAGGCCCACCTGCCGCGCTGAGGGGTTTGCACGTGGGTTCCACTTCAGGGTGAAGGCCGGTGTGCTCCGTTGCCTCTAGACTGTGGATTGTGCGGCCGACAGCAGGTATTTCCTTCCAGAAGCACATCTTCAGGGTCAGGGTGGAGGAGTGAGTGGCAGCGCAGCTCCCCTGCCTTCATCACAGCAGTACGAAGGCCAGCGGCCATGTTCGTGTGCTGACGCAGTTTTCCGTGGGTCCCGTTCACAGCTGCAGTACGGTGACAGTCAGGACAATCCTGTTCAGTACTGGCTTTACAAAGAAGGAGGCGAGCGGAGACACAGGAGGCAGAAAGAAGCAGACCGAGAGCGGAGACATCGAGAAAACAGCAGCGTGAGGGAAAAAAGAGACAAGCACTCAAGAGAAAAAAGTAACTCGTTCTCTGCCAAGGAAGGGGAAGACAGGCACAGAGAGAAGCGTCACAGGGAAGGCGCGCGTCTCGACGAAGAGAGGCACCCCGGTGACACGGGTAGAAAAGAGAGGCCGTCGAGGGAGGAACTGAGGAAAAGAGAGTCCAAGGTACCGTTTCTGACGCTTCGTAGCCTTTGTAGCCATCCCCAGGTCACCACTCTTAGAGAGAGGTAGATCTCCGTGTGGCCAGATGATAAGACCTGTTGCTGAGAAGTAGTGACCCTGGTAGAGACGTGATTCAGTCTGTGCAGCGTGACCAACAGAGACTGCTGACCTACTAGGAAATAGGAAGTCACGTTTTCTGATTATATCGTGGATGTACTTTTAACATCTATTCAGAAATCTGTCATGAAACTGAAATTTTGAAACATTAAAAAGACAGATTTTTAAATGGCAAGTAAGTGAATAATTTAGCAAAACGTTTGAATCGGAGTCAATAGTATTAAGTTTACAAAACAAAGCCAACAGAACACAAAAATAAAACCATTGCTTGCAAAGGGCCTGACGCTGCATTTGCTTCATATTTTCCCATACTAATTGGATTTTTTGTTCTCGTGTGTACACTGTTTGCTGTGCTGTTTTTCCAGACTCTGAAGCAAAGCGATTTCGTTCTCCTGCCTCTTGGCAGTGCTCCCTGTCAGGTGCAAGCAAAGTGAGGGGCAGGTGGTATGAGTCTCGGGGCCTCGGGCCTTCAGGGGCACAGACTGTGGTGGCTCAGCCAAAGCCTGGGACTCTGACTGACAGGTGCCCGTCCACGAAAGTGTGTGTGTGGAGGAGTGCGTGCTAAGCATGTCCCAAAAAACCTTTGCAGTTGCTGCCTGGCCTCGTGACCATCCCGGCTGGCTCTTTGCTGAGTGCGATAAATCAGCCTGGTGCCTGCACCTTCTGGTACCTTCGCCAACACCTTCCCTCACGGCGGGACTGCACCCCTTCCCTGTCACCCGCAGCCTCCACCCCTCATCGGAACACTGGTTACGTTTCTTAGCAGTTGTACGACAGGAGCAGTTTTGTTAACCATGTGTGTATGTGTGTATCTCAAGTCCCCGGGCCTCCCTTGGATCAGCCTCACTGTGTGTTTACCTTCATAGCCATGTACTTATGTCAACAAGCTGAGGGAGGCAGTAATTGAGAAGGGACCCTCAGCGAGAGGTATTCATCCCTCTTCCCTCTTGTGTTTGGAATCGCTTTCCCTAGGGGCACCCGGTGGCTCAGTGGGTTAAGTGTCCGGCTCTTGATTTTGGCTCAGGTCATGATGTCATGGTTCTTGAGTTCAAGCCCCATGTTGGGCTCTGTGTGGACAGTGTGGAGCCTGCTTGGGATTCTCTCTCTCCCTCTCTCTCTCTATTCCTCTCCCGCTCACATTCTCTCTTTCTCTCAAAAATAAATAAATAAACTTTAAAAAACATTAAAAAAATTCTTTCCCTAGATTAAAATCTTTTTAGTGTGTTCTTCTATTATTTTATTATGAACGTTCTTAAACATACAGCAAAATCGACAAGTTTCCACCACCTAGATCCTACCACTAACACTGTATTGAACTTGCCTATTTTACGTTCCCTAGATCACATTTAGTTCCTAGAAACAACCTGTTTGGTTCCCCACAGAAATGCCTTTTTGAGACTTGCCACAATATACACATCTGGCCTAAGAAATGGCCCCGTGTTAATAAAACCACTGCCTTCAACAATGCTCTTTCCATAGGGATTAACATAATAATTAGCCCCAGGAAAGACTCTTTTGACAAACTTCTTTCTTTTCAATAATTTGTTCATATTTGTGGACTGGCCACTGTGTGATGGCCTTTGTTCTATGTGCTGAGAACACAGCTGTGAACACAAATTTGTATTTTTGTGGTGTTTAAGTTTCATTGGAGGAGCCATACGATAAAGAAATAAATAAGTATACAGTACATTAGAAGCGATTAGTGAGTACTGTGTATTTAACATTTCTCTTTGCCGTGACTTTCAGGCGCTCAAAATATGCTTTTTAACTTAGTTACTATGTTAACCTGGTGATTGATGTAATTACCGCTGAGGTGACCATCAAGTACGAGGGCCAGTATTACTAACTGTGTAACAGGTGTAAGCCAGGACCGTTCCCGGGGTCGTGTTCTCCGTCATCCTCTCTCACTTTCTCTGTATGGTTTTTGGTCTGTTATTTTAACTGTGCGTGACTTTTATTGTGTGCCTCCTCCAGTGTCTCTTTTTTGTTTCTAAAGTAGGCTCCACACCGAGGTAGGGCTTAAACTCACACCCTGAGATTGGGAGTCATGTGCTCAGGGCGCCTGGGGAGCTCAGGCTGTTGAGCTTCCAACTTCAGCTCAGGTCAGGATCTCACAGTTGGTGAGTTCGAGCCCCGCATCGGGCTCTCTGCTGTCAGCACAGAGCCTGCTTCGGATCCTCTGTCCCCTACTCCCTCCACCCCTCCCCTGGTCGCTCTCTCCCTATCAAAAATCAATAAAACATTTTTAAGAAATTAAAAAAAAAAAGGTTCCCTCCCTCTGCCCCTCTCCCCCACTCACGTGCTGTCTCTTTATAAAATTAAAATATAAAAAGAAAAAAACGAGTTGTGTGCTCTGCTGACTGAGCCAGCCAGGGGCCCCCATCCTCTAGTTGTTTTTGTTTTTTTAAAGTTTATTTTGAGAGAGAGAAAGAGAGAGCATGAGCGAGCATGAGCAAGCAGGGGAGGAGGCAGGACAGGGGTGGGGAAGAGAGAGAGAGAGAGAGAGAGAGAGAGAGAGAGAGAGAAAATCCCAAGCAGGCTTTGCACTGTCAGCTCAGAGCCCGACTCAGGACTCGATCTCATGAATCACAAGATCATGACTTGAGCTGAAGTCAAGAGTTGGACATTCAACCAACTGAACGACCCGGGCGCCCCACTCTTTCAGTTTTCAGGGACGAAGAAGGCATGGTTAAGCATAATAACTCTAACAGAGTGTCTTCTAAAGGTAACTGAGCAATATTGACTTATCTACCAGAAGAATCCCGTGGCCCTAGCCCTCTATTAACCACTGCTTGAACATGGACGTGCTCCTTTCTGCTTTTGGGGTAGTGACTTCAACAGGTCCTTGTGGGCATCTGTTGCTAGCCAGAACCCTCCTGACCAGCCCACACAGCTTGGGAACAAAGCACTGAGCTCATGGCTACCTTTTCTTTGTTTTCATTTTATCTAGATAGCCGTTAAATCATAATTTTTTCCTACCTAGAACTACTGATTTCATTTTCTCCCCATTCCAATGTATTTAGTAGACTGATGCCAGACTGTTCTTCCTGTTAAACCTGTAATTATACTTTTCTCTAATTAATTTTGGGAGAATTTTTAAATACAGGAAGAAGTAAAAAAAAAAATTTATTCATGATCCCAGACTCAGAGATAATCAATTTAATAGTAAATATGTATATACTTACAATTCTTTTCCTATATGAAAATGAACTTTGTAAATGAACTTTATAAAAATGCAAAATTAGAGTCATGCTATTTTTTCTCTTCATTCTGGAAAATAAATTAAAAAAAATTTTTTTTAATGTTTATTTTTTTTTGAGAGAGAGACAGAGACAGAGCATGAGTGGGGGGGGGGGTGAGCAGAGAGGGGGAGACACAGAATCGGAAGCAGGCTCCAGGCGCCAAGCTGTCAGCACAGAGCCTGACATGGGGCTTGAACTCACAAACCGTGAGATCATGAGCTGAACCAAAGTTGGACACTTACCGGACCGAACCACCCAGGTGCCCCTGGAAAGTGATTTTTAACAACTGGATACTTAATGGCCATCTGGTATCCTTTCATATGGTCATAACCTTATTTATTAACAAGTAACCTAATATTAAACATTCAGGTTTTTTGATTTCATAAATATTCTGTGACGAACAGATTTAAAACCTTAATATATGTCTTTGTTTTCTACGAATAATTTCCCAGAAGTAGAATTTATAGGTCGAAGAAAGTATTTGAATATTTTTAGCTATTTTTAAGGCTTTTGATACACGTTGTGTATTGCCCTCCAGATTGTCTTCCTTAGTGAGTGATTTAGTCCTGCCTTCCTTCTGCTCTGCACTCTTCAGGGATCAGTCCCCAGGTCTTGTAAGCTTTCCCTGCCCTAGGGAGGTACTCCCCTCGTCCCCTGGGGTCTTGTCACCAGCCAGCTCTCCCTCCAGACCCCCCACCCTGCAGGCCTTGCTTCCTGCCCGCGCTTATCCAACAGATGCCTCTCTCGTTTCAGTGACCTACCTGGATATGTTGGTTTGCAATCTGATGGTTTTAATTTTATTTTTATAGATTCTCTTAATTCAAGAGAAGATTGTTTACATTCTCGTTTTTGTAGGTAGATGGATCTCTGAAGCAGCCACATTATGTTTGAAAGTGCCTAATTTTAAGCAGTGCAAGGGACCAGTCAGATTTATCTGAAAGTAATATGAAATTGATGAGTATAAATTTCTTTGACTTACTGAGGTAATGTGTCATCACCTTTTAGTACACCTTTTCTTATCTTCCTTACGTTAAGTATACAGTTTACTGAAGCTAGCTGGTAAAAACATACTTTAAAAGCTTAGAGATGCTTTTGTGGAATTTTGAGTCCATGCTTGTTTTGCAGAGTTCACTAATTACAGTTAATTTACTATGATCTATTAATGAATGTCATGGAATTTTCTGTTTCACAGGACAGTGAGCACAGAAATCGGGGTGCAAGTTCAAGGAGAGATCCGACCAGCAGCCAGGAAGGATCATGCGCTCTCTGGTGACTATCATGTGCACTGTGCTTCTTGAAGAATGCTTTCAAATGATTTTTTCTTACCGGTCCTGATTATAGCCAGTAAATGAAAGTGAAGTATGGGTATACGCGTGTACTCCTGATACAGCCCCTCCAAATTATATCCTAGGCGCCCTGAAGGAGCTAGGAAGCTTGTTATAAATTATTAGTCTTGTTTTGCTTTTTTAACATCTGCTCGTACGAACTTGGAAAGTTAGCGCTGACTTTGGAGTGCGAGCGTGTGCGTGGGGGGGAGCCTTGCCCTGTGGCACAGCCGGAGAGGGCGGGGCCGCTGCAGGCGGGCTCCTGGCACCCTTCCCTGCCAGCAGGTGCCCCCTGGCCAATGTGTATAAGTCAGAGCACAAATCAAATATGCCTTCTTTGGCTTTGTAGCCTTGGTGAGGGCCAGGGTGCAGGCACCAACCTGCTGGGGTGGCAGGCCTGCCCCCTCTTGGGACGTTGGGTAGTCCTCCAGAGCCTTTTCTCCGCTGGTGAGGGTCTAAGGAGGGTACCTATTTTGTGTGGGTGTTGTGAAGGTTACGGATTAGAGTTTGTGTGTAAAGTCTCGTTTTGTTTGTAAGCTCTAGAGTTTTTAAAAGATTTATGTAAATTCCAGCTTAACATGCAGTGTTATATTTTATGTTAAATTCCAGTTAACATATAGCGTTATATTAGATTCGGTGTAGAACACAGTGACTCAGCACTTCTGTACATCACCCGGTGCTCATCACAAGTGCATCCTCGTCCCCAACACCTGTTCCCCCATCCTCCCACCCACCTCCCCTCCGGTGACCAGCAGTGCGTTCTCTGCTTTGTCTCCGTTTCCCGGTTTGTCTCTCTCTCTTTAGGAGAAAAGAATTTGTTTCTTAAATTGCACATGTGAGTGAAATCATGTGGTATTTGTTTTTCTCTGACTGACCTTGCTGACTCCCTAGCTCCATCCGTGTTGTTGCAAATGGCAAGATTTCATTCTTTTTTATGCCCGAGTAATATTCCTCTGTGTGTGTGTGTGTGTGTGTGTGTGTGTGTGTGTGTGTGTGTGTGTGTGTATGTGTATCACATCTTCCTTATCCATTCATCACTCGGTGGACATTTGGGCTGCTTCCATATCTAGGCTATTGTAGATAATGATGCTATAAACATCAGGGTGCATGTATCCCTTTGAATTAGCATTTTTATATTCTTTGGGTAAAAACCTAGTAGAGTCATTGCTGGCTCTTACAGTACTTGTGTATTTAGCTTTCTGAGGAACCTGCACCCTGTTCTCCACAGTGGCTGCACCAATTCTCGTTCCCGCCAAGAGCGCACGAGGGTTCCTTTTGCTCCACATCCTGCCAACACTTGTCATTTCTTGTGTTGTTGATTTGAGCTGTTCTGACAGGTGTGAGGTGATAACTCATTGTAGTTTTGATTTGTATTTCCATGATAATCTGTGATGTTGAATATCTTGTCGTGTGTCTGTTGACCATCTCGGTCTTCTTTGGAGAAGTGCCCATTTTTTATTTGGATTATTCGTTTTTCAGGTGTTGAGTTTTAGAAGTTCTCTATATATTTTGGATACTAACCCTTCATCTGCTATGTCATTTGCAAATATCTTCTCCCATTCCATGGGCGGCCTTTTTAGTTTTGTTGTTTCCTTCACTGTGCAGAAGCTTTTTATTTTGATGAAGATTACAGATTAGAGTTTGTGTGTATGCTCTTTTTGTATGTAAGCTCTAAATTTTAATTTGTTCTCTATGACAACCATATTTGGTAATTCTTTTTCACAGATCAGGGGAACTCAGGTTAAAAATTCTTTGCCTAAATTTTGAAGTTTGAGCAAACCTAGCACTTAGTCCTGAGGGTGAAGGTTCCTAGACTTTGTATCGCAGACCTGCTGGGCTGCCTGGGGCTTCTGGTCAGTTCTCTGTTTCTTTAGACCACATGCTGTATTGAATTGGTGAGTCTAGGTTCCGAAAGTGAAGAATCCATTTAAAATTCTAAAAGCCTTAATTTTAGGTCCTAGCTAACATATAGCATGTGATTAAAAAATAGAACTTATTTCGAGTTAAATCTTTCTTTTGGGAATAAAGATATGTTAAACGTAAAGTAATGTTTTTGATTGACTAATAAAATTACAGGAGTTTTCTAGAACTCTCATAAGGATATAGAGTCATACATAGAACTTTGTTAAAACACATAGTTTTTTCCCTCTACTGAGGATATTTTCTTTCCAGGGTTGCTGCTAGAACAATGAAAATGTAGGAAGACCTTAGTATTCCTTGCTCTAATGAAGCAGGCTTTGGAAGTTTGCCAGTGTATAGCATTTCTTAGTCATATCAGATATTGCTAAGAGCCTTCATTGAAGTGTAAAATGTTTTAGGTTTCATGTCTTTGTTTAAAATTAATTTTGAATTTGGTCCTACTTTCTAGGTATGCAGAGAGTTTAGTAAGAAATAATGGAAAAGATAAAGACTCAAGAAAGAAGGTAAGACATTTATGTTTATTTTATTTTTAAGTTTATTTATTTTGAGAGCAAGAGAGTGTGAGCAGGGGAGGGGCGGAGAGAGAGAGAAGGAGAGAGAATCCCAAGCAGGTTCTGTGCTGTTAGCACGGAACCTGACATGGGGCTTGAACCCACAAACCGTGAGATGATGACCTGAGCTGAAATCAAGAGTCAGACGTTTAACCGACTGAGCCCCCCCAGGGGCCGTTATGTTGATTTTCTTAGGCGGCAAGATTAGCCATGAGTGTCTGTTTGTGATTCCCCTTGATAGCAGAGCCTGAGACAGGCCTTGCCAGCAGGGGAGTTTTTCCTGAGTGGGTGTTCCAGGAGGACATAGTAGACATATTTAGGTTAAAAGACTCAAATAGATGGAGAGTAGAAAACTGGGCAAGATAAAGCATCAGACGGCAAGTGTGTCATTGCTCCAGTGCCTGCCCTAGTGTCAGACAGAAGTGACTCGGAGACAGATGTCGAAGGACCTGCATGATGGTACAAGTAGCTCACAGGAAGATGCCACCATTATAAGTGCACGTGCACCTAACAAAAGAGCCTTAAGATACAGAACTAAAGGGAGAAATAGAGAAGCTCTATGGTAGCAGAGCCTTTGGCGCCCCTGGTCACTAGCGGATAGAGCAGCAGTGTTTCACGCAGCACATTAGGCCACTTACAGGAAGGGACAAGCTCCTGGAGACATAAATCACCGCGGCCGCCTCCGGAAGAGTCGGAAGTCAGGCGAGTGAGGGAATTGTGTCAGTATTCAAGTCTTCCCGCAGGGAAGCCTGCGCTCAGACCTCGCCTGCAAGCTCTGTCTGCAAGCTCTGTCCTACATTTGGCGTCAGCACCAGCACACCGCCCACGGCCCTGCCCTCCCGCCGCGGTCTCCGTGCTGGCGAGCGGTTCTCAGTCTTTGTGTTGCAGCCCCGCGTCATATTTCCCATCAGAGGAGTCTTCATGGAGATGATCGCTGCGAAGTGCCGGGCTCTGGGCTTTTAATTATCATCCAACCATTTTCTTAGTTTGTTGTTTTGTTAGTATAGGTAATGTGGCAAGCAGATTTGGGTTATTATTTATGAAGAACAATTTTTTCTGTCACTTTCTTTGGTAGTTGTCTGAAACCCGTGACACTGAGATAATCACCTTTAACATTTGTGCCAAATTTTTATGTGTCGCTTTATTCCATGTACATACACGAAACACATGTCCTTTTACATAAATTAGATCACACGGCATGTGTTGTTTTGATGTGGGTGTGTTTTATTCATTCAGTTTTGGGGGCTGGTTGGAGCACTCACCACCTAAGGAAAAAAAGTTAGCCTTACAGAGACTGCTTCCCCTGTATTCTTTTCTCTGTGTAATCTTTTACAGCCGTGTATGAATGTTTATATTTGGTAACTGGGGACACCTTTTTTCCTCCATGCACACACACCTCCACTCCCCTGCAACATCTTGTTTTTCCTAGTGCGTTGTGGAAACCGTTCAGTTCGAGGGGTGCAGACCTCCCTCATGCTTTTTGTGGGTAAATTCTTGAACTGGAGTTGTTGGATGATAATAATATAGATTTTTTTTTTTTAATTTTTTTTTTCAATGTTTATTTATTTTTGGGACAGAGAGAGACAGAACATGAACGGGGGAGGGGCAGAGAGAGAGGGAGACACAGAATCGGAAACAGGCTCCAGGCTCTGAGCCATCAGCCCAGAGCCCGACGCGGGGCTCGAACTCACGGACCGCGAGATCCTGACCTGGCTGAAGTCGGACGCTTAACCGACTGCGCCACCCAGGCGCCCCTAGATTTTTTTTGTTAATGTTTTCCTTCTATCTCCCACTTCTTTTCATGAGCTCTAGATTAGCACTGTTCATTAGAGTTATAACGTGAGCCACGTTTGTAGTTATAAATTTTGTAGTAGTCACATTAAAGAAGCAAAAAAAATTCATTTCAATAATATGTTATAATCAATATTTCTGAAATATCTTTTCAACATGTAATCAATATAAAAAATTATCAGTGAGATATTTTACATTCTTTTTTTTTTTTTTTTGCCAATGGAGCGAAATGTATGATTTTTTTTTTTTCCTGAAAGATTCTTGAAGGTATTTGACAGCTTGTTTTGGCTTATGAATTGGGTCATATGTTTTGTAGCATCGATGCTGAGTGTATCTTCGTTGAATTCTTCAGCATTATGGAAAGCCTACAATATGCCAGAGTAATTTTCTGGACACATGGAGAAGTCCTTATTCTCTTCATGGTCATACACCATGCCGTTTCCAGGCTTATGCACTGAATAGTTGTGGGTAGTGATGTCTAGGATCTGTGCCTTCCTGGTGCTGTGACCACTACAGGATTGGAAGTCAGTTTCCTCACCGGTGCAGGGTCACTGGCACTGGGAAGTAGGTCCGGTGGTGCCCCCTTATCCGTGGTTCAGATACCCACGGGGAACAACGGGCCGGATGTATCATCAGACGTCAGTAGTAGCCCAATGCTGTGTCACACGCCTGTTTACCCCCCTCCCTTCGCCTCGTCACGTGGGCATTTCACCATCTCACATCATCACAGGGAGGGGCAAATGCAGGACAGTAGGTATTTTGAGAGAGACACGAGAGTCACATAACTTTTATTACAGGATATCATTATAATTGTTCTGTTTTGTTATTAGTTATTGTTGCTAATCTTTTACTGTGCCTAATTTATAAATTAAACTTAAATTAAATCATAGGTGTTGTATGTATAGGAAAAAACGTGGCATGTGTACAGTTTGGGACCATCCACGGTTTTAGGCATCTATTGGGGGTCTTGGAATGCATCCCTGTGGCTGGGGGGGGGGGACCACAATTATTCCCATTTCTCAGAGGGGAAAACCGAGGCACAGGATTACTTGCCCTCAGTGACCTTGTTTGTGCACCTCGGGGCCAGAACCCAGGTCTTCAGCCACTGAGGGCGGTGCCTTCATGGGGGACCAGGTGTATCAGTGGTTGGCCTGACCGGCTCTGCTATCTTCCACCAGAGCTGCCGAGAGGGCTCCGCAGTGTGGAAGCAGGCTCTGAGGCCAGGAAGTGCAGAAATTGCGGTAAGGAGAGTATGTCTTTTATATTTTGCCAAAGACATGTTTTTACTCATCATACTTTGCTTTCATAGTGCCTTTTTATTAGGGTAATCATTATTCCTTTTATTTATTTATTTATTTAATATTTATCTTGAGAGAGAGACATAGCATGAGCGGAGGAGGGGCAGAGAGAGACGGGTGACACAGAATCTGAAGCAGGCTTCAGGCTCCAAGCTATCAGCACACAGCCCGACGCAGAGCTCCAGCCCACAAATCGTGAGATCGTGACCTGAGCTGATGTCGGACGTTTAACCGACTGAGCCACCCAGGCGCCCCATCATTATTCCTTTTAGACAGCAAAACATTGGTATGAAGGGAAGGAATAGATTTTAATGACATTTAATTTGCATCTGAGGGTCCTGGGTGGTGCCAAAGGCATCTTGTGTGTAGGGCTGGAAGGAGGTGACTGGTTCACTGGGCAGGAGCTTGGATGCCGCGGCCTTCCTCCGTCAGGGAGAGGAGAAGGTTTTGCAAAGAGCGTGGCAGGGAGGAGGTTCCAGCTAAGTGAACAGCCAGCCTTTTCGTCTTTGCTCTGTATTCAAATTCAAGAAGGTTGAGGAGGATTGAAGAAGCCAACTAAAAGATGAGATTCGTTATCGGTGAGACAGAATCAAGGTAACAGATAATTTTCAGAAATATGAGGCAAACCAGGGAGATCAAGGAAATGGCACTATCCTCTTATAAGAGGAGGTCATTGAGAACTGAGCAGTTCTTTCCAGAACTGACCAGTCAGGCATCAGGCACTGTACTGTCCTAGACTCTGGGCCTAAAGTTCCTTCTTGTCCAGCAAGAAAGCGGGACGCAGGATTAAAATGTGAGAGATGGCTGATGTCTGGGAGGAGACAAGAGCCCCGATTAAGGTCCTTGCTCCGTTTTTATTAGGATCAAAAGGCTTACAAACATGTTGATGGACGTGCACAAAGAGACAATAAATCTGGGAACATTAACTCATGGGCATGAGGAAAAGGGGGTTTTGAAGATATATGGTGTTAGAGGTTTGGGTCAATATAAACCAAAATCCTGGCCCAGGGCAGATGGATGTTAACAGCAGACTTGAGGCACCATGTCTGTTTATCTTACCAGCCTAGGGAACAAGACAGACAGAGCTTGCTACCTCAGGGTCAACAAGGCACCTTTCTTTTGCTAATCAGCTCCATTCTGGGCAGCTTCATCCTGCAGTGGCCTATAGCCCTATTTACCCGTTTACTTAATTTGGTCCTTCCTTCCTGTGAGAGCAGCTTTCTGCTATAGTACTAAATTGGGGGGTGAATCTGCCCTGCATACCTAATCTTATTTACTTCATATAGCTTTGTATTGGGGCCTTTGCCCTGCCCTCTCTATCCTGGGACCTCTGCCCTCTCTATCCTGGGGCTTTGGCCCTGCCCTCTCTATCCTGGGGCCTGGGCCCCATCCCCTCTACCCTGGGGCTTTGGCCCTGCCTTCCCTATCCTGGGGCCTGGCCCTGCCCCCTCTATTCTGGGGCTTTGGTCCGCCCTCTCGCTCCTGGGGCTTTGGCCCTGCCCTCTCTATCCTGGGGCCTTTGCCCTCCGCCCTCCCCCAGCCCCCCCCCCCCCCATCCTGGGACTCCTGTACCTATTTACCCAATCCTGTTTACCCAAACTTGGGTGTGAGCATTCTACGGCTTTGTAATTCTTTATGCCTTGTGAACCATCAGTGCAGGCTCAGGGAATTCCTAAGCTTATTCCCCACATTCTGCTTAATGCCACTGATGAAGGGGCAGTTGGGCTCTGCTGGTGATACTTTTGTTGTCATCGTCTCTGGCTGGGTTTGAGCTCTGCAGAGAAGTCACACATCGGCCCTGCCGACCCCTGGAGGAGAGGCTGGCCCACTCTGGGAGTGTGTTGTTTGCTGGGACTTGTGCAGAGCCCCTGTGGGTGTGGTGTCAGGGGTCCTCGGGAGCTGAACGGGATTGGGCAGTGTGATGCCCGAGATGTGCTTAAAACTTCTGCACACATTTTTGTTTCTCTTATCAGTTAACAGGTGTCTTATCTGTTGGTGCAATAAATGTAATGTGTCATTTGCTGTAATGTACAGTGACTTTATATGACCGTGTGCCCAAAGGACCTTTTTACGGAGTAGTTCTTCCTATAAAGTATCAGCATAAAGTAACTTCCCAACCCCCAGGCAGTGAGGTGTCCTTAATAATCCCGTCAGTCCTGTGCACTTTGAGAAAGTCAGACCAGATATTATCCACTTTGAGGAGCAGCTAGGATCTGCGTGGCGTGAAGTGTTGGTTTTCTGGCACTGTTTACTGCACGGCACTTTATTGGGTTCTAGACGGCGCCTGGCCACGTCACTGAATGCCTCCCGAACTCCATCTTCTCTTGGCTGGCCCTGCCGTCCTCCTCCTGGCTGGCCCTGCCGTCCTCCTCCGGGCTGGCCCTGCCGTCCTCCTCCGGGCTGGCCCTGCCGTCCTCCTCCGGGCTGGCCCTGCCGTCCTCCTCCGGGCTGGCCCTGCCGTCCTCCTCCTGGCTGTCCCTTCCGTCCTCCTCCTGGCTGGCCCTGCCGTCCTCCTCCTGGCTGGCCCTGCCGTCCTCCTCCGGGCTGGCCCTGCCGTCCTCCTCCTGGCTGGCCCTGCCGTCCTCCTCCGGGCTGGCCCTGCCGTCCTCCTCCTGGCTGTCCCTGCCGTCCTCCTCCTGGCTGGCCCTGCCGTCCTCCTCCGGGCTGGCCCTGCCGTCCTCCTCCGGGCTGGCCCTGCCGTCCTCCTCCTGGCTGGCCCTTCCATCCTCCTCCGGGCTGTCCCTTCCATCCTCCTCCGGGCTGGCCCTGCCGTCCTCCTCCTGGCTGTCCCTTCCATCCTCCTCCTGGCTGGCCCTGCCGTCCTCCTCCTGGCTGGCCCTTCCGTCCTCCTCCTGGCTGGCCCTGCCGTCCTCCTCCTGGCTGTCCCTTCCATCCTCCTCCTGGCTGTCCCTTCCATCCTCCTCCTGGCTGGCCCTGCCGTCCTCCTCCTGGCTGTCCCTGCCGTCCTCCTCCTGGCTGTCCCTGCCGTCCTCCTCCTGGCTGGCCTGCCGTCCTCCTCCGGGCTGGCCCTGCCGTCCTCCTCCGGGCTGGCCCTGCCGTCCTCCTCCTGGCTGTCCCTGCCGTCCTCCTCCTGGCTGGCCCTGCCGTCCTCCTCCTGGCTGGCCCTGCCGTCCTCCTCCTGGCTGGCCCTGCCATCCTCCTCCTGGCTGGCCCTGCCGTCCTCCTCCTGGCTGGCCCTGCCGTCCTCCTCCTGGCTGGCCCTGCCGTCCTCCTCCGGGCTGGCCCTGCCGTCCTCCTCCTGGCTGTCCCTTCCATCCTCCTCCTGGCTGGCCCTGCCGTCCTCCTCCTGGCTGGCCCTGCCGTCCTCCTCCTGGCTGGCCCTGCCGTCCTCCTCCTGGCTGGCCCTGCCGTCCTCCTCCTGGCTGTCCCTTCCGTCCTCCTCCTGGCTGTCCCTTCCATCCTCCTCCTGGCTGGCCCTGCCGTCCTCCTCCTGGCTGGCCCTTCCGTCCTCCTCCTGGCTGGCCCTGCCGTCCTCCTCCTGGCTGTCCCTTCCATCCTCCTCCTGGCTGTCCCTTCCATCCTCCTCCTGGCTGGCCCTGCCGTCCTCCTCCTGGCTGTCCCTGCCGTCCTCCTCCTGGCTGTCCCTGCCGTCCTCCTCCTGGCTGGCCTGCCGTCCTCCTCCGGGCTGGCCCTGCCGTCCTCCTCCGGGCTGGCCCTGCCGTCCTCCTCCTGGCTGTCCCTGCCGTCCTCCTCCTGGCTGGCCCTGCCGTCCTCCTCCTGGCTGGCCCTGCCGTCCTCCTCCTGGCTGGCCCTGCCATCCTCCTCCTGGCTGGCCCTGCCGTCCTCCTCCTGGCTGGCCCTGCCGTCCTCCTCCTGGCTGGCCCTGCCGTCCTCCTCCGGGCTGGCCCTGCCGTCCTCCTCCTGGCTGTCCCTTCCATCCTCCTCCTGGCTGGCCCTGCCGTCCTCCTCCTGGCTGGCCCTGCCGTCCTCCTCCTGGCTGGCCCTGCCGTCCTCCTCCTGGCTGGCCCTGCCGTCCTCCTCCTGGCTGTCCCTTCCGTCCTCCTCCTGGCTGGCCCTGCCGTCCTCCTCCTGGCTGGCCCTGCCGTCCTCCTCCTGGCTGTCCCTTCCGTCCTCCTCCTGGCTGTCCCTGCCGTCCTCCTCCTGGCTGGCCCTGCCGTCCTCCTCCTGGCTGGCCCTGCCGTCCTCCTCCTGGCTGGCCCTGCCGTCCTCCTCCTGGCTGGCCCTGCCGTCCTCCTCCGGGCTGGCCCTGCCGTCCTCCTCCTGGCTGGCCCTGCCGTCCTCCTCCTGGCTGGCCCTGCCGTCCTCCTCCTGGCTGTCCCTCCATCCTCCTCCGGGCTGGCCCTGCCGTCCTCCTCCTGGCTGTCCCTTCCGTCCTCCTCCTGGCTGTCCCTTCCATCCTCCTCCTGGCTGGCCCTGCCGTCCTCCTCCTGGCTGGCCCTGCCGTCCTCCTCCTGGCTGTCCCTTCCGTCCTCCTCCTGGCTGTCCCTGCCGTCCTCCTCCTGGCTGGCCCTGCCGTCCTCCTCCTGGCTGTCCCTGCCGTCCTCCTCCTGGCTGGCCCTGCCGTCCTCCTCCTGGCTGGCCCTGCCGTCCTCCTCCTGGCTGGCCCTGCCGTCCTCCTCCGGGCTGGCCCTGCCGTCCTCCTCCTGGCTGGCCCTGCCGTCCTCCTCCTGGCTGGCCCTGCCGTCCTCCTCCTGGCTGTCCCTCCATCCTCCTCCGGGCTGGCCCTGCCGTCCTCCTCCTGGCTGTCCCTTCCATCCTCCTCCTGGCTGTCCCTTCCATCCTCCTCCTGGCTGGCCCTGCCGTCCTCCTCCTGGCTGGCCCTGCCGTCCTCCTCCTGGCTGTCCCTTCCATCCTCCTCCTGGCTGGCCCTGCCGTCCTCCTCCTGGCTGGCCCTGCCGTCCTCCTCCTGGCTGTCCCTTCCGTCCTCCTCCTGGCTGGCCCTGCCGTCCTCCTCCTGGCTGGCCCTGCCGTCCTCCTCCTGGCTGTCCCTTCCGTCCTCCTCCTGGCTGTCCCTGCCGTCCTCCTCCTGGCTGGCCCTGCCGTCCTCCTCCTGGCTGGCCCTGCCGTCCTCCTCCTGGCTGGCCCTGCCGTCCTCCTCCGGGCTGGCCCTGCCGTCCTCCTCCTGGCTGGCCCTGCCGTCCTCCTCCTGGCTGGCCCTGCCGTCCTCCTCCTGGCTGTCCCTCCATCCTCCTCCGGGCTGGCCCTGCCGTCCTCCTCCTGGCTGTCCCTTCCATCCTCCTCCTGGCTGTCCCTTCCATCCTCCTCCTGGCTGGCCCTGCCGTCCTCCTCCTGGCTGGCCCTGCCGTCCTCCTCCTGGCTGGCCCTGCCGTCCTCCTCCTGGCTGGCCCTGCCGTCCTCCTCCTGGCTGGCCCTGCCGTCCTCCTCCTGGCTGGCCCTGCCGTCCTCCTCCTGGCTGGCCCTGCCGTCCTCCTCCTGGCTGGCCCTGCCGTCCTCCTCCGGGCTGGCCCTGCCGTCCTCCTCCTGGCTGTCCCTTCCGTCCTCCTCCTGGCTGGCCCTGCCGTCCTCCTCCTGGCTGGCCCTGCCGTCCTCCTCCTGGCTGTCCCTTCCGTCCTCCTCCTGGCTGGCCCTGCCGTCCTCCTCCTGGCTGTCCCTTCCGTCCTCCTCCGGGCTGGCCCTGCCGTCCTCCTCCTGGCTGGCCCTTCCGTCCTCCTCCTGGCTGGCCCTGCCGTCCTCCTCCTGGCTGTCCCTTCCGTCCTCCTCCTGGCTGTCCCTTCCGTCCTCCTCCTGGCTGTCCCTTCCGTCCTCCTCCTGGCTGGCCCTGCCGTCCTCCTCCTGGCTGTCCCTTCCGTCCTCCTCCTGGCTGGCCCTGCCGTCCTCCTCCTGGCTGTCCCTTCCATCCTCCTCCGGGCTGGCCCTGCCGTCCTCCTCCTGGCTGTCCCTTCCGTCCTCCTCCTGGCTGGCCCTGCCGTCCTCCTCCTGGCTGTCCCTTCCATCCTCCTCCGGGCTGGCCCTGCCGTCCTCCTCCTGGCTGGCCCTGCCGTCCTCCTCCTGGCTGTCCCTTCCGTCCTCCTCCTGGCTGGCCCTGCCGTCCTCCTCCTGGCTGGCCCTGCTGTCCTCCTCCTGGCTGTCCCTTCCATCCTCCTCCTGGCTGGCCCTGCCGTCCTCCTCCTGGCTGTCCCTGCCGTCCTCCTCCTGGCTGTCCCTGCCGTCCTCCTCCTGGCTGGCCCTGCCGTCCTCCTCCTGGCTGGCCCTGCCGTCCTCCTCCTGGCTGTCCCTTCCGTCCTCCTCCTGGCTGGCCCTGCCGTCCTCCTCCTGGCTGGCCCTGCCGTCCTCCTCCTGGCTGGCCCTGCCGTCCTCCTCCTGGCTGTCCCTTCCGTCCTCCTCCTGGCTGGCCCTGCCGTCCTCCTCCTGGCTGGCCCTGCCGTCCTCCTCCTGGCTGGCCCTGCCGTCCTCCTCCGGGCTGGCCCTGCCGTCCTCCTCCGGGCTGGCCCTGTCGTCCTCCTCACACTCAGCACATCCAAGCTATGCTTCCCACCCTCCCCACGGACTCCCTCCCCCACCTCTGTGCCTCTTCTGGTTGAGGTGCCGGCATCCGCCCAGTTTTCACCCGTGAAAACCTGGGGATCATTTCTTTCCCACCGTCGTCCTGCCCCTCTGCACCCAAGCCCAGAGGGTCCCCTTTATTGGCGCACTTGCCCCCCCTGGGATCAGAGCTGGAGCGCTTCTGGGGAACGTTTGGTGTGGGGGCGCCCTCCAGCAAGGGTGGGGCTACCTAGGTGTGGACGTGGGTGTGCTGTGGTGACATTTCTCTCTCAGAGGGTCTCTGCGCTTGAGTGAACGGGAGGGCGTGCGGCGGGGAGGGTTTGCTGGGCTGAGGATGAGGGTGGGGGAGGTGCCTTACCTGCGCCTGCGTGACACGGAGGTGCTGTGTTGCGGGTCGGTAGGATGTGGACAAGAGGAGCAATGGCTTCGGGGTGGGAAGGACGAGTTTTCTAAACACGTGTTTCATTTTTGCTCCCCTCTTATCCTGGAAACCCGGAATATGTTTCTCCTTGGTTTTCCTGGTAGCCTCTTACTGTCCTGAACATCCAGACCAGGGTGGCTTTAGGGTGATCTAAGCTCACCTCCTAAACCCCCAGAGCCCGACGGGGCACGCCTCCCACTGTAGGACTTGGAGAATCCCCCTGGTGAGCCCCAGGCCTGGAGGGCAAAGCCACGAGGCAGGAGCGCTCTGGTTCTGCGGGGCCAGTGTTGGCACAGCCTGTCTGCCCTCCGTGAAGAGAACAGGGACGCCCTGAGAACACATCTCGTCAGAATTGTACGGTTTCTCAGAAAGGACGAGTTCATTAACTTTTGTCTCTTTATGGTCATACTGGTTAGCGAGGTATTTCTTAAAGAATTTGCAGTTAGGTTGTGTTAGTTTTATAAATGCATTTTAAAATTGGGGCACCTGGGTGGCTCAGTCGGTTCAGCGTCCGACTTCGGCTCAGGTCACGATCTCGCGGTTCGTGGGTTCGAGCCCCGTGTTGGGCTCTGTGCTGACGGCTCGGAGCCTGGAGCCTGCTTCGAATTCTGTGTCTCCTTCTCTCTCTGCCTCTCCACCATTCATGCTCTGTCTACCCTTTCTCTCAAAAATAAGTAAACGTTAAAAAAA
Source organism: Leopardus geoffroyi (assembly GCF_018350155.1). NCBI lineage: Eukaryota > Metazoa > Chordata > Mammalia > Carnivora > Felidae > Leopardus > Leopardus geoffroyi. The sequence goes on from NC_059331.1 coordinate 169,365,244, forward strand.
ATTTAGATACATTTTAAAGTTAACATTAAATGAATTTTAGAAAACATATTTTCCCAATCTATTTGCAAAATTCAAATTTGCTATTGAATTTTTTTGTTATGTGTTTGGTTTTTGCCTCCAGGAAATTGAAAAGGAAGACACTGATATAGAAAATGCTGGAACTGATGAATATACACCTTGTTTGGAAGATGATTTTGAAGTTTGTATAACAGTTAACATTTTTCTCAGCTTAAAAATAATTTGTTCTTAAAATTTGCTTAAGTACAGTAACTTAATGGCTTCATTTCTCTCGCTGCTACTTTTACTCCACCTGTGTTTCATTTAGGCTTGTTACCAATAACAGGTGCTGGCGCCTGTCAGTGCCACCAGGTGATGGGGTGGAGTGATTTTACAGTTTAACCCATTAAGTGCCCTGCATCCAAACGTGTGTGTATGTTTGAACGAACGTACGTGTGAGTGGAGTGTGTATATTGACTTACACACACTCTCACATTCTCAGCACAAGAACGTTTGCGTGCTTCTGTTGTTAAGAGCTGTCCGTGTATGTAAAGCTATACAGCGCGGTTCATTTTTAGAGAATAAGGCAGCAGTCCGTACAGATTGATAGCTCAGGGGTGTTGAAATCAGTGAACTATAAAACCCTGTCTTAGCCATGATGAGACTTTTGTCTGTTTTAAGTTCTAATTTGTATGTTTTGTTTCATATGAGTGTTGTTTAAGGTCGGTTTGTCTTCAAGGTTCCAGGGTGTCATTATCGTTTGTAGGACTACGAAGATGACTTTGAGGTTTGTGATGGAGATGACGATGTCTCAAATGAACTGGAACCAAAAGAGAAAATCGAAGAGCTTCCTCTGGCTAGAAAAAAGGAGATACAAGAAATTCAGGAAGCCATTAACGCAGAGAACGAAAGGATTGGCGAGTTGTCCTGCAAACTGTCTCAGAAGCGAGGTCTGACGGAGGGTGAGAGGGAGGCAGAGACAGGTGCGCATCCGTCTCCGGGGACAGTGGGTGCCCGAGCCTGCGCGGTCCTTGTGGGTGGAATTCTTCTAATCTTAGGTGGCAGATGTGTGAGTGTCCCGTGCTCCCACGACGATGCCAGGCGACTGTAACGTGTGATAGGGGCCGTCTTCGGGGAAAACAGCTGCACGCGGCCTCTGGTCAGCGCCTGCAGCCTGCGGGTGGCTGTGAGCACGTGTCAGCCTGTGGGGGCTCAGGCAGGAACCGCCAGTCCTGGGCGCGGCCCTGCTCCCCTTTCCCCGTCTGCAGCACGTGCGCTTGTTTTCTGAGGCCACTGTCTTTGACCTTCCGCAAGGAAAGCGTGTCAGCAGGAGGCTCAGGGTGGGGGCAGCAGAGCCCAGGGCCAGCTCGGGGAGACGGGTTCAGGAATGTGGCCCTCCGAACCGGTCTCGAACACTCCTAAGTGAGCCCTTCTTTCTCGGATTTCCTGTGCAAAATCAGAAACGTGTGCAGCTCAAAAATTCGTGGTATCTCCACATGATAAATATTTTAAAAGTAGGAGTAAATATTTTAAAGTCACTGAAAGAGAATAAGTAATAATTAGTAATTAATACAACTAGTTATGATTAGCAGTTAATATGATCTAGTCGTCCGAGCGAAAGTTAGGCAGAGTGCTTCTTATGCTGCTGTTTTGCATCCTGCTGCAGAGGTAGCAAAACTGAGATGGCAAGTGCAGACGTATAGAATGTTCTCCCAGGTTTGTAGAGAAACCAGTGTCTCTGAAGCCGGGGAAGCTGTCCTGTGTGAAACAAGTACTTCAGGTGTGCAAAATGGCTTTTTTTGTTGTTTTTTTGTTTAGATGCAAACAGTTCCCCTTCCAGAGCCCCTGTTTGTGGAATTTTCATGGATTTTGCGACAGCCTCACGCCGACAGAAGAGTCGGACTCAGGCCCTTAAGCAAAAGTAGGTGTGTTGGGAATTTGTGAAGCGTATTAATGGAATTTTAATGTACTTCAACATAAAGAAAAATAGAGGCCTTCTTTCTTACTTTCACTACAGACTTTAGGTACATTTGTAGATTTCCGCTCGTCCACGTTCAGACACCATGTTGCTAGTTAAGTGTGTGCCCCTCTGTTTACTCGTGCGGCACCTGGGGGCTTTGCCCTAGGTTGGCCGCCACAGGGTCACAGTCGCGCATGCTCTGAACGCGGCGGACCCTTCTGCCTGTCCGGGGGCCGCTCCCACTCGAGGGCCGTCGCCTAGTGCGTCAGCTCCTCGGATGAGGGAGCTGAGGAAGCTGGGACGGTTAAGGGTACGAAGGGTTGGTGACACGTACTGAGTGTGACTTTCCTTCCGTGCCTCAGGCACTGTGCTCCCCGTGTGGTAACTGCTTGGCTCCGCCCCTGCAGCCCCATTTTGCAGATGAGGAAAGTGAGGCTCCAGGTTGACATCTGGTGAGTGGTGGAGCTGAGTTTTGAACTCAGGACCACAAGACGTCACAGTCCAAGCTTATAATTACCGTACATTTATGAATCTGTACAATCAGAAATTTATGAAAGTCAGAGGAGGTAGGCTCAAGTCAAGTCTATCATATTAAACTCAAATATGATTTAGGAGTAAATGTAAAAATGAAATATGTTTTTAAAAACTGTTTAAAATCCATCATACTATCTAGCTCAGTACATAAGCCTTAGTAGGTGCTCAGTAAACTTTCCTGAATGAACAAATAAATCATGAATAATAAGTTTTCACATCATTTTTGTTGTCCTCATATTTTGGAACTCCTATTGAGGTAAGTAAAACCAGTTTTTGCCACTATGGCTGGGGTTTGTTTTTCCTTTAATCTCATTCAAGTCTTGGATGCTCCATCTGGTTTAAAATAATTTTTATAAGTTCAGAAACAATCAGAACCACACAGTGTTCTTATGTTTAGGCATCTATATAAAGGTTGTATATACGTGTGTGTGTGTGTATATGTGTGTGTGTGTGTGTGTGTGTGTGTATAAAGGTATATATATGTTTAGGCATCTATATAAAGGTTGTATATACGTGTGTGTGTGTGTATGTGTGTGTGTGTGTGTGTGTGTGTGTATAAAGTTATATATATGTTTAGGCATCTATATAAAGGTTGTATATACGTGTGTGTGTGTGTATATGTGTGTGTGTGTATGTGTGTGTATAAAGGTATATATATGTTTAGGCATCTATATAAAGGTTGTATATACGTGTGTGTGTGTGTATATGTGTGTGTGTGTGTGTGTGTGTGTGTGTGTATATAAAGGTATATATATGTTTAGGCATCGATATAAAGGTAAGATAAAACTATATCTTACAAAGCAAGAAGATGAATATTTCCAAGTTCTGTATAGTGATTGTCACAGGCTCTAGAGTTAGGGGTGTGTCAGGGAGGGGCCCTAAGTGGGTACAGGTTGCCCCTAGTTTTCGTGGTCCTGACATTAGGCAGCATGTCCTGGGACGTTACCATATCGTGATACCTCATGTGTACACATATCACATGCATTTTTTAAGCTCAGAAATTACACTAAATATGGGGGACTGGAGGCAATAATTTGGGAAGATGGTGACAGTGGTCAGAGAATAAGGTTATGCAAAGGTGGCAGTTACTGGCAAAGCCCAAAATGGGTGCACAAGGAAGAAAGGAGCAGATCTCCTTTGCAAGGTGCCCAGGTGGTGGAGGACCATTCACCACCTGCAGACTGAGCAGCACCTGTGTGGAAATCACAGAAAGGAAAGAAAGGAAACTCTGCCCAGGCCGAGCTCGTGTTCCACTGGGGTGAGCAGTGAAGACAGGGACTGGTCCTGGGCATGCCACGTTAGGGCGGCTGGAAGGAGGAGGCCAGAGGGAACCATGTGCCAGCAGTGTCTTGGCAGCCTCACCGGGCAGGAGGGGCGACGGGCCGGGTCATGTGATGCATGGCCACGTCCTGTCTGGTCATCTCGGAAGAGTGGCCTAAAGGACAGCACACACCTGGCCAGCTGTGCTCTGGCCACAGCCCAGGTGACATCACAGAATGTAACCCTTCTGGTTGAGACATCAATTCATGGAGTAAAGTAATTGCTCCGTGAAATTTCTAGAGTGCACATATTGTAACTTTATTTTGTGTTCACTCAGGTGCACTGAATTAGAAGAGTCAAAATTTGGTTCGTTCTGTTTTTGCATTGCTGATGCACATGACCATGTTATTTTTAACAACTATTAAATACCTCAGACTCACACCCACACAAAAACTACCTGCATCTGATCATAAGGTTCCTTGCACTCTCTCTGTCCTTCCCTTTGCATACTATTCAATTTAACTTTTGTCTCGTTTCCAATTTTGAAGGGCACGCAGTACAAAACTGCTTCGGCTCATTGACTTGGATTTTTCACTCACTTTCTCTCTCTTGGACCTACCACCAGTAAATGAGTATGACATGTATATCAGAAACTTCGGGAGAAAAAACACCAAGCAGGTTAGTGTAAGACGTATTCGCGGGGTGACGGAATGCAGGTGGCGCACACTAAGGTGTACTTGAGCCGCCCCGTGTCTCGTCTTTGAACGCTGGAGCTTGGGGGCGGTGTGTGGAGGGGGTGGACTCGAGGAAGAAGGGACCCCTTTGTCACGTGGCTCTCACCAACCCGGAGCCCGTGCAGGCGTTCCCAGGGCTCCAGAGCAGGGGTGTGTGGCCCACGTGGGACGGGGCACGCTCCCAGACTCGCAGATGGTTTATTTAAAGTCCAGCAGAACGTTACGTCTGTCGCGTTCCACCCGCCCTCCCACGCAGGTCTCCGGGTGCCAGGCCTCCGTCCCTGTCGGCCTTCCTCTCATTTACCTGTGGGTGCTTCATCGCCCGCGTCTGTTCTCTAGGGGACTCCTTCCCTCAGGACTTACGCTGTACCTCTCTCTTATTCCGGAGCTCTCTACCCACACCGCACAACTAGTTACAGAGCCGTCCGACCTCCCAGCAAGGTTGTAAAGTGTCTGAAGTCAGGAATCACCTCTTAGGTTTTTGTTCTGTCCCCGATGGCGTCAGCAGTGAGCAGTGCTTGTGTTAGGTTCCTTCTGTCCCCGATGGCGTCAGCAGTGAGCGGTGCTAGTGTTAGGTTCCTTCTGTCCCCAGTGGTGTCAGCAGTGAGCGGTGCTTGTGTTAGGTTATCATTTTGTCCCCGATGGCATCAGCAGTGAGCGGTGCTTGTGTTAGGTTCCTTCTGTCCCCGATGGCGTCAGCAGTGAGCAGGTGCCTGTGTTAGGTTATCATTCTGTCTCCGATGGCGTCAGCAGCGAGTGGGTGCTTGTGTTAGGTTATCATTCTGTCCCTGATGGCGTCAGCAGTGAGTGGTGCTTGTGTTAGGTTATCCTTCTGTCCCCGATGGCATCAGCAGTGAGTGGGTGCCTGTGTTAGGTTATCCTTCTGTCCCCGATGGCGTCAGCAGCCAGCGGGTCTGGGGTGTTGTCGCCATCTGTCACAGGGTGGTGGGAAGAAGGTCACGGGGTGAAGCTCGGAAAGCTGGCCTCACAGACCCTTAGGCCTGCAGTGGAGTATTTAGCTTCTTTGCTCATCGTCCTTGTCTCACAGCTATTAGGAACAAAATGATCTTTGCCGAAGCACGTACCTGTTGGAAACCCGAGTTGTGTTTGGTTTTGTAGAGCCAGTAGGTTCTAAGAGGATAGGATGTTGGTGTGCTAGGTGGCAGTACTTTCTTTTTGTTTTTTTTAAGTTTACTTATTTCTTTTGAGAGAGAACATGCATGCGTGAGCAGGGGAGGGGCAGAGAGAGAGAGGGAGGGAGAGAGAGAGAGAGAGAGAGAGAGAGAGACAGAATCCCAAGCAGGCTCCATGCTGTTGGCACAGAGCCCAGTTCGGGGCTCGATTGCAGGAACCCTGAGATCATGACCTGACCTGAAATCAGGAGTCTGAGACTCAACCACCGGAAGAGCCCCCCAGGTACCCCCGGGGGGCACTGTTTCCAAACCAAAGCTAAATTGTTTTGCCCTGGATAAGGGAGTGTCTGTGTTGTGTGGACAGAGGTCCAAGCCCTTGGATTCCCGCTGGAAGACTTAAGTGGGGGGGACCTGCGCTCGAATAAAGACTAAGGACGGTGGGAGGGAAGCAGCCATCACGGAGCAGTTTCTTGAAAGGAAAGTTCACTCTCCAGGTGGGAGAGCCATCAGCTTCCCCGCTGGAACCGGGCTGGAACCGCCCGGGTTGCTTTGGGTTTGGATGTTACTGGTCTCTCCAGGCTGGGAGGAGCTGGGAGGGGCTGGGGCTGCTGCGGGGCGGTCTCTGAGGGTCGTGCTTCCGACCCTTGGGGGAACTCCTTCCCCAGACTGGGAGGGGGGTCATCTGACCCTCCGAGGTTTGTGGGAAACTCGGGGCAGCCTTTCTCTGTCTGGGGAAGGCCTGTGCCCTCAGTGTGCATGCATCATGTCGAGTCTAGGGGTTCCCGGGGTGGGGTGGAGGAGGGCCGCGGGCTCTGGGTCTGTCAGCCCCAAGGCCTCGGAAGCCACGAGGTCAGGACCTTGAGCTCCAGGGTTTTAATGTGCAGCTTTCGCGTCATCACTGTTCTTGCCTCCAGCTGGTGCTCACCCTTCCCTCCTAGGACTGGGGACTCTGCGTCCCTTCCAGCACCCTTCGCTGGTCTCCCTGACAGTCTGGGGTGACTTTCTAAAACATTTGAGACCCAAGTGGTCTTTGCAAGATGGTTATTTATGTCTCGATACTTTTGGGAAAAGCAAGAAGACTCATTATTAACTTTACCATTTTTAATTTTTTTCCAGTAATGAGAAATTGCTCTGAAGTTGAGGTGTGGTGCTAATTCCAGCGTATCTTTTTGTTAAGGCATATGTTCAGTACAATGAAGATAATGTTGACAGAGACACCCAGACCGAAGAGGTAGAGACCAAGGGAGTGTGGAGCCAGCACCCGGGAGAGGGCACGGCCGTGTCAGGGGGTGAGCAAGCCTTTGCTCTTGACCGTTGAAAGGGCCGTGTCCTTACATTAATGTTGGTATTGTGTTCATGACCTTTCTTGTCCTTTCTTCTTAGACCTTTCTCTTGGGTTGGGTGGCTAGTGTGTGACAAGGGCAACACCCAGTTTTCTCTACAAGCTTTAGGGAACCACTACCCTTAGTGCGGAGCTGGAGGCCCAGTCTGGGTCTTGACCGGGGTTTATAACACTTTTATTCCTCAATATCGGGAGAGTCCACATTCCAAACAAGCACTTGTAAATGGGCTTTGGGGCCCTTTCTGCTCTTAAGTTGGGGCCAGCCTGTCCTCATGTATTAGGTGCAGTCTGCAGGCGCGTCGCCTGGTACAGAGGGAAGGCCCAAAGGATACACGCCGTCCTGCTTGGTAACAGTTGCTTTCCCAGGACGTGACCCTGCGGCTGGGGCCCCAGCCGCCGCTTTCCTCGGCTGAGCTGTGTGGAGAGAAAAGAGGGGACCCGAACATGAGACTTATGTAATGATTGCATTGATGCCTTTATTCTCCTTGCTGCATTTCAGTAGGGTCCTGCGTACAGACTATCTGTAAAACAAGATGCAGTTGTGTTTGAAAAAACCGCGGTCGATCTAGAGAACGCAATGTAAAATTCTTCGACTTTTCCCTCCGGGGCTCTTAGCTTTCGTTTCTAACAACTCTTTGAACCCTAAGGCGTGTGAAACATGATGGTAGTCGGTTGGTTCAGCACAGCCTGGTCTCTTTAGGGAGTGGCAGTGGAGATCCCTGTGACACCGGTGCCCCGAAGGTCAACACGCCCAGGCTGTCCCGCTTCCTTCGGGCCGCTTGCCAGGTACGCGCTGCCCTGTGTCCATCGCACCCTGGCCCCCGCGGGCACGTGCCCCACACGTGCATGTCAGCTGCTTACATTTTAAAATAAATACAGACTAAAAAACAGATAGTAATATTAATTTGTCAAACGAATAATATTAAATGGTCAAGGCATACACTAGGGTGTTTGAAATTAGTAAATTCATAACTTTTCAACTGATTTTGGAAATTTACAAAATATACACAAAGATGAAGGGAAGGGTCTGTTGAAGCCCATGTCCGTTGTTAGTTGTCACCTCATGGCTGGTGGTCTCATGGGAGCCCCTCCTCACCCCGCCCACCCCCAGCCGTTTCTACGCAGGCCACAGTCCCCACACAGGGGACTCGCTTCAGGACGAGGCTCTTACAATAGCAGTACTCCTCAGAAGCATCAGGAAGGAAGTCACTCCTATTTCCTTAGTTGTCTCCTGTGTCTGTGTCAGCAGCGAGTGTGGGTTTGGAGTAAGCCTGTGTCCATCTTCCATCTGGACGTATGGTAGTCACTCCCTCCCCGTGCCGTGTTACGGAGAGTCTTTGCTGTGGGAGATCGATCATCCTCCCCACGTGATTTTAAATTTTAGGGTGAGTTCACGGGGAGCTACGAGGAGAGCCGTTGTGAGCAGGGTGAAGCGGGGGGCTTGGGCTGGAGCAGGGGTGAGTGAGGACAGAGCGGGCCGGGTCAGGGGCCAGGGCCGGCCTGGCCCTCCCAGCTCTCCTTCCTCCCCGCTGGTCCCGTCAGGTCTCCTGACTCTGCCATGTCTCCCTTTCCCGTCATCACCCTACATGTGACCTGTTAGAGCTGTTCCGCTGACTTCCTGCTCAGTGTGTCCTCACGGGGCCCTGGGAGGTCAGTGTGCTGTGTGTACGACATTCTTTACACCCCTTTCTTAGACAAGACAACAGAGGTGGCCAGCCTTTTTCCTCCTGTTATTTTTAGCACGGTGTTTACTGTAAACAGTGACATCTAACGTTAAATAATAACGGCTGTCCTGTGGAGTTCACATTGATGGAACTTTACCTGTTAGTTTCTGTCATGGCTCAGAAAGGGCAACCTAGTTTGAAGTTTCATTCTGTTCGTCTCCGTGACGTCTTGGAGTTAAACAGTTGTTTTCAGAGACGGAGGCACAACGTTATGATTTGTGTGTTTTGTTTTTTTCTCGTGAGAGTGAATACGTTCGAAATGTTCACGAGACACCGTTCACTGTCTCTGAAAGGTGATTGCGGTTTTGCTGGAAGAGGACCGTATGGCAGCGGAGCCCAGCTGGAGCCCCGCAGCACAGGACAGCGCCCTGCGTATCAGTGACAGCGCCTCCCAGCTGAATACCAGCCTGCCGTTCCTCCAGAGTAAGGGGCTGACCTCCGCGCGCTTTTAAGCCCAATCCCCGGCGTTTCTGCTGGAATAACCGTCTTTACTGTGGCATCCTGTGTTAGCGTCATGGGGATTAGATTCGGCATCTGCGAACTCTGACGGGCGAGGTCGGTTTTCGTGTAAATGTGCGTTAGAGTCACATGGACACCCGCTGGAGGCGATGACGGGGCGGGGGCGTGGTGCCATAGTTAAAAGTGGAAGCTGAGGTTCTGTGTGTTTGTTCGAAATCGTATTTCTTTTTCAGTCCCGTTCCTGGGCTTCTCTTGGTTTCTTGGAGTGGGGGGGGGCCCTGGGGAGCTGCACGAGGGGGTGTTCAGTGAGCGCCCTCCGCTGGCCCCGGGGCACCACGTGCTGAGCAGAGGACGCCCGGCCGCCATGCACGTGGGACCGTCTCAGTGACTTCAAACAAGCTGCATTTGCACGGCCACATTTCTGTTTCTTAAGCTGGTCACCTCTTTGCTTTGGTTCCGGCTGGTGAGGCGGTGGCCCCACCCTGGTCCTGGTCTTTGTGAGGAGGGAGAGGAAGGCTATTCGTTTGGTTTATTAAATAGTTTGTTTATCGTGCCATACTTACACAGAAATCGTGTGCCTCGTAGAAAGAATAAAAATGTATTCAGAGTTCTAGCTGACAGCAAGTGAAACTCCACGTTTTACTGGGGGAGCCCAGCGGCCGGCCTCACCGGGTGCTCCCAGGCCTGGGGGAAGCCTGGGTGCCACTTGATCTAGATGTTTCTTCTGTCTTGCCTGCTGTTTAGACATTTCGATTCACGTTTGTTCCTTTGCATTTAACATTAACAAAAGTGGAATTATTAGTTAAGAAAACAACAACTCATGTTCTTTAGAGTTTTTTGTTTTTAAAAGGTAAGAGTTAACTTTACTGGAAGAATAGTGAATCGCTGCATCTACAGTGTTGAAAACATGCATGTTCACACTCCCACACCCCTCCGCATCCCAGTAAATGGGAGTGAAAGATGTACTTTTTCTGGGAGCTGGTGAGTGACAGCAGCTTCACAAAAACAGAGGGAGCTTGATAACCCGGTTATATACATGCATCTAGAACCCTTTGTGAGAGACCATGAGGCACGTTTGTTCTCACAGGACAGGGCCCCTTGGTGTGGTGGGTGCGAGTTGGCCGTGTGAACAGTGGCGGTTTTTCTTGTTTGTTTTGTGTTCCAGTGGCATGGATTTTGAGACACCAGAAGGAAAATGGGACTAGGTGACAGATGTCTGACAGAGTGAGGAGTTGTCTCACCTGTGAACCTGGGACTTGGTCACATTATGCCCCAGTCTGTTCCCCTCACGGATCCGGGCAGTGCTGTCCTCACTGTTCACACACCCACCACAGAATGATGTGGCCAACACTGGCCTGCACTTTCTTTCATCTAAGTGGACGGAAGTCCTGCCCTCCAGGGGCGGGGGGCGGGGGGGCAGGTCACACAGACAAAAGCTGGAGAAAAAGTGAATGTGACTCGTCACAGGGGGAGGGAAAACACAGCTGGGAGGAGAGGGAGTGTCCGGGCCGGCTGGTGTGGAATGGCCTTGCTGTGTGAAAGCCACACGCGCCAAGAGTCTCAGCAAGGCATGAAAGGGACCCACTGAGGTGACCTGACTCTAGGTCACCTCCGGGTGACGTGGTTCTCTGGGAGTAGCTAGTAGATAAAGCGTGGCCTGCACCGAACGTTAGTAAAACCTTGAGGCCCACTTGAGCCTTTTTCAGGAAGAGCTGTGGCCACTTGTTAAAACCCAGATTTCAGGCGCAGCAGCTTTGAGAGGATTATGTTTGTTTCTTCATTAAGGGGGAATTTATTTGAATATTTCTAAAAAAAGTGTTTATTTTGAGAGAGGGAGAGAGAGTCTAGTGCAGGAGCAGCAGAGGGCCAGAGAGAGAGAGAGAGAGAGAGAGAGAGAGGGAGTGAGAGAATCCCAAGCAGGCCTCACGCTCAGTGTGGAGCCGGATGTGGGCTCGATCTTATGACTGTGGGTTCGTGACCTGAGCCGATATCAAGAGCTGGGCGCGTAAGCGACTGAGCCACCCTGGTGCCCCTATTTGAATATTTTTAAGTGTGTTAATTGAACATGGATTCTGGAAGACACTAAAATGCAGAAGTACTTTTCTCATTTTTCCCCCCAGGTCGGAAAGTGTCCTGCTTATGTGCCTCTCGGGTGCAGAGGCAGACAGTGGTATCTGTCCACGGGCCGCCTGGAGCAGCGTTTGATCCCGCGCTGGATGGCAGATACGTGCTGTGTGTGTGGGATATCTGGCAGCCTTCAGGGCCGCAGAAGGTCCTGATATGTGAGTCAGAGGTACAGCTCCGGAAGTTGTAGGTTTGAATGAGAGGAGGGGCGGGGTGTCAGGGGGACAGCAACACAGGACTACGGGGACGTTCAAGGTCATTTCTTTCTCTCCCTGGCCATCCTTAGCTATGTGCAGGTGTGACGGGACGCGTGCACGTGTCTGTTTTGACTCTAGAAACTCTTAAAGGATCAACTCAGACTGAAGAGATCCAGGGTTATCACGGCCTTCCATTGGGGATGAAGATGCCGGCCACCCTCGGCATGGCTCTGGGACCCCAAAAGTGTCCTGTTTTGGCTTGCACTGTTTGAGTCATGGATATTTTAGGGGTTTCTTAACGGGCTTAAGGTTTTTGGAGTCTTCAGTCTCCTGCCTCTCCCAGCCCCTCATCACCAGGGCTGTGGCCGAGCTCCACACGGGTACAGTGGGAGAGCCGCCCTTTTGCATTTTCCTGTTCATCTGCTCCTTGAGCTCAGAGTCCTCAATTCTCACCAAGGCTGGCGGAAAGACTAACTTATAGGTGTCAGGTTTCGGGGCTCGAAAGGCAGGTTTTTTAATATAGGTTACAAATAAAATGACGAAAGAGAGCTTTGCCATCCTGGGCCCGGCTACTTGGGTTGAATGGAGAGGGGTTGTGGTGCCCAGTTGTGTGCGAGGCCCCCGTGTCTGTGCCCCCCAGTCCTGCGAGGGTGGCTCATCCTCCCCGCTTTCCACCTGGCGCTGATGCGGACTCACGCCTACTACCGTGAACCCCAGCTTCCAGGTGGAGGGTTCCCGGGGGCAGCATGGGAAATGGAGAGGGCTGGTGCTTCTGTGACCGTGGCCTCATGTTTTCAGACTCCGGCTTTCTGTGTGTGTCATCCCAGGTCACGTGTTGCTGCTTTAGCCCTTTTAAAGCCTTTTTACTGTTTGCCGGAACAGTGCACGGCTCAGTCCTCGTGTGGGACCTACGAGAAGACTCCAGAATACATCACTATGTGAAGCTGGGTGACTGCTTCTGGACGTTCAGGACAGCAACGTTTTCTACTGGTCAGTGACACCCACCTGCCTGTCCGGTGTCTTCTAGAAAAGCCGTGACAGATTTTAGGAACATCTGTAGTTTGTTTGAATTTATTCATTCAGATTGCCCCAGGGGGTGGGGTCTGACCTACAAGCAAAAGAGGCATTTGGCAAATAGTAAAAACAAAGATCCACCTAGGCCCTGCTTAGCTGGTGGCCAACAAGATTGGAATGCTGTTTCATGTTAATTTCTGGATTCCAGTTCTCAATGAAATAACTTTTAGTTTTAAATTAGCTTAAGGCATGTTGGTATGTGTGTGTTCCATGGCTTAGTTAACCCCCCTAATGCTTGAAGTACATGGCAAGTTATTCACTTCTTGGGGGATGAAAGAATCCTGAACATCTGCATCTGCCAAGATCTTTAGATTAACAGGAATCCTTCCTGCCATGCCATTGCAGCCACAGCCAACCACCCCAGCCAACCACCACAGCCACCCACCACAAAAAACGACCACAGCCACTCACCACAACAGCCAACCATCACAACCACCACCACAACCGCCCACCACAACCGACTACCACCACCAACCATCACAACCAACCACCACAGCCAACCACCACAACCAACTACCATAACTACTCACCCCAGCCACCCACAATAACCAACTACCACAACCAACCACCACAACTGCCCACCACAACAACCGACTACCACCACCAACCATCACAACCAACCACCTCAACCATCATAACAGACACCCACCCACCACAACAACCAACTATCACAACCAGCCACCACAGCCAACCACCACAACCAACTACCACAACCACACCAACCAACTACTACAACCACCCCCCACAACCACCCCCCACAACCACCCACAATAACCAAGTGCCACAACCAACCAGCACAGCAACCAATCACCACAACCACCACCATACTTGACCACCATAACCACCAAGCCTTGGTAGACACTCTGTGTTCTGGGGCTTCCTCAGTAGCCCTGGTGTCATTTTGCAGACATTGATTGCTTAATGCCTGTCTTGGCTTGCTTCCCCTCTGCTCAGGGGGAGCAGAAGCTTGTCCCCGGTCACACTAACTTCGTGGCAGGGCCTGCGCTCAGACCCCATTGTCTTCAATGTGTCTTTCTTTCTGTTCCTGCCCTGTACTCCACCTGCACTTGGTTTCCCATCTCCCCTTTCCCACCAGCCACTAATCAGTTTTCTGTCTCCATAGTTCTCCTTTTTCCGGATGTCAAATAAATGGAATCATGCGCATGCAGATCCTTGAGTCTGGCTTCTTTCACTTAGCATCCTGCATGTATGGGTCGTGGTGCTGCTCTGTACACCAGCAGCTCACTCCTCCACTGCGTGTACCATGTTGTTGACTCGCCCACCGGGTGATGAGCATTTGGTTAATTCCAGTTGTTGGCGACTGTGCATAGAGCGTGCATCAAGGGGCCTGTACCACGCTGCTTGGACCAGGTGCCCACCGTGCTACCAGATTTTTAGCCATTCAGATGGGTGTGTAGTCGTGTCTCATTGTGGTTTTAATGTGCGTTTCCCGATGATATATGACAAATGGAAACTTTCGTAGTCTTTTCTGCCACGGTGTGTCTTCTTCAGGGACGTGTCCTTTCAGGTGTTTCGTACATTTTTAACAGTGATTTGTTGCCTTCTTGTTGAGTTTTAAGAGTGTTTGTTTGTTTGTTTGTTTGTTTTTGGTTTTTTGGTTTTGTTTGGTTTGGGGTTTTTTGGGGGTAACGGTCCTTTATCAGGGGTGTCTTTGCTGGTATTTTTCCCAGGCTGTGGCTCGTCTTCTCATTTCTTACCAAGTGACCTTTAAACTTTCTGTTCCCAGTCTCCCTCCATGAGAGTTTAATACGACACATGCTGCATATCTGTTTACATAGTATACGCATAACTGTGTTTTATACCGTTTACTGGTTATTTTACCAGTAAAAGATGGGTTTATTTGGGAATGGCAGAGAGTTGCAGTCTAGGACAAGCATGCCACGGCAGAACCATGGGCAAGTCCAACAGAGGAGAAGCACGTTATTTTATGGAGAAGGAGGAAGTTGGGAGGGTCGTTTTGAAGGGAAGCCCGTTGGAGGAAAGCAGGGGTTCAGGGCGATGAGGGGTCTCACTGGCTGAGCTGTAGGAGTGGTGGGTTTCCTGTAGGAGCCACAGTGCACACTTGCCCCTGGTGGGGCCCGTGCCTGGGGTTCTGTCTGTGGAGGGTTCTGATGTTGGGTCTGTAACCAGTGGTTGTTCCGTGATTGACACTGAGTGGTGGGCTCCCCCTTCCAGCCTCCCCTCCTGGCCTCCGCAGTCCCTTTATTCATTTTCGTAATGCATGCAAAATGTTGTTTGGTCCCCCGACAACCAATTTTTGCCTCTTTGGTGGCAATGTTGCTGCTGTTGAGAATGTTTGAGTTATAGGTACCTTATGGGTTTGATGCTGTTACAAAAGTTAGCTTTTAAAAATGTGCATTTTTTTCTAATTGCTCTCAATGTTACTAATTAACATTTGAATTCACCATGTTCTAAACACTGAACTATATGTTTTTTTAATTTTATTTTAACATCTATTCATCCCTGAGAGTGAGGGAGACAGAGCATGAGCAGGGGAGGGGCAGAGAGAGAGGGAGACACAGAATCCGAAGCAGGCTTCAGGCTCTGAGCTATCTGCACAGAGCCGACGTGGGGCTCTAACTCATAGACGGTGAGATCATGACCTGACCAAAGTCAGACGCTTAACCGACTGAGCCACCCAGGTGCCCCCTGAACTCTAGTTTTTAAAATATATGCAGGCAGGGCACCTGGAGTCTGTGTCTCCCTCTCTCTCTGTCCCTGCCCTCCTCTGTCTCTCTCTCTGTCAAAAAAAAAAAAAAATTAAAAAAAAATTTAAACTATATACAGAGATGTTACTCTATTAAAACACCTCCTTCATTTTCTTCTGCCAGCTAAATATTGTCACTGGAACCAGCCAAGTTTCACTAAGCTCCCAGTGCTGGGAGAACCACGGAGCTTCTGAGCCAGGCTGTGCATGCCACCCCCTCGCCCCAGCATGGCCCCTCCCAGTGTCGTCCTCCTGCAGGCCCCTCCAATGTGTGCCTCTGCAGTGTGGCCCCCTAGTATACATCCTACCCAGTGCACAACCCCCTCCCAGTGTGGCCCCCTACTGTACAGCCCCCCGGCATGTGACCCTGCCAGTGTGCTCCTCTCCGGCATTTTCCCCACCCCCAGCTGGCATCTGTTTAGTGCACAGCCCCCTTCCAGTGTCGTCCCCTAGTGCACAGCTCCCCCCAGCATGCGGTCCCCCCAGTGCATAGGCCACCGCCTTCCTCAAGCTCCGTGAACTGGAACCTTGTCCGTTCCTCACCCCAGCTCCCATCTTATTTTTTGCCATTTCTTTCTTTTTTCCTTTTTTTAATATTTATTTTTTAGAGAGAGAGACAGAGACAGAGACAGAGCATAAGCAGGGGAGGGGCAGAGAGAGAGGGAGACACAGAACTTGAAGAGGGCTCCAGGCTCTGAGCTGTCAGCATAGAGCCCGACGTGGGACTTGAACTCGCGAACCGCTAGTTCATGCCTTGAGCTGAAGGCTGACGCTTAGCCGACTGAGCCACCCAGGTGCCCCAATTTCTTGCTATTTTCTATCCATTTCTATCCTGGGTTTCTGATTTCAGGTGTTTTTGTTCATTTGCTTGCTTACTTTAAGTACATTTCCAAAAGCTTTTTGAAGCGATACGCTGCCACATGGACTGTTGAACTCTGGGCTTCTGTTCAGTGCTCGTTTGGGGGTGAGAAAATTTTCATCTGCTCAAATGCTTTGATTTGCACTTGTATTTTCTTCTTACAGCAGTTCTCAGTGGAGTTTGTCTTGATTTTTTCTTACTCTTGCACATCCGGTAGATGGATACTCTAGGTCAAAGGAACTTCATTCCGTTAGCGTGTGAAGTGTCCTTTCTTTACTGGGTGGTGCGCTCTGGGTAGGGCCGGAGAGTGTCCCTGCTCCCTGTGCTGCTGTGGCTCATCCCTCCTGTGGGGCTTCACTTTCCACTCTGCCCGTCCCTGCGGCTGGGGTGTGGCCCCCCAGGCCCTGCCCGGGCAGTTAGATTTACTCTCTGCGGGCGCTTTTGTCTGGTTTCTGTCTGCCTTTGACCCCCTCTCAGTGTCTTAACCTCACGCCTGCCCTCCGCGCCTGTAGCCCCGCAGAGACGCTGCGGCTGGTTGGAATCCGTCCCCCTCTCCCTCCTTACAGGTGTTTTGAGGTCTGTGATGCCTCATGGTAGTGCCAGAAGCAGGGCCCACACATCATCTTACTTGTGGTTTTGTGGTATTGGTGGAGGCTGTGACCCCACATAACATCTGTTGTCCTTTTGTGACTTACTATTCACATGTGGTCCTGTGTGCTTTAAACCCTAGACGGCCTCCTGACTTCAGTAAACCACCGCGGTCCTGTTCAAGCCGTAGAACCCATCTCCACGTCTGTCTACAAAAAACAGAGTTTTGTGCTTTCCCCCTTTTCTACCCAAGAAGGTATGTGATCTTTTACCTCCACAAAACCCTTGCATCAAGTTACGAAATGTGGTGTCCTTGTTCACAAGCCATTTCTCTGTTTCTGTTTCCACTAGAAATGTCAGGTTTGTCGTTCCACGTTGCTTCCCTGGAGGAGAGTGGGGTTCTCAACGTGTGGGTGAGTAGGACGTGCCCAGGACGCATGCAGGGCAGCACCAACTGCGTGCACAGGCTCTCTGAGCCGCTAGTTTACGTGGGAGTCCGGGGGGTGCTACGTGCCTAGTGTCGGACGGCCACGTGCCTGTCTAGGACGGGAAAACCGAGGGTCCGGCTGGATTGGCTGGGCGCCTCCGACAGGAGTTCATGGGGGACGCGGTCTTGGGGGCCGCGCCGCTGGCCAGTGTGAGTGAGGAGAAGTGAAAACAGGTCAAAGAAAGGGATTCCCGACATTTAAATACCAGTTCGCAAGGCAGTGAGCAGTCTTGTCTGGAGCAGGTCCGTATTCAGCACCGAATGCCGCACGCTGTCTTGATTGGAGCGGCTCTGTGCTTAGGTTGCACCCGGGCGCCCGGACACTCATTTCCACGCTCTGTTTGCAGGTGGTGGTTGAACTACCGAAGGCAGATCTCGCAGGCTCACTAAGTGACTTAGGTAACTATGAAATACAAAAACTCATTTTAGTCAATGTTTTCTAGAATGAGTGGAGATTAAAGAAAGGTACTGGCAGCCACTTTGAAAAATAAGTACTTCGCTGCCTGAAAAAGGAACGTTAGCGTTCTGTATCGCATGACCTTGTGGGCCAGCGGATCGGCCCCTCGGTGTGATTAAGCGATAGTGCTTGCAGCTGACGATGTTCTCATTTCTGTCTCCGCCTGTGTCGTTCTGCTCTGTTCTCTGTGCCCCTTCCGTTCACTCAGGAGTCTCAGTCCTTGAGTGCACATTCAGGCCGTCTTACCTTTGGTTTTGACACGTCAGTCCCCTCGGTACGACTCCCCAGGGGCTCTCAGAGCCCGGCGTGGGTGGAGGGCTCGGCCTGGTGCCTGGGGAGCCGCAGCATTTACTGAGCCAGCCTTGGGCTCGCTGCGCAGGAGAACCGGACGAGAGGCCCCCCAGGAGTCCCAGGCAAGGCTGTACTGGGGCCTGTGCTCCAAGAAGGAGGTGTGTGAACAAAGCGTCCTCAGGCTGGCTCCCCAGGAGGGGCTGGCAAGAACTTCAAAGAAACTTTGGTGGGAAAAGGGTGCGGTCTGGACAGGCGGGAAGGGAGGGGGGCGGGTGGGGTTGTGTATGGGGGCTTGTGCACTTACAGGTCATGCTTAGTGCTTCTTCCTACACCGTGTGTCTAATTAGCATGTTAAACCCCACCCCTGGGTGTGGCTTTTAGCATCCCAATGAGAGGAGAGTCCTGAAGGGTCATCGCTGGGGTCCATCTTGGCTCAGACTGGTTTGGTCTGGTTCTCACAGCTGAACTTCCTTTTTTTGTGCTGGAGGGTTAGCATGGAGTCTGAACTGGAGCAGACCGGTCAAAAACCGGGCCTTGGGGGCTTGTTTGGAGCTTGTGGCTTCTGGCATCTGGCTTAGTTTCTGGTGGCAAGCAGCACCTGTAAGCAGGGCTAGGAAACTGAGGAGTCCTGGTCCCTGGTCTGGCTCAGAAGTGGGCTCATCGGTGGCAGTTTGCTGTTTTCGATGCTGTGGCGTCTGTTTTTCAGTTCCAGCGAGGCTCGGGGACCGGGGACCAGGGGACAGTGGAGCCTCGTGCTCCTGGCCGCTCTCTTCACATCATTAGCTCCCCCGCCTGCTTCCCAGTGGCCGGCCCCCTCACCCCGTCTGTCAGGGGTCCGACCCTCATCTTCTTCCCACTGTCCTGTGTCAGCGCAGCTGGTGCTGCAGGCTTCCTGGTCAGTGTCACAGGCGGTCCTTGGAAGTTACCGCGGGCTCTGGCTTCCTTAAGAACAAGGCGGAATCGCTTCACTGATTTCACTGGTAAACATTTTGAGGCAGAGTAAACGTTTCTCTCAGTGTTTTCTTATAGCAGCCTCTCTGCTTATTACGAAACCATTATACTGAGCCTGTGTGAGACCTTTGGGTGGTTCACAGAGTCTCGGAACGTTAGAGTGGGACAGCTCTAGAGGGGAGGTGGTCCTCCCCTTTTTAGCATGGATTCACCTTGGGGCCGGACCCCTGGCTGGGCTCACCCAGGCCTCTGCCCTGACCCAAGAGCGCTGCAGCCTGGGGAGCACAGCTTCAGGCTGTCTGTGTTGCTCACTTGTGCTATGACCAGGGCCTTTTTTAGGAATTTTGGAGGGTAGTAAGGATTAGAGAGTCTCCGCCCGTAGTTCGTTCATAATCTTTCTGTGGAGACAAGATCGTCTGGAATGAAAATACTTCATAGGAACATGGAAGTCACACCAAAGTTATCGCAGGACAGTATGTATTTCATAGCTAAATGTTGCTATAGAAAGACTCCCTCTGTCTGTAGGACCCTAACCCAAACCCTGACCACGTTTCAACTTTGCTTTTAGGAAAAGCTGGAAAGGCTCTGGCCATAGGTGTCCGTATGCTTGGGGTGGCTCCCAGCTCTTCTGTGTGCATGACAGTAGTGGCTGGTTGGAGAACTCAGATCATGGTTAGCACTAAGCCTTTGCCATCTTTCCTTCGTCCGTCGATGAAAGTTCTCTGAACAGGCTCGGTCCTGTTTTGGGTGCCAGGGAAGCAAGGGGACAGGCCACTGGCTCTGCCCCCGGGAGTGTAGTCTCCTGGGGAGGCTGGCATGCAAACCACAGCGGTCGCTGATGTGACTGCTAGATCAGAAGTGCTCCTCAGGGGCCGAGCATCCAGGTCAGGGACGTCTTCCCAGGGGAGGTCACATTTGGGCTGAGACTCTCAGGCCTGGAGTTCTTGTAAGAGGACAGCGTGCTGGAGAAAATGGAGGTCATTTTCAAGTCTGTGACAGCAACGTGAACATTCTTGCAGCAGAGTTGGAACTGTGGCAGAACCCATCATACGTAATTACAGTCGCCCTTTTTGTTGTAAGTTGAACTTATCTGTATAGTTAGGGTTTATACACTCCCTGGGTTCTAGCCAGTACCTTGCCCAGAATTTGGGTTTCAATATGCATCAGGTTTTAGTTACCTCCTTTGCAATAATTACAAAAGAGGGGGAGGATATTGGAAACAGGTGGAGGCAAAGCCAGTGAATGGCTGAGGGGTCCGAGTTGTGGCCATAAGTGCTTTGGGAGTCCGGGGAAGTTCTGGTGCGGGGAAGGGGGTGCGGACACTGAAGAGCGGGTGCCCCTGTGCATCCCGCAGCAGAGAGGTGGCCTTCAGGTGTGCTGTGCATTTGTGCTGGGTGCTCCTGAGGAGCGTGAGACCACCGGTGCGCATTTGCAGCTAAGTATTGCTGTTGGGAACTTCAGGGTTTTTTGGTTTTGCTTTTGTTTTGCTTAGTGTCCTGCCATTGTTTTATGCTATCAAATCTAAAAATGTAAAGGCTTCCTGATTGGTTCCACCAGCCCTTTTCTCATAAGGCAGTACAGGAGCCTCGGCTGCATTATGGAGGGAATACTCTTCATGGGCCCACGTTTTGATGTTAACTTCCTAACACAGATATTTAAGCCATGAAAAATGATTCGAGGCAACTGTAATTGGATTTTGGTTTAACTTGTATTAAGAGGTACATTTATTTATGGTTTTCCTATCTTTAGGTTTAATACCTGGAGGGAGGATAAAATTGGTGCACAGCGCCACGATTCAGCTGAGCGACGGGTAAGACCGTGTCACCTTGAGTTAGAACACTGCCTTTGTCTCACGAAAACCTCTTCTGCAGAAGGAAATAACATTAGGGAGTTGCACATAAAGTAAACGCATGGTCAGGTTTGCATTGAAAAATGCAACTTTTCACATAGTATTTTTGCTAAATAGTTTGTTTGCTAATTAGTTTAATATTAATGAGTCAGTGTAATAAACACGGTTACCAGGTATAGAGCTAAATTTTTTTCTTTGATTACAATAATTTCTATCTTAGGGGAGCCTGGGTGGCTCAGTTGGTTAAGCATTTGAGTCTTGATTTCGGCCCAGGTCACGATCTCACGGTCATGAGATCAAGCCCTGAGTCAGACTGTGCACTGACAGTGCAGAGCCTGCTTGGGATTCCCTTTCCCTTCCTCTCTACCCTTCCTCCAAACTCTCTCTCTCTCTCTCTCAAAACAAATAATCTTTAAAAAGAATAATAATTTCTATCTTATAAGTCGGTACTATTTGACTGTTTTTCATCCAGTTTTAATACAACTCTGAAGTTAAATAGGTAAGTTTCAGGAACCAGAAACACCAATATGAAATTTTTTTTTGAGAAATTTTGATTTCTGCTTTTACTGCTATAACTTAAGGTGACATAAAAATTCTTATTCAGTAGACAAGTATTCTTTGTGGTATTTCTGTATTCCACGTTGATTTGTTTCCCAGGCCTCTTTTTTCTTGTCAATTACTGCAGTTGGAGGCTATCAGCATATGACTTACCCTTGAAAAATTTTTTATATTAGCCTGATTCTTCATCATCAGCCAGACACCTCTGGGTTGTGTTAATCAATTTGTATACACTCTGAGATTGCAGATCGGCTTGAATATAATCGGTTTGAATATAATTATTACAGGGAATCAGTTACATTTAAAAAAGTCCCCTAGTACCTTGTAGAACCAACCCCAGGTTCTTGATTGGTTCTGGGCTTGTCTCAGGCCCTTGGCCCCTCCCTGAACCTCCCCAGGAGTTGGGGAGGGGTCCTCTGAGATGGAAGGATGACCGTGAGCTTGCTCGATCAGAGGGAGAGGGTGTGTGGGAGGCCCAGAGGCATGAGCACCAGACACGTTTAGGAAGCTGCTGGTAGGTTGCTGCTGGGGGAAATGCGGAGATGGGGACGAGTCCCTGGCCCGGCCTCAGAGTGTTTGCTGTGCTGAAGGGTCGAGACTGTTCTCTTGCAGGAGGTAGGGAGCCGGTACAGGATTTTAGGGCAGCGAATAAGCAGCCTGTCCTATTTGTGATCTGGCACGATCGACTTGGCAGCAGTGTGAGATCGGACAGAGGAAGGGAGACTGGAGGTGAGGAGATTGTCAGGAGGCTGTCGCAGGGTTGATAACAAAGATGAGAGTGTGAAGCGGGGCGGCCATTGTGCATACGGAAGGGCTGATTTCTGTTAAAGGGGTAGAACTGAAGAAACCTGGTGACTGACAGGTTCAAGGAACTGCCTCTCACCAGGTGTCTGTCTCAGCTGCTGGGTATCACACACCAGATGAAGGAAGGGGGCAGGATCTGGTCACCGCCTAGGGTGGGCTGGGCTCGTGGTGTTTGTGGAGATGACCAGGAGGTGGCCAGCTCCACCGCAGGGATCTCGGTTAGAGGCACGGACTTGGGAGTCCTTGGCTGACAGGTGACGTTTGCATATCCTGGATGTGGGTGTGGGAGAGAGTGGCCAGAGTCCTGACTTCTGACTCTGGCGACATGGTGGAAGGAGGGGCCGTGGGTCCTTTCCTGTTACAGACACATATGCTGTATAGAGTTAAACTAACAATAAAGTAAAGAGAGTTTTTCCAAAGAAGAAGAGGACAGTGCCAGGACAGGAATGGAGCTTGGAGTAAGTGTGCAAGATTTTGTGTGGTGTGGAGGCCAAGGTATCGGGTGAGGCTGTCGTAGGCCTCTTGGCTGTGCGGGGCTCAAGCCAGTGATGCATCAGGCTTGCCTGAGGCTGGCAGCTGGAATTGAGAGCCCTGTGCAGGACTCTGGAACTCACGGCCCCTTCGGTGAGAGAGAAACTCAGGAGGCCTCACCCCAGCCCAGGGGAGACAGGGACCATGGAAGACCTAGAACCCCAAGCTCTGGGTCTGGGCTGGGGTCCCCAACCGAGAAGGCAGCGTCAGAGTCTCAGACCAGTGGCTCAGCATCAAGGCCCTGGGACAGCTGCCTGGTGGGCGGTGTCAGAAGGTGGAGGAGGAGGGACTGTCCCCTGACACTGAGAAGGCGCTTTGAGACTAGGAAACAAAGCAGGCGACTCCATCGAGTTTACACAGCATTTTATCCAGGGTAACTTAACTAAGAGGGAGGATTGAGCCAGGGACAATCCAGAGCTGCACAGCTATTCTCTGCGAGGTTCAGACCTGAGTCCACGGCTTATGTAGAGTGAGGGATGTGCGGAAAGGCATAGTGGTGAGGTCAGGGGGTGCGCGTGCATCTCGGAGAGTTTGTACGCACCTAATTGCAAGCTAACCTTTAATTCGATCTCCTGGTGCACCAGGAAGGGGAGACCCTGTGTCATCTTTAACAAATCTGTGGATAGCCAAAGCAAGCCTCCCCCAACCCTGGCCTTAGTGGTCATTTCTAGGGTACGTATCTTCATCTCCAAGGGGCCCAGAACATGTAGCCCCGAGAGAGGATGTGCACAAGATGGAGTCCGCGTCGTCAGCCCTTCCCCCTGCGGGGGCGATGCTTCCATGAGCTGGGCTTCCGGGGCTCTCAGAGGATGCAGTTCACAGAGAAAAATTGCAAAAACTGTCAGCATGAGAAAAGATCTACCATGGCCTAACAAATAGGGTTAGCACAGCAAGAACTTGAGATGATGGTACAATCTAAAAGGCATTTCTGGAAAGAAACTATCATCCCTGAAATTTAAGAGTCAGTGAATGGTTAGGTGGATGAGACCGAGCTGAAGAAAGAATCAGCGAACGAGGGACCAGAGCTGGAGAAGTTGTCTAGCGCCTAGGGAACATACCAAGAAACGGAGAAAGACAGTCAAGAACTGCAGAGGAAGCGTGGGATCACCTGTTCCTCTGCGGGCACGTGGCGAGGACTGAATGCATTAAGTGGCATCGTCCCTGCCACCTCAGTTCATCTGTTCATCTTTCCGTTTCTTTCCAGCCTTTCCCATAAAGGCTATGAGTTCTGGGGGGCCGCACAAACCCTCAGTGTGAAGTTTCTTCCTTCAGATCCTGGTCACTTCATTGTTGGCACAGACGTGGTAAGTAATAGTTTAAATCTTGTCTGTAACTCATTCTCCTTTCCTGGCTGCCTGTTAACGTATTGTTTGCTTTGATTGTGATG
Organism: Leopardus geoffroyi; assembly: GCF_018350155.1. Taxonomy (NCBI): domain Eukaryota; kingdom Metazoa; phylum Chordata; class Mammalia; order Carnivora; family Felidae; genus Leopardus; species Leopardus geoffroyi. The sequence goes on from NC_059331.1 coordinate 169,389,272, forward strand.
CTGTTTTAATTGTTTCAAGAATAACCGCTTTATCCAGCCTCGTACCTAATCCACTTTAGTCACCGTTGGTCTTCTTATCACCAGGGTCTTATAAGTCATGGCACCAGACAGGACTTGAGAGTATCTCCCAAATTGTACAAACCCCGGCAATGTGGGATGAGACCAGTCAGAGTGCATGTGATGGATTTTTCACCATTTGGAGAACCAATATTCTTGGTAAGAAAGTCAGTTGTTAAAGTACCACTTCCGTTTGGGTGGCAAAGCACTGGCGGTGACCTCGGGGAATGTCACTCTGGTACCAGTGGGCTGCGTGGGAGAAGGTCCCCTCCGTGCCATCAGAGCGGCTCATTCCACATGGCTGTTGAATGGATCTTAAAAAGTCTTTATCTTCACATAGTTTGGGGCTTACAGAAAAGGTACAAGAAGCTGCCCACCAATCACACGTTTCCCTCCATGGCTCCACCCTCTCTCTCCCAGTTGTGTGTGGGTGTACGCACTTCTCTGTATGAGAGGAAGTTGCACAGATGGTGCTTCATCCCTAAGTAGTGCGGTGTGGGTTTCTGAAGAACAGGGTCCTTCTCCTGCAGCCGCAGTTCAGTCCTGACCGTCAGGAAGCTAGCACTGGCGCAGCCCTGTCTTCTGATGGACAAGGCTCTTCCACGTTCCACGGCCATCCCGATAATGTCCTGCTGTGTAAGCAAAATAACACCCAGGTTGCGAATCTCATTCGGTTTGGGGACAGTTCCTCAGCCTCTCCTGCCCTTGACATTTTCGAAGTCTTGGAATTCTCCTCAGTTTGAGTCTGTGTGACGTTTCCTCACGATTAGATTCCGTGTTGCTCTGACCTGTGTCTCCCGGCTCCCTCCGCGGTGGAGTCACCACTTTCCCTGTCTGGTTACCGAGTATCTGTGGGGAGATAAAGGGACACTACGTCAGCACCCCACGTACGGCCCCTCCGATCCCCCCGCTGGCCCTGGCATCCCTCGGCGAGGCTGGCCTGCATCTGCTATTGGGGCGATTGGCAGATGGTGATTTTCTAGGCCTTTCCCTTGTCTCCTGCGCAGGTGTGCTTGTGTGTATTTATTACATGTGTGTGGACACGTGGCTGTTCACTCTCTTCATTGGGTTACATCCCTCACTGTACTGCCTTATTGATTCCGCTGCTCAGACTGTCCTAGGGATGTGCCTCAGGCTGGTTTTGTGTTTTCTGACATCATTCTGTGAGCCGTTCTTTGCTTCCTTGTACAGCAAACTCAGAATCAGCCTTTTTTCCAAGAGGTCCTGGCTCCAGTCAGGAGAAAAATACCTACCAACCAGAATCTGGGCAGGAAGAAGCACTCCTTGGACAGGACACAACATTGCTACACGCTCGGATCTTTGTCTGCTTATCATAAACCCGTGCTTGTCCCTCATCTTTAAAGCCAGGGTGACTCAGGGCTCCCTCTACCCCCCGACAGTGGGGGACCTGGCTCCTCCGACCCGTGTTGTATGCTTATGTGCTCAACCCTAGGGTACACAGAACATTTTGTGGTTGCTAACTCATGCCTCTGCTCTTTTTGAGGAAGGATGTGAAGGATTAAATATATTGAGTAACAAGGAATTAAGCTTCTCTTCCTAAGCTTAAAATTTGGTTTTTTACTAAATCGGCCAAGTTTCATTTTATAAAAACTTCAATCCAAGGAGAATATATCACTTATTGGTTCAAATTTATGTACTTTTTTAAAAAAGGCGGTTCTTTATTTCTCTGGAGCCAGTCTGAATGGCCTGTGGGCGAATTCGCAACGTTCAACTTTGTTAAAGATAAACACTGGTTTATATGTTCACTGAATTCATCATTAGCCATTTGGGGAAGGGGAAGGGTTCAAGGTGTATCAGGGTCTCCAGGGTGGATGCTCACCTTTGTAGTTTATGAGGACAGAGCTAATGCTCTGAGAGTCCCTCGCTGCTGAGGTTGAGGGAACAAGAAAAAAGGACCGTGATGGGCAGTGTCCTTCCCTGTCCCCAGGCTGGCTGCTCAGACGGAAGCATCAGGCTGCATCAGCTGACCAGCGAGCGCCCTCTCCTGCAGTGGGACGGTGGCACCGATGGCCGCGCCATCACGGGCCTGCGCTGGTCCTTGACCAGACCTGCTGTGTTTCTGGCCCAGGATGACACTTCCTGCATTTATATTTGGGACCTCCTGGAAAGCGATTTGGGTCCTGTGGCCAAACAGCTGATCTCTCCGGACAAGTAAGTCTGATGAAACCGCCGTGCCCTCACAGGTAGTTGTTTTCGGAAGCATCCTTGCTGGTCTTTCGTACTTAATTTATGCGTAAGGTTGCTGAGCTTTAAAATGTGGCTATTTATGTTTAAATAGTTTTTATATTTACATCTTTAAGTAAGTATTTTGAAAACCACTTTAAAATGTGTTATTTCATGTTTCGTCCAGAATAGTCTGTGGATTAAAGAATTCACACTATACTATTTTCCCATGATATCATTGTCTAAATAAAACAAACGTGAGCTCCTTAGTTACATTCATTTATCGGTCTTATAAATTCAGTACACGTCTGAGCCACGTAGCGTCTACCTTCTAGTTTCGGAGAAGGGTTAGCACATGGGAATCAATACTTGATGTAAGTTCACATCGGTGTCAGTTGCTGCCGTGGCCTGAGGTCACAGTCAGACCAGCCCCTGCCTGTCTCCGCTCTGATTAACATGGAAACAAGCCCGGTCATGATCCGTTGTTGTTTCGTTGAATCGAAAGTTGAGAATGTATAAAGTGATCGCTGTGGAAGACTCTCTCTTGACTCTGCTTTGTCTCTACACCTGTTTTCTTTCTTGAGATTTTATTTTTTCTCCTCAGTAAACTCTCCTGCTATGAAACGAAGGCTGCCAATGGCCGGGGGAGGGCAGGGCCGCTCGGCCGCATCCCACGTTCTTTTGTAGAGGAGAGGGGGGAACAAGCAGTGATCAAAACCGGGACACGGTTTGACCGAACGTTGGGACGCACCACTGAGACCTGAAAAAATTAAGAACCTCATTTACTTAGTTCAAGTACTAGGTACACTTACGTTATTCTAATTGCTAAGCAAAGACATCGTTAAAATCCAGACGTGATCCACACATAAACACGTAACACGCACACACACTCACGCAGTGCGGCAAGTGCTTACAAGCACCTACTGTGCGCCTAGCAGCACTGCCAGCACCAGGGGGCGGTGGTGAACCAGCTGGAGGGCTCGCCTCCTGACTTGGGGCGAGGTGGGTAGTAAACACACTGAAGTCAACTCGCAGCTCCCACAACCGGTGAGGAGAGGGGGGCTGGGGGTCTCGGAGCCGGGGACGGTGGGGGCCAGCCAGAGCGCCGGGGTCTCAGGAGAGGGCAGCGAGTGGACCTGCGCAGAGCCAGGGAGCTGCTGAGGCGGAGCGGGAGAGAGGCTTCGGAGAGGGTGGAGTGTCCTTCCCGAGGCCCGTCCCGTCCCTGGTTGGCAGCAGCGTTTAGTTGGAGGAGGAGTATTCACAGAAAGGGCTCAGCGCCTCTTTGGTGTAGAGAACAGAACAAGAAGAAAATAACCGTGTAAACCGTTAAACCGCCTCACAAACCCGAAGAGCGTTTTCCCTGGACAGCGACCGTGCTGACTGGTGTTCCCGCATCTACCTGGGTGGTTGTCATGCGGGTCCGGTTCAGCGGTGCCCGTGGCGCGCGCCTTCGTGTCTGTCCTGCTCTTGTTTCCAAGTTTGTGGCAGTTAAGTGTCCCCTGTATTTTGCGCTGGTGGTCGCACGCCAGCGTTGAAGTACCAGGTAGCGCTAAGTGACCGCTGCGGGTTTTCGTGGCTTGCTCACCTGCCCCAAGCTTCTCCGGAGCGCGGCCTGCAGGCAGGTGCAGACTGGCCCGCCCCACAGAGGCTCAGTCAGGTCTCTGTCGGGGTGTGGGGACAAGTTTACAGAGGACTAGTGGGCAGCAGACCCTTGGGGCCACGATGGGTGCTGCCTGCGGCCGCCGGCACCCACCTCGAGGGGCTCACTGCTCCCATCCTGTGCCAGTCGTGGATCCCACTGAACGTGGCCCCCGGGTGTGCTGGTGCTGGCGGCCCTGGTCATTACGAGGAGACGGGAGGGGCGGGAGCATTGAGGTAGGTGTGAGGTGGGACGGTCTCGGCTCTCTTGCTGAGTAGAGCTGGGACGAAAGCGTGACAGAGCATTCCCAGGATGCTGGGGACCCTGACCAAATGAGGCACAGTCAGGCCATCTAGTCAGGGGTCGGGGAGGCCCCTGGAGGTGACACCACTCAGCCAGGTGTCAAAGGATAAGAGGAAGATGGGCAGAGAGAGTGTTCAGGTGCCTCGTGGGAACGGGGTCTGGGTGGCCTTGAGTAGGCCTGGGATGCACGTTGTTAGCAGCAGACCGGGAGGGGAGAGGTTAGAGACAGGCCCCCGTCAGAGAAGCCGGTGGTGACGGGACGGGAGGCGAGGTCAGGGCTGCTGGGCGGGCTCCAGGTCTCTCGCCGGGCACCCGAAGCCCGCTGGCGCCCCCGGTCCTCCAGGAGGACCAAGCTGGCTGGGTGGTCTGGCGCCCAGGACATTGACCTGGCCTGGGTACTCAGGTGTCCCAAGGCAGTGCTTCCTGATCAGTGATCCTCGGAAACACAGAAATATGTTTTCTAAGTGCCTTCCCCAGAATTTTATGCGTTTATTTCTGGTCTAACTGTTCTTTCGTGTGACTATGACTGCAATTTTGAGAATTTCCCTTCCTTTTTACTCCTCCCTTGGAGGATAGATGCTTTGGGAGACTCACAGTCACACGGTATGTGCCTCTCGCTTTCAGGCTGGTGGCCATGACGATCGTGGGTGAGGCAGAGAAGGCCAGCGGCGGCTTCCTGGCCCTGGTGCTGGCCAGGGCCTCCGGCAGCGTGGACGTCCAGTTCCTGAAGAGGGTGTGGGCGGCCCCCGCGGGAGACGAGCTCGGGAGGCTGCGGCTGCTCTTGCGGGAAGCCCTGTAGGAGGGGGCGCGGTAAGATGGCGGGCACAGGCCGCCTGGCGACCGAGCGTGAAAGGCGCGGCTCCGTCCGCGGGCATGTGCGTTGATGTAGATAGAGGACGGGTATTCTGTATGTAACTTACTCTACGAGAATGTCACCTCATGCCCCTGGGAAATAAACGCTATTTTTGAATGGAAACAACAAACATTTGAGTGCACACTGAACTTGAGAGGAAACAGTCATGGCAATCATGCTCTTCTCTGAGTATATTTCCACTTATTTTTGGAACAGGTTTAAAATATTGGCACAGTTATATTTAAACAATCCCCCATGACAATGTATTTTAGTGAACAGTTTCCTCAGTCATGCAGAAAAGGACATACACAGGGTGTAGATTAGAAGGAGCACCTTTATTGAAATCACGTCTACCAGTCACGTTTTCTTAAAACCTCCGTGGGCTTCGTTGGCATTATTTGACGCATTCTGCATTATGCTTTAGTGTTTAAAATGTCTCTGTATAAAAATAACACAAGTAAATAAATTCTCTCTTGAATGTGGCACTCTGTTATAACAGGGATATAAAGGCGGGAGAAATCTGGGCTGAGATCTGGGAAAGCCGACGACGGCCTTTGCCAACGGCCACTGTTACCGGGCCCCGTGACGGGTGTGGATGGGCAGCGAGGGCCCAGGCCGGGGTTCAGTCCCTCTGGCCACACGTGACTTCTGCCTAGCCAGCCACGGGAAAGTCTCACTGCAGAACTGGAGCATCGTTCACAGGGAGGGGTTCCGGGAGGCCACCTGCCCGTGTCACCCGAAGCCCTGGGATAGTCATTTGTCACCTGTGTGTAAACGTGTGCGTGTCTGGCTTGTTTGGTGGGTGTGCTCTGCCTCCTTCGCTGGCCCGGGAGCTCTGTGGGCAGAGACACGTGCGTCTGCTCACCATCGTCTCCCAGAGCTGCGTGCCTGCCCTGTACTGCCGGTCGGCGCTCAGCCAACGGTGGAGGAAGGGAGGAAGGGAGGCCCGGTGGTCGAGAGATGGCAGGGAGCTCTCGCTAATGCAGAGCGGGGTCCTACTGGAATGCCATGTTTCATGGCTGGATATGGAGATTTTAATTCTGGAAACAGGCTCGTCCCCCTGTCCCCTCGTCTACCCGTCCCCATCCACAAATCCTGATTTGTGAAATTTGACCTAAACTGGAACTGAGAGGAGTCTAGCTACTCCTCCAGCAATAACCAGTAACCTCCAGCGACCTCCAGAATAAGATGGCATGAGGTTAGCAGTCATGCCAGCTCTTCTAGGTTCCAGTAGAGGCTCAGGAAGACAGAAAGGACAAAGCACTGTCCCACTGATGAGGAATTCTAGGTGTGAGATTGTTGGACGCCGCTGAAAAGCACCATGACACCTAGGGATCGAGTGCCTCCCATTGGAGGCTGTGGTTGGACGCAAGACTGTGTCTGCCCCTTCCCAGCCCCCCGGAAGGCTGCTTCTCCCTTCGGTGGATGCTGCTCTCGGCTTTTACAGACACGGGCCCCCCACCCCCCCCCCCAGCCCGTGCCCACCCTCCATCAGCACCTCCTTCCTCCCCTCTGCCTCGAGACCCCAACGCCAGGAAATCCCAAGAGGGAGATGAATGGCAAAATGTAATTTTGCCAAAATTCTCATCGAGGACACGTGGACATTAGAAGGGTCCTTACTGGAGAAGCCGGTTTTGTGGGGTTTCACTCTTTGTTCAGAGTGTCCAAGAGACATTAAGGAAGAGGAGACCCTGTCTGAGTCCAGCGGGTCTGCAGTAGGAAGAGTCTGCTTTGGGCTGGAGGCGTGCATAGCCCGTCACATGTAGTAAGCTCCTTCTCTCGAAGGAGAAGGTCCCACTGAACCCTGCTTGTTGGCACCCGCAGAGTCTGGACATGACTGCTCTTTGAAGGATGAGCAGACCAAGAGTGAAGAACGCAGTGTCGGGAAATAGCACAGCGAATGAGAGAATATTATGCTGAGGACCCAGAAAGGGAGCAGACCTCCAGAGACAATGGGGCAGAGGAAGAAAAATAGGCAGCAAACCACAGCCAAAGGGTGGGCTGTAAGGACAGATGGCTTCCATGAGAAGGAATAGAAGCCACAGGAGAAAACAGATTTGACAATAAATGCGAGCGAAAATGCGTAAAATAAGAATTAAAATCCACACTGAAGATGATGAGTGTCTATTTTCTGTAAGGAGTGATGGGTCAGTGATGTGCTCGAGGAGTTTCTCAGGATGCAGAGGGACAAACTGATGAGATATTGGAAGACCCGAGTGCAAGCTAGGAATTACAAGTCTTTTTAAGGAGAATAATTGGAAAAGAAGTAACAATAAACAATGGTAGGAAAACTTCCTGTGTTGATAAAAGGCCTAAATACGCATGTTGGAAGGCTCACTGAGAGGTGATCCATAGGCAGGAACAGGGTCAACATAAAGTATCAGCGTGCTTTCAGAGCCCAGGAAATGGATTTTATTTCTCCTCTTTTTTCCTCCTCCTTACTTAATTGAGCATTTTTATGATTCTGTCTTATGTCTATCGACTTATCACTTACAGCTCTTTTATTTTAAAAAAACCTTTTTTTAACATTTATTTCTGAGAGACAGAGACAGAGCATGAGCAGGAGAGGAACAGAGAAAGAGGGAGACACAGAATCTGAAGCAGGCCCCAGGCCCTGAGCTGTCCATACAGAGCCCGACACGGTCTGTAAGCTCAAACTTACAGACTGTGAGATCATGACCTGAGCTAAAGTTGGATGCTTTAAAGTTGGATGCTGGCGTTTGGGGTGATTGTAGAAGGCAGAGGTGAGGAAGGAAAGTAAGACTGAAAATGTTCCAAAGGATGCTGGGTTTTTAAATATATAATCACTTGAGATGCGCCAAGGAGGCACATTGAAATGTTGCTTCTCCTATCTTGTTAAGAAGGAGGACGTCAGATACATCAGGGCAGCGTTACTTGGGTCTTGGTGAAGCAGACAAGATTTGTCCTGGAACGGAACCCCTCCACGTACCTGCCTGTGCTGTGCGCCTCTAGTCCTGCACCCACTGCTTCTGGAGGGGGCTCCTGTGTCTGCCTTCGTGCTGCTTCTCCAGAGTGTAGACGGGCAGCAAGGGTCTGTTATGCCCAGAATTCGTGATCCCCAAAGACCACCAGGGAGCCGAGTCCGATGCAAAAGCAAAAGAGCCTTTATTCGCGCTAGCTCGAGCTCAATCCCCTACCTGCACCGACACAGCGGTGAGATACCGGGGAGAGAGGGCGAGTTTCAAAAGGACAAAGGTTTTATTGGGGCCTGGGGGCAGTTGGTGAGGTAATGGCTATGGCCTCAGCCGATTGGCTGGGGAAGGGTCCGAGTACTGTTAGGCAGGTGGGGGGGGCGGTTACTCAAGGGGAGGAGGTGTGGTCAAGGTGAAGGACACAGAACAAGATGGAGTCGGCCGGCGTAGGCCCGCCCTTTTAGGTCCTGGGCTGTGCCCTTGCAGAACAGGTCTCCCCGCCTGCGGAGTGCCCTCCTGGGTGGGGAGCGGGCTGGTTCCTTCTCCCTCTCTGTCTCCTTCGTGAGCCCCCAGGGCCCCCTGGCTTCGTCAGCTGCTTCCTCCTTCCACAGTCGTTCCTGAAAACCTTGGCCTCCTCGGCCTGCGTCATTCAGGTGCGAAGTGATTATGCTGGGATGTTGGTCAGCACCGGACCGTTCCTCTATGTGTTGTGCAGCTCCGTGGGTTTCCATGACAGATTTGGTGGACAGTTAAGTGGCTCTTGTCCACGTCAGCTGCTCAGTGGTTGAAATGTGGTATTTGTGTTACGAAAATTTGTCACGCCAGCCCTTTTCATTTTGAAAATTTTGTGACATATTCTGAGATATTTGGAAATTTCTACTCTCTTTAGTTTTATTGCCTGGCACATGATGGGTGGCCAACTGCATACACAGTAACTTTTTATTTTACTGCATCAGACAGAAGATGTTGTGAAACTACTTAAAATTGTAACAGGGACTGAAATTGGAATCACAATTATACAGATACAAAGTATCCAAGCCCCCAACAGGCCTACAGATAGTGGTCCTGGGAGCGCGTGGGTTTGCACCTGCCCAGCCAGAAATAACACGTCCCTGCTTGACTTCTGTTGGCATTGATTACGAGGTGCATCTTGATTCCAGAAACAACAAAGCTGTGGGTCAGATGCGAGCATACACCTGTTCTATCTTTAGTATCACCTGACTGTCTTATTCTGACACCCTGGCTTCCAGTCGCTTTGCCGATTGGAGATCCAAAACATAGTTAATCTTTCTTCCTCACGTCGGCTATTTTCTGGCATTGAGACTCTTGGCCAGAGGCCTGTTCTGTGCCTTGGCTAGCTGCTGGCATCCGCGGCGACGCTGGCCCCGGGCTGCTGCTGCACAGGACCCGGATGTCCCCTTGTCTTCCTGACTTGCTCTGCACCCTGCGGCATCTTGGTTACACATATCCAGGCAGCTCTGCATACTCAGCGGTGGGTTTAAATGCATTGAAACCAACCCGAAAACCTCTTGTATAAGCGTTTACAGATAAAGTTCTTCCTGTGACACTCGCTCAGAATTTAGTTCTTGCCACCATTCGGCCAGTTCCACCCCCTGCCTCTGGCTCATTGGCACGCTTGTTGGATGCCTGTTCGCACCTGCCTGCTGGCTGCTATACGGAGCGGAGCGCACCCTCAGCGCCGTGCCCGCATTCAGTAAGTGCAAAATCAGAGAGAAAGTGGAGCTAAGGGACGTGTCAGAGACTCACAGACCACTTTGCTGCAAAGACTGAACACCATAAATCCAGAGAAGAGCAATGAGATGATCTCGAGTTTTCTTCTGACTCTAGGATGATTTAGATCACTCACGAGATAAGCGTCTGGTCGGCCCGGAGGAGCGGGGCACGTGCTGTGTGCTCTGTAGCGTCAGAGGAGCTGATGAAGCCCGTGCCTCCGGAAGAGTCCTACTGGGCTCCTCCACACAAGACTGTGTATTTACAGACCATAAGCTGGTTTGGGGCCGTGGCTCAAAGTGAGTTGCTCTGCTCTGTGCTGAGGCCTGTGGAGAAGAAGGCTTTGTTCTGAGTGAGGCCCGTTACAAGTGGCCTTTCCCCGGGCCTTCCGTTTGGCCCCAGAATGTGGCTCGTAGCCTCCCCATTTCATCCTGGAGGGACATGTGGACTCAGATGCCACATGCCCACCCGGACAGGACCACCGGGCTCTCTCACACACACCGCTGGCCAGAACCGTGCAGACCCGTCACCCAGTTTATGCAGATGTGACAGACGGCCAGCCTCCTCGGTGCCAGAGCCGCTTGGCGCTTTTCCAGGCTGGGATCCTGTCAGCAGGGTCCTCACGGGAGCTGCTGGTGAGGGGGTTCCTCAGGCATCACCCCACTGATAACCCAGGGGACCTGTGCCAAGCCAGATCTGGATCGTGTCCTGCCATTCGCAAGACCTTAGACCTGGGGGCAATTCTGTGAACATCCTGGGAAGATGGCAGGAAGAGTGAAGCTTAGAGAGACAGACGAGAAACATCCACAGGGAAGTCAAACATCCAGGGGAAGTCGGGCCTCTGGCAGGGCCGTTTGTGTTTATTTTGCCCCCAATTCTATGCAAAGTAGCTGGCTTTGAATTGCTTGCAGTTTTATTAGTCGAATCTCTATAAAGACCTCCTAATAATGGTGGTTGTTAAAGCTTAACCCTGCTTAAGTGTGGGAAGGAGATGAACCAGCCGTTTCCACCAGCCAGAAAGCAGTGCTTGGTTGGTATCTCTGTTTTTTGTCATATTTTCTTCTGTTTAACCAACATCACTGTTCGGCTATTTTGCCATAAACTGTCCATGGAATGGATCCTTCTTCCCTGCAGTTTGCAGAGGCCCCAACCGTTACATAGTTGTGGGTGCTGGAGGGCTGTAGTCACAATCCCAAAGGCTCCACACGTGATTTCCGCACGGAAGGTGCTCGATGAGAACGGTGCTCCAGGGGCCTTGGCTGTATTAGCACGTGTTTATTAAAGCCCCTTCTCCTCATTCTCCTCCTCAGTGCTGTATCTGTCTTGTAGCAACAAACTGCGGGTCCAAACATGGAGAAGGATGCGGTCTGGTGTCTTTTAAAATGTTCTTTTATTTTGTCTGCCCAGTGCCAGATAATTGAATGACTGAAGCTTTACCTTGTTAGTTTTTTTCGTAACCTATCATGGATAGAGCCTCTTTTGTTCTGAATCAGTCATGATTTAGTTCTATGCAAATGATCTTGGCTTTATGAATGGATGTGATTCTAAACCTTCTTTAAATATGTGTTTGGGATTTCAAATCCATTTCTTCCACACTGTTGATGTGGTTCATTCATTTCCAGCTCTGCCCCACTCCATGATATTATGTCGGAGGATGGAGAACCTCGCCAGCATTTACTGTGTTACTGGAAAAGGAGAACTCCCACTGTTGGGAGAAGCCATGGGAGATGGATGTGGAGAGTTCATCTGCAGAAATGAAGGTTTGGGGAAGGAGGGGAGCTGCCGCTCCCCGCCCTGCTGCCCTCCAGCCCGCTGGTCCCCGGAGTCACTTTCTTTCTTGATTCCGGCCCGTTCCTCGTCTCCACGGCCTTGGAGACATGTTGGTGCATTTGGCATCTAGTCTGGTGAATATGATGAGTTCTCAAGTGTGGAATTAATGTTTTCCTTCAGGTCATGGGCCTTTAAACCACAAGGCTCTTATTCTTGGAAGACTAACAGAAGACAGACTCTGAAAGCGGTTTCAAAATGGCCTGAAAATGTCCCAGTGCTGAGTAGTGAAAGCAGGTCATTTAAAGGAAATCACCTTGTGGTTCTGTGGCTCCTTCTGGCCATGAGCCCCCAGCTTGGAAGATGCCTGAGGCAGGGTCACCATCCAGTGACTTTAAGTCCCCAACTGGTTTTTTCCAGTGTGATCTCAGTCACAGTTTCACCTCTGAATCAGTCCAGGCCCTCGGTTTCCTCCAGCTGCGACCTGCCCAGGACAGCTAACCTGCAGCGGGGACTGGCCCAGGTCAGTAATCCGCAGTGGGGACCTGCCCAGGTCAGCTAATCCGCAGTGGGGACCTGCCCAGGTCAGCTAATCTGCAGTGGGGACCTGCCCAGGTCAGCTAATCTGCAGTGAGGACCGGCCCAGGTCAGCTAATCTCAGTGGGGACCGGCCCAGGTCAGCTAATCCGCAGTGGGGACCTGCCCAGGTCAGCTAATCCGCAGTGGGGACCTGCCCAGGTCAGCTAATCTGCAGTGAGGACCTGCCCAGGTCGGCTAATCTGCAGTGGGGATCTGCCCAGGTCAGTAATCCGCAGTGGGGACCTGCCCAGGTCAGCTAATCCGCAGTGGGGACCTGCCCAGGTCAGCTAATCCGCAGTGGGGACCTGCCCAGGTCAGCTAATCCGCAGTGGGGACCTGCCCAGGTCAGTAATCCGCAGTGGGGACCTGCCCAGGTCGGCTAATCCGCAGTGGGGACCTGCCCAGGTCGGCTAATCTGCAGTGGGGATCTGCCCAGGTCGGCTAATCTGCAGTGGGGACCTGCCCAGTTCGGCTAATCTGCAGTGGGGACCTGCCCAGGTCGGCTATTCTGGGTGGGGACCTGCCCAGGTCGGCTAATCTGCAGTGGGGACCTGCCCAGGTCGGCTAATCTGCAGTGGGGACCTGCCCAGGTCGGCTAATCTGCAGTGGGGACCTGCCCAGGTCAGCTAATCTGCAGTGAGGACCTGCCCAGGTCGGCTAATCTGCAGTGGGGACCTGCCCAGGTCGGCTAATCTGCAGTGGGGACCTGCCCAGGTCAGTAATCTGCAGTGGGGACCTGCCCAGGTCGGCTAATCTGCAGTGGGGATCTGCCCAGGTCAGTAATCTGCAGTGAGGACCTGCCCAGGTCGGCTAATCTGCAGTGGGGATCTGCCCAGGTCAGTAATCTGCAGTGAGGACCTGCCCAGGTCGGCTAATCTGCAGTGGGGATCTGCCCAGGTCAGTAATCTGCAGTGAGGACCTGCCCAGGTCGGCTAATCTGCAGTGGGGATCTGCCCAGGTCAGTAATCTGCAGTGAGGACCTGCCCAGGTCGGCTAATCTGCAGTGGGGATCTGCCCAGGTCGGTAATCCGCAGTGGGGACCTGCCCAGGTCAGCTAATCCGCAGTGGGGACCTGCCCAGGTCAGCTAATCCGCAGTGGGGACCTGCCCAGGTCAGTAATCCGCAGTGGGGACCTGCCCAGGTCGGCTAATCCGCAGTGGGGACCTGCCCAGGTCGGCTAATCTGCAGTGGGGATCTGCCCAGGTCGGCTAATCTGCAGTGGGGACCTGCCCAGTTCGGCTAATCTGCAGTGGGGACCTGCCCAGGTCGGCTATTCTGGGTGGGGACCTGCCCAGGTCGGCTAATCTGCAGTGGGGACCTGCCCAGGTCGGCTAATCTGCAGTGGGGACCTGCCCAGGTCGGCTAATCTGCAGTGGGGACCTGCCCAGGTCGGCTAATCTGCAGTGGGGACCTGCCCAGGTCGGCTAATCTGCAGTGGGGACCTGCCCAGGTCGGCTAATCTGCAGTGGGGACCTGCCCAGGTCGGCTAATCTGCAGTGGGGACCTGCCCAGGTCGGCTAATCTGCAGTGGGGACCTGCCCAGGTCAGCTAATCTCAGTGAGGAAGGGGTGAAGATCTGTACTTTATCTCCTCCCTCTTCTTCTTCCCTGGCTCTGGTTCTTCCAGGACCCAGGTTGGGAAACACGTGGGAATTTCTGTTCACCAAGATGTGGTCTCTCAGGTCCATTGCCTGTCGGATGCCCTATTGTCACAGGAAGTGGGCTCATTCTGTCTCTGTCCCTGCCTCTCCTTCATGAACCCTCCTGGGCAGTGTCCCCTGAGCTGGCCACACACCCTCAACCCTCCCTTCTCCAGGCGGTCAGCCCGCCCAGCAGAGGCCTTCCACGGAATCTCTGGGTCACCCACAGTGGGCCTGGGGGAGGGCTTGGCTGGTGGCAGGTCACTGGGTCACCCTGGTCCCTTTCTTCCTCCATTAGCCTGAAAGCAGCTAGAAAAAGCCTAAACAGGTGTTGGGCATGAGCACTGGGTGTTGTATGTAAGTGATGAATCACTAGGTTCTACTCCTGAAACCGATACTACATGGTGTGACAACAGACCTGATTATAAAGACAGATGTTAATGGACTTGCTTGCTAGATGTCCTCTGATAACTTCCCAGCGCACGAGGGCTAAGACCCGCGTCTCCCGCCGTGACCTGTCCTGCGCTGTGGTCCTGTATGTCTCCAGGCTAACCACACGCCTCCCACAGGCCTCACTCCTGGTACAAGGATTTCCCCCTTAGAGTAGAAGGGGTACAGGGGAGGGACAGCCCGGCAAGGCGATGTGTGGTCTGCAGGCTGGTCCCAGGTCCGGGCTCTTCTGGTTCCTCCCAGCTGGGGAACAGCTGTCCTGCAGATGCTCAGGGCGAGGGTCCAGGGCTGTCTCTGTAGGACTGAGAGATTTCAGATGAGAATTTTGTCTTTGCTCCTTTATGAGTGCTGGACCCTTGTTCTCTGGCCTCTCTGTGCACAGCGCTGCTGGGACCTCTCCTTCCCACCTGTGGGCCGTTTTAACGTGCCTTACTGACCCTCTTTATCTCTGTGCTTTAATCTGGTCGTGTAGTTCTTTGCTGACTTGGCAGATCCCTTTGTATTTCCATGGCTAGTTTCTGGACTTTTTGTGTGTCCAGCTGTTGCTTTTAACGGAAACGCTCATGCTTCTCTGTGGTTATGTTATCCTGGGACACAGTTCATCCATTCTGTCTCCAGCCAGAAACATCTCAGAAAAACAGGACCATTTCCCTCTTTTTCTTCACACTATATTCAAAGAATCATCCAACCCTATTTGATTAGGCTCAAGTGTGAAGGCTGGAGAAGAGAGGTTTTTTTCCCTATAAATTCTAAGCTTTTGCTCCAAACCACACAGAAAAGGCCTAAATTATACGTTTAACAGTGTTACCCCGGATGCCGTAGTCCTGACCCAGGCTTGTATGTCCTGCAGCCCGGTGCGGCTGCATCACACAGGCACGTGAGTGGCTCTCCTCCATTCACGTCTGCAGCTAAACCACAAAAGCAGAGCTTAGCGCCCAAGTGTGGTGCATGCATAATTGATGGGCCTTAAAATAAATGGCAGGCCGGCTTTGTCCTAACAAACCAAGCAATTTCTCCAGGAACAGGTTTGTTTATGACAGACTGAGATCCACTGGAATCGATGAAAGGGAACCGTGGGCCAGGACCCGTGAGGCTCGCGCTGGAATTCAGCTCCAGCAGCATGTCCGGGCCAAGTCAGAGTCCTTTCCTTGCAGAATCTTGTCATCACGGGCGCTCTGAGCCCTCATGGAGGCCGCATTACATCAGGTCCCCGCTGCGAGTTGGCCCAGGGAACAGGTGTGGCCTGCCCACAGCAAGACCTGAGCAGTCATCCACTGACTGAGCCACGGTGCCCACGGCCACTCCAGTCCTGCTCCGGGGAGCAGACAGTTGTGCACACGCATGTGTGCGTGTGCACACATGTGAAGTTCTGGGGTTTTCCAAAGTCCTTTGTCTCCTGCCCGTGGACAGATGCTCCAGTGTGACCACTAAACTCTAGTTTTTATGAGCAAGATTCTCCTAGATAATCTGCCGTTGAGGACATTCGCCATCTAGACAGCTTTGGGGGAAAGCAACTGACCTTCTCTTCCAGGGTTCAACTGTTTTTCTCGTGTTTGAGCCCTGCTTGGTTCTGGTGACTTTCACGTTTCCTTTTGTGTAGATTTACAGAGGTAGGCGTTGGTGTGCAGCTGTGTGTGCAGCAAGGCCGACTGTTGGGAAGGGCCCAGAGTTTGAGGTTCATTATGGAGCCTGACAAGAGCTTCTCACCGGGTGACCTACCGCGTTTCTTTCTGACGTCAGTGGACAACTGCTTCCCCGAATGTGAGTTGCATCCGTTTCTACGTGGGAAACGGCACCTGGGGTTTAGTGCCATCGCTAGTTTCGGCCTATTTTCTGTCCTGTTCCAATATCCCGTTTCTCTGAATGTGAAGGGCACGAGATGGCATTGAGCCAGCACAGGGGTAAGAGTGCGGTCTGCAGTCAGGCACAGCAGGGCCGCAGCCACGCTCTGCCCGAGTCTGGTGGGCAGCGTGGACAAGGCTTGAGCCTCCCCTGCTCCGTGTCGCCGTCTGCGACCGCGATCCCTCGAGGAATCGGGTGATGAGCCACGTCCCTCACGGAATGCAGGTCAAATGAGATAGCCCGTGAAGTGTTGAGCACACGATAATCACGAACTGAATAAATGTGAGGCTCGTTGTGCGTCATTTCCGAAGGAGGGTTAGACACATGATTAACCCTGGCTACATATGGTCACTCAACTTGAAAAAAATAAAGGAGCAAATCTGTTCGTGTGTTCTGCTCACGCTCATGCATAAGAAATGTACTTCTTAGTCAAAAGGAATCCCGAGTTTTAGTGTTTCCATGGCAACAGAACAACAAACACTGACCCAGAAATAGGAGGAAAGTCAGAAATAAAATTGTCCTTTAAAGGCATCTCTGACCGCCTCTTGCAGGGGCAGGGAGCAAACGCCACCCTCCCCGTGAGGCCGCCCGCCGACCTGGGCAGCGCGCCTGCCCTCCTCGCTCACCTTCCACCTGCAGTGTCCATCTCCTTGCACACCTGGATCAGCACCTGGCACGTAACAGGCGCTCAGTCAATGAATGAACGGAGCTGAGGAGGCCTGGCTGTTGGCCTGTGACACTGGTCCTTCGCCAGCCCACCGGATATGCTCCGACTGTCCTGCTCGTACCCTGTCACCAAACATTAGAACAGCAAAATGTAAGGAAAAATTGGAAGTGAGAAGTTATGTTCTTTCAGTGTGACACAGGGGGACATTTTGTAACTCAACCTCTCTTGGCCCTCTGGAAGCATCTTGGTATTTAGTGTAAGAATAAGGAATCCAGATTTTCCCCTAAGTTAAAATGATAAAACACACCACTTTAGGGTTAAAAATGTAGCTGTTTTTCCTGAGAGGAAAGCTTGAATTTCTAGATCGCTTCTGTATGGGATTCCTAAAGAAATCCCTCTGAAAGTTTGCCGTTTAATTTTTAGCACATTTGCATGGTTCCCGCAGGACAGGACGGTGGGCTAAAGAGAGGCATTGGTTCGGTGATGATGGTGTAGAGGTGGCCGCGTGCCGACACCTGCCTGCCTTCCAGCTGCTGCCCAGGTGTCCCTGCGTCCGGCATCCCTAGCGATGCGGTGGTCCTGTTGTGAATATTCTGTGTGCGAAGAGGTCGGGGCCAGGGACATGGAGCCTCCCAGAGACGCCCTGAGCAGACTCCTGCCGCTAACTGCCCATCTCCCGCCGGAAGCACAGGCGTCTTGGGGGAGGGCTGGCGCCTGACCGGGCTGATGTCCAGCAGAGCAGGTGTGTGAGGGCAGCCCCTTTGCCGTTCCCTTCACACCTGCAGCGGAGGCGCCTGTCCTCTGCGGGCACGGTGGCCGTGGCCGCGGGAATTGGTGTCAGGATTGCTTCTTGGGACTTGTGACTGCACATCCTGGCTCCCAGTAACCCCACTCGGCACCGCGTGCCATTCCTTCATCCTCTGGCACCTTTCCCTCGCGCTCGTAACCAGGTCTGGTGTCGACAACACAGTGCAGATGCGAGAATGGTCTGGGGCTTCCTTTTTCTTTCCTTTTCTGTCTTGTTCTGGTTTTATTTCCTCCAGTCATTTGGGAAGCGTGTGCTGATGGAAAGATAGTGTGATCTAAGGTGAGGAGGCCAGCGGTGGACCCTCATGTGGGGGTGAACCACCCTGGATAGTTGGAATATAATTTGAGTCTGAGCTTTGGATACTCTCCAGAGGTCTGCGGGCTGATTTATGTTATGTTCGTAACTAAAGAACGATTACGTTTCTTCGGTGTTTTTAAATGAATGACATTTCCAAATGACATCTGCCACCGATATTACATGGAACCACCTCTGTGGCCAGGCAGGGTGTGGCGGCCCCTCCCGCCCAGGCTGACGTGGCTCACAGTCGCCGCTGTGGGGGTAATGGGCGTAATGGAAGGGGCCGCCTTCTGGCAGGTGCCCTCCCTCCGCCGGGCGCACCGTGCTGTTGGCGTGCCATGGGTGCCACCTTCCCGTGTGAAGCTTGGGGAGGAAGGAGCTGTGTATCCTAGCCCATCTCCCAGGTGCTTTCATTTTTGGAAGGCATTTTTCTCTGTGTCAAATTCTAGATGGAGATTTTTTTCTTTTAGCACTTTACAGCTGTTAGTCTGCCGTCTTCTGATTTCCACTGTTTCTAATAAGAAGCAATTGCTCATCCCGATCATTGTTTCCCTCCCTATATATTATGTCTTTTTTTCTCTGGCTAATGGTAAGATTTTGTTATTCCTTGCCTTTCATTTTAGCAGTTGGACTATGATATGAGCAGGTGTTTTATTTTTTATTGACTTACTCTTGCCTGGTTTCCTTGATCTTGGCTTTGGTACATGTGCTCAAATTTGGAAATATTTTGGATGTTACTTTGACAGTGATTCTTTGCTTGTCCAAAATTAGGTTCCTAAACCTGTGTTCTTCCTTATAAAATCCATTTTTAGCAGGCACCCTGGTGAGTCAGTTTGAACCATGCCCACCCAAATCTGAATCTGAGTGGGTTCCTCATCCCCCATCCCCCATCCCCCAGGTGAAGTCCTTCAGCGGGAACCCTGTCAGGTCAGTCACCCCTGATGCTTCCTCTTTTCCTGCCAGCCTGCCTGCTTCTTGGCTGTAAACTCCCACCTGCCCGTGACCACACTGTGTTCAGCCCGATCTCTTTCCCTTATTGCAAAATCCCACTGATGTGGGCCCTACATCTACCGTGATGGCCCTGAATACAGTCTGCCTCACCATCTGTAACAAGGGAATCGAATGTTCTTACCTTTCCAACAAAGTCTTCCAATGTTTTTACGTGCATCATCCCCTCTCTCTCCCTTCCAATCTCTCTCCCTCTCCTCTCTCTGTCTCTGTCTCTGTCTCCCTGTTGCTTTCTCTGTCTCTCTTTCTGGGACTCTTAACTGCACACCTGTGGATCACGTGATATTTTCCATAGTCATTTGAGTTCTGTTCATTTTTCAATACATTTCCTCTGTGTGTTTCAACTGGTATGATTTATATTGACTTGTTTTCAAGTTCACAAATACTGTGTTTTGATGTTGTGTATCCGTGTTTAAACAGATGTTGATCCTGGTCGATAAAGTTTTGATTTTAGATATTTTTCATGTCTAGAATATTCTTAAGTTTCTAAACCTCCTACTCTTTCCTGTAGAAACTTTAACACATTTATCATAGTTATTTTAAAGCCCTTTTTACTAATTGGAACTCTGGGTCATTGGTGGGTCTCCTTCTATTGACTTATTCTCCTCTTGGCTAGAAGTCACATTTGCCTGTTTCTTTAGCAACTTTTGATCGTACACTGGATAGTGCAATGAGTGATGTTGTAAAGACTCTGGGTTCTAACTTTTCCTGAAGGGCATGGAACCGTGTTCTGGGACAGTTGAGTCACTGGTGGATCATGAACTTGTGAGGCATGGTTTCACAGTTTGTTAGGACAGACCTGTTTTATTTTTCTCATAGTTCTGGAACAAATCCCTTAGCACTGGCTTATAATCTTTACCTCTGAGGCCTAGTTCCTCTGGGGTTTCCACGGAACATGTGTATTAAGCCTTTGAACTTGGTGAGATCTGTGCTCCAGACTCCCTGTGGTTTGCAGCTGTGAGAAGGGGCACAGGACAGAGGGCACCTCCCAGCTGAGCCAAACCCACTGCTGACACGAAGTATGAACAAATCAGCTGATCATTTTATGCCACTTACTTGTGCTATGATGCACTTTGCAGTGATAGATAACTGACACACTGTGGGTGAATCTATTTCAACACATTCTAATATGCTAATTTGAGTATCTTTTTTTAAATGTTTATTTATTCATTTTTAGGGGGTGGGGAGGGGCAGAGAGAGAGAAAGAGGGAGAGAGAGAATCCCAAGCGGGCTCTGTGCTGTCAGCATAGACCCGAAGCAGAGCTTGAACTCACGAACCTCGAGATCATGACCTGAGTTGAAATCAAGAGTCAGACGCTTAACTGACTGAGCCCCCCAGGTGCCCCTAATTTGAATATATTAATGCTTTTAAAGTCATGATGTGTCCACTGATTCCCTGCATGTCATGGTTTACTTAGCAGTGACTGTTCTTTCTTATTTAGTATACAAAATAGCCATACGTTTTCAAGCAATGGCTTCTTAGATTCAGTGAAATACGGTGAGTTTGGTAAATTCTGGGCTAAAGATAGTTAAAGAGCTTATTATACCACAGGACTCCTCGGAGATATTAGTAGGTTAATGTGAAGTGTGAATTTCCCAAAGGCAATAGAGTAATAAGGTGACACAAATAATATATAAATGATATGTACACATGCACATATAATACTATTTGTAAATAAGAAATTAAAAGTAATATAATAAATGAAAATTTCTCAACCGCCAGGTCCACCTCCCATCACTTCTCCTTCATTTAACGCACTAACCTTTCAGGGATGGTAATATTTTGAGGACCCTGGTTCAGGCAATTGGGATCTCACATCCATTTTCTTGCATCAGACCAATCAATTACACTGGTTTCCTCATTTATGGCCTCAAATGCCAGAGACCATATTCCAAAGACATAGTGGTGCAGAGAAAAGAAATGAAATTTGGAATGGGAAGGTAATGACTTGTTTAGAACAAAAACCACAATGTACGAATCTGAAAGAGAAAATGCAAAAGTTGGTAATTTTGTTGTTAAATATTTTTAAATGTGTTCCCTCCAGCTGACACTAATTGAAGCTTCTTTATTAAAAATGGCATGCGGACCCTTAAGTATCTCGAGTTCATCACAGGTCTTGTTGGTTGGTGACGGGCATAAGCTCACGTTCACAGTGGGAGGAAATTAAAGTTAGCTGCTGGAAGAGGAATCCCAAAGTGAAGGCATTTATATCCTAGATTAATGAGAATTTAACAACATAGTATTAAAAAACGATGTTCCTGGTTAACTTCTCCATAGCCCACAAATTGTATTTCTAATTTCTAATTTATACAGTAGTATTTTTGTAAGCATTGAAGACTCTTCTGATAATGGAAAGTAAATTATATTAAAAATTAAGAATATTAGCATAGGAAGGCACTGTCATAGTCATGTGGTGAATCTCTTCAACAAAATCCCTAACTGGCTTTCCCTGAACCCTCCATGATGAGAAACCCACCATTTCATTATACAACAAGCCTTCTTTACTCAGTTGAGTTTTTTTCTTTATAATTGCAACTTATTTTTAAAATGGTTTACTATCTGTTTTTCTGTTATAAAAATAATTCATGTTCACGAACTATGGAAGGTTTAGAATGGCCGAAAGAAAATGCAGCCTGGAGACTGATTCCCTGACAATGTTCTCATTCACGGTTTGGTGTGCGGTTTACAGTTGGCTGTGTTTCCTACACGAACTGTGTGTACTGATTTGTTTTTATACCCTTATGCTACAATCTAAACTTTGATACAGGCTGGCTCTAAACTTTCCCTTTAACAGCTCCACACATCTTTTTTTTTTTAATATGAAATTTATTGTCAAATTGGTTTCCATACAACACCCAGTGCTCATCCCAAAAGGTGCCCTCCTCAATACCCCTCACCCACCCTCCCCTCCCTCCCACCCCCCACCAACCCTCAGTTTGTTCTCAGTTTTTAAGAGTCTCTTATGTTTTTGCTCCCTCCCTCTCTAATCTTTTTTTTTTTTTTCCTTTCCCTCCTCCATGGTCTTCTGGTAAGTTTCTCAGGATCCACAAAAGAGTGAAAACATATGGAATCTGTCCTTCTCCGTATGACTTATTTCACTTAGCATCACACTCTCCAGTTCCATCCACGTTGCTACAAAAGGCCATATTTCATTCTTTCTCACTGCCATGTAGTATTCCATTGTGTATATAAACCACAATTTCTTTATCCATTCATCAGTTGATGGACATTTAGGCTCTTTCCATAATTTAGCTATTGTTGAAAGTGTTGCTATAAACATTGGGGTACAAGTGCCCTATGCACCGGCACTCCTGTATCCCTTGGGTAAATTCCTCACAGTGCTATTGCTGGGTCATAGGGTAGATCTATTTTTAATTTTTTGAGGAACCTCCACACTGTTTTCCAGAGTGGCTGCACCCAGTTTGCATTCCCACCAACAGTGCAAGAGGGTTCCTGTTTCTCCACATCCTCTCCAGCATCTATAGTCTCCTGTTTTGTTCATTTTAGCCACTCTGACTGGCGTGAGGTGGTATCTGAGTGTGGTTTTGATTTGTATTTCCCTGATGAGGAGCGACGTTGAGCATCTTTTCATGTGCCCGTTGGCCATCTGGATGTCTTCTTTAGAGAAGTGTCTATTCATGTCTTCTGCCCATTTCTTCACTGGATTATTTGTTTTCGGGTATGGAGTTTGGTGAGCTCTTTATAGATTTTGGACACTAGCCCTTTGTCTGATATGTCATTTGCAAATATCTTTTCCCATTCCGTTGGTTGCCTTTTAGTTTTGTTGATTGTTTCCTTTGCAGTACAGAAACTTTTTATCTTGATGAGGTCCCAATAGTTCATTTTTGCTTTTAATTCCCTTGCCTTTGGGGATGTGTCAAGTAAGAAATTGCTGCGGCTGAGTTCAGAGAGGTTTTTTCCTTCTCTCTCCTCTAGGGTTTTGATGGTTTCCTGTCTCACATTCAGGTCCTTTATCCACTTTGAGTTTATTTTTGTGAATGGTGTAAGAAAGTGGTCTAGTTTCATTCTTCTGCATGTTGCTGTCCAGTTCTCCCAGCACCATTTGTTAAAGAGACTATCTTTTTTCCATTGGATATTCTTTCCTGCTTTGTCAAATATTAGTTGGCCATACTTTTGTGGTCTAGTTCTGAGGTTTCTATTCTATTCCATTGGTGTGTGTGTCTGTTTTTGTGCCAATACCATGCTGTCTTGATGATGACAGCTTTGTAGTAGAGGCTAAAGTCTGGGATTGTGATGCCTCCCACTTTGGTCTTCTTTAATATTACTTTGGTTATTCGGGGTCTTTTGTGGTTCCATACAAATTTTAGGATTGCTTGTTCTAGCTTCGAGAAGAATGGTCGTGCAGTTTTGATTGGGATTGCATTGAATGTGTAGATAGCTTTTGGTAGTATTGACATTTTAACAATATTTATGCTTCCAATCCATGAGCATGGAATGTTTTATATCTTCTTCAATTTCCTTCATAAGTTTTCTATAGTGTTCAGCATACAGATCTTTTACCTCTTTGGTTAGGTTTATTCCTAGGTATTTTATGCTTCTTGGTGCAATTGTGAATGGGATCAGATTCTTTATTTGTCTTTCTGTGCACACATCTGATGGTGCTATAGGCTGAGTGTTTGTGTCCTCCTGAAATCCAAATGCGCAAGGTGATGGAGTTGGGAGATGGGGCCTTTGAGCGGGGATCAGGTCATGAGGGTGGAGCTCTCGTGATGGAATTAGAGAGCCCACTTGCCCCCAGACACTTGTAGAACCCAGGAAGCAGGTTCTCAGCAGACACCCAATCCACCAGCGCCTTGATCTTGGCCTTCCCACCTCAGATCTGTGGGAAACGCGTTTCTGTTGTTCGCAAGCCCCTCCACTCTGGTGTTCTGTCCCCGCCACCGAGCCCGCCGAGGGGTTCTCTGGGAGTGCACGTTCTCTGGTAGCCAAGTGTGTGACCTGAGACCGCTGGGGCTTTGCTCTGCATGTGGAGCCCAACACAGAGCTGTCTGCTGAC
This sequence comes from Leopardus geoffroyi, assembly GCF_018350155.1. Taxonomy (NCBI): domain Eukaryota; kingdom Metazoa; phylum Chordata; class Mammalia; order Carnivora; family Felidae; genus Leopardus; species Leopardus geoffroyi. The sequence goes on from NC_059331.1 coordinate 169,413,047, forward strand.
GCTACTTCTGGCCATTGGGGAAAAAGAAGTTTATTTGGGGAATAAGACCATTTTTCCTGGCTTCTGGTTTACTCTCTGTCACACATGATTGCCACAGCAATAACTCATTCCTTTGGTGAGTTTATGCCTGCCCGACCCCACTGCCCTGGGCCTCCCTGGCCGGCGTTCCTGTTTATTCCCAACCTCCTGGAGGCCTGGCTGCCCACCATGCACCCACTTCCACTGGGGTTCACCTCTGCCATCTCTCCGTGCATCAGGAGACCCCACAAAGGCCGGTCCCCCAAAGCTGTGTGGCCTGGTGGCAAGGCAAGGGACAGACCGCCCTCCCCCAATTCGCCCCATGCCCGGTCACTAGGCCCGAAACAGCTCTTCTGAATGTGTCTTGAATGGTTCTGGCAACTTCCACTTTGTGCAACTTCCTCCAAGTTGCCTGTGAAATCGCCTATAACTTCTGCGTGGCTGGTAGTTTTGTGGAGACTGGAGAGGATGCTGAGAGTATGGGTGCAGTGTCAGGATCAAGTCGGGAGGGACTGCTGTCATTGGTGTGTGACAACATCTTGTCTTCTGCATCTTTCTTGCTCCCCCCATTCCGTTCCCGATGTTCCCTCAGCAGCAAAGGGAGCCTCCTGTGGGCAAAGGGAGCCTCCCGGAGAGAGCGCGCAGGGCCAGGGGGAGAGGGCTGCTTGCCCAAATGTCTGCGGAGCTGCTGTGGGCCACCCAGCACCTATGTCCTCGGCTCTGGTCTGTAGGACAGCGAGAGGCACTGGCACAGTTAACGGTGAGTCAGCTGCGGGGAATGTGGAGGGTGTGTTGAAGAGACGGTGCCTGGAAATGGCCTTTTCTCTAAATTTCTCTCCTCAAACCCTTGGCTCATGTGTATAATTTGTTTATAAAATGCAATGCCTGATTGAGTGGGTCAGATTTTGTTTAATGGGTCAGATTCCCAGCAGGGACACTTGGCACCCTCCACTGGGGCATTTGAGAAGGGGTCACTTCTGAGTGCGGAGACCCTGGTGTGAGGGCACGGGCGGCCTGAGGCCATCTGGCTGGGACTCAACACCCCACCTCCCTTTTCCTGCCCCGAATGTAGCCGCGGGCAAGGGCCGGGCGCTCCCACTGGCCACCCCAGGCAGAGAGCGGGCATGTGGGGCGGGGGGGAGGTGCAGGCAGGCCTGGAGGGACAGATGGGGATGTGGGTGAGGTAACTTACACCTGCCTTTCTCCGTGCCGTCTTCATATTCCTGTAAGTTGAGGCAAGTTCCTTGTAGAGTAAGCCACATGAAATCATAGAGACCATACTTTCCAATCCCCCCAAATTAGGCTCTTTCTGCAAGCATCTTCAGTCTTGTGTGTAGGCTGCGTGCATCTCCGTGGCTCCAAGTGGCAGAACGGCCACGGTGTGGGGCTGGACGTGGGATTCTTGAGCTGAAGTGCAGGAGACGTGCAGATGGGAGCTAGTCAGGAGAGGGGGGAGAAGACCCCCTGAGAGGAGGAACTGGACACATTTTTCCGTCAGGAGCGGGTCTCCAGGACGGGGCAGCACCTGCTCCTTGGGCTCACAGGCCAGTCAGAGCAAGAGGGGAGAAGGGCTCCGACCCTCCTTGACCCTCCTGGGCCCCTCGTGCTGCTCCAGCACACCCTCAGACCCACGTGAGAGCCGTGCAGGTTGGCGGACGGGTTGGGAAGTGGGTCAGAAAGGGGAGGCCCGGGGGTGCAGTTGAGAGGGCAGAGGTGCCGGCAGGAGGCTCTCACCCCCCAGGGCACGGGCCCGTCGTCTGACTGGGGAGGGCGGGGGCCCGGAGCAGGAGGTGTGCCGGCGGCACGGCCATTCCGGGAGATGGGCCTACGGGGGCTCTGACTCGGGGTGTCTGCTGGTTTCCAGGCTGGTCTCCAGCCCCCAGGGTCCCGTCCCTGCCTGCTCAGCTGGGAAGAGAGCCCAACGGACTCTCAGTCAGCAGCGTCTGGACATGAGCATTGCTGCGGTACTGCTGTTTAATCCAAGTACCTTGCGTGTTGTTGTCTGTCTTTTTCGTCTTCTTCAAACCGGAAGAGTTTCTCAGTCTTTCATGTATTTGTTCTTCCAGGTGAACATTAGATTTATTTTGTTTCAGGAGAGGAGTGGAACTTTGTCCTTTGTTTGGAATCACGTTAAGGTGGTAGATTTATGAGGTTCTATTTGACATCTTTAAAAAAATTGTTTTTAATATTTTTTTCTGAGAGAGAGAGAGAGCGCACGAGCAGGAGAGGACAGAGAGACAGAGAGGGAGACACAGAATCCGAAGCAGGCTCCAGGCTCCCAGGTGTCAGCGCAGAGCCCGACATGGGGCTTGAACCCATGAACCGCGAGATCACGACCTGAGCCGAAGTTGGACGCCCAACCAGCTGAGCCCCCCAGGCGCCTCTCTACTTGACATCTTCAACGTACAGAGTCTGCCCAACCGTGAACGTCATGTTTCTTTTTTTGTGGCGCTCAGTTAAGTCGCATCATTTTTTACCAACTGGTTCACAGCCAGAAAGACCAAGGCAGAAATTGAGGACGAGTGTGGTGGGCGTGGCCTGAGCTCGGACGATGCCCCAGAACCAGGGTGGCTGTACATGCAGACCCTGACTAGGCCCCATGACTTTCAGTGTCGGAAACGCACTCAGAGGGCAGAGGTGGAGGAAGTCAGGCTGCCCAGGCGCCCCCGTTTTAACCATTTCTAAGGGCACAGTTCAGCGGCATTAAGTGCATTCACACTGTTGTGCAACCATCACCACCACCATCTCCAGAACTTTCCATGTTCCCAAACGGAGGCTCTGTCCCCATTAGACACTAGTTCCCCCTCCCCCTCCCCAGCGCCCGCCCTCTGCTCTCTGTCTCTATGGATCTGGCGGCTCCTGGGACCTCAGATAAATGGAATCACACAGTATTTGTTTTTCTTTTGTGACTGGATCATTTCACCTGGTATAATGTTCTCGGTTCATCCATGTTGTAGCAGGTGTAAGCACTTGCTTCTGTTTCAGGGTTAAATACTCTTCCTTCACATACGTGCATATCACATCTCTCTGTCCGTTCATCTGTCGATGGATACGTCGGCTGCTTCCACGTGTCAGCCATTGCGAACGATGCTGTGTGGATGGGAGTGTACAGATAACTCTTTGAGATCCCACTTTCAGTTCTCTTGGGTATAGACCGGCCACATGGTAATTCTCAGTTTAATTTCTGAGAAGTGGCCGTGCCATTTCCTACGGTAACTGCCGTTTTACATTCCCACCAACGATACTCCAGGGCCCCCGTGTCCACATTTTCACCGGTACTTACATTTTCTGGCTTTCTCTGGATGAGCCATCCTAGTGGGTGTGAGGTCGTACCTCACTGTGATTTTGATTTGTGTTTCTCTAGTGACTACTGATGTTGAGTATCTTTCCCTGACTATTGGCTACCTTTATATCTTATTTGGAAAAATGTCTATTTAAGCCCTTTTCCCATTTTTGAACTGTGTTGTTGGCTTTTTGAATTGTAGGAGTTCCTTATATATTATGATTGAGGGCTTATTTTTTGATCCAATAATTCTTAATAGTTTTGGGCACCATATAACCAGATGCTACCGTTATTTCGGGTCAGTCACTGGCAAGGTTAAAGCATGTCCCTTGATGACTTAACCCATGTTTCTAGGTTCATTAACTTGAGTTCATCTTTTAAAATGACAGCAATGTTATTTTTCTTTTTATAACAGAAGGTTAAAAAAACTTTAATGAAATCTCCGGCTTTAGTGTTTCCAGGGCCAAGTGCTACCCTGGAGTAAAATGTTCGAGCACAGTGAGAGATCCCTGCATATGTGAGGGCACCTGGGGGGCTCAGTCACTTAAGCGACCCAGGTCATGATCTCAGGGTTGTTAGACTGAGCCCCATGTCGGCTGAGCGCGGAGCCTGCTTAATTAATCCTCTTCTTCCCTCTCTCTCTGTCCCTCCCCGAGTTGCACACATGCGTTCTCTCTCACACAAATTAAAAATAAATTTTAAAAAATTAAAAAGAGAAATCCATGGATATACAGAGGTTACTTTTCAAAGGCTGGACCCCATGTGATGGCAGAGTGGAAGTGTTATAGTGGTAACATTGTATCATTTATCAGTTGATACATCTTGTAAACATTTGCTGGAAGCCAGGAGAAACCCAGAGTAAGGACAAGAGCTATTCGCCAAAGCAGCAGCTGTGTGCTGAAGAGTGAAACGGTGTCAGCAGAGGGACTAATGTTTGGACCTGCTTTCCCGGCAGCGGGCTGGCAAAGAAAGCCAGAGGGCAGGGGGGGCGGAGGAGGTCCCTGCCCTGACATCCGTAGGGAAACCACAGGCCCCGCCACGCCTCACCTGGGGCTTCCACATCCCAGGGAATGGATGTTTGCAAAAGATGCACATTTACTGCCCTGTTTCAGAAAGCCTTTCGACCTGCTGTAACAAAAGTCAACATGGACGGTTTTCTGTGCCATGTCCCAAGAGACGGATGGAACATTCCCTGGGCGGCCAGCACGCAGAGGACCTGCTGTCCCATTCACAGCCGGGGCTCACCCTGCACTGGTTTCCTGCCACAGCTCTTCCAGGGGGTCTCGCTTCGCCCCCTCCGTCGAGGCTGCCGTGTGTCTGACTCCTGCTCTTACAGCCCTTCCCAATAGCTTCTTAAACGTACCTTCTCAAACCCCTCCAGGATCTAGGCACAGGAGGAGCTCCAGATGGGGATTCAGAAACACCCCTGTCAAGCCTCGTTTGGTTCTTGAAGATTCTGAAAGGCTCCTTTTTGCAAGGACAGTTCTGTGATGACTTTCCTCCCTGTGACCAACTCTGCGGTTCTTATAGACCAAACTTCGCATTCTTTTCCACAGATGCTGCTGGATGACAGACAACAAGAAGGACATTTATAATTAGTCCAATCATCTCTAACCTTCTTGGCCGAGCACTGCCTGTGGTGACCCCACAGAGGCCTGTGAAAATTCAGACGGAAACCATAGCAAGTATTTTGCCAAGACCTTCCTTGCAGAGTCCTTATCTCCATTCTAAGAGAAAGCACAGACTTGAGAAAGACACCCACGTGGGGAACAAATGAGCCCGAAGAGGGCACACGCGTGGTCTACAGGGAGTCCACACCCTCCCGCACCTGTGTACCCGGAGCACAGATTCGGGCCCGTTCCCCAGCCTCTGGTGGGGACAGAGTGGGCTCGCCAAGGATGACAGGGCTGTGGATGGCACCCTCGAAGCTGACGGCGGTGCTGACCTTTGTAAGACAGATTCAAAGGGGGTCATTCCTATGGGGACGGGGGCCCGTTGGACCTGGCCACTCAATATATTACTACTCTTTCATTAGGCAAGGGTGTATCGATGACCACAGTGTGCCAGGCGCTGTTAGGCCCTGCAGACACAGGACGGAAACCTGTGGAGAAGGAACCAAATGTTCTACCGATGACGTTGCCGCTCTGTCTGGGTCGTCTGGCCACAGGCCGCAGAAGCATTAGCCCAGTTTCCCAGCAGGTGGCCAAGGTTTCCAGATAATTCTGCATCACCGCATGGAGCCTCAGACTGTGATGCCCAAGCCTGGACCATCTACTCTCCGGATTTTATAATCATAAGGATAAGACACACTTCGGAGAAGTGCAGAAAGGGCCACCATGAGAGCTGGGAAGCCAGTGTAGAGCATGGGGTCACAAAAGGCCTGTGGTGGGCTGTCTCAGGATGCAGGAGATGCCTCCTGGAGGCGGGACCTTCTGAGCAGGCCCAGGATGAGGGCGGGTGGGTGGAGCGTGAGGGGTGAGGGAATGTGAAGGAACCGTGAGATTTGGGGCCGTGAGAGGTGGGCAGGGGCAGATGGAGGGGGGGTGCTGTGTGCAGGGCTGAGGACCTGGGGCCACCCCACTGGGGACAGGAGCCTTGGGGGAGAGTTAATAGTGAGGCTGTGGTACACTGGAATTTCACAGGCTTTTTCTAGAGGCGAAGGCAAGAGAGGCCTACCCAGTCCCGGTGGAAAGCACTGAGGAGGAGACCGTGATGCTTGTTCTGGGGAGTAATTCTCCTGGGAAAGCTGCAGACTGACATCCGTACCCCGTCCTCAGTGCCCCCCAGACCAACCTGGGGTGATGCTCAGACCGCTTGCCAAGATGATCTGACAATATTTAATGCCCCATGGAACTGGTGGTACTGGCTGTGCCCTGGAGTCTGGGGTCCAGTGGAGAAGTCACGGGGCCACGTTGAGAGGATAGGCTAGCTCCGTGTTGCCCAACCTAGGTGGCCTTCCTGGTATGTGTCTGAGGCTCTGCTCCCCCACTGCTCTCTGGACCCAAAGGATGATCCCAGGACAGGCTCCAGCGTCACACCGGTGAGCCCTCTACTCAGACTAAGTCCACACGTGGATATTTGGATTGGCCAACTGGCTTATGAGGTGTCTGCAAGAAAGTTCTTTAGAAAGTTTGGCAGATCTAAGGGTGAATATAGCCTCTTCACCAAAACCCTTTCCCAAACCATCAACTCCAGATTTTGTGGAGGTATTAAAAAAGATACTGTGGATTCCTGACCACAGAATGTTAGCTTAAGAGTGTTTAGAGGTTTGGTCTAACTTGCTGGTTTTTCTGGTGAAGAGACTGAGGCCAGACTGTGGGCAACTTGAGTGCATGGCCCCATTGGTACTGGAGGCCACCCCGGGAACCAGGCCCACCATACTAGCTGCCCTGAATGTAGGCTAATTTCTGGTCCCAAAGTTCTGAACCAAGGTATTGACGGCCTTCTTGTTTATACTAATGAAAAATCGGGAAGAATGTAAGGGTCCCCCAGTATGGAGGGAGTGAAGTGAATTCAGGTGTGATCTTTCTAGGGGCAGGAGGCAGGCACTGAAGTCCACACAGCTCTTCTAGGATGAAAACCCTTTTGTCTGTCTTGTCATAGACATATCCTTAGTGCCTAACACAGGGTCTGGTGCTTGAGAGACGTTACTAAATATTTACTTCCGATAATGCTGGCAGAAGAGTCTGCATGCAGAATCTTTTCAAGAACCCAAAGCTTCAAGTGGCAAAAGTCAACAAGGCTGACTTGGCATTGGGCCAGAGTTCCCCATAGGTTGTATGACTCCACCCCCCAAACTATCGCCACTGCACTCCTGGGAGGAGCCAAGAGAGGATGGAGGGGAGAGGAAGGGGCCTCGGAGGCAGAGGTCCTCAGGGGGAAAGTTTGTTCTCTCATTTGAACTTGTCCTTTTAGCATTTGAGCGGCCCCCTGGCCATACAACTGATTCGCACACCGTAGAGAACACGGGGCTCAGTCAGCTGCAGGGGTCAGATGTCCAGGTCTCCCCAGGGACTCAGGGTGCTGAAGTACACACTGTGCCTTCGGCTGCAGTCAGTGTCTTCTCAGTACCGCCCCCCACGCCCCACCAGGAGCCACAGGCTCATTGCTCAGCGTGACCACCCGCGTTTCTCTCTCCACACCCTCTCTGGACTGCCTGGGCATCTTCTGTGTGTTTTCCTCCATAGGGTAGCTCTCTTTTTTTTTTTTTTTTTCGACGTTTATTTATTTTTGGGACAGAGAGAGACAGAGCATGAACGGGGGAGGGGCAGAGAGAGAGGGAGACACAGAATCAGAAACAGGCTCCAGGCTCTGAGCCATCAGCCCAGAGCCCGACGCGGGGCTCGAACTCGCGGACCGCGAGATCGTGACCTGGCTGAAGTCGGACGCTCAACCGACTGCGCCACCCAGGCGCCCCATAGGGTAGCTCTCTTGATGGCAATGCAATTGCATCAAGATGCTAATGTTGGAGGTAGAAGGTGTGAGCGGAGTGGTCAGCCCCAAAGAGAAGACAGGTTTGTTAGAAAAGTATAAAGGGCTGGCCCCACGGGGACCCGTCCCTGAAGTCCAAGGCAGAAAGCAGCTCTTGCCAGATGCAGAAGGGTTCTTGGTTCCCTGTGATTGTCCTGCTCTGTCCTGTTCATTAAGGCAGAGCTCAGACTTCATGTGTCTCCTAAATGAAGCTGGGATTTTAATCACTGAGGGAATGCGTCCACACGGATGCCCAGGCAGCTGAAACTTTAATGTGCTCCTTTAATAAAAAATTAATGTTACGAGTTTAATTAAGGGTTCATAATGAATATGCAATTAGAAAATCTCTCGGAGCATTTGGGGACCCATTGCTCAAAATTTCATGCTCTGGTACATTCAGCTCTCCCTCTGAGAGATGTGAAGCAAGTTATTCAGACTTTGGGCCCATGTCTAACATTTTTCTATTTGTCAGCCAACTGCTCCAGTGGTTTCAGAAATGACATCTTGCTATTTATTAAACAAATATTTATTGAATTTTCTCAAGAAGAAATATAATTATATTTGAATTATGGTCTTTGTTAAGTGGTTTAAGTAGGCTTAATTAAGCTCAGTAGATGACAGTTCAAAACTCTTTGACAGCTAGTAATATTCTAAGGAATTATTTGGATTGTGATTGGGGAAAGCGACTTTACCTTTGGTGCAAAAGGCAATTTAGAAATGTACATATTGGTTTTTGCAGAGGGGAGGACAAGAGGAAGGAACATCCATCATCTCTCCATCATCCATCATCCACCAATCAGTCATCCATCATCCATCACCCATCATCTATTCCTCCATCATTCATCATCCACCAATCAATCATCCAGCCATCCATCCATCCATCATTCCCTGCCATCTATTCATTCCCTCCTTTCCCCCTCTTTCTCAGCTAAGCTCCAGAGCTAAATTTTCTATTGTTTGTTGATGATTTCACTAAATGTTTTAAAGGCTCTCAAAGTCAACATGCCCAGGCAGAATCCATATTTTCTTTGGTAATGGATTCTTGCTCTGAAATTCCTAGTCTCATTGAATGACACCACTATCCACTTAGCCGTCCAAATTCAAGGGTAAGGAATCATTTTGGACTACTTCTGCTTATCATCCACACAAGTCCTGTTGATTCCACCTGTTATACTCTTTTGACTCCGTCTCCTCATCTCCACCGACTCATTTGGAGCCCTCCTCATTGGTCCTACAGATTCCCAGAGCAACATTAGATTGTGTTACTTTCCTTGCTTAAAATCTCCAGTGGGTCTCAGCACAAAATCCAGTGTAAAACAAGTGGTTTCATGAACTGGTCCTGTGTATATTTATAGCTTTATTTTTCACTGTCTGCCACATGCATCCTGTGATCCATTCAGTCAACATTTGACAATATTTTCTGAGCCTCTGCTATGAGTGAGGTTGCTCTACAATGAACAGGAGTGAGTAAGACAATCCCTGCCCTCAAAGGTGTTGTAGCTGAGACCTCAAAGGTGGAACTATCCGTGGATCCCTTGAAGATTTGTGCGGCGTGGTCACCTGGAATGCTCCTGGGACTCCTCTCCTGCTTCCTCCATCTGGACAGCTCCTTCTTGTGTTCTAACACTCTAACACTGTCTCGAGTTGTCCTCTTTGGAATCTTCCCTCTCATACTTGCGGTTCCTCTGGGCTCCTGCAGCCTGATGCACATTCATGTTCCATAGCACATACATCACAAGTACTGACTCTGTAAGTGTATGCTTATTATATTATGTTGATAGGCTTCCCACGGACGGGAGTTTGGTGGCCCTCTGAGAATTAACCCGAAGGCTGTCTTAGTGTGCATCAGAGTGAAGACGTGTAAAGTGACCTTATAGACAAAATGTCCCAGGCAAGATTTATGTGTAACTTGATTAAAGGCTAATATAACCAAAGAAAGGGCTCATCTGTCAAAAGGGGAAAGACAGGGATTTGTTAGCCGAGAAAACCATGTAAAGGAAGGAGCCCAAAGTGACCGTGCTGCCCATGGAGAGGAGCTGAGATCACTCAGCTGGAAGCCTGGGTCTTGGACCCAATACGTCCCTGGAGGAGGTTGGGCTCTCCTGGCACCTGCCATCCTGGTTACCTTCAGATTCCTGGTTTAGGTCGTTGGCTGCAGATTCCCAGTCTCATCTCACACTGCCTTTCCATGGATTAGCCTAGAGAATGACGCATCGCAGGCTCTGTTCCACTCTGACTGTCAATTAATTCAGTGGCAATCTGGTTTGTGTATACGTCTCTTGTGAATCTGATTTGGCAACTTTGTTTTTCTAAGGCATATTTATGTATTTTGAGAGAGAGCCACCGCATGGGGGCACAGAAGCATGCGCGTGGTGGGGGGAGGGGCGGAGGGAGTGAGAGAATCCCAGGGAGACTTCACGCTGTCAGGGCAGAGCCCGCAGGGGGTGGGGGTGGGGATTGAACTCACAAATGATGAGATCATGACCTGAGCCCAAATCAAGAGCCAGACGCTTAACGGACTGAGCCTCCTGGGCGCCCCTGACTTGGCGACTTTGTGAGGAGGGTAAAAGCCAGAGGGTAAACTTGGACTGTGAGTTCCAATCAGAAACTCTACTTTTGGGAGCTGCCCTCCCACGTGCTCCCCGCCTGTAGCCACGTGCCGGATCCTCAGGGTCTTCTCTGTGTTTAGGACGTTGTCCTGCAGAGAGAGGGATCAGGCAGACGGCCGTCGTTTCACTCCCACTCCAGGCTCTCCCAAGGCTTACCCAGTGCTTAAATCTCCTGCGTGTATTTACGGCATCACCTGTACCCTGTGCCGGGCTCCCTCTGCCCCGGACCCTCCGCTGGTGGCCCCGTCAGGCGTCTTCCGTGTGAGTCTCTGGTACGAGGCCTGCCAGAGGCCTGCGTGTGGAAGGGCATTCATATTTCCTTGACCAACAGGAGGTATTTGTTTCCATATACGTCCCTTAAGTTCTCAAGGAAAACTGCTTGCTGTCTGCAATTCTTTCGAAATATAAATGTGAAATAAAACCCCTTTTCCTTGACCTGAAACCTCAGAGCAGGTAAGCTAGCTGACACTGGGGCAGCAGGTCATGTATGGAAACTGTCTTCTGTGTGCGTAAGGCCCTACTCTGTCTCATTCATGTGGAAATACCGATGGGTCTCTGGACGCGTGTGCTCACCCACGGCGTGAGGTGTGGTGGTGTCGGCCTTGGAGGGGTTTGTGGCCTTCTTTAGCCCCCACTTCCCACGTGGGGCTGAGGGAGGACTTGGGGAGATGATGGCTGGGGTAATGTTCTCACCGACACATAGGACCACGTGCACTGGCTTCCTTACATGATGCCAGAAAACCGAAGAATGGCAAATTCTAGTCTAGCCAGCTCCCCATGGTGCTGTTCATGACCACTGCGGTCTGATGTAGTCCTGAGCCGGGCTTGCTGATACAGTTTTCCAGTGACTTCGTGCGATTGGATGGTACTCACGAGACATTCCTCCCTCTACCTGGCCGTCCCATGGGTCACATTTTCAAAGAGTCCCCTGGAGAACACAGTCCCTGGGAAGGTTGCAGCTTGCCGATCTTAGATGTCTTGCCTAGATGCCTGTTAGTTTTGATTCCTGATTTTCCCTTCGTATTATTCATCCTTCAATCCTCTGCCCTGATGGTCAGGGTCCACGATTTCAGGTTCCCTCCATCCTCCAAAGTCTGTCCTCATGGTCAGGGTCCACGACTTCAGGTCCTCTCCATCCTCCAAAGTCTGTCCTGATGGTCAGGGTCCATGACTTCAGGTCCTCTCCATCCTCCAAAGTCTGTCCTGATGGTCAGGGTCCACGATTTCAGGTTCCCTCCATTCTCCAAAGTCTGTCCTGATGGTCAGGGTCCACGACTTCAGGTCCTCTCCATCCTCCAAAGTCTGTCCTGATGGTCAGGGTCCACGATTTTAGGTTCCGTCCATTCTCCAAAGTCTGTCCTGATGGTCAGGGTCCACGACTTCAGGTCCTCTCCATCCTCCAAAGTCTGTCCTGATGGTCAGGGTCCATGACTTCAGGTTCCCTCCATTCTCCAAAGTCTGTCCTGATGGTCAGGGTCCATGACTTCAGGTTCCCTCCATTCTCCAAAGTCTGTCCTGATGGTCAGGGTCCACGATTTTAGGTCCTCTCCATTCTCCAAAGTCTGTCCTGATGGTCAGGGTCCACGATTTTAGGTCCTCTCCATTCTCCAAAGTCTGCCCTGATGGTCAGGGTCCACGACTTCAGGTCCTCTCCATCCTCCAAAGTCTGTCCTCATGGTCAGGGTCCACGATTTCAGGTTCCCTCCATTCTCCAAAGTCTGTCCTGATGGTCAGGGTCCATGACTTCAGGTTCCCTCCATTCTCCAAAGTCTGTCCTGATGGTCAGGGTCCATGACTTCAGGTCCTCTCCATTCTCCAAAGTCTGTCCTGATGGTCAGGGTCCACGATTTTAGGTCCTCTCCATTCTCCAAAGTCTGTCCTGATGGTCAGGGTCCACGATTTTAGGTCCTCTCCATTCTCCAAAGTCTGCCCTGATGGTCAGGGTCCATGACTTCAGGTCCTCTCCATCCTCCAAAGTCTGTCCTGATGGTCAGGGTCCACGATTTTAGGTTCCGTCCATTCTTCAAAGTCTGTCCTGATGGTCAGGGTCCACGATTTCAGGCCCCCTCCATTCTCCAAAGTGGCGTGGATTGTATTTGTTTAGCAGTTGTTACCTGTGTAGACACACCATCATGGAGGGGACTTCAGTCCCTCCTGCAGCTAGAGCCGAAAGGTGGGATTCCCACTGTGTCTGTTTGGCCAGTGACTTGTCTGTGCTGGATGCCCTCTGGGAGGGGCTGTGCAGGTTCGGCGTTGGTAGCAATGTCTGTGCACATGACATCTTGCTGTGCTGAGGCTTTTCAGACAGAGCTCCCCGGAGAAGGTTGGTTTTAGAGACGGATCAAATAATGTTGGAAGAGCCAGTGAGCATGCAGCAGCCCTGTCTCCAAAGCCGCGTCAGCCGTAGGCCCGTAGGCATGGCACTGGCTGCCCGCACGCCATGAATGCGCACAATAGTCATTCCTGTCCCAAAGAGAAGGTGGCATGGGCCCCACTCTGACCCCTGTTGAGGATGGGTGGGATGTGCTCCTGCCAGGCCAGGAACATCCATGGAAATCGCTGGGAATCCCACCCCCCGGCGGGCGAGGGCGGTGGGGAGGTGGGGCCCTGGGAACCGTTTTTGTGTTAGGAGAGACTTCCATGTGAGGCTGCTACTCGGATGCTCCCAAATAAAAACAGAGCCCCAAAGGGGACGCAGGTACATGCATGCACAGACCGTGCTTTGGCGTGGCAGGGGCAGTTTCTCAGGGGCACACACTGTCCTGCAGTGTTCGGGGTCTGGGTGGCTCCCCCTCCTCGCCTGCAGTGCTCCTGCGGGTCCTCCCCTGGGTCCCACCTGGGAAATCGGGACAAGTCATACTTGCTTTGAGACAGGGCGTCAAGGAGGGAGACCTAGGACCTTGCAAGCCTCCCATCTATGGTTGCAAGCAGTTTTCAGAGAAGAGCCTCTGGACGTGTCAGTGTTTCCTGCTCACTGGAGCTGGGGACAGAGGAGGGCTGCGTGCCCCGTCCCCACTCCCAGCAAGCTGGTGGCAGGGACCACAGGGAAGTAAGCAAATCTCTTCAGGAAGAGCCAGATATCCAGCCAGGTCGTCTCGTGCTTGGGTAGCTTTTCTGCCTGGTCATTGTGGCAAAGGTTGATGAATGGAGTTGGAAGAGTTGATTGCTTGGTGAATATGTTTTAAAATGGATTTTAATTGTTGGTGGTTTTTTTTGTTTTTTGTTTTTTTGTTTTTTTGTTTTTTTTTTTCTGCTTTTGCCTGAAAGGTCTTTTCTAGCAAAGGTCATAACTTCAGAAGTCTGAAGCAAAATCAGCACAACGGGAAGTTCCCTGCAGTAAACAAGCATGGTGGGGGAGCGAGGGGTGTGGGGTCCGGATGCGGACACCGCCTTCTGCCACACTGTGTTTGAGGGTGGGTGGTCCTCCGGGCTGTTTCCCAGAATTCCTAGAGTCCAGTGGAGTGACACTGAAGACAGGAAGCGAGTTAGCTAGAACGGTTTCTTTGTTTTGCACTAAAATGACCTCCGCTGCTGGTGCTAAGGTGTACTCTTGTGCTGCTGGAACCTGGAAAACCAGCTACAAAGCACAGTGGGAGCTTTGTCTGCACTTGGCCTCCATGCAGGTCGTACACATTTGAGCGTCACATCCTCACATGGCACACGTCTGTGGCTGCACCGTCCACGGGCAGAGAGTTCCCTCGTCGCCTCTGCATGCCAGTGCAGATGGAGACGTCTGTGTCCCGCCCCAATGGATGCGGCTCTTGTCCCCTGCCCCTCCTCCATGCCGACCCCTCCCCCCTTCTCTCAGGTATGTCCGTCAGACCATCAGCACTTCCCACGCAGTTTTCCTTCTTGAGAGTTCGGAAGGCACGCAGGCTACACTTTTTCAGCATCCTTAGGTGTCTGCAGAGAGGATCTTCGGGCTTCCTGGTCTGTGATGTTGGTGGAGCTGGAACACGATGGTCATTGTGCAGCCTGTGTGATAATGAAGTCTGTAAATAAGGTAAACGCCAATTAGCAGGGGACTGGTTAGGCCAAGCCTCAGCAAGCCCTGTGTAAATCGCCAGATAGGCAGGACCCCAGCCACGTATGGCCCCTGCTTTGACTCCTTGTTTTCTTGTTTGCCTGTGTTTTACAACCATTAAAAAATGTAAAAACTATCCTCAGCTTCCAGAGGAATGGTCCTTGAACTAGATTTTGCTCGAGGACCTGCTAGGTTAAACTGTGCTATAGCCATACAATATGACACTATATTGTCATTAGAGCAGTTTTATGTGACAGCATTAAATGAGATGGCAAATATTGATGCCATGTATTTAAATGAAAAAACATCAATGCATGTCACAAAACATGGAAAATACAATTTCCGTTTTTTTTTTTAAAATGTTTATTTGTTTTGAGAGAAAGAGGGAGAGAGCGTGAGGAGGGAGGGGGAAAGGCAGAGAGAAGGAGAGACAGAATCCCCAGCAGGCTCCATGAGCCTGACTCGGGGCTTGATCTCACCAATGGTGAGATCGTGATCAGAGCAGAAATCAAGAATCCAATGTTTGACTGATTGAGCCACCCAGGTGCCCCCAATTTCGATTTTTCAAGAAGAACCCCTCCTTAAAAACATTTGTGTACACGGGTGCCTGGGTGGTTCAGTAGGTTGAGCGACCGACTTTGGCTCAGGTCACGATCTCACGGTTTGTGAGTTGGAGCCCCGTGTCGGGCTCTGTGCTGACAGCTCGGAGCCTGGAGCCTGCTTTGGATTCTGTGTCTCCCTCTCTCTCTGCCCCTCCCCCACTCATGCTCTGTCTATGTCTCAGAAATAAATAAACATTAAAAAAAATTTGTGTACAAATATGCAAAAAAAAAAAAAAAAAAAAAAAGACTGAACAGAAACCCAATCTTAACACCATCTCTGGATGGAGGCACTGCAGCCAGCAGGGGTCACTAATGTGCGAGGGGACACCTGCACTACAGAAGCCACCATGGAATGAAACATCAGCTGGCTTGTCTCTGTCTGCTCGGCCGCCCTAACAGAACACAACAGACGGGGTGGCTTGTAAGCAACAGACACTTACTTACTGCTCACAGTTTGGGCTGGAAGTTTGGGCTCTGGTGAAGGCCCCCTTCTGGGTTGCAGACAGCTGCCTTCTTGCTGTGCCCTTACATTGTGGGAAGAGGGCTAGCTAGCTCTTGGGGTTCCTTTGATGGGGGCGCTGATCTCATTTATGGTCCCCTCCCCCCATAACCTTGCACCTCCCAAAGGCCCCACCTCCTAACACGGTCACCTTGGGATGAGGGTTTCAACGTATGCATCTGGGGGAGACGTGTTCAGTCCATGCACACCCCTCCATGTTAATACTTATTGTCTCTGGTTCTGGGCCCCGGAGCAGAAAGTCTGCGTTTTGGTTCCTCTGAGCCTTTGAGAAAGACTCTAAAGGATGTTGACTTAGATCCGAGGCACCACGGAAATTTCCTGTGGAGGTCGTTAGAGGTTTGTGGTTCGAATTTAAACATGGTGCTACCTCATCAAAATAAATTCAGTATTGACCAAGGGTTTCAATATAGAAAGTGAAACCAAAAAATCACCAGAGGAAAACATTTTTTTGGTATGTGGTAAAATCATTTCTAAGAATGACAGAAGCCGTGAAGCTCATAAGAGAGAAGATTAATAAATACGTCGACTGATGACAATAGAAAACCGTAGAACAAAAATGCCGTAAATAACATCAAAAGACAAAGTATGAGATGAAAAATATTTGCAACACATCAGACAAAAGTGTATTCTCCTTTTTTTTTTTTTAATGTTTATTTATTTTTGAGAGAGAGACAGAGCATGAACGGGGGAGGGTCAGAGAGAGAGGGAGACACAGAATCTGAAACAGGCTCCAGGCTCTGAGCCATCAGCACAGAGCCCGACGCGGGGCTCGAACTCACGGACCGCGAGATCATGACCTGAGCCGAAGTCGGACGCTCAACCGACTGAGCCACCCAGGCGCCCCTGTATTCTCCTTAAATGTAAAGAAAGCTCAGATCTATAAGATGGACAATGCACTCGAAAATCAGCAGAGACTTGGAAAAGACAGTTCAGGCAGGGAAATACTGATGGCCAGTCAGCATGGCCAAATTCACAACTTCACTACTAATTCAAGGACTGTTTCTCAAGAACAGTAATACCGTTTCCCTCCATCTGATTGGCAAAAATGCTAGAGCCTCACACAACCCAGTGCTGGCAGGTGTGCTCTCAAGTACACCAGCGGAGGGGGTACATAACTCCAGCTCTTTGAAGGTCATTTTGACGTGGTTTGTCAGAATTTAAAAGGCATTGTTGCTTCAAGGAGCAGTTCCCCTGCTGAAATGTTTTCTGTGGCTGCCCGCAGAGCCGTGCACAAATACATACACACACCTCTGTTCGCTGTAGCGTTTTGTGTGACAGCAATTCAGGCGTCTGTCGGTAGGGGGCCAGTTCCAGGAGGTTTTATTACGACCAAGACACGGAACATGGCGTAGCCATTAGGAACAAGCTCCAAAAATGTTAGGTGAAAGCCAGCAGGTTGGTTTGCAGTAGTATGACATGACCTTGCGAATTTAAAACATTAACGCCTTCCTGCGGTCAACAGAGATGACCTTTGCTGTGGGGCGTGAGGAGCCCTTGTTCTTTTGGCTTCTGCCTCCTTTTTGTATGCGTGGATTCTACAGTTTAAAAAATGACTTTCTGTTATTGAAGGATTTGGATGTCACAATCCCCCCAAACAAACACCTCTCAGTGGATCAGAGACTTGGGACGACCCTGAGGCTGGTGCTCCCGGAATCTAACACCAGCTGCTAGGGGAAACTGAACAAACACAAGGAAGCCAAGGAAGCCAAGGAAGCCAGGCTCCCTTTGGCCCAGAGCGAAGGTTCCCTTTAATGATCTAGAAATTTTTATATTAATGTCAAGCATGGATAGTATATTGCACCGTTATCTGTAATAAGAAAATGAGCCATTAATAGTTTATAGTGGGAGTACGTCTACCAAGCTCCAACTTACCCTAAAAGAATTTAACCGCAAGTTGATATAAAATTGCTGAACCAATAGTCCTGTGAATTAGAATTCTAGGAGCTCTTGTGCTCTGTGATGAGTGTATGTGTGCATGTGAGTATATGTGCATGTTTTGGGGATGGTGGTGGAATAGTATCGAGGTGGGAATTTAGAAAATGTGCTCAATGTGGGACTGAGATAAGAAGTGTACTGAAATATTGAAGGAAATTAACCCAATAGCTAAGAGGTGCTATGAGTGTGTGTGTGTGTGTGTGTGTGTGTGTGTGCGCGTGTTTTCTCCCAGCAAGGAGGATTCAGAGGAGAGGTCCTATCAGTATTTTTAAGCAGGGCATTTAAGAGAATAGTTGTGGTGCCCAGGGTAACACTCATTAACAAACCTCAAACATCAGCTGACAGCGTGGTGAGAGTACCTCCCGCTTGGTGCATCATAGGTGGTGGGGCCTGTCCATGTGGTGACTCGGGCTCCAGGCGTCTTCCGCTTTCGAAACTGCATTTCGACATAGGACTTCCAAGGAAAGGAGAGGGCAGAGCAGGGACGCAGGCCACTCCCACCCACGGCCACTGACCAGGGCTGGTCACGTGGCTCCAGGCCACTTCCAAGAAGTCTAGAACACAGCGCACCTGTGAGCGGATCTTACCCAAATGTCTGTGGCATCTGGGTTTGTGCTCTCAGGGCTTGAATTCTGAGGAAACGCAGACAGCTAAAGACCTAAGACTGTGTTTTCTTTCTTTTTTAAGTTTAAATTCAAGTTAGTTAACATATAGTACAGTAATGGTTTCAGGAGTAGAATTTAGTGATTCATCACTTACTTATAACACCCAGTGCTTGTCACAAGTGCCTTCCTCAATGCCCATCACCCATTTGGCCCGTCCCCACCCCCACCCTTCCTCAACCCTGTTTGTTCCCTGTATTTAAGAGTCTCTTTTGGGGTCACCTGAGTGGCTCAATGAGTTAAGTGTCTGACTCTTGATTTTGGCTCAGGTCATGATCTCATGGTTGAGACTGAGCCTTGCATCAGGCTCCATCATGAGTGTGGAGCCTGCTTGGGATTCTCTCTCTCTTCTCTCTCTCTGCCACTCCCCTGCTCATGCTGTCTCTCTCTTTTTTCTCTCTCTCTCAATAAATAAAGATTTCAAAAATGCATAGCGTTTGTCTCTCTCTCTCTCTGTTTTTATCTTATTTTTCCTTCTCTTCCCCTATGTTCATCTGTTTTGTTTCTTAAGTTCCACATATGAGTGAAATCATAGGATATTTGTCTTTCTCTCACTGACTAATTCGATTAGGGTAGTACACTCTAATTCCATCCACATTACTGCAAATGGCAAGATTTCATTCTTTTCAATTGCCAATTCCGTTGTATATATATACACCACATCTTCTTATCTATTTATCAGTCTATGGACATTTAGGCTTTTCCCACAATTTGGCTATTGTTGATAGCACTGTTATAAACAATGGGGTGTGTATGTCGCTTCGAATCAGCATTTTGTACTCTTTGGATAAGTACCTAGTAGTGTAATTGCTGGCTCATAGGGTAGTTCTATGCATAGGGTCTCTTATGGTTTGTCTCTCTCTGTTTTTTTTTTTTTTTGAAGAACTTTTTGAGGAACCTCTATACTGTTTTCCAGAGTGGTTGCACCAGTTTGCATTCCTACCAACAGTGCAAAAAGGGTCCCCCTTTCTCTGCATCCTTGCCAAAGTCTGCTGTTTTCTGAGTTGTTAATTTTAGCCATTCCGACCAGTGTGAGGTGGTATCTCATTGTGGTTTTGAATTGCATTTCCCTGATGATGAGAGTTGTTGAGCATCTTTTCATGTGTCTGTTGGCCATCTGGATGTCTTCTTTGGAAAAGTGTCTGTTCATGTCCTCTGCCCATTTCTTCAGTGGATTATTTGTTTTTGGGGTGTTGAGTTTGATAAGTTCTTTATAGATTTTGGATACTAACCCTTTATCTGATATGTTGTTTGCAAATATCTTCTCCCATTCTGTCAGTTGCCTTTAGTTTTGCTGATTGTTTCCTTCACTGTGCAGAAGCTGTTTATCTTGATGAGGTCCCAATAGTTCATTTTTGCTTTTGTTTCCCTTGCCTTTCGAGACATGTCTAGCAAGACACGTCTTGCTGCAGCTGAGGTCAAAGAGGGTGCTGCCTGTGTTCTCTTCTAGGATTTTGATGGTTTCCTGTCTCACATTTAGGTCTTTCATCCATTTTGAGTTTATTTTTGTGTATGGTGTAAGAAAGTGGTCCAGGTTCATTCTTTTGGACATCACGGTCCAGTTTTCCCAGCATCACTTGCTGAAGAGACTGTCTTTATTCCATTGGATATTCTTTCCTGCTTTGTGAAAGATTAGTTGGCCATATGTTTGTGGGTCCATTTCTGGTTCTCTATTCTTTTCCATTGATCTGAGTGTCTGTTTTTGTGCCAGTAACATACTGTCTTGATGACTACAGCTTTGTGATGCCCCCAGCTTTGGTTTTCTTTTTCGAGATTGCTTTGGCTATTCAGGGTCTTTTCTGGTTTTATGCAAATTTTAGGATTGTTTGTTCTAGCTCTGTGAAGAATGCTGGTGGTATTTTGATAAGGATTACATTAAGTGTATAGATTTATTTGGGTAGTATAGACATTTTAACAATATTTGTTCTTCCATTCCATGAGCATGGAATATTTTTCCATTTCTTTGTGTCTTCTTGAATTTCTTTAATAACCTTTCTATAGTTTTCAGTATACAGAACTTTTACCTCTTTGGTTAGGTTTATTCCTAGGTATCTTATGGTTTTTGGTACAATTGTAAATGGGACTGATTCCTTGATTTCTCTTTCTGATGCTTCATTATTGTTGTATAGAAATGCAACAGATTTTTGTACATTGATTTTATACCCTGAAACTTTGCTGAATTCAGGGATCAGTTCCAGCAGTTTTTTGCTGCAGTCCTTTGGGTTTTCCATGTGGAGTCGCATGTTGAAGACCCGAGACTGTGTTTTCTATGACAGTTGAAAACAGTCACATTTTACAAATTCCTGATTTATTACCTGTGACTCCTCGTTTGTCTTTAGAAAATACTGTCAAGAGTTTTTACTTATGATTTCTCTCAAACACACTTTTCATCCTCTTTTTATTTTTTTATTTTATTCATCCTTTTTAAAAAAGTAGTTTCCAACGTATTTACCAAACCTGGAGTCACTTTAAATATTCCCATCGACCTGTTGCATTTCACTTAGTGAGCAGAAAGCTAACGGCTCTCTCCGACTGGGGAAGAGCCCAGAGACCTGGGGCACCAGCACTCCTGAACACCATGATCCTTGGCTTCGTTGGGGCTGGACCAGCTATGATTATCTGCCGTTCTAGTGGCCCTCCTGCATTACAGAGAGAGCCCTGGGGCAGGGCAGCACTTGTGCTTTGATCTAGGCTCCCCCCAAACTCAGGAAGTGGCTTTTGGCAGGTTGCTTAACCTCCCAGGTCAGTCCTGTGATGTAAAAAATATCAGGAGAACAGGTGCCCTTGTTTCCAATTGCTTTTGAGCATCTCTGCTGGGACGGGCTGGGAAAGTCTAGGTTCATGGCTCATGGGCTGCTGGACTATGCATGCCTCTGTCACCAGAACTAACAGATCCCTCTTCTTTACTGGGATTCTGCATACCATTTTATTGAACAAAATATCCCACTAGTGTGAAAACCACTGGGGGCGGGGGGGGCGGTTGGGTATTAAGAGCCCACCAAGCTCTGAGCCTCTGATTCAGAAGCACACTATTCTTTTAGTTGATGGTGTCTCTTCTTCCTGGTTTTGGCTGCCCAGCTTCTGGTTTTTCCTAGCACTTCATGGGTCTCCTAGATGGACAGGTAGGTGGGGGCAGTGGCCCAAAGGACAATACAGATAATCCTCTGGTGACCATGGTGAGGGGTTGGAAGGAAGGAAGACGACAAAATTATTTGCAAAAATAAAGGCTTTGGGATATGAACGGATGTTCTAGCGTGTGCCCCTGCTGCCTATCTGGAGAAGGAGAGCCGCCCAGCCCCGTGTGCAGAGAGCACGGCAGGAAGCCTGGTGCGTGACTGCTGGAGAAGCAGTCAGAAGGCTCCAACTGGCTCCCCATCCCCAGCCACTAGTCTGCCATGTATCCTAAGAGTTACATAATTAATCTCCTTGGCTCTTGGGACAAGGGGCACTGCTGAGAGGGATGGTGGCCTCCCCATACACTTTCACAGCATCCAACCCCGGGACATGTGTCAGAGCGGCTGGGCGATTGAGGCTGGTGGACGGTTAGGATGGGACCAGCAAATTATGATGGAAATCCTGACAGTGAGATGAGGGCAGGGATCCCTGCTCCAGGGATGTGGAGGGTGGGATGGTACAGGTGGGGCTGGGGGCTGGTGGGGTGGGCTGGCATCACAGTCCTGGAGCCAACGGGAGGCATATGGCAAAGATGCCCATCAAAGGGCTTCTTGATTATCTTGTTATGCAGGTGTGGAAGCCTGGGAAACCTGTGTCCTGGTAAGGATAGCAGGATAGCCCAGGGCCTCATGGAAGAGAGAAGAGCTGTTTCCAGGGATTCGGGTCCTCAGCATGAAGTGTGAGCATAAGATGAAAGTCTAACCCCAGTGATTCCTTCCTTCCTTCCTTCCTTCCTTCCTTCCTTCCTTCCTTCCTTCCTTCCTTCCTTCTTTCCTTTGCCCTTCCTTCCTTCCTTCCTTCCTTCCTTCCTTCCTTCCTTCTTCTCCTCCTTCTCCTCCTTCTTCTTGTTTTAAGCCGGCTTCATGCCCAGCCCGGAGCCCAATGCAGGGCTTGAACTCAAGACTCTGAGATCAAGACCTGAGCTGAGATCAAGACTCAGGCTCTCAACTGACTGACCTGGGTGCCCTTGATTTCTTCCTTCTCAACTGCAGTCAGTGAACCACGAGTGGGTTAATTTGTGTACTGCTTTCTCAGTGTCTTCAAAAATGAAAATTGCTTGTCTCTCAGTCCTGTGATGGAGTCTGCGGATTTGAAAGAGGAGCCGCTGAAATCAGCTGCTGGCTGGCGCCTGGCTCTGCGCTGCGGCTTCCAGGGAGCTGGCCAAACACTCGCTGCAGAAAAGTGTGGGGAGGCCGGGCCGCTGGGCCCCCTCTTCCGCGGCGGAGCAGGTCCTGACCCATTATTCTCCCCTCGTACATCTCAGCGCCTTCCCCAGCACCACCGCCCTGCGACCTCTCCACAGTTGCCACCACCAAGATCAGCTTGAAAGTTCGGAGAGAAACGTAGTCTCGAGTCTGTGCTGCTCATTGTGACCAGTCTTCGGTGGGCCCAGCCTCTTACTGCTCAGTCTTCAGAAATCAGGCAAACTCAGAAAATGTCAAACCTCTACATGTTGATGGTGAGGATGTGTCACAAGTGTGATGCATTAGACGCCTCAGGACATTTGCTCCCTTCATTTGAAAGGTTAGGCTTCATATGAAAATAATAAAGAAGTCCCCAAAGGCCAGGAATCATTTTTAGAAAAAGCATTTGACCAAACGTTCTCTCATGATAAGAACGATCAACGAATGAGGTATAGACGGAATTCGACTGCTAAAGCCCTAACGTCACACTCAGGGTGGGCACCTAGACCAAGAACGGGCAAGGTGCCTGCACTCACTGCCCCATTCCACACAGTGCTGGGTGTCCAAGCAGAGCCCGCAGGCACGGCAAAGAAAAAAGAGGCATCCAAACCGGAAAAGAAGTAGGTTGGCCCTGTCTGTGGATGACGTGATTCCGTATGTAGAAGACCCTGAAGACCCCACAAGATGCTATTGGAAGTAACACATGAGTTTAGTAAAGTGGCAGGACACCAAAGTCAGTTGCATTTCTGTATACTAACAGAGAACCACCTGACAAGGAAATTAAGAAAACAATCTCATTTACAATAGCATTCAAAAGAATGAAATACTCAGGAACTAATGTTTTTGTAGAAATAGAAAAAAAATCCTAAAATTTATATGGGTCCAGAAAAGACCCAGAATATCCAAAAACAATCTTAAGAAAGAAGAACAAAGCCGGGAGCATTACACATCCAGATTTTGAGATACACTGCACGGCCTGTGGTGAGGGACAGGGCCTACCTGAACGAGCTTACAGGCTGCGTGGGAAACGGCCTGTGCTTGGAAGGAAGCTAGCTATCCCCGTGCTCCCGTCACCCGTGTGTGCGATGTAGCAGCCACGCTATTTTCTCGATGCTCCAAATCCTCCTGATGCTCAACTCGGGAACTGCTAATCTTCTGGATTCCAAGAGTTTACGTGTTTGTGAGCTATTACCTCTTGCAAGGATGAGGCACAGAATCATGTGTTGATCCTTTAGAGCTGGGCCAGCATTGAAGGGAGAGATTCCGAGGACACTTTGTTCTTCAGGCCACCCACAGTTTGATGTTGGGCAAAGGAAAGTCACATTCCTCCTCATGGGAGGCTGACAAGACCGCTGGAATGCCCCGAGAGAGGCCTGCTATCCGCTGGCCTCCCCACGGGCCACCCGCATCCAGACAGCTCATCACACTCCTGAGGCGGCATCTCTGAGCTCCTCCAGGCTTGCGCCTCAAAACTGCCATTTTGACTTAATTATAGATGGCGTCCATCTTAGGAAGTGAAGGAGAACATTCTCCCCCAATTCCTGCAGGGGGGCCAGCAAGGCACCCAGAGGACCTGACTTGGTGAACCAGAACGCCACGGATGCCAGCTCCCCGCTCCCCAGGGCTGGGGGCTGCAGACAGACCGGTGGACAGGGATCTCGTCCAAATCCTCGTCATGGCCTCGGGTGTGCCAGGGCCCTGCTGAAACCACAAATCCTATAAAAATCTCCCTCATACACTCTGTCTCTTGATGAGAAGATTCAGAACAGGGCTCCAGCCACTGCCCTTCAGTTTGGGTGTCCGTGGTGTCGGAAGGGCCAGCTGGCTGTCATTGGAAGCCATAGCCCCGGGAGACCCCTGACAAGGTGGGTGGAGGATGACAAGGCACCGTCCAAACTCACCCTCTTCGGGAGGTATGGTGGGTGTGTGTTCTGAAGCACAGTCTGGGTCCTGGATGTGTCACTCGGTTATTTACTTGGACTTGTGGGTGTTGTCTTGTGAATCTAGGGTGGAACTTCTGATAGAGAGAGAGTCTTGAGTTTGCTACACTTATAGTTGTGGATTGAAAGTGTTCCCCACATGTCCTTTGATCTCTGGTTGGCGTAGTGCTTGAAACCATCAGGCAGACCTTCCTGCAAAAATTTTCTTCCTCTGCATCTGAACCTCAGAAGGAGGTGGCCCTCCAGAGTCACCGTCCCCCGCATCTGCCCGCACCCAGCCCCGCGGGGCTCTCGTAAACCTTGTGCTTGCCCTCGAGGGGCTGAGAGCCCCTGAGGGAGGTGAAGAGAATGAATCGACACCCGGCAGCCGAGGACTCTTAAAGACACTGAGGTGTCAGGCCCCGAGAAGAGTGAGGGTGACAGAAAAATATGCACACGTGAGGCAGGGCTGGAGTTAAGCTTGAGGCCGGGTCTTCCTGGGTCAGGGGACAGGGAAGGACGGCAGCATGGTGCCCCTCCAAGGGCCCAGGGTCCAGTCTGCTGGAGCCCAGGCCCCCAGTGTGTGCGGCTCTGGTGCGGATTGCGGCCCCTCGGTGTTCTTGGGGCAGGTTACGGGGGTGGGAATGCTGTGTGAGGGGTCCCGCCGGGGGCTCCTCAGTGACGTCTGCCCTGGAGTGGAAGACAGGGAACATGTCTGGCCAGCAGGGCTGTGTCCCTGCAGAGAGCTTAGGGCATGCACGTGAATGCCACGCCGGAGGCAGGCTCAGGGGGGCCATAGGGTGGGGAGGATGACGTGCGACAGGCAGACGTGCAATGCCTTTGGTTCTGTAGTTCTGGGTTGGATTCTTAAAAATGAGGCATCTGAAGAGTGACGCGTCAACAAACAGGCGGGCGGTGCGTATTGACCACACGGAGGGGCGGATTCTTCCTGTGACTCTGTCATTGGCACTCAGGGGTGGATGTGGGCCGGGTTGCCTCAGCGCCCTCCTGCTCAGGACACCTGCACAGCCTCACCTGTTCTGGGGTCTGAAGCAAGTGTTGAACCCTCGGGCTGGGGTGTGTGCTCTTTCAGAAGGCGTAGCCTTGTTCAACGGCAAAAGCAAGTCCATACAAAGAATCTTACTATGAATTTATTTAATGCTCTTTCGGAGTTGAGGTAGGTAGGTGGTTACTTACCAATTCTTCCACGATTCCTGCATCTTTCCCCCAGCCCCGGGAGTTATCAAGGCAACACGAGCCCTTTGTCACAGCAGAAGAGCCCTGTTGTCATGTGTCCCCTGAAGGTGGCACCAGACTGACCCCATTCTAACCTTGGGCGAATGGCTTTGGGTAAAAGAGAAGGAGGGATTTCAGGGGACAAGCCACGTGTAGGTGCCTAGAGGTGTCATAATGGGGTAGACAGAGTGGGACAGGTGGAGAGACCAGCCTGGCCCCTGCAGTGAGAAAGGGGTGCACCTGGGCCCGATGGGGTGGACCCTTCAAAGCAGGATGCCCCAGACGGCTGGCCTGCCCTGTGGCCACGGAGAGGGGGGCCTCCTCCCTGGGCTCATCTCCTCAAGAGCAAACAAACAGGGTGGGCTGGCTAGGGTCTAAGCTTCCCTCCAGATCAAAAGTGCCGATCATGAAGGGCTGACAATGAGTCCACGACCCCAAAAGGGTGAAAGGCCATCTTTCTCCCAAATCTCCCTTTTTACGTTTCTCCTCTAGGGAGGCAGACTTCTAGGGCTGAAGCCACGGGGTTGCTCGCATTCTGTGTGAAATCTGTTAGACTCTGGCCCCTCTGCCCCCTGGCCCGAGAATGCTCACGATCTCACCTCGGCCTGCCATGGGGGGAGCTGGGGTTTCTTCTCCAGAGACAATAAAACCCTAGGAGGAGGTATCTATATGTTGGAAATAGGTAGGCAAATACCGAAGGCTTTGACATGAGGCAGAGAGACTGAAATAAACCAACTAAAAATGATCCCAGGGAAAGCAAAGATAAACACAAGAACAGATGCGTTCTTCAAAAGGTTTGAGAGTATGCTAATAAATAAGAACACGATGCCACACACAGAAAATAATCCGGGAATGGAGAAGGGCTCCTGGAAATCAGAGACATGATTTACGAAATGAAAGATTCAGTGGAAGCGCTGGGAGGTAACGTAAGGAAACGTCCTGGAAAGTAGAGCAAGATGACAGGACACCTAACAATATCTAACTAGTAGGAATTATGGAAAACGATGGAAAAAAGGAAGGGAGAAATATCAAAGAAATGTAAGAAAAGTTTCCCAGAGTTAAAGGACGCAAGTCTCCGGATTAACTGGGCCTTCCAAGTGAATGCAAAAAAAAACAAACAAACAAGAAAACTCAAACCTAGGCAGACATCTAGCATCATTAGGTTTCCGAGCACCAAGAGTCAGGAGAAGACCCTAGAGAGTCCCGGGGGTGGAGGGCAGAGGGACTGATGGAGGGAGGTGAGATTCAGGTTGGTAGTGATTCTCAGCGGCCACAGTGGCACAGGCATCACTTGGGAGAAGGCTTTGCTAGTTCTAGAAGGAATGGTTTCAACCTGAAACAAAGGCAGGTCACCAATGAGATGTAATGGTAGTCGCTTCACATAATCATAATCTCAGGTAATTTTTTTTCTGATGTGCTCTTTTTCAGAAAGCTACATGAGGATGTAACCCAAGAAAACCAGGTAGAAAAAGTCAAGAGAAAAGACTGGGGCCCCAGGAACTAGCTGACCCTTGAAGAGAGGCCTGACAGCAAATCAGGTCCCTGGGATGACGAGTGGGTAGATGGGGCGCCCTGGGGGTGGGGGGGGGGGGTGGGGATCTGGGAGAGGGAGAGGAGAAAAGTCTCTCCAGATGATCTGACTGCTCAGTGTAGTCGAGTTTGTAGAGAAAATTAAGAATACACAGGCATGGCCAGAGCAGTGTAGAAGCTATACAGCAATGGAAAATTAATCATAATGCTATGCTCAGCTTTACAATGAGCTTTACATTGTTAGAGCGTCAATGCTGATTGTGCTCATTAAAATCAGGATTTACTTGTCGGTAGTGGAAGGAAAGTTAGGAGGTCTATGAAAGCCAAACCTTTTCATTTAAACAGAAGTCGGTATTTACAATCGATCAGTGGGAAGTCCCATTTTTAAGACTGTCCTCTGGAAATGTGTCAAGTACCAGAAAACCTGGGATGAGGCTCGAGAGTGTCTGCTTTGGGAACCTGTAGAGGAGATGTGATTCGCACCATTTGATATTTCTGATCATGTGTGTACTTGGCATCGATTACCACGACCCGGTCATCCTGATACTGTTGTTATTTTGTCTTGAGTTCTGCCCCCTGGAGGCTGTGGCAGCCCTCCGCTCTTGGCACCTAACTGAGCCCGTGTCTCCCAGGTGGTACAGCTGGCCTTTCAGCAAACATCTGTCTCCCCACCCCCGCCCGCCAAGGGGAGGCCTCACCTGGCTGTGAGCCTGTGGCCTGGGCTCTGTGGCAGGCACAGCTGCGCTCCTGTGTCTTCTAGGAGGAAAGCAGGGGGTGGGGAGGTGACAGGCCTTTGTGCTGGCATGGTCAGGTGCCCCTGCCTCACAGCAGAGCCCTTTGACCCCAGTACCTGCTTCTCAGGTGAAGCTACACTTTGACCCCACGCTCGCTCAGGCGACTGTGCTCTCGCTTTCTACTCTAAACCCATTCTCTTACTCACAGGGAGATGGCCAGGACAGCCACCTCTGGGTTCAGCGCCTTGCTCTGCCACTTGCTGCCTGGGCACTTCGGGTCAGTTGCCTGTCCTCTCTGAGCCTTGGTGTCTCTGCCTGTAACATGGGGTAATCATAGCACGTGCAGCACAGACTGGGGTGATGAGTGTATTTCCTGCTATGTAGATGCCCTCGGCTGGTGTCACTGTTGACGTCACAGTTCTTGTGGAGCACCGTGAACAGTGGACGGTGTACACGTGGCCCCTCGTCCCACGGAGCCTACAGTCTCCGGGCCTCACCCTGTACGGGGCCAGTGAGGAGCAGTGCACCTGTGAATGGTCTGGTATTGGTGCGCTGATCCAGATGGAGGCCTTCCACTTGCAAGGCTCTGTTGGATCACTGACTCCAGAGAGGGGGTGGGCGGTGAGCTGGGGTGGGAGCCCCGTGGCTGGGAGGAGGCCAGTGTGGACGTGCCAACCCTGCTCGCTGCTTCCCCGTCGCTTCTGCTCAGTGGTCTTCCACGGGCCGTCCTGACGCCCTGCCGGCAGCTAACCCTCTTCCCACATCAGACTTTCATCTTGGTTTGGGATGGAAAATCGTCTCATGCCGTTCTAATTTTTCTTCACGCGATGATTTATAATGTAAGCTGAGAGCTTTGGATCATCTAGGCTCTTTTTGCAGCTCAAGAAAGCTGTTCTCTCTGAAGAAGCCTGCTCTTGAATAAGAAGCCTGGGGTTTTAAGACGCAACATCTGAGAGGAGATTTTAAAAAGTGATTTAGAACCCTAGTTGGCTTTGGTTCTAAGCTCTATGCAAGCTCCCCATCCCCCAACCCTCAGCTAGCAAATCCCATGGCTCATTTGGTTGCTGTGGGGAAACAGGGAATTTTTAAGGGAAAATAAGTTCTCTCATTTTATCATCTCCCCCCATAGTGAACCTTTGCATTCTGGTAAAGAATCTTTGCTTTTCCTAGCTACTTCCTTGTCCAAGATTATGAGAAACATGTCTCTGTTCTGAACTCCCCCATCCTGGAATAATAAAGAAGTCCCCAAAGGCCAGGAATATTTTTGAGAAAAAGCATTTGACCAAACATTCTTGCGTGAGAAGAATGATCAACGAACGAGGTATAGAAGGCACCCAGATTATGGCTCTTGGAGGTATGCCTTGTTTCTGGCTGAAGTTCACGCTCTCCTCCCCTGGTCAGTGGCCTGTGACCTAGCCTGTAGGAGGCAGGAGCACGTGAGAAGGCAGGGTTCTCATACCGAGTGCATGAGAAACACTGGGATAGCTTGTCAATGGTGTAGACTCCTGTCTGTGTCCCTCCATGTGAGGTAGTCAGTCTAGGATGGGTCCCAGGAACCCAGGCGATTCTTATCTTCGACAAATACCAATACATCTGGTGATGACTGGCCAACTCCAACAGAGCTTGTCACTTATGGAGTTTGTAGACAGCAGAGTCCCAGAAGTTGAGACCTGGAGCTAGATGTCGATGGTAGCCAACATCGGAGATGAGGTGGTGGTCCGTCAGGCGGCAGAGCAGGAAGAGTGACCCGGCAGGAAGGGAAGCAGAGACGATGGGGTCAGAGTGTGACAGTTCTAGACTTGCCTGCCGATCCCCCTAGCTGCTGTGGGGCTCCCGAGCTCTCCTCAACACCAGATGACACGTGAGCTCCTGTCACACAAGGTCGGTGGCTGTCGAAGCTCTTTCTGCCCAGATCTCCTTGTGCTCTCAATAAATTCATTAATCAGACCCTGAGCAGGTGTTTATCGCCTGCCGCTAAGGTATCTCCTACCTCATAAATGGATGGATTCGTCTCCATTGGGTCCAGTCGATCAGTTAGGAATGCTTTGGCTCCAAGTGACAGAATCTGATAAGTAAAGTCCTTTCGGTTTACTTACCTGGGCAGGAGTACTTATTCCCTATGGAAAGAGGTCTGGGAGAAGGTGGCTGCGGGCCCCGGCCTGGCGATTTGCTGATGCCAGGGCCGAATCCATGCAAGGTTGTCACATTTCCCCCATGATCACAAGTGACACATCTGTGTCGTAGGCAGGAAGACACAAGGAAAAGGTGTTTTATAAACTGGGTCGACATCTCCCATTAGCGACGTGAAGTCGAGGAGATTATTCTCAGTGGCGTGGGTGGGGCCTCTCTAATCACTAGAAGGACCTTAAAGCAAACACCAAGGTTTCCCTAAAGAAGATCTCCCTCAGGACTGTGGAACAGATATCTTGCCTTAGTGTCCAGTCTGCTGGCCTGGCCTGTGGGTTCTGGGCTTTTTGGCCCCATAATTGCATGAGCTGATTCCTTGAGATACCGCCCCCCCACCCCCACCCCATAGACAGTAAACACGGCAGGTAAGTAAACTGAAAGGGTTACGTCTGTTGGTTGATTTGTGTTTTCTGCAGCTATGACCAGAGGATTCACATTTCAGACGGTTTTCAGATGATTTAAACAGCCCAAAGCTGGCCCTCTGTGGTGCTACGTCTACTGCAGAGAGGAAATCTGAAGACTCGGCTTCAGGCGGAGCCACCTCCCCCCTCCAGCCTTGGCATCCTGTGTTCAAGTTGTGATGGATCCAGCCCCCGAGCCAAATGACAGGCCTCCAGTGCTGCAGACATGACTTTGGCCCTGCAGAAGCAAGGCAGACACCTTTTCAGAAAAACTGCCCTCTGTGGACCCAGAGAAGCCAGCCCTGTGAGAGGGGGGCGGAGTTTTTGATGTCAACGTTATGAAATGAGTTGTTCCAGAAAATGTTCTGCTATGTCGGTGTTGAGTGATCTCATAGCTATCAATGCAGGCCAAAACCCACCTTAGCAAATTGTTTTATAATTAGTTAATTCTGTGTGATCAACAAATGATTTATAATCCTTAGAATAGGGCACACTAATCCAAAAATCAACACCGAAAACCCTAGGAAAAGGACTCAAACAATCCTCGAACAGAATAGAAGTCGCCTACTTCTGGGGCCCGGCTTTCCTGAGATAAGAAGCAAGGCCTGAACCCCAGCCCAGCTGCCCCAACCAGCAGACCTAATGCCTCTCGTCCGCCCTCGGCCTGCTGAGCGGACAGGAGGGGAGCTGTGCTCTGCAGTGAGTCCTCAGGCTGGTGGGCAAGCCTCCCTGTGTCTAGAGCTCCGTGGTGAACAAGGGGTTAATTTGGCAGTCCCTTAGGACCCTCCATGGTAGAGTCAATGCAGGTTCCTTTCTATTCTTGGGAGACAGTTTTCTTGCTACTGTACCCCTGATGATGTTATTGTGGACGTACTAAAATTTATGGTGATAAGTTGGTAAGTGGTTTTTGGCCTGAAAACCTAACTCAAAGTGAAAAGTAAATTAGGGAAAGATATTTACTTGTAGATAATAGAACCTGAGCAGTCCTCCTCAATTTGTCCTCTGAAATTTTCATTACAATTCTGCTTAGAAAGTCATGTCTGTGTCAGTAGGTGGAGTTCGGCACAGGCAGGTTGGGCTCACCAATCTGGAGTCCTGGCTGCCAGCCCGACTCTTCCTTGGGTAGGATCGTATGGGTCTCTTGCTCTAGAAACCATCTGCGGCCTTCTTCCTTATTTACCACAGAAACTCTTCTGACTCTCCTGCCAAATACGCACCTCTGCTGGCCTGTCAACTTCTGAAGGCTCAGGAGAAGGAGACAGAGCAGAGCCTGTCAGGGTGTTGCTGGGCCCAATGTTTGGAGGGTCCATTTACTCACAGACTCTGCTGGAGCACGGATTCCTACCTTTGTTTCCCCAAATGGGCTTCTGGGCATTTCTGGGCATTCATGGTCTCTGAAACTGTGCCCCCAAGCCCCTACCTACATGTCATTTTTCTGGGGATGCCGTGTACAGTAAAACCTTGGTTTGTGTACAAAGTTCGTTCTGGAAACATGCTTGTGATCCAAAGCACTTGTATATCAAGGCAAATTGCCCCATAAGAAGTAATGGAAACTCAGATGATTTGTTCCAACCCCCAAAATATTCATATAAAAATAATTACAATATTATGGTAAATACAAATTAATTTCTAATTTTTTTTTTCAACGTTTATTTTATTTTTGGGACAGAGAGAGACAGAGCATGAACGGGGGAGGGGCAGAGAGAGAGGGAGACACAGAATGGGAAACAGGCTCCAGGCTCTGAGCCATCAGCCCAGAGCCTGACGCGGGGCTCGAACTCACGGACCGCGAGATCGTGACCTGGCTGAAGTCGGACGCTTAACCGACTGCGCCACCCAGGCGCCCCAATACAAATTAATAAAGAAAATACAAAATGTAAAGAAAAATAAACAAATTAACCTGCACTTACATTTGAAAGCCTTTGTGGCTGCTGTGAGGGAGACAAGAGAAAGGAGGGTTACTGTGTAGGACGACTTTCACTATCACAAACAGATGTTGACTACAGTACAGTGTCGATAAACTCTTGTCAGAGACTGCATTTAATGTAACTGACAATGAGGCAGCAGAAGAAAGGGTCTATATCTGCAGGCGGCCTAACCTAGAATGAAGGAGAGGACTGTCCATAGGTGATTGGCAGTGACAAAAAATATACTAGTGCCAGTTGTGGGCACCTTCCGGTGTTCTGAACAATCACCGATTTCTGCCAAACACCATGGCATGAGACCGAGCATGCGAGCATGGGAGACGATCACCCACAACCCCCCAGAGAGAGAGAGAGAGAGAGAGCCATTGGCTTAATTGTGATCACGTGACGTTTGGCATCATGTACGACTCGTATTGCAAGACATCACTTGTTTATCAAGTTAAAATTTATTCGAAATGTCTGCTCGTCTTGTGGAACACTCGTGGAACAAGATGCTCACAATCCAATAGGTTATGGCTGGCTTGCCTTCGTCAGGGATTTCGGTTTCTTACAAAGGCAGGTACTGCTAGAAATGTCTTCGCCCATGACCTTGGAAAGGAAGCGTGAATCAGAAGGATGCTGACCCTTTCTGAGTTGGGGCAAGGGTGAATGGGAAGGCCAGAGGGAGGTGTAAATTCATGAGGAAAACATACGGAAGCATCAGAAAAATCATCTCCCTTCTTCCTCAGGATTTAACCATTTTCTTTTTTCTCCGAACTTAGGGAAAAATATTTTCTACTCGAATCTTCAAATGTTTCTTTTGCTTCAAATCTTTACACGTATAATTAATTCAAAAAATATTAATGGAGTGTCTCCTGTGTGTCAGGCACTCTTATAAACTCCAGGGCAAAGAAAAAGTCCTGCTCTCATGGAACTTGTATTTTGGGTGGGTTGACCAACAAAACACAATTATTTTATGAGTAAACCAAGTAATGAATAAGAGTTGTTTTTTTTTTTTTTTTTTAATGAAGATGCCAGACATTCTTTCTCTCTCCTTCCTCTCTTCTTATTTGTTTCTTTTTTCATTCCCCTTTTCCTCTTTTTCTTTTAGAAACTGGCTTTAGACCTATAAACTGAACTCTGGGCAAGAACCTTCCTTTATAAAGAAAGCTTGAAAAAGCATTGTCCAGCTCTAGTGTTTCACCCAAGTTGTGGAGTTTTTGAATTGTCTTGAAGCGTGACTTTGCTGGCAGGAACTCGAGTCCTGGGAGGGGACTGTGCTGTCCCGGGGAAGGAGCAGGCCGGGGAGAAGGCCTGGGAACCCAGCGGTCTTGGTGGTGCCTCAGCCACTCATGAGCCACATTTCCTTCTAGAATGATCTGGAGAGAACCACATCCTCAAGATCTGCTCCTTGTTTGGTTGTAAGTGGTCTTTGAGGAATACGCAAACCAAAGCAGACAAACCTTGCACTGGAGATGCCCCAACAGGGCTGCGTTTCCCCGAGGACAGTTTATTTTTTGATTTACAGGCCTGTAGAGACCGCTACCTTTTCCCAGGAGGCCAGGATGGGTGCCGGCCCCCGGCACTGGTGTGTTCCCTCAATGTCCGCTCTCCCGTTGCAAAGCCTGGAGTGTTGACAGGGGTGGAGCCGAGCCCCAGCCCCTTGGTGGGGACTGAACACTTCTCTCTGTCCTCTGTCACTGTGTTCACACGCGGGTTGGTAAGCCGTGTCGTGTCCTCTAGCAGCGCTTTGGAGGGGCCCTTGGACACAGCAGCCAACATCGGAGCCGCCAGACTCCGGGGGCACTCTGACCTCTAAGTGCTGTTCTCTGCTTTCTGGTAAAGAGGCCCACGGAGCCCAAACCATCCCCTCTCACGCTCTGCAGTGACGGCTGAGGAGCTAGATTTACATTATTTTTTCAACAAAGATTAATAATCGTTAGATGCTGAAGTAGAGAAACAAAGCAGCAATTAAGTCTCCACTCAGAAATGTTTTCCCAGCCTTTCCCATCGTGAGACGTTGGCTGCAGCCTCTTGTTGTCAGAAGATGAAGTGGGTCAAGCGAGGCATGAAGCCAAGCCCAGCCTGGTGTGCCAGTGTCCCTCCCTGGGTTGGGGTGCACCGCCCTCCTATGTCACTGTCATCAGCGCTCCAGGCTCCGACCAGCTTTACGAGGAATGGGAGGGAGCCCTCCCCCTGAAAAATAGAGAGGCCAGTATGCCTGCCGGACGGAAGGGGGCTATGCTCAGAAGTCCCCCTGTGAAGCCTTTTGGATGCCCGAGCTGAGGAGGACTGGGAGTCGGTGTCACCAAAACCCCCAGTTTGTGCCTGTGGGAAACGAGGCGCCAGGGCACCTGTTGTGGGAAACTTCCCTCAGAGGCTCAGGGGCCAGTGCCGCTTCAATGAGCGTGTGTCCCTGGCTCCCTGGTGCTCAGGATGGCCCAACTCCGGGGCCCTTCAGATCTAGGAGTCAGGAGGCCCCACGTCAC
This sequence comes from Leopardus geoffroyi, assembly GCF_018350155.1. Classification (NCBI taxonomy): domain Eukaryota; kingdom Metazoa; phylum Chordata; class Mammalia; order Carnivora; family Felidae; genus Leopardus; species Leopardus geoffroyi. The sequence continues at coordinate 169,447,928 of NC_059331.1, forward strand.
AGCAGTGGCACGCCGTCAGGTGCACAAAAACACTGACGAAAGGCTTTTTTCTCAAAGGACCCACCGTCCTCCCTGCCTCCACCCGCCATCCTCCCTGCCTCTACCCACCGTCCTCCCTGCTTCCATTGTCCTCCCTGCTTCTACCCACCGTCCTCCCTGCCTCCACCCGCCATCCTCCCTGCCTCCACCCGCCATCCTCCCTGCCTCCACCCGCCGTCCTCCCGGCTTCCACCCGCCACCCTCCCTGCCTCCACCCGCCATCCTCCCTGCCTCCACCCGCCGTCCTCCCGGCTTCCACCCGCCACCCTCCCTGCCTCCACCCGCCGTCCTCCCTACTTCCATTGTCCTCCCTGCTTCTACCCACCGTCCTCCTTGCCTCCACCCGCCGTCCTCCTGGCTTCCACCCGCCACCCTCCCTGCCTCCACCCGCCGTCCTCCCTGCTTCCACCCGCCATCCTCCCTGTTTCCACCCCCCGTCCTCCCTACTTACATTGTCCTCCCTGCTTCTACCCACCGTCCTCCTTGCCTCCATCCACCGTCCTCCCTGCCTCCACCTGCCGTCCTCCCGGCCTCCACCCGCCGTCCTCCCTGCGTCCACCCGCCATCCTCCCTGTTTCCACCCCCCGCCCTCCTGGCTTCCACCCACCATCCTCCCTGCTTCCATTGTCCTCCCTGCTTCCACCCACCGTCCTCCCTGCCTCCACCCGCCATCCTCCCGGCCTCCATCTGCCGCCCTCCCTGCCTCCACCTGCGGCTCTCCTGGCTTCCACTCACCATCCTCCTTGTTTCCACCCCCCGTCCTCCCTGCTTCCACCCATCATCCTCCCGGCTTCCACCCACAGTCCTCCCGGCCTCCACCCGCCGTCCTCCCTGCTTCTACCCATTTCTGTAGAAGTTTTTTTTTTTTTTTTTTTTAATTAGATGAAAGGTTCAGGTATTTTAGAGGAGTATTTGAAGTTTAATCACTACTATCAGACATACTTTTTATATAGTCGATCTGAATTATCACAAAATCCAGTTGTGGAGATCTGAATTGTACTAAGAAGATTTACTCATAAGAAAATACATTTGGGGTGCCTAGCTGGCTCAGGCAGTTGAGCATCTGACTCTTGATTTTGGCTCAGGTCATGGCCCCAGGATCGTGGGGTCAAGGCCCACACTGGGCTCCACACTGAGTGCGGAGCCTGCTTGAGATTCTCTCTCTCTCTCCCTTTGCCCCTTCCCTGCTCATGCACACATGTGCATGGGCTCACGCTCTCTCTCTTTCAAAGAAAAAGAAAATAAAATATACAATTTATGTGGCACTTTGATCTTTTTCAAAATTAATATACTCATATCATTAATTAAAGAAGCTTCCCTCTTCATTTAAAGCCATGAACATAAAATATTACATGAAAGTTAATGTAAAACATAAATAAAGAGCCAAGGTAAATACTTTTTTTTTATTACCCAAGTCAGTCTAGAGCTTGTCCTTTCCTTCCCCAGTGGTCCTTCACTCTGTGTGGCTCATGAAGAGGAGTAAACCTCACGTTCTGTGCGGGGAGGAAGGGAGCGTCCTGAAGCCAGGCGGAGTCCTACAAGCAAGGCCAGTTCTCGGCAGGTGCTTGTTCCAGGAGACGACACCAAAGATGAATCGCCACAAGAGTAATCGTGCAATTGTGTGTTAAAGCCAAAGCCTGAAATTAAGCTCTTGGTCGGGAATAACTTCATAAGAAGCAAATTATTTTGATCAAAATGGTAAGATTTCATTTCCATTTAAAAGTGTGATGGTGGCTATAACTTATCAAGTGTGTGTTTTGAATAGTAAATTGTTCTAAGTGTTTTATATTCATCATCTCTCATTGTCCAAGCCACACCTCAGGCAGGGTAGGCGGTGCTGTAGTCTAGAGGAGCTAAATTCGTTGCAACATTGCCCCGTTGCGAATGGCAGTGTACTTTACGTGACAAGGACGTGCCTGTAACCCAGACTTTCACTATAATGTTTTATTTATTTTTGAGAGAGAGGCAGAGCACGAGCAGGGGAGGGGCAGAGAGAGAGGGAGACACAGAATCCGAAGCAGGATCCAGGCTCTGAGCTGTCAGCACAGAGCCCGATGCAGGGCTCGAACCCACGAACTGTGTGATCATGACCTGAGCTGAAGTCAGCTGCTCAACTGATGAGCCACCCAGGTGCCCCTGTAACCCAGACTTTTGGAAGTTTTGTTTCCATTGTGTCTGTTGTATTTTCTCCTTCTCATCACAGTATCAGTGCCCGGGCACCTCCACCCCTTCCTAGACCCGTTCTTGTGCCCCTGATTTGTACACTGAATGTGGATGGCACCTGCTGCAGCCTGTCCTGATTTGTCTCCTACCAGCCATCTCCCCTGACTGGGAAGCAGGTGCCTTGGAGGCAGGGGCTCTGTTCTGTCCACTTCTGAGTTCCCAGTGTCCTATGCCTGGTAAATACGAGGCATTTTATACATGTTAGCTAAACGCAAAGAAGCATGAGTTTCTGAACTTGAATTAACAGTGCCTCCAGGAATAGCCACCTTAATATTTTGTGTATTTGTTTTTAGTGTTTTTAATGTGTTTTATATGAATGAAGGATTCTATATACAATTTAAGTGCTTTTTTTTTTTTTAAATTTAACTTCCTAAGCATTATTTTTTATTCATTAAAAGTTCACAGACATCCTTGGTCACATGATATCCCAGTAAATGGGCACATTGGGTTTAGCCCTTTCTCCTAGTTCCAGTCTGTGGGCACAGTTCCTGCCATTGCCATGTGTGCATTTTGTACATAAATACGTGCTTCAAACTGGGTTAATTTGCTTAGGATAGAGTTTAAAAAATTTTTTTTAACGTTTATTCATTTTTTTTTGAGAGAGAGAGAAAGAGAGACAGAGTGTGAGTGGGGAAGGGGCAGAGAGAGAGGGAGACACAGAATCCGAAGCAGCTCCAGGCTCTGAGCTGTCGGCACAGAGCCCGACGTGGGGCTTGAACTCAGAAACCGCGAGATCATGACCCGAGGTTGGATGCTTAACCAACAGAGCCACCCAGGTGCCCCTAGATTCTTAAGAAATAAAACTATTTGGTCGAAGTTTACAACATTTGTAAAGTTATTGCTGTATTTACTGAAATGCTTTCTTGAAATTTTGGACCAATTTTGTCCTATCGGTAGCATTCTATGTTGAATATTACTTACTTATTTTTAGAAATTATTGTAAGTATTGGGAAATAAAAATTCATCACTTTACTTCCTTGTGAGGTTGAACAATTTTCACATATTTATTAGGCATTTTTCTTTATACTTTGTCGCTTGGCTACTTATCCATGGCGTCTGAGCAGTTTGCTTATGGACTGGACCTTAGGAATACTCACTCCTTTTCAGTTCCTACAAATATTTTTCTATATTATTATTTGCCTTTTAATTGAGTGTATTGGTTTTTTTATATGCAGAACTTTAAAGTGTGGTAAAATGTAAGAACTTTTGTGTGATAAGATGCAGCGATTTTCTCTGAGCTTAGAAAGAACTTTCTCAACCAATGATAGAGAAATTTACCTGTATCTTCTTTTGATCTTTTTTGGTTTTGATTTTTAGTGAATTAACCCCTTATCCATCTGAGATTCATATTCGTGTGTAATGCGGAGCACTATACATGCTTATTTTTTCTTTTTTGGTTTTAAAAGTGAACTCTGGTTTTGTTTTCCTCAAGAGGAACATCGACGGCCCCCTGTTTAGGCGAGGCACCGTCAGCGCCTGGCTGGTGGGGTGCACGTGAGCACCCGTGGACCTCCTCCCCCGCCGGGACCCCAGGGGCAGCACTGTTCGTTTCCCTCCACGCATGTATGCTCTGGACTTGCACCTCCCGGGGGCAGCAGAGCCGAGCCGCCCGGTCAGGGGGACATCTGCGAGGACCCGACGGCGGACTCCAGCTGGCTCCACGCCGCCTGCGGGGCCCTGGTCCAGCCCGAGCTCTAGCTGTTCTTCCCCAGGGGCGGCTGGAGGGAAGCCGGATGCTCAGACAGTGTGGCTGCGAGATAGGCGCCTTATTCGACTTTGGCTCCAAACCAGATCCACCTGCCATTTGAGAACAGGATGATCTTAAGGAAAAGATCCCGTCAAAACAAAACCAGGAACTTTTTCTCTGAGGAAGAACTCTGAAATTTCTGGACTGATTATTTTTCATTCCATACCGGTTGCCGTAGCAACAAGTATCTTGTGCTAAGACAGATAGGAACCAAAGTGACATGCTTGAAAAAGTGAGTCACTGTATTTTAAATTAATTTTTGTTCCTTGTAGAATTGAGTATTTTCAAATGTATTTCCAAGGAAATAAGCCCAAGGCCTATATGATCTTGACCTGATCTAGCATGAGCGGCCAAAGCCCGCTACCCACCCCCCCAACCTTGGGGGCTATCCTCATGGAAACTTTTAATAAAAATCTTGAACCCTTCAGGAAAAAAACCAATTTTTCTTCTTAAGGACATATGTGAATGTTAATAAATCTGCGGTCCGCATTCCTAAGCGATGCATACTGGAGGTCACCGTGCCCCTTCTCCACGGGTAATTTGAAGAAGGCTGGGTAATTGCACAAACCCCCAAGGGCTTTGGCCTCTCCTCCGGCTTCGATCTCCCTCGATGTCCTGTCACCAGGCACAGCTGTGCAGCCTGTGAAGTCCCAGGTGCTGAGGCCGCAACCCCAGGCCCCAGGGGCACCTGGGCGGCTGGTCTTCAGGTACAGGTGCCTCCTCCGTGCACATGCAGAACGAGCACCTTGAAACATTTGTGAAGAGCCGGTTTAAAATTTACTGGGATCCGTATTTCCTGGAAAGGTCTCTTGAGGCTAGTCTTTAGGAAGTCTGTTACTAAGTAGCTGTTTTCTCCCTCCCCGCAGAGGAAAGTGTCCATGCACGATGCACCTGATTGGAAATAAAACCCGCAGGAGCCTGTTGGCCAGTTTGTTCTGAAACATCCACCCCATGGATTTAAAAATCCCAAGGGATTCGTCTGTGAGGTGCTACCTTGTAACGTGGGCCAGATCCCTACATACTTTTGGAGGCAGCTTGCTCTCCTCAGCCATCATCCGCCAATCGTTACGGGGCCAGTTGATGGGAACCCGCTTTCTGCAGTGACTTGTCTCAGGGATGAGGATGCAGGGTGACCGAGACCTCATTCCTGTCTCAGGACCTCAGAGTCCAGCGGAAAAGGGAGTCTGGGACCTCCCCAGTGAGCCTTATCGCCAGGGGTGCGGGAGGTTTGCAGAAGTCAGAGGACGAGCAGCACGGGGCGGGGGGGGGTAACGGCAAACCGGGAAACGTGACGCAAGACTTCCCGGAGGCTGATCCCACTTGGAGAGAGACGGGCCATCTGCCTGTGGTGCGGCCGGGGAGGGCATTCCGGCCGGGGCCAGAGCGGCTGTGGCGGGGGTCGCCGGCCCGTCCGAGTGGGGGGAGCAGAGGACGTGTGTGAGGCTTTTGCGACACTCCCGCGTTTATGGTGGTGGAGGGCTACCGAAGGCGACGGGGCTCTGGGCCCCACGCCGCCGCGGGACACGCCAGGGAGCGGTTTCCGTGGCTGCTTTGGGGCACAGGTAGCGGCGGGCCAGTCTGGCTGAGAGGCCAGTTAGGAGGCTGCTGCTGTGGCCCCTCGCGGATAGTGAGGCTACAAAGAGGGGAACGCGGAGCAGCATGAGAGAGGGAGAAGGCGGGCCGTAGCAGGAAGACGCCTGGGTGTATCGGCCACGGTGGGGGGCTGGATAAGGAAGAATTCTGGAAGACTCCAGGGCTTCCGGCTTGTCAGGGCAGAGGAGTGGCTGGGGAAGAGGCTGTTGACGTGTTCTCGCAAAGTGGAAGCAAGGTCGTTCATTGACTTCTCTGATTTTCTTTCCTAATGTCTAGAGTTTAAGTCGTGAAATTTCCTCCAAGGGTTGTGTTAGTTGTATGCTACAGATTTTGATGCACTATGCTTTTGTTTTCATTTGGTTCAAAATATCGTATAGTTTTTTTTATGATTCCTTCTTTGATCTATTCAGACATGAGTTGCTTAACTTACTGTTGGATATTTCCTTGTTCTTTTTGTTACTGATTTCTAGTTTAATTCCATTGTGAGCAGAGGACCTACTATGTATGGTCTCGCTCATTTGAAATTTGTTAAGACTTGCTTTATGGCTTACCGTATGGTGTATTTTGGTCAAGGTTCCGTGTGTATTTGAAAAAATATACATTCTGCAGTTGCTGGGTAAAGTACTCTATGTGCATTGGTTAGGCCAATTTGGTTGATATTTTTGGTTAATATTATCCACATTTGTCTACATCTTTACTGATTTTTTATAACCTTTTTCTGTCAATTCCAGACAGAGAGGCGTGTTTAACTCTCCAGCTATGATGGCGGGCTTATCTGTTTCCTCTCTTAATTTTGTCCGTCTTGCTTCGCGTGTCTTGAGGCTCAGAAGGTGCCCGCACATCTAGGACTTGTCTTCCTGTCGAGTGGACTCCTTGTCATTCTGATGTGGGAGGCTGCTGAGAGTGGGACGGCGTGTCAGGGGATGTGGGACACGCAGGTGGGGATCTGGGTTTGGAGCTCAGGAGGAGGCGCCGCGTCCTGAAGATGCGCCGTCGTGTGCCCTGTGGCCGAGACCGTGTTACGTGAGGTGGCCTCCTCCTCCTCCGGTACGTTTGGTCACCGAGTGGCCACATTTCGTCCTTTAATGCCCTTGCTAGGCGCGTAGTAGGCTCACTAACTTGTGTCGCGTCGCTCACGGTGTGCCCGGCAGGTGGTTACTACGGGGACGCACGCGGGTGCGCGTTTCAGGTCGGACCCGAGGGCTGCCTCAGGCAGTAAATGCCCCTCCGATTACGCGGGGTGCTTACTTGTTCCTCCGGCCCACACGTAGCTCTTTCCCGTGATGTCGCTATCGTTCAGGGTGCCCGGCCTGTATGTGGCTGACTCCCTGCGCTTCTCGGAAGGATTGGCACGCGGCCCTCGTGCTCCTTGCAGTGACCTCTCCACGTCATAGTCTCCGTTCGGAGTCTAAACCACAACTGACTTCACCACCCTTTCTCGATCCGACGTTTTTATTGTTTCCAATTCTCTGACATTGATACTGGAAATAACATCACGATGACAGTCCTGTACCACGTCATCCAAGGTCCCTCACGGTGACGGTCCTTGTACGTGAATCTCTGTGCACAAAACTCTGAATATTTGATTAGGAAAACCCCGAGAGACGAACTCACCAGCTGGAAGGAACATTTCCGTAAGTCCCATTTTCTAAGTGTCGGTATTTTTCTTAGTTACTTATAAGCTCTTCACAGGGAGCTGGACCTCCCTTCTGTTAAGAAGTAGCAACAGCTAACCCTCAGCTCTCACTAGGATTAGGACCGATTCCAGGGCTTTCCCCAGTTAACAACCGCATCCTCTCAGAAGTCCTGAACCGGCCACAGGTCCAGCAGGTGGAGGGAGTTCAGGGCTCACACGTGGGTCCTCTGGACCCAGGGTCTGCTTGTTAATCCCCAGGCTGTGCTGCTCACGGGGACCCCTCGTCCATGCAGCTGTAGGGCCTCCAACAAGCTGGCACGTGCCGCCTCACCCGTCCCGGGAACGGCTGGAGCCCCTGGGGTCCTGTCCGCTGGAAAGTGCTCACTGAACCCCTCTCTGATCAGCTGCCCCTGGACGGAGGTGGGCCTGGGGGAGGGCTGAGAGCCAGGAAGGCTGCAGGAGCCCCTCAGAGAGCAAACGGGCTCCGGTGCCTGTCAGGTTCCCCTCTCATTTACGTGAGAGAGTCCCAGGGCTCCTGGTCCAACTGTCCCCTTTCTGCCTCCGGAATGACTCCTGTTCTCTGGAGCCTGCACCCTGCAGGAGTGCTGAAACACTGGCTGAAACTGACTAGGCCTCAGGGCCTTTCTGGAAGAGTAGGGAAGGACAGAGGGGCCGCAGGGCGGTGTGGCCGATCCCACGGGAGGACACCTCTCGGCTTTGTCACCGGATGGCGCACCAGCCGTCTCTCAACCAAGGCGCTGACGCCAGAACGGGGGCTGGGGCGGCAGACATCAAGCGGACCCTCCCCACATCCAAAGGGGAAGGAAAGGGGGCTGGGGCTTGGACGGACTCTCAGGAACTTTATTCAGAGGAGAGTCAAGCATCTCGCTTCTCTCGTTCCCTTTGCAAACAATCATTCTTTCAACCTGCAGTTACATATATTTTCAAAAAGTTTCTCAGAGATGCTTCCTCGTGTCCCCCCAGGCCCCGGGGGCTCTGGAGTTGACTTTCTCTCTTACCTCCTCTCCACAAGCCCTCCCCGGGCGTCTGGTGGAAAGCAGGCCTCGCTCCCTGGAGCTGAGGGGCTCCCTTCTGCAGCCGCCCCCAGTGAGCTCTCCGGCTGGTCTGCCCACCACCCTCCCCGAAGGCGGGCTGCCCGGAACCTGCTGCGCTGCTCACCGAGGGTTCCTGAGCGTCCCCGCTGACCCAGACCCAGACTGCCGTGACGCGTCCTCGGCCTCAGGCTCCCACTGTCTCTGGCCGGCCAGCCCAGTCATGTGTCTTCACGAGTTTTGTCCACGTGGGCAAGGAGTTGGTGGAGGGGCCACATGAGTGGGAGGGTGACAGTCCTCAAAATAGGCGGGAGGGTGGCGAGGAGGCCCAGATTAGTCAGGAGCTTACCCCAAACCACTACAAACGCTGCGGCTTCTCCAGGGCAGCGCTGACGCTGTGGGCCAGGAGCGTCGTGTGCATTTCAACTCTTCCTGAAGGTCCCAGCACAGACCCCCAGGAAGCTGAAGCCTGTGCCCCTTTCTAATTTCCTCTGCCTGGCGCTCACGTCCAAAGAACCGTCCTGCATGCAGGGAATCCACCCTGGCCAGGGCCAGAAACAGGAGGGAACTGCATGGGCAGCCTAGGGAGACCTTAGTGTGACGGGCCAGTGCGACACTGGCTGGATGGCCACAGGACTGGTGGGTTTTTTGAGACAGGGAGGGAGGGAGAGAGAGAGAGAGAGAGAGAATTGTGCAAGTGGGGGAGGGGCAGAGATAGAGGGACAGAGAGAATCCATGCTGTCAGCACGGAGCCTGACGTGGGGCTCGATCCCACAAACCCTGAGATCGTGACCTGAGCTGAAATTGAGTCGGATGCTTAGCCAGGCACTCCCCCTCCCCCGGCCCCTTTACCGGACTGGTGTTTTTATGTATCGCTTTACATAAAAGCGGCTCTCACCCCCAAACAAGCTGGACGGCCGGCAGGCACACAGTGGGGGCTGAGAGCAGGGCTGCTGTGGTGCCAGCTCTGGGGGCACGTTCACCTCGAGGCCCGAGCAAAGCGCCTATCTGGGCTGTGCTGACCGAAGGGTGGACGCCGTCCCCCGGTGGCAGGGACGTCATCGGTGTGTGGTGCTGACCAGAGTCTGGGGGCACTACGACGATGTGGGGTGGTTTCCTGCCATCCCCGGTAAACTGCTTTGGCCCCCCCAGCAGCCGCTGTGGGCGAGCAGGCCGGCTGGACAAATGCGCCGAGAGATGTGGACCCAGGACTCGCCTTCCCTCCTTGTGGGGTCGCCGGGGGGCCCCGATGACGGGGTCCGTGAGGCACACCTGGGCCCAGCCTCACAGGTTTTCTCAGCGGTGCCTGTGGCACAGGGGGCACAGTGCCACACCGCCACCCTCACGGTGCTCTGAGGCGGTTCGGGACCCAGCCTGCCTCGTGTTTGGGGCGTGACTGTCCCGCCCAACCTCTCCTCCCTCCCTGGGGCTTTGCCACCTCTGTCTTGATTCGCCGTTCCAGACCTCGGCCGGCAATCCTGTCTGCTGACCCTGGAGGGTAATTCTCACGACGGACCCCTCCCCTCACAGCCCCTCACGGCCCCTGCCATCCTGGTGTCACCTCTTGGCTAATCCCCAAATAGGATTCTGGGGTGTGACTCACTTAAAATCACATTGCTCCTGGGAGCCCGTTGACAGCAGAGTGTGTGTGGGGGGGGGGGGACAGGTGGTCACGCTGGGGTCTCAGTGTGGAGCTACCGTCTGTTAAAGCGGAGGGCACGTGTAGCTGAGAACAGCTCGCCGGGTGCGACTCAGATTCATGCTGGACGCTCTCTCTTTGCTCTCGCCTGGACCCAGTCGAGTAGGTTTTAGGCATAGATTTCTTTCTGGTTTCACAGGTCAGTGGAAAGAGCACGTAGAATCCGTTTGGTTTGGGGTTGTCTGAGCTCATGTGAGGTGCTCCGCTGTCGGCTGTCTTTCCCTCGTGTCCCTTCTGGTGTGAGTGGGTCTGAGATGCACCTATGTGAGCACGGCAGACAGAGGAGGAGGCACCCCGCCACCCAGGCCCTCGGACACCCTCCTTCCTAAGAAAAACTTCCACAGGGCAGGAAAAACCAAAGGCTGTTAGTTCCATAAGCCAACTGATATCTTTTTATTTTTATTTTCCGTTTTCGAGAGAGAGGGAGGGAGGGAAAGTGAGAGGGGAGGGGGGAGGGGCAGAGGGAGAGAGAACCCAAGCCTTCAGTGCGGCGCCCGACGTGGGGCTTGAACCCACGACCCGTGAGGTCATGACCTGAGCCGAAATCAAGAGTCAGACACTTAACCGACTGAGCCACCCGAGTGCCCCCAGACGCATCTTTTCAATGCATTCATTTTACTCTAAAAGCGCCGGAGGAACGGCATGCACACGCAGTCTCTTGTCAGCAGTGTGGGTCACTGCCGTATGGGCGTCCAGGGACTCCTCTGCCGTCCCGGCGCCACCTCTTGGCTAAACCGCCCTGCCAAGGGTGTGGTTCCCCTTCTCTTTGCCTCACTGGCCCCTGCCCTCCTCCCCATCCTGCACAGGCCAGGGCACGGATGTCCATACAGGACCCTTCCTCTCCCCCGCCCCCCCCCCCCCCAATTCACCTCCCGAAACACGGCCTCAGCCATGTCATCCCCCAGCTCAAAAGCCTTGGAAATCTCCCGGGCTTCCAAGGAGCACCCATTTCACCCACTGTGAGCATCTGGTGACTGCCCGTCCGCCTGCCTTCCTCCGCAGAGCTGAGTAGAGCCCTTCCGCAAGCATTGGCGATGTCGGCCCTCCGTTTCCTCCGTCCGTTCCACATATCCCCTCTCACCGCATTTAGGGCCTGTCTCTTCCTCAAAACCCTTCTCCCCCTTGCTGAACTGCAGGTGCTGCCTTCCGCAAGGCCGTGAGCAGTCACAGGCTCAGATGCACCGACAGACAACGGACATGCGGGTAACTGGGCACAACGCAGACCCGATGTGCTCATCGGTCCGTGAGCCGCGGTTTCGCTCGCAGGGAAGTGTCCTATGGGATCAAAAGCACAAAGTCCGGGACACCTGGTGGCTCCGATAAGTGTCCCACTCTTGATTTCAGCTCAGGTCGTGATCTCACGGTTTGTGAGCCCCACTTTGGGCTCTGTGCTGACAGCACAGAGCTGGATTTTCTTTCTCTCTCCCTCCCTCTGCCTCCTTGCCCCACCCCAGTTGGTTCTCACTCTCTCTCACAATAAATAAACTTAAAAAAAAAAGCACAAAGTCCATGCATCTAAAGGAATTTTGAGTAGTTCACATGTTTTCTTACAGCATGGACACCATTCCTGGGCTGTGGACTCCATTCCTCGTCTCCTTTTTCCTCAGTTCTTGCTCTCGGCTTGGAGCTGCTCCTGGGCTGTGTCCACCAACCCTGCCCAGACGGAGGCCTCTCTGGGCCTTCTTCTCTGCCTGTAGCTCCCCATCTCAAAGGCCCAGAGGCTGTCTGACAAGGAGGAGCTCTCTTTGGAAGGAGGGAAGAGAAGGATGCGGGAAGCCAGCCAAAACCCTGTCCAGAGGCAACAGGGAGGCAGCATGGAAATGCATCCCGTCCCCACAGTGTGTGTGTCTTGTGCAAACATGCAAAACTGGAGTTAAGTTTATGGAGATTGTGCCTTCCACGCGTCCAGCTTCCATAGAGCTAATAACAGATCAGGGTTTCCACTGCAGGTTAATCGATTTGGGAGACCATGATCTACCCACACTAGGTAAAACTCCGCAGAAGCATGAGTCCCCTGGTGGTGGGCTTTAGTGTGGTGTGTTTTCAAGTCTGAAAAGACTCTATTTATGTTATGATTTGAAAATAACAAAGGTTGCATATTCCAGATTCGCAGTTAGTTAAGCCATAAAAGCTGTGTTTCCAAGGTGTACTGGGTTTGTGGACTGTTTCTTTGGCTTCATTACCTGCAACCTTCAGTACATGAGAGGATATGTATGATCCTGAATCTTACAAGGTCCTGTGTTAGCTCTGGGGGTCAGTGTTCACGCTCCAACCTGCCACTCAGGGCTCCGTCTGGGACACCCCTGGGCAGGCAGAGGTGGGGCTGTTTCCATGAGCGAGGAGATCACCTGCCGACCACCTCTGCCCGCTCCACTTTCCCTGTGAAACCTTTAGAGAGGATGAAGGAGGCAGGCAGCTTTCTTCCCATCTTCCAAAGAACACTTTTCTGTATAAAAGATGCCCGACATCTTTTTGCAAGGTCCACAAGCCAAGCGGTGCCTCTTCAAGTACCTGGCGGTCGTGACGCAAATCTCCCGTGGCCTCTGCTGTGTCTCGTCCCGGTTTCCCAGGACTAAAGAAGTTAATCTGTAAAATTTCAGCAGACCTGTGTTGAGAGGTGGGGCGGCCACCAGGAGGGAAAAGGAGCTGGCCATCTGACCGCAATGTCAATGGGCCGGGCTGAGGCTCTGCCTTAAATCAGGAGCAAAGAAGTGCTCACAACCCTGGTGCCTCAAGGCAGGCAGATTGGGGGCCAGGAAGAGAGGAAATGTCGTGATGCTGGGGTTCGTGGGTGAGGACCACAGCCTTGGCGAGAGGGACTGCAGCTGCCCGGAGCTGTGTGCCTGCACCCGGCATTTCCTCTTCTGGGAGCTTTTGTTGTGGGAGCACGAGGGCAAACGTCCAAGCGTCCATCGGCGGGCGTGGATGGGACAAACCAATACACCTCGTGCCACGGAACAGCATGCGGTTGTTAAAAACAAGGCCCGACTGTAGGTTCACAGGCAAGATCCACACAATGTGTCTTAACCAAAGAAGAAAGTTGCAGAAGCTTCTACACAAGAATATGACCTTATTTCCACGACGACCAAGAAGAAAAGGAGAGCGGGAGACAGAGGTTGGCATAAACAGAGGACAATACTGGGAACAATATCAATGGCTCGTAATATTTACCTCCAGAAGCGGGAGGGGCAGATGGGAGACGGAACTCAGAGATTTTTCACATTATAGGTGACATTTGCCCATAATAGTTGAACTTCCATAACTCCTCCGTTTAATTTCTGTAGCCTGAAAAAAGGCCACTTGAAAACTGCCTTTCGTGGTTAGAAAGGAGCGCGCACACGTTGCCATCGGTGGAGAGGCGGGTCTTCCTCGGGGCGGCCCCCAAGCACACTCAGCCCCGCCCTCTCCCCAGGTGTCCTTCCCCTCAGCGACTGGACCCTTCCATCCGCCAGTAGCTCACAACAGACGGATACCCGGAGGCCTGGGGCTCGGCCGGCACGGATGCCTCTCCTTCCCGCCCTCTTGCTCTGCTAGCAGGAAACTCGCCCAAGCTGGTCCGTCTCACCTGCTTCTAGTCTGGCCTCCTGCAGGTCTGAGTTCTAGCAGTGTGTGGCAGTCCTCCTGAAGGGAGGTGTCTGGGTGAGCAGGGAGTGGGCCAGAGCTAGGTTTTATTTGCCTGTGACGTACGTGAGGCTTGGGGTCAGCGTGCAGACACGCGCACATGTGCGTGCACACGTGTGTCGGCCCTGCCCCCAGTCAGCAGGTTCTCGGGTTCCTGTGTGTGTGCGGGGCCCTCACCCCCAGGGCTGCGGGGGCCACTGTAAGTCATGATGGCCGTGGACCAGGATGCTCTAAGGAGGATGTCCTGGAAGGCGGCCTAAGTGCCTTGGGGAAGGGTGGCTGTTTCCAGCGGCCGTGAAGGTGCCAATGCCTTCTCCTTTCCCTCCTCTATCAGAGCTCCGCTTTAGGTGTGGATTTCCCCTGAAGGTGATGGTGCTCAGCTAAAAAGTGCAACCTCTCATCAGTGTGAGACCCGAGGACCACGGGACTTGCAGAGTGAGTCTACCAGCCTACAGATAGGAAATGGGGTTTTATTGAAGTTTCCACATGTGACTTGTGGGTGTTCCATACACATTGACAACATTTAAGACGACACATGTTGATTCTTAGACCACCAGCTCCTGCTGTCAGTAAATATTCAATTTCCCGTCCCCCTTCCCGTTCCCAGGCAAGACAGACCGGTCGACGCCTCACTGGGCCTGGGCCCTGCCGGCTGAGGAGAAGGTCCCTGGATGGCCGGTGCATGTCTAACGCAGGAGCACAGCCTGCGGCCCCACATAAGCCTGGGTCTGGCTCTCTGCTGGTCACGTGGACCCGGTTACAGTAAATCATCTGAGGTGGGGGCCCTGGCTCCAGGTGGCCTCTGAACACAGCCGCCCTGCGTCCCTGTCTGTCCAGGCCTTTTACACACACCAACTTGAGCTGCGGGACCCAAGACTAGCGGCTTCCACCCTGGCCTGCCCCCGTCTGCCCCACCCCACTCCCTGGCACCGGCCATTGAGGCCGTTGGCCCTGTGGCCTCGGTCTGTGGTGCCTCAGGAAGAAGACTTAGTGGCCTCATTTTGGGGGGCAGCGGTATCATAAAAAGGGTTGAGGAACTGAGTGCAGCAGCCGGACGGGGTTTGGGCAGAACGCCCGTCTATTGGGTGTGCAGGGTTAGGGCCGGGACAGTGTGGCCTCGGTCTGCTCGCTGACTTCCTGCTCCCTCTGTGGTTGCTCAGCCACCCAGACCTCTCTCCAAGTCTGTAGACATCAAGGGAACTGGAAGCTAGGACTGCTGCTTGTCAATTCTGGACAGGAGCACTCGACACATTTTTATATTTTGTTAGACTAATTCTCCATTTAAACAGAAATGACTGTAAGATGATTTTCATTAAGAGGAGAATAAGTGTCTGCTCCCACTAAATAAAATGTCTAGTGTCTCTGTCGCCCCGATGCCCAGATCCCACAAGCCCAGCCTTCTCACTGCTCTTGGGGGAAGAGGCCTGAAGTGGCCTCAGGAAGAGTCTGTTTCAGTGGTTGAGGGCCCCTCACAGAGCGCAGGTGCCCTTGAGGGGTGATGTGCCACCCCTCCTGCTATCTGACAGCTGTGTCTGCACTTTCCTTGGGCCAAGCCGGCTGTCCTGGTGGACAAGCAGGGAGAGGAGGCCCTGGGGCAGGAGGGGAAAAGCAGGGGCGCCCAGCAGGGGCAGGTTCCACCTGGACTGGCCAGAGTCTCACGGAAATCCTCAAAGGGCTTCTGTGCATGAGTCCTGCAGACGAGAGGGCTGCCCAAGTGGGGACCGGCCAGTGGTGGGGGTCATGCAGAGGGAGGGCCCAGCCCCCAGGTCAGGCCACTGCCTCCTGCCCAGAACTGGCATCGAGGTGAGAAAACCCCCTTGATTTCTTCCCATTACAGTTGGACCCGAGTTCTGGTCAGGGGCCGTCTCTGTCTCCCTGTTCTCTTTGAAAATGGGTCCATTTGGCCAGACGACATTACGAGCAAAATGACCTACCTGCTGGAGTTTAACACTAACTGGACTCAAGACCCAGTTACAACGTAACCCAGTCCCGTGATGGGTGAGCAGAGGCCAGCCCCATCATGTTATGGAGGATTTCTCTACGGTGCTGGCTCCGGGGGAGGCACGAGGGCTCTGGGGAGTCTGCAGTGTGGTGGCACGCTAGATGACCGAGGTCTCTGTCTGCAGGAAGGACGGGGCACAGGAGCCCCGGTGGAGCTGCAGGGCACTCTCTGAGCCGTTCCTCGAGACGGACGAGCCGTGGAACCTGTGGTCCCGGCCGCAGGGCTGGCTCGGACACCAGCCCCGCCACTTCCTCTTCAGCTCACTCTGCACCTGCGGTGGGGGCAAGGCAATGAGGAAGTGGGGGTCACACGGGGTGTGAGCTTGGAAACGTAAACTCGGGTGCCCTCGAGAGAGGCCCCTTGGGCCGGGTCGGCCCCGACAGAAGGCGCCACCCCAACAGCGAGCTCCGGGAGGAGAGGAGACAAAACAGAAGGAACCGGGGGTTTTCCTGACATCGGGTGGGGAGTCGGTACTTGGGAGCCCAGTGACAGAGGTGAAGCGTGTTTGAATTGATGGAAGGGAGAGGGATGTGGTGAGCAGGTACACAGAGCCGCAGGACAGGAAGGACGTGGGAAATGGCATTCAGCGGGCAGAGCAGGGCTCAGAGGGGCTCACGCATGGACGTGCTGATGAGATGTGGGCTGCGAACTCAGGGAGCAGGATTCTCACCTGTGTGTCCCTCCCTCCCCACTCGGCCCCATGTCCAGGGTCAAGGAGCAAGATGGTGACCGTGCAGAGGGGCAGGGTCCCTCCCAACCACCCAGCCGGAGAGCCTTCCCGAGCAGGGCCAGGGGAGGCCAGGGCCACCGGCACTGCTGGTGTGGAGAGAAGGAGGCGGCCGTGGCCATCAGGGGCACTGGGGCTGCCCGACAGCAGACCTGGACCCTCGTTCAGGTGGGGGGGGGGCACATGAGGAAATCCCGCACAAGCTGAATGTCACCTGCTGTGACAGGGCACGTACTTCACTGTTGAGAAAACAGTAGAGAACCGCCACCACCAGGCCCTGAAAATGAGAAAGGGTCGTCAGGGGCCACTCGCCAAGCTGGGGGGAGGGCACGGTCCCTTCCCAGGTGTACCTGAAACGATCCGATGCACAGTTCAAACAGTATCTGGTATTTGGAGGAGATGCCAATAGGAAACACGGCAAACACCATATAGTGCACTCCAAACAGTGGGATGAGCAGCAGAGTGGACTTGGTCAGCCTCCTGCACCAAAGGGAAGGGCGCCGAGCTCAGGCCTGTGCCGCCACGTGCACGCAGGCCCACGGCCAGGGCCTCCCCCGGCCGGGCCTCGTATCTCACGGACTTAAGCGACACCCCCGCCCCCGCCACGGTCAGGGTGTGCCAAGGTGGGGAGGAAAGCGAGCACGCCCGGGCGAGTTCGGAGACGACGTCCCGACGAGTTCGCCAAGTGCGACGCCGGCCTGAGGGGCCTTAGTGCCCCGGGGTCGGGGCCCATCACCGGCACCTGAAGGGCAGAGTTTTACTCTGGGATCGGAAGAGCAGACTCAGCAGGGGTGCAGCTGAGCGCAACGTGTGGCAGCAGGGCGGCGACCCACGCTCTGGGTCCCACGCGTTCCGTGTTGCACGTGCAAACCCTCTGTCCGTCACATTCCCGCCCTCCCCGCTCAGGTCAGAAAGCAGATCTTCCGCTCACTGCATCATGTGCTGGGCTCGCCTCTGCCCTCCCCACAGTTGCACCTGTTGTCTGTGTCCCCGTCCCCATCCCCTGAGCAAACACAGTCTCCGTCTCCAAGCCAGTGCTTCTGGAGCCGCAGCCGCACCAGAGCCACCTGGAGGGCCAGCTCCGCCTTCGGGCTGCCGGCTCTGAGGTCTGGGGTGTCATCTGAGAATCTGCATTTCTATCAGATTCCCAGAGGTGCCACGGCTGCTGACTGGGAACCCTGCTTTGAGAACCACTGCCCTGAGCCGGGAACTCTCACCACTGCACGTGACCATCATGCAGGGATTCAAACGGCTCAGTCCAGCCTCCTCACTTCTATTAAATCAGGTCTCTGTGGGCAGCACTGGCCCTGGCAGTTCTGGCTGGTTCCAGTGTGTGGCCAAATTTGACCCTTGCAACTCCAACAACGTCTGCGTCAGGAGCATTGGGGTCAAGTCGGGGCTGGTCAAGAATGAGGGTCTTGGCCCCAGGCCTGTCAGGCCACCTGGTGATGTGCGTGCAGGTCAAGACGCCCTAATGAACACCCCGCAGCCTCATGGTGAGGGAGATGAGGGGGGAGGCCTCCCCCCCCCCCGACCTTCTCTAGTTCGTTGACCTTACCCAATGCTTAGAAAAAGTCATGAATTTCTTCACCTATTTTTGAGGCACATGCTTCAAAGCTAGCACCTAGAGCCTGGGATGTAAGTTCTGGAAGTTTCCATCTCTTCTGATTTCCCTCACAACAAAATACCACATCCTGTGGCATTTACAAAAAGCAGGGTGTCTCTTATTTCATGCAATCTGCACAAACCCCAGAAGCCCGGGGTATGGCCTAGGCCTCGTCGCAGAGGACGGCCCATCAGCGAGCATTGCCCCTTCACAGCC
Source organism: Leopardus geoffroyi (assembly GCF_018350155.1). Taxonomy (NCBI): domain Eukaryota; kingdom Metazoa; phylum Chordata; class Mammalia; order Carnivora; family Felidae; genus Leopardus; species Leopardus geoffroyi. Next base: position 169,466,089 of record NC_059331.1, read on the forward strand.
CCAGACGTCTAGCCTTACAAGGTTGCTGCCCTTGACGCCTCGGTTCAGCATTAGCCTGTGGACAGAAGGCGGGGCTGGGTGGGGGCCTGTGTCCTTCCGTTCACTGTGAGACGGGAGCCTGTCTGAACGCCCTCCCGTACTATGCACCTCGGCAGCTTGCTATGATGCTTGTCTCTAGCGGGACTTCCAGCGAGGCTGGTCCTGTTCTGTTACTGCTACTGTTATAACAATAGTTACAGAGAAGAGACATCAAGATACAACCAGAGGTCAGCGTCACAGACGTGCTCTGCCTTTTTTGCTATCCTGGAAAAAGAACAGATTCTATCTCCCCACTTATTTTTGTTTCTAAAGTACAAGCAAGTATCTCTAAGACCTACCTAATGAACACTCCCAAAGAACCCGCAGAAAAGGTCAGCATGGGAGCTAGACCAGACTGTCCCCGAATCAAAATTTCAGTTTCTAGGGCAACCGAGGACAGTCCCAGCCCTGAGCTGCAAGTGTGGGTGGGCTCCAGGACCTCCAGGTTTATCCTTCGTGGTTCGATGTGGGATCCCATCTCTAGGTCTGGCCTTTTATGCAGCCTCCTCTGACGGGCTGGGCAGAGACAGCGGTTCCTTGGATTTCACGTGCCCCGGGGCACAAGCAGATGTATCTGTTTACCAGACTTCCCCACAATACTTACTAGTGCCGGGGACTAAATGTCTTTAAAATATTAACTCAGTTAATCTTCATACCTTAGTGACAATTACTATTATTTCCACTTTACAGATGAGGAAACTGAGGCAGAGAGCAGTGGAGTCACATCCCCAAGGCCTCTGGCTGGTCTGTAAACCCAGCACCGGGCCTCTGACCACGAGAGATGCTGTCTGTCTGGCTTCTAGGTCCACTCCTGTTGTCTAAAGGGTGGAGAGGAAGGAGACAGCTGCGTGGGGCCACCCCCGGCCACTAGTCAGATAACCTGCCCAGGTCACACAGCTCTGGGTGGCTGAGATTCCAAACCTGGTCTACCTGATCCTGAGGCTCCCACGGGCTGGACCAACCACTCCACGCCATTGTCCACTTTATAACAGAGATGCGGGCTTTACTTTTTCTCCATAAATTCTTGATAGAAATTTATAGAATCTTTAAGTTCTTTTATAGTCTTCAGGTCCTCATTAATTAGCTGGATGACTGTGGGTGAGTTACTTAGCCTCTGCTCTCTTCCCCAAGGTGATTACCGTCTTCATGTCATTACTCAGCCAAGAAACGTGAGTTACTATGAGGCACAAACCTGGCATTAGGTGCCAGCGTGAACCGCGTGGTCTGATGGGGAGGAAGAATTAAGCATAAAACACAAATAATGTGTGGCCAAGGAGAACAGGCAGATTACAAAACAGAAAAGTGGGCAAATGCTTCGGTAAGCAAGCTCACTAGAGGATATCCATGCTGAAATGAAAGACGGAGGCTTGCCCCGAATAATAACCAGGGCACCATGGCAACCGCCCCCCCCCCCCCCCCCCCCGCTAGAGAAGACACTGCTGAATTAGCCACGAGCACAGTCCTGCCCCTGAAGGGGGAGAACCTGGGCCGTTTCTTGGTGCACAGACCCAGGACTCTAGTGTCTCTGCTCTCCATACATGCCCGTCCTCCCCACTCTCGGTTTCCAGGCAGCTCAGCCCTTGGACCCACACACATACTCACTTATACTGTGACTGGTCGTTGCCGCCGACGTCTGGGGATGTCAACTTCTGGAGTAAAATCCGTATAATACTAACAAAAAGGACAAAATTGACCTGCACAAATAGAGACAACATGTTGTATGTGAGGTGGGTGTGGCCAGGATGTGTCAGCCCCCCTGGGTCGTCTCCTTGCCTGGGACAGAGCTCCAGGCACCTGTCGCAGAAGCTCAGGAGCCCTGCCCAGCCCGGGTCTTCCCCAAAGTTGCAGCCTTGTCTCTTGACTGCCTCGTGTCTCACGAGTGAATTTGCGATGTGAGATGTCAAGGGATGTTAGAGGGAAAAGCAAGTGAGCCCTAACATTGTGACCTGACTCCCACAGTCCTCCTTCCCCACAGGGGAACATGCAGCTCTCTCCGCTGCCCCCCCCCCACTGAGATCTCATCCTGAAGGGGGACGAGTCCACCTCTGTGACTGCGGGGAGGGGCCGGGCCTCTTGTGTGCGGTTCTCCAAGACCGAGGAGAACAGGGCTGTTTATATTCAGTACAGGGAAAGGGGCTCCTTCTCTGCCCAAATGTGCAACCCGAGGGATAACTCATGTTTCGATACCGGAATTACTTACTATAATAGATATTAAAATTGGTGTTCGTATAACCCACCAGGGAACACTGTGGTCATTGGTATCCCAGCAACTATTGAAAAGAGAGAAGGAAAATCATGTTACCTCTGATTCATCCACAAACCAAGCACACAAGGGTCCGTGCACTGCCTGTGGCCTCGCCCCTGACGCGTAGCTCGTGTTCACGCCAGCCAACATCAGAAAAGGGAAGTTTCTCTCCCGAAAATTAATTTCCTCTCACCTCCCAAATGTTTTGTATTTGTGTCTTTCTTAAGTTTATTTATTTTTGAGAGAGAGAGAGAGAGAAATAATGATTGGAGGGGTGACAGAGAGAGGGAGACACAGAATCTGAAACGGGCTCCAGGCTCTGTGCTGTCGGCACAGAGCCCAACGTGGGGCTCGAGCTCCCCGACTGCGAGATCATGACCTGAGCCGAAGTCCGATGCTCAACTCAAGCCCCCCAGGCGCCCCTGTATTTGTATCTTGAATGAAGGGTCAAAATGCCTCTGGAACAACTGAGGCAGGCACAGCTAGGAGTGTCTGTCTAGCAGGGTGTCTCCATTCTCGGTCTTCAGCGTAAGGGTGGTCCCCAGTAGGAACTAGGATGGGGTGCTTGCGAGTGTCTCCATTATTCCGTCTGTCACCCACACCCCCACAGTGGGGCTCTGCAGCCCCTCCCAGCAAGGGCAGAGACCAATCCATGCCTCTGAATCTTAGCTGGTTTTGGCAGTAGGATGTGGAGCCCTTGGAACCTGCAGGACAGAAAGGAGCCTTCCGGCTGGCGCTGCCTCAGACTCGCCAGCTCTCGGCCGACCAGGCAGGTGCCCGTGGTGTGTGAGCAAGCCGGGCTGAGGCCAGAAGAATGCCATGTGCACAGAAACACACCATGTAAACCGTGATTATGTAAGCCGCTGAGTTTCAGGGCGGTTTGTTACCAGGAGTAGATAAGTGGTAAACCCTGAGAACCCTTTATGAGGCACAACATTCATGGGGGGAACCGGTGGCACCTGAGTGTGGGGCCATGATCCAGCTCACTGTGTACGTGAAACAGAGGAGATTTGGGCCCCGCTCACGCTGCATTTTAGAGAACAACTATCTCAGAGAGCTGCACTCCCGCTGGCCATTTCAACCTGGTCTTCAACTGGTCCCCCCTCCATACTTGGCTCCGGGCAAACAGCGCCTGCGTTTTGCTTGGTTCCCTTTTGTGAACACTGCTTCTCCTACCTAATGCTCCTCCCCTCTCTGCCTGCGTTATCCCAACCCCAGCTTCGCGCAGGACCTGGTTCGGTTCCCATCCCTCACACGCATCTTCTCCAAACGCTCCCGCCCCAAACAATTCCTCCCTTGTGAAGGTCAAGGTCTTCCCCATGGGGGGTGTTCAAATGATGGCCGCGTTACTCTCCGCGTGGCTGCCACTGCAAATGCAAACCTGCCTTCCAAGCAGATAATAAGCTTCTTTCTAGTTTCCAAAGACGTAACGATGCCAGCAAGTAGCCAGCACAGCTCAATCTCATTTTAAGGGCAGAGGTATGAACACAGCACTCACCCTGTGTCTTCTAAGGAGAGCCTGGCCGCGGTCCATGCGCCTGTGCAGATGGTGGGGATGCCTGCAGAAAGACACCAGATTCCCCCCAACCCCGCGCTAGTTAGCAGCTGTGCACCCTCCTTTACCGGAGTCGGCAAGGACAAGGGCTTTCTGACGGAAAGATCAAGCGGAAACGCTTCAGAAGCACACAGAAGTTTATGCTCATGCCTTACAAAGCAGTGACGATACACGTGTTTGAAAGCTGGAGCTTCTCTGGGTGGAATGCGTCACGGTGCATCGTGAGTGTGGTTACTGTGGGCTGGAGTGTGGCAATGATCGCAAGAGGGGACCCTCGCTGTGAACGTGGGTGTCTCGTGGCTTCGCAGCCCTGCCAGTCCTGACTAGTGGAGGCTCCTGCTACCTGGCATGTCATTGGGACCTCCTGGTAGAGGGCTTTCTCCTCCAAGGCCCTTCTTTCTGACTTTCCCACCACTGGGGGAGCCCCAGGAGTGGGAGCTTAGAATAGCTTTAAACCAGCTTCCTGATTCCCAGAAATATGCAGGTGTTGTCTCCAGGAACCTAGTCACCCGAGAAAAGCCCCTCCTAATAGGACCTGGAGTGCATCGTACAGGGGCAGGAAAGGGTTTTCTGAACGGGGAGGTCTGCGTTTATAGATGAGAGGGGCAGGAACAGAGGCCTGGGTGGGAGACAGGGTGTCGGGCACACACGGGGAGGACAGTCCTTACCCCATCCGATTAGGAGATAGGCCACGAAGCGTCGGCCGGGGGAAAATATGGCCACCAGGAGGGTGTGCAGGTACAGCCCCTCCACCAGCAGCCAGTAGAAGTTCGCCATGATGCAGTACTGGAAAAGCACCAGGCTCAGCTTGCAGCCGACCTGGAAAGTCACGGACAGAGCAAGAGAACATGTTCAGGCCATGAGAAGACAGCTCACGGTGGGCAGAGGCGCTCCAGCGCACAAGCAGGCACACGTCTGTGTGACGAGCTGAGGACACCAGCACAGCGGTGTTAGAGTGAGGCCCCTGGCGTCCACAACCCTGGGACCCAGAACTTGCTGGAAGAGAAACACGGGCAGGAGGCAGATGTCCACAGACGCCTCTGAAGGCAGCGAGCTGTGGGACTGTGGCGGTGAGCACACCCGCCTGTGCCCCCTGCGCCCCCACCCTCTGCTCACCTACCTGCCCTGCTCGTCCTCACCACCCACTCGAGAGGAGACAGAAAAGTCAAGGGCAGAACAAGGGAATCCAGCAAGCCCTCATGTCCCCAGGCATTTTGAGAGCTTTCACTGGGAACAACCACACAGCATATAAAATAAATGTATTTTAACCTCTCAGACCTTCACATGAACGTACGGGTGTTTTAGCCTCTTGAGCAAATATGAAATTGAGGCTTTTAGTCAGTAAGTTTGTTCAAGTGTACTAAAACGATCAGGACTTCATTTCTATTCTTCTATATCTCTGCTGCCTCCCCTCCCGAATACATATGTATCCAGGTGCGATGGAGATGCACGTGCTTATGTGTATGTGTGGGTATATTTGATATATGCGTGAGTATACCTCTATAGATGTGGATATGCTCACATACATGTGGATATACCGAGACACGCGGATGTTCTGTATACGTATATGAGGTAGATACACGTGTGCGTATGTGGATATACTGACATGCTGACCTGTGTATTTGGGGGTTGATGTGCTTACAGGAAACTCACGGTAGCCCTTCCAAGCTGGTGCCCGGGGCTGATGGGAGCGTTAACCAGGTGGCCCACTGAAGATGCCCCTGCACTCTCTCCGGTCTTCCCACCCTGACCCTGTTCCGGTCTCTCTTTCCTAAGTAGGGCAAGGCTCAGCTTATCTTTGTAAGGTGCTGCACGGAGAGTGGTTGCGGCTAGTTGAGGCTGAGGGCCAGATGCCCGCAGGGCCGGGAGCAGGGCTGGCACGTGGAAACCACCCGCAGAATGTCATGACCCGGGTGCTGTGAGCGGAGAGGCGCATGTGGGGACTCAAGTACGGGAGCAGGGAAACTAACCGAAGTGAACTTGTGACTTCGTGCCACAGAAGTGCGTGTTCCGCGCCCACCAGACGGCAAAGCTCTGAAAAGCTGCACGTCATTGACCTCTGGGAAAGCCAAGCGGCAATGTTTGCTTCAGTTTTTAAATACACGTGCCCTCTGGTCCGCGGTCCCTCGTGACTTCCTTCTGAGGGAAGAACACGGTGCATGAAGACACGTGTGCACTGACGTTTGTGGTGCTTGTAACTGGTGGGACGATGAAATAAGGTCACGTCCACACGCTACACTATTGTGCCACCATTCGATGTGACACACCAGGGGACTTGGAGGGTTGCCATGGTGTCCTGCCGCTTGAGGAAGAGAGACGCAGGAAAAGCCTGTTTAACTCGACTCCATTGTCTTGGTAAAATAGCGAAAACGCCGTCTCTGCCTTTCTTCTCATTTGTTCCTTGACCATCAGCACAGTGTACGGACAGGAGGTCTGCAGTGACAAGCTCTCTGCTGACCTCCCCTTCCTGGGTGGTGGTTTCAAACTGCATCCCTCAGGGCAGACAGCGTGGCAGGAGCGCCTCCGGAACACGCTGCAGCCCAGACAGCACACACACACACACACACACACACACACACACACAGGTGCATGGGCCAAGGCCCGTCCCCTGGTCCCGGAGCCTCCCACCAGTGTGCATGGCTGGAGTCAAGGGGAGCAAGCCGGGGGCTCCTGCTGAGGGTCAGCATCCAGGCACCCACGTGGTTGTTCATTGTCTCTAGACTAGACTATGCCTTTCCAGAGGCCAGACAATCGCCAGGCAAAGCCGTGCAGAGAAGGAGGCCATGTGTGCGGAGCTGGGCGGTGGTAGGGAACTGGAGGTGGGGCACTGCCCCCTGTTTGGCTTTATGATAGAACACGAGACGCTTGGCCTCGAGGCCCGACTCCCTGGAGAGAACAGGAAAAGCTGAACCCGCCTCCAGGTTGTCAAAGGTAAGAATGAGTAACACGCCTCACCGTGCAGAAATGTAAGGTGTGTCCCTAGTCCCTGGGAGACTTACGGCATCTGTAGTTGTTGGTTAAAAACCACAAAAAAAGAGGCTATTTCAATGTGTGAAAACACCGTGAAGCAGAGGGCTACGGGGTGAGCGTGGCCCTTGGCGCATGTGTGGGCCTGGCACGACAAGCGACAGAGCTGTGTGCCTGTGGTAATGCCCCCTTGTGCAGCTTCACACGTGTCCGGTGTCACAGCAGTGCCACACTAGAGGATGTGGGGCTCCCATCGCACCACGCAAAGCCCAGACCAGCAGTCCTTTCAAGCATAGATCCGAGCACGGACAGAGTAAAGTCTGAAGGTACATGTGTGTTCCTGTGTGTGTGAGTCCCCCTGTGGGTGCACCCATGCTTGTGACTGTGTGTGTGCACGTGTGTCTGCACACCAGTACCTGTGTTCATGCAGGTGTGTACCTCTGTGAGCATGCATGTATATGTTTGCATGCATGTGCGTGTGCACACTCTCACTCACTCCCTTCCTCCTGACCCCGGCCATTCTGACCTGGGCCGTGGACTGGCACAGCCACTCGGGGGGCCCAGGAGCCTCCATGATGTGCAGACGCTCAGCCTCCAGCCTGAGTCTGTGCCTCCCATCCTATCCTCAGCCCCCCTGGGGCAGCAGGCAGTGGCCAGGTCAGAACTTAGCTCTGGGCTGGGTGCATCCCTGTTTAGATGTTATGGCTTCATTGCAGAGCTCATAGTTGCCACGTACGTCCCGACCCAAGCCCTCCCTGGGGCAGGCTACACTCGGGCTCTCAGGGAGCACCTTGGAAAGCCCGAGGGTGGGTTTTTGAGAATCCTTGTCAACTACACATGCCATCTGTTCTGGTCTCAGTGCGAATAGACTGCCTGTGCCAGCCCCCTCGGCAGCCAGGAGGAGACACACTGAGCCCAAGGGTCACTGTTACGTCCAGGGCGTGTAGAGAGAGGGGCCGGTGGAGGGAGAAGCCTTCTCTTGGAAGGAAACAGACTCTGTCGGGTTCCCGGTCCTGCAAATGTCTTGAGAAACAGACTCCTGGCCCTATGTGGAGGAGATGTGCCCTGTGTTCGTCCTGGGAGCATAATGTTGGTTTGATCAAACCCAGCTGAGAACAAAAATGTCCACACAAATGCAACTGTAAGAAAAGATGTTTTTTCTGTGCCTCATGCTGCGGGCTGACTGCATCTCTGACTAACTTACGCAAAACCTCCAATTCTCTGGGCACAATAAGAAGGAAGACGCGGTCCTCCTTCTCTCCTGCCTTCTTTCCTCTGTTGGCACACAGCTCAGTGGCACCGTGCTGGAGGGGTGCAGCTGGGGACTGGGCAGGGGGACCCTGTCCCCGCTCCCTCCTTCTCACACTTCAGTCCTCAGACCTGGATCCTTGGGGGATCTTTAATGCCAGAGCGTGCTGTGCACCTGTGGCTTGAGCCCTGCCTGCAGCCCCATCGAGTCCACCCAGCTGCTGGGCTTCCCTCAGCCTGTGTCCTCATTCACAAATTGCTCTCTGGAAGGTCACTGGGCACTCAGCCTCAGTGTCCGTGCAAAGAGCCTTGTCCTCTAAGACTCTCGAGAAATGGCTGGGCGAGGCCCCAAATGTTGGGAATGGTGAAGGGGTCTGTGATTCCCAGTGTAGGGGCAGGCGGGGTGCGGTGGGCAATGGCAGGGCACTTGCTCCCTCTGGTCTCCGTCACTCCCCTGCCCCTCAGGAGCCCACCAGGTCTTGTCTATGTGTCTGGGAGCACAGCCCCGGGCTGGATGCCCCACCAGGGCCCAGTCCTTTAATAAGAAGCAGAGGAAGGAGGGCTTCTTCCAGCAGAGCTTTGAGGCCCCCCAGAGAAGAGAGTGGAGGTTTCTCAGCAAGAGGAGAGCCCGGACTGGCTTTGGGGCTCACCCCTTGTCACCTACGTGGGAGATTCCATGGTGGGGCGTGAGCCCCAGGGGCCCTAATGTCCCCTCAGGGGTGGGAGTTTGCTAGGTGAAGGATCTTGTGTTAATTTTATTATTACAGCAAACTCCTTTTATTAACTCAGTCCAAGTGTGTTATGAGCTGATTATCCCCAGAAATACGTTCACCTGCAGCCTCGGAAACAGCTGATGTTCTGTGATGTTACAAAAGGCTTCACTGTCTTACAACTAATTCCAATCTGTTCAGTCCAGAGCCACAGTGCCACGCAGATGAGTCCATCTGCTTGGAACTCGCGAGGAGAGCCGGCATGCTGGCTCCTTAGGAAGACAGGGGCCAGCCTCAGAGCCTGCGGTCAGATCCAGACTGAGGCACCGGAGCCCAAGGCCCTGAGGACACTGCATTGTGCGGCCGCAGAGGAAACTTAGTGGAGGGACTTGCGTATCGGAGGGCACAGTAAACGCACCAAGCACTAAAGGCCCGCCAACACCCACCACGAACACAGCCAGGGGCGAAGAGCGGCACCAGTGGTGTGCATCTCTAGAAATCATTGGCACGGCCTCCCTTGTATCAAAGAGCTGGGCCCAGGCACACTCACAGATGCGCACTGGGCTCCCAGCAAGTGCTGCAGGAAGGAGTTCATTCACCACACAGGTGACTTCCTCCCAGCAACCCATGGAAGCACCTATGCTCATCATCTGGGAGACTTGGGCTGAAAATCATGGCGTTGTGCATCTGCATCGGGTTTTCTAGCCCAGAGCGGCTGCTGATCACTGGAGGCAGTGCCCTTGTGTTGTTCTGCCTCTGCCTGGGCTTCAGTGCTCAAGGCCCGTGACCTCCAGCCTCTGGAGGTGCCTGGGACATTGCAGGTGCCTTTGTCATTGCAGGTGAGACAAAGGTGAGTGCGCCTTCGTCTCCACTGCCCACCTGGACCTGCTCTGAGACCCAGCCTCTTGGCCAGGCCCCTGCGCTTCTTGGGCCTGACCCCTTGCCTTCACCAGTGCCTCAGAGACCCCTGTGTGCTGGCTATGGGACTTCATCACAGTGTGAGCTGGGGACAGAGACAAAGGGGTGGGGCAGTAAGGAGGCAAAGGGCTCTGGGGCCGTTCACAAAGGCCACCCTCCCCTCAGTGACAGGATCCTGCTCACAGGGATAGCCTTACCCAGGAGGATGGCTGGTCAAGGCAGTGCAGCGTGCCTGAGCTGGAGTACAGAATATCGTCCTTGACCAACACTGAGATGGCTCTTAGGATGAAGGAGAGGAACAGGTTCAGGTGGATGTAGTTCCGGGTACAATGCAGCTTCCTGTGGTGGGGAAGGCAGGGATGAGGGGTGGGGGAGGCAGGGATGAGGGGTGGGGGAGGCAGGGATGAGGGATGGGGGAGGCAGGGATGAGGGATGGGGAAGGCAGGGATGAGGGGTGGGAGAGGCAGGGATGAGGGGTGGGGGAGGCAGGGATGAGGGGTGGGGGAGGCAGGGATGAGGGGTGGGAGGCAGGGATGGGGTGGGGGGGGAGGGTTAGATAATCAATCTCGGATGTTGTGAACACATTAACAATTACCTATGTGGCTTTAATCTTAAGGTTTTCTTCTTTTTGTATGGAAGTTACTGTTCCTTACTGTATATTTGGGATGTTTTCAGTTTTGCATTATGGTAACTAGTTTTCTACATCAAGCTTTTCCTTTATTTCTGATGAGCTCCTCAGGCTGGGGTCGTGAAATAGGATTTCAGGATAACACTGTAAAGCAAACGGTGCCGAGTCCGGAGCCTGCAATGGCGTGTGCCCACTTCCAGCCGCCGAGACCCCACCTCCTCACAGCCAATTTCCTGCGAGGCCCATAGCAGTGATCTGCCTTGGAACTCAACTTTAATGATACCTTGCTTCTCTAAAAAGTGCTTGGAACATTTTGTTTCTAATTCTCTTGTACCACTTAAATTCTGCTCTGGAGAACACTTATCTGGGCATTTGATTTGACGTGGACTTTTAATTCAGAGCCCTCAGGAAGCAAGCTTCACACAAGCGCACTCCCACAGTCACTACTAGATCTTTAGGGTTAAGTAAAGGTGCCATTTTTGAAGGACATTAGAAAACACACCGCAGAAGTCTTGCATGAGAGGCTGGAAAGAAGCAGCTTATCTGACCACCTCCCCCCAAGGGGTCAGTGTGATTTCAGAAAGCCACCTGAGGACTCAGGATTGTGGCCAGAGTGGCCAGGACCTAGAGGACCAAGACCCAGGCGAGAAGGGAGACACCGAGATGCACCCTACGTCCTCCCTCCGCCTCGGGTCTCCTCATGTGAGGCAGCTACCCACACAAGGTGTGCCGTGCTGGGTGAGAGGCCAAGGGATGAGGCCAAAGCAGTGGCTAAGGAAGTAAGGCTGGGAAGAAATGTTAGCAATCTCACGCACTGAGCAACGGCTACTGGGATTCAGGGTCTGCAGGAACAGAGGCGCTCCTGGGCTTTAATTAGAAACCCGGGGAGAGCTATGGTCTAGGAACTATGACAAACCAGAAACAACAGACTTCCCAAAGCTTGAGACATGGTCTCAAATCAGCTGAACCCCCGAGTGGCTCAGGGTGATCTGCCAATCTTGCTAGAAAAATTAAATCCTCTCTGTAGCAAGATATCACCCAAAGCCTCTATAATTTAATTATTTGTAATTTCAAAAATGAAGTACAAGGCGTGCCGGGAACAGGAGCTAATGATCAAATGCAACAAAAACCCCAGGGAATAGAAGGAGATTCAGATACTGGCATTTTAAGACAGGCACTGTCTTGCTCAGATTTACATAGTCAAGAAAACTGATGAAGAGGTGGAGAATTGTATTAAAGAACGGAATTGATTGTAACAATCAAATGGAACACTGAAAACTCAGAAAGAACCCTGAAATGAACAAATAGCTGAGTCTGATGTTAGGTCAGACGTAGTACATGAGAATACTCTGAATTAGAAAACATATCAGTGGAGTAAGTACAGATTAAAGCGGAGACAAAATGAGGGAAAGCACAGAAAAAGTGTAGGAAATATAAGGGAAAATGGTGAAAACCCTGAACCCATGACAGTACGGTTTGAGAAACAGGAGACAAAAAAGGAAGAAGCAATATTTAAAGAATACTAGGTAAGAATTTTGGAAACTAGTAAAACCCAGTAACAGATTAAAGGAATGTTATTAACCCCGAGAAGGAGAAATACCAAGGAAACCGCATTAAGTCCCATGATGGTGCAGCTGCTGAAAACCCGAGACCAAACAAAACCCTCGAGGCGTCTGGGGAAAACGACGCATCCCTTCAGAGCAGCAGCAGTGAGACTGGCAGCTGACTTTAAAAAGAAAAACGAGGCTCATGTTTAACGTGATGACAGAAAATAGCTGCCGATAAGGAATTCAACACTCTTGAAAATATTCTCAAAGGAAGGCAAAATTAAAGCGATCGCAGGCAATCAAAAACCACGAGGAGTCATTGCTGGCAGGCCTGTGCTGACAGATACCGAAGGGGGTCGTCAGGCAGAAGGGGAAGGACCCCAGGTGGAGACACGAAATACAGGAAGGAACTCGGGGAAGATGAAGACGTCTCCAAATAGATACTGACTCTAAATGACGGCAACTATAATGACCTATGGCCTTAAAATAGACGTCGGATTAAAATACAGCACAAGGGGCGCCTGGGTGGCGCAGTCGGTTAAGCGTCCGACTTCAGCCAGGTCACGATCTCGCGGTCCGTGAGTTCGAGCCCCGCGTCGGGCTCTGGGCTGATGGCTCGGAGCCTGGAGCCTGTTTCTGATTCTGTGTCTCCCTCTCTCTCTGCCCCTCCCCCGTTCATGCTCTGTCTCTCTCTGTCCCAAAAATAAATAAACGTTGAAAAAAAAAAAAATTAAAAAAAAAATAAAAAAAATAAAATACAGCACAAAACACAAAAGGCATGGGTGGGGGTAAGTGGAATTAAAATGTTGTAAAGTCTCGAATTGATGGGGAAGTGGTAAAAACAGCAATTGGAGGTTAACTCCTAGGAGACGAGGATGCGTGTTGCAATTTTGGGGTGATGCCTAGAAGAAGAACAGAATGTATAACAACCTTAAAGGGGAAAATTAATAAAAATATTCAACAAATTGAAGGAAATAGGCAATGCGTGTGAAAGCCTGCTCCTCGCGGGAACAGCTCTCCTGGAAAGCGGCCTCTTTGCGCCCACTGCCCCTCGGGCTGGCTGCATTCACTCATCTCTCAAACCACCGTTCTCCCTTCCCTTCCCTTCCTTTCCCTCCCCTCCCCTCCCCTCCCTTCCTTTCCTCTAATCCCCTCCCTTCCCTCCCGTCCCCTCCCTTCCCTCCCCTCCCCTTCCCTTCCCCTCCCTTCCCCTCTCTTTTCTTCCCCCTCTCCTCCCCTCCCCTCCCTTCCCTTCCCCTCCCTTCCCTTCCCTTCCCTCCCCCTCCCCTCCCCTTCCCTTCCCCTCCCCTCCCTTCTCTCCTTCCCTCCCCTTCCCTTCCCCTCTCGTCTCCTCTCCTCTTCTTTTTTCTCCTTCTCACTCTCTCTCACCCATGACATTCCCCTGAGTGCAGTGGGGGGTTTATCGCTGTCACTCAGAGGTGAACACACACTGAATCCAAATAAATCACATTTGCTGAGTTTCTTAGCTGAGTCCTTTATCCCTCAGCGCTCAGTGTAACATTTCGCTTCCGAGTATGGATCTGCACTGGATGAAGGGTGGAGCGGAGACCGTGGCCTCCAGAGAAGCCGCGCTGGAGCCCGCTCAGGCTCGGCGGCTAGAACGGAACCCCAACAACTCCCGAGGGTGGAGGGAGGGGCGGGCGGTGGCGCATCTGTCCAGTTCTGCAAGCTGGGTGCTCGGCACCTCTGTGGGCTGCCCTCCTCTCGAGGGTAGGACGGGGACAGCAGTGGCACTTCCCTGCCTGAGCTAATGTAAGGACTGAGTTAATAAACACCTATAGAGTGTGTGGTGTGGTCTGTGTTAGCAACCGGCGCGGTTACTCCTGGGCTCGTGGGATTGGAGCTGCTTTGTCAAGTGCGTGGACCTCACACGCACTCAAAGATGGTGGCTGCGACGACCACCCAGCGAATCCCACGCAAGACTAGGTCGTGTGTTTGTTATTCAAGTCTATGCTGCACTTTGGACTTGGCGTAGGAGATACGTCACGCCGTTTCTGTGTTTGTAAAAGAAGAACGTGGTTACTTCATGCTTTCTTAGCTATGAGGCCACTATGAACAGCAAGTGTTCCACGACTGTAAGTAATTCTGTTTCCTGAGTGGCATTACTGGGTTGGAAATGGAGTTATTTTTACAGTCGGGAGTTTGAAATCGACACTTGTGGCATGGGACACATAAGCACAGCTGACAGATGGAGGCAGCAGCGTAAGCGCCTCTGTGACCCAAGGTGGAGGCGGACCTGAGGGCTTACACATCAGCTCTGGACACTTTTCCTGGCGGCCGTGACCCTCCGAACCAGCAGCAGAATGACACCGAAGCAGACATGTCCTTTCCTAACCAAGTGTCACCAGTGGGTGACTAACGAGGTCCATGTATAAAAGACTGTTTGATGCTCATGATGCCATCTGAGATTCTCTGAAGGACCCACATCCACGTTTGCAAAACTTCCAAAATGCCATTAGGCTGGCTAATTCAGTATGTCATGTATCACAAATCTGAGAGAAATCGCCAATGCCACGGATACGGATTGTTCAAGATGGGAACTCTTTAAACACAAGCTGAAATTCTTCTAGTTCAAGTTACCCTTATCGAGTCACCAGCTTACCTCCCTACATTTTTCCTTTCTTTTTCTTTAATCTTTAACCATTTAAAGATTTAAAAATACATAATAAAATACAAAAGACAGAACAGATATCAATGTTGCACCAGAGTTGTTCCTTTTCTTTTCAGAACTAGAATATGATGGTGACTACCCCACACAGTTCTGGATTAAAGGTACTGACGTACTCTTTCTGAGAATTACTACCCTCTAGATATGTTTGAGATGCCTGAAAAAAATAAACGACTTTATTACATTTGAAGGGATTCTCAGCTGCGTTCTTCATCAGTTTTCACTTGTTTACTTCCAAGTATGGATCTCCTAATGGGCTGTCTGTTAGTTTATAAAATATTCCATTTGTTTTATCTTTGATTTTATCTGAATACTGGCCAACGTTTGAACTAATCTGTGTGAAGATAAATAGATTAAATCCCTGTTAAAATAAGTGGGATATCATCCAGTTTATTTAGTGCTAGTGATACTCAAGCTTTTCAAGCCAAAAGCTTCTGTTCTGAAACCAAAGCCTCTAACTCTAACCCTGACCAACCAGCTGTATACAGTGTATGTTGTTAGTTACTGAAAAGACCTACCAGCGGTTCAGGTCGGGGGGAACTCTAACCTCACCAGCAGGTGAATAACGCAAAATTTAGAGTGCTGACTGCATGCCACAGAGCTTCACTAGCACCCACACTTTACAGGTCATAGACAGGTTAAGTAATTTGTCCAAGGTCACACAGCTACTAAGAGACTGACCCAGGATTTGAACCCAGGCAGTCTGACCCCTGCTTTCATATTCTTGACCACAGTGTAGTGTCTCTTAATAAAGCACTGATGCCCCAAATGTAGCTGCTTTCTGAGTAGCAAGGGCGAGATCACATTGCTTCTGTATTTTCAAAAGATTTGCACAATGGCTAACATTCAGTAAACAGCAGTTGAACTGAATTCTTGTCCAAAGGCAGTATTATCTCTTTATATAAGAAATGCAGAATAGTTAAATAAAAATGTAAATATTAGCATCATATTTCACACAAGCATTCCCCGAGGGAGTTTTATTGATTTAACACAGAGAGAGAGGGCTTGGAGGCAGTGACCTTCTGTCCTCCTCTGATGGGCCTAGACGGCTTAAATGGACAATTTCTGGTCTCAGACTGCAGAACTGCTCATTTCTGACACTTACCTGAAGAGGCAAAGAATTATGCTTCCGGTTGTCAGGGAAATCAGGGAGACACTGTAGCCCAGCGTGTAAATGGCTTTCACCAGAACGTAAAACGCAATCTGCAAAGAAAGAAAAACACACGTGTGAGCTTTTGGTGGCCAGCAGTGGACAAAGCATAGGTTCCCACCTCCGGCCACATGCTTCCTTTCATGCAGGGCTCTTGGCTGCTGATGGCCGGGCACACGAGAGACAGTGTCACTTCACAGCCCACCTCCATTCTTCTTAATGCTTATTCATTTTTGAGAGACAGAGATAGAGTCCAAGCGGGGGAGGGGCAGAGGGAGATGGAGACAGAATCTGAAGCAAGTTCCAGGCTCCGAGCTGTTAGCAGAGCTGATGTGGGGCTTGAACCCACGAACCGTGAGATCCTGACCTGAGCCGAAGTCATATGCTTACCCGACTGAGCCACCCAGGTGCCCAAGCCCACCTCCATTCTGAACCCAGACATTTTATTCACCTCTTTAAATGCCCACCTTTTTCCTTAAAATTCATTGTGGATGACTTTGTATGGAGCAAGGAGAAGACTGACCTGAAGGGGTTCCCAGCTTCACTGTCTGATCACTGTTCTGCTGCTGAGACCAGAGGGGTTTGGAGGGGTGCTTCCTGTGAGAGAGCCCCAGCAACCACAGGAACTGGCTGGTTTTGCAAATGTATTCTGACCTTACTGGGTTTACACTGCCCTGGGCCCTGGGAGTGGGGATCACGGGACATTCTGCACTGGCCCTGATTTCTCCATAGCCCGGTTCACACCAGCTTAGTTCTAAACTGTAGAGAGGGGTTGTGCCCACCAGGGACACACTGAGCAGAGCCCTCACCCTGGGGTCATTGAGCTAACTCTGGTGCAGTCTGGGGCAGGAGGGGTGGCCCGATGAGGCCTTTGTTCCTGCAGCTTCACGGGGCTCGGCCACTGCCACAGGCCAGCGGACCCCTGTAGGCTGGCCTGCACCCACCACCCATCCCTGTGTTGTTCTTAACATCAAGGTGATGCCTTCAACAAGGGTTTTCCCCCTCTGTTACCCTTGTTATTGGAGGCTCAATACTGTAATGACATATCTCAGAAGTAGACTATAATATTTGGAAAAATGAGTTTCTAGTTAAGATTTAATGAGAAAATGAAATAAATTAGTCTAGCCTCTCAAATAGTTCAGACAATCAAGGTTAGCTTGAAGTTCGACCTTGGAAGCTAATGTATTATCTGATATCAGGAGGATTTTTCCTTGTTGAACCTTAAGACGCAAACCAAGATCCCCGTTTTAAACTTTAAGGAGTCTGCACCTGTGATAACACTGTTGGCATTCTTTTTAGCTCAAGAAGAGAGGCGAGGGCATGCTGGCATTCTGAAAGTGTCTTTGAAAACTCTAACTTTAAGTCTTTGTCCATTTTGTATTCTCTGTACTGAGTGAGGGATTATAAATAGGACTGGGGATTTTGTTTTGTGGTCAGAGATCACATTAAATAATGGAAAATGCAATATTTTAAACCTACCAAAAGCATAGAAGACAATATAATGTATACATATCATATAATATCTAATGTATACATAACATGTAATATGTTACATACATATTAATATAATACATCTATATATCTATAATAAACGTTATATGTTATATACATATAATACATCTATAATATAATACATCTATAATATTCCTACCAACAATCACCAAAACCAGGACGACAACTGAGTCAGACCCCGGGGATGCCCCAGGTAACTTGCTTATGCTGGGGTGCTGACCCCCATGATGCCCTCACAGGGTGTGTGCATGTGATCAGTACCTCGTGCTATTGCGCTGATGTTTTAGTTTTATTCTGTGCACGTGCTGCGTGTAACTTTTATCTCCCCGTCAACTGTGTTATTTGCTGTCCAGTATTTACTTTACCTTGTTTTTTAGTGCCTTCTGCCTAATTTTACCATTGCTTTAATTTTTTTTTATGTTTTTAATTTTATTTTTGACAGAGAGACAGAGCGTGAGCAGGGGAGGGGCAGAGAGAGAGGAGACACAGAATCTGAAACAGGTTCCAGGCTCTGAGCTGTCAGCACAGAGCCCAATGCAGGACACGAACCCACGAGCTGTGAGATCATGACCTGAGCCAAAGTCAGACACTTAACCAACTGAGCCCCCCAGACGTCCCTACTGTTGCTTTAAATAGTCAAGTCTTTGCTAGGCTTCCTTATCTATCTATCTATCTATCTATCTATCTATCTATTTATTTATGCTTACATTATTTGATTCTCAGTTCTTCTTTCTGGCTTCATAGTCTCCCCTGAAGCACATTCCTTGGGCATTTTTTTTTTCTTTTCAACGTTTATTTATTTTTGGGACAGAGAGAGATAGAGCATGAACGGGGGAGGGGCAGAGAGAGAGAGGGAGACACAGAATCGGAAACAGGCTCCAGGCTCTGAGCCATCAGCCCAGAGCCCGACGCGGGGCTCGAACTCACGGACCGCGAGATCGTGACCTGGCTGAAGTCGGACGCTTAACCGACTGCGCCACCCAGGCGCCCCTCCTTGGGCATTTTTAATGAGGGTTTGCTGGTTGTGGATCCTGTTGGTTTGTTTTTCTGAGATGTCTCCTTCCCTTTCATTTTTGGGTGGAAGTTCAGCTTCAGCACAGTCTGAGTGGACGGTCATCTTCTCCAGGCCCTTGGAAGGCACCTGCTGTCTATCCTGTTGCTCTTGTGCATGCAGGGGGCCGTCTGTTCTTGGTCTCTGGCATTTTCTGGCATCGGCACCATTGCCTGGCCGTGGCCTTCTCTCTGTATTTGGGGTGGTCCTGCTCTCCGCATTGGAGAACTGGTGCATCACCCGGGCTGTTAGCCATGGCATGTTCTCCTGCCAGGCCTGCCGTCAGACTGACCAGCTGTCCTCCCGAGCGGTTCCCTCTCCCTACCGCATCTGGTGCTGCGTCCCTGGTGCCCACGCTCCTCACTGCAGAGCCTGCCTCTGAGCTCCTATGTAATATATCTTCCTGACTTTTATTTTTAGGTCGATTTTTTTCCAGATAAGGTCTGGCTACAGCATCTTGTTTCAGGTTTATATTTTTAATTTCCACTTTTTCAAAAACATTTCAGATGCACTCATGCCTGCTCACTTCATTATTTGAAGCTTTGAGGACGTAGCCTCACTTTGGTACCTGCGGACTTGCACACACAGTGGCTCCTTCTTTGTGTAGTTTGTGCACTGGGGAGACAAGCTTGTCCTCGGACTTGGTCTGTGGGCACTTGAGGCCTGGGTGAAGATGCTTCCTTCCAGAAGCACCTGTGTACTGGAGCCGGGCACCCCTGCTGCGTCCAGTTCAGGACACTTTACGTGAATGTCCCAGCTTAGGGTTTCTGTACCAGGCAGAAGACACAAATGGGAAAACCCAGCTTTCGGGGGGACACACCTGTGGTGACAGATTTTTAGATTTTCCTCCTGGAAAGCAAATGCAGGTAAGAAAATTGTCTTTGTCACCTCCGTGGTCTGATTTTTGGTCTAGCTCTCAACTCCAGCCGCCCACCACCGTCTGCACCGGGAAGCCGTTCATCCCAGCTCTTCATGATGACCCAGCAGTTGCCCTGGGAACCAGCCGCCCCTGTTGCCTGGCACCTGTTCTCAGCTCTTTTATTGAGATTTTTTTTTTTTTTTTTTTTTTTTACTTTCTTGAAATCTCAGCTGTGCATTTTAAAGCAGCATTGTTATACCTTACTTAGTATTTTTGGGTGATTTGTAGTGGGAAGTTTTTACCCCCAATTTCTTATGTAAGATTTTTATTTCTTGCTGAACTTGTGGTATTACTGGTTAATTTAATTCATTCTGCTCAACCCATTACTGAGCACTTAATTGGAACCAGACACCGAGCAAGGTGCTTTGGGTACAGGATGAGTGAGAGAAGGGCCCCACCCACGAGGAACAGGACACAATGCATGAGCTGGACATTGAGATAGGTATGAATTAAAAATTTTTTATGTGTTCACTAAAAAAAAAAAAGGAATAAGAGAAAAAAAGAGGAATATACACATTTCAATTTATATTACTTTGCTTAAAGCTGGTTTAGATTTTCCCCATCTTATGTTTTCAATCACTTAAGAAGGGTTAATTCGGTCATTTGCAAATTGCCTCTGCTAAGGCCTTTGCAAAGCAGAGCAGACCCCAGGGCGAGCTAGAGACCTCAGTGGAAGGCAGCACTGGGGAAGTCTCACAGAACAAAGCACAGAACAGCCATGTAGCAACAACTGAGAACCGTGATTACGTGCAGCGTGCAGTGCTTAGCAGACAGGAAACTTTCACACAGCCGACTTTTAAGAGAATGAGGCAAATCACAAGAAAATCGGGGGTGTCTACAGGATGACAACTTTTGGGGTTTCTTCTGGGTGCACCCAAACTCCTGTAACACCACCTATGTGGACAGAACTGAAGAATAAAAATTAATGTTTAGAACATGAACCCTGAAGGACTGTGTGGAGCTTTCCATCTTTGATGCAAGTTTAAATTTATTTTCACTAGAAGTGGCTAAAACCAGCTAAGTGGTTTCAAGAACCGCACAGAGGGTCTACACAGGTGCTTTTGTCCCCAGGTTCCAGGGTCTTCCCAGGTCCTACCTCCCAAACCAGCTTTCTTCCCTGGGGGTCCCAAGTTAGACCCTCTGCCTCAGCCCCTGAGAGACCGCACATCCCCATTTGGGGCCTTCTGAGTAAATGCTTGTTTCCGAGAGGCTCCATGATCCTCGGTCCATCTCGTCATGAATACTGACTTACATTCTGCATGATTCCCAGCTGCTCTCAGAGTGATGTCCAGACCCATTCTCACACCCAACTTTGACCCAGGGCCCTGGACTCCCCCTTGCCCACCAAGGGAGTTCAGCCAACAAGAAGGAAACCTTAAATATTAGAAAGAGCGTTCACAAGAGAACAGATGGAAAGGCTTTATCCTTTTACTCTGGATCCAGATAAGACAAATGAAGAGTCATATGAGCTCCCAAGTGTTTTGATAAGTTGGAATTCACTGTGTATAAAAAACAGGAACAAAAGGCACAGTTATATTGCCCAGCACATCGCAGAGAATCATTAAGTATTTGTGGGATGAATGAGTGACTGCACTGTCAGAGTAGAGAACATAGGTAAATAGAACAGACGCAAATAATCAGATCTATAAAATCCTGTTTTTAAAGCTCATGGGACATGCTATGTATGATCGTAAAACTGAAAAGAGCAATGCAACTAATGAATATCCAACTTTTTTCTTAAATACACCTTTTTTGATTTTTTGTTTGTTTATTTTTGAGAGAGAGAGAGGGAGAGAGAGAGAGACAGAGAGAGAGAGCATGAGCAGGGAAGGGGCAGAGAGAGAGGGAAACAGAGGATCCGAAGCAGGATCTGCGCTGACAGCAGGGAGCCCGATGCAGGGTTCGAACTCACGAGCGGTAAGATCACGACCTGAGCTGAAGTGGGACGCTTAACCGACTGAGCCACCCAGGCACCCCTTAAATACACTTTTAAAGAATAAAATTAGAACTAGAAAAACAGTAATTCATTTGAAAAATTTTGAATGGGAGCATTTCATAACAAATGTGTCAAAATTATAATCAGAGGCATAATTACGGCCTTAAATGTCGTTGTTAATAAATAAGAAGATAAAGCATCAACGAAAGAAGCCAGAAAAACAACGGAATGAGCCAAGTAAGACAAGAAGGAAGTAATGATAGAAACACAAGTCAGAATCAGTAGGCCGGGCTCCCCAGGAAACAAGCCCACGAGGACACAAGTTTTCGAGTGTTTATCTGACGTAAGTATGAAAAGCCTAGACCAGCGAGGACTCTATAAATCGTTGACATAAGTAAGTTAGGAAATGGTCAGATTTACAACACCACAGAGTAGTTTTTTTCTGTAGAGGCCAAGATGAGATATGCAGTTGCCAAGTATCTAAAGGGGAAAAATAATGAGAAACAAATATCTAAATTGTATTTTATACACACACTCACATGTTTTAATTAAAGTACTAAACTCTGTGCTAACAAAGTCAAGATTTTAAGAAAATGGATAATACTCTGGAAGCGTAAAAATGATCACAACAGGTTTAAGGAAAACCTAAAAATATCAATAACCAATGAAGAAATTTTTAAAAAGTTGATGACATACAATCTGTAAAAGTGACACTGGACCCAGCGGCTTTAACAGGTGAGTCCTTCCATATTGTCTGAGCCAAATTATCCCTGGGATGCAAAAATTGGTCCAGAGCATAATAACAAAGGAAAAGCACAACTATCATAAGTCTGGTATCAAATCCAGACAATATACTAAAACAAACAATAAAAATAAACAAAACTTACAGACTAATTTCACTTATGTCTGCAGAGGGAAAAGTCTCCCATAACTGTGCTCTCCTCGTCTACGCCTCCCTGAGCGGCCCGCGCTCCGCTCCGTGTCTCAGCCTCACGCCCTGCCCTTTGTGGCACATCTACCTCCCCTCGGGATGGATGGGCCTCTGTCCACCAGCCCTTGCTGGACTCCTAGCATCATTCCCTCCTTGTCCCTCTCCTCCTTCTCCGAAGTGTTGATGGGTCCCCATGTGGCTCCTGCTCTCCCCCCTCCACACACTCTCTCTGCAGGGTCTCAGCGGCTACATGCAGTGCTGACTCAGAAACTGGAACGTCTAGGCCTGACTTCTCTGGCACTTCCAGGCATTCTGTCCTCTGGCCTTCTAGAACTTTCTACCTATGCATTTCTAGACGTCTCACATTCAGCATGCTTGAAAACTAATGCACGAACACACCCCTCTTCTGCAGCACTTGGCCTTAAATCTGGCCCTCCTAATGCCAACCCCATTTCCCGACATCAGCACAGCAATTCAGGGTTGTCCCTGTGTGCGGTCTGTCACACACACTTTCAAGCAGTCAGCAAACCCTACCACGCAGGGGAGGGGCAGCCTGAGTCTGAGCTTGCTTCCTTCCCATCCATGCGGCACACACCCTCTGTGTTCTGTCTACCCCGTGGCACTGGGCCTGTGGCCCACAGAGCAAGCTTCCACGCCGGCCGTTTTCGAGCTTGGATGCAGGTGAGAACTTCCTGGCGCCCCCTTGCTGGTCTTGGTGGGGCCTAGGCTCCCAGGTGACTTTAGTGTGCATCTGGGTCTGAGAACCGTGATACCAATGGTTCTCCCAGTGTGACCCCCCAGACGAGCAGAGACAGCAGCACCCAGGAACTTGTTGAGATGCAAACGCTCTGACCCACCTGTCCCCACCTGCCCCAGAATCAGAACCCCGGAAGGTGTGGTCCTCCAGGTGAATCTGATGCAGCTCTGCTTCCGGAACCTCTGGTCTACACTGCAGACAGGGGTGGAATGTAAGTGTGACCTTCCCTGTCTCTGCTCCAAACCCCGCACAGAGGCTGCTTGTGAGCGAAGCCGTAACGAGGTCCCTACTGGCCCTCCTCAACCTTGCGCCTCCTACAAGGAGCTGGGAGCAAGTGCCAGCCACACGCTGTGTCCCTGCATTTCCATCTTTATTCTCCTACCCAGGCCTCAGCAGTCTTTATGAGGGGCCCCTCCTCTGGGAAGCCACCCTCCCTGGTCCTCTCCTGCCCTCACGAGGTTACGCTGTGGTGGCTGGAGCTCCGTGAGAACAGGCACAACTCCTGTCCCCTTCCCGACCCAGCCTGCAGTGGGCCCCTGGGAACCCGAGGTGCAAAGCCTTTATGGTTTTCAAATCTCTCGTTACCGTGTCATCCGATCTTGAGACCGCGGGGAGACAGGCCGGGGTGACTGTCTCTGCCGAGCAGAAAGGGAACTGCAGCTCTAGGGCAGTGAATAAGTGGCGTGGGAGGGGTGGGTTTGGTCGCCTGGTGCTGACCCCCAAGTCTCGGTCCTTCCGTGGGAAGTGGGAAGGACAGCACCACGCCCTTTTTCGCAAAGACTCGGTGACTCAGCACTGGAGTGGGGAGCTTGACCGTGGAACTGCCTGACCTCTGGGCCTTCCCTGAGGGTTTTCACAGGAGCATCTGGGGGTTACATCGGGGTGAACGCAGAGCTCATTAAGCACAGCGAACAGATAAGTGTGAAGTGACTAAATCAGAGTGGCTTCAGTGCCCACAGGAGACCGGAGCTGCCTGGGCCTCTGATGTGGCCGCCCTCTCCTTGCCTAGTGGACACGCGCTTCTTCCAGATCAAAGTTATGTCTCTCCGGGGCTTCACACATCTCTCAGATTCTGATTCTTGCACTTCTTTCAGATTTTCCCAAGACTGAGGAGGGGTCAGGGCCGTTTGGCCACAGCTCTGCTCCCTGAAGACCTCTGTCGATGGGCACCGATGGGAGAGAAATGTGCCTCCGTTTCCGCATGCAGGTGAAGTGATACGTTCTGGCTGTGCCGTCTGACTGTGGATTTAGCCACCACGGGTCAATCAAGTGGGCGAACTGGCTTTGTTTTTCCCTCCAGGGAGTGGACGTGACGGATGTCTCGTTCTTAGCTGCCAGTGCCGTCCTGCCCTGAGGCAGCGCGAGAGCCGGGGCTCAGGGGACCTGAGATGGGTGTGCCAGGATGATGATGGAGGCGAGGGAGCAGGGCCCTGGCTCGCCGACCCTGAGCACCAGTGGCCGACGACAAGGAAGCATCTCCATCTGAAGAGATCCCAACTGAAGACCTCAACGTCCAATGCTTCAGAACCTGTGATTTCACTTTCACAAACACTCGCTTTCGTGTTTGCTTTGGTCTTTTTAACATTGTCTTGTTTCCCCACAGACAGCTCCCGGGTGTGGACACAAGGGGCCTGGTGGGAAGAGCCTGGCCGGCGGAGGGAACCCAGAAATGACGTCGCAGTGTTCTCTGACACAGAAAGGGCTACAGATACTTCGGGCACTGAGTGCCACGGCACGGGGACGCCCTGCAGGCCGAGCGACCAGCGGCCATGTGTCACGCCCTCCTGCTTGAGTGCCAGGATAATCCCAGGTCCCCTGCGGATGGAGGGCCATGTGTTATGACCACATATTTGGGGCTGATTTACTTGGAAAAGGTTTTCACCAGCATCATCATCACAACATTGGGAAGTGAGACAAAACAGTCCAGGAATACTTTCCTGTCTCAATATTTCCGAGAAGCCAGACGCTCTGGAAGAGCATGTGGTGGGCAGTGGTGGTGACGGGACCCTCTGCTCTGAGTCACTTCTGAGTCGCGCAGGCAGGATCTATGCTCAGCTTTCGGCTGGCGGTCCTGCCTGGGAGGCGGTGACGTCCCAGCAAGGGGCTGGGTTGGCCTTTCCCCGTCAGCCTGTCACCGGGGCTGCTCCCACAGCAGCTGTGGTGGACAAGGCGATTTCTATGTCTTCTTCTAATTTTCCACGAATGCATGTGTGCTGGTGCTACCAGGGCAGACAGGGCCCTTCTCAAAACGCAGAAGCCCAGCCAGCGTTTTCCAAACAGCGAGTCATCACGAGGGTGACCACCCACTCCGATTTGCCCCGGGGCCAGGCCTGGCTTGCATCTGGTATCCTGGAGTAATTATTAATAGCTCCTCCTTTCTCTCTCAAAGGGCCAGGTTTGGCTGACATATGATGCAGTCACCCTATTTATAACCCGTTAGTCGGTTATGTGATCCATTTAGCGGGCAGTGACCAAGGTTTGACGACGAGTAGCAGAGAAAGTGTGGTTTCGTGAATGTTTGTGCTGGGTTGCAGTGTGAAATGGATTTCCAACTGTGCACTTTAATCAAAGGCGTTGGAAGCCCCTTGACTAGACCAGAGACTCGTGACTCAGCCGTCTCGGAAGCTTTCTGGTAAGAGCTGCACCCACCTCTCACCTCTCCCTTCAGCAAACTCAAGAGACGGACACTCAGCTGTGTTTTCCTCTGAACCTACTGATGCCTTCATCGCATGCATCACTGTCCGGAAAGCCGTGGTCTCCCAGAACGCTCTTAGTGAAGATTAACCTGCCCATCAGCAAGTACCCCTCTGCACCAGCGGCAGAAGAAACAGCACTGATGCTCAGATAGAGAGCGCGTGTCTCAGGATGGGGTCCGCAAGGCTCCTGTCCTTAGGGTGCACAAAGGCCTGTTGATAAACGAGACCAACGCACGCCCGAAACGTGAACGAGCCGCTGCTAACCTGCCTTTCTAACTCCGAATTCAGGCTGCATGGCCGAGGCTTGAGCAGGAGCAAGAGGTAGGTGGTGGGAGGCGGGGCCTTGGGTGGGGAAGGGCTATGGGGCAGGTCCAGGCTGGAGGGACGGCCAAGCTGGGGGGATGCTGGGCAGGAGGAGCAGGGCTGCCCAGGCCCCTAGCCACAGCACTGGTGACACTCACTGCTTCTCCCTGACTCCGGGACTCGCACATTCCATTCCCCCCAGGTGGCCGCAGGCAGGGGTTGAGGGCGGCGCTTGCCTCACTCTGCAGGACACCCCGGATGTGCCAGCAGGTCCAGGGGCTTTCACCTTGGGGTGGCTTCTGGGCATGAAACCACCTATTTTCAGGGGGAGTGTGGTCCAAGGTTCCATTTATTTCCTGACTGAAAGGCAGAACACCAAAGCCCCTGCCCGAGACGTACACCTTGTCTCAAGATGCAGGATGAACCCCAGGATCGCGTGTCGTAAAATGTACCAAGTTGAAGTTTTCTTCCCGTTGGTTATCGGCAAAATATCGTGTAAGACCCGCCTATTCTACTACAAGCCATTCTGCTTGGGAGGCTGAACAATATTCAGACAGTGCTGCAGCCTCTATAATCCAAAACGTAGCCCAAAGCTCATTCACTTCTCCCAGCAACCTTGGGAAGGAAGCGGACTGAGTGTTATCGTCATGTTCCCATTACACTAATGAGGAACCTGAACCCCAGGACGGGAGAAGCCAGTTTAAGGACACAGGGCCCTCAAGCTGCAGAGGTGAGACCGGAGCCCGAGCCCCACGGCGTCGTCCGTCTGGGAGAGACCAGTTACCCTTCTGTCCCGATTTTTTTTCTTCAAGAGGAATTAGCTGCTTGAAGGAGCTTGGATGTTGCCACCTCACCCTGATAATGGTAAAAGTCTGAACGACGTGACAAATCAACCACTCGTCATGGATCTGCCGGGGGGGAGGACACAGGACGAAGTGCTGCCCCAGGACTAGACAGACAGACGGTCACAGGGAGTCACCGCCAGGCACAGTCACGAGACTTATGACCCACCGGTTCAGCTGCGGTAATCCAGCGGGCCTGGTGCAGCAGGAGGTCAGGCAAATGTGTCTGTGGAACAAAAGGGAGCCGGGACAGAGACCCACATAAGCGGGCACTGAAGTGTGACAAAGGAGCAGAGTTGAGTGGAGGAAGGACAGTCTCTTTGCCACATGCCACGGGAACGGCTGGACGTCTGCACGCAAAACAGGAACAAACACTCAGATCTCACACCCGCTCAAAAACTAACGCGCATAGATCACAGATTGAAATGTGAAATGTAAAACTGGGAAAGTCCTGGAAGATGTCTGAAAGAATGGAGATGCCCGGGTGTGGTGATCCTTTGGAGCCACAGCACCACCGGCATGGTCCGCGGGAGAAAGAGTTGGTACCCTGGGCTTCATTAAAGCTAAACTGCTCTACAAAAGCCCCCATCCGAGAGCAAGAAGGCAGGCACAGGCCGACAAAGGACTGTCACTCCAAACAAAGAACTCCCAAAACTCAACAGGGAGAAATTAAACAACCCCATTTAAACAAAACGGGCCAAACACCTTGACAGACAGCTCACCCAAGGACATGTCTAGACGGCAAGTAAGCTCACGGAGAGACGCTCCGCACAAGGGCACCGTCCACGCTCCCCGTGGAGCTGAGACCCACACCCACGGTGCACGGGGTGGCAGGCACGTTCTCTGGCTCAGGCTTACGTCCCATAAACACATGACACCGCAGGCTCGTTCCCTTCTGCTCTGCTTCCCCCCTAATCAGAAAGCGACGAAAACCGCAGTGCTGTGTGTCCTGGCTTGTCCGGGGATTAAGTGAGATAGTCCGTGTAGAGCTTAGTAAGTGCTCTTAGTAAGTGATTTATGTTATGTGGTTTGATTTTATAATGAAAACCATTTTTATAATGCAAGAGATGTTAAAAGTTATTAATGCAATGACGCAAGTCCTTGTTCAGTTGAAGAAATAGTTCTCAAACTTCCTTTGTGCATGTTCTGTGTTCACAGAAAAGGTCAGAACACACTGGAGACTGGTCTCCTCTTCCCCATCCAGCCCCTGACTGGCATTGCCGTGGAAGGGAGGGGCAAGGCAGGGGCCCCAAGCCGGAGAATCCCTGTGGGAGATTCTGGGCGGTCAGAGGCACAACTGGAGGCTGAACGGAGGGAGTGGGAGAGCCCTGAGCTGCGACTTGGGACCTTCTCCAGTCCTTGATGCCCCACTTTCAGAGTCGAGGAGAGGTGGGCACTGATCCTGTCTGCAGACATCAGAGACATCTGGGCAGCAGGGACAGGTCTTCATTCCAGGAGGGAGTTGGGCTCTGAGGTCAGAGGGCATACGAGGGCACACGAGAGCTCAGTGCTGATGACCCAGGAGACGTGTGTGTGACCAGCAGGTGTCTGTCATGGCATCTCATGCCTTCCTCTCCTCTGTGAGGTCACCGGCTCTTCTGAGGAAGGAGCAGACATCTGGAAAATGCCTCTGGAGAGCTCAGATGCCTCATGGAGGAGCGGGTGAAGTCAAAGATTGTCCGATGACTCCTACTCCGAAATAAAGGCTGATCTCCCAGAGAAACTCTGCACTATTATTTAGCTTGGGGTCTGCGGCGATATTGGAAATGTGATTTTGCAGCTTCTTCACGCACGGCTGTGTGTTGACATTTTAAAGAGGAGAGGCTCGGTGGGGAGGTGGTCGTGTCCCAAGGGGCTGCCACACCACTCAGCACGCAATTCCGCCCTTTACTTTAAGTAACTGCATGGAACATTCTTATGTTGGTGTGGAGGGCTGAGAGGAAAAAATGATTTTCTTTCAAATCCAAATAGGACATTTCTGAGGCAAACAGCCATAGATATTTTGGGGGCATTTTATCCCACTGAGACCTGAAAGTCACTATGAGAAACATCAGACAAACCCCAACAGACAGGCATTTACAACATCATAGGCCTATATGAAAGAGAAAGACTGAGGAATGTTCCAGATTGAAAAACACTGAAGAGTCATGATAGCCCAGTGCAACACATGACCTTGTACTGGGCACTGACCGAAATGGTGCCTCGATGGCAGATAAGATCACATTGAATTTCCTAAATTGGAGAACAGTGTTGAGGTTCTATCAGAGAACATCCTCACTTTAAAAAACTTGCCCTCACGTTTTAAGTGGTAAAAGGCGTGTGTGTGCAACCCGCTATCCGCGGCAACGGGCATGCACCCACAGCTCGCCGGGACGCAGCAGAGCAGATGTGGCAAGACGCTGCCTGGAGAATCGGGCTGGCGACGTGTGGGTTCCCCACACCATTCGAACATGTAAACTACTTCCAGGTCAGACCACAGGCTCGACAGAGACAATGGGACCGTCAGGCATCCTTATTGTCCCGACAAAGTCCAGGGTTAAAAAGCAAATGTAACTGAGAAATGATCTGACAAACTTGGCATAAATGTAAGTGTTTTATTTTGTTTTGGGACTAAAATTAGATTTATTTGAATACAAAAGTAATATATGTTTACTTCTGAGAAAGTAGAAAATGGAACAAAGACTTTTGAAAGGAAGAACACGGCTATTACAACGACTCCCCGCTGCCAGGAGTTTCTGCCCTTTGTCAGCTGGGCCTCTGGCTCCCCGAGTGTCCAGCCACGACCTCCTCCAAGTACATCCAAGTGACTGGCCATCAGTAGGTGAACTTTGTCAAAACTTCGTCTTTCTTTTGCTGGCTCTTTCTTTAACGGAGCTCTGTAGTAAGCAGTAAAACAAACACTACTGGTTTCCACCCTTTCTTCAGTTATTCCACTTGGTCCTGACATGTGTACATCAAATGAAGAAACTAGTCGGACCGTCCAGTGAGTAATCTGGCTGTTCCCCAACCAGCCAGAGGACCAGGGCCTTCCCTCCCGTCCCCACCTAAGGGCCCGGCAGGGGCAACCAGCACCCCAGGCTTGCAGACTCCCAGAGGCCTGAGCCCCAAATGCCTGTCCCCCCAGGCAGGCTGCTCACAGACAAACCCAGTGAAAAGGGAGCATCAGGGAGGTCAGACCCTTCCCAGGAGCACCGTTCCGGGCCGAGACCAGCCTGGTGCCGCCCGCCCTTCTACCAGCGCTTCAGCCCAGCTCCGTGGACACACCCCATCCCCGCCACTGTTCTACGAGAAACAGAGGCCTCCGCTCATCAGGGCAGGGCCCTGGGCTCGTGACCGAGCCTTCCCAACCCTGTGAGACTCCCTGGGTCTCCTTCCCAATGACAGGTTTTCTTTATATCCCTTCTTAACTTCTCATCCTGTTTCTCCTTTGGCCTGGGAAAGACTCATTTCTTTATTGGGCAAGCACTACACATTATTGTTACAGGTTCAGTTAGAACTAGAATAAAGATAGCTAATAACTGTGTCTGTCCCATGAATCTTGTGAATCACGTTTCTGCTCATGGTCAGATTTCTGCCTGGACCCGGGCAGCGGTCTCACGCGAGCGCAGGCTCCTCCCCGTGGGCGGCGGGGTGTCGTGTGCTCTGGTTATGGCATTCTGACCCAGTCCTCCTGCCCCGCGGCCCCTCTGGGTCCCGTCCGAATCTCTGAGCCCGGTCTGCCCCGTGCCGGCCTCGCTGTCCAGGATCCCGGTGTCACCCGCTGCTGACGAGCGGTCCACCTCAGCCGGACTCACAGTGGGAAGCTCCCTCCTGCCATCTGACGCGAACCGAGGCAGACACAGCCCTTGGAGCTTGTTCAGAAGCCGAATTAAACGGCCAACTGCAAGGGAAGCAAACACCGGGTGCAGGTGCCCCAGATCTTGGTCGGGTGGCATCCTCAAGTCTGCCACCTGGAGGTGCACACTTTGCCGTGTTCAGGGCTCCAGCTCTGGCTCCCTGTCCACGGACAGCTGCTCAGCACACCCCCGAGAGACTCCTCCCAAGCAGCGGGCCAGCAGCGCGCTCCTACAGGTCCTCCTGAGGACCAAGCGAAAGGCCCAAGTGCAGCTGACCTGGGAGCACCACAGACACCCGAGTGGCCGTGACCCTTGTTGTTGGGTGGGAGACCTCAGGGAGGCCACACTGGCAGTTAGGCAGAAAGAGTTACTGGTGTGTCTGAAAGCTGAGAGGCGAGTGCAGCAATATTTTTAGGAATATGGCATAATATGGAAGAAATGTGTCCGCTTGATGCATGGGAGGCTGAGACGCCAGACAGTTCTCTTGGCTAAATTTAGCTGAAGTGCTCTTTATTGAAGAACTATGTAGCAAATATATAACACAGGAGACACACGGAGCACACTGCTTTGGGTGTCCACTGCTCAAAGGACGCCGGTGTGTTGCTAGGGCTGCTGTCCTTTGGCGGGATGGCCTGCACAGCTGGCGGGCAGAGTCCCGCGTGGTGACTAAAGCCCCGGGTCAGCTGCAGCCCTGGGTCCTTCAAGATTCATCAGGAAGACTCCCGATACTCAGGGAAAGGAGGTACCCTGGCCCCACAGAGACTTGTGGGTGCTAACTTCTAGGTGTTTCCATGTTTCACCAGCTCTCAGCAGTCCTGGGAGATCGGAGAGGTACAGACGATGGGCAGCAGGAAGGCACTAACGCAGGGAGCCTGGTTGAAGGAGTGTCCCCAACCTGGGGCCTCAAGACAGCCTTCACCACAGGAAAAAAGCCAAGAGATTGGGATCTGGACAATGTGCTGTGGCAGGGAGCTGCCCTGGTCGGGAGAGACCCAGGGCGGGGGATGGCCTCGAGGGATGGATGACCAGACACGTGACTCCAGGTGCAATGACGCTTACTGGAAGTCCCGCCTGAGGCTGAGAACGTGATGCCGGGACAGGAGACCCTCAGCTCCCATGGGTGCGGAACCCATGCGCCCCATAAAAGGGTGGGGGGCAGCTGAGAGGGTCCTGTGGTCTATACCTGACCCACCTTTCCCTATAACATTCCACGGGCTGGGGCACAGGAAAGGACACATGGCAGCTGCTGGTGTGACCCCTGCAGGTCCCTGGGGGTGCTCCTTAAATCCCGTAATGCGATGAAGCCCTTTATGCAAAGACCCAAAGATAAAAGGCCCGAGAGGAAAATGCTCCTACGCCAAGGCACACACCCGAAGGTGGTTCTGGTGGGAGGGGGACTGCCATATGGAAACCAGGGACCTGGTGACAGAGGGAGTCTGAGCCAAGCGTGGCCAGCTTCATGATTTCACTGTGAAGACCAGAAAACCGAGGCCCAGACCATTGCCAAACCCCTCGCGACTCGTGGGCCCCCTTGGCCCAAAGTGAGAAGCAGCTTCAGCAGCATCGTTCCTGCCATTGTCTGAGAGGGTCTTTGACACTTTTTTCTTCCATGTCTTCGGACCCTCTGGGGTCTTCGGACACTCTCTTTCTCCATGGGACTCCCCCTTCCCGACTTCATTTTATTTGGTGATTCCTTTGCCATTGCAGACAAGTCTGTGGCTTTGGTGGAGGCTAACTTTTTTCTTGAACTTAATTAATTCTGAAGTCAACAAAGATTGCACACACAACACCCAGAGCAGAGCTGCTGTGTGAGAGCAGGAAGTCCAATCAGAATCATAAAACCGGGAGGAGACTGAGCCCCTGATGAGCCGAGGAGTGACATCAGAAGGGGAGTTCATTAGGCTCACTGCAAGGCTGTCCCCCGGCCCTCCCCCCCCCCCCCCCCCCCGTGCCCGAGGAGGCCCAGCTGGGCTCTGACCCACCAGGCCCTCTGTGCCGCTGCCACGCCACATGCTTTCCATCTTTGACACGATTCCTTAAACAAGCAAGTATTCAAGGTATTTGAACAGCGGAAACTGCAATCAGGGAGAAAAATTATTCACTGTGGTTTTGTGCCATCATCTTCTTCTCTTGTACACGTTAAAATATTTTGACTTTCTAATCCATTAGTAGGGAATATGCGTTCGTGATATTTGTAGAATCTCCAAAATGTTTAATTAAGAAGCAAAAGAGCTTTCAAACTGGATGGAAAAGCATCAGAAAGTAGGGATGCTCTGTGCTTCATGCAGGCAGGATTCAGTTCCAGGCTTTTCCAAGGACCAAGCGGACCCAGAAGAGTTTTCCATCAGTTTCCCTGGGAAGTGTGACCCGCGGGAAATGCAGAGAAGGAGGAGCTGCCGGCTTTGAGTTGGCAAGTTGCCAGTATTGCCTTGGATGTCAGTTGCCAGCTCCTGCCCACCCGCGACTCCAGTACAACCAGGTCGGGTTCATGGTAACTGAGGACAGACTCAGAAACTTGTGGTTCCCAAGAAGTGCTTGTTTGTCAAATGGATGAACGAGGACTGGCCCATCCTCTTACCGGGACCTACACCTGGCTCGGAATAAATGCTGCTCGGGATGTCTTGGGACATTCTGCTTCCACCCCACACGGGAGTCGGGGACGCCTGCACACAGTGGAACGAGAGGTGTGGGTGGTCGAATGTGGGTGTCAGAGACCCCCACCCCCCCGGCCACAGAGGTCCAAGACTTTCCTGGTCATTGGGACCTGTTGTCTCGCCCCTGAAATGGGCTGACAGCCGTCCACCAGGGTCACCTGGGAGGCAGG
This sequence comes from Leopardus geoffroyi, assembly GCF_018350155.1. NCBI lineage: Eukaryota > Metazoa > Chordata > Mammalia > Carnivora > Felidae > Leopardus > Leopardus geoffroyi. The sequence goes on from NC_059331.1 coordinate 169,499,431, forward strand.
GGACACGTGACAGTGCTCCTGGACCCCTGCTCATCGTGAAGTGGGGCAGTCTCCGTTCCTGGTCAGAATTCAGGATCTGCAGAACAGGCCCTGTGAACTCTTCTTGCTACAGAAACCATCCTGACACTGGGGGTAAATTCTGTACCAGTTCAAGTTTTATTCTTAGAAAGCCAACAAGACCGTCTCCCGGGTTGGTCATATTAAATAGCTAAACAGCAGTTGGAGACTAGTCTGGAACCAGAAATCCACACGTATCTGCCTGTGAAAACATGTTCTCAATTTAGATCCAACATGAACAGGTCAGCGACTTAGGACTATGCTCTATCAGTAGCCAGGAACATGGCACCAGTCCCCCCATCTTCCAGCTGGGGCAGCTTAAGCCAAATGGCTGCCACAGCTGTCGGCCACCATGTTCAGGGCTTTCTAGCACCTCACGTTTCCTGCCCGACAGGGAACTCATGAGAGGCTGACATCTCACTGGGACTTCTTGCAAAATCCAGTAAATATAAAAAGAATGATATGAAATATGTCCAAGGCTGAGCATCACTCTGGCGTGTAGCACAGCCCCCCACAATGTGCAAAGTCCGAGGTGATTAGACCCCAGGATGCGCACGGCAGCTCTTACCTGGAGGCAGAGGACAGATGGGAAGCAGACGAGAAGGAAGAACTGACAGGGTGTTCCGTGGCATTAAATTCTGAATATGTGGGGCGCCTGGGTGGCTCAGGTGGTTGAGCATCTGACTTGATTTTGGCTCAGGTCATGATCTCACGGTGTGTGGGTTAGAGCCCCACACAGGGCTCTGTGCTGACAGCGTGGAGCCTGTTTGGGATTCCTTGTCTCTCTCTCTCTCTCTCTCTCTCTCTCTCTCTCTCTCCCCTCCTCCCCGGCTTGCTCTCTCTCAGAATAAATAAACTTAAAATTTTTCTGAATACGTTACATTTTAGTGACGTCCTGAGATGCTCTGTGTCCACCCTCTCTGTTCACAAGCCCGGCTGAGGGTGGAAACCACTGCTCACATGTCTTGGCACATGCGGGACGGAGTGCACTGGTGCAGTTCCCTGTGTCCCGGGTGCACACAGGTCGCCAAGTGGCCCCTGCTGGCCAGAGAGAACACAGGTGCCACAAAGGTGACTGCATGCCAAGGGGGAGTGAAATACATTTGACGCAAAAAGTCAAATTTCAGTGATTGTGCACAAGAGAAACAGAGCTGGGGCCTCTGACCGTGTCCTGTTTTCTCTGAGCCTCAGTTTTTCTATCTGGAAGGTGGGCTGTCATGAAGACTAGATAAGAGGTGGGGGAAATTTGGGCAGGTTAGTCAAAGCGCACAAACTTTCAGTCATAGGATGAATGAGTTCTGTGTCTCACCAAAAAAGAAGGTAAATAGGTGATGGATAATCAGCTCGATTGAGGTGTTCATTTTACAATGTATATGTACATATACACATCAAAACATCACACGTACCGTGTACAGACATGCCTTGGGGATACAGTGCGTTTAGTTCCAGACCACCACAGTAAAGCAAATACTGCAATAAAGGGAGTCAAATGAGTTGTTCGGTCTCCCAGTGCTTATAAAAGTTATGTTTACACCACAGTGTAGTTTCTTAAATGTACAACAGCATTATGTCCAAGGAAATAATGCACACACCTCAGTTAACAAATACTTTACTGTTAAAAAATGTTAATCATCATCTGAGCTTTCAGTGAGTCATAATCCCTGATCACAGATCACCATAACAAATACAATAATAACGAAAAGGCCTGAAATATTGTCAGAATTAGCAAAATGGGACACAGAGAGACGACGTAAGCAAACGGTGCTGGAAAATGGCCCCCAGAGACTTACTCGACACAGGTTGGCCGCCGCCTTCAACTTGCGAAAGCGCGGTAACCGCCACGTGCAGCAAAACGAGGTGGCCCGGACCTTAAGTACGTGCGATGCTTGTCACTAACACCTCGGTGGGAAAAGACCGCATGAGACCGTACTGGGAACTGACCCGGCTCCCAGTACGGCTCAACAGTGTCTGCTCTTCTAGCACTCCTCCCTCACCGACTACTGGCCAGGCGTCCAATTAGTGAGAAATCGGCTAAAATGGAAGCTACTTCCTCTTCTAGAATTTAATGATTTGGTGGGGAAGACTGGCTTTTAACCATAAACCTCAGTGAGGAGAGCAAAGACAGCCCCTCTATAAAAAGGGGCGTGAAAGATGATCCCGCAGGAGATCGTATCTGACGGTGACATCAGTACCAGTCTCACCAGCGGCCGGATGGCAGGGCCCAGGGTTGGCGGGAGGTGCACGAGTAGCTAGGTAGGCCCCCAGGCTCTTTTAAAGCGCCTCAAGTATGTTCCTACACAGCAGACGTCTGCGGAAACACAGCACGACTTCAGGGTAAGGAGGCGTTCACCTGTCCGTATGGCGTCAGGGGTGAGTGAATGCAGCCCAAGGGGCAGGACAGCGATCTGGTTTCCTGGTGGTATACAGAGTAAGACTACAGTGGTACAACGTTGCAGAGTGAGTGTTCCGGAAAGAACAGCGACGCCAGCCCTGGGGCTGTGGGCTGAGCCCACAGACAGGACCCCGAGCAGAGTTGAGCGGACTTGATCTGACACATCATTTGAGTGATCGCATTCTCAGAAAGGGGTCATCTTGAGCACACCGCCACGGCCCCCGTACACCGTGCCGGCCCCCAGCGCAGCCCCCAGCGCGACTTGGGCACTTGGCCATGACACGCTCCCTCTCGGTTTGCAAACACCCTCTATGCCCAGTTCCGGCCCCTGCTGCTGGCTCGGGGTCACAAAACTACCGCGGGGCTGCTTGACAGCCCACATTGTGGCAAAGCCTCAAACCCATCGGGGGAACGGATGCTCGTTAAAGCTCACTTCAGGCGGGCAGTGCCGCTCAGACACACTGAAGGTAGGCGAAGAGAGCCAGGCTTTCCGCCTCCACAACGGCAGAACAAGACATGACTCCAAGTGCCTGGCGCAGAACTGAAATAGGGCCGTTAAGAAGTAGAGGAAAGGAAACCTGCACAATTCTCGCAGGGTAGCCAATGGACGCTGTTTCGTGTGCACTTCTGGAAAAGGGGCTGAAATGTGCAGGGAACCATGCAGGGGCCCTTACCTTGCTCTCGTCCTCAGGGTCATTATAGCCGCACGCGTCTATGAAATCTGGAAACATCTCTGACCACCCATCACTTGTGCAGTTTTTGCTTATGTTTCCTAGAAGGTAAAGTTCAGGTGTCAGGTCTGTGGGTCCACGACAGCAGCCTTAGCAGCGACAGCGTACGCAGTGCTTGGAGGTATGTGCATTCACCTGCCCGGGCTTCCCACCCATGAAACCTGGGTTGTGCAGGGCCTCGGTGGCTCAAGGGAGAGCTTCTGTGTCGCGAAGCACAGTGGTGGTGCCCGTAGCTATGCCGGTGATGGCTGCAATGTCTGGTGTTATCATTACGGAGCACAGTGGACAACTTGCGTTCTGCCCAGTGACGGACCATTCCGGAGCCCGCTATCCCAGTCCACCCTCACTCCGCTGCCCCGGGCACAGTGGCCAGGGAGCACGGGCAGGCACCACTGACCACTGATGCTGGAGGAAGAGACTGTGGGTGTAAGATTTAAACCCCATAAGGTAAAGGCAGTTTTGATCTTATAGTACCATTTTTTTGCTCCTAATTAATGTAAACGTGTATGTTAAACTCAGGGATGCAATGTTCCCTCAGGCTACTGAAATGAAAGTGTCCTCAGCAGGTGACCGCAGTCATTGAGTGGTGATGAGTGAAATCAGGGCTGGGCACTGGTGGCCTGTGATGGGGGCAGGCGGGGCTGGGGCTCACTGGGTGGGCTTTGGGAGGCTGGAGCCCGGGAGGCCCTTCCTGCCTTGGTGATCCCTACCAGCAGCTGACCCCCCAGAGGGTCCTCTGTGACTCACAGCCCCAGCAAATCTTTCCACTCACACGAGCCAAGACTGTAAGGCAGACTTGGTGGGCATGACTGCCCCCGTTTCACCTGAGAAAATGAGATTCTGAGGGTTCCGTCACACGCCTGAGGTTCTGTAACGACTGAGCCGCAGAGATAGGTTTTTGAACTCAAAAACTCCTTATTTTGTCAACCCCAGGGCAGCCTACGTGTTCACCGGCTTTGATCGATTAATCAGACAAAATCGAAAGCAAAGCGCGTTCACATGGAGGTGATAACATGTGTAAACGACTCCTGGCATGCCGTGTGGAGGCAGGTGGGAGGGCCCAGACCCTGACCTGCTGGCAAGTGGGGAGGGGGTCTCAGCAAAGCCCCCGGCAGCATTACCTGGGCTCATGCTGCCCGGTCGCTCTCCAACACCACCGTCCCGTGCATTTTTCTGACTCCAGGCCCCCAACCCTCCTCCTGCTCCAGCTCCAGAGGGTGTCCCAGGGGAGTCTGGGGGCGGCTGGAGGGCAGGGACCATAGTAGGGAGTGGAGGCAAGCCAGAGTCCTGAGAGATGAGGCCCACTGCCCTATTTTATAGATAGGGAGACAGGCCCACAGGAGATAAAGATCTGCCCGGAGTCAGGAATCAGAACAGCAGTGGGAGTGGCTGTGGCTGCATATGGCTCGCTGAGCTCCTGCTGTATGCCAGGCTTGGTGCCCAGACCCCCATTTAACCCTGAGACTACATGGGGGCCCTTTAGTGGTCCTACGTCACAGGTGGGGGACCTGAGCCGACAGGTGAGGGGCCCTGTTCCAACCCCAGGCAGTGGTCTCCTCGTCTGCACAGCACACCTGCTGTCTGGCCCTCGTTGCCCGGCTCTTGGGACCTGTGCCTGAGTTCTGCGGATGCGGCCAGGAGTGGGCACTGAGCCAGTCATTCCTCATTAATACACAGCAAACACTAAAGAAGACACTGAAACGTCAAGATCCCACACAGGTTCTCCATTTTTCTGGAAGACACCTGGAGGCAGAGGCAGAAGGCATGCTTCCAGGAAATGCTTGAGGCAGCAATGTGTAGAGAGGGGCCTGGGAGGTGGCAGGGGGCCTGGAGGGGGGTGAGCGAGGGGCCGGGAGGTGGGAGGAGGCCTGGGGGGGGTAAGCGAGGGGCCGGGAGGTGGGAGGAGGCCTGGGGGGGTGAGCGAGGGGCTGGGAGGTGGGAGGGGGCCTGGGGGGGTGAGTGAGGGGCTGGGAGGTGGGAGGGAGCCTGGGGAGGTGAGAGAGGGGCCTGGAGGTGGGAGGAGGCCTGGGGGGGGTAAGCGAGGGACCGGGAGGTGGGAGGAGGCCTGGGGGGGGTAAGCGAGGGACCGGGAGGTGGGAGGGGGCCTGGGGGTGGGTGAGGGGCTGGGAGGTGAGAGAGAGACCAGGGAGGTGAAAGAGGGGCCAGGAGGTGGGAGGGGGCCTGGGGAGAAGAGAGAAAGTCCAGGGAGGTGAGAGTGGGAACATATAGGAAAAGAGGGGAAGCCACAGCTTTATGACTCAGGAGCTTGGACCTCCTTCTCCCTCCTCTGTGAGTGGACCTCTTCCCCACCCTGACTCTGTGGGGACCATCTGCTCGGTGGGAACCCCTACCACTTTGTGAGGACCTCCCAGTCTTTGTGAACTCTTCCTGCTGTAGCCCCAAGTTTAGCAGCCATGCCTGGCGCCCTCAGCAGAACGGTGACAAGTGTTGCTCTCGCGTGCTCCCCAAAGCTGATTATAAGCTCACTGGGTGTAAGTCTGTGAGGGTCCTTGGTTGTCTGCAGAGGCAGGGAGGGTGAGTGTGCCTGCACTGGGAGCACGGGGGTCCCTGCCCTCCAGACGACCCAGTCTGATGTGAGAGCAGCTCCCAAGTGTGAGCTCTGTGTTGCAGGCACCGCGTTAGGCTCCACAGCCCTCAGGGTAAGGTCTGACCACAACCCCAATGCCTAGCTAGTTTCGGGACTCACTCTTGTCCCCCCGGGACAAGTTGGCAGAGCCAGAACTCAGAGCCAGGCTGCTTGGCTGCAGGGCCTGTGCTCTGGACCATTTTATTGTCCATCTGTTTGGGCTTTCCCTCCGATGCAGTCACACCCACTGTCTCCCTGCCCTGGAGAAGCGCTAAGTGAGCAGGAACCACCATGCCCTAAGGGGTCAACTCTTCAGAACAAACCTTAGTCTATGAGCCTGCCTCCCTCCTTCACTTGATGGTTTGTCGCTGTCCCTTTTAAAGATTCATCCTCGGTGCTAAACTGAGTCCCCACAGCTTTCCTGTCACTCTGCTGGCCTGTGGGAGTGGATTTACACCCCATATCCTAGCACAGCTCAGAGGGGCCTCCCACGGACCCTGGAGCTCATGCAGCATGAGGACAGCAGACAGCAAGGTGCTGGTTGCCATGACATCATCCAGAGAGCCCACCCAATTTCCCGCTACTGGAGGTAGGAGAACTCAGAAGAGAAAACAATTTTCATGAAAGCACAGATCTGTCTCTTGAACATCTGGGTCTATGGGCTGAAACAGTCACAAGTCACTCTATGATCTGGCTCTCCCCACAGGTCACTGTGGGAGCAACTATCACATTCTAAGTGCTTTCTGCTAACTGGGAAGTAACATACAGATTCAAGTCCTACTGGTTCTTAACTGTATTTCAAGACCACACTTTATCCCTGCCAAATTTCCTATTTGGGGCCCCCGCCCATTGCCATCCAATGCCTGTCGGCCCCAGCCCCAGCCCTACTCAGCCCCCAGCTCCGGATTATGTTCACGTTTCTCTAAGGCCCACACTCTGTCCAACGCTCCTAGAGACTGCACTCCATGTGGACCACAATTTGTCGACAGTCTGTGTAAGTGCCTCATGGTTCACATGTTTTGTGACCAGTTAAATAAGGGGATGCATATACTTTTCAGATCACCTAGCTGCTTTCTACAGACTCAGGAGAATTCCCTAGTAGTAGAGATCTCCCCACAGCAGCAAGGCAGTGTCATGCTCCCTGTTTGGATAAAAAAAGAGCATCAGGCATTTAACCCAAGGCAGACACGGAGTCTTCATTCTCCATAGCAGCACAATGACTCATGGCAGAGCCAGGTTCTAGCCTGACCTGGGCTGGGTGCCCCAGGTGGCTCCCCTCTGGCAGAGGTTAGGCGCTCACAACAGGTGGCCCAGAATCAGAGCTCTTGGGCTCTCCAGTGTGCAACCCCCGGCTGCCCCCTGGAGGCATTTAGAACCTGCCATCTATTAGGGGAAGCCTCAGTCTATGCCAATTCATTTGAAATTTCTGGGAGAATATTTATAGTCCAAACCATTCAGTACAAATGTTATTGACTAGATAGGATATTTTTTAGAGTTTAGATTTTCTAAAATAATTTAGTTTTTCTGACTTGAAGATGACCAATGTTGCTTATGCAGGTATGACCCCAAGTCCCCTCAAACTGCTTCACTGACTAACTCAGGAAGAGTCTCACCTTGCAAGTCACAGGGATAAAAGGAAACCTTTCTTTTCCTCCATCCCAACCTGTGCCACAAATTTCTGCTTGAAGCGTTTCAACAATTCTACTTCTCAAGAGTTTTTACCCTGTAACGCTTGCTCAAGATGAAAATAAGTTCGGGGCGCCTGGGTGGCGCAGTCGGTTAAGCGTCCGACTTCAGCCAGGTCATGATCTCGCGGTCCGTGAGTTCGAGCCCCGCTTCGGGCTCTGGGCTGATGGCTCAGAGCCTGGAGCCTGTTTCCGATTCTGTGTCTCCCTCTCTCTCTGCCCCTCCCCCGTTCATGCTCTGTCTCTCTCTGTCCCAAAAATAAGTAAACGTTGGAAAAAAAAAAAAAAGAAGTTCTCTACAGTGCTTGAAAGTATCCTGCCTTTCTGATTTCCAGATGTATCTCCTCTTTTCTATTCTTCCGGATAGATTTCTTCATGTTATAAAAGTCTGGATCCTTTACAAGAGAAAACAAAAACCACAGCACAGCACAGCACAACCACCTTCCTGGGAACAAGCCAAGAGATGTTGTGGCAGCGTGCGGAGAGCAAAGGCGCAGGACCGGTGGCACCCCAGCCCTGCCAGCCTCTCCGGACCCTGGAGACAGAGAGACAGTGGGTCTTCTGACCACATGGAGCCGGTTCAGAAAGTGGGAGCTGGGAGCTGAGCTCGGTCCAATGAGCAAGATGTTTCCTGTGGACGAGAGACTGCTTCTGGGCTCGAGGAAAGCCTGGCCACTGTCCCTGAGCATCAGGGTGCCTCAAAGCATCTAGAGGACGCTCTCTGATGGCTCACGGACACCCACGAGTGGCAGGGAGGCACAGGACTGCACGGATGTTTTCCTCGGCGCCTGAAGCCAGTGGCTCCTCGTCTGCATTGCCACCCGCCCCCTTTGGGGCGCTCCCGTATCAGGCTCACTCGTCCATGCTTGTCTCGGGCCTGCTCTCCCCTGCTGTTTCCCTTGAGGTGGCTGACCTGGCAAGAAGCTTCTCATCCTCCTGCTCCTCAAACCAGCTCAGGAGATGATGGCACAGCTGTTCCCTGACTCAGTAAAGGAAACCAAGGAGCCTGCTTCTTGCTGCCTTCCATGGAGAAGCCAGCCCATAGCCTCTGCGGGGGTTTAGACACAACGCTGACAGACGGTACCTGGTTTGCTGTAAAAATTGCTGAACACTGTAGGACAGGGCACTGTGACAGTCTCGCCTACGTCCGCAGGGCGCCAGCACGTAATGTTGTCCCAGACGCCAGTGCAGGCTAGGAGGAGAGAGACAGTGTAAGAAGGACTAACCAGTGCAACAGAAGCATACGCGTGGCTGCTTGGGGGATGCCTAGGTCAGCAGGAGCACATCTGTTCAAAGGCTTTGCAAGTAGATAGTCCCTTACTTAGGTAACTATCTTGCAAATTACCTTTTTGTGAAACAAGTTTGCACCAACAGAATTGCTGAGAATATAGTTAGCGTCTGTGTTCGTTTTAATCAGGTTTGGAGAAATAACCAGATGTGTGGTAGAAAGTATTTGAGTAATCCAATGTGCAATGTGCACTGATGAACTTTAATAGAATCGTTACTTCTCTCCTGCTGAGGTGCTTCCCCCAGTGTGATAATATGGGTACTCTTGAAGGCTTAGGGTCCCCTGGATGAAGGCGTAATTCTGCTTTTAGGGAATCTGACTTCAAGGATAATTTGCACATTTAAATATTTGATAAGATTTACTTGATTAAAAAAATTTTTTTTAACGTTTATTTATTTTTGAGACAGAGAGAGACAGAGCATGAATGGGGGAGGGTCAGAGAGAGAGGGAGACACAGAATCTGAAACAGGCTCCAGGCTCTGAGCTGTCAGCACAGAGCCCGACGCGGGGCTTGAACTCATGAACCTTGAGATCATGACCTGAGCCGAAGTTGGACGCTTCACTGACTGAGCCACCCAGATGCCCCAAGATTTACTTGATTTTATAGTCAAGATGACATCTATGTGATGAAATCTTAGGTTACCCTCATGCAGTTATCAAATAACCTAATTTGTATAATGTTATGGCTTAAGCCATTCTCCAGATCTCTTACAGGGTCTTAGCAACCACCACACCCTGTGCAAGGATACAAACGTGCCAATCATCCAAGGTGAAAGGCAATGACCTCTCAACGTCACACAAACCATGACAATCCACGTTTGAACCCAAGGCTTTTTACTACAAGTCCCAGGTACTGATACTATATTAATTTCAATATTGGAGGTGCTAGCCTAGGTAAAAACAAACAACAGTTCTGACATGCCTTCCAGTCCTGCACAGGAACCGTACAAAAACACCAATGAAGTATTTACATTCTTGGTTCGAACACAGGAGTGTTTTAGCTCAAGAATGCAGATGCCTCTGATAAGTTGGGTATAAATCAAGTTTTGCAGATGAAAATACTTTCTAGAAGTTTTTAAAATAAAAATGGGGCGCCTGGGTGGCTCAGTCGGTTGAGCATCCTACTTCAGCTCAGGTCATGATCTCACTCCTCCGTGAGTTTGAGGCCTGCGTCGGGCTCTGTGCTGACATTATGGAGCCTGCTTGGGATTCTGTCTCTCCCTCTCTCTCTGCCCCTCCCCTGCTCATGATCTGTCTCTCTGTCTCAAAAATAAATAAAGACATTAAAAAGATTTTTTTTAATTTTAAAAAATAAAATAAAAATGAAAATATATTCATTCTAAAAATTTAATTAGATACCAATGATTAAATGAGTAATAAATTCATACTATATTAATGTCCTTACATATGTGAGGAAAATATTGTTCTTAAAGAAATATTCAGAATAAGTCATCAAGTACAAATGAGTCACTAGCCTCTCCACGTTGTGCCTGGGCTGAACAGACCAGGGCAGGGAGTGGCCCTGCAGTGACACCACACATGACACCTCCGGACGCCGGCACAGGAGAGCAGGTGCTTGCTGAGCCTTGGATGAGGCAGGTCAGGGCCGGGGTTCCCAACGGAGCTCCAACGAGGGGGACAGTGAAGGTGTCCAGGTCTCCAGGGAAACACAGCAGTGGCCGAGCCTCTCCACCGTCGGGAAAGCAGTGTGTTCTGACCATTGGTCCGACCCCTGGCCGTTGGTCATTGTGAAGGTTCAAACATCCTCACCACAGAAATGACAAATTTCTGCTTAAATAATGAAATCGTAATGGAGACATATGAAATCCACGGGTTCATTTCAGTCACTTTTCCCGTTATAGTAAGATTTGAGTTAAGTACCTAGAGTCTGATGGGTCAATCCCTTCAATCGCTGGCAAGCCGTCCCTTTATTTGTGCATTTACTGGACCCACGTGTAGCGGGCAGTGCAGGGCTCAGAGGCTGCGGTGGCCTTCCCACCTACAGTGAGCGGGGAGAGCCGTCTGCCCGGCCCGGGGGCCGGGGCGCAGGAGGATGGCAGGCTGGTGATGAGGCATCCACACCTGTGGGGAGTCTGAGGGCCGGAGACTGCCAGTGACGCGTCCATGGCTTCTCTCTCCTGCTTCCCAACCTCACAGCAATGACACCCACAAGTGTGAAAGGGCTGCACCCAGAGATGTCGATAAACTTTGAAGATCAAAAGCATACATGTGCTAAGTAATGAGGCAGCGCCCACAGCAGGGCGAGAAGCAAGAGGAAGGCGGTGTTTGTGCCTTGGAGGGGCCCCGGATGCAGGACGCCGGGCGCGGGGTGACTGAATTCGAGAGGATCACGTCAAGTGTGGCTTCTGAGCATTGAGGCTTCCATCCTTCCTTCCCCCATCAGTTGTTTGTGGAGGCTGACTTTTGCCACCTAACTGGAACAGGACCACGGGAGGCCCCAGACCAGCCAGGCCAACTGGGGCAGGAGGGTGGGGGGCCCAGGAGGAGAGGCTCTAAGGAAGAAATGGCACTTTATGATAACCTCACGTTATCCAATTGTCTTGAGAGTATTTTGTTGTTCTGGTACAAAGTTTGATGCCTAATTACCAATAGATACATAGAAAATGAAGGAATAGAAAAGCCAGGCACTTACTGTTCCAGGAAAAGCATAAAGTTAGACAAGAAAGGAAACATTGATTGTTACGTGGTCAGCTGTGATCATAATAATGCAAACCGACAATTGCGACGTGACCGCTGGAGGGCAGATTGGAGGAGGGACGGAAGTGTGACAGGCGGGGCCATTCCCAATGAAAGAACAGTATGAACGAAGACATTACATTTGGGAGCAGAGACTAGTGTGAACAATGATGAGCAGTGTGGATTGTCTAAGGCACAGCGGCCAGGGGAGGCAGTCAGTCAGGCCTGCACGGGGAGCTTACTGTTGTCATGCACTCGTAGCAGCCCTTGGTATTTAAGATGACGATGAAAAAGTCGAGTGCCTCTGAAAGGAGGAAATGTCTGAGCATATCAAATAGACTCTGAAAGGTTACCTGACAGAAGTTAGCAACCATTCCTGATGGTCAAAAACTCCAAATAAGAAAATAATATAGGACACTTTAATAGGACAAAGACTGTTTGTTTAAATTAGAAAGTATTATTAGAGATGGTTAAACACAGTGTGCAAGCAAGGTCAGGAACCTGGCTGGAAACTTGCTATCACCATTGTTATTTAACAAAAGCCAGCAGTTTTAGCTAAAACAATAATTAAAAGAAAATGAACCCAGAGGGTACATTGCTATAAAACTGAGAAGTCCCAGAGCTGCACTTTCCAGTATGGCAACCCCTTGCCACGTGTGACCATTTAAATTTAAATCTAAATTAGTGAAGCCTAAATACAATAAAAATTCAGTTCCTCAGTCGCAGTAGCTGATTTCAAACTGGAGCTCAGCGGCCAGGCGTGGTTTGTGGCTGTGACATCACAGCTCAGGTGGAAAACACGGCTGTCTTCACAGGAAGTTCTCTCGGAGCTCTAGTTAAAGGAAGCCACCAAACCCTAAAAGCCACTCTTCCAAACTACCAAGAAGCTTAAAGCGAAGAGAGAAAACGGAGCCCGTCATTGCTGTATCTGTACTCTAGTGCTGAAGGTAAGCCAGTCCGGGCAGGTGAGACTGTCTCCCTGTGGTGGTTTATCAGCCAAAAGTGCCCACGCACATTATCTGAAATACTCTATGAAGAAATATGTGAGACTTTTTTGGTAAAAAATGTATTTTCCACTTATCACACAAATATTTTCTGTCTTTCAAAACCCACCAAAGAGATATGGAAGAAGCCTCTCATTTAAGTGATGGTTAGTAGCTTGCTGAACTGAAAAGCTAGGGGAAAAAAACACCTAAAACACAGGGGTGCTGGGTGACTCAGTCGATTAAGCCTCCGACTTTGGTTCAGGTCACGATCTTGAGGTTTGGGAGTTTGAGCCCCACTTCGGGCTCTGTGCTGACAGCTCGGAGCCTGGAGCCTGCTTCGGATTCTGTGTCTCCCTCTCCCTCTGCCCCTTCCCTGCTAGCGCTCTGTCTCTCTCTGTCCCTCAAAGATAAATAAGCTTTAATAAAGAAAAAATAAAACACAAAAGTGTATGTTTATTACTTACACTTGGAACATATAGCCAAAGCCTTTCCTTTGAGCATGGGCCTGCCCACTGGGCTTTGCAGAGTCTCTCCTGAGTACACATACCCTGAAGTCTGTCTAGGATTCCCACTTTGAAAGTCTGGACGTGGGCCGACAGACTCCTTCCAGACTAGATTTCCAAAGCTGACCCCAGCTGTCATTCTCACCTCCAACTCTAGCACTGTTCGGCGCCTCGCTTTTCCTAGTCTTCCCAGAGCGCACACGCTAGTTTTCTCAGAGACAAGTGCTTCTGTGGCTCTCCATCAGCTTGCATGCCATTTCATGGAGCAGTAGGGTGAGTGACAGCTTTAGGGGGCACTTGTATGTTGCAAAGTGTCCCAGAGGCTGCAGGGGGTGACGGGTGGGCAGGGAGAGCCCTCGCCAGGAGCCTGGCCAAGTTGCCTGGGGCGAACCTGCCAATTTCAAGGGAAGAGCACGTACAGGTGCCCAACGCAAACCGCACTCTAGACTCAGCAGCTTGGAAAAACTGACCCTCCACGTGTGCGGCCTGCAGACTTTTCTTAAACCTCACAGCATTGTCAGTGGGGTACACACAGGACGTCGGTGAGCTGCGTTCAGGAAAGGCTGCTGTTAGAACACGTTCACGTGGATGTGCTGGAAACACGGGCACAGAGAACCGAACTCTAAGGGAGGCACCTGTAGCTCAACCTTCTTGAGATCATCTCGTCAGAGGGCAGAGTCTCACCACGTGGGGAGGAATCTGCCATGATTAAGAGGAAACTAATCCTTCTACCAAATTTTCTAAAATATTTCCAGGCAAGTCATAACTCTCACAGATGACGGTGCCTGTGTTGCTTTGACTTCTGGATTTTTTTCTCATTATCTCAATGACATAAACACCAACGAATTTTCAGGGAAAGCACAACGTGGATCTCACTCCTGTCATGTCACACTTTCTGCAGGAAGGAGGCCTGTGAGGCTGTGCTTCGTCCACACAGCTGTGACCCACCCACCGCAGAGAAGTCCCTTCGCACCTGCACATGTGCACAGAGGGATGCCTGTCAGTGCTCCTGCAGCGAACATCAGGATTTATGTTTCAGACGAGGCTGTGACCACGGCCACACACACGGATACTGCCCTCTCTGTGTGAGGTTCCTGGGGCACTGTGGGCGGCAGCCATGCCCCGACCCATCTACCTTTCGACCGTGAGAGAATCCAGTCCCTTACAAATACCAACTCCCAGAGAGAGAAGCTTAGGAAGCCCTGGTGGGCCCGGCTCTTGGAGATGGACTGTGAGGTTCCCACGTTCACAGAGTGATGGAGGCCCATTCTCCAGCATGCACCAGGAAGCAGTGAGTAGTGCCGGGGGGTGGGGTGGGGGGGGTACTCAGTGGCTGCAGCCCTGCCTGTGGAGGAGAGGCTGGGAGACCTGCATCGGGAGGCCTTGTCCTCTGAGTCTCCGGGCTCTAGACAGAGTGCGGGGTGGGCCGCAGGAACAGGTGAGTGGGGAGAGGAGAGAAAGAGAAAACTGTTTCTGGCTGGGCACCGGTTGGCAGTATGCCTCCCTCCACATTTAAGAGTAAACATTACCAATAACTTCCTGCATTCAAAAACTCAATGTAAGTTTAAAGTCACGAGCAGCAAAGCTTCTTCCGGAATCAGACATTGCAGGGAAGCTTGGGAGGCCTGCCCAGAGCTCCCTCAGTGGGCACAACGGCTGCTGACCAAGGAGCCTTTCTTCTTCCCTGTTAACCGGCATTCGCCAGGTGGGAGCCCTGTGCCTCTCCAGGGCAGTTTCTGCAGATGGACTTCTCTGCCGTCCCCACTGCCAGAATCCTGAGCAAAGTCCCGGAAGAGGAATTTCAGTGGGTTGGCTGTGGAGGCATACTCTGCTAGGAACCATTTTACTGGCTTCCAGAAGCTGTATATGAAACGCTGTCAGCCAAGTCCATCTGCGTGAACACGCGAAAGAAACGGTTTTGATGCAGTGAGACAGAGACGGGTCCTCTGTCCTGGTCCCTGTCTCTGTCGTGCGGGTGGCTTGAGAGTTCATGTGCATGAGAAGATGGGGGCGGGGGGAGACACTGAAAAGTACTTAATAACAGAGGCAGGAGGGGAAAAGGGGAAAGGCCTCCGTCTGGGATCCTCAGCCCGCAGTGGAAACACACCATCAGATCCAAGGGCTTTCATGACAGATGCTGAGTTTTCATTTACTTTTTAGTTTTTAAACCTTGCTCAAGAAAGACTAGAAAAACAGCACATCTGGTTCTGACCACGAGCACGTGCTTAACTTTTCTAAACCTCAGTTTCCCCCTCTGCAAAGTGGAAGTGATCCCTGACAGCGCCCCGGGCAGAAGATTTAGAGGCTACGAGGCAAGAGGGTGCTCACCAGGCAGGGACAGCGCCTCACGCGCTCCTAAGGGTGCTGAAGTGCCCGCCCCTCCTCTGCACCTCCACAAAGCCAGGAGTTGAGCCCGACAACCAGCCCCTCAGATGTGGCCACTAAGAGAAACAGACGGGGCCACAGTGTTAGTGGTGATGGTGGCAGAGCTGACCGAGAGAACACCTCCTGGGGGCGAGACACTGCCCTCACCACTCTGGACACGTGAACTCATTGTGTCACCAAAACCCCAAAAGGCCACTGGTGTACGCTGCACAGAGGAAGAGGCAGGCACAAGAGCCCGAACCCCTGGCCCACACAGCCTCTGTGTGTTAGGGACTTAAGCAGGGTGGGGTGTCGACAGCCAGGGGGCCCAGTCTTGGGGGCAGCAGCCCATGAGGCAGTCCCCGGAAGTGCCAGGCAGGCGGCTCTGCCCGGGGGTGTGGGGCCTCTGCAGGGCCTGCCCGGGGGGCCGCTCCCCTGCAGCCCCTGTGGCCTGTATTTTGGTCTGGGGTGGCTCAGGCCAGATTAATCACTGGACATCTCTGAATAGGGAAAAGCACTTTAAAAACAAATGTCACCTCTCACTCCATTTGTCATGGCCCTCATCGGTCCCTCAAAATAAGTACCAATGCTTTGCCAGGGACAAAAAGAAAGTAGGAAACGTGACTGTTCAGAGGGTCAGTGGGACAATCATTCTAAAAGACGCAGAATTTTGTTATCGGGAAGAGACTCACAGCTCATCTGGGAAACACTGCCGTGCGGCGGGGAGGTCCTACCTCAAGGGGCTGCGAGACTGTCTCAGGTCATGAGACCCACTGGGGACACATCCAAGCCCTCATCAAATCCCACTGCCCCAGCATCTGTCCACTGAGAACTTCTCAGTACTTAAGGCCACAGTAACAGCACCTCATTGAAATATGTCTTTAAAATTCTACGTATTTTTCCAGGTGTGCATTCTACACCCACTGGAAGCATGTTTCCACGTCAGATGAGCCCACGAAAGGGGAGAAGGGAGACACTGTGCCCATGTCCCTCTCCTGACAGTCTGGCGTGCAGCATGCAGGGAAACTCACAATTCTCATGTTTGTTAGACCGTGCGCTGACATGCCTGTGCCAGACCTGATCTAAGAGGGTGCCGTCCCTTCGTGCCCGCCCAGTGGGAAATGCAGGCTGTGCCCCTCGAGTTTCTGAAGACTGGGGGCTGAGGCACAGTCTGGTTTCCCGATCAGATATGGGCAGCCAGCGGCCTGTGGTGTGGCAGGGGCAGTGAGGGCTGGGCGGGCAAGGGGCAGATGTGCCCAGTGTGTCTGGAAGGCTGAGAGCCTCTCTTGGTGGAAACCTCCACCCCCTCCTTCCCTGTGCAGTCGGACAGGGCTTCTGTCTCTCAGCCTCAGCCCCTGGTCCCTGCAGGCTGGCTCCTGGGCAGAGGACAAGGACGAATTCAGGGATGAGGCCGTGGCCTGTGCCCTCATGGGGACTCATCCCATAGGCCCTGAAAACGCCTCCAAAGCAGCTACTCCCTTTTGCTTTCGGAGGGCTCACTCATTGTTATTGACTGAAGACAGAGCCCCGCTTTGCACTCTGTTCCTGTAGGTCAAGGATGAACCAGACAAAAGCTGAGACAAGAGCCCCGCAGCACATGCGGCCTCACCATGCGGCCTGCCACCAGGATTGCCTGGGCCGTGTGAACGGTGTTCTCAGTCCCTCCCATCCGAATGAGAACTGGAGGAGTCCCGACAGGCATGGCTTGGCAGCCACCGAGGAGCTTTCCACAGATCCTCTGAGCTCTAAAATTCTTATGTAATGGTCTCTTCCTTTTGGTCATCAAAGTCATTGATCCGTTTCCCATTTCCAGCCCCCCTCCATGCCTATTATCAATTTAAAGAACTGAAAGTTCAATGGAATGACTCACCAATTTAGTTGGAAGAAACCTTTTGTACACAGCGCTTTGTCTGTGAACACAGCCATTTGTTCTGACCTGAATCCCCAGACAAGCCGACTGCTGCCCAGCCCCTGCCTGCTGGCCCCACAGAGCTGGCCCCAGGGCCGTGCCGCACCAGGCTCACTGAGGGGACACGGACTTTTCCTTTCGTGCTAGGTGCTCGCGAACAGGTGAACACACACGCCAGGCTCCGAGAGCCCCAGAGCCAGGGAGACTCTGTGACCAGCATTCTCCCCTCACTCTAGACGCCACATACTGGCGGGCACCCAGGATTCAAAGGACCAGATGTAGCCCCAACGGGCAGCTCTGGACCCTCTAATTTCTCCCGGAGGCGGTCAGCGCATCATCAAGTACCCCTCCCACCTCGGGGCCTCAGGTCACCGTAAGATTTGTTCCATGTCAAAACTGGGCTACTTGTAATTTCTGCTCTCAGACCTAATTCGGCTTCTGGAGTCTTCCATGGGCAGAAATGGCAACAACTTAACACTCTCCTCCCTACCCAGCTTTGACTTTCTGCTCAGAGACCACCCCCATACACACAGAGACCACTTCCCACACTCAAGGCAGGGTTTCCCAGGAGCCTGAGCTGAGCACACAGCACAGGAAGGACCCCAGGGTCTCTGTGTCCTGAGCTCAGGGTGCTTGAAGTAGAGACACGGCAGTCCTCCCTCCAGCACTGCCAGAAGCAGAGAACACTGCGTGCTGGGCTCGTCTCGGCATTTACCGTAAACAAGGCTCCCCAGTGTGGCTGACAAAGTCCAAAGGAAGCTGCCTGGAGATGCCCAGCAGGTCGAGATTCCCAGCCCTGTGGACAGTGGACAGAATCACCGGTAAACCTGCCACTGGGTCCGGAGGCTCCAAAACACACTTCCCACTCCTAAATTTTCCCACCAGTCCTTCCCTCAGTTTCTGGTTTCCTCCTTGTATATATCTTTGCATGTTGCCGGTTCGGGGGCCAATTACAAATACCCTGTTACGCTAAGTCCTGTAGAACCCTAGTTAATCTGAGCCCGAAAAGTGATGATCAAATCTTACTAGATGAGGGATTCCTTCTTTCTGTTGTTCTAAGGATGCATATTTACATCGTTTGTTCTTAAAATATTTACCAGTAAGATACGGCAAGATACATCCATGCATTTGCGAAGCTGGTTATGGTGCTAAATGCTGCTTTAAAAACGCTGCAATCATGGGGCGCCTGGGTGGCTCAGTCGGTTAGGTGTCCGACTTTGGCTCGGGTCATGATCTCACGGTTCATGGGTTCAAGTCCTGCGTTGGGCTCTATGCTGACGGCTTGGAGCCTGGAGCCTGCTTCGGATTCTGTGTCTCCTCTCTCTCTGCCCCTCCCCTGCTCATGCTCTCTTTCAAAAGTGAATAAACATTAAAAAATGTTTTTACAATGTTGCAATCAGGAATGATGAAAATAATGCTTACTGGCAGAAGCACAGCAGAAAGGGGCCTTTTGAGGGGACGTAGCCAACCCAGTAACTCTTCAGGACTAATGAATGTGCTCTGGACATTCACAGACCATCAGTGTAGGTGAAAGACAAGCACACGCCAGAAGCGTGTTCCCGGAAGGGTCTGGAAGACAAGTTGATGGAACAAGCTTGGGGCATGGTGACAACCTAGCTGTCTGTTGTCCGTGGAGGCAGAAACGAAACAACACATTGTCCAACCAACAGCCTGCACTTTCTTCGTGATGTAACAGGCTCCTAGCTGACATGAGCCACGCCCTCTTACCATCTGCAGTAACAAGAATTCATTTCTTCAACCCGTGTTTAGTGAGCAGCTACTATGTTCCCAAGGCTGCACTATCACGAGTTACCTCTGCCAGGAGGGCCTTGACCAAGATAGAGCAGGAAAATACACCACAGAGACATCAGCTGGGGACTGGTGCTTCATCATTCCTGGGGCTGGTGCACGAGTCCACAAAGCAGGTCCCTAAGCCTTAGGTCCCTGAAAGAAGCAGCTAAGCAGGCCTGGAGGAGGCCCTGGGGCCACACTGCTTCCGTAGGTCACTTGTGAGACACCTCGATTTTACACATTAGAAAACCCAAGTCCCACAGCCGACCTGGACTCCAGAGACATTTAAGGTGCTACAAGGAATATTTTACAGGGAAGGTGTTTTTCCGACAATGCCAGGATACCCCAATATTCTGTCTAATTAGGGTGCCGAATGAAGGAATGCCCTTCTCAGTAGCCTGGAGGTGAACTACAAGTAAGGTCTGGAAATACCATTTGGTACGACGTGGCTGCTGGATGGCACTTTGATAACAGATCGCTTTGAAACTTTGCATCTGGAAGCAGGAAAAGTCTTCTTTTGGGGCTGGTGGTGCAGGTGGGTTCCATTAGTGAGAGTCATATTCTGGGAGTCAAACTCACATTAGACCAAGACTCAAAACCCAGAATTAACCAAGGCTGTTAACCAAACAAAAGGATTTTTCAAAAAAGAGATCAAGTTCGAACTCACGTGTTTTAAAAATATGCCAAATTTGGGGCACCTGGGTGGCTCAGGTGGTTAAGTGTCCGCCTTTATCTCAGGTCGTGATCTCACGGTTCATGGGTTCGAGCCCTGCATCAGGCTCTGTGTTGACAGTTCAGAGCCTGGAGCCCCGCCTCAGCTTCTGTGTCTCCCTCTCTCTCTCTCTGCCCCTCCTCAGCTCATGCTCTGTCTCTCTCTCTCCCTCAAAAATAAATTAAAAAAAAATTTTTTTTTAATTTAAAAATATGCCAAATCCAATAAATCCCAAACATCAGAATGTCCTCCAAGTTGAGCCTGAGTGAATCCGATGCCCGTGGGTGGGACCCTCCGGTCAGCACCGCTGCCCAGGGATGGGCCGCCAACACCTCAGAGGCCAGGGCAGCACCCACACCCTCTCAGGCCGCCTTCAGAAGCCTGTGTAAGGCCCTAAGATGGTGTTGGTTTAGGGAAACTGATGCGTGTGCTAAGTCGTCTCAACCAGCTTGTGCCTTTCACTCACTGAAGTGTTTGCTGTTATCGCCGTTTACAAGCAGCCTCTGTTTCCTTAAATGTCAAAAATTCTCCAAAGCCTTGCTCCCAATGCCTTCGACAAGTCAGGACCATGTGAACTCCAGGCGGGGCAGGGCACTGCTCTGCTGAGAGGCTAATATGCTGGGCCTCCTGCCATGTTATTCCCAGGATAATCCTCCACAGATTTATGATCGGGACTTGGGTGACTTCCCAGGATCGTTCCAGGACATAGATCTACCAGTGTTATGAGGAGCGTGACAAATCGTCCTCACACACAGCACGGCAGGCGCACAGCGGAGTGTGACCCTGGGTGTGAGAACCAGCCCAAGCACAGACACGCCCGGCCCTGCTCCTCCAAGCCAAGGGTGCCTCCAGCTCCCTCTGGGACCGGCCGCTGTGGGAAATGCAGCTGTTAAGAGGGCCGGTACGACACAGCCGCCAGGGTCCCCACGAGTGCCTGCCAGTCAGTGCCCCGGGTCCAGGTCTGGTGACCTCCTCAGCCCCATCCCCCCGGGGGTGTGGGGGCCCCTGATACCTCACCCTGTCCTCCCTGCCCACCTCTTCCTTCAGCTCTGCCGTTGAGCTCTCGTCTGCACGCAAGGCCTTCTGCCAAACACAGTCCCACCCGCTCAGCGGCCCTCTGCCTCTGCCTCTCTCTTCGGCTCCCACGTGGACTCAGTGGTCCCCACCCCAAGGCACCTCTTCCTCGGCCCTCAGCTCTGTCTCCGGCTCCTTTTGCACTTCTGGAGGGCAGCTGACTCACACCGTCCAGCCCCCAGGGCCTCCCCGTCGCCATCTCTCTGCAGTTGGGCTGCTGGCTGCACCATCTGTGGCAACGGCTCTTCCCCTCCTCCCCTACAGCGGACACCTTCATGTCCCGCCTGGGATGTCACTCACTTAGCAGGCTGCTCGGCTCCCAGGGCCACCCTAACGACTCCTCTCAGAAGCGTCCGCCCCCAGAGCCTGCCTGAGGTGCAGCTCACTTTCCAGAATCCCTCGGTAGGCTCTTTATTCTCAGCAATCCAGGCTGGGGGTCAACTCCGTTTCCCTTTCCCTGTTCCTAGCCCTTCCCCGGGCTGATGCCCTGCACTCCCAACACGTGCCTCTCCCCTTCACTGTTGGTCCGAGCCCTGGAGCTTGAGAACACAGCCAGCACCCAGCCCCGCAGTGGAAACACTCCCTCCTCTGAACTCCTGAGGAGCAGGCAGACGGGCTTGCGTGGATCTTTTAGTGTCTCAGGGTACTGAGCCCAGGGGCTCACAGGACAGAGCCAAAGTGCTGGGGAAGGGGCAGTAGGAAGGACGTGCTGCCCTTGTCATTGGGGCTACGTGGGCAGGGCCCCACCAGGCATCCTGGCTGCACCCCCACTGCCCTCCCAAAGAGGCCTCTGTCCTCTCTCTGCAGGAAAGGAGGGAGCTGTGAAGAAGTCACAGATTTAAAAAGCTGTGTTAATGTCTCCCTGGGATAGGAGGGAGGGAGTCTTCGGAAGGAGCTCTTGGGCTGCCAGAGCACTGCTGACTGAGTCACAGTAAGCATGCCATCCCAGGGGGATCTGCCAGTGGCAGATGTCTGGGAATGCTCTGGGCCGTGGATCTGTCATCCCGGACCTCCCGGTCTCCACCTGCACAAAGACCACAGCAGCCGGTGACAGGCCTACGTCCACACAGAAGAGCAGAGGACTGAGGGACCCCGCCAGGGGTGTGGTGAGGAAACGAAGGCCAAAGGCACAAGGTACCAATCAAGGTCCTGTCCCAAAACTTCAAAACCGTCACTGTAGGCCAGAGAAAAGGAAATGCCGATTTCACAAACGATGGAATCCCTTACGCGAAGAGGTAGCTTCAGCTGAACATGCTGACAGTTAAAGTGAGCACTCGAGGGACTTAGGCACAGTCTCGGCTAATAGATCGTGTAGTGTCAAAGGAATCTCCTGTCTCTTTGAAGCAGACACTAAAGAGGAAGGAAAATCCTTTTCTAAAGCATGTTCTCGCTAAGACACCAAACATGGCTTTGTAAAAACAGCATTTGACTAGGAGGCCAGGGACCTGGGCTCTGTCTGCCACCAACTTTGGACGAGACTCTCAGAATGTTCTTTCGCATTTCTATACTTCGACGCGCCTTGATCCAGATCGTGAGGGAGGGCTGCCCTGACATCGGCCGTGTGCTCACCTGCCTCCTTCGTCCTGAGACAGGGCCCAGCCTCTCAGGGACACAGCATGCCTGGTGCCTCCCTTTGCCCTGCACGCTGGTGGAATTTGCACAGCCTGTGCTTCTCAGATCAACCCGTGCTAGAAAGGAAGGGTCCCTCCAGCAGAAGCCTTTGTGCCAAGAGGCTGAGGAACCCGGAGAAGGGACGCCTGCAATACAAGAGGGCTTGTGCTCACTGTCATGACAGAAGCAATACCGAGAGGCAAAAGGGCTTGGCCTGGTGGCAGGGTGTCTGGGAGCCGCCAGGTGGGAGTGAATCCATCCCAGGTCTGACACAGGACACATGACGTCACTGAACAGGAGGACTGCTGTGCATAAAGTGTGTGTAGTAAATTCGCAAAATACTGGCCACTGATTAGCTTATTTTCAAAAAGCATCAATTTTTCTTGGTAGTGTTCCCACCCACCCTCACTCTGTCTTATCTCTGAGTAAAGATGATGTAAGTCCTTAATCATTTTTCTATCACTGTCAGTTTCTGGTTCCAAGTAAACTGATGTTATTGTATGCCTACATTCTCTGGTTTCCCTTCAGAAATCCTACTGCCTTTTGACTCAAAGCCCTGTTATCCCTGCTCACCCCATGCCGCTGGGGACGTGATTTGGGGTTCCGAGAGGGGGTGATCATGTTCCATCCAATTTCGCTTCATGCCTTCCTTCCTGGTATACACTCAATAAAAACATGCTGAAAAAATTAATGAAAGACAGACTCAGCCAATGTGTCCGCAAATGACAAGAGAGCCTCATTTTCACTCATGCCATGATACAAGGCAGCCGCTCAAAACCAGAGGCTTGGCCACAGGGCATTTCAAAGCAGCTCCCCAGAATTGGTGCTTAACCCAGAAAACCCTACAAAGCCTTGCAACTGAACACCTTCAAATCTCCAAGTCCTTGTCAGGAAGGGCTGACCAACAATCAAAAGTGTGCAGGAGAAAATCCACCAAGGATCTGAGGGGGTCATGCCATAGTGATACTCGTTACCTTCCATCCTCCAATGGCAGCACTGGCCCCGTGCCAGGACAGCCAGTGCCAGGCAGAAACCGTGGCTCTGTCTGACGTGTGTGCACAGAGCACAGGTGCGGGGGGGGGGGGTGCTGGGGGCCTCCACAGGGCTCTCATGCCAGGGCAAAAGACCCCAGAGACAGCAGGCTGCAGAAACTCCCGCCTGTACACACCGCACGTGATGGGTGTGCAAACGGGAAACAACAGAACGTCAGTCGAATCAGAACTTGTGCTGCCAGGGTCATCTGGGGAAGAAACCCAGCTTTACAGCCCAATTCCCACCAACCAGAAGAGCAGGAGAACATGCCACTGGTCCTGTGAGAATCTGGGAGAAGGAAGAAATTTGGGCTTAGAGGGGAACACACGAAGCAAAGAGGCAGAAGCAGTGAAGGCCATTGTTGAGCCGCTGAGCTGAGCTTTGGGGTCACCAGCACCAGGGACTTGGGCCGGTCTTAGAAGAAAGGACAGGAGAAGTGACCCTGGTCTGAATCAGTGCAGTGTGAGCCCACTTCGAAGTCCCTTCCTGGGATTTAACCTCAGGTCATAGGCTTCTTCTTCCAAATAAGATCAGCGATCGCCGTGGCTTCTAGGTGTGCAGGTATCTCACTTACGAGAAACCGATTTCTTGTTTACGATTCCTGTTGTGAGTCTAAACATAAAAATTTAATTCAAGGTAGAATCTTTCTCAGTGAGATTTTTTTTTCCTGTAAATAGTAAACTGAGAGTCATTACTTTCAGAAAATTCAATAAATGATTATTGATTATTTATATAACCAAGGCTACTAGCTGATTCTAAGGAGTTTAGAATTACGAGAAATCTAGCCAAGGAAAAAAAAAAGACCCAGTTCAATGGGAAAAGACAGATCAGGCTATTTAATCTATCGGCCCAAAGAGATATTTGGACTAGAACAAGAGCCCACCACGTCAGTGGGGAGGGGAGGGGGAAGAAGCGGGCCTCTAGCACCACACTGACATCAGAAGGGCAGCTGCATTCTCCTTGGCCGTGCCGCGAACTTCCAGAATGCCTCCCTTCAGACCCACATGAATAGAAGACGGTGGGTACTCTGTTCACGCATCTGCTTGCGTGTCTGTAAGGACCGGGGATAGAAAGCCACGAATATGGAGCTTGCTCTTCAGGGGCTCGTGCTCTGCAGGGAGAAAGACAACCACAAAGCAGATGGAGCATGTGACAGCAGGGCTCTCTGTGCACGGGCCACGCTGGCCAGAAACAGGTGCCTCGGACAGGTGGGGATCCAGGAAGAGTCTGCAGAAGAGACAGCTTCCTCACTTGATTTTCTGAAAGGGTTTAGTTCCCTTTGTGATAAAAAGGTGCAAGGAAGAGATGAGACGTAAAATGGGATGTAATCACTTACATTTTATGTGACAAAACCATCACAGAAATAAGAAAGCTGTTAACGAGTTATTCAGTCACATGAGGAGAATATTTCCATTTCATGATCAGTGGCTTGAAGTCCACCGTCAAACGCTGGTGAAGTATTTTATTCACATGAACAAATGCAGGCATTAGAGCACAGCTTGTAAGCTCCCTAAAAGCCTAGGAGCCCGGGACAGACGGATCAATAGTATGTTAGAACACTACGCATCTCTTAATAGAATATTTAAATACACAGCCGCGACCAAATACATTGCTGAAGTTGAAAACAAAAAGAAAGACCGAGCACAGACCGGAGTGTATGGGTACGTGGTGCCTGGCTTACGTCTGTACAAAAGGGAAACGGGGACACATTACACACTGTGTGTGCACGGTCTTTAGGAGGTAAGGGAGGGGTGCTGGAGGTTTGGAGTGGGGAACGTTAGCCATTAGACACGTTTTTGAATGGTATTTTTTCATGTGCATATATCACTTAATTTTTAATGTGAAAATTTTCATTAATTTGTTCAGCAAAAGCTTATTCAGTATCTTTTTAAATGCCAAGTACTGTGTAAGACCTTGGGCCATGATGGAGACGAAATGCCCTCTCCCCCTTGAGGACAGTGTGGGGGGACAGCGAGCCGTGGTCACAACAGTCATGCCGTGGAGAAGAAGAAGGACATTCAAGCCTACTGAGAAGCCGCTGTCCCGGGACGAGCGCTGACAGCTTTGTCCCAACTGTCTTTTTGAGAATGTCTGTGAAACAGGTTTGACGGACAGACACAGTGCCTCCCTCTGGGCTGACCCCAGTAAATGAGAGAGCATCTTTCTCTGGAGCAAAGCCTGGGCGGGAGGGCCAGCAGCCTCCCGTGACACTGAGGGCTCCTCAGCTGTGACACAAACCGCCCGCGGGCACCGCGTCAGTCCTGTGGGATCTGGGGAAAGGGAGTATGTGAACATGACACCCCAGCTGCCTGTTTGCTGGGAGCGGTCAAGTCTGTCTCTGACCCAGGGTCCCAGGCCTGCTGTCTCTGACCCAGGGTCCCAGGCCCGCAGGCATCTGTGAAACCGTGGCAGCCCAACTGGTTAGCTTGCAAGTATGGGGACTCCAAACCCCTCACAGCTCTTGACACGTCGATCAAAATTAATGTAGTGAGCACCCTTTGTTTAAAAAAGTCAGAGAAAAGTAAGTCTTCTAGTGGAGCGCTTCCCATGGCCCTGGTCCTAAGCTAACATTTGCCATCACGGCCATTTCAGCCCGGCACCTTCATGGTCCAGCTCAGGGGGTGGAGCTGCCAGGAAAACCCAGGCGCCACCTCTGCTCCTCTCAGACACAGTCCACACCCCTCCAGGTCTAGGCAGGAATAATACAAAGTCCCACGAAAGTTCCTGTCCGATCTGTGCACAGGCAAAGCCTGCAGGAGCTGACTCATGCCCTCCCCACGCAGGTCAGCCCGGGCCACCGCTAGGGAGCACTGCCGGATTTTAGCTGTATTTTTAGGCACCTGTGGCCTCAGAAGGCCTCATACGTCTATTAGGAGCATTAAGTTAGTCTTGTCGATGAATTAATATTAAGTGGCAAAGCTCTAAATACTTCCTAAGCTTTTCTTCCTTATAAAGTGAACCCTTTAAAGGGGTTTAGAATTGAAATTGTTTATTTTGTCTGGATTTATGTGTTTGTGTTTGTTTTAGATTCAGCACGTAATAAAAAGAATTCCTTGCCAGATTTACACGAATCACCTTACTATAACTGAAAGCTGGTTTTCTTTGTTTCCGTTTTCACGCCAATTTCTGAATCTTACAAATTTAAAAGTAGATACTACGGACCCTTAATATCTCCTGTCACTTTTACTTCTGCCGAAAGTGAGCAAACGTACACTTTCATCCGATCAGAATGCCTTCGCTCTGCTCCTGGCTTACCTCATGTACAGTGTCTTTATTCTGGTGACTTATTACTATCTATAACCCTGGCATTTGAGCTCTGCATATTTCAAAAAGTAAGAAAAAAAGGAACTTGGAACACAAATTGTCTCTCTTTACAGAAGCTGACGGGTGGCCAGGCCTAAAGGACTGTCACAATGCCACCTGTCTCCTGAAGGGCAGCTGGCCTGTTAGAGGGCTCTTCCTGCCGACCCAAAGGTGAAATGGGTCACGTGCAGATATTTTTGCTATAGAGCTAATAGTAATAATAAACATTTTCAATATAAGAAAATGTCTAAGGACTCACACTTTGTCATTGCAAGAAAACCGAGGGACGTTTTTCTCCACCACTCCACACAAGGAAGATGTGTGACGGCCTCTATCTAAAAATACCATGTTCTCTTTGCTCCAGCTGATGTCAAGGTGAGCTTAGTGATTTTCAAAGACTGCCCTTACTTAGATACTGCCGTCCAGCCATCTGGTGTGGGTCACAGACAGATCACTTCTGAGACCCTGAAGACGAAGGCAGGAAGGGCATGTGAAGGAGACCGTAATGAATGTTGGAAACGTCCTGACCCGTCTTCGTACCGTCACATGCAAGAATCTGACAGCTTTCAGGCAGTGTCTGTCTGCCCCAGAGGGGGTTTGCTTGTCTCCTGCCAAACTTTTTAAAAGAACTAGTTGCAAACTCTTAAGAAATTGGAATATTTTATGTGTAAGTTTGCATTTCCGTGTTGTCTGAACACGGGAACTGGGCAGGCTGGCACCTGCATTTCCTCACGGTAACAACTGAGGGTCGTAAGGAGGAGCTGCCATCCACAGTTCCCAACATCCCCACCGTCCCATGTTGCCCCTGCCCTGCCACACGGCCACCAGCTCTCTCTTAGGCCAACACTTGAGACTCATGAAGGGCTGGCCAGGGACTAGGGGTCAGACCCGTGCCTTTGGAACAGAGTAAAACTAAAAGGACATTGTTTTGAACTAATGAATTCCACACTCCCTCTATGGGAGACAACTAGGGATAAAGAATCTTTCATATATTAAAAAAACCCTGATTGTGGATCGTAACATCCTATTTCATAATGGCAGAAAGCCTAACTTCCCTGAGCTAGTCTCGTTTCCCACCACACAGCACCCATGAGGTGAGTCACTGGCACAAACTTACAGATGCCCCTTCTGTCCTGCTTTGTCCGTTATCCAGCCAGCCCCTGGCCAACTGTGATGGGATTCCTCAGAGGGAAAGTCATGAGCCATATTCTAGTTTTTAAATGTTAAGTGTTCCTTGCTGCCCACTGAAACAGTGCCAGTTTTCTATTTGTTAACAAAATGTTCTTGAGGAATGTGGGAAATCAAGAGTGACAAAGAAGCCACACTAAGCATTCTAGGAGCTTTTCCCTAAAACATCAGTTGTGAGAGAAGCAAGGGGAGGGAAGTAGACCCCAGATGCATGCGAGGGACAGGTGTGTTGTCTGCAAACAATCTATCAACAATCATGAAATCGAGTGCAACCTGTGGGCATGTGCCAGCCACGTCAAGGCAATCTTCCCTCCCCCATTTCGGGAGTGTCTGTGCGTATCCACAGCGGATGGCAGAGGGCCTGGGGAGTCTGCAGGAATTGGACGTGTTCGGCCCCATGGAGCCTGTGAATGAATGCCCTTTGAAGAGTGGAAGAACTCACATGAAGAAGCAGGTCTGTTCATGCTCCAGGAGAAAAATTAACGCCAGTGAGTGAACGCCATTTGTGGGCAGCCTCAGAACACGCCAACAACTTGACTGTGCAATAATGGCGTGAGGGGGTAAAGTTCCCACTCTCCAGGAGTCTGTGGACAGCCCGGGGTCACCTACCGAGGATGCAGCAGACAGCATTCCATCCCCCTTCATGCAGGAGGCAGTGTGGACAGAGCTGCAGGGCCCTGGGTCCACTGGCCACTCACCAGACGATTCTTAAGTCTGTCTCTTCTCAGCATTTATTTGTCTTAAATCTCTTAATTTTCACCACAGGGAACAGACCTCAGTGGCCATGACGACTGTTCCATCTTGAGGTTCTGGCTGGCCGAACCAGTGTCTCCTCTGTCCTCACACCTGGCTCGTGGTCAGCATAGAGTTCTGCACAGGAGTGACGCCCGGTCCACATTTGCTGTGGGGCTGAGCTGCTTCATTCGCCTTTCTCTGGTCAGAGCTCTACCAGACCATTTGGAAGATGTGGCCTCAGGACCACGTGTGCATTACCAAAATCACAGATCTTTAAGGCTGGAGGAGTCCTGCGGTCACAGACCTCATTTTTCAGCCAAGCAAGCGGAGGCTCCAGAAGGGACCAGAAAGAGCACAGGATGTCTATGTTAGTAGAGGGCTGGTGCCATACTGTCCAGCATGGGAGCCACTGGCTGTGGTGAGTACCCAAAAGGTGGCGGGTCCAAACTGTAGAGCAAAATAAATGCTGGAGTTCTAAGACTTGGTATACAAAAAATGTAGATTTCTCATCAATATTTTCTATTGATTACAAGTTGAAATGATAATGATTTGGATGTATTTGGATATAAGGCTGGGTTTCTAAGACTTAGTATACAAAAAATGTAAAATTTCTCATCAGTATTTTATATTGATTACTAGTTGAAATGATAATGACTTGGATACAAGTATTAGGATAAAGTATATTAAAATTAATCTCACATTTTTAAAACTTATTTTAATGTGGCAACTAGAATATTAAAAATTCCCTATGTGGTTCATATTCTATTTCTTCTGGGCAGTGCTGGTCTAGAACAAAGCCTGTGTCTGTAACTCTGGTCTGAAGTCCCTCTGCAGGACACTAAACTATTTGAACACATAACACAGTCTTACTTTGATTTTAATTTGAGAAGGGACAGAGAAAGGAAAGTTGAAGGACAAAAGGTTTTTGCTACTGTGATAATTTGGGTGTTGTCACAGCACCTTTCTGAGTTTATAGACCTGGAGCGTGTCTAACTGCAATGTATGTGGTCCCAGCATGTGTCCTTTGACCTGGAGAAAATAAAAGGAGCAAATTCACGGTATTCACAATAGGGGTTAGACACAATAGCGTCTTTGGGAAAACACAAGTCTCATTTTCTTGTGTGATTTCTGACATTTCCACCATTCTTTTTTTTTTTTTTAATATATTTGGTGGTGTTTTTTTTACTGTTTATTTATTTATTTATTTATTTTGAGAGAGAGAGAGAGAGAGAGAGAGAGTCAGTGTGTGTGCGTGTGTGTGTGTGTGTGTGTGTGTAGGGGAGACACAAAGAGACAGGGAGACAGAGAATCCCAAGCAGACTCCCCACTCAGCATTCATCAAGGAGCCCAACACAGGACTTGATTCCATGAACCATGACATCATGACCTGAGCCAAAATCAAGAGTCGGATGCTTAACTGATAGAGCCACCCATGCGCTCCTCCACCATTCTTAATTTGACAAAAAGAATCTGTGATGTGACTACAGTTTTTAAAGGAAAGAAATCAGATACTCATTCCGTAGAAATGGGAGTTGCTTTTGCAAAGCATAACAATGCCCATGAAATTATTTCAGTAACTGTTGCTATTATGTTAAACGATGGATAGCGTTACTATTAAGGATTACTATTAAGGATTACGGCTTTCTTTCAAAAGGTTTATTGTGTGAAGGATTCCGCCGCCCCTAATATTCATAGGAGTTTTACCAGCATTCATTAGAAAACAGTGGAAACAGACCTTTTCGTGAAGACGCAGGTGACCTTAAAACCTCAGTGTTTAGAGTGAGGCATCAGCTATCTGCCCGTCAGGTTATCTAGCTAGGACCATCACACTCACCCCGTGACTACCTTACCTTTGTATTTTTCTGTTTGAGTTCTTAGAAGCTCTGCACATTTTGTCTCTTCCTCCTGTATTTCCAGATGAAATCGACATTCTGGGTGAACACTGTTCACCTGGTCAAGGTTTAAAAAAATGGAAGTGACAAAAAATTCCACCGGAAGAGGAAAGTCAAACAACAGTTCTACAAAATAAAATAAAACACCCTTCGGTCCCAAAGTGCTCCCCAAATAACACTCATTTAAAAGCAATCACCTTCATATTTCTGGCATGGTTATGAAAACAAATTCACTTTGTGAAGGAATTCTAAAACAAACATAAAATCTAATAAAATATTTTTTTTACTGAGCAGGAAAACAGCTTACTAACATCATACACTGTATGATGTTGGTACTAATCTGGCAGTAATAAAGCTCTTTGATCCTAATCATCTTTCAGTATTGGAGCCCTCCATTTCGTGGTTCTTGATTTAATTAAAGGATGTACATATCTCCTCACAGACCATTCTCAATGCCCACACACTAGCCCAGACGCCTACACGCCTCACCTAAGGACCACAGCCTCTGCATCTCAACAGAGCTCTAACAGGATAATGTTATTCGTAGAGACTGCAGGTCACATCTGAAACTTTGGAATTGGTGCGAAGGAGATTTTCAGGACGATCAGAGGGGTAAGCAGGGAGACGAAGCGTGGGAAGGGCTGCGTCACTGTGGTTGCCACCAAACAAGAGGTGGTTGATTTCCCCTCCCAACGGATCGCAGGAACCAAAGGTGTAGTTAATATTGCCCATTAACGGTGAAAAGACAAAACGACACATTTCAGCCTTAGAAGAAAATATTCTCTGATTTGCTTTTATGAAAATCCAATGTTCTCTGTTTTTATTCCCCCACCCCAAGTGCTCACACAGCAGGCTGCATACCCTCTCCCGTGTCTGACCAAATTTTATTTTTACTCTAAGAGAGTCATGCTCTGGGTAGTATACTATGGTCATCTATACTTAATTATCCTACTATCAAAGAGGTCAGCTAGAACTCTAACCAGAAATCCAGTTTCTGAACAGAATTAAGAGGGAAACGTTGATACTTTCGCCACATCTACCCTCATTTTAAAAAAGACACCAAGCGCCTCCCTGCAGCCCATTTCCGGACAACCACCAAAATGTAGAAACTCCTGGTTTCAGACAGATTGTACCTTCCTATCTGAACAAGTCAATGGTTTCCATTTCAGAATTAGGAAAGTTATGTTGACTTAAAACATGTTTGTCAAGGTATAAAAAGACACTCTGGTTCCTGACATTCTTGGAACATGCAGAGCAAGGACTTACTTTGGGACATCTTAGAAATGAAAGCTGCATCAGCCAGAATAACTCCTGCTACTTCTAACTCGCTGGCTCTTTCAAAGCATTGAAATCACTAACAAAGGTCTTGTCCAACCGCCTTCCTCTGAGGGAGGAGAGGCCTGCTAAGCCTTAGCACCAGACAGGGGAGTTAGTAGGTTCTCTGCCCCCTAAGCAGTGCGATCACCACCTCCCTACATAGCCCCGCCCTCGGCCTCACCTCCTCAGGAGGGGCTGGGGCTCGGCGGGGCCGGGACCGGCTGCAATACGCACTCAACCGGCCACAACGGCCTCGCTCTACGGGGGAAGCAAGACACAAGGCTGACAATTTTGTTTAAAAGGTCTTCAAATGACAGGAATGTCCCACTAATACAGTCATTTAACAAACTGCTCTGCAGGGCATCATTTCCTGCTGTGCTCTCGTAGCGACGAAAAGGGTATTTTTCCGAGAGGAAACTTTCTTTAGCCACAGCGTGTCCCTCGGTGACACCCCGGAGCAACTACGGGAGGTGGGGGACTCCTCACTTCCCTCCGGCGGGGGAAGCCCGTGCAGGTGGCCGCAGCCCGGTCCCCTGACCCCGCTCGGGGCGCCCCGCGCCTCGGGAAGACGCGGCCGAAGCAGCTCCGCCGGGACCAGCGCCCTGGAGGAAGCTGGGTCCCGCGCCCCGCGAACCCGGGGCTGCAGACGCATCTCCCTGAGCCGCGGGGAAGGGTCCGCAGCCCCCCCAGACCCGGGGCGGGGCGCGCGCGGGCGGGCGGAGGTCTCCGGGCCAGCTCCCACCCCCCACCCTCCACCGCCTGGACGCGGGAGGGCAGCGCAGCCGGGGAGCCCGGGCGCGGACCCGGGTCGCGGGGCGCACTCACCGGGGCGAGCAGCCAGCCGCAGCAGGTCAGCAGCGCGGGCGGCAGCAGCGCGGGCGCCCTCATCCCCGCGCCCCCGACGCCCGCATGGGCCGAGCCGCGGGCGCGCACCCCCGGCTCCCGCGGTCCGAGCGCCGCGCGCCCTGCCGCTGCCGTGGGGCGGCCGCCTGCTTCCCCGCCGGCCCCGGCTGCTCCCGGCGCCCCGCGGCTCCGCCCCCCGCGCCCGCGGCCCCGCCCCGCGCCCCCTCCTCCCGCTCACCGCCCCACCTCCTGCCCCCGCTCGCGCCTTCAGCCGCCGGGAAAGCGGAGAGGAGATGGAGCTGGGGGATCAGGCGCTCGCAGGGCCCGCCCGACCCCAAGTGCAGAGGTCAGGGGAAGAGCCACTGGGGAGTGACCCCCTTTGGGAACAGGCTCCAGGTGTGAACCGAGATGCGTTTGCGCCCACTTGTGTCCTCCTTGTTAGATAATAAGCGAAAAGACGCGCAGGAAAGTGTCCAGAAACCCAGTTAGGGTGCTTGTGCTACCTTCGAAGCCGGGGGAGGGGGCTAGGGGTGGGGGTGGGTTGGGGCAACTGGAAATTAAGAGGAAAATCAGAGTGCGTTTGGGTTTGGGCAGATTTCCCCCTGGTGGCAGGTCCTGCCTGCGTCCAGCGGTGAAAGCCAGAGGGGCCGGCAGGTGCAGAGGCCTGAGACAGAAATGAGCATTTCCTGAAGCATCGCGTCCGCTTTTAACTTCCCAATGGATTATTTTAGTATTACAGCTAGTTGCTAGGTAGCTAGCAATGAAGAATGAAACAGGTAATTTTGTTGTGGTTTTGACTTTTCCTTTGAAAATAATTTCAAACTTACACAGAGGTTAGAATAAGAAAAGTTCAAAGAACACCCTTTAAAAAATTGTTTTGGGGGCACCTGGGTGCTCAGTCAGTTGAGCATCAGACTTCGGCTCAGGTCACGATCTGATGGTTCGTGGGTTTGAGCCCCAAGTCGGGCTCTGTGCTGACAGCTCGGAGCCTGGAGCCTGCTTCGGATTCTGTGTCTCCCTGTCTCTCGGCCCCTCCCCTGCTCATGCTCTGTCTCTCTGTGTCTCTCAATAATAAATAAACGTTAAAATTTTTTTAAAAATTATTTTTAATGGTTATTTTTGAGAGAGAGGGAGAGACAGAGTGCGAGCAGGGGAGGGGCAGAGAGAGAGGGAGACACAGAATCCCAAGCAGGCTCCAGGCCCTGAGCTGTCATCATTTATTTAGATTCAGCTATTAAAGTTTTACCTCATTAGCTTTTTATCATTTGTGTCCTCTGACCACTCCTCCCCCTCCCCGCATGTATCCATTAATACCTATCAGCCGTCTATCGTCTATCTATCTGTCTGTCTGTCTATCATCTGTCCTTCTGCTGGGAACAGTAGGAGAGGCCAAGATCTGGATGCTCTACGTGTGCAGTTTGGGGTCTAGAAGCTTATTGATCCTGGGTCCAGTTTGACCCTCTTTTACTCACTATTCAACCCTGAGCAAGGCAATGAACTTTGAGCTATATGTCCATTTGTAAATGAGAATAAGGGTACCTGCCTTCCACCTCAGAGTGTGGCTGTAAGAACCAAGATCATTAATGCATGCGTATATGTTTTGTTGTTGAGGGCCTACACTCTAAACATTACTGCATCGGGTTCAGGGCAAGACACAAGGTGTCTTCCCATGTCTGAGTTCATCTGACGTGAAGGAAGCGGGATGGCAATGAGATACAGGCTAGTGGGAGAAGGAGGAGTTGGCTTCTTGTGGGAGGGGCTTGGAGGAGTGGACACTTAAGTGTGACCGTTCAGAGGAATGGTTACAGGTGGGAGACCAAGACTGGAGAGTGGAAAGCATCTCAGATAAAGACCTTGGGCAGAAGCACAAGGAACAATGAAGGTGCTGCCAGCATCGGAGAAATCATGAAATGTGGCCAATTTGGGGGGCTTGAGAACCTGACAGATAACCCGATGGGGAGCAGAATCCATACTGTATGAGAGCCACAATTATACACCCTGCAGATGGCACACACAGCCAACTGTTCTTTAGTTCTGACTGTTCTGACCTTGCTCAGAATTCCCCCTGATGGTGGGATGGGTGGTGCTGACCCTTTTGGATAAATGCGCACTCTCCCAGGAGTTTTCCCACTTTCCTTGAAGAAGGGCCTCTGTGTTCTCAGAGCTGGGAGAGGAGTTACTATGGGGGGGCCTGATGCGGTGCAGCATTGGCCTAGTTTTCTGGGCCTCTGGCACTGGACTTACTGACCGTGTTGTGCTGATACCTTGCAGAAGTGTTGGTCCCTATCCTGGGCTCAGGTCACAAGGGCCCTACCTCTGCCTCCTGCTCCCCCAGGTCTTCTGACCACACCTGCCCTTGGCACCTGCACTTGCCAGTGGAGAGGGCACCCAGGAGGGGGTGGAAACTGTAGGACACATTTCAGCTGCCCTCCCCACCTGCTGCCTGGACACCTCTTCTGCCAGCACTCCCTTGCCCACACAGCACACATTTTCTGGCACTGTTTCGCCTGTGGCTCCCCTGGGTTTTCCAGGCTCAGCTCTGAGTGGAGAGAACCAAATCTTTCATGGTGGAAGCTTGAGCAGATTAGAAGCCCAGAAACCTATTGATTCAGTGAGGGGAAGCCTCAGATCTTCCTGGTCAGAAGAGAGTGAAATCGCTCACAACGAAATACCAAAAGAGGAAAGTAAGCTTTGAATACACACGACTCTGAAGTCCTTCTGGTTCCTCTGCCGAGATGAGTAATTCTGGGCACCATATCTGCTTGGGTGGAGGTCATTCCCACATCCCCCAAGGCCATTGTTAACTTGTACCTATGAGGAAATTCGCCATTTTCTGTATCCCAATTTGTGTGACTTTTAAAAGCCTGGATGCTAGATTTCAAGAAAACATGTACTTCCTCTTGCCCCCTAAAAAAAGCCTGGGTGTTGGAGAACACTTTTAGTCATTTGTCTGCTCACAACTGTGTGTCTAGGGGGATCAGAAGGCGGTCACAGGCATGCCCTTCTGGGCCTAGACCCTGGCCTTACACCCCATGGGTCTCCTGTGGTTTCCAGTTCCTATAGGCACGGAGCAGCATGGCTCTTTATGCTCTATGTACCTCAGGGTACCCTGGGGCACAGAGCTGATGCTCAGTACATTGTGCCACATAAGATTGCATTATTTTCCCAAGCTGTGGAGTAGAATTCCTGACACGTGTGTGGCCTATTTCTCAAGATGATGACAAATATAAAAATCAAATATGAGCCATGCAGAGCCTATGCAAATGTTTTTAAAAGTATATGGATGTGAAGTGCTGCCTTGGGGATGTGTCCCCCTTGGCCCCACTCCTGGCTCTGGCTGCCTGGATGGACAGATACAACCCAGGCTTCAGCCCCAGGCTGGGTTAGTGGCATCTGGGCTGCAAGTCTGCCCGTGCCATTTCCGGTCCTTCCTATGTTCAGCCATAGCTGACCTATCCAGTGAGGTGGGTTCATTTAGAGTAAATTCCCTTTACGCCTGCAGCCTTGTGAGACCCTGGCAGCCCTAGGTCCTTTTCTGGTGAGGATCTCTTTTCCAGATAGTAAAGTCCCAGTGCTGTGGGATAACAACTCTCAACTGCTTAATTTAAAAGGTCTCTCTCCCAGCAGTCCCTATCAAAATAACACCAACATTCTTCACAGAGCTAGAAAAAACAATTCTAAAATTTGTATGGAACCAGAAAAGACCCTGAATAGCCAAAGTAATGCTGATAAAGAAAACCAAAGCTGGAGGCATCACAATTCTGGACTTCAAGCTGTATTACAAAGGTGTAATCATCAAGACAGTATGTTACTGGCACAAAAACAGACGCTTAGGTCAATGGAACGGAATAGAGAACCCAGAAATGGACCTACAAATGCATGGCCAACTAATCTTTGACAAAGCAGGAAAGAATATCCAATGGCATAAAGACAGTCTCTTCAGCAAATGGTGTTGAGTAAAACTGGACAGTGGCATGTAGAAAAATGAACCTGGACCACTTTGTTAAACCATACACAAAAATAAACTCAAAATGGATGAAAGACCTAAATGTGAGACAGGAAACCATCAAAATCCTAGAGGAGAAACCAGGCAACAACCTCTTTGACCTCAGCCGCAACAACTTTTTACTTGACATGTCTCCAGAGGCAAGGGAAACAAAAGCAAACATGAACTATTGGGACCTCATCAAGTTAAAAACTTCTGCACGGTGAAGGAAACAATCAGCAAAAGTAAAAGGCAGCCTACAGAATGGGAAAAGATATTTACAAATGATATATCAGATAAAGGGTTAGTATCCAAAATCTGTGAAGAACTTATCAAACTCAACACCCAAAATCCCAAACAATCCAGTGAAGAAATTGGTAAAAGACATGAATAGACACTTTTCCAAAGAAGACATCCAGGTGGTTAACAGACACATGAAAAGATGCTCAACATCACTCATCATCTGGGAAATACAAATCAAAACTTCAATGCGATACCACTTTACACTTGTCAGAGTGGCTAAAATTAACAACTCAGGCAACAATAGATGTTGGTGAGGATGCAGAGAAAGAGGAACCCTTTTGCCTGCTGGTGGGAATGCAAACTGGTGCAGCCATTCTGGAAAACAGTATGGAGGTTCCTCAAAAAGTTAAAAATAGAACTACCTATGACCCAGCAATAGCACTACTAGGTATTTATCCAAAGGATAAAAAAAAGTTGATTCAGAGGGGGACATGCACCCCAATGTTTATAGCAGCAGTATTGACAATAGCCAAAGTATGGAAAGAGCCCAAATATCCATCAACAGATGAATGGATAAATAAGAAGTGGTTTATATATACAGTGGAATACTACTTGACAATGAGAAAGAATGAAATCCTGCCATTTGCAACAACATGGATGGAACTAGAGTGTATTATGCTAAGCGAGGTAAGTCAGAGAAAGACAAATATCATATGATTTCACTCATGTATGGAAATTAAGAAACAAAACAGATGAACATAGGGGAAGGGAAGAAAAAACAAGATAAAAACAGAGAGGGAGACACATCATAGGAGGCTCTTAAATACAGAACACAGACTGAGGGTTGCTGGCGGGGTGTTGGGTGGGGGGATGGGCTAAGTGGGCGTTGGGCACTAAGGAGGGCACTTGTTGAGATGAGCACTGGGTGTTGTTGCATGTAAGTGATGAATCACTAAATTCTATTCCTGAACTCATTATTACACTATATGGTAACTAACTTGGATTAAAAATAAAAATAAAAATAAAAATAAAAAGTCTCTCTCCCAGCCCAGTCCTGTGCACGGCATGGTGGGGTAGGAGCCTCTACACGACTTTACCACTGTAGCCTGGGCATTCTCCAGGCCAGAGGGAGGGTGGGAAGAGTCAGACAGCCCTACTTACTGGCACAGCACGGGTTGCTTTTTGAGTTCCTCAGGCCTCCCCTGATCCAGTAATGCTGGAGACCCCTCAGCTATAGCCCTTTCTACGTGAAGGATGCCTCTCAGGATGCCTGCAGCTCCCACAGGTTTCCCTTCTACTGGGGTTTTCTTTCCTCTCCAGTCTGTCTGCCTGAAAGGAAGAGTTTCAAGATATTCCATGGGAGTTGACAGCTGGCTAAGGAGAATAAAAACACACCCTTTGTTTTGCCAAATGGGGCAGTCTGCCAGATGTGGCCTCACCTTCAGACTCCCTGGGGGTCAGAGTGACTCCTGCTTCCTTCGGAGGACACAGGCCAAGCTCCCCAGATGGAGCCTGAGTACTATACTTGGTCTGAGGGAGGGGAGGTGTCCCCTCGCTCCCTTATGGGGAAGGGCGGTGTCAGTGGGGGCTGTCCTCTAAAAGTCCTGCCTTCCTGGCCTTCTTCTCCCACTCAACTTGGAGCAGAGTCTTTGGGGTCATTCCCTTGGCAACTCTTCTGTTGATGGTCTAGCACCTCACTTTGAAATGTGGGGTAATTGATCGTACTTTTTTGGCCTTTGAGTTTAAATTCTGACATAACTGGCTGAGTCGCCTTTGATGTTCTTTCACACAGCCCGGAGCTGAGCCTGGACCAGCAGCCTTCAGAAACACCGGAGAGGGGCCTGTTCCTTGCCCTCCTACCCCCTCCCACCAGAATAAAGGAAGCATGGTGGTGGTGTGTAAGATGCATCTGGAAAGGTGTGGTTGCAGTTACATGCTCACAGTAAAACTGAGTAGAAAGGACACAATTCTGACATCCCCTTCACATCCCACATCACTGCATTGTTTATGCATGACTGACATAAGAGTTTCCTTAACATTGTTATTTCAATACCTGAAGCTGTTCTGTTACCTCTGGGCTCTCATTCTCTCCAATTTATACAGAGAAGCCCATGCAAATAGGGAGAAGCTCAGTATTGGCTTCTCCCTCCATAACTCCCACTTCCTCCACTGCCTCCAGGACCATAGCGTTCTCTACCATATGGTCCCCCCATATTCCTGC
The DNA here is from genome assembly GCF_018350155.1 of Leopardus geoffroyi. Taxonomy (NCBI): domain Eukaryota; kingdom Metazoa; phylum Chordata; class Mammalia; order Carnivora; family Felidae; genus Leopardus; species Leopardus geoffroyi. The sequence continues at coordinate 169,538,577 of NC_059331.1, forward strand.
TGCCACCAAAGTTTCCACTCTTCATTTGACTGTTGTTAGAAAGTTGCTGGTTACAATTTCCAAAATCATCATAATTCCCACCTCTGTAATTTCCTCCTCCAAGGTTGTCATAATACACTCAATGTGGGGCTCAAACTCATGACCCCAAGATTGAGTCACATGACTGAGCCAGCTGGGTGCCCCAGTTTTCTCTTTATTAACATCTTGTACTATTGTGTCACATCATTAAAACTGATTAGCCAATGTTATTATCAACTAAGGTGTGAAGTCTACTGTTTCCATAGTTTTGCCTTTTGGAGAATGTCACATAGTGGAATTATACAGTGCATAGTCTTTTTAGATTGGCTTCTTTCACATGACAACATGCATTTATGGTTCCTCCATTTTTTTTTCTTTTAGACTTGGTAGCTCATTTTTTTTTAGCATGGAATAGCATTCGATTGTCTGGCTGCATGTTTGTCCATCACCTACTGAAGGACATCTTGGTTGCTTCCAATTTTAGCAATTATGAATAAAGCTGCTATACATATTCATGAGTGGGTTTTTTTGTGTAGACATAAGTTTTCAACTCATTCAGGTAAATACCTACAGGTGGAATTGTTGGATAATATGGTAAGAGTGTGTTTAGCTTTGTAAGAAACTGCCAAACTCTTCCAAAGTGGCTGCACCACTTTGCAGTCCCACCAGCGATGAAGGAGAGTTTCTGTTGCCAGCATTTGGCATTATCAATGTTCCAGATTTTGGCCACTTTAAGAGGGGCGTAATGGTATCTTATTGTTTTACTTTGTATTTCCCTGATGACATATAATGAAGAGCATGTTTTCATATGCTTATTTGCCATCTGTATATCTTCTTTGGTGAAGTGTCTGTTTCAGATCTTTTGCCAATTAAAAAAATTGTGTTGTTTTCTTATTGTTGAGTTAAAAAATTTTTTTGTACCTTTTTTATTCTAGTCCTTTATCAGATAGGTGGTTTGCAAACATTTTCTCCCAGTCTGTGATTTGTCTTCTCAGTTTCTTAGTATTTCCTTCACAGAGAAAAATTCTTTAATTTTAATAAAGTCCCACTTACCAACTTTTTTGTTTCTTGGATTATGCTTTGGTGTTGTATATAAAAAGTCATCACTAAACTCAAGGTCATCTGTAGTTTCTCCTGTGTTAACTTTTAGGAGTTTTATACTTTTGACTTTTACATTTAAGTCTGTGATTTATTTTGACTTAATTTTTGTGAAAGGTGTAAAATATGTGTCTAGAGTCATTTTTTTTTTTTTTTGGATGTGGATGAGTTGTTCCAGTACTATTGATGAAAAGACTATCCTTTCTTTATGAATTGCGTTTCCTCCTTTGTCGAAGACTAGTTGACTGTATTTGCTTGGTCTATTTCTGGGCCCTCTATTCTATTCAACTGATCTAGTTGTCTACTCTTTTAGTTGTTTTGTCTTTTAACATATTACTTTAACACTGTCTTGATAACTATAGCTTTATAGTAAGCCTTGAAGTCTAGTATTGTTAGTCCTCTGACTTGTTTCTTCTTCAATTCTGTGTTGGCTATTCTGGATCTTTTGCCACCATATAAATGTTAGAATCAATTTGTCCATACCCACAAAATAACTTTTGGGATTTTGACTGAGATTGTGTTGAATCTACAGATTAATTGGGGAAGAACTGACCTGTTGACAATATGGAGTCTTTTTATCCATGAACCTGGACTATCTCTCCATTTATTTAGTTCTCCTTTGATTTCATTAATCAGAATTTTGTACTTTTCCTCATACAGATCTTGTACACATCTTGTTTGATTTATAGCTAAGTATTTCAGGGTTTTTTTTGGTGCTAATATAAATGGTAAGTTATATTCCAATTGTTCATTACTGCTCTGTAAGAAAGAAGTTGACCTTTGTATATTAACTTTGTATCCTGCAACTTGGCTGTAGTCACTAATTGGTTGTAAGAAGTATTTTTGTGTTGATTCTTTGGGATTTTCAACATAGACAATGATATCATTTGTGAACAAAAATGGTTTTATTTCTTCAATCCCAATCTGTATACCTTTTATTTCTTTTTCTTGTCTTATTGCATTAGCTAGAACTTCCAGTATGATGTTGAATAGGAATGGTGAGATGGGACATTCATGCCTTCCTGATTTTAGGGAAGTATCTAGTCTCTCACCATTAAGTATGATATTAACTGTAGGAGTCCCCCCCTCCTCTGGATGTTCTTTTTGATTTTACCTTATTTTCCCTTTTTTATTACTATTTTTTTCTTTTTCAAATTTTTATTTAAATTTTAACAGTTAGCATATAATGTAATATTGGTTTCAGGGATAGAATTTAGTGATTTGTTGCTTACATATAGCACCCAGTGCTCCTCATAACAAGTGCCTTCCTTAATACTCATCACCCATTTAGCCGATCCTCCACTTATCTCCCTCCATCAACCCTAATTTGTTTTCTATCATTAAGAGTCTGACTGACTGACTTATTTCACCTAACATAATATACTCTAGTTCCATCCATGTTGTTGCAAATGGCAAGATTTCATTCTTTTTGATGGCATACACACACACACACACACACACACACACACACACACACTATAGCTTCCTTATCCATTCATTAGTCAATGAGCATGGGCTCTCTTCATAGTTTGGCTATGGTTGATATGAACCATATCCTGCTATAAACATCGAGGTGCATATATTCCTTCAAATTTGTATTTTTGTAGCCTTTTGGCAAGTACCTAGTAGTACAATCGCTGGGTCGTAGGGTAATTCTATTTTTAACTTTTTGAGGAACCTGCACACTGTTTTCCAGAGTGGCTGCACCAGTTTGCATTCCCACCAACAGTGTAAGAGGATTTCCCTTTCTCTGCATCCTTGCCAACATCTGTTGGATTCTGTGTTGTTAATTTTAGCCATTCTGACACGTGTGAGGGGGTATGTCATTGTGGTTTTGATTTGTATTTTCCTGATGATGAGTGATGCTGAACATTTCTTCATATGTCTGTTAGCTGTCTGGATGTCTTCTTTTTTTAAAAATTTTTAATGTTTATTTATTTTTGAGAGAGAGAGACAGAGTGTGAGTGGGGGAGGAGCAGAGCGAGAAGGAGACACAGAATCCAAAGCAGGTTCCAGGCTCTGAGCTGTCAGCACAGAGCCCGACGCAAGGCTCGAACCCATGAACCATGAGATCATGATCTGAGCCAAAGTCGGACACTTAACTGACTGAGCCACCCAGGCGCTCCTGTCTGGATGTCTCCTTTGGGAAAATGTCTATTCATGTTTCCTGCCCATTTCTTAATTGGATTATTTGTTTTTTGGGTGTTGAGTTTGATAAGTTCTTTATAGATTTTGGATACTAACCCTTTATTCGATGCGTTATTTGCAAGTATCTTCTCCTGTTCTATATGTTACCTTTTAGTTTTGTTGTTTCCTTTGCCATGCAGAGGCTTTTTATGTTGGTGAGGTTGATATATATTTTTATGTTGATGTATCCTAATAGTTCATGTTTGCCTTTGTTTCCCTTGCCTCTAGCAATGTGTCTAGTAAGAAATTGCTGCGGTCCAGGTCAAAGGGGTTGTTGCCTGTGTTCTCCCCCAAGATTTTGATGGTTTCCTGTCTCACATTTAGGCCTTTCATCCAGTCAGAATTTATTTTTGTGTATGGTGTAAAAAGTGGCCCATTTTCATTCTGCATGTCGCTGTCCAGTTTTCCCAGCACCACTTGTTGAAGACACTGTCTTTTTTCCATTGGATATTCTTTTCTGCTTTGTCGAAGATTAGTTGACCATACAGTTGTGGATACATTTCTGGGTTTTTTATTCTGTTGCATTGATCTATGTGTTTGTTTTCATGACAGTACCATCCTGTCTTGATGATAACAGCTTTGTAATATAGCTTGAAGTCTGGAATCATGATGCCTCCAGCTTTTCTTTTCTTTTTCAGGATTGTTTTGGCTATTTGGGTGGATGTTTTTTTTTTAAATTGAGGAAGGTCCCTTCAATTCCTGCTTCATTGAGAGTTTTTATCATGCATAAGTGTTGGGTTTTGTCAAATGCTATTTCCATATCTACTTCATGCAATTATATAATTTTTATTTTGTAGCTTGTTGATGTAATACATTACATTAATTGATTTTCAAATGTTGAACTAGTTTTGCATACCTGGAATAAATCCCACAATTTTGTGCTGTGTGATTATTTTTATAAATTGTTGGATTTAGTTTGTTAATATTTTGTTGAATATTTTTGTATCTGTGACCATGAGAGATATTGGTCTATAGTTTTCTCTACTCACAATGCCCTGGTCCAGTTTGGGTGTTAGGGTAATGCTGGCCTCATAGAGTGATTTCAGAGTAGTCCCTCTACTTCTATTATCTGGGAGAGATTGTAGAAAATTTTTATGTTTTCTCCCTTAAATGTTAGATAAAATTCACCAGTGAACCCATCTGGGCCAGTACTTTCTGTTTGGAAAGGTTATTAAATGTTTATTTTAATTCACTTTAATAGATATAGGCTTATTCAGATTTTCTATTTCTCTTTGTGTGAGCTTTGGTAGATTGTGTCTTTCAAGGGATTAATTCATCTTACCTAAGGTATTAAACTTTAGGGCATAGAGTTGTTCCTAATATTCCTTTTTTATCCTTTTAATGTCCACGGGATCAACAGTGATGAACCCTTTTTCATTTCTGATACTAATAATTTGAGTTTTCTCTTTTTTATTCTTAGATAACTTGCCTAGAAGTTTATTAATTTTACTAATCTTTGTAAAGAACCAGTTTTGGTTTCTTGACTTTCTTGTTGTTTTCCATTTCATTGATTTTGCTGTAATTCTTTATTTTTTTTTATTTTTGGATTTCATTTGTCCCCCCCCCCCATTTCCTAAAGTGAAAGCTTAGATTACTGATTTTTTATCTTTCTTTTTCTCTAATGTATGCATTTAATGTTATAAATTTCCCTTTAAGCACTGTTTTTCCTGTATCCCACAAATTTTGATTAGTTGGATTCAAGTCCACTTTCAAATAATACTATATCATGAAAGAGGACACATCCCTGTAGAGATGTAGTGACAAGACAGTCAAAGAACAGGAAGAGAAAAAACACTGAAGTCAGCAGCTCTGGGTTTGCGTCCCAGCTGGGGACTGGCGTTGCTTCCTCTTAGGGCTTAAGAGTCCCCATCTGTGAAATAAGGAAGTTGGACAAGACAATCTCTCAAGCCTTCCTCTGGTTCTAACTCTTCGAGATTTTAATATGTCTTTTGGGGAATCTGTTAATATACGAAAGTGTCCTCTTGAGTAAATTTTTCTTCACAAAGTGAAAAAAAAACCCACATTGTACCACTTTATAGGCAGAACAGGTACCTTATAACAGAGTATTCCCAGTAAATCCTTCTGTCCTTTATAATTTGTCATTCATTTTATGTGTCAATAAGCTATAACAAAATGCACTATTCTATCAGTATTTTGAAAAATTTGTTATCTGTTAGATCAATTAGAAATAAAAAAAACACCCCAAAACCTTAAGTTATTCCTTCTCTACCAATCTTCTTTATGGAGATGCAAGTTTCTAACCTACATCATTTTTCTTTTTTTCTGAAGAATTTCTTTTCATATTTCCAGCAAGGCAGGGCTACATGCAATAAATTCCCTCAGTCATATTTGTCTGAGAAAGCCTTTATTTCTCTTTCACTTGTGAAGGTTAGTTTTCATGGATACAAAACTTTATGTTGGTAGGTTTTTCATCAGTGCTCCAAAACATTTCACTCCTTTTTTTCTTGTTTGCAGTTTTTCTGAAGAGAAGTTGAGTTCAATTTTTTTTAACTCCTCTATATGTAAGGTGTGTTTTTTCCCCCTTCCTCTGGTTTATTTCAAGATTTTCTCTTTTCTTAATTTTCTGCAGTTTGAATATGTTATGTCTAGGTGTAGATTTTTTGGTACTTATTCTGCTTGATATTCTCTGAACTTCCTGGATCTTCAGTTCCCACCATTAATTTTGGAAAATTCTCAGTCATTATTGTTTCAAATATTTCTTCCATTTATTTCTCTTTTTCCTTTTCTTCTTTTCCCCATTATGTGTATGTTACAGCTCCTGGAACTGTGCCACAATTATTGGATATTTTGTTCCATTTTTTTCATTTTCCCCCCTCATTATATTACAGTTCTGGAAGTCTCTATGGACATTTCTTCCAGTTCATTGATTCTGTCCTCAGTCATGCCCAGTCTACATGCATTCTATGAACCCATCACTTGTGTTCGTTTCTGGTGATAGTGTTTAATATTCTATCATATCCTTTTTTTAAACTTTTTAAATGCTTATTTATTTTTCAGAGAGAGAGACAGAGTATGAGTAAGGGAGGGGCTGAGAGAGAGGGAGACACAGAATCAGAAGCAGGCTCCAGACTCTGAGCTGTCAGCACAGACCCCGACATGGGTCTCGAACCCACGAACCATGAACTCATGACCTGAGTGCAAGTTGGAGGTTTACCTGACTGAGCCCCCCAGGCGCCCCAACAAGCATTTCCTTTTGACTTATTCTTAGAATTTCTCCTCTCTGCTTACATTATCTATGTGTTCTTCCATGTTGTTCACTCTTCCCCGTAGAGTTCTTAATGTATTAATCATACTTGTTTTGATTTCTAGGTCTAATAATTGCAACATTTCTGCCATATCTGAGTCTGTTTCTAATGATTGCTTTGCCCCTTCCGACTGTGATTTTTGTCTTTTAGTAGGCCTTGTGATTTTTTGTTCAAAGTTGAACATGTTGTGCCGGGTAAAAGGAGCTGAGGTAAACAGGCCTCTAGTATTACTTTTTATGTTTATCTGGCTAGGAGTTAGGCTGTGCTTATGGTTTGCTGTAGCTGTGAATATTAACGGCTAAGATTCCCTCTGGTGTCCTTGTTATTTCCTCCCTTGCTGTTGGGCTTCTTAGAGACTTTTTAAATAAGGTCTGAGGTGTGCACTTTGAATTCAGTGTCTTTCCCTATTGTTATACATGAACCCTACTGATGTGCGGTGTGAGGTGGGGGAAGGGAGGGCTTCTGTAGTCCTAGGATTGGGTCTTAGTCTTTTGCGGAGCCTGGGCCCCCGGACCATGAACTCCACTAGTACTTCTCAGTTTTTCTTCTCCTTAAGTGTGACAGAATGGTTAGAGTGGGCTGCAGTTGAGTATTTCTCTTTCCTCTGGGTGGTCTAGGCTCTGGTAGAACCACAGCAGGTTAGGAGGGGGTTAACTAATTTCCCCTGAGGCAAGCCTTACTATGAACAGAGTCCTCTTGTGTATTTGGAAATGGGTTCTTTTCTTCTCCCCTGCTGGAAGCATGAAGGGATTTTTCTCTGATATTCACTGTGAGAACCTGGTCCATTCCTGGAGGTAAAGTCACAAAAGTGTGAGGCCCCTTAGGCCTGGGTCCTCCTACAGGTTTTAACGCACGAATTTGTCCTTAATGACTATATCTGTTAATCAATTGCAGGCTAGGGTCTCCTACCCCAGCTCTGGTTCCTGCAAAGGTTTCTGCTGCTGGGATTCTGCTCCCAAAAGCTGTGATTCCCTGCATCAGCCTGTCTCTCCAGTCCTGGGAGCAGTGGTCCGTGCTCTGACTTCAATTTTGTGGCGAATCTAAGGTAAGTTTTTGATTTTCCGTTTCCTCAGCTTTTTCTCCTTGAGAAGACAGGAGTGATGCCTTGCAAGTCTCTCGCATGCTGGATTAGAAATTAGAAGTCAGGGGGCGCGGGAGTGGGGTGGGGCTCAGTGGGTTGAGCATCCGACTTCAACTCAGGTCACCATCTCGCATTTGAGGAGTTCGAGCCCCGTGTCAGGCTGTGTGCTGACAGCTCAGAGCCTGGAGCTGCTTCCGATTCTGTGTCTTTCTCTGCCTCTCCCCTGTTCATGTTCTGTCTCTCTTTGTCTCAAAAATAAAATAAACATTAAAAAATAAATTAAAAACAAAGAAATTGGAAATCTATGGAAAGCTGTTATGCCCAGAATTCGTGATCCCCAAAGACCACCAGGGAGCCGAGTCCGATGCAAAAGCAAAAGAGCCTTTATTCGAGCTAGCTCGAGCTCAATCCCCTGCCTGCACGATGCAGGGAGAGAGAGTTTCAAAAGGACAAAGGTTTTATTGGGGCCCAGGGGCAGTTGGTGAGGTAATGGCTATGGCCTCAGCCGATTGGCTGGGGAAGGGTCCGAGTCCTGTTAGGCAGGTGAGTGGGGGGTTACTCAAGGGGAGGAGGTGTGGTCAAGGTGAAGGACACAGAACAAGATGGAGTCGGCCGGCGTAGGCCCGCCCTTTCAAAGCTACGTTTTCTTTTTTAATGCCAGCCAGAGGTAGAGTGGAATGTAGAATATTTTTATAAATGTACCAGATTACTCTTCAAAGTATTTTCCGGAGTACACATCAGATGGACTCCAATATTTACTCAACATTTGGTTGAGTTCAGGGAGAATGAGTCAACTGATTAACTGATGAGCAAATTAAAGGATAAATCAATGATGAGATTTTCTGTACTTTTTAAAATCAAGAAAGCCTCAGTAGGTATAATTTAATATTTTACATAGCAGGCCAACTTTACAGAGCTGATAAATGCAAACCAAAAGGCTGAAAATTAGCAGCTTGGAGAGCAGAGCGACCTCAACTGACTGGTGCCCTTTACACCTGCTTCACTCACTGCATTTGGTCTGGAATCCTTGGAACTGGTACAGGCCGTACATTATTTGCAGCAAAAGAGAAGGGGGAAACAGAGCGAACATGTCAACACACCTTCGAACTCTGTTTGGCTTCTACAACCCACGCTCTGCAATCCTGTTCTACGTTCCTCTTGTCTCGTGACGGAAATTACCCCTGTAATGGTGTAGTTACAGCCCCAAAGCAGCTGCCTCTTTCCTACTGGCTGCTGTGAGCACAGAGGGCAGAGCCCAAGAACTCAAGCACGGCCCCTCCTTGTCTCGTCCTTTTCTGCTCATACTTCTCCCAGGTCACTTTCAAACAAGGCAGTTGCCTCCAGCTTATGCCAGAATCTCCCAGTGCTTCATGTCTTCCCTGGCTTTTTCAAAACCTCACAAACAGCATTTAGTGCTTTAGATGCCTGACTTGCATGTATTTCTGTACTAGGGGACCAAAGCCGCCAGCAAGGATTTAATGCTATTTCTACCCTGGATGGTGACTCCAGGGCACAGGGCAAGCCCTTTGGGTGCATGATATCCTTCCAGGGAAAACTTGCTCTGGATGCCTCCCCTCCCCCCAGCACTCACCTCCTCACCACTCAGGTGTCTACCCTGTGAGACCGGGCAGGCTCTGCTTCCCACTGGCCTCCACGGTCGTGAACTGAGTGGCTGGAGCGAAATGTGCCTTACACCACTGGCTGGCTCTGGGTGGTGCTGCCCCTGCCTGGCTGTGCGGGACCCGGAGAAGGGCTTCTGGTTGCCGGCACCTGGGCTCTGAGAGCAGTCCGCAAGGCACAGAACAATTCTTTGCCACAAAGAACGTCCCTGACAAAACTGTCAACAATCAGCTCGGGAGGATAAGACCTGGTCCTGTGAAGAAAGCGAGTGGTGTACGTGAAGGTGACGACGGCGTGGGCTGAGTGAGGGTTCTCAGAGGTCTTGAGGCCCATCTGACGTGTCTTTGACGAAGGCGGCCCTGAGCACGGCACGGAGAGAAGTCACATGCACGGAGAGCTGTGCACCGGTAGAAAGAGTCAGGATCCGGAAGACTGTGTTGCCTTTCAAAATGGCTTGTTTCTGTTTCGTAGAGAGAAGAGAAGAAAGCGAACAAGCTCGAAGGAAAGCAAAATAAAGATCTCTTCTTTTTAACCACATATTCAGCAGAAATGAGAATTAAGAAGTAAATTCGTAAATGGGACTTAGTTTAAAGGTTTGCCTCTAAAATAAATGGGGAAGGATAATTAATCACTCAAGTGGCCCTAAAATATTTGATAATGTCCTCCCAGGAGTAGTGGACGCGCCACATGAAAGCGAAGGCTTTTCTACACTCAGTTGTTCCCATTCGCTAACCCTTTTATACACAAAACCGGAGTTATTAATGAAAATATCGAACGGTTTTGTCCTTGTCCTTTTATTACAATGCTGTTGCGTAATCTCTGCCCTTTAGTCTTCCCCACACTTTCTAGTCTCTCTTATTGGTCCTTCTGTGATACCACAGGCACTTTGGGACGGGGGTGAAAGGGCAGGAACCAGTGCAGCAGCTCTGTGCTGAGCAGAGTGCTCCAGGGTGCTGCTTACCACCGCGCTACCTGGCGTGACGCTGCCCCAGACATCATGTAATGGCAGCTAAGGAAAAATCCCTTCTCTGACTCAAGTGCCCAGCTATTATTTTTAACTCGTGATAGCTGAGGAGAAGAGACTTGGGAATCTAGGTTTTGCACAAGTCCTGCCGCATGAGCCTGCATTCACTTTGCCTCTCGGGACACATGTCTTCTCATTTGTAAAATGAGATAGTGAACAGGCTAGCAGACTATTCTGACTACTTCTAACACTCTCAAAGCAAGCAAAATTGATATTTAAAAATTAGAGTTAGCTGCATTTTCATATTTATTGTAGTCTTTAAAAGAACAAAATGAGGCTTTAACTTTTTTTTAATCTTAATTTTTTTTTTTTTATTTTTAGAGAGAGAGAGCAGGGGAGAGGGGAAGAGGGAGAGAGAGAGAATCTTAAGAAGGCTCCATGCTTAGCACAGAGCTGAACATGGGGCTCCATCCATGACCCTGGGATCATAACCTCAGCTGAAATCAGGAATCTGGCACTCAACTGACTAGCACCCAAGCACCCCCAAAATGGGGCTTTTTACTTACTCTGCTGTCAAAGCTGGAAATAATTTCCTTTTTTTTTTTTTTTTTTGTAAGTGTTTATTTATTTTTGAGAGAGAGAGAGACAGAGAGACAGAGAGAGACACGTGAGCAGGGGAGGGGCAGAGAGAGAGGGAGACACAGAATCCGAAGCAGGCTCCAGGCTCGGAGCCGTCAGCACGGAACCCGACGTGGGGCTGGAACCCATGAACCGTGAGATCATGACCTGACCCGGAGTCGGACGCTTAACTGACTGAGCCACCCAGGAGCACCTAATTTCCTTTCTTATAATTTATTTTATTATGCATCTGTAGAAGACAAAAGTTCAGAACTGTTTTCACACCTGGAAGCAGTGAAAATAGCCTGTTACTGTGTCTGGTCTTACCCTCACTGTGCAATTTTGACCTATAACCTGCAAACCAGCGTGAGTTCTTCATCTGAGAGAGAAAAGTATCGCCGAGACCATTCACTTATCCAAAGATGACCTTGCTAGGAGATCACTGCATGGCCTATGTCGCTGGCAGGAAAGCTGGCAAAGGACTCTGCTCTTCAGGGCTGGGGCCTCACTCAGGTTGGTCACCTCCATTTTCACTGGGTGTGGAGCTTGGTTATCTCACTTTCTGGCGGCCAAGTTCCAAGAAGTGTAGAAACTCTGAGTCAAGTTTACAGAAAACCATAAAAAATTAGCAGAGCAGATATTAAATTAAAACAAAAAGACACAGGAACTGAAAAGTCATGCCAGTGGGGTGTCTTTGCATGTAGATGGTGTTCCCTGGTATTCACGAAGGTGTGGCTGAAGAACCAAGCAAATGCTAGGCACTTGGTACCTTTAGAAAGCTGAGAAGTGAGAACATTTTTCACAAATGGTGGTTAAGGTGGCCTCAAAGAGTAGGCTTCAGCAGGTGGGTGGGACATTTGCTCCTGTGGAGCACCCTGCTAATGGCTAAGGTGAGGCAGGTGAGGCCCAGTAGTCCTGCATAGAAAGCGAGGAATGAAAACTGCTTCTGGACTCCGAGGGACTCAGGAGGGGCTGGCTGGCAAGATGCTGCATAGCTAAGGTGGAGGGACAGGGGCGCTTTAAATCTGTATTCGAGTTGTTTAAAACATATTTGTGTTTTACTTTTCTGTCGGCATCAAGATGCATTATGGAGATGCTTGTCACATTTGTGCTTCGCTATCAAACATTTTAAAAACCGTCTGTAGTGCTATCTGAACTGCTGTGTGCAGGCCCGGGCAGCCTGGGAGCCCCCGTCTCTGTGTCAGGACATTCTGTGCCTGCCTATCTCGCTGCATGCGTGCCCAGGTCAGCACTTGGTTGTGCCCTTGGTTAAAGAAGGTTGGACTGATTGTCTTAATTTCCAGAGGGGGAAGAAGCCAGCTCACACGGCCTAGAGGGGTCCTTAACTGGGCATTTTGGTTTGGTGGGGGCCAGTCCTGCTACCAGGTGGACTCTCTATAATAGAGGCTCGAGGCCCAGACAAGCCCTGCCTGAGTGGGCGTGTGTGAGGCTACCAGGGTCCAAAGAGCATCTTTTGGGTGTCAGACGGGTGCGTATTAATGGTCCTCAAACTGTGGATCCAGCTACTTGGGCTATGTTGATGACTTAACTGGACCTAGTTGATTCTTGTATCATTAGTTAGAAAGATGATCAGATAAGCCATTTCTGAACCATAAACTAAAAGAGGACATAGCAAGAATGACCCAGGACCCTACTCACCCACCATCCCTCAGTCCTTTCAGACTCCAAGGCTGCTGCCTGGAGCTTCTCAGGCAGGGTTTCGGCTTCTAGCCCAAGGCTTTGGTCAACGTTTAAATACAGAAACTGGGTGGGGAGCCGGAGCTTTACATCGGACAGTAGGGGAGGGCCGTGCAGAAAAATTGGGGAATGAGCCATGGAAGAGGGAGACAGAGGTTCTGAGGATCAATTTGTCAACTCTGACTTTAAAACTTTGCTGTGGTTTTAGTCTCGACTGAGCTAATGTTGTGATGGTCATTTTTGCATACTAAAATGCAGGGCTCTAATCTGAGTCTTTTGCATTTTCTTATATTTCTGTTTATTTTTGTTATAGTTCCTAAACAATTACTTTATAAACAAAAACAAAAGTTATTTTTGAAGTTTTTAATGGAACAATATATACCTGTAGAAACACATTTTCTTTGGTCTGTTTTTTCCCATAGTTTCTAGCTATATTAGGCTTTATAAATACTTACACATTTGTTAGCACATCTGTGCCGTGCACCAAGCCAGGTGTGGGAAATGTGAGTCAGCAGAGGTGGGTCTCTGCCTCTCAGGGGCTGGCACCTCGGGGGGCTAACGGAGTCTTTAAGGAAAAACACGTGTGCTTGTGCTTGCACACACAGCACGCCTCATCGAGAAGATGGGTGCATTTTATCCCTCATTTTAGTGCTGAGATTCTCCTAAGATTTTGGGATGTCCCACTTCCAGCTGGAAGAGAGGCAAAGAATAAAAGTGTCAGAGGACTCACCTTTGAGTTTAAGGAGCTTAGATGAGAAATTTCCTACACAAATGGACAGGAGAGGACAAAGACAAGCCTTCCTGGCGGCACATTTTCCAAGAACCGCGTCTGTCTCTCTATCTTCTCCAGCTCGTACTGCCAGGTGCCAGCAAGTCTCTGTGTGCCAGGCATACACACGTTTCTGGATTCAACTAAACGGTGCACATGTCTGTTCTTTGAAGCACCTTTCCCTCTTCCTTTCTCCGGTTGATGTGTGTTTTACATATGGGCACACCAGTGGACCCAGAGCTGGAACATTTCCAGAAGCCAGGGGCTCCGTGGCCTCCTCCCCGTCATTGTCCCGTCTCACTACCCAACACGGTTGTGTCAAGGCCACAGTGAGGCAATGAGGAGAACACTGGCAGGGCCTGGCCGTGCAGCACGGAGACAATGGCAGGGCCTGGCCGTGCAGCACAGAGACAATGGCAGGGCCTGGCCGTGCAGCACAGAGACAATGGCAGGGCCTGGCCGTGCAGTATAGAGACTGTGGCAGGGCCTGGCCATGCAGTATAGAGACAATGGCAAGGCCTGGCCGTGCAGTATAGAGACAATGGCAGGGCCTGGCTGTGCAGCCCAGAGACAGTGGCAGGGCCTGGCCGTGCAGTACAGAGACCGTGGCAGGGCCTGGCCATCCAGAACACATACTGTGACAGGGCTGTGCCACTCATTTTGATATTTAATCCCGTGTTGATATATGTAGCTATCTGTTTGTTTATGGCTGTGCCACCTCTCAGCTGAGTTGTAAACTCATCAAGTTCAGGCCATGACTCACATTTCTGTTGCCCCCTGTGGTGCCAGTTGGGGCCTCCCATATGGCCATACTTGCTGTGAATTAATCTGCAACATTCCATCACTTGCCAGCCTGTCTTCAGAGGACCACACAAGACAGAAAACCTGATTATCCAACTGACTCTTCACTAGTCAGCAAGTATTTAGTTAGCACCCAGTATGTATGAAAGACATCACTGAGAACCAGACTTGCTGCTGGGCTCGAGGGCTTGCGGTCTGCAGGGGAGACAAAGATCCGATGACTGCAGGAAACCATGCTGTGCTCTAGCAGCTCGGCTAGCCCATTACACAGAATGAGTAACTAGATAGGTAGGTGGGTAGTAAACGAAAAAAGTTTTGAGCTTTAAGTGAAATGCCTTTATGAGTCAATGTAACAGCTAGATGCATCAACTTGGACGCATTGCAACTGCAGAAAAGGAAGATTTGTTAGCCCACAAATCAGCCCACATTTCTCCTGAAAATGTTCCTTCTTATAATTGAGAGCACTTTAGCTGATTACTTAAAATGTTTCATCCTTCAAACAGGTCACATCCTGCTTTAATTTTCTTTATGGAGTGTACTGTCCTTCCAGCTTGTCAAGTATGGTTGAGAGGATTAAAAATAGAATGTGCGGAATCTGGAAGAGGTACCGAAAAAGCAAAATGCAGACAGGATATCACATTTCCCTTGTGTTGGTTTTCCCACACCACCCATAGGAGGCCGGCAGTTTCGGGGACGCCGATTGGTTTTCTTGCTCCGAGGCACCGTGTGTGGGTGGCTGCAGTTGGGTTATATGAGATTGGTGGACTCCATAATGCCGCCACCTGTCCACGGTTCCCCGGGGAGTTCCTCAGCGGCGTCCCCAGGTGATCAGCCACAGGGGCCGAGGGAGGACACCCCGTGGGGACACTGGCTAGCCGGCGGGTGAGGTGTTTGCTGCAGGGCACACCTGGGCTGGTGGCTTCGAGACAGAGTTCCCTGACCCATGCTCCCTGCTCCCCTGACCATGGGGCACGAGGGCCTGGAGGACAGTCATGACTCCAAGATTTCGTCCCCGCCACTGTCGCCATCTGTGACTGGCTGGGTGCGGCTTCTCAGAAGGCTGTGATGAAAGGATTGGAGGACCCGACCCAGGACACTGCAGAATCACCAGTTCTGCTCCCTGCCACAAGGGAGGGGCAGCATGGGGTGCTCAAAGCTGTAGTTCAGGGCAACTTTTGAGTCCAGCTCACCAGCTCTGGGCGAGTGCAGAGCAGGGCGGCACCTGTGTGAGTCCTCCCCAGTCACCTGCTGCCTGTTCCAGGCCGCCTCCCTCAGGCCCTGGCCGGGAGCCAGAAAGCCAGGCACTGTGCGCAAATACCTTATGAAACCCCACTAAACCCTATGGCGCAAGTGTCATTAGTATTTCTGTTTTAGCGACAAGGAAACTGAGAAGAGAGTGAGAAACTGAGATGTTAGGTGATAGAGCCCGATACAGAGTCGCAGTCACCTAATTTCAGGGACTGTAACTTTAATGTTCCCTCCTTGTTTTAAGATGTCTTTCTTCTGGGATTCAGAAGGGCAGGAGCTGGCAATCTAGCAGGCACCAGTTGAGCCTCTGCCCTCTAACAGATTGGAGTGTGGTTGGGTGCCCAGAGAGGAGCTGACCCTGGCCGCCTAAAGGTTAATTCAGCCACTTTGAGACAACGTGGAGCAGACTATGGAGGGAGCTGCCCAGCAAGGGCCAAGCCTGGGCACCTCCCTGCCAGGCCCTGGTCTCGTGTGTCCTACGGAAGAGAGAATCCCACGACACCACAGTCAAGTCCTTGTCTGGTCATCAGAGAAGAAAACCTCAGTTATCCAGGGGCCATTGTTATACTTGAGAAAACATGTCATTTGTTCATCTAGAGACAAGGCCCGGCCCAACCTGCTACAAATATCATAGACCTGTTTTTGTTCCTCCTCCTCTCCCCTCCCCTCCCCTCCCCACCCCTCCCTTCCCCTCCGTTCCTCTTTCTTTCTTTCTTTCTTTCTTTCTTTCTTTCTTTTCCTTCCTTCCTTCCTTCCTTCCTTCCTTCCTTCCTTCCTTCCTTCCTCTCTCCCCCTCCCTCCCTTCCTCCCTTCCTCCTTTTCTTTCTTTCTTTTCCTTCCTTCCTTCCTTCCTTCCTTCCTTCCTTCCTTCCTTCCTCTCTCCCCCTCCCTCCCTCCCTCCCTTCCTCCTTTTCTTTCTTTCTTTCTTTCTTTCTGGAAGAAAAAGACTATTTTAAAAAAGAGCCATTGATTTTATAGACACCCAAATGGATGGACCAGGTAGTAGCAAACTCCTTAATTTCAGGAAAGGGAATAAATGAAGGATAGATTTAGGGGATTAGAGAAGTCTATTAAACACAGGTCAAAGGTCACTACGATCTTATTACTGCAGTTTGGCTGCTTCACATTGTCTTTCTTTTGAATGAAAAATATCTCTTTCAATATTTCCAATTCCTGACAGCCTTTTATGAGCAGAAGCAGATGAGGTATACGCTGAATCCATTTGAGGAAAGACTAAGATCTCTAACATTTAACTTCTTGGATTCTTTTTAGCCAGTTGGTGGATTTTCTTGTATATTTTAGACACTTCACATGACTTCAAGAGACAGTGAAAATGCTACAAAACTGAGAGCTGATCAAAATACTCCTTGAAAATAGCAGGCACCATTTCTCAGTAGCATTGTTCTTGGCTCCATCAGGAGGAAATTTCCACATCACACACCTATGCAGCTAACACTGTGCAAGGGGTCTGACTGGGAGGTGGCCCTGAAGTCCTGGTAGGACAGCCAGGACAAGAGACAGGGAAGGGAAGGGTCGTTAAGAAGCAGATTGCGCATGTGGAAGGCTGGGGCTCAGGGTCTCTGGGGGTGATATAGAACGTGCCTCAGAAGGGTTTTGCCCAGGGGATAGGATGCCAAAGCAGTCAGCCTCCAGGTCCCATATGCCCTTGGAGCCCCTGGGGCAGTAACGCTCCACCAGAGTTCCAGGTAGAGACTTGGAATCCCTTAAGGCAGGCATGCCCTGGAGAGGTGAGTGGCTTAAGCCCCGACACAATGGTGCTTCCCACCCACGTGCCTTCAGAATGTCAGGATTCTTTCTTTCTCTTTCTTTCTTTCTTTCTTTCTTTCTTTCTTTCTTTCTTTCTAAATTTTTAGAGTGTGAGTGGGGGAGGAGCAGAGAGAGGGAGACACAGAATCCGGAGCAGGCTCCAGGCTCTGAGCTGTCAGCACAGAGCCCGACGCGAGCTCGAACTCATGAACTGTGAGAGCATGACCTATACTGAAGCCGGCACTTAGACTGAGCCACCCAGGCACACCAGAATTGTTTCCAAGTTACATTTTAAAATCAAAATAAATTTTTTTTCCCTTTAGCACTTTTTCTTTGGTCACAAATCTGGTTTTAAAACCATGATGAAGTGGAGACAATCACTCTGGTATTTCAGACAATATCTCCTAACTCCTGGTATAAAAAATTAAGAGATCTTGGTCCAGATGAAATCCTTACCTGAATGGCTCTTTTACTGAGGGGATTCGTCTGCCTTTTTTCTCTTGGTGTCCTCATCCTTTCAGATCCCCTTCTATTTAGTACAAGGAAAACTGTTAAGACTCAGTGAAGGCGTGCTCCCAAGCTCAAGTTTCATGTATTTCCAGTAGAGAGAGGGATTTTGAATAGAAATTATTTTTTTTTCCATTTGAGCTTGCAGCCCAAACTCAGTTCAGACTCCAAACGCAAGCTGTATGTAGAACAGAGCTCTCCTTGCGATTTGTCCTGCAGGGAGAGGGGCCAAGGGGAAAAGACCAAGAAGTAGAAACAACTGTTCTGAATTCACATCTTTCAGGCCAACATCCACATAATGTTTGGGCTGCTAGACTGTGCGGGAATGTGGCCACTGGCCCCGGGAGATTTATTGTCACGACCTGGGACAAACTTTGGGGGAACATCTACTAAATGAAACCGAGGATCTGATGCTAAGCCTGGATTTGTGCTGTGCCAAATAAACTCCTTCACCTTGCCCTCCTTTTGGCGTTGGCTATCACATGCAATGTCACTGAGTCATTTATAAAGATTTTTCTCTGGGAGACTATGATGTACAGAATTGGCAACAGGGAAAATCACTGAGTTTGCATTGCTTTGAGAGCAGAACATAGTTTCTGACTCAGAGCATAAACCGAGTTTATCCCAACGCTGTATTGGTCCCTGTGCGACACTTTGCTTGGGCTTTGTAACCTTTAGAAGGCAGATGAGGTCTTTAGCAGCAAAATGAAGATAATAACAGTCTCATCGACACAGGCTATTATGAAGATCAAATGAGACGAAACACACAGAAGATCTAGAACGGGTCCAGGCAGTGCGAGCACTCAGTAGGGGTTAGCTGGTCCTGGTGGTGGTGGTGTTTCTGCTCCTGGCACTGCCCTGTTCCCCTAAAGGCTCTTTGTCTCCACCTGCTTTCTTGCCACTTTGCTCAGCATTTCCCTGTGGGCCAGTCTGTTCTTCCCTGCACTGACCTCCCCCGCCCCCTTTGGCTCCCCCTCTCCCAGGAGCCCTGTCCTGTTCCCCCAGATTCCCCTACAGGGCAAGCTTCAATCAGGATTAAGCATTAAGCTATTAATGGGTGGTCACAATTTAAAGTGGCCGGCCACGCAAGTGACCTCCTACTTCAGGCTTTTTAATTCAGCCTCCAAGGGTTTAACCCAAAGGAGTGAGTGAAACAAGGAAGCAAACAGACAAACAAATAAATAAAGCTAATGGTAAAAGTTCTTAGGGAGAGAGGAGGCTAACCCTGCTAATGTGTGTTTCAATGTTCACCTTGATCTTGGTGGGCCTCTCTTACTAACCAGCCCACTTGTGTTCACCACAGCCTCCACTGAACAGCAAACGTCTCATCTTGCAAGACTAAAGGGCACATGTTTTTCCTGGCTGCGTGCAATGCTGTCTGTCCACCTGCGCCGTTCTACAGACCTCTACAGAGGGACCTCGCTGGCACCTCACACCTGGGGGACCATCAGCAAGTCACTTTTGCCTCTTTGGGCCTTGATAGTACAAGAGGTCTGAGCCTTGGCACTTTCGCTCTTCCTGAGGAGTCCCTGGAAAACACCATCATCCCCAAACCCTCCTCTACGCCAGAAGCTCCTCCACAGCAAGCCAGAGAAAATGGTTCTGAACTGCCTGTGACTGGACTGACAAACACAAGCAAGATTTATGACTTTATTTTCCAGACAGAAGGAAGTCTAGTTTCTTAACATGTGCAGATTTTCCATCTAAGAACCTTCGTTTATTCCCGTCAGTCATGGGCACGATTTCAAAGCAGGTCACTGCCCCTTCTTGTGTTTCCTCCCTACTTTTGCATCTTGGACCCAGTGCGCACTTAACCATCTGAGGGCCCTGGATGCAAAGGCTGTTGTCCCTCACGTACAAAGGCAGTGTGAATAATTTCTGTGTCCCTCACGTACAAAGGCAGTGTGAAACTACTGCCAGAGACCCAGTGACAAGAGCTCACAGCTGGCAGTTTGAGTAGCTTCATGGGATAGAATCTTGTTAGTGAAATGCCACTAGTATGTGTTGGTGTTGCCTTATTAGTAATTACAGAAATCATTTTGTCTCAGTAAAATCTCAGTTCCCCTGGTGACATAGGAATTCTTAGTAGACGAAAGGACTTCATTTCTGAAGACCAGTCATCAGCCCCAACACAAGTAGTCCCTGCCATTCATAGGGTGCACTACTGTCCCGAAGCCCTCGCTTGCCCAGGCAGCCTGTGTTCACGTGTCTGGTGTGTTCACGGCTCTGTCGTCCCCCAACCTGGGATCATTCCATATTCTTTTTTTTTTTTTTTTTAACGTTTATTTATTTTTGGGACAGAGAGAGACAGAGCATGAACGGGGGAGGGGCAGAGAGAGAGGGAGACACAGAATCGGAAACAGGCTCCAGGCTCTGAGCCATCAGCCCAGAGCCCGACGCGGGGCTCGAACTCACGGACCGCGAGATCGTGACCTGGCTGAAGTCGGACGCTTGACCGACTGCGCCACCCAGGCGCCCCTGGATCATTCCGTATTCTGATGCCACCTCCACCTGATGAGTTCGTCAGCGTGGTGCTTGTAAATTCTCTTTTTTTCTAATCATGGAAATAATTAATCTTTACTGCAGGAAACTTGGTAGTCATAAACAGAATTAAGTTTCCAAATTATCTTTCAGGGATTGTTTCTGTAATGTTTTGATCTATATGTTCCCCCGTCTTTTCATATCTACATTCACTTTTTATTTATTCAATGTGCATATAATTATTAGGGGCTTATGGTGCGTGATGGGCTATCTGGAGGTGTGGGAAATACATTGAATTTCCTCAAGGGCTAAAAAATTTAGCAGAAGACCTCAAATACCCATATTCTTTCATTTGACAAGCATTTATCAGTATCTTTTAATGAGTGTCCTCAATGAGGTGTTGTGAGCCCGCAGAAGAGACGTGCCACACATGTGTACAGAGTGTTGCAAGTTCGTATAAGGGGTGTGTGATAGGGGCATGCAAGGTGTCTGAGTCCGTAGGACAGATGCGTTACCAAAAGCAGGTTTTAGGTGTGGATAACAGAATCAAAATTGGCATGCCATAGAGTACTGAGTAGATTTTGAAGAATTGAAATCAGATGAAATATGTTTCTGATTACAGCACTGTTAAGTTAGCATAAAAGAAGGAAAAAACATAACTATAAAATTTCTTTGTGTTTAGAAATTAAAAATACACTTCTGGACTAACTGGATATTTGTTGGCTTTAATGAGTTATTTTAACTTTTAGTGTGTAATATGTAATTGTGGCTAAATTTTTAAAAGATTTCTTGGGGCGCCTGGGTGGGATTTTAACAGCACCCTCACAATTTAATAAACTAAATGCTAAGTATACCATCCAAAATTCCTCAAAATACTGCAAACCAAAAAGTATGTCCAATTCTTAAGGGAATTGATAATAGATGCCAGCCTTGAGATGATTCAAATGTTGGAATTATGGGAAAGACTTTAAAGCAGCTATTGTAAACATGGTCTGTAAGCACTTTTGAAATCACGGACATACAGAAATTCTCAGCAGAGAAGTAGAAACTATTACAAAAATTGGGTATTTTGGAACTGAAAAATATGTAAAATAACAACAATAATAAAATAATAATGAAAATAATAGCAAAGCACCTTATTGGATAGGTTCAATAGCAGAATGGAGATAAAAAAGACAGTGAACTTGAGGAAGAAGCAATGAAATTTATCTGTCTGAAGGACAGAGAGAATAATAAGGAAAACATTTTGACAGCCTGAGGTATCCATTGGACAATACCAAAAAGTATGATTTTTATGTGCTTGGAGTATCCTAAAAATAAAATAGACTGAAGAAGAAAAAAAAAAACATTTGAGGATAATATGGCTGAAAACTTGATGATTTGGTGAAAGACATATTTACAGACTGAAGAAGTTTAGTGAACTTCAACCAAGACAAACTAAAAACAAATAAACAGACAAATAAATTGCATGCAGACATACCATCATTAAATTGCTAAAAAACAAAGATTAAAAAAAACCTTGAAAGCAGCTGAGAAAAATGACATCTTACATATACAGGAATGGCAATTTGAGTGACTGAATTTCCCATCAGAAAGCATGGAGGTGATGACAGTGAAACATTTGTAAAGTGCTGGAAAGAAGCACTGTCAATCTAGAATTCTGTATCTAGTGAAAATATACTTCAGGACTGAGGGCAATGAAAACATTTCTCAGATGAAGGAGAAGAAAATATTTTTTTATGCTGTATAGAAATGCTGAAAGAGGGGCGCCTGGGTGGCGCAGTCGGTCAAGCGTCCGACTTCAGCCAGGTCACAATCTCGCGGTCCGTGAGTTCGAGCCCCGCGTCGGGCTCTGGGCTGATGGCTCAGAGCCTGGAGCCTGTTTCTGATTCTGTGTCTCCCTCTCTCTCTGCCCCTCCCCCGTTCATGCTCTGTCTCTCTCTGTCCCAAAAATAAATAAATGTTGAAAAAAAAAATTAAAAAAAAAAAAAAAAAGAAATGCTGAAAGACATTCTTCAGGTGGCAGGAAAATGGTAACAGAAGAAAACATGGAACTTGAAGAATGAAAGAAGAGGAACAAAAGTGGTAAATATATGGGTAAATATAATAGACTATCTTTCTTCTCTTAAGGTCTTTTTAATTTACTTTTTTAAATGTTTATTATTTATTTTTGAGAGAGAGAGAGAGAGAGAGAGAGAGACAAAGCATAAGCAGGGGAGGGGCAGAGAGAGAGGGAGATACAGAATACAAAGCAGGTTCCAAGCTCTGAGTTGTCAGCACAGAGCCTGATGTGGGGCTTGGACCCATGAACCATGAGGCTGTGACCTGAGCTGAAGTCAGACATTTAACTGACTGAGCCACCCAGGCACCCCTCTTAAGGTCTTTAAAGCATACAATTGTTGAAAGCAAAAATTATTAAAAAAACTTTTTGGGGTGTCAATGCATGTAAATGTAATATATTTGGAAAGTAGAACATAAAGGCAGGAAAGTAAAAGGACTTTTAGACTGTGATGCTTCTGTTTTACTTAAAGTGGTGCATTAATCAATCTAAGTTAACACTATAAAAATGAATACAAACCATAAAAAACTTGATAAAAATAATACAAAGGGCAAAAATTTAGATAAATTAAGGTGGAATACTATTAATACTCAAATAGCCCTAAAGAAATCAAGAAAGGTGACACAGAAAAACAAAGAAGAAAAAAAATAAAATGGTAGATATAAGTCCAAATATCTCAATCCTTATATTAAATGTAAATGGTCCAAACACATCAATTAAAAGACACTATCGATTTGGATAAGTAAAGAAGACCCAACTACATGCGGTCTATAAGAAACCCATGATATACCATGCAAGCACGAGTCAGAAGTGAGCTGGTCAGTAGTGACCATATCATCAAGAGACAAAGTAGACTTCAGGACTAGGAAAAATAAAAGGCATAAAAATGATATTACACAAAAGGTCAATTCATCAAGAAGACACAACAATTCTAAATGTTCATGAACCTAGCAATAGAGCTTGAAAATACATAAAGCAAATATTAATAGAAGTAAGATATAATCCACAATTATACTTGAAAATGTCAATACTCCTTTCTCAGTAATCAAGGGAACAAGTGGACGAAAGATATATATCAGTAAAGATATACACATCTGACAAACATTATCAAACAACTTGACCTAACAACAGAATATACACTTCAAGTGCATCTTCTCAAGTGCAGGTGGAACATTAATCAAGATAGACCACACTCTGGATCATAAAGCAGTTCTTACTGAAGTTAAAAGAATTGAGACCACAATGTGTGATATCTGATTATAAAGGAATTTAATTAGAAATCAATGACAGAGAGATAGCTGAAATTTTTCCAAATATTTGGAAATAAAAAAATAATCTCTGGGTTATAGATGGGTCAATAAGTAAATATCAAGGGGTGCCTGGGTGGCTCAGTTGGTTGAGCATTCTGACTTCGGCTCAGGTCATGATCTCACGGTTCGTGGGTTCAAGCCCCGCATCGGGCTCTGTGCTGACAGCTCAGAGCCTGGAGCCTGTTTCAGATTCTGTGTCTCCCTCTATCTCTGCCCTTCCCCCACTCATGCTCTGTGTCCCTCTGTCTCAAAAACAAATAAACATTAAAAAAAATTTAAAAAAAGAAAAAAGTAAATATCAAGATAAATCAGAACATATTTTGAATTGAATGAAAACTAAAATGAGGCATATAAAAATTTGTGGGACTTAGCTAAAGCAATGGCTAGAGGCAAGTACTCTAGCATTAAATGTTTTTAATTAAAGAAGGAACTCTACCTAAAGAAAGAGGAGAAAATTAAACACAAAGGAAGACAAAGGAAAGAAATAATAAATATAAAAACAGAAATAGATAATATTGAAAACAATAAAGAAAATTAATGAACTCAAAACCTTGTACTTTGAAAAGTTCACTAAAATTGATAAACCTCTAGCCAGACTACCCCATGATGAGAGAAGACACATATTATTATTACTATCAGAACTAAATAGAGACATCACTAAAGAACCTGAAAATATTAAAGGGAATTTAAAGTACTACTACAGACAATTTTGCACCCATAAATTGATAATTTAGATCAAATAGAACAATTTCTTAAAAGATACAAACTACCAACTCTCATTCAAGAAGAAACAGATGATCTGAATAACTCCATATTACTAACAAATTTATAGTTAACAACCTTCCAACAGAGAAAACTTCAGGCATAGATGGTTTCACTGGTAAATTCTAGAAAATATTCAAAGAAAAAAAAACCTAACTCTATACAATCTTTTCCTGAAAATAGAAGAGGATAAAAAAACTTCCCAACTCATTTTGTGTGACCAGAGTTATCCTGATGCCAAAACCAGAAAAAAAATTACAAGAAAATAAAACTACAGACCAGTATTCTTCATGAATAGTGACAGAAAAATCCTCAGCAAAATTTCAGTAAATCGGATCCATATTTAAAAAGGGCTAATACATAGTGACCAAATCAGGTGTATCTCAGGAATACAAGGCTTGTTCAACAGTCCAAAATCAAACAATGTAAGTCACCTTCCTGCATTATAATCAAAATAATGTACCAAACAATGTAATCATCATATTACAGACAAAAAAGAGAAACTATATGATCATATCAATAGATGCTCAAAATGCATTTGATAAGTCAACATCCACTCATGATAAAAGTTCAAGATACACTAGGAATAGAAAAGAATTTTCCCAACTTGCCAAAGGATGAAAAACCACCATGCTTAATAGTGAAAGAATGTTTTCCTTCTAATATGGAAAAGAAGACAAGCTGTTATTGTTATTGGTAATAAATCAGTAGGAAAGCTCACACCGCCTGGTCCTTCTCACAACTTCTGTAATAAATATAAGTTTCCATTAATATTTCAAGTGAAATTTTTAGTCTAAACATGATACTATCCATTACTTTAGAGAAAAATGAGCTATGTCACCAATCATAATCATAGCAATATTAATTTTTCTGTTTGGTTTTTAAATTCAAAAAAAGTTATCATCTTTTTTGAGAAAAATCCTATGAAGCAGGAACTCAAAAAATAATTTCCAGTTCACAGACAAAACTATTGAATTTAGAGTAGTATAGCCCATTGGCCTAAGTGAGACACTCCGTCTCATCACCCTGGGTGTTTTCTTCACGATGCTAACACAACATGCATTGTAATCATCTTGTTCAGTTTTGTTGTTTTTAAACTCAATTGTATGCCTCCCTGCCAGAATGTCAGCACTGTTGGAAACTTTCTTGGCACTTGCTTGGCATGAGATAGGTGTTTAGCCAGTTGGTTGAGGATTGAACATCCTCCTGACGTTCAGTCTAAATGCTGTGTGTCTGGCCTTATATTGTATCCAGCAATGAGGGAGGCCAAGCCGTAGCTGGCTTTCAGATGTAAAATGCACCAGTGAGGACTGTGTGGTAACATGAACAAATGCTTATGCTACAGGGCCGCCTGGGTGGCTCGGTCGGTTGAGCGTCCGACTTTGGCTCAGGTCATGATCATGCAGTTTGTGGGTTCAGGCCCCGCGTCGGGCTCTGTGCTGACAGCTCAGAGCCTGGAGCCTGTTTCTGATTCTGGGTCTCCCTCTCTCTCTGTCCCTTCCCTGATCATGCTCTGCCTGTTTGTCTGTCTGTCTGTCTCTCTCTCTCTCAAAAATAAACAAACATTAAAAAAATTAAAAAAAATACTTATGGTATAAAGATGACTGTAAAAGCAAATTACAAGATTGTACATATACTATGATTACTGTTCTTTTTGCACAAAATATGCATATAAAAAGGAATAT
Source organism: Leopardus geoffroyi (assembly GCF_018350155.1). Taxonomy (NCBI): domain Eukaryota; kingdom Metazoa; phylum Chordata; class Mammalia; order Carnivora; family Felidae; genus Leopardus; species Leopardus geoffroyi. The sequence continues at coordinate 169,564,516 of NC_059331.1, forward strand.
AAGGAAATTTATTCAATTGGTTATGTTAGCCATACTTAGTAGTAAGATTAATGATAAGAATTTTTCCCCTTTAGTTTGTTTTCAAGATTTTCTCAAATGTGATTATATTACTTTGACCAACTACCCTAATCAAAGAGGCAACACCCTGCATTACTTATTGTATTTATGAAGAGAATAAAATGCGCATGGTTTGCTTGTTCCTTGGGAGACAGTGTGGTATAAGAGGGCACGGTGGCTTGGAGTCAGCCCCACCTCTCCCAGCCCCGCCTTGGGCCTAGATGTGAGCCACACAGAGCTATGTGTGCTTTGTATGCTCTGCTCTCTGCTTCGGAAACTTCTCCAATCATCCCTCATTCGTGTGTCTGGCTAACTCCTTTAGGAATCAGCTCACAGGCCCCCTCCCAGAGAAAGCTGCCCCAAGCCTCTCGTGTGGAATTAGGCCCTCCCGTGGGTTTATCTTATGTCTTTGAATTACCTGTTTGCCTGTGGTTCCCCCATCTGGACTGTGTTTTGTCAGAGAACCCCATCCTGGCATGTTACAGAAGTTCAGTACACACGTGCTGGAGATGTGAATGGACAAGTAAGTGAGAGACTCTCGCTGGACTGTGCTCCTTCATATGTGTCTTTGGACGAGTCTTACAGCCTAGTTAGTATGTGTCTTTGGATGAGTCTTATAGCCTATCGGTGGTGATGTGCCACCTGCAGATGACAATGCAGAATTCCAGATGCACATTTCTCTTACCCTTTTCTCCTTCCTGTTTTTCTCTTTCCCTCCTTCCTTCATAAAATTTTGTGAGCTCCCGTCATCCTCTTGCCAGAGAAGGAGACAGTCCCCAGAGGGTCAGAACAAGTGTCCCTGCTCTCTGGATGCTGAGAGTCCCCTGGCCTTGAATATGCCAGATGGACAGCTCCTTCATCCCCTTCCTTTGGAAGTGCCAATGAGCTTTTAGTCGTTTGTATTAGCCATTGGGCCTATATACTAATGAATTTGTCACTTGGGTCAACTTCAGGATCACTCTCCAGGAGGAACCCTGACGTGGGTCTGCATAACTCAAGTTCTGCTCTGAGCATGGCTGTGGACACTGGGCCTAGTGGAGAACAGGGCACCAGGCAGAGACAGGCAGGATCTCCATGGAAGGAACTCCAGCACTCTCCTCCTGTGTGGGTGGGTCTTGCCTTCTGTCTTCATCTTCTTTTTCTTTTTTAGTTTTTTTAAATGTTTATTTATTTTTGACAGAGAGACAGAGCATGAGTGGGGGAGGGGCAGAGAGAGAGGGAGACACAGAATCCAAAGCAGGATCCAGGCTCTGAGCTGTCAGCATAGAGCCTGACGCGGGGCTCGAACTCACAGACTGTGAGATCATGACCAGAGCCAAAGTCAGACACTCAACCTCAACCGACTGAACCACCTAGATGCCCCATTCATCTTCTAATAGAAGTGTTTTCCCAGTGAAAGGCTGAATGATCAAGGGAAGAGGTAGGTCTCTCCTCCCCACCCCATGCCTATAAACTGAGAGGCTCGACTTGTCTGCTTTACACAGTGACTTCTGTGGGTGATTTAACTTGAAAACTTAAAGAAAGGGTGTGTGAGAAAACTACTGTTCAAATAGATTTTTTCAGGGGTTTACTGTAAGGCGACCACAAAACAGGGCAGCACACAGAACTTACTGTGTCCCACCTCAATCTCACACATACACGCACATTCATGGGGTGCACACTTGTACACACAAGCACACACCTCGCATGCTCATGTGGGCACACACTTACACACACGCATGCCCATCAGTGCTGTCCAAAACCCAATAAAATCATAGACTGAAGGACCTACCAGCCCTCTCCAGATAAGTTCCAGGAGTGGAGGGGACTTAACTCCCCAGGAGCAAGGGACTACTCGAAGTGTGGTGGCCACCCACGGACAGACGAGAGAGCTTCCAGAAACCTTACAGCAGCGTAGCACTCCCGGTAACCCAAGGTGTGAGCTCCCTGCCGTCCTGGATGGGCAGAGGCAGCCCTGGTGGTGTGGAGCTTGCATGTGCATGGGTGCTGTCGGCCACTCCTGCACAGCCGGTCCACCACATGGGTGTGGCACCTTAGAACACATTTGTCAGTCTGACAGAACAGTGGCTGTGACTTGACAGAATGCACAGTTCGTACCGATTCTTGATGAGAGGTTGAGGGTACAGCTTGCTTCTCTCCAGGAAAGTTAGGGTTACCCTAAGCCTGCTAAAATGATGTCTTATCTTTCCTTCCAACCCATCAACAACCTGCATGCCCCAGAAACCTCGGTCAGACCGGTTTCTCTGAGCTTCTAAAGACCAAGCACGAAAACTGGTCGGTTGTACATCACCCCTGCACACAGTGTCTCTCATCTCTCCTGCTTAGATTAGATACACCAGGCAAGAAGCAGCTTCATTTGTGGCCTCCAACACTTGTTACCTCCAAGACTTGAAATGCTTTCAAAGCATGCATGTGGGCAACTGCTTTCATAAGTTTTCATGTAGCTATGACTGCAGAGTGATGAAGAGTTATATGTGTCCCAGCATGTACAGTTCAGTGAACTACTCATGCATTTATGGTAATTTGTCCGTACTATGCTATGTTCTGGTTATATTTATTAAAGTACGATTTTATGTCTCCTAAATCTAATAAAATCCAGGACTTGCTTTTGTATGTATTTTATTATTTTTATTTTATTATTTTATTTTTTTAGATATTATCTTAACAAATTAATCCTTTTTTTTTAGCATTTTTTTTACTTTCTATAATTTATTTATTTTTTATAATTTGCATCTAAGTTAGTTAGCTCATGGTGCAACAATGATTTCAGTAGTAGATTCCTTAAGCTGCTTACCCATTTAGCCCATCCCCCCTCCCACAACCCTCCAGCAACCCTCTGTTTGTTCTCCATATTTAAGAGTCTCTTATGTTTTGTCCCCCTCCCTGTTTTTATCTTATTTTTGCTTCCCTTCCCTTATGTTCACCTGTTTTGGATCTTAAAGTCCTCATATGAGTGAAGTCATATATTTGTCTTTCTCTGACTGACTAATTTCACTTAGCATAATACCCTCCAGTTCCATCCACGTAGTTGCAAATGGCAAGATTTCATTCTTTTTGACTGCCGAGTAATATATTACCATTGTATATATATACCACATCTTCTTTATCCATTTGGGCTCTTTCCATACTTTGGCTACTATTGATAGCACTGGTATAAACATTGGGGTGCAAGTGCCCCTTCGAAACAGCCCACCTGTATCCCTTGGATAAATACCTAGTAGTGCAATTTCTGGGTTGTAGGATAGCTCTATTTTTAGTTTTTTGAGGAACCTCCATACTGTTTTCCAGAGTGGCTGCACCAGCTTGCATTCCCACCAACAATGCAAAAGAGATACTCTTTCTCTGCATCCTCGCCAACATCTGTTGTTGCCTGAGTTGTTAATGTTAGCCATTCTGACAGGTGTGAGGTGATATCTCATTGTGGTTTTGATTTGTATTTCCCTGATGATGAGTGATGTTGAGCATTTTCTCATGTGTCAGTTGGCCATCTGGATGTCTTCTTTGGAGAAGTGTCTATTCATGTCTTTTACCCATTTCTTCACTGGATTATTTGTTTTTTGGGTGTTGAGTTTGAGAAGTTCTTTATGGATTTTGCATACTAACCTTTTTTCTGATGTGTCATTTGCAAATATCTTCTCCCATTCCATTGGTTGTCTTTTAGTTTTGCTGATTGTTTCCTTCTCTGTGCAGAAGCTTTTTATTTTGATGAGGTCCCAGTAGTTCATTCTTGCTTTAGTTTCCCTTGCCTCTGGAGAAGTATTGAGTAAGAAGTTGCTGTAGTGTACGTATTTTTAAATTTTATTTTTCTGGTAATTGATTTTTCCTGTGTTTTATAGCAGTATTAGTCTGTAATGAGTTGGACATTAGAAATGTAATTTAGTCTTCTCCACAGGTGGTCTGGGAAGCACTCAGCATTCCCCATCACGAGCCCTGAGCAGCGTGAGATGCCTCTAGGCTGACAGTGCCCTGTAAAGTAACAAGTTCACACGGCAGTTTGGGGCCTCTCAATGCAAACTTGATGAGCCTGGAAAATATCCCCGGGGTAGCCGTAAGTGGAGCCAGGCCCAATAATTAGTGACTTAGCTATGAAACATACAGGGACATTCTAGTTTATCAAAATTTAGCAACTCATAACTTTACTTGACTTTTAAGAGAGAAGCAGAGGACCTGAAAATAAGCTGCTCACAGAGAGTTATTGGAGGCGTCAGGAAGAAGAGCTTCAAGCTTGGCGACCCCTGGGGGTCAGTGCAGGTTCATCGTAATTCCCCACACTTGCTACAAACAATGAGAATTGATATTCTGAGCCATGTCCCAAATCACAGCGAGACGCTCCTGTGCCTTCTGAATCACACAGAGGGTCAAGTGTGTTCAGCCAGAAAAGTGAACCAATCCATTTCAGAAAATGTTCAGTGTTAAGTGATGACCCAGAAAGTGCTCTGGTGATCCCAGAATTACCTTTAGCTCCCAGTTGTAGGGTTTGCCTTGTGTGTGGGCTTCCTGAAATTCTCTCTTCTACAGAAGCTGGGTTTCAGTGCAAGGCAGTGGGAGGTCGGTTTTCTTTCTTGCCCTGAGGCCTGGTTCAGTTTGTCCTTCCCTCATTTGGCAAACATGACGTGACCCCTTGGTGCGAGGTCCTCTGCTGGGCAATGAGACACAGGTGAGGTGAGGTCCATGCACTCTGGTAGGGGACTTCTATCAGCACCCTCCGTTCCACTAATTTGACCAGAAATTCATAAAAACGTTAACTTAAAGACTAAAGTACGTTCACTTTCCGTTCAACTCATAGCTTGTCCTTGGACAACGTTTGCTGTCTGGAATTCTCCATGTTTTTCCTGGAATAAACCTCACCCATAATACATCATTTATGCTGTCCACTTTTTTGTGAGAGTAAAAATGAAAAAGAATTTAAGGACTCTGAGGAAAAGCTATCTGAGAACTGCATATTCTGTTATTTTTGTGATTTAAAAAAATCTTACAGAATTTTGTGATACTGACTTAAGCAAATATTTGGCAATTTGCTTTATTAATTCTTTAATAGATTCAAAGGAATTACCATAAAACAAAAAAACCTGTTTTCACTTCTCCATTCATACTTCTTCAGTTTATGTGCTATTACTTAGTGTTGTTTCTTAGTGAGTACAGGTGGCACACACTGAGGGACAGCGAATGCCCCACTTTGCTGGTGTGAGGGAGGGTCAGAGTCACCTAGAGCCTCTGGCCCGCTGCGCACCTTGGGCATCGATCGGTTTCTTTAACGCAGTGACTTGGTCCTCTGGGTTTTGGGTTAAACAGCTTCTACTGTAAGGAAGTATGTCATAAGAATGGCCCTAGTGGAGACGAAAATGAAAAAGTAAGCAAACTCGCTTGTGGACTGGGTTGAAGGGACCACCTTTGAGCTGTGTCTGTCAGGAAGAGGTGGTGTTTTCTTGGCTAATGGTGGGCGTCCTGGGCAGAGCCTGGCCTGAGAAGACAGCCTGGCACCCGCGTGTCAATGACTCTGAAGGAGGCCGACCTGCCCAGGTGCTCAGGGCTCCGCCCTCCAGGGATGGGGGCTGGTGGAAGCATGTTGAGGCAAGGAGTGTCGGGGTCAGAGTCCATTAATACAAATAACTCCAGGAGCAGGGTGGAGGTGGAGTCAGAGGGGTGAACGTAAGGTCAGTCGGGAGATAGGCCCGTCAAAGGATCCAGCTCCCACAAGAGACAGCAAGGGGCTAAATCCAAACAAAAGCCACGGGATTGGAGAGGAAGGGACAGACTCCATGGATAGGAAAGAATTAAAATTCTCCAACGCCAAGGTTCACTGGGCATGACAGTGAGGAAGAGAGCGTCCCGGTCAGCGGTGACTCCATCTGCCAGCAGAGCACCGAGGTTGTGAGTAAACAGCAGGAGGAAGCAGAGGAGGAAGCCATCGGCACTTAAGCATCTGACTCGCATCGTCCCACTTGGGCGTTATTAAAGCCTTTAACATATGCTTCTGCACAGACCGCTGAGGCCAGAGGCTGGGTAGCTCACCCAGGATCGCATACCCCCCTCCCCACAGCCTGGGGTCCGTATCAGGAGGAGAAACCTCAGTACTCACCTGCCTGTCTGGGAAGAGGTGTCAGGAGTGTGGGCCCAGGTTGCCGCAGTCAGAGGGCATGGTGCAGCCTCAGGGTGCAGAAGGGCCAAGAGGGAAGCAGTGCTAGGGGAAGACGCAGTGTGACGGGAGGGACAGCCTGTGGGACCAGAGCAGCCGGCTGAGGTAATGCAGCATAGAGGGAAATGGACAGACACTTGAAAGGAAGAGAAATTCCTTAGCCACTGACCTAAATCCTACAAAATTTTCAAGTTCACACCACTGTGCCCATTTTTTAAGCATTACCTAATTTTATTCATAAATTTGAGCTCTGGCAGGACTGGCAATAATTTAGTCCTGCAAACAAGCACATCAAAATACAGCAAGCGATGAACAAAGTAACATCTATGCTGCAAATGAAGGCAGCCACCAGCTGAAGAGAGAGAATCCCTGTAACTTCATCATGCACAGCCAGCCAGCCCCTTCCGCTCAACATAACCTTTCCTGCCAAATGGGCCCCCCCCCCTCCCCCCCCTCCCCGGGAGCAATGCTGGGGAGCCTGGAGGGAGCTGTGATTATTTGAAGGGTTATTTCATCCCTCTTAAATGCTTGTTTTGCAGTGAACTACAAAACTGGAAAAAAGAATATGCAACTAGAACTTCAGTAATATCAGGATTTAGATTTGACTTTTTATACGTTTTAAGGTAACAAGGTAGAGGAATGTTAAGAAGCACATTTGATACAAGATTTTTAAAGACTTGTTCATTTTTGAGAGAGAGAGAGAGAGTACGCAAGAGGAGAAGGAGCAGAGAGAAGGGGTTACAGAAGGGGGCTCTGTGCTGACAGCAGTGACCCCCACGCCAGGCTCGAACCCACAAACCGTGAGACCATGACCCGAGCTGAAGCTTAACTGACTGAGCCACCTTGGTGCCCCAACAAATCTGCTTTTTAAAAATTATCGTTGAAAAGCATTCCCCCACATCCATTTCAATGAGTTTATCAGTGGCGTTTCTCCAAGTGGTTATCTTTATAGCAACAAATTTCTCCCTTGGATGCCCTTAGAAACAGACAGCCTAGGGGCAACTCGTGCGTTATTCATCCTCAATCATCCATGAGCCAAGCGCCAGCCCTTGTGGGTACTGTGTTTATACCTGCTGACGGCTGGAGGCAGCTGGGGCTCCCAGCTTTCAGGGCCTTAAGCCAAACAAAAGCAAGGCCAGATGGACCACATTTGCACCATGAAGGCCTCTAGCTACTTACTCTGAGTAGCCTGACCGGGCAGTCCTTCTGAAGCCCTTGGCAAGGCCACCAACTTCCACACATCCACAGGACAGCATTCGCATTTTGTTTGATATAAACACGGGATCATGTAAAAAGCCTCATGGAAAGGGCACATGGCTGACACTTGTTGTCGGTTTAAGATAAGGTTTTTTGCTTTAAGGTCCCTCTGGTCAAGCAACCATTTCAGAGGGCTCCAAGTAGCTCAGGACTTTGGGTTCTGTTCCAAGGCACTTCTCATCATTTGTTTCTTTCTTCAAGTGTTACAGGGATCCTGACATGGGGTGACTTGGCAGGGAGATCTAGAGGGAAAGATTTGCATGTCCCAGGTTTTTCCATGTTCTTCTGAGTCCTGGGTTTAAAGCCTGGCTATTTATTGTTTGTTCATTTCACGGAAGTATAGTCGACACAAGATGTCACGGTCATTTCCCATGTACAACATGGTGACTCACCAAGTCTGTGGGTTACACTGCCCTCCCCACAAGTGTCACCACACAGCTCTAGCACAATCCTATTGACTGCGGCTTGCTTGATCCTCCCACTTCCCTTCACCCCTTTTGCCCACCCCCTACCCCTTCCCTCTAAAGCCTGGCTAACTAGATGCAATTTTGATTGTACGTTTAACGGGAATATACTGGTTCAGAAGCAGGAGAAACAGTTCACCTCCAGAACTTCAGACGCAGTGGGCAGGACACACAAATCCTGAATTTTCCAAACTCCTGTGACTTGGAAAGCTTGGTTAAATGTGTGCCTTCCCAGAAAAGATGTGGGTTCTGAAGGAAGCAAAGAAGGAAGCATCACAGAATCTAGTCAAGACATCTAAAGATCATCCGGTGCGATTGCACAGACTGTCCAATCGCAGCTTAGAGACTGGCCATGCCTAGAGATGGTTGTTGCTCAGATGGAACCCGGACCATCCATGACAGAGAATTCCCACAAGCAGAAGGGAAGAAGCACGATGGGAGGGGGATCCAGCCAGCACACCATAAGTGAGTTCAGTGTGTGCATGTGAGGGAGCAGGACTCCAGACAGACCCTACACTCTGCCAGGCTCAACTCAAAGCGACACTGGGAGCACAGGACAGAAGTGCACCTGCCCAAGGCCACATTAGGCAATTATAAACATTTATATTTTTCTGTGTCTGATCCTCAAAGGGCCTCTGACACTTGCATCTACACACTACAAGTCCTGTGTGGTGGGAATACAAACACTAGCTGTGGCCTCAAAGAGCTTAGCGTTTACCAAGGAAGGTGAATAATAACCAGTATGAAGAGGCTACATCCCCAGAGCCCTGGAGTTTGAGAAAGGTCTTCTAGTAGAACCAACATTTAATCTGAGACCCAAGTGATGATAAGGACTTAGACAAGATCGTTCCAGATGGAAAAACAGTACACCCAGCGCTGAAGCCTGTAGTGGAGAAGGACGTGCATTTGAGAACTGAGGAAGGCCTCTTCCATAAGGTAGAGAGGGAGAGGGTCAGAAGAGGGCTTGGGGAATAAGATAAAGATGCGGATTCTGTCCAAAGGGCAATAGGAGGGCTTGAAAAAGGCATGCCAGACAGGAAACTGTGTAGTGTGGGAGAGAAATGCTGGGGATTTGAACAGGACTGGAGGCACGGAGATGGGAAGAAATGGCAAGATTCGTGTCACAGTTAGGAGCTGGAGTCAGCAGAAGTTGGTAATGAGCTTCTATAAAGGCTATTTCTAAGTTTCTGGCATGAACAACTGGATAGATGGCAGGTTCTACTGATTATTCTCAATTCCCCTCCTTTCAGGATCCATTTCACACTCGGTTTTGCTCGGCTCTGTTCCCTGGGGGATGGCCTGACATAGAGTCTGGAGGAAAAGGAAGCTGGGAGAAGATAAGGAGTAAGTTTCAGATATGTCTAACCTGAGGTCTAAGTGAAGACGTTGAGAAGCAAGTTATATCTACAGTTTAGGAGCCCAAGGGAGAGTCCTTTGGAAATTATTACTTTATGTGGTAGTTAAATCCAGGGGAGCTTGTGGAAGAGGAAGTAGAGTCAGGAAAGAGGCCAGGGGGACACCATCACATAAGGCACTGTTTCTCTAAGTGCGGTCCACCAGTCTCCAGTGCCAGAATCGCTGGGGACGCCCATGAAAATGCCGATTCTTGAGCCTCTGCTTCACAGCAGGAATAGATGACAAATGAGACCGTGGGGTAGCAGTCAGGGAGGTGGTTAGAACGCCCGGAATGTGTAGCATGGAAGCAATAAGAAAATGGTTGTTTCCAGAGGGCAGGGCAGTCACATTTCAGTGCTGCTGAGAGATCACCCAACCTGAAGACTGAAGTGTGTCTGTCAGATTGACAGTCATCATCAACGGGGTTGGCATGGTCGGTTTCAGAGGAGTGGTACAAACACAAGGCAGGCTGGTTGGTCTGTGAAGTGTGTTCAAGGCAAAGCAAACAGTGCATCTGGACAAAGGATCGGAGAAGCTTGGCTGCAAGTTCTAAGGGGAGGATCAGCAGTTGAAGGAGATGTGACAAATATCAGGGTTTGGGCTTGTTTTTAAGATCAGAGACACTTAAGTCATGATGGGAAGGAGCTGATAAAGAACTAGGTGTTGAAGTTGATTGGCCGATCAAAGTCCTTTAGAAGGACAAGGTCCCCCACACAGGGAGCTTAGCTTCACATAGTAGAAAAAGAGATGTTTGCATCTTATAGCAAGATCGTTTGGTGCTTACCCATACTCCTCTAGAATACACCCAAAGCCAAGAAGCACCCGAGGTCTTCACCCAAAGGCAACACAGGCTACCTCTGGACAGTTCTGACTGAGCCCAAATCCCCACCTGAATGTTCCCTCCCTTGCTCCTAATTTAACTCTTGGGAATTTAGAATAGATATAATCCCTCTTCCACATTATGGAACTTCAAATATCATGCTTCCCTGTGTCTTCTCTTTAATGTGTTAAATTCCTTTACCATCAACTTTTCTGTGCCTCTCACTGGGCCTCTTGACTCATGGTGCCCAGAACTCAATGCCGCACTACACTTCACAGGCACCTCCACCATGGAACCAATAATCCCTTTCCACTAATTTTAGAGGTGTGTTGTTTCTGCTTCTACATGTGAACTCTGAGTGCCTGTTTGCTATTTGGCCACTATAAAATAACAGAAAAAAAGGGAGAAAAATGTGGCTTCTGCTCTAGGAGTTGAATGGTATTATGGGATCTCAGTGACTCTGGGTTCACTAAGAATAAATCTTTCCAGGCTAGTTTACCTAATTCTCCACCCCCCTCTCCCCCGCCCACCAATTCATGAAAATATGCCCGTTAGAAAGATCTCTTATTATACAAAGAACATTTAAAAAAAAAACATTCAACTACCATATAAACCAGTATTGAGTGTCATCAGGCCAAGTGATGGGTTTGTGTAAAATTCTGAAAGTAAATGGTATTAGCATATACTATGTATTAGGATCTGATAGCGAAACATCGCTGATAGAAAAGCTGATTCCTAACTCTGTGTTTTCAAAGATACCAGGGTATATGATACCAGAGAAATTTTAACAGTCCATTTCTCGAGTATTTGGCATATTTCTAGGTGTTAATCCTAGAAGAAATGGTAAACTAATTTGGCCAAGCATAAGGATAATTAGCTTGGTTGAAATCTGACTACCTAACAGATGGCCAAGGGTGGGAAAATCAGGGGACTAGGAAGGGGACAAGTATCAGGGAGGTTGACCACATAGTTTATTCCTCTACCTCTGAGTCTGGAAGAAACCATTTAAGAAAAGTTATTATCTCCTTCTTCTGTGAAATCCCTGATACCCTTCCCAGACTGTGAGCTTGTGGCCCCAGCTCAAGTCAGGAGCTGGCACCCAGTGGTAAAGGGATTTGCTGTAGGAACCATTTCTCTTGTTGTAGGCTTTCCCTTATTTCTGCCAGTCACTCCTCTTAGGATGACAGCATCCTGATTTTCTTTGGCGAACCATCTGTTCTCCACATTTTCCAGAAGCTGCCATGACCGAGCCCTGACCATCCAAACATTACATGTCCTGGCTGCTGTGATTACTTCAGGGACTGGCACATGGCCCTTTGAGCCAATGAAACTGAACTCCTGACTTGGGACAGGATTATAGGGAAGGGAAAGTGCCTCCTTTCTGTTGGCATTACTCAGGGAAGGGCACGTGAGCCATGTGGCCCCGGAAAGGAGCTGTCGGTGAGCTGAGCAGAGCAGGAAGGAGGAGAGACCAAGTCCCCATGGCATCATTGTCCACAACCCCTTATCACTCCTGGACTTCACAGCTACAGGAGTAAAACTGGTTTTAGTTTAATTTGTATCATCTGTCCCGGAAAGCGTCTTGACTGTATAGCCTGCTTTGTGTTCTTGCTTCTGTGCCTGACCTTTTGTCTCACTCATTTCCCCGAATCCCATTGGCCCTGTACTTGATGGTGGCTGCTCTTCTGAAGTTAGCATTGGCTACGCCCCAAGGCTACAACGTGTACTTACCCTTGGGCTACAGCTAATTCTGGCTGCTCTGGGTAACAACCAACACAATTCAAGCTTGGCTGCTGTTTCTGCTGTGTTGCCAGGGAACCACAGGCAGACAGGGAAAGTTCACAGCCTCCTTGAGTAAAGTATTCTCAGGTCTCTCAGAACCAACAGAAATTCTTCCCAATTTTTAAACTAAGTTAGTCCTGGAAAGATACACTTCAACATTAGTTAAAGGCCTTTAGACTAAATGGAGCAGGACGGTCACTTCTTCAAAGTCAAGAGCCTCCCATAATTCCTGCCTCTGCTTCTTCCTTCCCAGACCCTGTCTCCTGGTCTCGTTCAGCCTACGGGAAGGAATCACGGCTGCCCTGGGCCAGGCAAGTGTCAAGAAGTTGTTTTGTCTGCATGCCCTCCTCCTGCTGGGGAATGGGCTCCCCAACAACCACCAAGTCAAGCTGAGGCTCTGCTGCCTGGTTAAGGTCCTTTACCACGGGCTCCCTTCTAAGTTTTCATCTGTTTTTCGTTGGGGACTCTCTGCTTTATTTTCCCTCCCTTTGCTCCCACTGGCCTGTGCACCACGATGCCTTTGCAATGGCTGTCCATAGCCACGTTTCACCCCGAATCTTCAACACCCAGGTGGGACTCTAAGACTTCCATTCATCACAGCTCTTGGAACAATCAACCCGATCCGTCACTTATGAAGATCTACTGTGTGTGGTAGCAGCTGTGGTTTAGTGGTAAAAAAGATGAAGGATACCCAACTGAAAGTTTACTTCACAGTGTAAGTGGTAAGTTATATAATAAAGGCATATGCAAAATGTAAAATGTGGAGAGGGGTGAGGGAATAAGTCCCTCAGCTTGGGACAGTGGACAGGCACAGTGTGCTGGTGGAACTGGGGCTCTGGAAGGGGGGTGCCTCTGCCCTTCCAAATACAGAGAAACTCAGACGGAGGGCACGTGACAAAGGGCCTGAAGCCAGGTGGCTTTGAGTGCAGCTTGGCTGGGGGATTCATGGGCAATGCTCACAGCCCACTGCAGCATCCTGTGCCTTCCTGAGGCTGCTCCTTCACATTGTTATGAACCAGTTACTTTTTTATTTCATTGCTAAATAATTTTTGGTCACTGCCTTATAAACTCTCCTGGGAAGAGAGTTGCTATATACCTCTTAGCCCTGGCACAGCAACAATGACTATAAAATAGATGCTTACTAAATACTTATTCGTTGATTTTCTTTTTAATTTACTTTTTTTAAGTTTATTTAAAATTATTAAATTTTAAATAATTAAAATAATTATTAAAATTATAATAAAATATTATTTATTTGAGAGAGAAAGAGAGCAAGTGGGGGAGGGTCAGAGAGAGAGAGAGAGAGAGAATCCCAAGCAAGCTCTGTACTGTCAGCACAGAACCCGACAAGAGGCTTGAACTCACAAACTGTGAGATCATGATCTGAACAGAAATCAAGAGTCAGATGCTTAACTGACTGAGCCTCCCAGGTGCCCCTTTAATTTACTTTTTAAATAAGTTTAGGGAGAAGGTCAAATTTATGGCATATATTTGCAAAAAATCCGATCTCTGAGGAGATAGAAAATTGATTGAAAGGAAGTAAAACTTTTTTCTCAAGTGTCAGTCCTAAGGAATAACAAACAAAAATGGTTTTTAAGCGTAGGGATGGCACTGCACCAGCTGCCTCCCTTCTACCTGTACCTCTCACTCTACCACGCACTTGAGAACTGGGTAACCACTCTGGTTTCTTTCCATTTCCTCATAATGAAGTTGGGACTTACATGAGCCTCAAAAAAAGAATCCTAAAATCCTAGTGGTGAGAAAGACCTCCCTAATTTTAAGGATTAGAAAAAGAGGCCCAGAAAGGAGAATCAGTGGCTTCAGACGATAGGGTTGGATGCCTGGGCTGGAAACCCCTGCCTTGGGAAAGTTTGTGGAAACTCTTTTTTTGCGGGAGCCAGTGGGCTAAAATGGCCAGAGAAAGCCGTATGGTACTGGTAGTATCAAGTGTACATGGAATGTGAATTCATGGCCTGTAGATTGAGAATTGCCCAGAATGGAGTTTTTATCCGTTTGTGTGAGGCAAGTATCCCAGTGGGTATCACTTGGTGATGTGATTATAGCCCTCAAGGGCATGTGCCACTTGGGACTCAGGTCGAGCGGGAGCTAATGTTCCATATGCAACTTATAAAGTGATACTTTGTCCTAAAACCTCTTTTTCCAATCCAAAGAATAGGTTGACTTGAGGCACTTTCTTGAACCAGGTAAGAGAAAGCAAGTGTAAAGATGGCTTGAACTTACAGTATATGTCTCTTCTCTCAGTTAAGTATCTTTGCTTTAAAGGAAGCTGAATATAATTATTGATAATTAAAGAATTAATACTCTTTTTCAGACTTTTAAAAGATGTGATTCCTTGTGAACTCGATAGTCCTATGCCAGTAATGATTGCAGAAGAGCTTGAAAGTGTTTCCAATTACTAGGTCTGTGTACTTCTGAGAATAGGCTTAATTTGAAGTTAGGGTAGATTCACAAAAAGCAATTCGCTGACCTCTTAGCTGGTAATTTCAACCCTTAAATTAACCAAGGGTCAATTATAGATGAATGGATAAAGAAGATATACATATACAAAATGGAATATTACTCAGCCGCAGAAAAGAATGAGATCTTGCCATTTGTAATAACAAGGATGGACCTGGAAGGTATTATGCTAAGTGAAATAAATCAGAGAAAGATAAATACCATTTGATTTCACTTACATGTGGAATTTAAAAAACAAAACAAATGAATAAACAAATAAGCAGGCTCTTTTTTTAAAATTTTTAATTTTATTCGAGTGAAAGCGGAGGAGAGGGGCAAAGGGAGAGACAGAGAATCTTAAGCGGGTTCATGCTCAGCACAGAGCCCAATGAGGGGCTCAATCCCATGACGCTGGGATCACGACCTAGGCCAAAATCAGGAGTTGGACACTCAACTGACTGAGCCACTCAGGTACCCTAAACAAACAGACTCTTGAACACAGAGAACAAACTGGTGGTTGTCAGAGGGGAGGTGGGAAGAATGGGGAATGAGCAAAGTAGGTAAAGGGGATAAAGAGGTACAGACTTCCAGGTATAAAACAACTACGTCACTGAGACGAAAAGTACAGCATAGGGAATAGAGTCAGTACTACTTTAGTAAGGGTGTATGGTGACAGATGGTGACCATATTTATCATGCTGAGCCCTGGGTAATGTACAGAATTGTTGAATCAAGATGCTGTACATCTGAAATCAATATAACATTGTACATTGACTATAGTTTAATGATTTCTTTTAAAAAGTGTGACTCTTTAAAAAAAAAACAAACAAGGAGGTACATTTTTTGTAAAACATACTTCCCATAGAGAGTTTCATGTCCATGTAGACAAAGGCCCAGATTTAACAGTATAGGGTCTCCAGATGTTGCACTGGGCATTTGCTCTTTGAAAGTGAGGATTGTGGGGGCGCCTGGGTGGCTTAGTCAGTTAAGTGTCTGACTTTGGCTCAGGTCATGATTTTGCGGTTTGTGAGTTCAAGCCCCCTTCGGGCTCTGTGCTGGCAGCTCGGAGCCTGGAGCCTACTTTGGATTCTGTGTCTCCCTCTCTCTGCTCCTCCCCCGCTCACACTCTGTCTCTGTCTCTGTCTCTCAAAAATAAATAAACGTTAAAAAAATGTTAGAAAGTGAGGAGTGTGAAGTCATTGTGGATGAAGGGCAGACTGCATTCTCCAGATCACAAGCCTGACTTTTCTGAGGTGACTTTCTTGTCCACGTGTATAGCGGTATGGATGGAACGATAGTTAGGAGGGAACTGGGAAAGCTGGGCATAGGGTCTGCTGGCTGTAAAAGTAAGGAAGAGAGGACTAGTTAAATCCAGCTGTTAACGAAGGGAGGTGTGCAGCTCGTGGTGTGCAGGCCTGTGCTGTTCCTCGAGCTCTGAGCTGGGTCGGGCTATTGCTATTGGAACAGCTGTGCCGGGCCATCAGCTTCCAGGGAGACAAGCAAGCTGCATGAGTCCTGGACACTGTGTACGGGCCCTCTGCCCATCCCTAACATATCTGTCTTTTGAGCAGATGAGGACATGAAGGTCCCCGGATTTTTATATCCTATTCTTTATTTAACCCTCAGAACAGTAATAGAGATCAATGGGTTTAAACCTTAGAAAAAATTTCATGGTCCATGCTTCTTTTTCTTTTCTATTCTTTTTTAAGTTTATTTATTTATTTTGAGAGAGAGAGAGAAAGAGAGTGCATGTAATAGGGACAAATCTGTTATAAGATGGCCAACGGGACTGATGGGGGATTCCAGTCCCTGCCCGAAGACTCCCTGTGTTTTTCTTCCCACCCCGCTTGCTGTGCTCAAACAGACTATAAACTGTCCCCTCTGCTTTTAGGCTCAGGACTCAGACCTCTGGAGAGCAATCTCCTCTGAGCACCCTCCCCTCCCCCCGCAACCCCGTGTGAAATAAACCTCCTGCCTCCCAGTATCTCCGAGTGCCGCTGGTTCTTCTGCTGTGATCCTGACCAGTTTCTGAAACACACGGAGCAGGGCAGAGAGAAAGAAAGAGAGAGAGAATCCCAAGCATGCTCCACACTCAACACAGAGCCAGATGCAGGGCTCGATCTCACAAACCATGAGATCATGACCTGAACCGATATCAAGAGTCAGATGCCTAACTGACTGAACCACCCAGCCCCCCCTCATGGTCCATGCTTATTTTTGAAGTCATTCTGCCAGGCATCTGATATTCTTGCTGGCTAACCCCATTGGGAAACCTGCCAATTGCTCTGGAGGGACCCTGAAAGAGCTGTCCTCTGAGCTCTAAGGTGCCTGTTTACTGGCCCTCATGAGAGGTTCTCACGGATTGTGCTCAACACATCTAATACTGGCTGCTTGGAAGCTGGGAAGGCCCCAGGAGGCAGGACTCCCTCTGAGGTAAGCACATGGCTCCTGGTGGTTTGGGGTTACCGTTGTCTGAGACTGACACTGGAAAATAAAACCTTTGTCTCTGATCCCACATCAAGAGTGAAAATATCTCCCAGAAGTCTTCAAAGAGGTAATTTTTCCCATGAAAACACACATTATCGTTACAAAATTGGTGAGGGAGCATGGGGGGGCTGAGGACAAAGTGCAAGCTAGCACCCCCCCCCCCCAGGTGGGGTATGTGTGACATTCCTCAGGCACTCCTGGCTGCCTGAGGACAAAGGAAAAGAAAGAAAATAAACAATT
This sequence comes from Leopardus geoffroyi, assembly GCF_018350155.1. Taxonomy (NCBI): domain Eukaryota; kingdom Metazoa; phylum Chordata; class Mammalia; order Carnivora; family Felidae; genus Leopardus; species Leopardus geoffroyi. The sequence continues at coordinate 169,581,610 of NC_059331.1, forward strand.
AACTGATAAGAGATCACAGTTATGCAGGACAGGAGTCTCCATCAGTTTGCAAATATCTTAGTATATTACAAGAAAAAGGCAATCTTATCAATAGCCTAATCTCCAGAAACCTATAGACTCCATTTCTTGTACTCCAACATCACCCTCCAGAGTGATGTGGGGAACAAAGGCAAGGAGGAAATGGCAGGTAGGATTACATTTCCTTATAACCTGCAGCCCATTGACAAATACTTGAGGCAAATGCAGAGTACAACATTTCTCCAGGAACCCCCTACCATCGTAATCTTAATGGTTTCTTGGAGGAAAAACAACCTTAGCTTGACAATAGCCAGGCCTCAGGTATCTTAGGAGTCCTCTTCAGCACATCCAAATCCCTCTGGAAGCCTCCTTTTTCCCTTACCTCCCCAACTCCACAGTATAAAAACAGTCACTCTTCACAACCCCAGGGCAGCTCTTCCTGTCCCCATGCTTTAATAAAATCACCTTTTTGCACCAAAGATGTCTTCAAGAATTCTTTCTTGGCCATTGGCTCCAGATCCCACGGACCCGCCGTCACCCAAAACCTCATCAAAATCATCTGGTAATTACAGAAATTTTGTGTTCTGTATTTCAAATCTTTTCTTCCTCTTCTTGTAGTACCTCCATAGCCTTGACAAAATTGACCACCACTTCCACAACAGCAAAGGCTGTTGACTTGTTCAAGCCACATGAAGGCATGTGGCTTCTATGAGTTTCTGCTAGTGCATGAATGCCGGTGCCCTGAAATGGCTTTTTAATAAAGGGAGTTTATACCCTGTTGCCTGCATTTTATATTCTAGAAAATTGCGTTTTACACTACTTTCTCCCTTAAATTCTTTTTTTTTTTAATTTTTTTTTTCAACGTTTTATTTATTTTTGGGACAGAGAGAGACAGAGCATGAACAGGGGAGGGGCAGAGAGAGAGGGAGACACAGAATGGGAAACAGGCTCCAGGCTCTGAGCCATCAGCCCAGAGCCCGACGCGGGGCTCGAACTCACGGACCGCGAGATCGTGACCTGGCTGAAGTCGGACGCTTAACCGACTGCGCCACCCAGGCACCCCTCTCCCTTAAATTCTAATGCCAGAGAATCTTAAGGTAATCTTAAGGTAAAAGGAAATCACCATAAAATATTCAAGATGACAAGGAGATTCATGTGCGTCATTTCTATGCAACTGTATGCTCTCTGAAATACCAACTCCTGCTAGGTCACAATTGCTCATGTGATACTTCTTATTGTGTCCCATAGTTAACTGTATTTAGTTTTTATGCTTTTCCAAAAACCAATTCTTTGTTTTGTAAATAAACATGTAGCTAGGAAGCTATTGCAGAAGATGACATCTCAAACAAAGTTATTTAAAAATATCTTGCCAGGAAGTTTTTGCCCTAGAAAATCTTAGGAGCCAATTGCAGACACAGAACGGGTGGTTTCTCAAATTTCAGTTTGTTCTCTTTTGGTTTACATTTTGGAATTTACTCATACTGATGAAGTTTTGGGGTGATGGGGGTTCGTGGGGTCCGGAGCTCCATAACCAAACAAGAATTCTTGAAGATGTCTTTAACAGGACCTGTGGGCAGGAAGAGCTGCCCTGGGATTGTGAAGAATGGCTCCTTCTGTACTATGAAGCTGGGGGTGGGGGGAGTAAAGTCAAAAGGGAGGCTTCCAGAGGGACTTTGATATGCTAAAGAGGACTCCTAAGTCACCTGAGGCCTGGCTATTGTCAAACTAAGGTTGTTTTTCTTCTAGTAAGCCATTAAGATTAGGATGGTAGGGGGTTCCTGGAGAACGGTTTAACTCTGCCAGCCTCAAATATTTGTCAGTCTTACCTGTCATTTCCTTCTTGCCTTTGTTCCCCACATCACTTTGGAGGGTGATGTTGGGGTCCAGGAAATGGAGTCCACAGGTTTCTGGAGATTAGGCTATTGATAAGATTGTCTTTTTCTTGTAATATACTAAGATATTTGCAAACTGATGGAGACTCCTGTCCTGCATAACTGTGATCTCTTATCAGTTAACCGTTTATTTTCTTTCCTTTCCTTTGTCTTCGGGCAGCCAGGAGTGCCTGAGGAATGTCACACTTGTCCCAACTGGGGGGAGGGAGGGTGTGCTAGCTTGCACTTTGTCCTCAGTCCGCCCCATGATCTCTCATCAATACCACCTAAATATAATGAGGCTGAATCAATCTGGCAGTACAGAAGATGTGCCTCACTAAGTGAGTTCTCTAAGTGCTTCACTAAGGCAGTTCTATTATCAAACTGAAAGCTCACAAACACCAAGCTCTCAGATACTCAGATTTATCCAACTAGAGTTTAGATGCAAAATATTTAAATAAAAATTCACACTTTCAAAGAACCTACCAAATGAGTGCAGGAAACATTTGAAAGTTGACTAACAGGATGAAAGCTTCCTAGATAAATGACCTTGTGTTTTGATAAGTCCGAAGCATCATTTAAATAAAGAAGCTATCATTTGGGGGGTTGCTCATAGAATGCCGGCTTCTGCGTGGATGACAGAGACAAAAGTTGGATGTATTGCAGAGGATTACATTTCCATTATCAAAAGATGCTGTTCTGGTTATCAATATATTGCCTCTCTGATTGAAATTCATCTTTCTTGGCCTTGCTTTGTGATATGAAAACTGTACATAGAGATCTCTTTTGCCAGCTGGCAATGTTAGGGTTTGTGAATACCAAGTGGAAGGTGTGGTTCTGCCGTCTGCCAGTGGGTGGACATGGGGTGGTGTGGCAGGACTCACCTTAGGGTGCTGCATTCCGTCAGCCCCACCTTCCAACAAGGTCTTCCCAGCCCTGGCGCATTGTGGCAGCCACACCCTCTCCCAAGAGACCTGAGTCTGGGCTTGAGGTAGATGTGCTCATCTAAATTGAGAGTTTCTTTGTTTTTCATTCTTCAGGCCTTCTACATTTCCTGCTTCTCTACCAATTTATTAGTCCCTAACTACTGCACATTTTAGTTGTTAACCACCTATTACTAGGTAAATATATACATTATTTAAAAATTTCCATTTTCAGATTAAACAGCCTTCCCAGAATAGTGGAGTAAGGACTGGAAAATCTATTCTTCCACAAAAGCAATGAGAAGACTGGCAAAATTGTCAAAATAAACTTTTTCAATAATCTAGAATTTAACCAAAGGCTTGCAACATCCCGAGGAATTTTTATTCAAGAAAAATGGCTGAATCTTGGTAAGATTTTTGTGGCATTTTAACTTTTCCTATGCCAACCCTTCTCCACTACTTCTGCAGTGGCACTGAAAACCAACAGCGCCACAGTCATGGTGGCTGTGATAAGTAGCCATTGGATGGAATAAGATGGGTTTGAAGCTGCCCAAAGTCCCATGCCCAGATAATTGCCACTATTTGACATGTCTGGCAGTTCTCTGGAAACCTCCACTCAAGGGCTTGTCTTTATTTGACCTGACTCAGAGCTTACTCAGTATAAACAATCTTTTCCCTGGGTCATTTATGGAAAAAAAAAAATCAGTGGCAATTGCTTAACACACTAGCTGCCTGAGGCAGCAATTACTTCTGGGTCAAACAAGAAGCTGACTGGAATACCAAAAGGGAAATCTGAGGGATAACACATTCATAGGGCTTTGAAAAGCTCCAAAATATTCCTGAGAATATAAAAAGCCATGCACATGTTGCCCAGGAAAGACCTGAGAGAACCCAAATCTCTCACTTTGTGTCTGCCTTGAAGATCTCCACAAGCAGGGTATAAATGGATGACGCGGAGTTGTAAAGTACCTGCCAGAGCATTAAAGAAACACCAACTCACACACAAAGCCCCACAGCAAAGGCTAGGAGAGTTACTGGTTCAAGACATTTTAGGGAAATGTCTGTTCAATCATTAGCTGGCCACTAAGCTAATGGAGCAGAGACTTCAGTGACCACATGTAATAGAAAATATAGACTTTACAGAATTAATTCAGGAAAGTCACAAAACAAACAGCAATGTAATAATAACAAAGAGACAGAACAACTACTTTGGAGCAGGGCAATGGTCTGATTCCCAGGGCTGCCACATTATATTATTTAAAATGCCCAGTTTTCAATAAAAATTATGAGACATCCAAAACAGGAAAACTTGGCTTGTAACAGAAAAAAAGTAGTCAAGAGACACTTTTTGTAAAAAATCAGAGACATTGGACTTTATAGGCATAGGCGTTAAATCAGGTATTATAAATATGTCCTAGGTACTAATGTTAGATCTGGTTTGATGTCTAAAGAACTAAAGGAAAGTAAAAGAATGACATTTCACCAAAAAGAGAATGTTGATAAGCAGATTAAAGTATAATGTAGTATCAAAGAGAACTTCTGAAATTGAAAAATGGAATGACTAAAATGAGAAAAATTCAGTATCATAGCTAATAGCAGATTGAGCTGTCAGAAGGAAGAAACAGTAAACTCAATTGACGATAAATCAATTGAGATTTTCCAGTCTGAGAAACAAAGAAAAAGAAATACAGAAAAATGGAGTCTCAGATCTGTGAACCCCATCATATGCACCAACATACACATAATGGGAGTCCCAAAGGAGAGGAGAGAAAGAATATTCTTTACCAAATTTGATGAGAAACATAAATGTTTCACTTATCAATGTGATTTTTAAAGTAATCTTGGACAACACTTATGAGTTAGGCAGCTGTTTATTCCCTTAAAAATGTTGCCCTTTTCTTAGCTGCCAGTAAATGTGTATGTGAGAAGGGGATGGAACTTGGGGGTGGTAGTGGAAGGGGGAAGGGAGGGGATCGAAGGAGCAGATGTGAATCATAACAATTCTGAAAGCAAGGGAAAGAGGGGGACGGAGACTTTCTCCCAAATAAATACAACGCACTCTAAAATTTGTCTGCCCCCCAAAAAATATAACACACTCTAAAATTATCTTTTTAAGTGATTGTGTCTCCCACTAAATTGTAAACTCCATTTCTTTTGGTCAGTATTGTATTCTCACAGCCTGGCACAGTTCCTGGGATACAATAACTTCTCAACAAACATGTTTTAAAGAGCGTTTGGACATACATAAGGGCTGCCCAAGCCACAATGCCCAGATGGAAGGGTTTGCTATGACAGAAAAAATGAAGCAGGAAGAGGTCCTTCACAGTTTCTCATGTTCTCTTTCGATTGAGTCTTTCCTAAACAGGTGCAAGACTGGGGCAAATAGCATCATGGAAATCCAATTAAAATAAAAAAGGGGAACCCTCTTGCATTATTGGTGGGCATGCAAACTGGTGCAGACACTCTGGAAAACAGCATGGAGGTTCCTCAAAAAGTTACAAAGAGGACTATCCTATGATCAAGCAATCACATTACTGGCTATTTACCTCCAAAATAGAAAAACACTAAATCAAAGGGATACATGCACCTCTGTTTTGATAGCAGCAGCATTATTTACGATAGCCAAATTATGGAAATAGCCCAAGTGTCCATCCACTGATGAATGGATAAAGAAGATGTGGTATGTACAATAGAATATTACTTGTCGATCAGAAAGAATGAAATCTTGCCATGTGCAACCATGCAGATGGACCTAGAGAGTATTATGCTAAGTGAAATAAGTCAGTCAGAGAAAGACAAATACCATATGACTTCACTCATATGTGGAATTTAATAAAGAAAACAAATAGGCAAAGGGGGAAAAAAGAGAAAGGGGGACAAACCAGAAACAGACTCTTAACTATAGAGAAGAGACTGATGGGTTACTAGAGGGGAGGTGGAGGGGGGGGGTATGGGTTCAATGGGTGATGGGGATTAAGGATGCACCTGTGATGAGCACCAGGTGATGTATGGGATTGTTGAATCACTATATTGTACACCTGAAACTAATGCAACACTGTATGTTGCTATACTGGAATTTAAATAAAAACTAACAAATAAAATAAGCAACGGAATAAGCTTGGTCTGAGGGGATGGGCTAGGAGGTCTGGAAAGGTGCTGTTGGAAGGCAAATGTACAAAGGCCACAGCCTTGGGAAATGAGTGTGGCACCTTCTCTCTCCAGGCTGATGGACTCTTTGAATCACTTCCAGAAGTGTTCCTTACCACATCTTACGACCCTGACTCAGTCCTTCACCTCTGAGGTCACCTCAAGCCACCCAGATTACAGATCAACATGGTGTAATCACACCCACAATCCAAGTCAGAAGGATTGGAAGGAGCTCTTGGTTTAATGCAGGGAACTCAGAAAGCTTTTTCAGTTCAACCAAAACCTTAAAATATTTACTTGACTGCTACTCTGTCTTAGTTAATAAAGTATAATATATCTAAATTTTCGTTTGCTTTTTGAGCAAAAAGTTGTTTTATCCACTGAAGAGAATGCTTACAATGCTTTTAGCATAAGAACATTTGTACAAAGCACATACTTCCACTCAGTGTTTCTCAACTTTTAAAACTATAACCCACTTTGTCAAACACCACTATTTATGAGCTCTCTTAATGTTCTAAATTTCCAAATAAATAGCACAACTGAAACCAAGTCAAAGCAGGAGTCAAAGCACCCTATTTCCTCCCCAAACATTCTCTCTTACTCATTTGGGAAGTCTCTACAGTATACAATTTGACCGGCATACTAAACCTGTAAAGTAAGTTGAAGATACGTTAGCATTTCCATGTTTCAGAGAAAGAGCGGGAAGAAAGAACTTGAACTGACCAAAGACCCACCACCAAGGTGCTACCTGGGAGGACCTAAGTTTATAAATTCCTGGTCCAGACTATTGTGGTTTCTTAAATTTTTTTTTAACATTTATTTATTTTTGAGAGAGTGAGACAGAGCACAAGTGGGGGAAGAGACACAGGATCCAAAGCAGGCTCCAGGCTCCGAACAAGAGTTCAGCACAGAACCTGATGCGGGTCTTGAACCGATGAACCGTAAGATCATGACGTGAACTGAAGTTGGTCACTTAACCGACTGAGCCACCCAGACATCCCAAGACTGCTATGGTTTCTAACTGAAGTTTAATGTCAAGGGATTGAATGATTCCCTCCTACTGAAATTATGAGGTCAATACTGAGACATCTTCTGGAAACATCTCTTTACTTTTAAAATAAAAAATTCCTACATTGCCTTTTTTCTTATATTCTTTATTTCTCACAAACTATTCAGGTTAATGAAAGAACATGAGCATTTACATTTTCTATTGCGCGTAATTAAAAAACACTCTTTTCAAAAGAAAAGAATTAATCCTTTGTGTTCATAGCCAACAGTTAAATCTACGAATACAAGAATAAGTTACCTTAAAGAAATGTTTTTTCCTTTCCCAAAACAATGTTTAAGAATATATAGAAAAATTTATAAACAAAATTGTTTAAGTAGCTCAAGCAGCTGAGACTCATGACGATGACCACATACATGGAAAGCAGTCCAAGATCCCTTAAGAGGTATTGTTTAGGAGTCGAATCCTTGTCCTTATTCCTGAGAAGCAGAAAGGACGGTGAACCCCCAAATTAGAAGGTATCTCGAAAGAATCTACAGCCTCCTGCTAAATAGCAAAGCCATGTTCTCTGACCTCTTGTGGGGATTATGTTCTGTTTCTACTTGGTGTGAATGGACTCTCCTGGGGTTGCTGGAGACACCAGTTCTCACATCACACAACATCCTGTGCGAACATTCCAGAGCCACAGGTGACAAAATGTGAATATATTTGCTGAGGGGAGGGAAAAGGAAGAGGTGGGTAGAAAATGAGGATGGAAATATGTTGATTATTGAAAAAATCATGGAGTTAAAAGTGGAAGAAAATTTTCCAACATCAACTAGGAAAAGTGTCAGAGGAGAGGAAACTTTTCTCTTTCAGCTTTTCTGCCACTGTGTCTAACTGCATAGTCTTCCAAAGAGATCATAGAAGACCCCAGTTCATAGAGACATTAGCATTCCCATGACTTTTCCTTGTTTGCATGAAGGGAGAGTAATGAATACTGTTGAGTAATAATACAAAAGTGCTGGGTAATGTTTTTGGGGCACTTACTATTTGATACATACTATACCAGACACTTTTCCTGCATCACCAATCTCATTTAATTCCTGTAATAATTACAAGACGTAGGCACCATTATCCCTACTTTACAGACAGATAATAAGAAGCATGTCTGGAATTCAGACCCTGGCTTGTCTGACTCCAAAGTTCATTGTTTTCTCTTCACATGTATGCTTCTCCAACTGTTGTGTAGGTGGCCAGGAGCAAGTTAGTGATGCATAGGGCTTAGGCAATGAGAACATGCTCCTGAAGGATTTAGCTGAAAAGGTTTGAAGTTTTGGACACTTAAAAAGTTTTGTCAAACAAATTCACAAAAAGTCTCACCTTTATACATTGCTCAGTCACATTTTATCTGGTATGACCTGGATAATTGAAAATTTTATGTGCAGTGATAATAGAATTGACTAATTTATGATTTTAGTAAATTCAGTGATAGCTGTGCTAAGAACATGCTTCTGGGGTGAGAATGGCTAGTTGCAGGGTAGTCCACTGAAATAAATGAGCATAAACTAAAAGCTTTGGCAAGTTTGGCCAGAATCAAGTGCCTGGATTTTTGAGGCATTCAGTTTGTCCTCTTGCAGAGGAATGTGATTCTATTCTTTTATTCCACATTGGCTTCCCACTAGAATATAACCTCCCTGCAAACATGGATTTTGCCTGCTCTGTTTTCACTAGTCTATCCTCAGAATCATTTCCCAGCATGTAATACACAACACAGATGTTCAATGGAGTAAACGAATTGACATTACACAAAATGTTAACAGTTCAACTTTCTGCCACAACTGTATTCCACCAAATGCTTTGTCTATAAACAAAAGATTAGGCCTAAAGTCACTTTTCTTTGCAAGGAGTTTCCTGATAACAAAAGACTAAAAGTGTTGAAGTGGGAACTTTACCATCCATCTCTATTTACCTTTTATAGTTGAACTTTTAAATTGGCTAAATAGATCAATGTTTGAAGGTAGGAAATTTGAATGTGAGCTTGAAGTTGATGAAAATATACAACATAATGAGATAAGTTCAGAGGAACCCAACAACACAGGGAAAGAAGTTATAAATATAGATGTAGATAGACAGAACATTATCCCTTAGACTCCCCACAATGAATCTGATAGCCCTCAATACCCCAATTACAACTAGTTAATAAGGTAATGAACAGCAATAGTAAATCTAAAACTTGTGTGACAGATTGGCACAGGAAGTTGAGAACATTACCATTTTTAAACATAAGCTATTTGACCAGGGTACTTAAGACCATTTAATTGTGAAAGGATACTTTTTTCAATAAACAGCTTTGGGAAGACTTAATATTCACATGAAAAAAAAAAAAAAAAGAAAGAAAGAAAAAAGAGAAAAGAAGTTGGATCCCTACCTCACACAATATAAAAAATTAACTCAGGATGGATCAAAGACTTAAACACAAAAGCTAAAACTATAAAAATCTTAGAAGAAAACATGAGGGGAAAGATTCATGGCATTGGATTTAACAATGATTTCTTCAATACTAAAGGCACAAGAAACAAAAGAAAAAAATAGACAAATTGGACTTCATCAAAATTAAAACTTTTGTACATCAAAGAACATCAACAGATTAAAAGGACAGCCCATAAAAATAGGAGAAAATATTCACAAAACAATTTTCTAAAAAAGGATTGCTATCCAGAGTACATAAAGAACTCTTATAACCCAACAACAACAAACAAACAAAAAGCTTAAAAAATAGGCAAAAGAGCCAGTACCAGATTGTTTTGATGATTACAGCTTTATAATACAGCTTGGAGTCTGGAATTGTGATGCCTCCAGCTTTGTTTTTCTTTTTCAGGATTGCTTTGACTATTTAGGGTCTTTTCTGGTTCCATACAAATTTTAGGAACAAATTTGTTCTAGCTCTGTGAAGAATGCTGGTGTTAATTTGATAGGGATTACATTGAATATGTAGATTGCTTTGGGTAGTATTAACATTTTAATGGCATTTCATGAGCATGGAATGTTTTTCCATTTTTTTGTGTGTTTTCTTCCATTTTTTTTCATAAGCTGTCTATAGTTTTCAGCATACAAATCTTTTACCTCTTCGGTTAAGTTTATTCCTAGGTATTTTATGGTTCTCTGTGCAATTGTAAACAGGATCCATTTCTTGATTTCTCTTTCTGCTGCTTCATTATTAGTGTATAGAATTGCAACCAATTTCTGTGCATTGATTTTGTATTCTGCAACTTGGCTGAACTCATTTATCAGTTCTAGCTGCAGTTTTTTGTGGAGTCTTTTCGGTTTTCCACATAGAGTATCATGTCATCTGTAAAGAGTGAAAGTTTGGCTTCTTCCTTGCCAATTTGGATGCCTTTTATTTCATTTTGTTGTCTGATTGCTGAGGCTAGGGCTTCCAACACTATGGTGAACAATGGTGGTGAGAGTGGACATCACTGTTGTGTTCCTGACCTTAGAGGGGGAAAGCTCTCAGTTTTTCCCCATTGAGGATGATATTAGCTGTGGGTCCTTCATATACGGTCTTTATGATGTTGAGGTATGTTCCTTCTATCCCTACTTTCTTGAGAGTTTTTATCAAGAAAGGATACTGTATTTTGTCAAATGCTTTTTCTGCATCTATTAACAGGATCATATGGTTCTTACCCTTTCTTTTAGTAATGTTATCTATCACGTTGCTTGATTTGAGGATGTTGAACCACCCCTGCAGCCCAGGAGTAAATCCCACTTGACTGTGGTGAATCATTCTTTCAGTGTGTTATTGGATTCAGTTTGCTAGTATCTTGTTGAAAATTTTTGATTCCATGTTTATCTGGGAGATTGGTCTGTAATTCTCGTTTTTAGTGGGGTTTTGGTCTGGTTTTAGAATCAAGGTAATTCTGGCCACATAGAATGAATTTGGAAGGTTTCCTTCCATTTATATTTTTTGGAACAGCTTCTAAAGAATAGGTATTAACTCTTCTTTAAATGTTTGGCACAATTTCCCTGGGAAACCTCTGTCCCTGGACTCTTGTTTCTTGGGAGATTTTTGATTACTGAATCAATCTCTTTACTTGTTATGTATCTGGTGAAATTTTCTACTTCTTCAGTTTTGGTAGTTTATATGTTTCTAGAAATTTGTGTATTTCTTCCAGATTTCCCAATTTGTTGGCATATAAATGGAACCACAAACGTATGGACAATTAATCTTCGGCAAAGCAGGAAAGAATATCCAATGGAAAAAAGTCTTTTCAACAAATGGAGCCTGGAAAACTGGATAGCGACATGCCAAAGAATGAACATGGACCACTTTCTTACACCACACACAAAAATAAACTCAAAACGGAGGAGACCTAAATGTAAGATAGGGAACAATCAAAATCCTCGAGGAGAAAACAGGCAGCAATCTCTTTGACTCGGTTGCAGCAATATCTTACTAGACATGTCTCTGGAGACAAGAAAAACAAAAGAAAAAATGAACTATTGGGACCTCATGAAGATAAAAAGCTTCTGCACAGCAAAGGAAATAATTAACAAAACTAAAGGCAACCAAGGGGATGGGAGAAGATATTTGCAAATGGGATATCAAATAAAGGTTAGTATCCAAAATCTATAAAGAGCTTATCAAACTCAACACCCCAAAACAAATAATCCAGTGAAGAAATGGGCAAAAGGCATGAACAGACCCTTTTCCAAAGAAGACATCCAGATGGCTAACAGGCACATAAAAGATGCTCAACATCACTCATCATCAGGGAAATACAAATCAAAACCACAATGAGATATGGCCTCACACCTGTCAGAATGGCTAACATTAACAACTCAGGCAACAACAGATGTTAGCAAGGATGCAGAGAAAGGGGAACACTATTGTGCTGCTGGTGGTAATGCAAACTGATAAACTTTTTTGGAAAACAGTGTGGAGGTTCATCAAAAAATTAAAAATAGAGCTACCCTATAATCCAGCATTTGCACTACTATGTATTTGTCCAAAGGATATAAAAATGCTGGTTTGAAAGGCCACATGCACCCCAATGTTTATAGTAGCACTATCGACAATAGCCAAAGCATGGAAAGAGCCCAAATGTCCATTGACTGATGAATGGTTAAAGAAGATGGTTAAAGAAGATATATATATATATATATATATATATATATATATATATATATATATATATAAAATGGAATACTTCTTGGTGATCAAAAAGAATGAAACCTTGCCATTTGCAACAGTGTGGATAGAACTAGAATGTATTATGCTAAGCAAAATAAGTCAGTCAGAGAAAGATAAATATCATGATTTCACTCATATGTGGAATTTAAGAAACAAAACAGATGAGCATAGAGGAAGGGAAGGCAAAATAAGATAAAAACAGAGAGGGAGGCAAACCATAAGAGACTCCTAAATATAGAGAACAAACTGAGGGTTTCTGGTGGGGAGGTGGGTGGGGGGATGGGTTAAATGGGTGATGGGCATTGAGGAAGGCATGTGTTGAGATGAGCACTGGGTGTTGTTATATGTAAGTGATCAATCACTAAATTCTACCCCTGAAATCAATACTATACTATATGTTAACTAACTCTGATTTAAATAAAATAAAAAACAGAAATAGGCATAGAATTCGAGTAAAAATTTCTCCAGAGAAAATAGACAAGTGGCCAAGAAACACAAGAGGAAGATGCTCGATATCACTAGTTCCTGGAGAAATGAAAATCAAAACCACAAGAGATACTTCCTTAAAACCCAGAAAATACAAGTGTTGGCAAGGATATGGGGAAATTCAAACTCTAGAGGGATGTGAAATGGTGTAGGTGCTGTGAGAAGTGGTATGGCAATTCCTCAAAACATTAAATATAGAATTACCGTATGACTCAGCAATTCCACTTCCGCTTGCATAGCTTAAAGAAGTGGAAGCCTGGACTTGAGCAGATATTTGCACACACCTGTTTGTAGCAGCACTATTCACAATAGCCAAAAGGTGGAAGCAACTCATGTGTTCATCAATGGATGAAAGAATAAACATGTAAGATATGCATATGATGGAATATTTTCAGGCTTTAAAAGGAAAGACAATCTGTCACATTGATGGTCACCTCGAAGACATTATGCTAAATGAAATGAGGCAGTCAGAAAAGAATAATTATCGTGTGATCCATCTTACATGTTTCTAGAGGCCTCAAATTCATAAAGACAAAAATGATGGTTTATAAGAGCTGGGGAAGGAAATGCGAGTTTTATAATGGGGACAGATTCTCAGCTGGGGAAAATGAAAAGCATTTGGGAGATGGACAGTAGTGATGGTTGTGCAAAAATGTGAATATATTTAATACAACAGAACATCTACATATGAAAATGGTTAAGATGGTTGGCACAAAAATGGACACATAGATCAATGGAAAAGAATAGAGAACCCAGAAATGGACCCACAAACCTATGGCCAACTAATCTTTTTTTTTTAATATGAAATTTATTGTCAAATTGGTTTCCATACAACACCCAGTGCTCATCCCAAAAGGTGCCCTCCTCAATACCCATCACCCGCCCTCCCCTCCCTCCCACCCCCATCAACCCTCAGTTTGTTCTCAGTTTTTAAGAGTCTCTTATGCTTTGGCTCTCTTCCTTTCTAACCTCTTTTTATTTTTTTTCTTCCCCTCCCCCCATGGACTTCTGTTAAGTTTCTTAGGATCCACATAAGAGTGAAAACATATGGTACCTGTCTTTCTCTGTATGGCTTATTTCACTTAGCATCACACTCTCCGGTTCCATCCACATTGCTACAAAGGGCCATATTTCATTCTTTCTCATTGCCATGTAGTACTCCATTGTGTATATAAACCACAATTTCTTTATCCATTCATCAGCTGATGGACATTTAGGCTCTTTCCATAATTTGGCTATTGTTGAGAGTGCTGCTATAAACATTGGGGTACAAGTGCCCCTAAGCATCAGTACTCCCGTATCCCTTGGGTAAATTCCTAGCAGTGCTACTGCTGGGTCATAGGGTAGGTCTATTTTTAATTTTTCGAGGAACCTCCACACTGTTTTCCAGAGCGGCTGCACCAGTTTGCATTCCCACCAACAGTGCAGGAGGGTTCCCGTTTCTCCACATCCTCACCAGCATCTATAGTCTCCTGATTTGTTCATTTTGGCCAAACTGACTGGTGTGAGGTGATATCTGAGTGTGGTTTTGATTTGTATTTCCCTGATGAGGAGCGACATTGAGCATCTTTTCATGTACCTGTTGGCCATCTGGATGTCTTCTTTAGAGAAGTGTCTATTCATGTTTTCTGCCCATTTCTTCACTGGATTATTTGTTTTTTGGGTGTGGAGTTTGGTGAGCTCTTTATAGATTTTGGACACTAGCCCTTTGTCTGATATGTCATTTGCAAATATCTTTTCCCATTCCGTTGGTTGCCTTTTAGTTTTGTTGGTTGTTTCTTTTGCTGTGCAGAAGTTTTTATCTTCATGAGGTCCCAATAGTTCATTTTTGCTTTTAATTCCCTTGCCTTTGGGGATGTGTCAAGTAAGAAATTGCTGCGGCTGAGGTCAGAGAGGTCTTTTCCTGCTTTCTCCTCTAGTGTTTTGATGGTTTCCTGTCTCACATTCAGGTCCTTCATCCATTTTGAGTTAATTTTTGTGAATGGTGTAAGAAAGTGGTCTAGTTTCATTCTTCTGCATGTTGCCGTCCAGTTCTCCCAGCACCATTTGTTAAAGAGACTGTCTTTTTTCCATTGGATATTCTTTCCTGCTTTGTCAAAAATTAGTTGGCCATACGTTTGTGGGTCTAGTTCTGGGGCTTCTCTTCTATTCCATTGGTCTATGTGTCTGTTTTTGTGCCAATACCATGCTGTCTTGATGACGACAGCTTTGTAGTAGAGGCTAAAGTCTGGGATTGTGATGCCTCCCACTTTGGTCTTCTTTAATATTACTTTGGTTATTCAGGGTCTTTTGTGGTTCCATACAAATTTTAGGATTGCTTGTTCTAGCTTCGAGAAGAATGGTGGTGCAATTTTGGTTGGGATTGCATTGAATATATAGATAGCTTTAGGTAGTATTGACATTTTAACAATATTTATTCTTCCAACCCATGAGCACGGAATATGTTTCCATTTCTTTATATCTTCTTCAATTTCCTTCATAAGCTTTCTATAGTTTTCAGCATACAGATCTTGTACATCTCTGGTTAGATTTATTCCTAGGTATTTTATGCTTCTTGGTGCAATTGTGAATGGGATCAGTTTCTGTATTTGTCTTTCTGTTGCTTCATTATTAGTGTATAAGAATGCAACTGATTTCTGTACATTGATTTTGTATCCTGCAACTTTGCTGAATTCATGTATCAGTTCTAGCAGACTTTTGGTGGAGTCTATCGGATTTTCCATGTATAATATCATGTCATCTGCAAAAAGTGAAAGCTTGACTTCATCTTTGCCAATTTTGATGCCTTTGATTTCCTTTTGTTGTCTGATTGCTGATGCTAGCACTTCCAACACTGTGTTAAACAACAGCAGTGAGAGTGGACATCCTTGTCGTGTTCCTGATCTCAGGGGGAAAGCTCTCAGTTTTTCCCCATTGAGGATGATATTAGCTGTGGGCTTTTCATAAATGGCTTTTATGATGTTTAAGTATGTTCCTTCTACCCTGACTTTCTCGAGGGTTTTTATTAAGAAAGGATGCTGAATTTTGTCAAATGCTTTTTCTGCATCGATTGACAGGATCATATGGTTCTTATCTTTTCTTTTATTAATGTGATGTATCATGTTGATTGATTTGCAAATGTTGAACCAGCCCTGCATCCCAGGAATGAATCCCACTTGATCATGGTGAATAATTCTTTTTATAAGCTGTTGAATTCGATTTGCTAGTATCTTGTTGAGAATTTTTGCATCCATATTCATCAGGGATATTGGCCTGTAGTTCTCTTTTTTTACTGGGTCTCTGTCTGGTTTAGGAATCAAAGTAATACTGGCTTCATAGAATGAGTCTGGAAGTTTTCCTTCCCTTTCTATTTTTTGGAATAGCTTGAGAAGGATAGGTATTATCTCTGCTTTAAATGTCTGGTAGAATTCCCCAGGGAAACCATCTGGTCCTGGACTCTTATTTGTTGGGAGATTTTTGAAAACTGATTCAATTTCTTCGCTGGTTATGGGTCTGTTCAAGCTTTCTATTTCCTCCTGTCTGAGTTTTGGAAGTGTGTGGGTGTTTAGGAATTTGTCCATTTCTTCCAGGTTGTCCAGTTTGTTGACATATAATTTTTCATAGTATTCCCTGATAATTTCTTGTATTTCTGAGGGATTGGTTGTAATAATTCCATTTTCATTCATGATTTTTATCTATTTGGGTCATCTCCCTTTTCTTTTTGAGAAGCATGGCTAGAGGTTTATCAGTTTTGTTTATTTTTTCAAAAAACCAACTCTTGGTTTCATTGATCTGCTCTACAGTTTTTTCAGATTCTATATTGTGTATTTCTGCTCTGATCTTTATTGTTTCTCTTCTTCTGCTGGGTTTGGGGTGTCTTTGCTGCTCTGCTTCTATTTCCTTTAGGTGTGCTGTTAGATTTTGTATTTGGGATTTTTCTTGTTTCTTGAGATAGGCCTGGATTGCAATGTATTTTCCTCTCAGGACTGCCTTTGCTGCACCCCAAAGCATTTGGATTGTTGTATTTTCATTTTCGTTTGTTTCCATATATTTTTTAATTTCTTCTCTAATTTCCTAGTTGACCCATTCGTTCTTTAGTACAGTGTTCTTTAACCTCCATGCTTTTGGAGGTTTCCAGACTTTTTCCTGTGGTTGATTTCAAGCTTCATAGCATTGTGGTCTGAAAGTATGCATGGTATGATCTCAATTCTTGTATACTTATGAAGGGCTGATTTGTGACCCAGTATGTGACCTATCTTGGAGAATGTTCCATGTGCACTTGAGAAGAAAGTATATTCTGTTGCTTTGGGATGCAGAGTTCTAAATATATCTGTCAAGTCCGTCTGATCCAATGTATTATTCAGGGCCCTTGTTTCTTTATTGACCGTGTGTCTAGATGATCTATCCATTTCTGTAAGTGGAATGTTAAAGTCCCCTGCAATTACCACATTCTTATCAATAAGGTTGCTTATGTTTGTGAGTAATTGTTTTATATATTTGGGGCTCCCATATTCGGCGCATAGACATTTATAATTGTTAGCTCTTCTTGATGGATAGACCCTGTAATTATTATATAATGTCCTTCTTCGTCTCTTGTTACAGCCTTTAATTTAAAGTCTAGTTTGTCTGATATAAGTATGGCTACTCCAGCTTTCTTTTGACTTCCAGTAGCATGATAAATAGTTCTCCATCCCCTTACTTTCAATCTGAAGGTGTCCTCAGGTCTAAGATGAGTCTCTTGTAGACAGCAAATAGATGGGTCTTGTTTTTTTATCCACTCTGATACCCTATGTCTTTTGCTTGGCACATTTAGTCCACTTACATTCAGTGTTATTATAGAAAGATATGGGTTTAGAGTCACTGTGATGTCTGTAGGTTTCATGCTTATAGCGATGTCTCTGGTACTTTGTCTCACATGATCCCCCTTAGGATCTCTTGTAGGGTTGGTTTAGTGGTGATGAATTCCTTCAGTTTTTGTTTATTTGGGAAGACCTTTATTTCTCCTTCTATTCTAAATTACAGACTTGTTGGATAAAGGATTCTCGGCTGCATATTTTTTCTGTTCAACACATTGAAGATTTCCTGCCATTCCTTTCTGGCCTGCCAAGTTTCAGTAGAGAGATCAGTCACGAGTCTTATAGGTCTCCCTTTATATGTTAGAGCACGTTTATCCCTAGCTGCTTTCAGAATTTTCTCTTTATCCTTGTATATTGCCAGTTTCACTATGATATGTTGTGCAAAAGATCGATTCAAATTACGTCTGAAGGGAGTTCTCTGTGCCTCTTGGATTTCAATGCCTTTTTCCTTCCCCAGATCAGGGAAGTTCTCAGCTATTATTTCTTCAAGTATACCTTCAGCACCTTTCCCTTTCTCTTCCTCCTCTGGAATACCAATTATGTGTAGATTATTTCTCTTTAGTGCATCACTTAGTTCTCTAATTTTCCCCTCATACTCCTGGATTTTTTTATCTCTCTTTTTCTCAGCTTCTTCTTTTTCCATAATTTTATCTTCTAGTTCACCTATTCTCTCCTTTGCCTCTTCAATCCGAGCTGTGGTCATCTCCATTTTATTTTGCATCTCATTAATAGCATTTTTTAGCTCCTTCTGGCTGTTCCTGAGTCCCTTGATCTCTGTAGCAATAGATTCTCTGCTGTCCTTTATACTGTTTTCAAGCCCAGTGGTTAATTTTATGACTATTATTCTAAATTCACTTTCTGTTACATTGTTTAAATCGTTTTTGATCAGTTCGTTAGCTGTCGTTATTTCCTGGAGGTTTTTTTTAGGGGAATTCTTCCGTTTTATCATTTTGGATAGTCCCTGGAGTGGTGCGGAACTGCGGGGCACTTCCTCTGTACTGTCTTGAATAACTTGCATTGGTGGGCGGGGCTACAGTCAGACCTGATGTCTGCCCCCAGCCCACTGCTGGGGTCACAGTCAGACTGGTGTGTACCTTCTCTTCCCCTCTTCCACTGGTGGGATTCACTGTGGGGTGGTTTGGCCTGTCTGGGCTACTTGCACATTGCCAGGCTTGTGGTGCTGGGGATCTGGCGTATTAGCTGGGGTGGATCGGCAAGGTGCACAGGGGCGGGAGGGGCAGGCTCAGCTCGCTTATCCTTTGGTGATCCACTTCGAGAGGGGCCCTGCGGCAGCGGGAGGGAATCAGACCCGCCAGAGGGATGGATCCGCAGAAGCACAGTGTTCGGTGTTTGCGTGGTGCAAGCAAGCTCCCTGGCAGGAACTGGTTCCCTTTGGGATTTTGGCTGGGGGATGGGCAAGGGAGATGGCGCTGGTGAGCGCCTTTGTTCCCCTCCAAGCTGCGCTCTGTTGTCCGGGGCTCAACAACTCTCCCTCCCGTTGTCCTCCGGCCCTCCCGCTCTCTGAGCAGAGCTGTTAACGTATAACCTTCCAGATGTTAGGTCCCGCTTGCTGTCCGAACACACTCCGTCTGGCCCCTCCCCTTTTGCAAGCCAGACTCGGGGGCTCTGCTTTGCCGGCGGCTGCCCCTCTGCCCCGGCTCCCTCCCGCCAGTCCGTGTAGCGCGCACTGCCTCTCCGCCCTTCCTACTCTCTTCCGTGGACCTCTTGTCTATACTTGGCTCCAGAGAATCAGTTCTGCTAGTCTTCTGGCAATTTTCTGGGTTATTTAGGCAGGTGTGGGTGGAATCTAAGTGATCCACAGGACGGGGTGAGCTCAGTGTCCTCCTACCCAGCCATCTTCTCAGAAGCCCCAAGAGACTCTGAAATATGGAGAACAGACAGAGTTACTGAAGGGGTTGTGGGAAGGGGGATGGGCTAAATGGGTAAGGGCCATTAAGGAATCTACTCCTGAAATCACTGGTGCACTGTATGCTAACTAATTTAGATGTAAATTTAAAAAAATAAATTAAAAAAATAAAATGGTTAAGATGCTGAATTTTGTGTTATGTATATTTTACCCCCTCCACACACAAAGGATAAAACATGAGATCCTATAAGCCATATCAGGTGAGGTTAAGGGTGAGAGTATGAAGCTGAACAATTCTCCTCAGAAGACAAACTGTGGTTTATTAAGAAAATATTCATAGGACTTTTGGTAAAACCAGGTGAGGCTGAGACACAGTGTAAGAGAGAGAGAGAGAGAGAGAGAGAGAGGTCATGATACAGAGTTACACTGCTCCATACAAGTGAGACAAACATGCTGTCTCCAGACGGAAACTTACCCTTATGTAAACTGGTTTTTGGTTTTTGGCTGCCTTCCTTGACTTGTACCCTTGGAAATAGGTCAGATTGGGGCCCAAAGATTTAAGAAAGAGGGGGGAGGAGCAGTCTCCAGAGAAGCGGGTGTTTCCAGGACCTGGAGAACCCAGTTCTTGCTGTTAGTGTTGCCTGGGAATGAAGGCAAGTAGGGTATGTCTTCATGACAAAAGGGAGGCAGTGGGGAGAAGGCCACGAGCTAGCAGGGCTGGGCTGAGCCTTTCAGGGAGGGTCATGGCTAAGTATTGGCTTAGGGCAGACAGTAGATCAATAGGACAGAGTAGGAAGTCCAGAAATAGATACACACATATATGGTCAATGTGTTTTCAAAAAACCATGAGAAAATTTTAACAAAGAATGTCTTTTCAGTAAGTAGTGCTGGAACAATGGAATAGCCGCATGGAAAAAGAGCCTGAACCTCGATCTTACCTCACTCTATGCACAAAAACGTAACACAAGATGGATTTTATATCTAAACATAAAATCTTAAACTCTAAACCTTCTGGAAGAAAACATAGGGAGAGCTTTCTGAACTTGAGATATGCAAACATTTCCCTAAACACAAAACAAAATCAAAACAAAACAAAAATTAAAAAACCCTGACCAACCACAGAAGTAAAATGAACTGAACTTCACGAAAACCAACACTTTGTACTCATAAAAATGCACCTTTAAGAAAATGAAAAAATAAGCTATGAACTGGAAGAAAATATTTTCAATACATATAACTGACAAATACTCCAAAATATACAAGAATCTTCCATGAATCATTAAGAAAAAGACAGTCCAGTGAAAAATGGGGGAAAACTTCACGTGACAACTTGCACATCATCATTAGTTATCAGGGAAAAAGTCCAATGGAAATCATAACGAGATATCATTTCACACCCGCTAGAATAAATAATAACTTAAAAATCAAACATTACCTGCTTGAAGATTAGTGACCGTCTAGAACTTTGAGTCACTTTTGGAGTAAGGGTGGTGGTTTCCTATAAAGTTAAATAGACTTACCCTATGACTTAGAAACTCCACTCCTTGTACTGAGCAAAGAGATATGAAAAGCTATGTCCACAAAAAGACTGGTATAGAATTTTAAACCATTTATTCATAATAGCCCCAAGCTGTAATCAGCTCAAATGTCCATCAACAACAACAATAACCAAAAACTGTGGTATAGTCATACTACAGTAATAATACTCAGCAATGAGAAGAGATGAGCTACCAAGAGAGGAAACCCCCTAGACAACTCTCATGGACACTATACATTTTTACTGTTGTTGCTTATACAGGTGTATACAGCTGTCAAAACTCGTTGACTCTACTCCTATGATCTTCACGTTCTACTGTATATACCTACAAGTCCTAAGAATTCCAATTATCAACTGTTTAAAAGATACACACTTTAAAGTACAAAGGGAAATACAGTTAAATTAAAGAATAAGAAAAGAGGGGCGCCTGGGTGGCGCAGTCGGTTAAGCGTCCGACTTCAGCCAGGTCACGATCTCGCGGTCCGTGAGTTCGAGCCCCGCGTCGGGCTCTGGGCTGATGGCTCAGAGCCTGGAGCCTGTTTCCGGTTCTGTGTCTCCCTCTCTCTCTGCCCCTCCCCCATTCGTGCTCTGTCTCTCTCTGTCCCAAAAATAAATAAACGTTGAGAAAAAAAAAATTAAAAAAAAAAAAAAAAAAAAGAATAAGAAAAGATATACTATGCAAATCTAACAAAAAGTAACCTAGGCTTGGGGTGCCTGGGTGGCTCAGTTGGTTAAGTGTCCAACTTCAGCTCAGGTCATGATCTCACGGTTTGTGAGTTCGAGCCCCGCGTTGTGCTCTGTGCTGACAGCTCAGAGCCTGGAGCTGCTTTGGATTCTGTATCTCCCCCTCTCCCTGCCCCTCCTCTGCTCACATTCTGTGTCTCTCTGTCTCTCAATAATAAATAAACGTTAAAAAATTATAAAAAAAAGAAACCTAGGCTAGCTCCATTAGTATCTGACATAGTAGACTTTGATACAAGGACTGTTTTAAAATATGAAGACATTTTGCATAATGATAAAAGGGTCAATTCACCAATAAGACATAAAAATCTTGCAAATAATAATATAAGTTTAAAATTATTTAAAAAAATGTTACAGAATTCAAAGGACAAGTATGCAAATCTACAACCACACTCTATTAATATATTTGTATAGAAGGGTGAAAAAATTTGAACAACACTATTAATCATTTTAACTTATTTAAATGTAGTGCACATAGCAGCTGCGGAAAACACATTCTTCTCAAGTATGTGGAATGTTCATAAAGATAGAACATATATTGGGCCATAAAACAAGTCTCAATAAATTTAAAAAATTTCCTGACTCAATTTTCTTCTTCTGTGGTTGTCATCTTGACAACCAGAAACATTGCACCTAATTGAGAAGGTCAAAGAGTTTAAACCAATAGTCCTGAAGCAAGCAGAAAATCACAACTGTGTTAAGTCCTGTATGCGTGTGACAAGGTTTACAATGGGGGAGAGAGCTGGTTCAGTGATAGAAGCAGGGAGAAGAGCACAGCACAGCAGAGACAAGCACAGGTGGATCTTGCAGGGTTTTGTTGTTCGTGTTAGGAAGTTCGAATTTTATCTAATACACACAGTGGGCGCAGTAAGATGTTAAGCACAGAAGGGGCATGAACTTTCATTTTAAAAATTGCTCTGGCTACAATATAGAGAAAGGTGATGTAACAAGAACAGATGTGGTAGAACACTTAGTAGGTTCCACAGTTCAGGAACCACATTTTCAAAGGGAGTTGCCTGCCTTCATTCCTCCCCAGGGTGGGAATGGCTGCTGTTCTGGAGGTGACTTGGGCTGGATATTGCAGATGGAACAACAGCTAAAGGAGAATAAGACCAAAGGGGTCAGTGCCCCTAAGGGGCTGTACTGAGCCAAACATCCCCATGGTCTGGGTGGTTTGTGCAGGAGAGATAAACTTCTGTCTATCACTGGAGACTTGGGTCTCAGCACTGCAGCAGCTAGGGACCCCAGAAGATGAGAATAATTTGCAATGAGAGGTATTATAGGAAGAGCACTTATACGCTGATAGAGCGCCTGAACTCTGTTTTGTTTCTCTTTGCTTTGTTTTGAAATCTTGGGACTTTACAAGCGTAGACTGAGTGGAAATGTGAGTGCTAGTGAAGTGATACAACACGCTTTGAAGGGGTGGACGATCAAGCTAATTACTCACGGAAAACTTCTGTTATTATTGCAAAAGTATCAGCAAGAAAGAAAACAAAAATCATAATATAAAGTCATTCACTCTCAAGAGCTGCCTTATGAAACATATAACAAATATCCTGTAAAATCTTACTTTTCTTTTGTTTTCAAAGCGGAAGAATGTATAAGAACACCTGAAGCTAACATGCAGAGTGACAGGAGATTAAAATGCAGAAACCACGAAGTCTTCTTTTATAATACTGAATTTAATTGTAAAGGCTGGAGCTGCCGAGTAATTGGGGAAACATTTATCAAGCTTGCTGCCAAAGCCGTGGTGAAACCGTGATGCAGGACAAACAAAGTACAACTGATAAGGTGTCTCTGTTAAATAACATATTTGCAGGAAAATTATGAGTATGACCAGCAGCAACTTTTCCAAGTAGGACAAAGATAACATAATTTCCTGAAAACTGATGAAGTCATGGGGCGCCTGGGTGGCTCAGTTGGTTAAGCTTCCAACTTCAGCTCGGGTCATGATCTCACAGTTCGTGGGTTCAAGTCCCACATTGGGCTCTGTGCTGACAGCTCAGAGCCTGGAGCTTGCTTCCAATTCTCTCTTTCTCTCTCTCTCTCTCTCTGCCCCTCCCCTGCTTTCACTCTGTCTCCCTTTCTCTCAGAAATAAATAAACATTAAAAAAATTTTAAATTATGAAGTCACTGAACTTATGAACTCAGCTAGTCCTTTGGTGTTTGCTAGCTATGAACTGAATAAAGACTGTGAAGACATTTTGCAACCACAAAATTCTGACAAATTGTACAATTGGAGAAGAGATTTTCAAATATATAGGCAACTTCCTGGCATTAACGATAGATTGGAGTAGAACATAGACTGGAAATGAGGCATTGGGATGAGATCAGATGGGCTAAAGCCCCATTAGCCAGCCCCAAAGCAGACATTCCATGCAGTCAGTCCATCACACTGGAAACAAAATCTACTTGCTGGTATGTTCGACAGAGAGGTTCTTGACACTTTAGAGAGGCACAACATTGTTAATCATGTTAAGTACTTGCTCGGCTTGCTGGAGTATGGCATTGACTACAATCAGACTCTATTTAAGAAGGAATCACTTAGGCTTTTCATATGGAAAAGTCCTCAAATCCATTTGTTATGAGAAAATTACAAAATACTTCTTAACAAAACCTTCCGTCATTGGGATTATCTGTAAGTTTAGGACCAGTAGAGGATCTTACAAATACATTTACTAATAAGAACAACCTAATTTTACCCTTACAAGTAAAATGCCAACTCCCAGTGTTGGTTGGTACTAATACACAGTTGCTCAACTGATAAAACGCTATATCTTCATCTTAAAGTAACTAATGTCAAGGTGGACATCATTTCTTACCAACTGAGGTCCGTGCTCACTGAGGAATTGAGTTTTGTGCGTGCATTTGAAAAAATCTGTTTCTTACTGTATTTGGTGTTGTTTGAAAGTTTAAAGTTAATAGTATTTGGCTTTTTAAATATTTATTTTTAAGGGGCTCCTGGGTGGCTCAGTGGGTTAAGCATCCGACTCTTGATTTCAGCATAGGTCATGGTCTCAGTTCATGAAATCAAGCCCTATGTGGGGCTCCATGCTGACAGCGCAGAGCCTGCTTGGGATTCTTTCTCTTCCTCTCTCTGCCTCTCCCCCACTCGTGCTCTCTCTATCTCTCAAAATAAGTGAAATACACTTATAAATAAATAAATACTTAAAGAATTCACTGTAATAAAAACAAGTGATGCTTCTTTTCCATTGGTATAAGATACTTGGCCTGGTAAAAGTAAAGTACCGTCCAGTCATCAGTGTAAAGGACTGCTATTTCTCATGTATAATCTACCAATTTCTCCATAATTATGCTTGAGAAATATGTTACAATTCCGTAGGTATTCTTTTCTTATTTTTTTTAATGTTTATTTATTTTTGAGACAGAGAGAGACACAGCATTAGCAGGGAAGGGGCAGAGAGAGAGGGAGACACAGAATGTGAAACAGGCTCCAGGCTCTGAGCTTCAGCACACAGCCCGACGCAGGGCTCGAACTCACGAACTGTGAGATCATGACCTGAGCCGAAGTCAGACGCTTAACCGACTGAGCCACCCAGGTGCCCCAAGGTATTCTTTTCTTATTAAAGTCTCCTAATAATCTTGGAAGTGTTTTGATAATTAACCATTAAACAGAATGTCAATAGCCAGTTATTTTTCCATATTTCCAATCACTTTTATTTATCAACATTACCCTTTTAGAAAAATTGGAAGTCAAAGAGTTTAAATTGCTCAAGGTCACACAGCTAGGGAAAATCAGAGCCAATATTTTACTCCAGGTCTTTCTGAGTCCAGAATACATGTGCTTATATGCTATACTGTAGTTTCATTCCTTTTTTTTTTCATTCCTTTAAATAAGTTAGGAAATATGGTAAATCAGATATTCCAAATATCTTTCTGCTACAAAATACCTAGAAATGTGGGGTACATTACCACATATGTCATTTAATGTGAATTGCTGAACTCATAAGGAATAATGAAAACCTCTAGAGGCTAAACATAAGTAGGAAGCAAAATAAAAAAATATTAAGTAAAGTTTTAAACCATTATTGTCCTGAAGTTACTTGTGATTATGAGAATTTTAATAATTCTTAATAGTAATGCTTGAAATAGAAAACAAGCCTTGAGTCCAAAACACATGGTGAATGGGACCCACCTCCTACCAACCCCCAAGGTACTTAAAATAGGTTTCCAGATTGGTGAAGTCCTGGAGTGGCTGGCAGAATAAACACCAGTTCTTTTTACAGGAGAGTATTTTCAATCCAGGCATCTGAATTAGCCAAATATGAATTTTCAGTCAAAAACTGTCAAACATTTGAGGAAACCTGACACCATGAATGAACGACAGAAGAGACAAAATAGACCAGAATTAAATGCCTGTAATTTAAGATACTAGAATGATCAATTTCAAACCATTTGGTTGAAATACTCAAAAGCCTTAAATAAAAAAAGGAGAATTTAGAAATAAAACTAATAAATAAGGGAATATCAAAAAATGGCCAAAAGTTCTAAAGAACAAACCAAACTTCTAGAAATTAGATAAGTAGATGATAGATGATAGATAGATAGACAGATAGTTGATAGATAGATAGAAAGAATAAAGCAAAAAAAGGCCACAAACAGATTGAAGAATATTTTTTAAAGAACTAAAAAGGACATTAGTAAACTATGGGATACATCTGAAGAAATTACCCAGAATTGCACATGAACAGAAATGGAGAGAAAATATGAGTGAGAGGTTAAGAAGTATGGAAAACAGATCAAGAAGATCCAACATATAGTTAAATTGGAATTCCTACAGAAGATAATACAGATAATGGGGGTAAGCAGGAAGAGGTGTTGCTAAAAATTCCCCAGACTTAATGAAATATACGAACCATTACATTTATTCAATTCTGTCTCCAGAAATCACAATATGCCCTAGCAGGGTAAACAAAGAGGAAATCTGTACTGAGACATGTTGTAGGAAAAGTTGTAGGAAAAGAATGCCAGAGACAAAGAGGCTGTATTAAAACTAGCTAAAGGAAAAAAGGTTACCCACAAAGGTATGAAATTGGCCAGCGGCAGATCTCAATAGCAATACCAACTGAGCAGAATAACTGGAAAATAACCTCGATGAACTCAGAGAAAATACCTGTCAACCTAGAATCATACTCCCCTTTCAATCATCACTACTCTCCTTCCAAAAACAAGGGTGACCTGAAGATATTTTTAGATCAACAAAACTTAGAGTTTTCTGCTAAGAACAAGATATACTTCAAGAAGAAGAAGATTGCTTTGGGTAGTACAGACATTTTAATAATATTTGTCCTTCCAATCCATGAGCAAGGGATGTTTTTCCACTTCTTTGCGTCTTCTTCAATTTCTTTCATAAAATTTCTATACCCTACAACC
Source organism: Leopardus geoffroyi (assembly GCF_018350155.1). NCBI lineage: Eukaryota > Metazoa > Chordata > Mammalia > Carnivora > Felidae > Leopardus > Leopardus geoffroyi. Next base: position 169,608,608 of record NC_059331.1, read on the forward strand.
CAGCAACTGCACTACTACATATTTATCCAAAGGATACAAAAGTGTTGATTAGAAGGGCACATGAGCCCCAATGTTTATAGCAGCACTATCAACAATAGCCAAAGTATGGAAAGAGCCCAAATGTCCATCGACTGATGAATGGGTAAAGAAGATGTGGTATATGTATACAACGGAGTATCACTTGGCAATCAAAAGGAATGAAATCTTGCCATTTGCAACCGTGTAGATGAAACTAGAGTGTATTATGCTAAGCAAAATAAGGCGGTCAGAGAAAGACAAATACCATATAATTTCACTCATATGTGGAATTTAAGAAACACAACAGATGAACATGGGGGAGGGAAGGAAAAATAAGATAAAAACAGAGAGAGAGGCAAACCCTAAAAGACCCTTAAATACAGAGAACAAGCTAAGGGTTGCTGGAGTTTTTGTGAAGATTAGAGTTAATACACAGAAAGCATTTTACATCAATAACTAGCTCTTAATCAGTATTCAAGAATGTAACTATCATAACTTGTAAGCAAAGAAATTGACTTACACTTAAGTAAATCTAAACCAGCCCTAACTTTACAGAACAATAATGTCTTATTGGGGGTTAAAAAAAATAACAGAATTAAAATTACAGACAAAAATAATAAGGATGAATTTCTAAGCATATTCTAGGAGAATATATTTGCCATTTAGTTATAAGATTATCACATGCAAAAATGTATACATGCTTAGTAAAAGTCTAAATGGATCGAAAAATTATTAATATAAAGTTCAAGATGAAGTGTTACCTCCAGTGAGGAGATAAGAGAATGTGATTAAAGATGTTTACGTTAAGGACCTCTACTGTTTTCATAATATTTAATTTCTTAAGTTGTGGGAACAGTTATTAACTGTATCACACCCTACATCTTTTGTATGTTTTAATATTTCACAATAGATTTAGAAATTCATTGACCAGTGTTACTATTTGCCTTGCCATTCTCCCTTGATTACAATAAGCCTTATCATTTCTTTGTCATTTTTCACTGGAGCAATTTCTGTTCTATCAATATCATATAAATGGCTTTGGCTTAGTTTCCATAGCTTGGAGATCTTTTTTTAAGTTTATTTATTTATTTTGGGTGGGGGGACAGGCAGAGAGAGAGGGAGGGACAGAATCTCAAGCAGCTCCCTACTGTCATCACAGAGTCCGATGTGAGGCTCAAACTCACAAACTTTGAGATCCATGACCTGAGCTGAAATCAAGAGTCGGACCCTTACCGACAGAGCCATCCAGGTGGCACAAAGTTTTCATAGCTTTGTACCTGTTTCTTTTCAGCTGGGTTGTAACAACAACATAAAAAAATTGTTTATGTTTAGAGTCCGCTGACGCAGGTTTATATATATATATATATATATATATATATATATATATATATATATTCATTTGCATCTTTATGGGCTCTAGGATGTTAAGAAGTATTTTTCATTGTCATTATTCAACACTTTTCAAAAGTACATTTTAAATACTTTCTATATGCCAGGTATTGAGATAAAATAGGGAACAAGACAAGCAAATTTCCTGCTCTAATGGGAGATTCGGAAAAGTAAAATGGTTATTTTCCTCAAAGCATCCAGGACGCCGGTATACTCTAGTGCTCTCCAAAAACAATCCACAAAAACTTAACAGCATGATTTTGATGTTATGTCAGGTCGATAGTTCATCCAGTTCAGCATTTTGTTTTTATTGGTTTCCCTATAAGACAAACGATAGACAAATGATCTTATAAAAATTTTGAAGGCTAGCTTTGTTTAGTAAACACCCTAGATTCTTTTACTATTCTACTAGAAATCTACCATTCATAAATATATTCAAGTTTTATTTGGAGTCTGTATATATTAGCACGTGATTCCTCTTGAAGTGATTTATTTGACAGGTTAACGATCCTCATGTCTTTGTCTCCCCTAACAGGTCCCTTTCTAACTTGAAGGCATGAGTGGAGAAACGAAAAGAGAATTCCCAATTACCTCTTCTAACCCTCCACTGAGGTGCTGAGCTGTGATGGTTTCTCCAGCCAAACATTTGCTCAGCTGGCCTGCTCAGATTGGTCACCAAGCAAGGCTGCGTCCTGGACATTTGGCAACAATACGTCTCAGTTCTCTCTCCACACTGCAGAATTTCTCCAAGGGCTGGTCCACACTAGCAGCATCGCCAGGATTACTTGGGGAATTAGCCTTGTCAGGCCCCACCTCAGACCTACTGAATCAGAAACTCAGAGTGTTTTCCTGGTAGTTTGCATTTTAACTCGTCCTCCAAGTGATTCTGAAGCACACTCAAGTTTGAGAACTGCAGAGTGGTAACCATTTCTGCAAAAATATTCTAAAGGATGAAGGTCTCAGAGAAGAAGGCACTGATTGTTAGTGGAGAGTTCTCACCCTGGCATCAGGAATCAGTTCTGGGTACAATAATGAATAAAGATGATCCTCATAGGAGTTGGTCAGAGTAACAGAAATGAGGCAGGAGAGAGGTGTCTAGGTGCCCAGTGACTCTTCAGTTATTCAGCAATATTTTATTAACCCAACCCCATGTGTGGTCACCTGTTTGCTCTTATTTTCATCTTTATACTGTTTTCTAGGTCTTAAAAATATCCTTACGAAGTGGGTTACGTAAGGATCCATTCTGGCACCTTGTTTTGCCTGATTGTTTTCTGCATGGAGGATACTGTTCTGTTTCTTCTGTCTATTGGCTCAAATTTGCTAGCTCTCCTGAGTCCCCAGAGAACTCCTCTAGTGATTATTATAGGGACCACATTGCTCATCCTTATTTAACCATTTAATTACGTTTTAAACTCTTTTAACATGTTGTTTTCAAATCTAATTTACTTAAAAGTGTCTGTTATGATGTCATGTGCCTCATAGCATCCACTAACAGAAGACTTCATTAAGAGCAAAATTCGAGAATGGATGTAATCAAGGCTCCATTTTGATGTCTGGCACTGATAAAACAAAACAAAACAAAACAAAAAAACACAATGAACTCTCCTAGAAAGAAAGCAAAACTTCAAGAAACTGTCAGGACCAGCCCCATTTCCTGAGCTAAAGGCTATGCTTTGTATGCAGCAGGGAGTATTTGACCTCCACTCTTAGTGGGATTTGGAATGAAGGTTGACTTTGGCCTTGAATAATTTATTTTATTTAAAACATTTTTTAAATGTTTATTTATTTTTGAGAGAAGCTCAGAGCATGAGTTGGCGGGGGGGGGGGGGGGGGGGGGGTGGCAGAGAGAGAGGGAGACAGAATCGGAAGCAGGCTCCAGGTAGGGAGCAGCCCGATGTGGCACTCGAACCCATGAACTGTGAGATCAAGCCGAAGTCGGATGCCCAACCAACTGAGCCACACAGGCTCCCCTGCCCTTGAAGAATTTAAAGAATTCGGGAGTCTTCCTTAGTTGACTCAGAACCAAGCCAAAGAATCTTTACAACTAGTCCTGTTAAGACTTTGTCTGATGCTAGCAGCTTTGTTTTGGGGTCACATCTTCACCTCTATGGAAGCTGGGTCTATGCCTCTGGTCTGGGTCCTGAGTCACATCTTCAGAACCTTCTTGGCTTCCCTGCCAGGAGGTTCAGGCCTGCCTCATCTCAGTGACTATGCTCCTGCTGCTGGTACTATGTGTACCTGGGACTCTCTGAGGCTTTCTGCCAACCTTTATCTCTACTCACCTTCCTACTGAAACACCTGCTGATTACCTCTCTGCTTTTCCTGACCAGACCTCCCCTCATCATCTGCCAAAGGCACCACCACACCCTGATTCTGTGTCAACAGGAGCCTAACCCTTCACACCTGGCTGCAGTTCATTTCTAACTCCTGTGCAAGACTGCATCAAGTGCACACTTTTCTGAAAGACTTATAAAGAGCTGAGCTTTATAAGACATTGAGCTTTCTAGCATTAATATATGATCCTCTCCTCTAGCTCCATAAGAAGAAATATAATCTCTGTCCCGGCTAGGGTAAAGACTCTCTGAGGATAGCCAGGCAAGGCCTACTGGCCTTTTGTCCATTTGGGAAATGAGAACTGAGTGAGGAGGGCAAAAGGGAGTAGTGAATGCAGCTGTGCCCACTTGGGAAGCTGGACCTGACAGTCTTCCTGGGAATGTGTCATGAAAACGTTCATGACACATGAACACATGCTACATGGAAACGTTCCTCAGTGTCCATGCATAACAGCTAAGTAGGTACCCTACAGACATTGGTGGTTTAAAATCATGCAGGATTTTACACTGTAAATATTTATGATTACTTAATACAGAATAATGGTTAATATTTAGGCATATTATGAATCTTATTTTAGAAAGTTTTGGAGAAACAAAAACATCCTGGGGAGATTTGGAGTGGGCAAGACCAGGAGTAATGGGGTGTTTGCAGCTTTATAATGGGTCCCTCAGGCTCCCTCTTAGGTTTTGTTTTTTAACTTAATAAGTTCGACATGTTACAATTTGTAAACTTAAGGTGTTCAGCTTATCACTTTGATACATTTATATACTGCCAGTATATACATGTAATATGATACAGTAATATGACTGCCATTGAAGAAGTGTTTCCCACATTATATAATTTTAGTACAGTGCTGCTGACTATACCATTATAATGTGATTAGGTCTCTGTGTACTTAGTTTGCATCCATTATCCCCTCACTCCCCATCCCCTGGTAGCTACGATTTTACTCTCCATTTTTTTTCACAGGTTTAACTTTTTTTAGATTCTACATATAAGTGACATCAGTACCTACCTGTCTTTCTCTGCCTGACATAGCTCACTTGACATAATGTGCTTAAGTCCATCCATGTTGTTGCAAATGGCAGGGTATCTTCCCTTCACGTGGCTGAATACTATTCCTCTGTGTGTATGTACCACATCTTTTTTACCCACTTATCTGCTGATGGATATTTGGGTTTTTCCATGTTTTGGCTATTGTGAATAAATGTTGCAAAAAACATGGGGGTGCATAGATTTTGTCAAAATTCTGTTTTTATTTCCCTTGGGCATATAGCCAGAAGCAATGCGGGATCATACAGTACTACTATTTTCCATTTTTAAAGGAAACTTCATATTATTTTCCGTAGTGGTTGGACCCATGCACGTTCCTGCCAACAGTGTATCAAGAGTTCCCTCATCACCACATCCTTGCCACCACCTGTTGCCTCTTGTTCTCTTAACGCAATTCTTTAAAATTTTTTTTTAATGTTTATTTATTCTTGAGAGAGAGAGAGACAGAGAGAGAGAGAACAAGCAGGGGAGGGACAGAGAAAGAGGGAGACACAGAATCCGAAGCAGGCTCCAGGGTCTGAGCTGTCAGCACAGAGCCCGACGCGGGGCTCAAACCCATGAACCCCAAGATCATGACCTGAGCCCAAGTCAGATGCTTAACCGACTGAGCCACCCAGGTGCCCCTGCCTTTTGTTTTCTTAATGATAGTCATTCTACAGGTGTGAGATGATGTCTCAGTGTGGTTTTGATTTGTGTTTCCCTGATAATTAGTGATGTAGAGCATCTTTTCATGTGCCTGTTCACCATTTTGCTGTCTTCTATAGAAAAATGTCTTTTTAGTTCTTCTGCTCATTTTTAAATGGGATTATCTGGATTTTATTGCTGTTGATGTTGTCGTTATGTTAGTTCTTTATATATTTTGAGTGTTAACCTCTTATCTGAAATATGGTTTGCAAAAACTTTCTGCCATTCTGTAGGCTGTTGGTTCATTTTATTAAGTTCTTATAATGGGTTAGTCAAAAGGAGCAAAAGCAGGAGTGGCGGTCAATCCCTCAGGTTTTTGCGAGGACAGCACTCGCGATGACACCATCTGTAGTTCCTTATCACCTGCTGATCACATGGGGGAAATGATGCCCTGGCTAAATCTGACACTAGTCAGTTTCAAAACAGCCTGTGCGCGACTCAGTGGTTGGAATACAGATGACACAGCTGGTGGCATAGGGGCCTTTCCCTTCTCCAGTCCAGCTTGATGTCATGGTGATGCGGTTGCGGCTAGCTGCCCTCCAAGGGGAGACACACCCTCCAGCTAAGGATGCTTCAGGCCATAGGTGATGCACACTGATCTTCACCCTCAGGCTTGTAACATGGAAAAGACAAAGACTTACCTGAGGATGGCTTCTCTACCACCCATTTCCCAGCTAAAACAGGCTCTTGAACCATCAGGATGGCTGCTGAATTTCTAGAACTGTTCTGGAGTTGGTGTCACTGAAAGAGTCTCAGTGACTTCCAAGGGATTTTTAACCAGCTCTGCGGAGAGAAGTGTCAGTCTAATGGTTCTTCGGGGGGCTCAGAATCAGGGGTTTCTGTTGAGCCACTAGAGCCTGTGATGCCTGACTTGTAGGTACCTGGGGACTGGGGCCACACTGCAGATTGCCTCCTAGGGTCACGTACCAGACTTTGAATTTAGCCCTTCGTGAGCATGATTTTTTTGACCAACCAAAATGTTTCCATTTCCACTTTGTCCATGTGTTTCAAAAATAGAGAAATGTCCACTCAGACAAACTTCAAGTAAACAAACTGCTGGGTGTCATGTAAACTTTAGTTACTCCTGGAATTTCTACTGGTTTGAGATGGAAAGAATGAGGTGCTTCATTTCTGTGGAATTTGAGCTTAACATGGATTTAAGCCTCTAGTGCTGTGCAAAAGCCATGGGAGCCAAACTCAGGAAATTGTCCTGCACCTCCTTCTATAACAACACTATGCTCTCTGAGTCGCATTCCTTTGTTGACCATCAGATTGCTAACATTCCAGAAGGGAAGCCCTTTCTTTGTCATCTTTGTATTCCTAACTCGTTGCTTGGCACACCATCAACTCAGCAAATGTTTGAGTTCATTAATTAAAGGGTGACTAAATCGTCAGGTGGTGGCCACACTCCAGAGATATTTAAGGATGTGCTTGAGACCTTTCTAAGTCTTCTTTTTAAGGAGTATATTCTATCGTGTCTATCCACATCCCATGACCCTAGGAAACTTTTGTTGGTTTTTGAGAACAGCTGACCACTTCTTACTAAGCAACCCAGATTCAACCTGGTCCTATTTTCTCAGGCTGTGACGGTAATACATTACAGATTGTGATCTCAGTTGGAAAGATGCCAATTTTAGCGAAATAAATCTACTTCTTCAGAAACTTGAGCTTTGGCTCTGAAAGGTATTTTGGCCCAAATCTTTATATTGCTTAGGCATTAGAAATTTTGGCTTCCGTACTCTTTTAATGAGACATGAGGTGCTGGGGACGAATCTTTGGACAGACTTGGCAGAATGTTCCCTGTAACAGGGTGAACTGCTCCCTTTTAGTGATACACAAGGGTTAAAGACGCTCATTCTGACTTTTGAGTTAGGACCTCCAAAACTTAAACATTCAGCATTGTTTTTGGCAGACTCTGGGTCTGGGATGGGGCATTCATAAACAAGACTGGGATGGAGAGAAACATCTTTTCACAGGTCCCGTGGATGTTGACAGTCATACAGGCTCATTGCAACTGACTCCATGTAACATCAATATGGTCACTTTTGGGAACTTCAAAGCTCACTTGACAACAGACTTGGGACTCTCCCATGAATCAGCCCATCATTCTGACTGAGCCCAGAGTACTGTGGTGGCTGACTTGAGCAGGAGGCAAAGACATTTGCAATATGTTCACTCCACTTTCAATTTCTTCAAATAATTATTAGTAATATTATGCTCCCTTATATTCTTCAGGCTTTATCATTTATAAAATGCTGCCATATTCATTACACATTAAACTGGCAATATTTTTAAAAATTCTTCTACTCCATAAAGACCATGTCCTATAGCTGTAATTCTGTCTCCGTGGGATCAAGGAAGGGAAGTGGGCAAATGCCATCTGGGGAGAGGAGAGAGATAGTAAAGAGAAAAGCCTCTTGACATGAAGGGGAAGAAAGGGAAGCATTTTGGCCTGGAAAGTGGAAAGGAAGACAAGCAAGGTCAGAGCAAGTATTGTTATGCCCAGAATTCGTGATCTCCAAAGACCACTAGGGAGCCGAGTCTGATGTAAAAGCAAAAGAGCCTTTATTCGAGCTAGCTCGAGCTCAATCCCCTACCTGCACCGACACAGCAGTGAGATACCGGGGAGAGAGAGCGAGTTTCAAAAGGACAAAGGTTTTATTGGGGCCTAGGGGCAGTTGGTGAGGTAATGGCTGTGGCCTCATCCAATTGGCTGGGGAAGGGTCCGAGTCCTGTTAGGCAGGTGAGCGGGGGTTACTCAAGGGGAGGAGGTGTGGTCAAGGTGAAGGACACAGAACAAGATGGAGTCGGCCGGCGTAGGCCCGCCCTTTCATTCCCCCCTTGTCATGTAGCTTACGGACCCAATCATGGGACTGGCTGCATTTATGGTGACAAGGGGAACAGAGTTTGGAGGTTTACACAAAGTTCTGGGAACCAAGTGTCCCTGGGGTGGCTCTTGGAGGTCTGATTAAGTATTGTCCCCGAGCTGGTTTCTATGATCTGCCAGGTGATGTTTTGGGGGGCGTAGGGACTCCCGGCAGCATGAGCAGTGACAAGCAGAGTTAACAGAGTTACCAATATTAGGTGGGTGAGCTTGAGCGGGTTGTGTTGGTCCTGATTGATGGCCCATCGTGTGACGAAGTCCTTCCAGATCGAGGAGGGGTCCGCTGGCCAAACGTGGGTGTGATGGACCCAGATCGCGATGCCGTCTATTTTGAGAGCGGTGGGGGTTGTCAGCACCACGATGTAGGGTCCCTTTCAGCACGGCTTGAGGGTCTCTCGGTGGTGCCTCTTGACGTAGACCCAGTCTCCCAGCCTGTACTGATGAGGTGTTGGGGTCGGGCCACCTTTGTAGATGGCACGGAGGCGCGGCCAAATGTCCTCGTGCGCCCTCTGGAGCCCTCTCAAGGAAAGAAAAAGTTCTTGATCTTTAAACTAAAGGTTGGGAATAATAGGGGGTGGCCTGCTAAACATGATCTCGTAGGGAGTAAAACCCAGAGTGTAAAGAGTGTTCCTAACCCGGTAAAGGGCATACGGTAGGAGAGTCACCCAGTCCCCACCAGTCTCCATGGTTAATATGGTAAGTGTCTTTTTTAGGGTTCTATTCATTCTTTCTACCTGTCCTGAGCTTTGGGGACTATAAGCACAGTGTAATTTCCAGTTTGCCCCCACCACCTTGGCCACTGCCTGTGTTACCTACGAGATAAAAGCTGGTCCATTGTCTGATCCTACCATGGCAGGAAAACCATACCTGGGTAAGATGCTTTCTAGTAGCTTCTTAGCCACTGCCTGAGCTGTTTCATGCTTGGTTGGGTATGCCTCCACCCAGCCAGAGAAGGGGTCTGTAAATACTAAAAGATATTTATAACCATATTTCCTGCTTTGACTTCAGTGAAGTCGACTTCCCATTGGGCTCCCCGTCTGGTGCCTCTGAGCCTGGTTCCTTTTTTTATTTGATGTGGCTCTCGCGTTGGTGAGTTGGCAGGTCTGGCAGGCAGATACAACTTGCTCTATTTTGGTGTCCTGTTCGTGAATCTTGATTCCGGCATGTCGGATTAAGTCTTTTAATTTTTGGGCCCCCATGTGAGTAGACCGATGCATGTGCTCTAATATTGAGACTCTGAGCCAGTCTGGCAGCACGAGCTCCTTGTTAGGTGTATACCACCATCCCTTTATCTCCTGGGCCATGGGGAGTTTCTTGATCCGCTGTAACTCCTCCTGGGAGTATTTGGGCTGGTCTGGTAAAACTGGGTCTCCCAAGTCCGGTGGTTGTTAAGCCATTTTCTAGCCCCCAACATTACCGCCTTTGTAAGGGCAATGAACTCTGCTCGCTGGGCTGACGTTCCGGAGGGTAGAGCCTCCGCCCATACAGTGTCCGTTTCGGTGACCACCGCTGCACCCACATACCTGTGTCTGTCCCGCACAAAGCTGCTGCCATCAGTGAACCAAGTAGCCTCAGCATTGGGGAGGGGCCGGTCGGTCAGGTCCGTCCGGAATCCATGTACTTGTTCCAGGATTCCCGCACAGTCATGTAGTGGAGCACCCAGGTTCTCGTGTAGTGCCTCGTCGAAGATGGTGGGCGAATTTTTGAATCCCTGAGGTAGCTGTGTCCAGGTGAGTTGCCCACTGTAGCCCTCCTCCGGATCATGCCACTCGAAGGTGAACAAGGGTTGGCTCTGGGGTGCCAGTGGCAGACGGAAGAAGGTGTCCTTTAAAGCTAGTACAGTATACCAGACCCTGGAAGGCACCAAGGAGCTCAAGAGAGTATATGGGTTGGGAACAGTTGGGTGTATGTCCGTGACCCTCTTATTTACTTCCTGGAGGTCTTGTACCGGTCGGTAGTCATTTGTATGAGGCTTTTTGACCGGCAGTAGGGGGGTGTTCCAGGGAGACTGGCAAGGAACTAGTACCCCTAGGCTTCATAGTCTCCAGATGTGTGGCTGGATCCCCTTCCGGACCTCCTGAGACATGGAGTATTGTTTGATCCTTACCCGACTCTCTCCTGGCTTGAGCTCTACCAGGACCGGGGGCCTGTGAGCGGCTAGTCCTATCCTCCCCAACCCCCCCCCCCCCACCGTCTCTGCCCAAACAGAGGGGAATTCTTGTAGCCATCTGTCTATATTATCCTCTCTCGGGAGCGCCTCCTGGTGGAGGCGGTATTCATCCTCCAGTTTCATGGTCAGGACCTGGATGGGGTGGCCCTTGCCATCGGTGACCTGAGGCCCCCTTTGTCTGAAAGTTATCTGAGCTCCAATCTTGGTCAGTAAGTCCCGTCCTAACAGCGGGTAGGGGCATTCTGGTATTACCATAAAGGAGTGGGATACCCGGGCCGGCCCCAAATCTACCGTTCTTCGGGTAGTCCATGAATACTGGCTCATACCAGTTGCCCCTTGTACCCAGGACTTCTTGCTGGCTAGTTTTCCTTGTGGGGTGCGGAGGACTGAATGTTGTGCTCTGGTGTCGACGAGGAAGTCAACAGGGGTCCCCTCCACTTTAAGAGTTACCCTGGGTTCGGGGAGAGGGTCCAAACCCCGACTCCCCTAATCGCTTAGTTCATCTAGCTCTAGGACTTGCTTCCCTTCCTGCCAGCCCTTTTCGGACAATCTCAGGCCCAATGCCCTATCTCCTTGCAGTATGCGCACTGATCTTTCTGCAGCCTCTGCTTCCCCCCCTTGGTGGTTCCTTTACCTTTTCTTGCATTGTCTGCCAGCTGCCCGAGACAGTGGTCTCGTTCCTCAGGGAAGTCAGCAGTGGTAGCTAGTAGTATTCTGGCCAGGTCTCGAGTCTGCTTACTGCTGGCAGCCGCCATGGCGCAAGCCTGCTTGTCCTCAGGAGGCTCCCGGTTATTATATACCTTTTCGGCTACCACTAGTAAGTACTGCATACTTTTTTCTCCTAGTCTATCTATTTTCTGTAATTTTCTCCTAATGTCTATGGCTGATTGGTTTACAAAGGCCATGATAACAGCTGCCTTGCTTTCTGGAGCCTCTGGATCCATGGGGGGTATAGGTATGGAATGCCTCCATGATCCGTTCTAAAAAGGCAGCCAGAGATTCATCTTTTCCCTGTTGTACATTTCCTACCTTGGCCAAATTGGTTGGCTTTCTAGCAGCCATTCAGAGACCCCCCATTAGAGTCTGGCGGTAGGCACGGAGCCTCTCCTTACCTTCTGCCATGTTGAAATCCCACTGGGGCCGAGTTAAGGGGAAGGAGGCATCTATCTGAGCCTGGTTGGTGGTGGGATTCCCATCTGCACCTGGAACTAGTTTTCGGGCCTCATTGAGGATTCTTTCTCTTTCTTCAGTCGTGAACAGGACCTGCAAAAGCTGCTGGCAATCGTCCCACGTGGGCTGATGGGTAAAAAGAACAGAGTCTAATAAATCAATAAGCCCTGCCAGTTTCTCAGAAAACTTAGGATTCTGAGCTTTCCAATTGTAGAGGTCACTAGTGGCAAAAGGCCAATAGTGACAGGGCTGATTCCCCTCTGCATCTGGGGGTCCGGTGGCTCACAGGGGCAGAATAGTGGAGTCGGTGACGGAGGCAGATTGCTCCCTCTGAGCCCTTTGTCTGGTAAAGGGCGGGCTTCCCACTGGAGCGTTTCCGCCTCCTGCTCTTGGAACAGTGTCTGCCTCCCCCGGAGGGGGAGGATGGTGTTCTTCCGGCATCCTAGAGGCGATATATGGGGGAGGAAAAATTAATTCTCCTTCAGTCCCCCCTTGTAGGACAGGGTAGAGGGGTGCTGAAGGCTGGGTAAGACTTTTCTTGTTTTCCTTCTTCTTTGTCCCCTGCAAAGCAAGAATGGGTTTTGGCTCCAGAGGGAGTGGGGCTAGGAAGGGCTTAAGCCAAGAGGGTGGGTAGAAGGGTAGTCTGAGTCTGTCCCATAATGTCCATCCAGTAAGTCCACAGAACAAAACAGAGAAACACAGAAACAGACAAACAGAGGGCCCTTAGAAAGTCTTCCAACTCCATGGAAGCAAAACTGAAAGCTAGCTTAGACCTTTGAGGGGATTCCACGTCCCTCCAAAACTGATGAGGGGATTCCACGTCCCTCCAAAACCGAAAGCTAGACGACAGCCTCATGCCAACCAGTGGGAGCGACCTGCCTCATCTCAGACCTTTGAGGGGATTCCACGTCCCTCCAAAACAGATGAGGGGATTCCACGTCCCTCCAGAAGGGAGGATTGGAACATCTTCCTCCAGTGCGTCCACTTAGACCGCATTGGGCACTACCAGAATTTCAGAAATGAGCTCACACAGAAAAGATGGAACGAACAGACACTAACCATGGTCAGTCAGGCTCTCCAGGTCGGGGGTCCCTTGGGGGTCTTGGGGATCCCGGACGAGCCCCCAAATGTTATGCCCAGAATTCGTGATCCCCAAAGACCACTAGGGAGCCGAGTCTGATGTAAAAGCAAAAGAGCCTTTATTCGAGCTAGCTTGAGCTCAATCCCCTACCTGCACTGACACAGCGGTGAGATACCGGGGAGAGAGAGCGAGTTTCAAAAGGACAAAGGTTTTATTGGGACCTAGGGGCAGTTGGTGAGGTAATGGCTGTGGCCTCAGCCGATTGGCTGGGGAAGGGTCCGAGTCCTGTTAGGCAGGTGAGCGGGGGTTACTCAAGGGGAGGAGGTGTGGTCAAGGTGAAGGACACAGAACAAGATGGAGTCGGCTGGTGTAGGCTTGCCCTTTCAGTATCTTGGCTTCTGCTTCCACACATAGAACAAGTGGAAATGCCAGAATCCTGGAGAAGGATGTTAGACAGGTTGAGGTTAAAGCCAAATACATAGGGATGTGTGCTCAGATCCTCATTTAGGACTCTGAGAATACCCTCTGTTTGGAAGTTTCCAAACAATGTGAGTGAACTCCAGCAGGAAAGAGAGAGAGAGTGGGGGGTAAGAGAAAGGAAGTCAATACTTTTAAGCCTCCCACAGCTCCTGTACGGTATGCTATGGAAAGAACTAGAAACAGTCACACGTCTCGGAGAGCATAGATAGTAGCTGAGCTGGAATACAGTGGACTTGTTCTGGGGTCACCGTAAAACAGGAGAGGAGACCCTCCTGTTGGAAGATGTGACTGAATCTCAGAGGTGCTGCAGCCCAAGCCAAGGTCAGGCTGAATTAGTGAGGGAGAGCTACCGGCCCCTGATGGAGATGAAACAACCCTACAAACGAAGTGCCACATGAGGGGCTGAGACAGAATCACACGTGGGTCCCTAGAAGGACAACACTGTGAAGCAGAGCAAGCAGGTGTCCCTGAAGGGAGAAGTGAAATTGGGCTAGGCCTTCAAGGTGAGACAGACCAGAATGATGAGAGATGAAACTGGTTCAGGAGATAGGGCAAGTTTGTGGGATGTTTTTAATGTCACACCAAGGAATTTGGACTTTGTCCGAAGGGCCACACCCCAAAGAGTATTGTGTAGAGCACTTGTTCGTTGCGATATTAATAAGTGTACCATCAAAAAACGGGGGAAGATTCATAGTTTAAAAGTTTGGGAAACAATGAATTAAACATCCCAGTCTCTTCAATATACTAACGTGCATTAAGAAGAATACAATGGGAAACACGGGCTAGATCAGAGAGACAAGAAACAGACCAGGGGAGATCTTTATGCACGTTTGAGTGGGAGCGTCTCAGGACAGGGACCATGTTGCCGACTGAGAGAATGGAAAGAAAGACACTGACTGGAAAGTCATTAACCAGGAAGAATTGCTGAGGCATTAGTTCTGAGCGCCTACAGGGGGCGGAAGAAATGGAAGAGCCACAGTTTCAAGCTTGAGGAACCTGTAGGAGAGGGAGATCTCCTGCATTGTTTACCGACGCTAGAGGCCACTAGAGGGCGCGCTGCTTCAGGAGTAAAGGGGACCAGTTTCAGACCTCTGCGTTTGACACAGAACAGGCTATCTAGGTGGAAATGGCCTGTAGACAATTAACAATTGAATACTGAGGCTCAGGACAGAAGGCAAAGCCAGAGATGACCTTCTCCATACTGATCCCAAGACCTCAGGCCAGAGTGGGTCTCCTTGCTGCGCCGGACCTTCTTCCAGGTCTCTCATGCAAATCTGCCCTTGTCATATGTTGCCAGCTGCCCTGGATTTTTTCCATTTTCTCTTCCCTTTAAAAGTGACGAGTCCTGTACCTCACTTCCTAGGACCCAATTTTCTGCAAAACCAGTGATTTTTCAAACTGTGGTCCTAGGGAACACTGATGTTCTACTAGCTGGTTCTAAGTGTTCCATCACCAAAATGAGAAATGCTGGTCTTTTCCTTGAAAAAACAATGAGCGAGTAGCTTAACAGTTCTCAATTTTATTTTTCTTTCATCATTTTTTTCTTAAGCCTTAGGCACCTGATAACATTGTATACTAGCAAGTATTAGCAGATGGCAACATAAGTGAACAAGGAGGAAATGAGTGCCAACCTAAACTACTCAGAACGCATTGATTATATTTGACTTGACAGCTCTCTTTTGTGGATATTAGATACTAGTGCTAATGATTATAATTTCATATGAAAACCTATTTTATTTGTGTTCATGAAATAATTTTAATAAAAATTACATACATAAATATTCCATAGTGATCCATAAATAACCCAGAACTCAAATTGTTCCAGCAGTGCAAATATTTAAGAAACTCCTCCAGAGCCAAAAAACTGAAATTGGAAGGGTTTCATTTATTTAACAAATTTGTTATTCCCTACAACACCATGTACTAGTGTTGTAGAGAAACTCAGTTGTGGATCTCAATTCACACTGCTTCTTCCATGGTCATCCAGAGAAGTGGACACTCTGAGAATAGTATACATTTCTCAGATGCCCTTGGCCATGTGAACTCGTTCTTGGAAACAAACATTGCAGGAATGATCTTTAGTACTCTCAGCCCTTCCCCCCAAAATTTCCTGGCATGATGCTCCATGTTCTTTTCCCACCTAATGGCTAGGCATTGGCATGTTGGGCAACATTGAAAGCCAACCACTAAAGGTGGCAGAGTGTCCATTGGACTGGCTATTGAACTGCTAAACTGCATGTGAAAGACTTTTGCTGATGGCCAGAAACCCACTCTCTTATCTGTTAACTGTGTTAGAAATAAAACTTCACTGTGTTTAGTTACTGGCATTTTGTGGTTTATTTTAATAGTACCCAAATAATAAAATGGGTGACTTTCAAATGCCTCATATTAGGTGAAAGAAGCCAGACTCAGAAGGCTACATACTCTATAATTCCACGTACATGACATCTGTGATAGGCAAATCACTAGGTACAGAAAACTGATCAGTGTTCACCAGAGGCTGAGGATAGAGAGATGTTGACTACAAAGGATCAGGGAGGAATTTTGGAAGTTGATGGAAATGCTCTGGTATTAACAGTGGTTACATGGCAGTATGCATTTGTCAAAACTCACACAGAAATGTTCACTTAAATGGGTGAGTTTTATTTATTGTAACTCAAGTTTTTAAATGTTCGCAAAAAGAAAACTTTTGTACTTTATTTTTAAAGAAAAAGAACGCACCATGCAAACACTAATCAAAAGACATCTGAATCAACTACAGGCATATCCGTTTTTATTGCACTTTACCTTACAGCACCTTGCAGATACTGCAGATTTTTTACAAATTGAAGGTTTGTGTCAACCCTGCAAGTCTATTGGCATCATTTTTCCAACAGCATTTGCTCACTTCAGGTCTCTGTGTCACATTTTGGTACTTAGTTGCAATATTTCAAAATTTTTCTCATTATTATATTTGTTATGGTGATCTGTGATCAGTGGTTATGACTTGTTGAAAGTTCAGCTGATAGCTAACATTTTTTTAGCAATAAAGCGTTTTTTAATTAAAGTATTCATATTATTTTTTAGACATGCTATTGCACACTTAATACAATACAGTATAGTAAAACACAACTTTTATATAACTTTACATAACTTTTCATATATAAACAAAACTAGGAAACCAAAAAATTCAATTGACTTACTTTATTGCAAAGGTCTGGAATGGAACCCACAGTATCTCCAAGGTATACCTGCATATTAATATCAAAATTAACTTCAGAAAAGAGAATACTATCAGGTATAAAGTGAGATATTTCATAAGGACAAATAGATCAGTTCATCAAGAATACATACCTATGCTAAATATGTATTTATCTAATAATAAAGCTTCAGAGTACGTGTAGCAAAATCTATAAGAACTTCAATAACAAATATATAAATCAACCAAAAAAATTCTCTCACCATAAGAAATTAGAAGGATAAGACAAATTAAATACAAACTAATTATAAGAAGAAAAAACAAAGATAGGAGCAGAAGTCAATGAAATAGAAATAAAACAATAGAGAAAACAAAAAACAAAAAGTTGATTCTTTGAAGTGATCAATAAAACTGATAAACTTCTAGCAACATTGACAAATGGAAAAAGCCCCCAAGCACTAATTACCGATTTCAGGAACAACAGAAAGGATATCACTACAATATAAATATATAAATATATATAAGTATATAAATATATAAATGTTATAATGTTATAGATATAATGTTTATAGATATAAAATGTTAAGAAGGGTCTGCCATGAATTTAAATGGATAAATTCCCTGGAAAAAAACACAAATTGCTAAAGTTCTTTCAAGAAGAAATGTAAAACTTTGATATCTCATTATCTATTAGAAAAAATTAGATTCATGGTAAAACATTCTAAAAAAGAAAACCCCAGTCTCTGGTGAAATCTTTAAAACAGACGAAACAAAACATCTATGCAAACAGTCCCAAAAAAGGGAAGAGAGAAGAACATTTCACTATTATTTTATGAGATTAGCATTATCTTGATACCAAAATCAGATAAAAATATTATAAGAAAAGGAAACCACAAAAATGAATATCCCTCATGAATAAAAACAGTAAAGTATAAGACAATTGAATAAGCAGTACATAAAAAGGATAATTTATCACGACTAAGTGCAATTTTCCCCAAGTATGCAAGCTTGTTTTAACATCCAAAATTAATTAATGTAGTCCGCTATAGTAAGAGACTAAAAATAAAAAGGGGAAAAAAAACATTATCAAACCAAGAGATGCAGAAAACATTTTGACACAATTCAATATTCATGTAAGGTAGCTAATTTAGAAATAGAAAGGAATTTCCAAAGCAGCCACAGCTAACATTCTGAGTAGCAGAAGACTGTTTTCCCTTTAAAATCAGACAAAGCAAGGATGTTTGCTCTTACCACTTCTTTTTTTCTTAATACTTATTTATTTTGGAGGGAAGGGGGTGGGAAGAGGGGCAGAGAGAAAGGGGCAGAGGATCCCAAGCAGGCCAGGCGGGTGCTGGCAGCAGGAAGCCAGAAGCCAGCTCTAACTCCCTCCTGAAATCATGACCTGAGCCAAAGTAGGGCTCTGAGCTGACTGAGCCACCCAGGTGCCCCTTACCTCTTCTATTCAACTAGAGAGGGCCTATCTAGAGCAAAAAGGGAGAAAATTAACACATAGAGTTCTTAAAAGTTATTAAGACCCTCTTTTTATCACAGACTGCATAAATGTCTACATAGTGTATATCTTTTTTTTTTTTTAAGCTGTATTTGTTTTTGAGACAGAGAAAGAGCATGAACGGGGAGGGTCAGAGAGAGGGAGACACAGAATCTGAAACAGGCTCCAGGCTCTGAGCTGTCAGCACAGAGCCCGACGCGGGGCTCGAACTCGCGGACTGCGAAATCATGACCTGAGCTGAAGTCAGCCACTTAACCAACTGAGCCACCCAGGCGCCCCTTACATAGTGTATATCTTAAGGAATCTATATTAAAAGTTACTAGAATTAAAAAGTAAGCTTGGAAATGTCTTAGGATACAAGGTAAATATTCAAAATCTATTGTATTTCTACATACTAACAACAAACAATTGGAAATTAAAGTAAAAATAAGAATATCATTTACAATATAATTATAAAACAGGAAATACTCAAGGAAAGGTTTTACCAAGTATTGCAATACACTGAAAACAGCAGACATTACTGAGAGAATTTAAAGAAGACCTAAATAAATAGATACATGTCAATTCATTGGAAATCTTATTGTTTAAAATGTCAGTTGTCTTCAAATTGATCTAAAGATTTAATAAAACTTCAATCAGAATTCTAGGAGATTACTTTGTACAAACTTACAAGCTGATTGTAAAATTTCATGCCAATTCAAAAAATGTAGGGCAGTTGAAACAATTTTGACCAAGCTCAAATTTGGAGGATTTAAAACACATGATTTAAATGTGTATAATAAAGCTACACTAATGAAGACAATATAGCTATATTATTTCAAGATACATAGGTAATCAAGACAATAGATATATAGACCAATGGAACTAAATGGAATCCAGAAATAAATACACATAATTAATTTTTTGACAAATGTGCTAAGGTAATTTAATAGAGAAAGAATAGGTTTTTTTTCCCCCACATATATTACTGGAACAATTGAGTATCTATATGGCTAAGAACAGTATTTGCCCTTATCTCACACCATATACCAAAAAACATTAACTGAGAATGCATCGTAGATATAAATGTTAAACTTAAAATTACTACGCTGTAAGAAAGTGTAGAAATAAGTCTTTGTGACCTTGAGTTAGGGAAAAATACACTAGTTATAAAAAGAAAAGAATGAATTATAATAGAAATAATCAATAATTGGGCTTTCTTCAAAATTAGGACTTCTTACTATTCCAAAGACACTATTTAAAAAAATTGAAAAGGCAAACAAAAACAGATTCTTAACTGTAGAGAAAAACTGGTGGTTAATCAGAAGGGAGGTGGGGGAGGGATGGGTGAAATAGGTGATGGGGATTAAGAGTACACTTCTTGAGGCACCTGGGTGGCTGAGTTGGTTGAACGTTGGACTTTGGCTAAGGTCATGGTCTCGCGGTTGGTGAATTCGAGCCCCACATTAGGCTGTTGTGAGCACAGAGCCTGCTTCAGATCCTCTGTTGCCCTCTCTCTGCCTCTCCTCCACTCTCTCTCTCTTTCTGTCCCTCAAAAACAAATAAACTTTTTTTTTTTAACAAAGAGTACACTTATCATGATGAGCACTGAGTAATGTATAGAATTGCTGAGTCACTATATTGTACACCTGAAACTAATATAACAGTGTATGTGAATTACATGGGAATTTAAAAATAAATAAAAAATTTAAAAACCTGAAAAGGTGAGCTTCAGGCTGAAAGAAAAATATATCTGATAAACTACTTGTATCTAGACTATAAAAAGAACTTTCAAAAGTCAGTGTTATGAAGATATACAACCTGATAAAACTATTGATGATAGGTTTGAACAGACACATTACTACCAAAAGAAAAATGAAGATAAAGTTCAAAACACAAAGAGGTGCTGTCACCTAATTACTAGAATACCTAAAATTAAAAATGACTGGCAAGAGCAAGTATCAAAGAGGATGTGAAGAAATGGGAACTCTCATATATTGCTGATGGGAATGCACATGGTACAACCACTTTGAAAAACAGTTTAGGCATGTTTTATAGATGTTCGCTCACCATTTAACCAAGTGCTTCTCCTTAGAAGGCCACAAAGCCTTATATACAAATATTCACAACAGCTTTTTTTTCAAGGGAGCCAAACCGTGAAACAATTGAAATGTCTCTCAATTGGTAAATGGATAAGCCAATTATGGTATATTCATACAATGGTATATGACAAAGCAATGAAAAGGATTGAACTACTTATCAGTACAATAGACAGCATGGATGAATCTCAAAAGCATTGTTACATGAAGAAAGAAAACACACATAAAGACCACATAGTAGATGATTCCAGTTACGTGAAATTCTAGAAAAGACAAAACTAGAGTGACAGCAGATCAATAATTGCCCAGGATGGTGCTGGTGATCAACAAAAGAAAATTTGGGGAGGTGATGGAAATATTCTCTATGTTGTGCTAGTGTTTACATGACTATATAAAATGTTTCAAAACTCATTGAATTTCATACTTAACATGAATGAATTTTGTTTTACCCAACTTATACAATAATGTAACAAATTATAAAAGAAAATATATACTCATTGCAGGAAATAGGGAGAAAAAATGAAAATAAATACAAAATAAGACATTTGTTAACAATTTGATGCATGGTCTTTCAGATTGTTTTCTATGAATAGATACTGAATATATTGCTTTATAAACCTTTTCAGTTATAGTTTATAAACTGTTCTTTTTTCATATAACTACACATTTTGAACATCTTTCTATGTCAATAACTACTTCATATACTACCTTTTTAATGTTCAGTTTGTTTATAAAACAATTACTTAATAAATCACCTATAGTTGAATATTCAAGTAATGTTTCATTTTTCAGTGATGCAAACCATGTTATAGTTTCAAATATTCTAATTTTAGTGCAAAAGTTTTGCCCAGAATTGTTTTACAGTTTCACAAGCTTCATAAGGGCTACAAAAAGTGTTTCAGAGGAATGGTAAAAGTTCTTTTTGGTCATGGGCTGACTCGTAGATTTCAAAGTGAGCCAAATGAGATCCCTATCTTCTCTTCTGCATTGTCATGCTGGGAATTCTCATCAGTGGTATAATGGGAAGTGGTAACACTAACCAAGTCTGTGTCTCCAGCAAGCTTTGGACTGTTGTACCCAATATCCTCTCTGGCATGAACCCTGGGCACCTGACAGGTATCACAAGTGCAGCCTGTTCTGGAAGGAGCTCTCGGTTCCTCCACAACCTGTACCTCTTTCCATTTCCCCCTGGCAGTTCTTGTACCACCATCTACCAACTTGCTGAAGCCAAAAGCAAGGGAATTGCCCTTGTACCCCTTTCCACCCCACCCTCCATCCAGTTTGCCAGCAGGTTCCATCATATGTACTTCCAAACATGATCCTCATCCCTCCATAAATCTCACTTCCATCACTACTAGCCTGGGCTGCAACTCCTTCATCCTTTCTCTTTAATTACTCAAGTCTCTGAACTATTCTCCCTGTACCTAGATTTGCTACTAATGTCCTATTTTCTACAATGCAAAGTGACCTTTTGAAAACACAATGTAGATATCTCATCAAGTTGATTTTTTTGTTTTACAACTCAAACAACACCCTAAGTCAGCTGTTCATCTGTCTCTCCACTTGAAACACCATGAGAGACCCACCATTGCCTGACCACATTCCTGTGGTTCAAGGAACACAAACATACATGCTTTCCTTTTTTTTCTCTTTCTGGCAATTTTGGTTACATTGCTCCTTACAGTTTCGTACTGCCACCTGGCCTCTGCCATTCTGGAACTCTTTAATCCCAACTGACAAGGAAATATATTTCCATAGCTATTTCTTCTACTGCCAATCTCAGATTTTAGTGGTCAGTCATCCCATGCTACTAAATGATACCAGTGTCCCCTCACCAAGAGACTTGTTAATAGCCTTAGTGAAGGGAATATTCTTCAGGGTCTCCCAATAGAGTATATTGGTATCACATAATAAATTCACTTTAATATTTCCACCTTTCTGAAGCTTTCGACTCTTCCTCAACACTGTACTAAGGCCATTCTGATATCTCTGTCTCATTTCCTTGGAGGACATCACTCTGTCCTGGGAGCCACTCAGGAACACATGAGGACCAGCTTCAGGTATTCTTGCTGGCTTGCTAAATCTTAAGCTTACTGCTTTCTTTTCTTTTCTTTTCTTTTCTTTTCTTTTCTTTTCTTTTCTTTTCTTTTCTTTTCTTCTTTTCTCTTCTCTTTTCTTTTCTCTCCTTTTTCTTTTCTTTTCTTTTTTTTTCTTGTCTTTTTCCAAGGCTTCTAAGAAGTTAATAAAAGTCAACTAAGTCCATGATCATGATAACTGTTTTAATTTTATTTATGTTGTCCCTAAATCATTCAACTGCTGGAGCCACCACATGGCCTGATGATTCACACATTCCAGTTACCAGATAAGAGTCAGTAATTTGTTGCTGGTGTATAGGTCTTCCCTGCCATCAGATCTGGCTCCAAAATCTCATCCTAAGGGCCTGTTTTAGTCTGGGTTCTGTCAAAGCAGAACAAAAAGCAAAAGGCAAGGGCTTGTGTACACACTGTTTACCTCAGAAGTGATTCCAGAGAACAGAAATCAAAGTTTAGGGAAAGGGAAGCAGGAAAATAGGGGAAGTTGACACAAGAAGGCATTATCTACTGGCCATCAGGATTTTCTGAGGAGCATATAAAACGCTTGTCAGAATTATCTGCTAAAGGCTTGAAGGTGAGAAGCATCAGCTCCCAAGCCCCCCACTCCCGCAGGTTGAGAGATGCCTCAGGGAGCACACGCTCCCTGCAGTTCCGGCCATGCATGCCCGATGCACAGCAAGCCTCAGAGAAGGCAAAATGTGCAGCTGAAGCTTGAAGTAAAGCATCGTTACCACCGAGCAGACTTGCTTGTAGGGCTAAGGTGTACAAGGTCTCTATGAGAAACATCCAGGCATAGGCAAAGTCAACTCAAGAGTGGAAAGATTGTCAGACACTTCTTGCTGTTGCAAGACAGTCTTAAGATAGTCACTTAAATTCCCTGGCCCTCCCTCAGTCTATCCATCTGTAAACTGTGTAAACTGAATTATATTCCTGGTTCTCAAACTTATTTTCCAAACAGAATTGCACCGAGAATTCTTAAAGTCATTTGTATCCGTGCCCCAGTAGTTCTGATTCAGTGGGTCCTGGCTACAGTCCAAGAAACTGTATGTTATAAACCTTCCCAGGTGACTCTGAGGTAGGAGATCTGTGGACCCACTTCTACAGTCCCTTTTCTTTCTATGATTTAGTGGGTTATTTAGGACACTGGATTAATACTGGGAATTTCAAGAGAAATGTACCATGCTATTCCTTACTTATAGACCTTGCAATATGTTCTTTTATGTAAGGTTTACATATATGAAATAGTAAGTGTGTAACTTAAGAGACCATCCAACCAGATATTATAGGTCACACACAAGTTTCATCTGTGAGGAGTTTTCCAACATCAATCAAACTATCTTCTCTTCGTTCTTTTTGACTCAATTTAATAAATTTTGAACACATTCTATTGATTAGACATGTATTATCTGCTACACATTGATCTGGTACAATAAGAGATAAAAAGATGAATAAGACATTTTTCTTACTCTAAAGGAGTGTGTGACAGATAATGTACAAGTAAAGAATGAAAGCATTACGAGATGGATTTCACAGGATAAATGCAAAGTCTACAGGTTTTCAGGGAAGGAAGCAATCACTTTTTGCTGAGTAAACAATGCAAGACTTTTGGTATAGTTGATTAATTTCTCCAGCTATGCTCAACAATCAAGGACAAATGGAAGAAAGCAGAATTTGAGGAAAGTGGACATAGAAGAAAGGCAGACAGTAAAGGGGTCTCAGGTCCCCCAAACATTGTTACCTTGAGTTGGAGGCCAGCGAGGATGTGGGATATTCTGGGAGAGAGGAGTGTGTGTGGAAATGAGCACAGGGTTCAGGTACTCTGGAAGATGGATTTCAACAAAATTGAGGTGTATCTGAGGAATTCATGGCTTGTAAGCTTGAATGGATGGCAGCTTCTCCAAATTATGCCACAGGCTTCGGATGAGGCCTTTCCAAGGGACTGGACTAATCCTGTTGGTGAGGAGCACACGGGTATGACCAGAAGAGGGACACATGATTGTGCTTCAGAGCACAAGCTTTAGGAGGAAGGGACATCACTTCCTTATTCTACTCTATGAAACCATTAAAACGTAGGTTAAGCATTTGAAAGTCAGGAGTATACTCTGATACTATGACTTAGTCTTTTTTAAATTTCTAGTGTCAGAAGTATCAAGTCCAGCCCATTCAGTTGCTTGACTTAACTGAAATTCTTGGTGACCCAGATTCCCACTTCTAACTTGCAGTAGCTCAGGACACTCCCACTATGATAAATACGGTCAGAGGCGTCAGACCAGTGGACCTGCTAATCAGTCCGGAGCTCTGGACTGAATGTGGCTTCTGTTGAAAGGGGTTTCCCAGAGTCTGTCTTCACCAACCCCACTCCATCCCACACCTCCTCTCCTCCAAAGACCTGCCTTTGGGAATAGGATAGTACAGACTTTGGTACCGGGAATGAACACTTGGCTTCTGTTTCAAAGCACCCAAATCAACTCTGCGAGTCTGAGAGATCCATAAAAGTTTCTGTTACTTGTTTGGCAATCAGCAGCCCTGAAATTGATGAGTAACAGAGGATGGCCAGGGCTGTTCTGGGAAGCCAGGCTCTTGCTTTGGAACTGTTGAGATCATAAATGCTCTCTGTGTACAAACACACGCAATTCCCCTCACTTTATCATTGGAGTCGAACTGCCTTTAAACTGTCACTCCTCTTCCTGAACCATTAGTTTTCTTGGAAAAAATAATTAGACCCATAAGAAGGAGTAAAGGAAAGAAAATATGAAAGAAAAGATAAGCCAAAAGGAGCCAATGCTTCCAGTCAAAGAAGGGGGGGGAAATGAGACCTGCCAACAGCCCCTCAAAAATAATGATTATATTTTATTCCCCCTCCCCCCTCCCTTTTTTGGCTTTTGCTGACATTTCTTATGTAAATGCCTTTATGGTACACATGAGGGCATTTAAAAATATTTTCCATATTGTTATAGCTACCTATTGGGGGATAATATAAGTATATTCTTGTTTGCAGGCAAGAGAGAGATTATAAGACAAATTCTCAAGCTTCCTGTGACTCTTAAAAATAGATGCTGAAAAAAGCTTCTGAATGCTTCTTTTGAAAAAGATAAATGTTTAAAACATTATATGATCAATCAAAATATAGTCTGACCTGTGATCAGAGTTAATAGAATTTGTAATGTTTATTTTGTTTTAAAGCATAACTAGCACCAGTGTAGTCTGTCCCAATGGCTTAGTGATGCTATATATAAAATATATAAACAGGAAATGTGGAAACATTGTGTTTTCACTTGATTCAAACAAAGAAAGAGACCCAAATATGAAAATGAACTAAATAAAAATGAGCTTGACCTCTTCCTGAGATGAATATGTTTGTAAATTTAAAAATTGTTTCTCTAAAATAAATTATTAAAGGTTTTCATATTGGGTGCCTGGGTGGCTCAGTCGGTTAAGCGTCCAACTTCGGCTCAGGTCA
Organism: Leopardus geoffroyi; assembly: GCF_018350155.1. Taxonomy (NCBI): domain Eukaryota; kingdom Metazoa; phylum Chordata; class Mammalia; order Carnivora; family Felidae; genus Leopardus; species Leopardus geoffroyi. Next base: position 169,634,190 of record NC_059331.1, read on the forward strand.
TGAGCTCACAGTTCGTGGGCTCAAGCCCTGCATGGGTCTCTGTGCTGACAGCTCGGAGCCTGGAGCTGCTTCAGAATCTGTGTCTCCCTGTCTCTCTCTGCCCCTCCCACGCTCACACTCTGTCTCTCTCTCTCTCTCAAAAATAAATAAAACATTTAAAAAATAAAGATTTTCATATTTACTGTATCTTCTGCACAACAAATCTAGAACTAAATTTATTCTCTATGACATACAAACTTAACATAAAGCAGAGTCATTAATAAGAGGAATAAAATTCTGGAAAATATCTCAAAAAAATAAGTTTGATGGTTGCAAATTATAGCTTGTGTTGAGGGTGTTTTATTTGTCTCCTTAGAAATCCACCAAGTTTTCTTCATTCAGACCACTCCGCTGAGATGGGGAAAAGACTTTACTGTGTTTTCAGGAGTAACTGCATCCACAGAGAAGGTTAGTTGTTTCCTATGTCTCCTGTTCACTGAGCGTCAGGGGGAACCTGCCAGCCACACCCTCCTAACTGTCAGCAGTACAGGCGTTTTCAATATTTTTGACAGACACCAAACACCACACAAGAAGGCTGAGAAGGAAATCTCTAAAGGGGCTGGGGCATTCATGACTCTGACTTTTGAGGAGAGACAGGATTGTTTACAGATAAAGTGATAGATGTGTTAAAAACTGGCAGAAGTTGGAAAAGGGGAGACACAAGATAAGAGCCATAAACGGGAAGATTTGGAATTGAGACAGGAAGAGGCCATGCGAGTTTTAGACACAGGAAGTTGCTATTCTGGGTCCCATGAGCTCTGCTGAACGCATTATCTGGCTCAGGGGTTTGAATCAAATGAAAAATCAGCCTGGGGAGGTTTGTTTTGAAAAACTGAATACATAGCTCCAATTCTGACTTGCAGTAATTAATTAGGTTACATATGTTTTTATTTTGTCCCAAGATACAAGTAGTAACAATTTAAAAAATATTTATAGGAGCCATTTATTGAGCATTTATATTGTGCTTTACATAAAATTTTAAATTTATTCTCCCAACAACCATTATTATCACATTTGCGTGAAGAAACTAAGGCTAAGAGAGGAGGAATAACTTCCCCAGCATTATACAGTAATACTAATTAAAAAATTGAGATCTGAACCCAGTTCTTTCTAACTCCAAAGAGTTAATTAAATGTGATGTTATGCCAAACCAAAGATTTCAGTTCAAATTTTATAAAAACAGTGTTGTCATACTTATTTTGGTTTTAAATTCAGTCTGATTCAAGTCTCTGGTAATTTATTTAGAATTGCTATATTCAGGTATATATATTGTACTCACATGCTCACAGCAGAAACATAAATGTTCGTTCACATTCCAATATCTGCCTACACCCTGTAATGGGACAAAATATCTACAAGTCCAATTTTTAAAAGTGAAAGAAATCTGGGGCACCTGCGTGGCTCAGTCGCTTGAGTGCCAACTTCAGCTGAGGTCATGACCTCAGAGTTTGTGGGGTTGAGCCCCCTGTCGGGCTCTGTGCTGACAGCTCAGAACCTGGAATTGCTTTGGACTCCATGTCCCCACCCTCTCTCTGCCCCTCCCCTACTCTCTCTCTCTCACTCTCTCAAGAATAAAATAAACATAATTTTTTTTCAAAAGTAAAAGAAATCCCACAGAATGAAAAAAGTAATCATTTTCCAGTGAAAATTTAATACTATCCATTATTATATTGGTTATATTGACTATAATAAAAATTGAAAGTTGGTAATTAAAGATATCTTGGTTTTTCCTTAGGTTGCTTTTCCAGTTTTTAGGTGCCTCTATCATACTGACCACACGTTACCAGTCAACTCCTCTCTTAGCTTTATTTGTCATATTATTATTGTGGCACCATTTATTCAGAAACAATTAGAGAAAAAATGTAGGACAAATTTATATTTGAAATGGTTTGTGAAGCATCTCCAAATTTTCATGTGTGTTTTAACAGATTAATCACCTCTGCAAAAGGATGTCAGCAGCCACCAACACATCATCACTGTGAAAAATTCAGATTCATAGTCTACCTGCCTACAAGGTAATGTAGACTAAACTGCTGATTTTTTGCCTCATCCCACCAATACTATAATTGCCCACCTTGAATACAACGTGATTTTGATGCTGCTTCCAAAAGATCCAGGGCCTTGGAGAAGGTTCACCCAAGGCTAAAGACTTTGCTCTCACTCATCACAGAATTGCCAATGCCATTCAAATTCTTGCAAGGAGTCATGTCTCGTGAGTCTTTGGTCTCTCTAGATTTGTCACTAAACCCATAGAATCTTGTCATTTTTACTAAAAAGAATGCAAACAGTTTATTAAAAATGAGAATTTATTACATGCTGATTGTCTCCTCACCATTCAATAGTGAAATGCACAAAATATTTCCAGTTTAGTCATCCTAGTACACCCCATCAAGTCTGACTGAATTTCAATATGGCAGGTCAGTTAAACCCCAACAGCCATTCATCAGCTACCTAATAATTATCTTTGAGTGTGGAGGCTACAACTTCTGAAAATTATTGCCAGAATTCTTGGTATTTTAGAAAAAAAGTATACACACACACACACACACACACACACACACAGAAGAGGGTTGGAGAGGAAAAGGATCTCTTCGTAGTCCAATAAAAAAGACCAGGTTACAGAATAATTACCTATAATTTAGTAATTTGGTTTTAGTTCCATTGTGGTCGGGTAAGCCCAGTACAGCCTAGCCCTCTCTCTGATTACAACCAAAATGTGGGCAAATTAAAAACTCCCAAAGATTCTGAAAAATAAATACAAAGGGAAGATTGTGAGGGAAGTCATACCTGGAAGAGATGACCTACATGGGGATGGATCTCCTCCCCGCCTGGCAGCAGCCTCCAGTCATTTGGCTGGTGGCCAAAAGTCTACAAGGAACAATTGAAAGAGGCCCTGAAGACCCAAGTGCGTAGGGAAATGGCAGAGGGAGATGGCCAGCGAAGGTGCTCTCCAACTCTGTCTATGAATCCACACAAGTCTCAACCCTAACTATGTACACGCAGGAAAGACCCAGACAAAGGAGACACAAGTTTTGAGAACAGAAGTGACATTCGGACCACCTACACAAGTCTCAGCTGAACCCCTGAGTCACTCATAGGTCAGACACAAAAGACCTGAAGTGACACTTCACGAAAGAAGATATACACATGGCAAATACAAGTGTGGAAAGATGTTCAACATGATTAGTCATTGAAGAAATGCAAACTGAACTACAGTGGGATCCTACCTACACATACTTCAAAGAGGCTAAAAGTAAAAAGGCTGATGGTATCAAGTATTGGTCAGAGTGTGGAGCAGCTGAAACTTTCAACCACTGCTCATGGGAACATAAAATGGTACAGCCATCATAGAAAACAGTTTGGTAGTTTCTTTAAATTTAACATATTTCTGTGGCACCTGTGTGGCTCAGTCGGTTAAGCATCCGACCTCAGCTCAGGCCATGATCTCAGGGTTTGTGAGTTCAACGTTTATTTATTTTTGGGACAGAGAGAGACAGAGCATGAACGGGGGAGGGGCGGAGAGAGAGGGAGACACAGAATCGGAAACAGGCTCCAAGCTCTGAGCCATCAGCCCAGAGCCCGACGCGGGGCTCGAACTCACGAACCACGAGATCGTGACCTGGCTGAAGTCAGAAGCTTAACCGACTGCGCCACCCAGGCGCCCCAGGGGTTTGTGAGTTCAAACCCTGCACTGGGCTCTGTGCTGATCACATGGAGCCTGCTTGGAATTCTCTCTCTCCCTCTCTCTTTCTGCCCCTCCCCAGCTTGTGTGCGCTCGCACACACACACACACACACACACACACACACACACACACTGTTTCTCTCTCTCTCAAAATAAATAAATAAACTTTAAAAGTCTCTTAAAAAAATAAAAGTTAACATACTTCTACCATACAGTCTAGTCATTTCACTCCTGGCTATTCAGCGTAAAGAAATGAGAACACATATCCACATGAAGTCTTGTACATGTTCTTAACAGGGTTTTTGTTTTTAGTTTTTTTGTTATAGCTGCAAACTAAAAGCCATCCAAAGGTCCATAAGCAGAGGAATGGATAACCGAATTGTGGTACCACCAATAAAAAGGAAAAAATTACTGATAGATGCCACGCCTCCACACAGTCACCCAGTCACATCCCACGCTGCCATATGGTCACACCATCATGCTAAAACTCTGCTGTTGTAGTATGACAGCAGACACAGACAATCTGTAAATGGGAGAGTGTAATTGTCCCAGTACATTTTTATTGACATGTCAGGTGACTACCAGATTTGGGCTGTGGGTCAGTTTGCCGACTCCTGATCTAGGTGATCATTACTAAAGCATCACTTTTTACCTTGTCATGTTTGATATGCTCATCTGATCCAGCATATTTCTTTTTTTAAAAAAATTTTAATGTTTTTATTTTATTTTTGAGAGAGACACAGAGTGAAGGCAGGGAAGGGGCAAAGAGAGAGAAGGAGACAGAATCTGAAGCAGGCTACAGGCTCTGAGCTGTCAGTGCAGAGCCTGACATGGGGTCTGAACTCACAGACTGAGAAATCATGACCTGAGCTGAAGTTGGATGCGCATCTGAGTGAGCCACCAGGTGCCCCTCATCCATGCCTACTTCTTTGGTGTCTCCCTCAAGCCAACGTCCAGCTGGGCATATGATGTCTGTTTTACAAACACTGTTAAGTGCCTGGGAAGAAAAGATGACCAGGGTCACTGTTGAGCCCCTGTGAATCCAGACTGATAAAAATGCTGTATGATGGGAAATTATACTTTAAAACCGATAAACTCTTTTTCAAGTTTGTTAAAAGCTCAGGAATAAGAATTCTCAAGGAGTAATCCTGTGCTTTGGGTTTGGACCAATTAGACTGAAGGAGAGAAAAGCAGACATTAAAATATAAAGTTTCTTTTTTGAAGGTTGTGAGCACTTGTATTCAGCTACACACCTTCAATTATTTGGAGTTTCTTCATTCTAGGATTTACCTTCATTTCTGTTCAAGCTTCCAATCATTTCACCTTAAGTCACAGACATCAATTTCTTTTCTTTATTTTTTTAATGTTTATTTATTTCTGAGACAAAGACAGAGCATGAGTGGGGAGGGGCAGAGAGAGAGAGGGAGACACCGAATCCAAAGCAGGCTTCAGGGTCCGAGCTGTCCGCCCACCCAAACTCACGAACTACGAGATCATGACCTGAGCCGAAGTCAGACACTTGACCAACTGAGCCACCCAGGCACCCCAGTCATCAATTACATTTCTAAAGACTGTAATGCTGTCACACATAGTTTATATGTGTGAAGAGTGTCTGTTCCTCTTTCCTTAGATAAATTCAGTGATTAAAAAACAAAAAAACTGAAAAAGCATTCAGAATAAAAATGGAAAAATAAAAGGTACAGTTAGTGCTGCTTGTGAAGTGAGAGAGCATTAATGTACAACGTTTTGAGATGGGACCAGATAAAGTTGGTAAAATTGATATCTCTCTGAATCAAAAAAACATATGACTTAAAAGCATTGAGCTTAGTTGGGTATTTGAAATGTTTACTTAAATAAAAATAGTGATAATGCATTGGAAATTCTTGAATGAATATGAATCATTTTGTTTCCTTGTCATTTTGGTGCTGAGCTAGAACACCAGCTTAAAACCTAACATATTTCAAAATGCCTGAATTCCTGCTGTTCACCTAAATTTTTTTTGTCTTAGGCAATTTCTGCTTTGTAGTTTAAAATAAAGCTATTGGAAATGTGAGAGGTAATATTGTTTGAGTCTTTTTTTTTTTTGGTGATGAAAATGGAAAATATTTGGGAAAAAAGTAATAACCAGCATTGGTTAGGAGTTGAGTGAACACTCTAACATGTGGATGTAATTTTTTGGAGAATAGTTTGTTAGAGTAAAAGCCTGTGGGAAAATCATGTACTCTCTTCCTGGCTTTATTATTTCTAGGCATATGCCTTAAGGAGATTAAATTAAGGAGATCTAGTTTGAATAACAATATTATGCAACCCTAAAATGACGTTGTATAAGTGTGTGTGTTAACATGGACACATGATGGTGTCTACCCTGAGGGTTGGCCTATCTGATGTCACCCTACTCAGTTCACTTATATCATTAAACTATGGAAGTGGGAAGTTACAGTATATTGTCCAAACGCTCTTGCAGCAAGGGTTTCATATATGACCTAAATTCTGCCGAGAAGGTTCAGCTGTGCCAAACTGGATCTGGAAGGGAGTGACGGAGAAGTGTATACTGAAAGTCAATGGTGACTTTCTCTTGGTGGGAGAAGTCTCATGTATACCATGTTTTTTTTTTTTCCACTCATCTGGATTTTCTAATTTTTCTTTCACAAATAGTAAAATAAATACACATCCATAGCACTAGAATGAGACCCATGAGCCTTAGATTATGGTCTTAGCTCTGCAGTAATATGGTACTAAGTCTTAGGCAACTTTGTCCATCCCTACGGTTCTCCATGGCTTCCTCAGCAGGTTACAAAGCATGGTCTAGATCATCTGCATTCCAACTACAGGACACTTTGTGTCCATGAAACACGCTGTAATCCCTTGTGTTATATAATCTGCAGTTCCTGTGCATGTAGTTGGTGCCAGATTCCACTAGCGCAGCAGAGAGCAGAACCAGAGCATTGCACTATCAAGAAGACTATGCTGAGGAGTTGGTAAGGAAGTGTGAACTGGAGATATAAGCAGCTGTGTCCACAGGCTTTAGCCATATTAATCAGTCAGAAGTCTTCAGCACGACTGCTTTCTCTTCTGTTAAAAAAAATGGAGTCTAATTTTAAAACAGAGAAGTGAGACGGTCAGGCACTGCTCTAGAGAGGAAGATACTAGCTACTTAATGATAGACTGTCAGGTCACCAGGATGTCTGTCCAACAGCTCTCCCACTCATTAAAGCACATGGTGTAAGCTCTCTCCAGAGGCACTAAATCCACATGTGCTTGCATGGCATAAGTGTTTTATGTGGTGTGTGTGTGTGTGTTTGTGTGTACCCAAACTCTTGATTTGAGAAAGTGTTTCCAACACTAAGCTGTTGTCATAAAGCTGGACAGAGATTCAGTTAGTACCCTCAACACTAGAAGATGTCTTTCTCAAGAGGGTCTTTCTGATGCTTGACAATTTTCTCAAAATATCCACTCTCCTTTTTGGGAATGATGAAACAACAGAGTGTGGAGTTGATTCATCTTCATTGTGAAAACTAGATTTTTACAAATAATAATACCCAAGAGTTATTGAATGGATCTTCCATACCTAAAAATGTATCAAGTGCTATACCTAGCAATTTTTCGATGTTCATAACAAAATTTGAAGCAAGTAGTATTATAACCTCTCTTTTCCAGTTGAGAAGTAACTTGCCTGAGGTCAGCAAGTTACTAAATGGCAGAGCTAGATTCACTCCAGAACTGGAACAAGCCCTTCCTTGTCATGACCCTGCCCAGGAAGGGTGTAAAGGACACGTCACAGAGCCTCATGGGTTCCTTACAAAACTGTCTTTTCCCACAAAGACGCAGACAGCCTTTCTCCCAAGTGCTTCTGACATATCCTGCAAACAGCTCCCAGTAGAATGAATTTACCACTTCCTTCCTGGGAGAGATGGGAGCACTACCCCCCAGACCTCACTGGCCTGTTACCTCTCCATCCGCAGGTCACCAAGGATTTATCCCTTTGGTTCTATGTAACCTTAATCTGATAGACTTCTAAGCCGCCAACATGGTGAGTGATCTTGCTTTGCTTCTGACCACAAACCTTAGATGTTCTCTGGGCTGCACGGGTCCTTCCGTACCCTGGTCAACATGCTTGCCTCCTCCAAGACCTCAAAGTCACATCTTTGCTGCTCTTCTCAGGATGCTGCCATGACCACTCCCATTATCATATGCAGGCAACACCTTTTATGATTTCACAAATGAAACACAAGCAATCAGACCAGAACCTTATCCTCCAACCCAGAAGCTGTCAAACCTGCCTATACCTTTGCCCATGTGTTTGGCTTTCTCTTGTCTCAGTGGATAAACTTAGTGCCCCATCTGAGGCCAAGAGTCCTACCCACTTACTCAAGGACTGGGCCACACTCCTTCCCAAGTCTTTTAATCACTGACTTTTTTTTTTCTTTTTTCCAGTTAATGGCGCTACCTAGGAGCTCAAGCCAAAAATACTTCCCCAAATAAGGAAACCTTATTTCTTGTCCTGTGGTCTCCATCAGATCCTGGGGCCTGAGGCCTCAAAACCTATCTACCCCTGATGACTTCTCAGCAGCTCCACCTCCCTCTGCAGTCATACCAGCTGTGCCTCTGTCTAGATCATGATGAAGCTTCTTGACCACACTTCATGCCCCACCTTCCCTGCAGTCTCCACCCCTACCCAGCTCCCAAGGCCACTTTTCTCAGACAGGGGTCAGATCCTGTCTCTTCCCTGCCTAGGCCTCTAGGGGGTTCCCATTACATTTAGAATAAAAGCCAAACTCTTCACCAAAGCCCACCCTCCACCATTCTTCCTCTCTCTGCTTTGCTCACCTTGTCCCTGAGATGTAGTGCTTGCTTCTACACCAGTGCCATGACATGTACTATGTTTTCTACCTCAAAGCTTTCCCACAAGATCTTCACATAGGTCACTCATTATTCAGTCCCCTCAGAAGTCTCAGTGTAACCTTTCCTGACCTCCCAAGCTCTTTCTCCTGACCCTACTGCACTACTTCACAGCACTTACTCCCATTAGAAATTCTGTTGTTATTTACTCCTCTACTATTTGTCTTCTTCACTAGAATAAGACCTCCATAGGTAGGGACCAAGTCTATTTTGTTCACCATTGTATCTTCAGTGTGCACATAGTAGGTACTCAATAAATGTTTGCGTAAATTTATTAATCTGACACCAAAGCCTTGGTCTTCAGCACTATCCTCCACTTTTGATGTGGGGAAACCTAGAAGAGAAACCACAAATGGATGTTTCCAAAGAGAAGTCCATGTACATTGGAGGATATCCACGTGCTAGACTTCTCTGTTCATTGGTAGCTATTTTTTCAGTCAAGAGACAAGGTCAAAGTAAAATATATATGTATTTACAACCTGCTTATCCTGAAAGTTACAAAGCTTAGAGTAATTTTCTTTCTCTTTGACATACAGACAGCTGATTTTGCAGCTGATATAAGCTGATAATAACTTAAAAGTAAGTTATTATCCTGGCATTAGTTCTTTAATTTTGTTTGGTAAAAATATTTACATTTTCCAACATGTTTTGGATTATAAATTCAACAAAAGACATCAACAAATTAAAATTCATGTATATACTGGATTTTTCAGAATCTACCCCATGTTAGAACACAAAGTGCTCATGCCTAAAATATTGTACCAAGGGGTGATGCTCCTGGGACTTTGTTTACAAGGCCCAGCATCATTTCTGGGCCTAGTTGAAATAAATCTTGACTATGCATTCTTAATTTTTATGGGCTTTAAAGTATTGTTATGAGTTGTTTGAGGGAAAATGACAGAATTATAGTTATTGGGCAACATTGACAGACTGTGTCTTTATGTAAGTGAATTTTCCCAGATGCTAAAGCATATTTTTACTCATTATATACATGCAAGCCTTTTAAATCAGAGAATACTGACGACATTTTGGACTTTCCTTTATGACTCATGAATATTCAATGTTGCACTGATCTGACCTTCCTGGATCTGAGAGGCTTGATTGAAATTACCCAAGAGAGAGGTGTTGTCCATGCAGGCAACATAACTTCGCTCTGACTGCATCTTCAAGTGGCCTCTTCTCCCCATGTGTATCTGCATACTGGCCTCTTCTTGATTGAATCAAGGGCCTCCCCTAACCCAATATGGCCTCATCTCAACTTACATCCTAATTGTATCTGCAAAGAGCCTATTTTCAAATAAGGTCACATTCATAGATTCAATGTGGATATGAATTTTGGGAGGACATTATTCAATATAGTACACTAATAAATATAAGAAATAATGGCTGATATTATATCAGGTCTCACATATCCTGCTGTTGATTTAAAGAAATCAGGTGAAGTCAAGCCTACCATAAATATCTGCTCCTCTACTCACCCATTTTCCTAAAAGCATGAGATTATACAGTAAGATATATATATATATATATATATATATATATATATATATATTGCAATAAGCCATTGAGTGCTGATAAGATGCCAAGTTAACTAACTTTTTAGTGTAATTGTAGGTGAGACTCTTTCCATCGACACAGTCACTGCAGCAAGGCTTAATGGAGGGGAAGAGCTTAGCTAGAATATTCACCAAGACAGGAAACATGGGGGGAGGCTGGGAGAACTTAGATCCTGGGGAAACAGAGACTAAAGGGGACATAGTAAAGTCCAAAGGAAAACACTATCAACTTTAGAGTTTTGCTCAAGGTGGACCCAGAGCCAAGAGTGTATAAAATAACCCAGAGAAGAGGTTAGAGATCTAATACCCACACTTTGTCAAACTCTTGAAGGGTGTAGAAGAACTGTCATTCCCAGGATGGGCACATTTTCCCAATGAACTGGGGCAGCAGGAGAGTCTGAGGGGGCAGGAGCATTTGTTCACTCAGCTGGTGCTGCTGAACACCTCCCCTGTGCTCCCCATCTCCACTGCTATGAGAGACACAAGGTCCTGATGACATTGAGACAATGGTGGTGGTCACAGGAACCACTTACTGGGAATTTATTAAATGCTCAACACTGTACTAGGCACCTTATGCACATTAACTATCTCATTTGCTTTAATCCCCACAACCACATTATGAAGTTGATTTCATTATTATTTCACCATTTTATAGATAAGGAAGCTAAGATTTAAATAGGAGTGATTTATCTAAAATTAGTTTCTGGTGACAGAGCTAGAATCCAGGTCTGTCCTTCTCTGAAGCTTAATGATCTTATACATAGAAGATCAGAGAAAATTGAAATACTCTATAATGAGAGATACTTTTAAACTCTACTGTTGTCTTCTGACTTACCAGAAGTCTTATGATTGAAATATAAGGACTGTCTTGACCTCCTTGCAAATTACCAACTGGATAGACAAAGGTCAGATGCTAGATGGTCCCAAGGTCCCTCTGACTCTGTAATATTGTGAATTACTCTAAATAACAGATATCTTCCCATCTCTTACTTCAAAAGGAAAAAAAAAAAGTCTTCATGTTATGTTCAAATCATTGATTCCTGATGGCATGGGCTATTTTCTCCCAACTGACTTTCCTTTTGATGGCTATGTACAGAAAAATTATATATAACCAAAACCAGGAGTTCAGCCACCAATAATAAGACCCTACATTTGAATAGCATGTATATATTTTAAAACGCATTGTAGTAAACATATGAGCATCCCATTTCCTAAACTCTAGGTGGTATAAATAAAAGCTTTTGACATGATCAGAAACTTTGGGAACTCGATGACACTATGTCACTCCATAAAACTGTATACTATTCCAGAAACTGTAGGGGTAACTGATGATTCAGTAAGTGTAGCTCCTTCCCTCAAATAGTTTATGATCTTATTGATGAATACGTATAGAAGAAAGCCAGAAAGCAATAATTAACAAATGAGCTCCATGGTAAGGTCTGTGGGGATTGTCCTAGGCCAAGCTCTCTCAGAAGCACAACCTGAGACAGAAAGTTGCTTGTAAGCAAGATATTTGGGATAGTTCCTAGGAAGCCACCATAGGGGAATGGCAAAGTGAAAAGTGGAAGGAAAATAGAAGATAAAAAGAAAAAAGGAAACTAATAGGGAAAAGGGGGAAAAAGAAGGAAATAAAATAAACCACTCTGTGTTCAACTGGGACTCAAGCTTTCAGGGGGAGTACTTTGGGAGAGGGTGTGGAGCCTGCTCCCAAGTACCCCAGCCAAGGTGTTGCTGCTGGAGCATTTATACACCATCTCATGTCACCATGGGTGTAGGGCTGCTTCCAAGACTTCTGACATGCTCCTAGGATTGTCAGGTGGATTCCAGAAGCCAAACAAAGGCTTTGGGAGCAAAGACCCACAGTGAAGAAATCTATTAGTGTTTATTAGCCCGTTTCCCAATATTTCTACCCTGGAAAACTTTTTCCTCATATAACCCACTAACATTTTAAAGAATTCAGGGGTGGGAGATGCTGGACTAGAGTTATCTCAATATTCCAGATCTATAGTTACACAGGTCTCTACTTGTAAATCCAAAAGCTAAAGAAGAGAAAAGGAGGGTGGGGGCAATTAGTGTCAATAAAATGGGAAGAGCACATGACATACTGGGGTGAGCTGATGCCCCATTTCATGTTAACAAGACAGGGTTCCAAGATGGATTGAAAAGATACAAGGCAAAGACAAGTACGCATATTGCTTTTTAGTACCTTTACCTTTTCCCTTAAAAATTTTAAGGAAAACCAAAAGGATTTCCATATATAGTCAACACCTTTCAATCTGTTGAGGCCAAAATAAATGGCAGTGGCCTCTGAGGAGGGCCACATATTGTGCAAGGGCACAGCACTCTGTAAGGAAGATGGAGCGGAGAGACTCTAAGTGGCCCCTTTGTGCCCACTGTGTAGTTTCCCCTGTGTAATCCCCTCCTCCTGAATGGGAGCAGGACCTGGGACTTGCTTCCAATGCACAGAATACAGCAAAGGTGATGGCTGCACTGCTCTGGCTATGAGGAAGTAAGTGGCCATGCGGAAGAGCCCTATGTAGCAGGGAATTAAGGCTAACAGCCATAAGAAACTGAGGTCCTGAGTCCAACAGGTCCTAAGGAACAGAATCTGACCAATAATCCAATGAACTAGAAAGCAGATCCTTCTCTAGTCAAGCTTTCAGATAAGATCACAGCCCTGGCCAACACCTGATCATAGCCTCATGAGAAACCCAGAAGCTTAGGACCCAGGCAAGTCACACAGAAACTCCTGTGAGACAATAAATTTAAGTTGTTTTAAACTGGTGAGTTTACGCAAAGTTGTTACACAGCAGTAGATAACTAATACTAAGGGAATGATTTATCCATTTTGGGGAGAAAAGCATCACTACTTGGATTCAGGGTGCCCGGAACAATTTACCAAAATAGTGTTTGTTGAAAGAAAGGAAACATTCTCCTTGTATAGCCTTATTTGTATCCAACATGAGGAAGATGATCATGGCACAACATCTGGTTGAGCCAGGAACTCTGTCCTGACTAGGTTTGCTTGAGCCAAAGCCATCTAAAGCTAGCTTAGATAAACTTTGTATTAAACCAAAATACTATCTTTTTCAACTGCAGATACTCTCTTAAAAAAATCATTAAACATACCTTTGTGCCCAGATAGACCCTCTATTCCCAATCTTCTCCATTTTCCTTTTCTTTTCTCTAAGTGGAGTAATACAGAGTAATATAGAATTTGATATTCTGGTGATTGTTGGATTTTGTAATCTGTTTCTTCATCACAGGCTCAAAACCACAATCTAAACAGGATTGTTCCTTGCTGAGCTTGTGTGTTCAAGGATGAGAGATAACTGTTCATATTTGTTATTTTTTAAAGGAGTTAGCATATTTGCTTTCCTGGGTCGGGGCAATCCTTTAAGGAGAGTATAGCCCAGGGCTAAAGTAAAACATTGACCAGAACTTATTTAAATAACTTTAACTCCAAATATATTCCTGCAGGAGGTAGTGAAGACAATTGGCAGTTTTTAAGTAATACAAAGCTTTCTCAAAATACACAATTTGCTCTTGGTTTCTTTCTAGCAAAGTTTAAGAAGATACCTAAATCCTTCCTCTTAATCTAATAATAATTTTATAAAATATCAATAAATTTCCTTAATTTACATGGATCCACATAGCTGTAAAGAACATAACTGTAATCTTATCAACCAAAATAATCTCTTTTATCATTACTTCTACTCATTTATGTGCCAATGAAATAAGACTCAACATTCAGAGATATCATAAAGTATATCTTTTAAAACATTTATCATGACCAGTGTTACATGCATTTTGTGATTTAAAAATTTATAATACTTTTTTCATAAAACTAACTGCTGTGCCCTCTCCCAGAGCTGAGAAAAGAGTGTACAGCTTTTTAAAGTGAAAAAAACAAAAATGACAAACCCTTGTAAAGCAAAGCAGCAATAAAATGAGAGAGCAGTGACTGTGGTCCCCTGAGCAAACCTTTTATGGGACCATGAAAATTTAACAAGGCACATTAGAAAATGCATTTTCACTCAGCAAAGGATATGCTGTTATTTTCAAAAATTATCTTTAAATAATAAATTGCCTAATTATGGACAATATAACTCAATTCATAAAATGTCTATTTATGCACTGCTTTTCAAAAGCACACTAAGAAATGAGCTAAGAAACAAATGTCCTGCATTAAAATAACTGAATAATGCTCAAACTAAAATTGCCCTTGATGATTATGAACATTCCTATTTAATTTAATAGGACTTACAGATAATTCTGTGTTAAGGAACACTTCAAATTAGTCACTTAAGTCGCTTAGTTTTTTAAATTTTTAAAAATGTTTTTATTCATTTTTGAGAGACAGAGCACTAGCGGGGGCGGGGGGGGGGTGAGAGTGAGGGAGACACAGAATCCAAAGCAAGTTCCAGGTTTGAGCTTGTCAAGCACAGAGCCTGATGTGGGACTTGAACTCACAAATCATGAGATCATGACCTGTGTTCAACCGACTAAGCTACCCAGGCACCCCGAGTTTGCTTATTTTTTAATGGAAAGCATGATTTTCTCTGGTTTTGTGTTGACTTACATCTAGATTTAATAAATGTGATTACATCCCTGGGGGAAAGTATGGTATGTCAGAGGGGACACTTAACTGAGTAATCAGCCTGAATCCCAGTTAGCAGGTATCAGTGATATCTGAATGTCTTAAGAGAGGACAAGTATTACACCTAGTACATCATGAACATTCATCAAATAGTGTTGGTTCCCTGATGCTGTAAAATGGAGAATTTGGTGGTCCTCAGAGTGTGAATTCATATTGTTTGAGGTATGTAAGGACTTTCTTTGGACATAGGTAGTTTTAAGAGACCTACTTTCTAGCTTCTCAACTTCTGTACGTTCTTTCTCATAAAAGATATATGATTTTGGATGCAACTTTGGTTTAAGTGCAGACGCTTCACACCAAGGACCAATTTAGAACATGAGTAGTGGTCCAGGAAAGTGACTTGGATGACTAAATATTAATTTCAATTGGTATACAGTAATTAATCGATAAAAACTGTATTACCTTAGGAGAAAACTCTGTGGAAATGTAAATAAGATTTCAAAAGGAATGAGGCTTCATGTAAACTTTGCGTCTGTTAAAGTGGAACTTGTTCATGTGTTTAAATGGATGATGGATATCACGCTGCTAGTGTATTTAGATTTCATTGGTAACACTTAAAAGAGTAGTGTTGTAGCTTCAGCATTTGAAATGTCAGCATTTACAAAATGTTGGAAATTATATCCTGTATGTGCAGTTATAATAAATTTTGCTGTCAATTTTAAACTATGCAAGAGAGTGCATAATTTTAGGTATTTTTCTTCTGATATAAACAAGCAAAATGTTTGAAGCTTGCTAGTTTTATGTGTGATTTAGTGTGTTGTTATAATAAACATCCTAGAGTGACATCATCAAAAATGGTAGCTCCAAAAACCCTCTTTTCCATAAAGGAAACAAACACTGGCACAAACTGTGGAATCACCAAAGGACTAAAAATTAACCAAAGGCTTGCAAATATCTGGAGGGCTGTCAATGAATAATTGGCTGAATCTCATGAAAAACAACAGGCTCTGTTTTACTTATCCTAGTCCAGCTACATGGTAGCCTCACAAACTAACAACCTGCCTTCACAATGAGAACCAGCAACCTGCAATCCACTAGAGCCAAGAAACAGCTGGAGCTCGATCAGTCTCTAGGGAGAATTGTCATTATTTGACCTCCTGTCTGGAGGCTCTCTGGAGGACCCTAACTTGCAAAACTGTCTATCTTTGAGCTGGCTAGGAGCTTGACCAGCCTGAAAGCCTTTTCCCCAGGGGCACTTGTTGAAAACAATCACAGCCATATTTTTTTTTTTTTTTAATGCACAGCTGCCTGAGGCAGCGGATAACAGCTCCCAAACTGTAGGCTGACCAGAAAGCATAAAAGGAAAGCTGGATAATGAGAGGCCTGCAGGAACTTTGTAAAGTTCTGACACCCCAAGGCTATGTGCATGCTCAGGAAAGACAAGAGAAAACCCTCAGCTCTCACCTCCCACTGACCTTGAGACTCTGAACAAGCAAGAAGTGAAGCCAAAGCAGAGTTGTCAACTGCCTGGCTGATTGTTGAGGGTGTGCCCTAGCATTCATATAGAATCCTTTAGCAAAGCCTGGGAGACTTAGTGGTTCCAGGTGTTTAAGGAAATTGGATCAATCATTATCTGTCCATAAACTGACTGAACAGAGACTTCAGTGGGCACACATGACAAAGAAAACAGACTTCACAAAATTGGTGCAGAAAAGGCAATAAAAAAGCAAGCAAGAGGCACCTGGGTGCCTCAGTCAGTTAGAAGTGTCCGACTTTGGCTCAGGTCATGTTCTCATGGTTCATGGGTTCGAGCCCCACATCAGGCTTCTGTGCTGACAGTTCAGAGCCTGGAGCCCACTTCAGATTCTGTGTCTCCGGCTCTCTCTGCCCCTCTCCCACTTGTGCTCTGTCTCTGTCTCCGTCTCTCTCTCAAATATAAATAAACATTAAAACAATAAAAGCAATCAAATACAGCAACTACTACAAAAAGCAAAAGCAACAGACCCTGGAGACGGGGTGAACCTGATTCCATGTTGTTTCCATGTTGTATTATTTAAAATATCATTTTTCAAAAAGAAATTATAATGAGTGCAAAGAAACAAGAAAGCATTGCCCATATACAGGGAGGAAAAAGCAACCAATAGAAACTCCTTGAGGAAGCCCACATAATAGACATAATAGCCAAAGACTTCAAATCAGATATTTTGAATATATTCAAAGAAAGAAAACCATGCCAAAATAACTGATGGAAAGTGAGAATTTCTCACTAAATAGAGTACCAATAAGAGGTTCAAATTGTGAGTATATTTTTAACTCCTCAAATAGAAATTCTGGAGTTAAGAAGTACAGTAACTGAAATGAAAAGTAATAAACATCCTACAGAAAATCCTTTCAGCTTATTGCTGCTGTGTCTCAAGCATCACCAGCTAGTAATTCATTTACTGTGATACACTCACTTGTTTAAGTGCAAATATCCTCAGAAGCTTAAGCTACCCTTCAATCCTGCCAGTCTTCTCGTGAATTGGTTCCCTGTGGCTGTCAGAGACTTGTTTCTCTAGAGCTCAGGACCTTGGTTGGCTGGGGTGGGTGTGGAGGAAGGGCAAGGGAGAGCTTATGGCCAACTCTTGGCATTGCTCGGCAAGGACACGTGAGTGGCCCATACTAAGGACTCTGGGTTTTGACATTTTAGCCATAATAGGCTCTACCCTCATGCCTAATGCTTCAGGAAAAAGAAGTCACAAAATAAAAACCTGCAGACAATAGATAAATGGAGCTGTAAAATGGGAAATAACTTCAAAGAATCAGCATTGTAACCTGACGGAGAAGGGACAAGTTTGACAGAAGCTAGGGTAATTAGATCTTGAGAGCTCAAGTTTAACTCCGTTATTATAAAGTAAACACAAAAAGAGCAAACATTTGTACCAAGCCTTCGTTCTCAAACATAAAGTAAAACAAATATTTAAAGTTCCCAGTGGGTGTGCTATATATAGCCAGGGAAAAGTAGGCTCGGGTCAGAGATCCAAGAGTAAACAAGAAGGTATCTCAGGAGTCTGACCTTCTCCTTTCCTCCCATAATCTCTTAAAATTTCTAAGCATTACAGACCGAGAGAGCAGAATAAAATCAGTAAAATGTTTCCAGGAATAAAAACCAAAGATAAGCCCTGAGGAATACCTGTGGTCTAATTTAACTTCACGTTTGAAAACTTCTTGCTAAAAGATGGTAGAGTGTGGAGGTGAAATATTGGCCCAATGCTGTTAGCCATGTGATGTAGACAAGCTACTCAGTGTTTCTGGCCCTCCATTTGCCATCTGTAAAATAGGAATAAGACTTGCTTATCCCAAGGTTCTTAAGAAATAAGAACTCAGGCAATAATTTAGTTAAAAAGGACTGAGACCAGAGCCTGGCATAAAATGTGTACTCAAGCGTTGGTTAACTGTTATTACTGCTATCAAATAGCATTTCCATCACTTCTGCTCGAGTGACTGAAATATGCAACACTGAGATCTACCGCTCTAGCATGGAAGCATTTGTTTCAAGAATTTCCCTTTTAAAATGTAAGTAAGTTTAGGAGGTGATAATGTATCAGACAGCTTCAATTAGTAATACCTTAATATTTTTAACAGCCAGAAATTTGATCTCCAATTATTTAGCCAAAAACCGAGCCCTTGGAAAAATTACATACGAGGCCAATACATTTTTATTGGCGGCGGGGGGGGGGGATTTGTTTTGAGTATCAGAAGCTACCTTAGGAGATGGGACTAGATTGTGATTCCTTGGACAGTCGGGGACCAATGTGGGAATACAAGATACAGGATATGGGAATGGAACAGGTTTAAAATCAGGGCATGGAGAAAGAGGGAGCATACTACAGAGATGGATCCCTCTGTGGCTCCACAAGTCCAAGGTCTATTTGGAACAAATCTTGCATAAAATGAAACTTGGGTTTGTTTTTTTTTTTCAACGTTTATTTATTTTTGGGACAGAGAGAGACAGAGCATGAACGGGGGAGGGGCAGAGAGAGAGGGAGACACAGAATCGGAAACAGGCTCCAGGCTCTGAGCCATCAGCCCAGAGCCCGACGCGGGGCTCGAACTCACGGACCGCGAGATCGTGACCTGGCTGAAGTCTGACGCTCAACCGACTGCGCCACCCAGGCGCCCCGAAACTTGGGTTTTTAATGAAACTGAAGATTCACAGAACCATGTGTCTAGAGGGCGAAAGAAATTGCACAAAGTAAGCGGTCAGGGCTCCAGAAGAAGGAACCAGATAAACAGCCACATCTCAGAAAAACTGATATTTATTAATGCTCACTCTGGCACCCAGGAAAGATTTCCGATAGGTGAGGACAATTCGAAATTGACAGGATCTGATGGAGAAACATAGTAACAAGTCTAGGGGCATAAAGAAAGACAGGATGGGTGCTGGATGGGTAAGGTAAGCTGCCAGAAGCCAAGTATACCTGTCCATATTTTTGCCTAGGGCTGACCCAGGCAGCAAGTACCCATTGCTGTGTAGAGGAAGAAGAGAAATACATTCTTTCTGAAAATAGACACAGGCAGGGGCGCCTGGGTGCCCCAATCGGTTAAGTGGCCGACTTTGGCTCAGGTCATGATCTTGCAGTATGTGAGTTCAAACCTGTGTCAGGTTGTGTGCCGACAGCTCAGAGCCTGGAGCCTACTTTGAATTCTGTGTCTCCCTCTCTCTCTGCCCTTCCTCCACTCACACACACTCTCTCTCTCTATCTCAAAAATAAATAAAAGTTAAGAAAAAAAAGATAGGCAGCTTTCTACAGCAGACTGTGATGGAAAGAGTCAAGAGGCCCAATTCCGAGTTCTAGTCTTGGCTCACTCACTAATCAGATTTTAGCCCTGTACATTGATGTTATCTTTTTGTGAATCGGCAACTTCATCTATCAAATGAAGAGACTGGGTTGTTAGTTACCAACTACATAGGTATCATGAACACTTTTCAGATCTGGTGAAAATTATGGACACCTCCCTTAGAAAAATGCATGCATCTATATACACATACAAGCTTGGGTGCAGTCAAGCTAGATAACCAACCAGTAACACTGAATGAGTCTCCTTCCAAGGACATCCTTCCAAAGATCTCATTTGTCTCTCCACAAGACCCTGAAGATTCTTCCATCCTAAACATCCGTGGTTTTCATTTACTATGACAGAAGGAAACATTTCTTTAAAATAAATTAAAAAAAATTTTTTTTTAATGTTTATTTTTGAAAATTTTTTTTTTCAACGTTTATTTATTTTTGGGACAGAGAGAGACAGAGCATGAACGGGGGAGGGGCAGAGAGAGAGGGAGACACAGAATCAGAAACAGGCTCCAGGCTCTGAGCCATCAGCCCAGAGCCCGATGCGGGGCTCGAACTCACGGACCGCGAGATCGTGACCTGGCTGAAGTCGGACGCTTAACCGACTGCGCCACCCAGGCGCCCCTAATGTTTATTTATTTTTGAGACAGAGAGAGACAGAGCATGAACGGGGGAGGGGCAGAGAGAGAGGGAGACACAGAATCGGAAGCAGGCTCCAGGCTCTGAGCCATCAGCCCAGAGCCCGACGTGGGGCTCGAACTCACCGACCGTGAGATTGTGACCCGGGCTGAAGTCGGACGCTTAACTGACTGAGCCACCCAGGCGCCCCTAAAAAAAATTTTTTTTAACGTTTATTTATTACTGAGAGACAGAGAGAGACAGAGCATGAGCATGGGAGGGGCAGAGAGAGGGGGAGACAGAATATGAAGCAGGCTCCAAGCTCTGAGCTGTCAGCACAGAGCCCAACACGGGGCTCAAACTCAGAAACCAAGAGATCATGACCTGACCGAAGTCAGACACTTAACTGACTGAGCCACCCAGGTGCCCTGGGAAACATTTCTGTATTTGGAAGATTTTGTTGTCTCATCTCCCAAAGAATTGTAGTTATTAGGCTAAAGAAAAGCCTTTTGCTTATATCTAGCGTTATTTTCAAATGATCTCTCCCTGCTGCCTGACTTTAATCATCATATAATTTTACTCCCTGGATACTGTAAAGTGTGTCAATATATGTTGTTCCATCTGGCATACGTGCTTAATATTTAATCATCAAAGGATAATGTTCCAAAAATGTTCCTTTGTGTCCATTTTTAAATAAAACATTAGAAATATTAAGCATCACTATGAAAGTCAATTAACTTAGATCCATAACTGATACCATGTAATACACTATATTAATGAATTATCTGACTTCCACATAAAAATACTGAAATAACAGGATTGTTCCATCTGAAGAAGTAAGAACTATTCCAGACTATTGAAGAAATGGAATTTATCATCATAGAAAAGGAGAATGTTTTCAGAGACACAGGAATTAAATGAAGTTTAGTTAATGAAGCTTGAAAAGAAGGCTACAAAATTAGAAAAATCATAGATGATAAATTTAACTGACAAAAGTCTAATCCCAAATATAGAAAATTTAGATCAGTCAGAAGCATGGAAATACAACCTATTCCTGAAGAAACAGCCAAGAACTCTCACAGGAAGACAGAGCTGGAGGTCACACATCACAGTCCTGATGTTGGGCACATGTGAAGGTAGGTGGCTAGCTGGCTGGCTTGCCCCTCCTTCCTCACCACTAAGGTGGCCACATAATTATCCCCTAAACTGGGACGCTTGTAACAGTGACAGGGTAGATAACAGAATTATCAGAATTTTAAACAGAATTATCCCAATGAAAACATGATTGATGGCCATCCATGTGGCCCAGACACATTCTTGAGACCGTGCACTCCTTGAAGTGTGACCCTATTACAGAATGGTTCTCCCTGCCAGGGGAGAAAATCAGTATGCTCCTCAGCCAGAGCCTCAAATTTGCAGCCTTCCTAGGGAGGATAAAGAAATAGAAATTAGAGGAACTGTAAGTTACCATTAATGATTCCAAAACTAGCAACTATAAATAAGAGTAACAGAAAATGTTGGTGAGGGTGGAGAAAGCATTGCACATTTCTGGTAACACCAGCAATGTTTCTGAAAAGCAATTTAGTACTATGTGAAATGAAACTGGTTTTCTCATTTGATCTGTATTACACATCCAAAATCAATTCCAAAGAACCAAAATAGAGTAGAGTATAATTTATGACCAAAAACTTAAAATTTCAATGTCCAATAGTAAAGGAATACTAAGAAAATTACCATTATATGAACCCAATCAATAATTAAATAGCCAAGTATAGTAATAAGGATATAAGCTTTATATGAGATAATGTTAAGCAGAAAAAATCATTGTAAAATACAGTAATTATACATGCACATCATTATTGTTCAGTAATGATCTGAAGGCAATATGGGGTGAGGGAAATAGAGTTCATTATGTTTTTTTCCCTCCAAAGATATTTAGATGCAAATTTTGTACAAACAAACAAAAACCAAGCTATAACAACTTTGAATGGAGCAAATAATGATTGCCTTTAACTTGCTCACCCCTTTTCAGCCATTAAGCTGCATTAACTACATAAAGCTTTATAAATGCTATAAAACTTTACTTGTTACATTTCTTTGTAAATCCCCCAGTGCTTGAAGAGTACCAGTCACCTGGTCTGTACTGAATAAATACCGATTGAATGACTGAATGGAAGGAAGGAAAGTAGAAAGGAGTGAGAGGTGCTTGGGTGGCTCAGTCAGTTAAGTGGTTAAGTGACTAGCTCTTGATTTCAGCTCAGATCATTTGCTTGTGATGAGGCCTGAAGACAAAGCCTGCTTGGGGTTCTCTCTCTCTCTCTCTCTCTCTCTCTGCCCCTCCCCCACTAGCTCTTTGTCTCTCTCTCTCTCTCAAAATAAATAAATTAATGTTTAAAAAAAGAAAAAAAGAGAAAAGGGCAACAGAGGACCTGAGGGAGGGAGAAAAATGAAAGAAAAGGAGGAAGGAGGGTGGGAAGGGAGGAAGGAGTACCCTTTATATTTATAGAAAGTAAACAGAAACAAGTGTCCATTAGCAAAATCATTGCTGAGTCTAAAGCCCTCTCCTTCCCTGTCAGCTTTCCCAAATTAGTTAACATTTGAATCTCTGAGGTTCTATTATTTTGAAGTTTGGTGCAGAAAGTTATTTAAGAAATCATTTTATGCATCAGGAGACTATTAACATAACAATACATCTGCATTAAGGTCATTTTATGAAATGTTATTTCTTTAGTCTTATTTAGCATAAAAATTCTGGATTTAGAGTTTCCTGATTCTCCCCGTTCCTGCACTGGATGGCTAAATATCTACCTCAGCCCCAAAGCAAATTCTAATCTGAGAATTTGGGAGCATTCTTTTTTTTTTTTTTTTTTTTTTTTTTTAGTCCTGTTTCCAGAGTATGGTACAACCATCTTTCAGGCCAACATGTCCCTAAGGAGAAGAGCCTTCCTTGTGGTTCACTTGGCAATAGTTGATTGCTTCAGTGTTTTGGGTCAGGCTTGTATGTTCTGTTAATTTGGACTGATGCATCCTGAGGCAATAGAGCATTTTCAAACTTAAAAATATAAATCCAAGGACAGGAAAAATGTAGAGAGAAGAGGAAGATTTGTGTCTGCTCTCCATGGAAACAGCCAGTTTTTTCAGTTGTGGGCAAGATTGTTGGGCAACTCACAGGAATTTTTACCAGGGAGCTGGAAATAGGGATGGGCTGCAGAAATAGTGCAGGATAATAATACACAACTATCTTTTAAAAGAAATGTTGGTCCTGAGTAGGATTCTTCTCTATACTGTAAGTGACACCTTTACATGTCTTTTTATCTGTCCATTGCAATCATTACAACTTCTTGTCTATGGTGGGATTCTTCTTATTCTGGAAGGTCTCAAGTCATCTGAGAGCAGGAACAGCACATAGTCATTTTCCTTATATCCCCTGTAAGTTATAAAATAACATACAGACAGATTTCTCTTTGTAATGCTCATGCAGTATTCCCCTTCATCATCCAAACACATTTCTGCCTCTTGGGCTGAACATTAATCTGGCTTGTGTTTAGGAAGTATGTTGCATATTCTTAACAATTATCTTTAAACACCTGACTATAACTAGCCCAACAAGATACCTTATGGGGGCAAGGGCAAAACAGCAGATTATCACCCTCATTTTGTTTTTCCTTGGGCACATACACATGTTATTTTTATTTTTGCTTTGCCCTGTTGAATGCATGAAAGTCAGATGTATGTATGATGTGACTCCACTGTGTACCTTACAAAGTAAAACCTTGGTTTGTGAGCACAATTCATTCCAGAAACATGCTTGTAATCTAAAGCACTTGTATATCAAAGCAAATTTCAAGAACCATTGGCTCAGTTGTGATCATCTGACATCCAGCATCACATACTACTTGTACTGTAAGACATCACTCGTTTATCAAGTTAAAATTTATTAGAAATGTTTGCTTGTCTTTTGGAACATTTGCAGACCAAGTTACTTGCAATCCAAGGTTTTACTCTCCTTGCACCTACATGACCTTATGTTACTCTTGCCAAGTGACTGCACTATGTGGCTGAAAGTGTGTAGAGGAGAGAAGGCTGAGGGGGCCCACAAGTCTTGGCAGGAGGGCAGAAAGGAACCCACTGTGGAGGCAGAAGAAGAGTTGCTAGACAGGCAGAAGGAAAAACAAGAGAGAGAGGTGTCCCAGACCCAAAAGGAGAAGGCATTTGATGGAGGTGTCCACTAGCACCAAGTGCTGTAGGGAAGTCAGTCATGATAAAGTGCAAAGGAGCCACCAGACTGTATGTCTCTTGGGACCCAGTGGCTCACTGTCCTCCTTTTCTCTTGTATACAGTTCTTAAGCAAACACTAACTCTATTGTTGCAATAAGATATGAAGTTCAATAAACTTTGAAGGGAAAGAAAAAAATTGTAAATTTACTAGTTTTTTTTCTGAATTCTTTTTCTTGATAGTAGCACATAAACGTGCCCTGGCCATTGATTTAATGACTGACCAGAGGGAGTGTCAGGCATTCTGACACTGACCTTGGTTCAGGCTTGTCTGGCTTGCAGCTTACCTGTCTGTCTCTGGTCCTGAGAGAAGTCCCTTCATTTCTTGACTTTTAGAGAAGTCAGTCTTTTTTGTTGCTTGTTTGAAAATGACAGGAAAGCAAACAATGAAGATAAGCACAAACAGACCTACTGATTCTTTCTAAAAGAGTCATTAAGAAGCTACACACATTTTTTATTCTCCTGTCTGTCTTTCTGCCTTTTTGTTGATGTACTTCTTGACTTGGAAGCTCCATGAGGAAAGACTCATAATGTATGTTTTGTGGTTCAGCATCAAGCTTCATGTCTGAGACACAGAAAGTGAGCTGTTCAATGAAAACATAAGGCTGGAGCTAAGAAAGAGGTGGGAAACATGTGGTCTGCCTATAAGGGAGGTAATATAATGGTTACATTTTTTTTAAGTAGGGTTCATGCACAACATGGAGCCCAACATGGGGCTGAACTCACTACTCTGAAATCGAGACCAGAGCTGAGATCAAGAGTTGGACAGTTAACTGATTGAGCCACCCCAAACCCTAAACATTACATTTTTTGATCAGAGTGTTTCAAGCTTGAATCCAGCGCACTTGACACATAGACTACCATGCCACACAAAAACCACCGTATTAAGTTATGAAAGGAAGCAACCAAGTCACCCCAATTAGTCAGATAGCGATTACCTGTTAACTTTGCCTTACTATATTGGAACCTATTATTAAAGTTGAAAAAATTTTTTTTAATGTTTATTATATTTGAGATAGAGAGAGACAGAGAGCTAGCAGGGAAGGGGCAGAGAGAGAGGGAGACACAGAATCGGAAGCAGGCTCCAGGCTCTGAGCTGTCAGCAAAGAGCCCTATGCAAAGTAAATGCACAAAGCTGTCGAGCACAGAGCTCGAACTCACAGACTGCAAGATCATGACCTGAGCTGTAGTTGGCCGCCCAACCAACGGAACCACCCAGGCGCCCCTTAAAGTTTTTTAAAAAGGGATTTTAATATAAAAAATGCCTGTGGTTTCACTATTGAGTGAAAAAAATCATTTTCACTGAGTAGTTAATAATGATGATAATTAAAAATAATAAAATGTATTGAATGTTTACTGTATATCAGATATTACCTTTTTCCCCTGGCACAATTTTACCACTGGTGTCTCATAAGAAAGCCACTCAACTAGACCAGGTGCCCCACTCTGAAAAGACATGAAGAGTCAGTGAGAAAGCTATCTAAGTGCAGAAGAGAAGGAGCCAAAACATTAATCAACTGATTAACTATTTTCAGATACACCAAATTCCCAAAACATCACTTATTTTAGATTTGCAGAAAGGAAAAGAAAGGAGTGCCTTCCACCTGCCGTGAAACCTCCCTCTCTGTCTCTCTGTCTCCTTTTTGTCTCTGTCTCAACCTCTCTTACACACACTCTCCCTCACCACAGCTGCCATTTTACCCATATGCTGTAGGCTTCAGATCCATGAAGACCACCCCTCCACAGGTGGAGTGTCTATACTGCAGGTTCTGGATGAACAGTGAGGTGAATCCCAGGGGCCCCAGCAGCCCACACAGAGAAGCATGCCTCTCTTCATTCTCTCTCTTCTGCTACCCAGTCGGCTACAGTGAAGCAGAAGTGACAAACTGTAGTGACCTGAGATGTGCTTGCCAATTTCTGTCACTGTGATCCTTTCCTTTAAGAGTTTCCTTGGGCTCTAAAATCATGCCATCACTGATCAGAGAGCAGAAGAAAACTTAGCCATCTGAGGACACAGAATAAGGAAAGGCAAGCTGGAGACAGGAAGAAAAAAACTCAGGACAATAGAGAAGAGTCTATGACTTGTAGGAACTTGTAGTTGTAAGTCAGAGGTCAGCAAAGGTCACTGGCCCAATAAACAACCTAGAACTTAGGTTGTTTAGGTTAGGTTAGTAAAAAAATAGTTCAGCACAATTTCCCTCGGTTTTAAAATATATCACAAGAAATATGCCAGGAGCCCCATAAAATGTCCTGTTCTTCTTTTTCAGTGTTGTCATGCATACTTACTACTACTGTCCTGGTTTCTGGCAAATAGAAGCCTAGAAAGGTCAGGGCCTATAACACAGACGTGAGGAGGAAGGTCTGGGGAATCTTTGCTGTGGGAAAATTTCTAGTACATGAGCAAAGGCTTAGAAAATTTTCTCCTGTAAATGCAAATAAAGAAAGAAGCCTTTATTTAGAATCAGGCACACCAAGGAAACTACAAGAAACTGTAGCTAGAAAGATACATAAAAATAGTGGCCATGGAATTATTTTGTGGAATAATTTTTGCAAATTTAGGGAATTGCAAATGGAATGCTATGGAATGTTTGCAAAGTTCATTTTTTTAAAGTTTATTTATTTATTTTGAGAGAGAGAGAGCGAGAGAGCACAAGTAGGGGAGGGGCAGAGAGAGAGTGGGAGAGAAAATCCCAAGTAGGTTCTGCACCGTCAGCGCAGAACCAGATGTGGGGCTCAAACGCATGAACCATGACATCACGACCTGAGCCGAAATCATGAATTTGACGCTTAACTGACTGAGCGATCCAGGCGCCCTGGCAAAATTCATTTTTAATCTAAGGAGGTATTTTCTTATTTTTCTGTTTCAAAGCCCTGAATGTAAAGAAAAGCAAGAGCATGCTAAACTTGGAATGTAGGTTTGCAAGGTTAAACAAATTACTAATTTTTTGGGGGAGGCAACATGCTTGAGCCAAGAACCTACGATTGAAATTCTCCAATAAAATCCCTCCCAGCTGGAAAGAATTACTAGTTGTGTTGCTGCAGCCATTTCAAATCAAGTTAAGGACTCATTTTTCCTCCCTTACAAATGGGTTCCCTGGGGTACCCTCTAAGCAGGAGATGAAGGTTATTGTCAAGTTGATTACACAAAGTGGAGTTCCATGGGAAAAATGGGGTCACCAGAAAAATGATTTTCAGAAATTTGAATTTATCTATAAGCTATTGAGAGCACAAATACAGGAATAGACACATGGTAACCAAGCTCTCCTGCTGCTCAGAGAGGGGCAGCCATTCAGGGCAGCCCCTCCTGGTTCCTGAAACCCATGTGGGCACAGAACAGATGTGCCCTGGCTCCTGTAGAAAGTTACAAGTGAGACCTGCAACAACCTCAGGAGAAAGTTAAAAGTAACTATAGACAAGAATTTATATCAGTTTTGAAGAGCTGCCTAAGGGAAAGAATATTTTGGTTGATATTGCCTCTTTAAAATGATTCTGAGTTCGGCTGGTTTCAAACCTAATCTCTGGATACAGCAGTAATAGGTTAACATTAAGATTAAAAAATTATGCAGATTGTGATTCTTCATTTACCATAGACTCTTTAATATATTAAAAAAAATTTTTTTTAACATTTATTTATTTTTGAGACAGAGAGAGACAGAGCATGAACGGGGGAGGGGCAGAGAGAAAGGGAGACACAGAACCAGAAGCAGGCTCCAGGCTCTGAGCCATCAGCCCAGAGCCCGACGCGGGGCTCGAACTCACGGACCACGAGATCGTGACCTGAGCTGAAGTCGGACGCTTAACCGACTGAGCCACCCAGGCGCCCCTTAAAATTTTTTTAATGTTTATTTATTTTTGAGAGACAGAAAGAGACAGAGCACGAGCAGGGGTTGGGGCAGAGAGAGAGGGAGACACAAAACCTGAAGCAAGTTCCAGGCTCTGAGCTGTCAGCACAGAGCCCGATGCAGGGCTTGAACTCACGAATGGTGAGATCATGACCTGAGCCAAAGTCAGAAGCTTAACCGACTGAGCCACCTAGGCGCCCTTAAGAAATTTTTGTGGACAGGAAGTATATGAGAGCTGCCACCATTTCAGTGCATCACATGATTCGTATAGGCAGAAATCATCATTCCAAATTCAAAAGATGCCTTGAAGCAGATTGTTGGAAATTATTGGCAGAAAAGATATACTTTCCCTCCTTCATTTCTAAATATAACTTTATATTGAGTCTATGTGATTATTTATGAGATGATACCTCAACTTTTGCCTGGATTGTTTTCTTTCAAATGTAGTTGTGACACTGAAGACCTGTCTTGGATATTGCATGATATACACCAATAGTCCCAAATCCTGATGTATGAACCTGTGTCTCTTTGACTCCATGAGAATAACCTATGGAGTTTATTTAAATCAAGATTTCTAGACTGCAACCCCAGAGATTCTGATTCAGCGTCCCATGTGATTCTGATGAGTATGCCCATTTCTGGACTACTGGTCTACAGTTTACTTTGCTAGAGACTTGGAGGCAGGTCAAGGTGAAATTCTGCCACTATAATTGGCCTCGTGGGATCAGAGTCATACAAAGTCCAGAGTGTGCTGACTAACATATCATCTAAATATGGAGGTAACTAAGAAGATGCCAAGCACCTTCTGCAGGACTCTTTGGCCAAGATGTGTGGCTGTTCCTCTGAGGAAACCCAGAGGGAATGCATCACTTCTCAAGCTACAGCAATAGAGTCATCCACATCAGCTGCAGTACCATGGATACCAGCCTCTCAGAAAGTTACCTTTCCATTGCTCATGCTCATGTAATGCTTATGGCAGCTAATGGGGAAAAATATTACATATACCAAAAAGTGTAAGCGAGTGCAATGAGGAAACTTGGAGCTTCTTAATAAATACAGGCAGGAGAAGATAATTACCTCTCAAATGGTTTGCATTCCAAATACAAGAGAAGACTATCTCATAGACGTTGTGTTCATAACCCTTTTGACTTGTTTTGGTATATTTTGTCACCATTAAACTCAATGTGATGTTAAGAAATGAAGTTAAGCCATTTACCCCCCTTTTCACCTCTTTTAGGGAAAAGATCAAAGACTTCTCAGCCTGATGATATTTTCAAAATGTGGAATGATCATCCAGTCTTTTTCTACACACCCAATACAAAAGGTGTGCCTCATCCCAAGGAATTTACTATACAATAATAAAAAGTATATCTCAAATATTGAATTTAGTATGAGACCCAGGATCAGAAGATTTTAGAGCTGGAAGGGTCTTTGTATCTGAATTTTACTATCCTATATGTAATACAAGACTAAAACTCAGAGTGCGTCCTGGAGGTCACTCACCATCTTCTTGTGTTAAGTAGAACACATGTAAGTTGCTTTTCACTCCTTATCTCTCTGAGTTTATGCATCTGGGGCAAGCCAACAAGGAAGATCAGTCATGATCTAAGGGTTTACTAAAACCCTCTGTTTCGTTGTGTCCATGCTAGCCAAAGATTGCATAACACTGCCTTTTTGCTTGTTATCTGACCTTTTGATTTCCTCCCTTTGGCAGCCCCGAATTAACTAATTATTTAATTAGTTTGTTTATTTTTGAGAGACAGAGAGAGAGAGCAGGGAGGGGCAGAGAGAGAGAGGGAGACACAGAATCCGAAGCAGACTCCAGGCTCCGAGCCATCAGCACAGAGCTCTATGTGGGGCCCAAACCCACAAACTGGTAGGTCATGACCTGAGCCAACTGAGGCACCCAGTGCCCCTATTTTTTTTTTTTTTGAAGCTGTTTATCAAAGGAATGGAGTCTCCTAAGCTGCTCCTCACTAACCTTTGCTCTACTATTTGAATTTCCTGCCTCTGGTTCTAATTAAAATGTAGAAGTGGTCATGCTTATGGCATCAAGAGGTACCACATTTCATAACTAATCACCAATAAGCCTTTGGACAAGGCTTGCCAGCCCACTGCCTCTCAGACTCGTGCCCAGCAGCATTCTCCTTACCATCTCTTCCACACTGCCTGAATTTGGACTGTCACGGGCAATTCTCCCTGTGTAATTATATCACAGTCTCGGCCTACACTTTCCTACCTCTTTCTCAACAATAAAAACATATGTGTATAAACAGTATGTGTAATTGTCTCCCCACATCGGAGGAGCTTCCTTTCTATTTGGGATTGCCAAGGAAATGTATATGAACTAATTAGAGAGTCACTACATCCTGAAACTGCCAGATCTGAGAGTTCAGACAAGGAAGCCATCAAGACAGGCTGGAGTATTTGGGCAAGGAGTCCTGCAGATAGGTGGCTAGAGGTGGGAAGGCAGCACTGCAAGCAAATACACAGCATGGGCCTCCCCAGAAATGACTCTGCTTCAGGGTCTTTTGTTTCCACTCAGGGATACAAGGAGACTCCTGACACTGGAGGCTCCCATGTATCCTGCCATTCAGGTCCAGCTTTCTTTTAAAAAAAAAATATTTTTTTTAACGTTTATTTATTTTTGAGATAGAGAGAGACAGAGCATGAACGGGGGAGGGTCAGAGAGAGAGGGAGACACAGAATCGGAAACAGGCTCCAGGCTCTGAGCCATCAGCACAGAGCCTGACACGGGGCTTGAACTCACGAACTGCGAGATCATGACCTGAGCCAAAGTGGACACTTAACCGACTGAGCCACCCAGACGCCCCCAGGTCCAGCTTTCTGTAACCGTTAAAGTTCAACCTTCCTGTGTCCCTTCTCTGAAGACTATCATCAGCTAGGGTTAACTTGTTTGCCTTTTAATAAAAGATGCCAATGCTTAAATAAGGCATTTTTCATGAGCATTTTACAGTGAGGAAAAGTAAGCATGCATCCCAAAACGTTAGGGAAAAGAATCAAAGGTCCCATAGTGACACCCAAGTAAAACAGCTTGACTTTTATGTTTTATCTTTTACATTAAGAAAATGTACTTGCTCTGTTGCTCTTCTCACAGATAGCCATTCACACACCTTGCTCCCCTTTCATTCTCATCTTGGCTCAAATGCCACCTTCTCAGAGGGGCTTCCTAATGGCCCTTCTGAATATGGTGGCCCTGTTAGTCCACATTGTTTTCTTTTAGTCAACATTCTTTCCTACTATTG
Source organism: Leopardus geoffroyi (assembly GCF_018350155.1). Classification (NCBI taxonomy): domain Eukaryota; kingdom Metazoa; phylum Chordata; class Mammalia; order Carnivora; family Felidae; genus Leopardus; species Leopardus geoffroyi. The sequence continues at coordinate 169,665,801 of NC_059331.1, forward strand.
ACCTCTTCTTTGTATCCCACACTCTTTGCAAGCTCCCAGGTAGGACTAGAGCTATACATTTGCACAAAATAAATATGCAATAAATATTATTAATTGAACAGTTATTCTGTGATGTGTATGGTTTTACTTTTAATTAAAAGTATTGATGTTTTATCAGTGAATTTTTTGCCTTTTTCATAATATATTTGCAGAAATCCATTGCTCAATGAATATGTATCTGGCAATGCCGTGGCTTTGTTATGTCTCATGTCGTCCTACCCTGAGCTGCCAGGGGTGCTTATGACCCATGTTTTAAGCCCAGCTTCAAGTGTGAGGGGTGAGTTCTGCAGAGGTTCTGGGTAGCTTTTGGGGGACTTGTCCTGCTGGATATCACTACGTCATGCAGGGACAGAAGTAAAATGAGCACCCACCTCTTTTGCTACGTTTTTTCAATCTTCCTCTACTCTTTGCCAACATGTGGGTTTCCCACCAACCATATCTTTGCAGACAAACTCTGAGATGGCCTAGGGCTTGAGACTCCATTGACATCACAAAGTTTTGTTATAACCAGTGTAGGAGGTTTCTATGACACTGACATCAACTTCATTCCCAGATTCTGCTACATGAAGAGTCAGTCACATGAGAGTCTAGGAGTCCAGAAAAGTTAAATGGGTGATTGTGGCTAGCAGAAGCCACTCTGGGGGATCACGCTGGAGGTCATCTCAGATCTCAGTCTGCCTTTGTCGCCAATTTCCAATATGACTTAAGCAAGTCACTTAATCTGACCTTCAGGCTTATCATTTATAAAATTAGGAAATGGTTTTAGATTAATTTATTCATTCATTCAAGAACTATGTAATGAACTCCTATTAAGCTCTAGGCAGTCTCCAAGATTGATTCTACCTCAGGAATTCTGACTCCCATCCCCTCTCCCATATGGAGTCCCCCCATTTGACACAATGGTTGTCCCATGGAAGTTACCTAGGGAACATTGGACTAGCAAGCGTCCTCGGGATGTGCATACACACCATTTGGTGTGGCTGAGGGGCCATGAGCAATTCTGTACCAAAAGCCAAGGTTTTGGCTAATTTGCCTTGTGTTGTCTTACTTGCACAAAAACAGCAGTGCCTGGATCAAGCCTTCATTGCAACAGCTGCAGGATGAATGTGCTCAACGGGGACCTTGTCCAGAATACTAGTCCCATGACATTGCTAGAGTATTCCTAGTCTCCAATGAAGTTGTGCAATGCAACAAGTGCATATAAATCAGGGTGGATGATGCAAAGTACAGTTTCACTGAGAACATGACGAAAATATTTAAATGACAGAATAGTATGTAATTAAACATACATCACACTATATAAGTGAAGAGAAAAGTAAACAATGGGGTCAAAAAGAGAAATGGGAGGGGCGTTTGGGTGGCTCATTTGGTTAAACATTTGACTTTGGCTCAGGTCATGCTCTCACTGTTCATGAGTTCCAGCCCTGCATTGGGCTCTGTGCTGACAGTTCAGAGCCTGGACCCTGCTTCAGATTCTGTGTCTTCCTCTCTCTCTGCTCATCCTCCACTCACACTCTGTCTCTCACTCAAAAAGAAATAAACATTAAAAAATAAATTAATGAAAAAAAAAAAAGAGGAATGGGAATCCTAAGAAGCAAGCTGGAGTAGTCAAGGGAGGGGAGTCTCATGGAGAAAGTGACCAGGAAACTTGTCACTGGTTACAATAGTGTAGCATCAGGGTATGATCTCTGTCTGACCCATGACATCCAGTGGCATTGGGGGTGCATTCTAGCTACAGAGGATCTACAGACTCCAAATTGGCCTAAGCATGGTCTCTCTAGTATGTTTTCTTTGCTCCTGGGTGTGGTTATTTCTCTGCTTCTTGTGGCTGCTTGTTCTTAATTTGTTTTCCTCTGAACTATTTTATTTTGTGTGGGTTCAATAGTGTTAGTTGACACAAATGCTTTCTGAAAATAAGTGCAATATAAATCATACTTGTTTCCTAATTAAATCTGAATATATTCCATAATAACAGCCTTTTCCTAGGCCCCTGGGTCTTGATCTGCTCATCCTGAGACCAACTCCAAGAATTTTTAAATTTTTTTTTTTCAACGTTTATTTATTTTTGGGACAGAGAGAGACAGAGCATGAACGGGGGAGGGTCAGAGAGAGAGGGAAACACAGAATCGGAAACAGGCTCCAGGCTCTGAGCCATCCGCCCAGAGCCTGACGCGGGGCTCGAACTCACGGACCGCGAGATCGTGACCTGGCTGAAGTCGGACGCTTAACCGACTGCGCCACCCAGGCGCCCCAAGAATTTTTAAAACATACTATACTTTTAACAGTTTCAAAGAATTAGTTTGTTTTTTAAAAAATTCAACAAAATCACACTTTTAGTAGTCCATAAAATGATTTGTAAACATCGAATGAGCAAGTTTGATGAAGGAAGAATTGGCTCTGTGGCTAGGTTTTTGCTAATGTTTACTCACTGTTGTCCCTGTGAGGCCACTTTCCAGATGGCATTTGGCAAAATGTGTTACAACTTATCAGATTCAAGGGAGAATAAGATAGAATAAGGTTGGTCCCTGGATCCCCTAGCTCCTAAAAACAATCATGTAATTTATGAACCATATTCTGAATCAAAGTATATCATAACTAGACATTAGGGTTAGGGTCAGGGTCAAGTTGCATACATTAATTATGTACAGCTTTCTGTATCCCAATCATTCCTCCATGAAGTGGTTTAAAAAAAAATAAAACAGGAAAGAATACAGTCATTAAAAGTATTGAGAACATTACCTGTCACAGTAAATATGTAAATAAACACAATTATTGTTTAATGTTAGCTGAGGACTCGGAGCTAGTCCTACAGGTACTTGGCAGGTAGCATCTGTGGCCAGCTGCCCTTCCCTGCCCTGACCCCACCCCACCCCCCAAGCTCAGCACATGCTCTACTATGCTCAAGGGCAGCCCAAACTGAGGGACCAGGTCCAGGTGTGGCTCCCTCCTGTTAGGCATGGCTTGCTTCCAACAGGCAGAGAAGGTGGCCAGCTCACAGACACATAACATTTTCTTTTGGTTACTTGCTGCCTCCCCCTTTTGTCACTCTGGTCCTTAAACTTTAGCTCCTATGAGAACTTGGGTTTGCAGATTCCTGTTGACATTTTAAAGTGTGCGGATCTGTGTTGCCTTTGTCCCCCATCCTTGGTTCTGGAAATAAAGGTGGAAAAACTTAACATACTGTGAAAACAACAATAATAAATAGTGTGTTCTGCCCTCGTATCTCAGACTTGAAATAAATGGCAATTGCATACCTCTTGTTACATACAACCAGCTTTAGAGACTCATATGAGTATGTAAAATGAAATTGTGCTGAAAGAAATCTTATTACTGAACTTTTGCCTTGCAGAAGACAGTTTGGCATAAAAGTCTCAAGAAAATGTGTTTTTTAAAGAGTGTAAATACAAAGTATGTTTCATGGGTAGAATCTTGTTCCTTTCAGTGAACGTGGGATGAGCAGACAGTATAGCTCAGATTCCAGCTGGATTTCCATCACTAACTACCATTGGGGCGTGTGTGTGGGACTACAGAGGGCTGGCCAGCTAGGAGGAGCTTACAGTCTTTGGTCTGTAGACTGCAAGGATGGTGGGGTTCCTTGGTGCTCTGGGTCTGGCAAGACCTGCGGTGGGTGAGACGGGGGTGGGGGGTCGGGGGGTTTGATGACACAGTTTTTCCCAGAGCTATCAGGGTGGATGGTGGCACAGGGGAACAGAGGGCCCGAGTAGGCCTGAGCAAACCCAAGGGACTAACTGAATGTCTTGGGCTGGGACAGCAGTTGCTTTTATCTGTTGCTTGTTCATCCCTCATCGATGCTCCCCCAACCCACCACCCTGTCATTTTCCTGTCTGGTGAATGCCGGGTCACCCTGACATGTGTAGCCATGCAAGGACACAAATGTGCTCATCCTCTTGGAGCATTCCCAATCCCTCCACACCCTGGTCTGGCTGACTCTGCATACACATAGTCCTCTTCCTGAGTATCCTCTGCAGTAGCACTTTTCGTGCCATTGTTGTCTCTCTGTCTGTCTTTTCTGCCAGGAGATTTCTGTCACACCTGCCTGGCTGGATGACAAATGGATATGAATGGATTCTGGATCCTTTGTCCTGGAACAGCAAGCATCCTTCAAAACCCTGATGAGCAGGGTAAATCTTTGTCTCTCTGTGTGCCCCAGCCATGGTGCTCAGGACAAGAGATTTTGTTCTATGAAAGTGGATTCCTTCTGATATCACTATGTAATCACTTAACATGGCCATTACTGTGAGACAGAAGGCATTCTACTGTATTGTGTTCTACTTGCATACTGTGGTTAACAAAGAGTAAATACACACTGACACTCACACATTTACACTTGCACCTCCATTTCTGACATCACTACATGGAAACTACAGTGAATTCTCATTGGGTTTCAGGCATGTAGATGTGCCATTAAAAGTATAATTAGAGGGCACCTGGATGGCTCAGTTGGTTAAGGTTCTGACTCTTGATTTCAGCTCAGGTCATGATCATATGATTTGTGAGATTGAGCTCCGTGTTGGACTCTGCACTGACAACATGGAGCCTGCTTGGAATTTTCTCTCTCCCTCTCTGTCTGCCCCTTACCTACTCACTCTCTCTCTCTCAAAATAAATAAACTTCTAAAAAAGTGTAAATTGAGGAGGATGGATATGGAGGTCTAGCTAAAGTGATGGGCGCCCTTGCCTATGGGAGTAAATTTTATCCAGAAGGCACTATATTCTACTCAAAAGAGTGACATGATAATATCTATCTTTTAGAACAGGGATCAGTACAGATTTTATGTAAAGGACTTTCTGTAAAATCTTCTGTAAAGATTTTCTGTTTACAGAAAATATGTTAGTTGTTGCAACCCATGTGGTCTTCCTGACAATGACTCCACTCTTGCACTGTGACTTGAAAGCAGCCACAGAATATACATAACTGATGTGTGTGGTTGTGTTCTAACCACATTTCATTTACAGAAAATAGATGGAGGTCACATTTGGCCCATGGGTGGTAAGTTTATAACACCCCAGATTTGCAACTTTATGGAGGATGGGTGAGAGGGCTCTTGGTTTTAAAATCTTTTTTTAATGTTTATTTATTTTTGAGAGAGAGAGAGAGACAGAGAATGAGCAGGGAGGGGCAGAGAGGGAGAGAGAGACACACAGAATCCAAAGCAGGCTCCAGACTCTGAGCTGTCAGCACATAGCCCAACGTGGGGTTGAACTCACAAACGTGAGATCATGCCCTGAGCCGAAGTCGGACGCTTAACCAACTGAGCCACCCAGGCACCCCTAGGGCTCTTGTTTTTAAAATGCCAGACTCAGCGTACACTGGGACCTATCCTGCTTGACCCTGGCCCCTAAACTGGAAAGGGAAAAAGAATGATG